>NC_138897.1:74938132-76351911 GCF_965194825.1 Balaenoptera physalus
ACAAGAAAATACAGACACGTCCATAATCCCTACAAACAAAGATATCTGGTGTCCTGCCCTGGAAACATCCCTTTGCTCTTGTTTACTTATATGGATCTTGAATGGGAGGCCGTGTATGTGGAAACTGTGACAACTCCTGGCCCTTGAATTCAGCTTCCTCTGATCTCTCGTGTGACTATCAATAAAGAACCATTCAGCGCAGATTAGAAATGAAACCAGCTTTAACTTCAAAGGACAAACAGCTAAGAGTTTAGCTAACAGCTAAGAAAGAAGGAAGATTTTCAGCTGTCTGGAGATGGGGGAAAGATTTTCAATGGGGCTGGAACTTCTCATTCTTTGGCCCAAAAAAAAAGCACTAAAAAGAAGGGAAGCCCAAACCCCAAACAAAAATCATCTAGGGAATCATTACATCAAGATAGATGGATTACAAGTGATTTATTTTCTTTTTGAAAAAATTTAATGATATTATATTATTATAATGTTTTACCACTAAAAAGATTCTAAGAAGGCTTTGAGGGATTACTGATGAAAAAGAGTGATTTTATAAAACCCAGCAATTCTTAAGGAGAGTGCAGCCAAAAAGGCCTTTTTTGTTCTTTTATAGTTTCTTCCAAGAATGGGCTCACTGAGACAGAGGCCGAGTGAGCAGACAGCCGCAGACCTGAGGGAAGCTATGAACATCTCAACTCCAAGAATGAGAGTTGCCTGTGAGCACATAGGAAAAAACAGGTAAGAAAAGGCATTAAAAGTGTCTCTCTTTAAAACGATTGTGGGGAAAAAATGGAAATTCTTAACCATTCATGACCGGCTGAAACTTCATGTTTGCTTTCTTAAATATCTTGCTGCAAACCTTTTCCCAAACTATATGTTCGTTATTACAAAAATAATTCTTATAAGCATCCCTTCTTAAACAGATATTAGTAATTCTAATATTCATGATCAAGTGTTTTAAAGATTTCCACTTAAATCTAAATCTAAAACGTATCATTAAACAGAAACACATTCTTGTCTACTCAGAAGTACAGTCTAGAGGCGGCTGGATGCCTGGCACAGAAGCTGCTGCTTTCCACTCCTTCACCCAGGGTAGACATTGCTAAGTGATCACAGCACTCTTTTCCACCAAACTAGAGACTGTCTCTGTATCCCTATCTATTCTTCTCAAAAGGTAACTTCTAGGAGTGAATCAGAGGGGGCAAAAAAAAACAAAAAACAAAAACCACTCATTAATGTGCAAGTACAAACCTAAGGCGCCACCTAGTGGCAGAGCTTCCTAATTGCAGGCAGAGTACAACTAAAACTATCCCGTTTTATTTATTTTTTTAAATTAATTTTTATTTATTTATTTATTTATTTATTATTTTTGGCTGTGTTGGGTCTTCGTTTCTGTGTGAGGGCTTTCTCCAGTTGCAGCGAGTGGGGGCCACTCTTCATCGCGGTGTGCGGGCCTCTCACTGTTGCGGCCTCTCGTTGCGGAGCACAGGCTCCAGACGCACAGGCTCAGTAGTTGCGGCTCACGGGCTTAGTTGCTCTGCGGCATGTGGGATCTTCCCGGACCAGGGCTCGAATCCATGTCCCCTGCATCGGCAGGCAGACTCAACCACTGCGCCACCAGGGAAGCCCATATCCCCAGTTTTAGAAAGAACCGGATCCCTGGGCCAGCAAAGCCAGTCACGATGACAGTAAATAAACTATGCAGTCTAGTCTTGAGCAAATACAGTAGCCCTCCTAGAGAAAAGTTTTGTATTTCAACATGGGTTTTCCTTGCTTTAGCCCAAGAGATTGGCCAATAGAAGAATGTCAGGCAACAACTAGTAGCAACAAAGGGCCTTTAGAAAACCCCAAATTCTTCCCCAATATTCTCTTTGCCAAAGACTGACTCTTCTGTCTGTCAGGTTCCCAAGCTGCCCAGATTTCTCATTCTGCAAACTACATACACCATGCCTCAGAGTCACGTGGGTACATTTTCCTGAGCAGAATATGCCAGGCCCTGCATAAGGAGCTCATCTGAAGTCTCCTCTTAGCAACCTAGCCTGAGACAAGTGCTGCTATCCCCGTTTTCCAGGCAAATACACTGAGGCTCAGAGAGGGGAAGCAACTTGGCCAAGGTCACACAGTGAGGAAGATACAAGCAGGATTGAAACGTCCTCCTGGCCAAGCTGGGGCTACAGACCCCACAATGTCAGCCCCATCCTGACAGCAGGCTGCCCTTCTTGCTGGAGGAGTCTAAGCAGGTCAGCTGTGCTCCTGGGAACGTCCCACCGGGGCAGGGCACAAGCAGCCCAGATGGGCCAACGGGCCCCATCAGGAGGGGGCTGGGCACAGTGCAGTGTCCCAGGGCCAATTTGGGACCTGGACTGTCCCGACCACCTGCTCCAGGGTTCTGCAGCAAGACGTTGAGTCGCACTCTGTGGTCACTAGCTGTGCAGTTTATCAGCCTCCCTGACCTCCCTTTCCTGGGCAGAATACCTCTGCATGGGTGGCTGTGATAATGCATGCCGTCTGCAGGCACATAGATAAAGGCTTGGGGCTGACTCAGTAGAAGACAGGTCATTGCTGCCCACCCCCCACCCCCTGTTCCTCTCCACCATCCTGTCCTCCTGCGGTCTCTCTGCTCTCTCCACATCGCTGTCTGCCTGTGTGGCTACTCTGAGCCCCACCTCTTTCCATGTCAGGCCCAGCTCCTCCCTGCTGATGGCAGGGCTCAGTCTCTCTGTCTCTGTATGTTTATCTCTGTCTCTAACATTTTCTTTCTCTCTCTCTTATCCTCCCTCTCTCTCTCACCCTCCTCTTCTCTATCTCTGTCTTCTCTCCCCTTCTCTTCCTCTTCTTCCCTCCCTGGGATCAGGGGAGGACACAGTCAACTTCAGCTTCTCGTGGCTCCAGCGGGTGGACATGGGGGGCAGCCCTGGCTCTCTGCCAGGTCCTTCCCTCTGGCCAGGGCCCCCACCTCCCCATCACCTCCCTGAACAGCCTCCACTCAGGTGTGTCATGAGTAACCGGAATCCCTGGGCCAGGCCTGCTGAGGACAGAGGCACAGGGTCCTTCCCGGGAGGGGAGGGAGGGGCCGCCTCCCAGGGTACAGCTGGTTCAGAGGCGCAGCTCCTGATCCAGCCCTGGCCCTTGTGGATCCTCTGCCTGCCCAGAGGTGGAGATCCATGTCAAAACTTCACCCCAACACCCAGGGGCCCTCCCAGGATGCAGGCAATAGCAGCTTCCAGAGCTGGAATTGTAAGAGTTGCCATTTCATATGTGTGCATGCGCGGGTGCACACACACATGAATTTAATTCTTAGGGCAGAGGGTGAATATAATATGTATACTTTTTGGTATTAATTTTTTTCAAACCATGCAAAAGGATTCATAGTGAAAACTAACACCCTCAGTCCCTCAGTTCACCTTCCCAAAGGCAGCCAGTTAGCAGTTTCTTGTGAATTCTTCTAAAGAAAGTAAGTACATGATCTGAGTACTTACGGGTAGATATTCCTGCAATTTCCCCCCAATGGCAGCATCCTTTACACACAGCTGCACTTACTTTTTTCACTTAACAACTGATCTTAGAAGTTCCATAATCTAGGGACTTCCCTGGTGGCGCAGTGGTTAAGAATCCGCCTGCCAATGCAGGGGACATGGGTTCGAGCCCTGGTCTGGGAAGATCCCACATGCTGCGGAGCAGCTGGGCCCGTGAGCCACAACTACTGAGCCTGCGCGTCTGGAGCCTGTGCCCCGCAACGGGAGGGGCCGCGATAGTGAAAGGCCCGCGCACCGCAATGAAGAGCGGCCCCCGCACCGCGATGAAGAGTGGCCCCCACTTGCCGCAACTAGAGAAAGCCCTCGCACGAAACGAAGACCCAACACAGCCAAAAATAAATAAATAAATAAAGTAGCTATTAAAAAAAAAAAAAAGAATCCGCCTGCCAATGCAGGGGACATGCATTCGAGCCCTGGCCCAGGAAGATCCCACATGACACGGAGCAACTAAGCCCGCCTGCCACAACTACTGAGCCTGCGCTCTAGAGCCCGTGAGCCACAACTACTGAGCCTGCGTGCCACAACTACTGAAGCCCATGTGCCTATAGTCTGTGCTCTGCAACAAGAGAAACCACCACAAAGAAAAGTAGCCCCCACTCGCTGCAACTAGAGAAAAGCCCATGCGCAGCAACAAAGACCCAACGCAGCCAAAAAAAAAAAAAGTTCCCTAATCTACCTCATCTTTATATATATAAATATATATAAGCCTTATCTTTATATGTATATGTATATATAATTCACATGCCACAAAACTCATTCTTTAGTATGAATAATTCAGTGGTTTTTAGTATATTCAGAGTTGTGTAACCATCGCCACTAATTTTAGAACATTTTCATCACCCCAAAAAGAACCCCCCCCCCAAAAAAAAAAAAAGAAACCCCATACCCACTAGCAGTCACTCCCCATCCCCTGCCCCCAGCCCCTGGCAACCACTAATCTATTTTTTGTCTCTAGGGATTTGCCTATTCTAGACATTTCATATAAATACAATATGTAGCCTTTTGTGTCTGGCTTCTTTCACTCAGCATGATGTTTTCAAGGTTCATCCGTGCTGGAGCATGTATCAGTACTGTGTTCCTTTCAATGGCTGACTAATATTCCACCGTATATGTATGCCACATTTCACTTATCTCTGTTCTTTTTACTGGCAATACAGCATTCCACTGATGGGTGTACCTTAATATACTAGTCTCCTGCAAGGGGCATTTAGGTTGTTTCCAGTCTTTTGATACTACATATAGTACTGCAGTTAATTTCCTTCTGTTCTTTGCAAATATACATGTAAGAAACTTCCTCACTGTGGAATTACTAGGTCAAAGGAAGACACATTTTGCCTTCTATTACATATTACCAACTGTGCTCCAAAGAGGGCATATGTGAAGTGACATTTTCTCCACATCCTTGCCAACTCACTTTTTCAAAGATTTTAAGTCCTTACCATCAGTTTTGGAAGGTGCTATCTCATTGTGGTTTTCATCTGCAATTTTTTCTTTTGAGTGAAATTGAATGCCTTTTCATTCTGAGTTGTCTGTTCATAACTTTTGTCTATTTCTCTATTGGGTCATTGATTGATGTTATTGATTTGTAAGAGCTCTTTACATGTGGAGGAAATTAGTCTTTTTTTCTGATTGATATGTTGAAAATTTTTTCCACAGTTAATCATATTATTCTTTTTCAATGCAGATATTTTTATGTACCCAGTGTATCCTTTATGGCTTCTGGGGTATGTAGTTTTCCTAGTACTCTTAGAAAGATTATGGAAAGGGCCCAGCATCTATTTATGATCCATCAGGGGAATCAGACAAATCAACAGATGGCTCCTGCATAGAACTCTGTGAGTGGAGAAGCCCAGTGGACATGTGATCCAGTCTTGGGGTATGGGACACCTTCCTAGAGGCAGGGAGGGGGTGATGTCTGAGCTGTGACAGAAGGGGGAGTGGGCATTGGTAGGCAGAGGGGATGGGATGGGAAACCCCTGCGGTCCAGCTGGAGAGCACAGGGTTAGCTGGGAGGATAGAGACTCTCTTTGGTGTCCTAGGGTCTGGGACACAGGGAGATTGAGCAGGCCAGGCCACATTCAGTTCCCACCCTGAGGGCAGCAGGGACACTGAAGGTTTCCCTCACAGGGAAATACCTCCAGTAACCTTTGGGAAGATCCCAAAAGACTGGAAGGGTCAGAGAGGAGGTGAGAAGCCACCAAGGAAACTGAAGCCACGTCCCATAGAGGGTGGGGAGGCTGGAAGGGACAGAGCTGAGGAGTGGGCAGATGGAGAGGATCCAGGCTTGGCCCTGCAGGGCTGGACAGGAGGGCAGGGCAGGGAGAGCCTGGAGTCCAGGTGCTCCAGGGGTGCACATCCCCCATGCTGTCCATCCACTTATGACTCCCTGGGCCAAGCCACGGGCTAGAAATCCATCTCTTCTGGGTCCAGCAGCTCCATCTGCCTTACAGGGCTTCCCAGGCACAATTTATACCAATGCAGGCAGCCCAGAGCCTATTGGTCAGCCAGTGCCAGGCAAGGGCAGCAGATGGCAGAAGGACCAGCTCCTGCCTCTTAGGGGTGTGGGAGTGTGGGTCTGAGGGAGGCAGAGCCTGTCGTGCAGAGGATGGTGCTGGGCTGGCACCCTGGTCCTGCCCCCTCTGCCCGGTCCCCACAGGAGCTGAGACCGACAACCTGGGGTCCTCTTCCCCAAGTGCTCTTCTCTCTGTGTCTGTCTGTCTCTTTTTCTGTCTCTCTGTCTTTCCATCTGCCTCTCTCTACATCTCTCTGGCTGACATCTCTCCCTCTGTCTCCAGCTTGCTGGCTCTCTTTCTCTCTTTCTGAGTATCTCTCTATATCTCTATATCTCTCTCTGGCTCTTTCTCTCTCCCTCTCCTCTTCCTCCTCAGAATCACTTCCTCAGAGTGGAACCCATTCATCCTGGGGGTGTCAGGTGGGGCAGGCCCACATGCTCCTGGCCCAGCAGGCACCTCCTGGGACTGGCAGGGCTGGCAGGCAGCTCCAGGGTCTCCGCTCTGAATGGCTCCTCTTGCCTGTCCTTCGTGCCTGCCAGGTCCATCTCAACCACAGGGACTTGTGGCCACCACTCCAGATGCGTCCAGCAGGGGGTGGGTTTCACCTCACTGTGGCCGGGAAGAGGACATTTTCCCACACAGAAGGCCCTTTCACTTGGCAGACCTTGTTCCTAGACCCTTGGTCACCAAGCATCCCCCTTACTAGCCTAGAAGTGATTACTAGCCCACTACTAGTGATTTAGGGTTTAAATGAGGAAGAATCCCTGTTAACTGGGACCCAACATTTAACAACATTCATTAACACTCTAGCGTAAATGAGCCAAACTCTACCCCCTCCAGCTAGGTGGATGTTGCCTAAGGAGACCTCATTAGTCTGTTTTTGCAGGAGGAGAGATGTGGAAAAAGAAGCAGAGCCAGGGATACCCAAAGAAGGGAGGTAGGGCAAAGATGGGGGGCAGAAAGGAGGAGATTTGTGGGCAAGGAACCAGAGGAAGGGAAGTGGGACAAACATTGTTAAGGAGAAGGCCTCTTATCTGTCCATTTCTTCACAGTCAGCAAAGCACAGTCACAGGAAAGTCCCCGAGTCTTGTATCCCTCCCTCCCCCAGTTTCCAGATGGGGGCACTGAGGCCCAGAGAGAAGGGACTCACTGTAGATCATGCAGACATCCAGGTGTCCGAACTCCAAATACAGGTGCCCTGGCTGCCACCCTGTCGTCCTCCCCTGACCCAAGGTGCCGGTCTCTCCCCCTGAGGATTCCTGAGGAGGGCAGGAAAGCCCTCTCTCGGAGCCCTAATTTATGATTTTCCGACAGCTTCCTTCCTCCCATCACTCCTTCCAGCTCCAGTCCCAGCTCCATGAGGAAGGAATGAACTGGGTGAGAAGGGCAGCTCCATGGAGCATAAATAACTTAGCTGGGCAGCTGCAGGTTCTCCGGGTCCCCCAGCATCCCCGCTCTGGCCCAGCGAGGGGCCGCAGGGCCAGGCCTCCACATCAAAGGCACAAAAAGCGGGCATTGTTCCCTAACCTGGAAGGCCGGCCCACCGGCCCTGCCCTTTGTCTGGGCAGAGGCTTCGATGGCGATGGTGCTGGCGCTGACTGGGCCCCTGGGGGCTCCGGGTACCCCCAGGCCTCTTGGGCTGCTCCCTCCCCTATAGAATGGGCACGACATGGGTACAGATCAACTGGGGCACCTGGGCTCACACAAGCTGGTGTGCAAGCAGGGCTAATTTTATGGGCCCCCCCACCCCCAGCCAGGGAAACTGTCCTTGGGACATAGTCAGAGGGAAGAGGTCCTTAGCACAGGCTCCAGGGGCAGTTCACAGGGAAGGGAGGCTGCGACCCAGGTTTGTTTGCTGTTAGAACAGCATTTCCTGTTTGGATTAGGCCGGCTGGATGTGTCAGTGAATCCACACCAGAAGGGCTGTGTTTCCCAGACCCCATGGCCTGCTCCCGGGTTGGGTGTGTGTGTGTGTGTGTGTGTGTGTGTGTGTGTGTGTGTGTGTGTGTGTGTGTTTATGCATGTGCTCCCTCTCACCTCCTCAGCCTCCCGACGGGAGTCTAAATCTGAGCTGAGTTCTCTTTTTGCCCAAAGAAACCCCCTTGCAGGGTCAGAGGGCAGCAGTGTGGCCTCATGGGTAAGCGTAGAGGCCGGCACCCATCACTCACCAGCCGTGGGCCCCACACCTGGGGATAATATGGAGGCCTCCCGGGTGTGGGAGAAAAGGGCAGGCGACAATGCAAGCAAAATGCTTAGCACAGCGCCTGGCACACGGTCAGCGCTCAGACCGGACCGGAAGCTGCTGTTGTTGCTGGCGGTTGTGGTTCAGTCTTGGCAGCTGAGAAGATCAGCCCCCCAGGGAAGAGGCCCCACCCACAGGGGCCTTGAGCCAGCGGGCCCCTCTCCTCCCCATCTCAGCAAACACTGAAACCTCAAATGACCAAACCCAGGTCCCTGCAGCATTTCCTGCCCTTCCTGCTCAGGGGGGAAAGAGGACCAGAAAATAGGCTGATATCCACCAGGAGAGTGCACCCTCAAAAGGGGGCTTCATACTGTGCCCCAGGACCACCGCGCAGAGACCCAAAGCTTTAAAAACTGCCTTGTTTTTTGTTTGTTTAATTGAAGTATAGTTGATTTACAATGTTGTGTTAGTTTCTGGTGTACAGCCAAGTGATTCAGTTATATATATATTCAGTTTTTCAGATTATTTTCCATTATAGCTTATTACAAGATACTGAATATAGTTCCCTATGCTATACAGTAGGACCTTGTTGTTTATCTGTCTTATATAAAGTAGTGTGTATCTGTTAATCCCAAACTCCTAGTTTATCCCTCCCCCGCTTTCCCCTTTGGTAACCATAGGTTTGTTTTCTATGTCTGTGAGTCTGTTTCTGTTTTGTAAATAAGTTCATTTGTACCATTTTTTTAGAATCTACGTGTAAGTGATATCATATGGTATTTGCCTTTCTCTCTCTGACTGACTTCTCTTAGTATGATAATCTCTAGGTCCATCCATGTTTCTGTAAATGGCAATATTTCATTCTTTTTTATGGTTGAGTAATATTCCATGGTATATGTATATACCACATCTTCTTTATCCATTCATCTGTCGATGGACACTTAGGTTGCTTCCATGTCTTAAAACTGCCTTGTTTTTTCAGGCAAGGAAATGAGGCTCCGAGAGGGGAGGTGACTTGTCCCGGGTCACACAGTGTCCAGTGGTTGCTCTGGAATTGACACCTAGGCCTATGGGGTGCTGAGCCTATGTGGTAACCACCAGGCTGCACTGGCATGGGGGTCTAGCTGTAGTTTTAAATAAATACCCTGGACCAAGGGACCCCAGCCTCAGTAAGGATAGGACCCTTTCTGATGTCAAAATGTTGATCACAGCTTTTCCTGGGAGCATCCATTGCTGGAGAAATTTGCAGTGGCCTGGAGCACCCACGAGTTTGGTGATAAAGGAACATATATGCCATTCATCACAGGAGCATCTCAGACACGTTGCAAACAGATGTGGTAGTGCCTCCTCATTCTGTGGCCCTCCTGGGCCTTCCCAGGACAGAAGCCACTGCCCAGCACTTCCCCTTCCTAAAGAGCTGCATACCCTCCAAAGTGCCCTTTGGGGTGTTGGTTTTTTTTGTTTTTTTTTTTTAATTAATTAATTAATTTATTTATTTATTTATGGCTGTGTTGGGTCTTCGCTTCTGTGCGAGGGCTTTCTCTAGTTGCGGCAAGTGGGGGCCGCTCTTCATCGCGGTGCGTGGGCCTCTTATCATCGCGGCCTTTCTTGTTGTGGAGCACAGGCTCCAGACGCGCAGGCTCAGCAATTGTGGCTCACGGGCCCGGTCGCTCCGCGGCATGTGGGATCCTCCCAGACCAGGCCACCAGGGAAGCCCCAGGGTGTTGGGTTTTGATCGTGGCCACCTGACCAGGCCTCAGATGGGCCTGGGACCATCTCATAAGATGGCCCCTTGAGAGTGACAAGTTATCTAGAGGATTAAGTAACTGATCTAGTTGTGTCAAAAATAAGAGCTAACCAGAGAGGTGCAAAGCTGCTTTTCTTGGGGGTCAGACAGATGGCACATAGAGGTGCCCAAAAATCACAGATGGAAGGGAGGGAGGCAGCTCCCCTAGGGGGGCAAAGTTGGCACCATGATGACGTTGTTGGAGGATGTGAGGAGCCCTTGGGGGAACCACGTGAAGCAGGGGACTGTGGGGGCCAAGGCATATCTCATTCCTGCACACACCCCATAAGGAACGTGCAACTGTTCTCCTTACAAAGAGAAACTGAGGCTCAGAGAGGGGCAGGCCTTGCCCCAGCTAACACGGGCAGAGGGGGCAGAGGGAGGGTTTGAACCCAGCTCTCACTGCCTGCCCCCTCGGGAGACAGGGGTCGGCTCTCTCCACTGGCACACCCTCTGCCCTCTGACTCAGCCCAGGGCCCTGTGCTGCTCTGGTGAGTCTAGGAGAGGTAGTCCCAGGAATCAGAGGTCAGGGCCAGCATGCCCTTCTTGCTGGAGTGTTTCTAGCAGAGATCCTAGATCTGGACAAGCCACAGCAGGATCCTGTAGGACAGGCCCCCGGTGCACTGCCACAGTGGTAGGGGCTTCACCAGCCTGGGACTGCCTGCTGCCCATCAGTTCTGGCAGAAGGGGGTGGGGGGAGGTCAGAGACTGTCCTGGAGTTTGGGGAGGGTCTGGGTGCCCTCTGATGAGAACATAAACACACATTCTGGTCACAGACACATACATCACACACATGCACACAGGCATCACACATTTCACATGCCCCTATCACACCTGCACACATATGTATCACACACACATACCATACTTTCATACACTTTGGTAGGATTCACAGCCCTCTCCCCAGTAGCTCATCCATGTACCCCAGATGAAGTAACTCCACTGTAAGCCAGTCCTTTCCTTGTCACTGATGGGGAAACCCAGGCCCATAGCAACTGATGTCTGCACTCTTCCTTAATTGTGCTAAAGAGCTGACACCCCCTCTGAAGTCAGGAGACCTGGATTTGAATCCTAGTTCTTCCAACCACTGATGGGGTGCTTTAGACAGATGACATCTCCTCTCTGCCTCAGTTTCTCCATCTGTAAAATGGTGATAAGAGTGGACACTGACTTTATGGGGTCAGCCCAGGTCTTCTCCTAGGGGGACTACGAGTGCCTGGGCCTCCTTTTTTCTCTCTGTAAAATGGGGATAATTGTGCCCACCTCACCCAGAGTGGTTTGAAGATTAAACCGAGAGAGGATGTGAGGCGGCGATGAGGTGCCCTGCACACAGTGGCGCTCACTGCTCAGGAAGCCTTTGTTGCATGGATGGACAGTCCCTCGTGGCTCGGGAACTGGAACCCTCAAAAATGTCGAGAGGGGATGACGCCCCCGCATCATTAGCCCAGGCTTGTTGGGTTTGGGTCCTGGCTGCGTCTGAGACCGTGGCCCAGCCTCAGCTCCCCACTTTGCAACACGTGGGAGGGCACCTCGAAACTGGCACCGCGCCCCCAAAAGGGCCACGCGGCGCAGGGCGCCAGGCTCAGGTGGGCACCTGGCGGCCTTCCTGGCGGGGGTGCCCGGCCCCCCAGGGCTCCTTCCGGGTTGGCAGCGGCGGCGCAAGGGGCGGGGGGCCGCGCGGAGGGGCCGGACGAGGCCGGGAACGCGCGCCCCCGCCCCGCGCCCGCCTCCCGCCCGCCCTCCCTCCCGCCGCTGCGCTGGGAACCGGGATCCGCGCGTCCTGGGCGGCTGGCTGCGCGGGCGGGGACGCCAGGCTGGGGGCGACGGCGAGGGGCCGCGCGCGGAAGGCGCCGGGCGCAACATGGGCGGCCCGCGGGCCTGGGCGCTGCTTTGCTTCGGGCTCCTGCTCCCGGGAGGCAGCGCCGCGTGGAGCGTTGGGGGAGCCCCGTTCTCTGCACGCAGGTAAGGGCTGCCCCCACCCCCCGCACCACCTCTGTGCCCTGCCAGCCCGGGGTTGGGGACAGGGACCCCAGGCACCGCCCCCCCCCCAAACTCCGTGCAAGCCCGGGATTGGGAAAGGGACCCGGTTCCCCACCTCATTGCCAGCCCGGGTTGGGGCAGGAACCCTGGGCCTCCCCGCTATCTGGCAGAAGCTCCAGGCCTGCGGGGGTACCCTACTTCACGTATACGGAGCCGGCAGTCCCCCGACAGCCTTCTCCACCCCCCACCACTTCACCTCCAGAGCCCCAGGGGGTGGTTTCCCCCGAGGGAGGAAACCACCAAGACTTCCCCCACCCTCTCCCTAGGGCCCCCTTCCTGCACATAGGAGAAGCCCAGGACACCCTCTAGCTGACACTTGGGGGACCCTCCCCGCTTTACTGTGCTCCTGGCTTTTTTTTTTAGTATCCCAGCTATTTATTTTCCTCAAAGGAAGAAGACTGGGGTGGAGTTTCACAGACCGAGGGTCAGTGTCGGCCCCCAGGGACCTGGCATTTTGGACTGCGCTGGGAGCAAGTGCTCTGTCTTCCTGCTGCTCTCTCAGGAGCAGGGAGAATTCTGTCTGGTGGTGTTTATGAAGCATCTCCCAGTACCAGTGAGGGGGGCCCTTTATGTGCAGTGTTCAAGGATTGAATGAGGTAGGGAACTCTTGTCCCCATTTAGCAGATGAGCAAATTGAGGCCCCAGACGATTAACATAATCTTCTAGGCTCATTGACCATTAATAGCAGAACTGGGATTCAAATCTGTGTCTTTCTGGCCTTGGTGACACTGTTTGAACCTACCCAGGCCCCTCTCCTGGCTGTAGCCCCTGCCCCTGCCCCTGCCCCTGCTGGGGTCCCCTCTCGAGGGCCAGCCGCCACTGTTGTCTGAGGCAGACAATACGGAGTAGCCAGGCCTCTCCAGGCCTTTTCATCCCATTCAAAGGCCTGCCCGGCCCCCACCCCCTACGGGCTCAATTCTTTAATTCTTTTCAGAAATTCCCTTTTCCCAGTGGTCAGGGGCCAGCGTGCCCCCACTGGGCTAGCAAGAGCAGGTGACATGGGCAGGGCTGGAGGGCAGAGGTGGCTGTGGCATCAGAGGCCAGAGGAGCAGTTGTCTTGAGACAGGGACTGACGGCTGGCAGATGTCACAGCCACCACCATGCATGCTGACCTGGGCTGGCATTTCACCTGTACCTATTCCCTCCAGAATCTTCCCGACTGCCATGGGAGGCACACATTTTTATGGTCCTCATTTCATAGAGGAGGAAGGTGAGGCTCAGAGAGGGGACATGACCTGCCTAGGGCAAGGATGTGAACCCCCAGGGTCCCCAGTGTCAATCTCAGGATGATGGTTGAGTAGGCATAAGTCCTGGACTGCCCTTCAGCCAGTCCACTCCCTCGCAGCCTGGACTCCTTGGCCCCCCAGGACTTGCTATGTGGGAGCAGAATGGTGTCTGTGGGCAGGTATCTGGTGGTCACTGAGGACTGTCACCCCATCTGATCATAGAAGGCTCACAGTGCCCTGAGCATCACAAAAGCTCTGTAGGCAATGCTGTTGCTCCCATTTTACAGATAAGAAAACCAAGGCCTAGAGAGGGAAAGGCACCTCAATCTAAGTCAATCAGTTTCCAGATCCAGTGTACTTTTCACCCCAGCAGCTCTCCTGGAGGAGAGCGAGCTTTTGTCAGCTTGGGGAGCTGAAAAAGGTTTGCAGGTCGTGGTTAGGAATTAGGGGCTCTGGCCTCAGATAGAGCAGGGTTTTATTCCTGGCTCTGTCACCCACTCAGTGTGTGACCTCAGGCAGGTCTCTTCAGGGCCCCAGGTCTCAGTTCCCCTCTCAGTTTCCTCACTGTTCCCCTCTTCCCTCCCCTCGTCCCCTGCACACAGGCCTGTTCTGAGGACGGTCCCCCATGGGAGGAACCAGTGCAGGACCTGATGTACAGTGGTTCCTGCTATGACCAACATTAAGTGAGGGGAGGGACCCCTAGCCAGAGGAGTCTGTGGTTCTTGGCTGCCAGGACCTCCCCTTGTGGCCCCATCCCAGCATCACTGGAGACGGCATGAGGATGTTGCTCCCCATCAGCCCTCCCCCCACCCCTATCCCGGTGCCCCAGGCGCCCCTTGGCAGCCGAGAGACCAGAGGGAGAAAAGAGGCTTTGTGCCTGGGGAGGGGGAGGCCCGGGAAGGCATCCAAGGGGCCGCCCCCAGGCCCAAGAATGTGACAAGACTTTGAGACCCCCAGAACCAGGGTGCCCGGGGCTGTGCAGAGCTGCCTTGGCTTGCCCTTGCCCCTATCTGCCCCCCCAGTCCCTGCTGGGGGTGCTTCCTGCCCCTCTGAGGGCCCTTCCAGCCTTTAATGACCCATCTCAGTGTCTCAACGCTGTGGCTGTAGAGTTGAAGCCGTCACCGGTGTCCTGGTCCAGGCTTCTTCCCCTGCAGTACTGGCTTTTTTTGGGCAAATCCAAGAATCAAGGAGAGTGGAGAATTTTCTTCCCCACCCCCTCCCTTGGGAGCTCAGATCCCAGCGCTATACCCACAGGGGTGACCTGGGTAGGTGACCTCTCTTGGAGCCTCAGTTTCCACTTGGTAGAATGCAGAGCCTGGCAATCCCTATCCCAAAGTCAAGGGGGAAGACCTTGTGTGGAAGGTACAGTGCTGGTGTCCCTCAGGGAAGCCCCTGGACCACAGCCGCCTGGTGTGGGCCCTATGTCACGGTCCAGGAACAAGAACTACCAAAAGCCATCAGTGCTGCGCTAAGGGCTTTGCCTGAAACCTCCCTTGCTGGAGGAGAGTCTGCTGTCCCCATTTGCAGATGGACAAAGTGAGGCCCCGAGTGGGTCAGGGCTTTGTCCAAGGTCACCAACTTAGGAAGCAGCAGAGCCAGTGTGTGGGGTTCGCCTCCGGTGTGGGGTTCTGGCTCTGTTCACCCCACCCCCACCCTGTGGGTCTTCTTTCTTTCCTCTCCTTTTCATAGCGTCCCTTGGCCCCCAGCCCGCTTGGCTGCCTCCTGCAATTAGGCCCTATCACTGTTCCGGATCACAGCCCTGGGCCCCGTGGAGACAAAGTCCCCTGAGCTCCTCGTGGCAGGGGGTGGAGGGCAGATGCGGGGGGGCCCTCGTGGGGGTGGCCAGTGCCAGGCCGAGCTGGTCTGGCCTGTTTTCTCTTCTCCCGGCAGCCTCTGGAGGCCCAGGAGGTGCTGAGTGGGCAGAAGTGGCAGGCCCAGGAGAGAGGTGCTGCCTCCTCCCAGCCCCTGCCATTGTCCCATACCACAGGAGGTAACCCAGTGTCATCGGGTTCCTGGGTGGCTTATCACCAACCACGCCCCAGAAAAGAAGCTCCCAAGGGCAGCAGGATGGGGGCGGGGCCTCCAAGGACTGCGCCCATCTGTGGGAACCTGGGTCCTGGCTCCTCTACCCAGGGCCACTGTCTGTTCTCAGTCATTCAGTCATTCAGCAAACCTCCCTGAGCGCCCCCGGGCTGAGCCCCATACTGGCTTGGTCCCCGCCAACGCCCTCCCACAGCACCATCGGGGGAGGAAAAAGCTCAGGGCTGCTGTGAGTGGCTGAAGGGGGGCCCTGCAGGTGCCCAACTGTGCCCAAAGCCTCAGGACTGAGACCCAGAGGATGAATAGGAGTTTGCTAGAGCAGGGAGAGGGCTTTCCAGGCAGAGGGTATCTCCTATGCAAAGATCTGAGGTGGGGAGAAGACGCGCATGGGAGGGAGGGCAGGAAGGAGAAAGAGCATCAGCGCAAGTGTGCAGGACCCAGCGGTCAGGGCTTGCAGGGTGACGGGCAGCGTGGTGGGCTGTGGACTTCAGGCCAGCAGCGCCCCTGGAAAGTGGACGGAGGGGTGGGCGGGTGGCGGAGCCAGGCTAGGACCCTGCGGAGGAGCTCGGGCTTATCCTGGCAGCAGTGGGGCTGGGTCTTCAAGGCCAGGGAGGGGCAGTGCGTAATTATTGGTGACCCCCCAGGTGGAGGGCACGAGGGGCTGACCTTGAACCCCACCTGGCCAGAGTGTCGCCTCCTGTCTAAAGTGTCTGCTAGCCGGCCATCAGCTCCGTGTCTCCTAAGCAGGGGATTCAAGCAAACTCCAGCTGGTGGGAAATAAACCAGGGAACCAGGCAGCAACTCACATGGGGGAGATTTTAAGTAAGGAAGAAGAAGAAAAAAATTGTTTTCTCTAGCTTCCCCGTGGTCAAAAGAATTGCTAGGGCAATTGTGGGCAGTCACAGGCCTGCCTCCCCCAGTCCAGTCCAGGGGCTGGGCATGGGGGGTGTGTGCACACATGTGTGTGAGGGTGCACAGCCCTGTGTCTGCAGGTGTGGGCCCGAGTGCAAGTTGGACAGTCATTTCTGTGGTTATGTGTCCTGCCAGATTGACCTTGGTCTGATTGCGTGCTGTAGTGTGTGTGTGTGCGCGCACGCTTATGTGGGTCTGTGTGTGCACATGGACATGTGTGTCTGGAAGTTGTGTATGTGGGTGTGTCTGTGTGCTTTCATGTCTGCATGTGTGTGTGCATATTGATGTGTGTGCATGTGTGTGAATCTGTACACTGGCATGGAGTCTTCAGTCCGTGCCCAGGGCCCTCCCTCCTCCTGTGTCCCATGCTCTGGCCGTCCTCTGCCCAGGTTGCTCCCTCCCTCCCTCCTTCCTCCACTCACAGAGCCCCTGGGCTAGCCTGCGGGACATCACACAGGCTCAGGGAGCCCCTGAGTCCCCCTGAACTTGTACCCCAAGTTTCATGCATTTTTGGGGGGAGGAGCGACAGCTCACATCAGTCTCCAAAGGGGCTTATGTCCCCCCCAAACAAGATCCCAGCAGGTTTTAAACCACAGCTCTGGGGACCCAAAGGCTCTAACGGGTGGGGGGGCCTTTCTTTTTTTAACATCTTTATTGGAGTGTAATTGTTTTACAGTGGTATGTTAGTTTCTGCTTTATAACAAAGTGAATCAGCTATATATATACATATATCCCCATATCTCCTCCATCTTGCGTCTCCCTCCCACCCTCCCTATCCCATCACTCTAGGTGGTCACAAAGCACCCAGCTGATCTCCCTGTGCTATGCGGCTGCTTCCCACTAGCTATCTATTTTACATTTGGTAGTGTATATATGGCCATGCCACTCTCTCACTTCGTCCCAGCTTACCTTTCCCACTCCCCGTGTCCTCAAGTCCATTCTCTACGTCTGCATCTTTATTCCTGTCCTGCCCCTAGGTTCTTCAGAACCTTTTTTTTTTTTAAAAAATATGGAATGCTTCACGAATTTGCGTGCCATCCTTGCGCAGGGGCCATGCTAATCTTCTCTGTATCGTTCCAATTTTAGTATATGTGCTGCCGAAGTGAGCACTGGGGGGCCTTTTTGAAATGCATCTTTTTAAACATAAAATCCCCACTTGCTCATTAGGAGAAACATTTCCAGCCTGTGGTTAAGAGCACAAGCCCTGGGGTTAGAAGAAGCTGAGTTCCAACCGTGACAGTGTCGCTCATCGTGGGTGCCTGGGGCACATCCCAGACCCCAGAGCCTCAGTCTTCCCATCTGTAAAGTGGCACTTATAATTAGGTGTGTGGAAGGCCCTGGGCACAGCTCCTGGCATGGTAAACGGAGGCTGCTGTGAGCACAGGGTCCTGAGTAGATGGAGCTCATCTAGGCATGTGATTTTTCCTCACTTAATACACACATAGGGAATTCCCTGGCGTCCAGCGGTTAGGACTCCGTGCTTTCACGCCAAGGGCCGGGGTTCGATTCCTGGTTGGGGAACTAAGGTCCCACGAGCCGCATAGCGAGGCCAAATAAAATTTTAAAAAAATAATAATACACACATAGCTTTATATGTACATACATTTACAGTCTTTTGGCTTTCTCTGCTTTTCATGTATTAATGGAAATGTCATTCTCTTGGTCCACACATACTTTTTCCCCCTTAACCAGGCACATGGAGACCTTGAACTCTGTCACAGCACCTGGTTCTCTGTGTCTAGGGGTCCCACTTAGGCTGTTCCAGTTTTGCGCCATTCCGGACAGTGCTGTAACAAGCGCCTGGCACCTCTGCTGTGGGTTCCCTGGCCGAGGGCTCTTTTGAGCTCCTGCCCCATCACTGGGCTGATCAGAGCCACCCTTCTCTGGCTTTCCCACCTCTGTGCGGTCGGCCAGGGTGTTTCCTCCTCCTGGACTGATTTCAGCATGACACAGAACGGTGAAGGGACTTCCGCAGAGTCCCATAGCGAGTTTGTCAACTGGTCCCCGCCAAAGACTTTCTCCTTCAGGTGGGCTGGGTGGGGGTGGGGCTGCAGCTGCAGGGCTGGGTTTCCGAGGTGGCAGGCACCTCCGTGATGGCTGGGACATTCCAGGTGCTCACCGGCCCTCAGCCCTGCACGGGGTCACGGGCCTGCGTTTTTTTGCTGGTGCTGGGAAAGGAGTGACCGTTTCAGGTGACCCTTCTCAGCTTGAGCCCCCACCCCACCAGACTTTCCTTTGTGGCCTGGAGCCCAGGGTCAGCAGGTTCCCAGGCTGAGGCCTTCACAGAGCCACAGACCGTGGCTCAGGAGGTGGGGAGGAGACGGGAGCTGACGGGGCCTCTGGGATGGAGGTGGGGGCCAGGCTGAGCCGTCCACATTCCTGGGTTCAAATCCAGATCTGCCATACACCAGCTCTTTAACATGAACAATTGTCTTCCCCTCCCTGAGCCTCAGTTTACCCCTCTGTTAAATGGGGGGGTGGTTCCTGGTTTACTGTGGGAAGATGATGTAAATACCTTTAGCATACAGTAGGTGCTCAGTATGTGCAGTGCAAGATGATTATTCGTTGGCATTTGAAAAAGTCAGTCCTCCATGCTTGGGATATTGATTGTGCATCCCAGCTGTCACACAGAGGGGACCTGAGGATAAGTGAGACAGAGCCTCTTTCTCACATGCCTCAGGGAGGGAGAGGGCAGACATGAATCGAATCACCAGCTTAATTCAGCATGACAGGGATACAGAGCGCTTAGGATCCCAGGCAGGGAACCATCGCTTCTACTCAGATGGGGGTGGAGGTGGAAGAGGACAAGGGAAGAGGTGACAGCACAGTGGGGCTTCGAAGGTAGGAGGTGTCAGGAAGAGAATTGGGGGAAGGGTGCTCCAGGCATCAGGTCCAGCATGAGCAAAGGCCTGGAGGTGAGGGATCCACAGCAGGAGTGGGAGCAGGAGACTTGGAGGGCTGAGGGTAGGGCTAGGCAAGGGACACCGCCAGGTTTCCATTGTCTGACCCTCCCTCTGGGGAGAGAGTGAGGGGAAAGACACTCACTCGCTGCCCTTGTCCAGGTGGGAGGTGGGAGGCAGTGGTGGCCTGGACGGGTCAGGGTTGGAAAGGAGATGCTGAGGAGGAAGAGCCCCAGTGAAGATGCCCTGCTCCCGTCTGGCCCCCTGCAGCTCGTTCCCCAAGACCTCCGAGAGCCCCCAGCACAGCTGTCCCCTCCAGGGTTCTGGAATTCACTGCTCAGCCACTTCAGCCCAGAGACTCCCACCAGGGCCCGAAGAACTCAGAGAGTTTAGGGGTCTCCCTGCCTGGAGACTCGGGGCTCCCAGAGAGAACATGGGCTGCGCGTGGCACCTGAGCTTCCTCTCTGCTGGTCTGTTTCAGGAACTGGTGCTCATACGTGGTGACCCGCACCATCTCATGCCACGTGCAGAATGGCACCTACCTGCAGCGCGTGCTGCAGAATTGCCCCTGGCCCATGAGCTGCCCTGGGAACAGGTGAGCGAGACCGCGTGGAGCAGGAGCTGCTGGTGTTCCCGCTGTGGGCACGGCCTGGTCGAAGGGCTGGTGCTGGGGCTGGGACCCAGTGCAGGAGATGCCTGGGACCCCAAGGGTGGGCGGACAAAGGGACCATTGTCCATTCCCAGCGCCTCCCCTTGACTCTTGGGCCTTCCTTGGGGGAGGGATTCCAGCATTCACCTGCACGCCTTCGCTAGGTGAGTGTTCAACACTGGGGACAGTCTAGCACAGCTCGCAGGGGCTTCCTGTCCAGTTGGTTTCTAGATCCCCCCCGGCTGGGGGCTGGGGAGGGAATGGAAGGGCTGAGTTCCAGAATGCATGAGGAAAGAGGCTCCAGAGGGACCTGGCGGTGGCAGAGGACCCTGGAGGCTCTGGGTTTGTCCCCATGGATGGTGGGAGGGGTGGCGGAAGGCCCATCTGAACTGGGCCACCTGGGCGCTCTTTCAGCTACAGAACCGTGGTGAGACCCACATACAAGGTGATGTACAAGATGGTGACAGCCCGCGAGTGGAGGTGCTGCCCTGGGCGCTCGGGGTCGAGCTGTGAGGAAGGTAGGACTGCCCCAGGCGCAGACCAGGTGCCTCCCCTCAGGTGTGTGGGAGGGAGCTGTAAACCATCGCTGAGTCAGTAGGTGCTCAAGGGCGCAGCGCCACACTTACTGGGGCTGCTGCACAGAGCTGCTGGCCAGACGCAGCTGGGCCGCAGTGGGTGTCTGCTGTCCCACGGGTGTTGACCACCTGCCTCTTGCGACACTGTCAGGACCCCTGGAGGAATTTCATACATGCTGGGTAGCTCACGTCTTAGGTCACACATCCCAAGCCTTTCCTCCAAACTTGGGGACATTTCCATGGGAGGTGGTAACGGTGCAGGGAAGCAAAGCACCACTTAGTGCAGTGGGTCAGCAAGGTTGGGATGGCTACACCCAGTCTGCAGGTGAGGAAACCAAGGCTGTGTGATGGGCACACAGGGGCGTGTGATGGGCACACAGCTCCTAAGTGGCAGGATTCGAACCCAGGTCTGCCTGGCTTCCCCCAGGCCCTCAGGGATGGGAGGACTCAGCTGGGCACCCTGTGTGCGGAGTGTGTCCCAGGCAGAGGCCCCCCTCTCACCCCCCACCTTCTCTGCGTGCAGCTCGGTGGTTTGGGGCCAAGCACCCAGCAGGGGCGCAGAGGAGGCAGCCCGCCCCTCCCCTGACCACACAGCTGGCTGCATCCACCCTCACTGCCTGGCTGAACCCAGTGTGCTCTGAAGAATGTCCAGAAAGAGGATGGACTGGCCTAGAGCCAGCCTGAGAACCAGGCCCGTAGGCCCCTCAATAGAAAGAGGCATTCGGGGCCCCCAAGTAGCACTTTAATGTGACTATCGGTCGAAAGATGCATTCTGATTCCAGAAACACCGACGTGTGAAACACAGCCTCCAAATCAAGGGAAGGTGATGCTTATAGCGCCATTCATAGGTGTTTCTTGAGAGATTTACACACTTCACCTCCCTGGGACCCCACAGCAGCCCCAGTTCACAGATGGGGCAACGGAGGCCCAAAGAGGTGAAGTCATACGGGGTGGGGGCAGACTCCCCATGGAGTGGGGCAGGGAGGGAGCCTGGTGGTTTTCATGTGGGGTGGGAGAGCCCCCAACACAGCGGGGGAGGAGCAGGGTGGCCAGAGGGAGGGGGGAGCTGCCCGACGTCCAGCAGGGGTCCGGTACAGAGAGGCAGCCCTTTTTACAGATGGAGAAACTGAGGCTCAGAGAGGTGAGGGGGTTGACCTGCGGTCACTCAGTATGTGAGAGCTGGGACTGGGACCAGCCTGACCAAGCATCCATGTGTCAGTGCCTCCAGGCCTTGGGGCTGGATGGCAGGGAAGGAAACTGGCTGAGACTCTCACCAAGGCAGATGTGGGAGGCTGGGAGGAGCAGACAGGAAGGGAAGGGAGGGGGCCAGGAACAGCGCCCTCCCCTACATGCTGGGAGGAAGAGGGGGAGGCAGAAGGGCCCCAGGGGCAGGAGGGGAGCCAGCCAGGAGGGACTGTTGCCAAGGAGGCCACAGAGGAGCTGGTGGTAAGGAGGGGGCGAATCCCCAGGGTGTGGGGGCCCCCTGGGTGCAGAGCGCTTGCCCATACATAGGCCACTCTGTCCCTGGCTCCCCTCCCAAGGGCAAACCTTCCCAGGTCTGTGGGGACATCGTGGAGCAGGTGGCGGCAGCGCCCATGCCCTTGAGTGCAGCAGCTGGAGGCTGTGCATCCACGACCAAGCCAAGGGCTGGGGCTCTGCCGCGGGGTTGAGGTGGGGGTGCGAGACAAGGACTGGGGCCGGGCCAACCCTGACGTCTCCCTCGGCAGGGCCTTGGGGTTCCAGCCTGGGGATGGGCCAGCTCTGTCACACGCCAGCTGTGTGGCCTTGGGCCGGGTACTCCCCGTGCACCCCCGTGCGAGTCGTTGTGCAGGGGTATCGGGCCGGGGGTGGGGGAGGCTGCAGTTCACACGGCACTTGTCTCGTGCCCACTCAGAGGGAGGGGCACCTTCTCTAAAGGGCACCAAGCTGCCTTGTGCTCTTGCAACACCTGGGGCTCTCCTGCCCTGGGCCTCAGTGTCCTCACCTGTGAAATGGGCAGGATCATACCCATACTCAGTATGTGAGAGCTGGGACTGGGACCAGCCTGACCAAGCGTCCATCTGTCAGTGCCTCCAGGCCTTGGGGCTGGATGGCAGGGAGGAGACTGGCCCAGGCTCTCACCTGGCTGCCTGCTACCACCAGAAACAACGGGCAAGGAATGGCCAAGGCCAGAGTGCATCACGTGGGCTGGTCCTGATCCCCTGAGTGGCCTGGGCTGTTGGGCTCTGCTGAGGGTAAGGCTGTAGTGATCACCCTGCCTCTGGGGGCTCCCCGCAGACTGATCTCTCACCCAACAACCCTATTGTCCAGATGATGAAAGTGAGGCTCAGAGAGGGTACAGGTCTCACACAAGGTCACACAGCAAGTAAGCATCATGGCTGGGATTCTCCCAAGGGCTCTGACCTGAGATCTGCAATGTCGCCCTGCCTCAGACCCTCCTGCAGTCATAATGATGTAGACTTTATGACTGCCACTGTCATAAAGGGGGAGGAAAGCTGCCACTGTCCTCTGTGCTGGGCACCATGATTTGTACTCACCTGCATCGTGCCATCATGTCACGGTACAGAAGGTCCAATTGTGGAAACTGAGGCTGGGAGAGAGGAGTGCCTTGCTCTGGATCACAGCTGGATTCAAAGCCCTTCAGTCTGACCAGAGCCGAGGTCTTTCCTCTGCAGCAGTGCTGGCCAAGGACTTCGTGGGGCACGTGTTCAGACAGCTGGGACTGACGGAAGCCAGCCTCTGCCCCAGCTCCTCCCAGATAGAAAGATAGAGGAGAGGGGGCTCCCTCACCTTCCCCTCCCCATGGGCTCCCCCAGAGCCGGGCAGCCTCCACTTTCCCCCTCACTGTCCCCGTCTGTCCGTCACACCTGTCCCTTCCCCATCCGTGGACCCCCACAGCCCTTGTCTTCTGCGGTGGGGAACAGCAAGGGAAGAAGTTTGCCCAGGGTCACACAGTAAAAAAGCTTAAAAGCAGACGGAGATTCCAGCCCAGTACTTCCTGGGCCCCTCGGCCTCTCCACCGTCCAGGGCTGGACCCTTCCCAAACACGGCTCTTGTGCTCTAACCAGATGCCAGGTGCAGTGCCAAGCCTGTGCCTTACTCTGCAGATTCAGAATTCTGCAGGTTAAATGCTGTTGGAATTTGCCCATATCTGCCACCCGTCTACTCCACTCCTGTCTGGGAGGCTCAGTGGCCCCCACCTCCGACTCCCACCAGTGTATCCTCCACCCCCAGCCGGGAGGCTCCCCCTCTGCCCTCCCAGCTGCCCCAGCGAGGTGCTCCAGCCTCGCCCTCCCTCCGTTTTGCCTGGGGCCCACTATGGCCTTCTCTCCCACCCCAGAGCCTGGGCAGTGGCTGTCCTCTCTGCCTGTAACCTTCTTGGCGCTCCCGCCTGGCTCCGAGGATCCCCACCCTTTCATCACTAATCCTGTCTCTCTGGTTCCTGGAACGGGTCTGGCGTTAAGTGGGTGCACGGGAAATGAGTGGAAACCTCATTTTACCCGAAGAGGGACCAGGACAGACACAGACCAGGGCTTCCCAGAGGGCTGCTGGAGAGTTCTTGGAGCTCCCAGCTCCAGCCCTGACCCCAAACCCTGGCTCAGGCCAACAGTAGCAAATATTTACATTTGCAAAGTAAATTCCTGGGAGGGGAGCTGGGCTGGGGCAGGGGAGTCTACGCTCATGTGGTCTGTGGTCACTGGACCCAGCAGACCTGGGGGGAGGGTTATGAAGGAATAAGCCCCTCGGAGAGAAAGTCAGAACTGGAGCCCAGGGACACTGCCAACGTCTCATACCCCCGTTCCCGGCTGAGGGTGGGATTTAAACACCATGCTCTGCTCCCCTCTTCTCCTGCCCTGGTCCTGCTGTGTGGACGGGCAGCCTCTCCTCTCTGGGCCTCAGTGTTCTCATGAGGATCTGTTGAGAAGGAACATGAGACACTGGGCAGAGGGAAGGGCGGCTGCTTAGGGGGGCACAGGGCTAGAAACTGCAGATGGCACTGGCCTTGTGGAGGTCAAGATGGAGTGATGAGAGCTTGTTGGTGGGGGACTTTGGTGGGTTCCCTGGTCTGTCCAGGAAGGCTTTCTGGAGGAGGTGACATGGGAGCAGTGGCTGTGGGGATGAGGAGGCAGCGCGCGTGCGCGTGTGTGTGTGTGTGTGTGTGTGTGTGTGTGTGTATAGGGCTGGCCGGGACCTCCCAGATGGTGGGAAGTGGCCCACAGTCAGGGTCCCGGAGTGGAGCCCGGGTTTGTGGTCCTGGAACTAGCCGGGAGCTCCTTGGAGGGCGAGGTTGGGGCTGGGGAGGGACCCTTCAGGGTGGACCACCAGGCTGGGGTGAGGGGGGCTCTCAGCCCACTGGGGCCCGCTCCAGGGGCCCTGGCTCAACACCAGTGGGAGGGATGTGACTTTTTTTTTTTAATTTTATTTATTTATTTATTTATTTATGGCTGTGTTGGGTCTTCGTTTCTGTGCGAGGGCTTTCTCCAGTTGCGGCAAGCGGGGGCCACTCTTCATCGCGGTGCGCGGGCCTCTCACTATGGCGGCCTCTCTTGTTGCGGAGCACAGGCTCCAGACGCGCGGGCTCAGTAATTGTGGCTCACGGGGCTAGTTGCTCCGCGGCATGTGGGATCTTCCCAGACCAGGGCTCGAACCCGTGTCCCCTGCATTGGCAGGCAGACTCTCAACCACTGCGCCACCAGGGAAGCCCCGGGATGTGACATTTTTATCCTACAGGAGACCGTCCCCAGCCCTAGGCTTTTTCCGTCCTGGATTCTTGTGTGGTACAGGACCATTTACACCACGGTTCATCCCTTAAAGCATTTCTGTCCGTTTATTAGAATTTGGGGGGAGCTTGGGGGGCCATTTTTTGTGAATCTTGAATCCAGAGCCAATATTTTCTGGTCTTTTTGACAGTTTTTGTTATTTAAACTTTCTTTCTTTTTTTTTTTTTTTTAATTTTAACTCACAGTTTCTTTGAGCCAGTTATGTCTGCACTGCTGGTCAGACCATGCTTTCATTAGTTTTTCTAGTTCTCTCTGGCTCCCAGTGAAATGTCCCAAAGCAAGTGGGTTGAAAAAGAATTTCCAACCATATGTTCACAGATTAAAAACTCGGGGACACCCTGGCGTGACATTCGAACCCTTATGTTCATTTTCAAAACAGTCATGTCTGCCGTCCACATTATTTTGCCTTTTATTTTGTTTGCTTGCTTTAAATTCATTTTCAGCCAGTGATTCATGCATTCCTCAACAAGAGGTTTAGTGAAGCCCTGAGGCCCTACTGCGCGCCAGGCACTTTCCCCAGCCACTCACAAGACGGACGAGGTCCCTGCCTGGTGGAGTTCACGTTCCAGCCAAGGAGGGCGGAAGATCAGACCGGGGAACTGGCAAGCAGATAACATGTTAGAGGGTGGAAAGTGCCATGGAAAAAATGGAAGACGATAGCAGGGTGGTGGGGAGGATGGGCAGGGCGGACGCTCTGCCCAACTTCATCCCAGAGAAAACCCAAAGTTCCATGGGGTTGGAGGGACGGCCTCATCTTTTGGTCGACTTCCTGGAAGCAGTCATCCAGTGGCCTTTTACATCTTCACCTGGGAGCAAAGGGGATGAGGAGGGCTTACCGAGGCCGTTCTTCTCAGGAACCAGCATTCTTGACGGGCACCGCGCCTCCCTGCCTCTGCCCAGGGGAACCTGGGGGACTTGCAGTGCCAGGTGGCCCAGGAGAGAGGACGACGGGCCCTGGAGTTAGACTAACCTGGGTTCCAGTCCAGGCTCCAGCCTTCAGCTGGGTGACCAGTCTCTTTCCCTCTCTGCGTTGTTTCCCCCCAAAGGGAAATATTCATATTCACTCATCCATTTATCTGAGCACGGGGTGGGGGGGCAGAAGAGTGGTAATACCAAGCTACTCTGTGCCCCAGTTTCCCCATCTGTAAAGCAGAGGGGTTACTAGCACCCACTCACAGGGCTTCGTGAGGACAGTGAGTTAAGACTGTTTATGAGAAGTGCTTAGAATGTGCCGGGCCCAGCATAAGTGCTGCACAAGCATTGGCTGTTATTATTATTACCTACCTTGTAGGATCGAGCTGGGCTTAGCACCGGGCATGGCTCATGGTGGCATTACCACCCCCCACTGCTGTTGTTCTGCCCACAGAGCCCCCAACCCCTGCCCCAGTCGTGGGCTGCCAACCCCCTTCCTCTATCCCAGGTGAGATTTACCCCCTGTGAGAGTACAAGTCGCAGGCCCCCAGGGAGGGCATGCTGGGGATGCGGGCCCAGCCTGGGCGAAGGCCCCGTGGTGGGACCCGGAGAGGGTCTGGCAGCAACCCTGCTGGGGGTTGGCCAGAGGGACCCGTCTGGTTTGAATTCCCGGCGCCTCTCACTCCCTGCACCAACCCACAGCCTGGCTCTGAGCTGCCAGGCCCATGCCTTATTTGGGTCTTGTCTCCCCCCAGGCGACACTTTGCGGCCTTAAAAGGCAGGCCCGGGCTGTGGGGGGGTGCAGTTGCCACTGCTCGCTTCAGAGCCCCTCCAGCTGTGCCCCCCGCCCCTGGCTTGGCCAGCCCAACCCTCCAGCTATGGAGAGGACCAGGTCCCCAAAGCCAGACCAGCCAGGATGGCCTGCTCCTCACAGGGGTGGCGGCAGGGGTGGCCTCCTGGAACAGGCCCCCGTGCCCTCCCAGGCAGCCAGCCTCCCTCTGGTTTTCATTTAAAACCAGAGCTGGATCCACTTCGGTGTCTTCTTACCAAGTGGGGCAGGGAGAGGGTGGATGGTGACGTTGCTGTGTTTATTGAGCACCTACTGCATACCAGGCCCTGTGTGTGCTCAGTGAGCCCTTTGCATGCATGGCCATCCTCAGGCCTCACACCAGCCCAGGAGGTGTAGAGACCTTATGATCCCATTTTACAGATGGGAAAATCAGCAGGTCCAGGGAGGACAAGTCACACAGGTCAGCAAGTAGCAGGGCTGGGACCTGACCTTGCATCTGTTGACTCTAAGCTCTTAACCCATGCAGCTTGCTGGGGTTGTTGGAGAAGCCCCCAGCCTCACCCGTGGCCCCACCCATTGCCAGCCCCTCTCCCCAGCCCCGTCAGGTTGATAGCCTTGTCCCAGCTCAGCCCAGTTCATGCTGTGTGACCCAGGTAAACTGCCCCACCTCTCTGGGCCTGTCTCCCTTTGCACTAAGGGGAGTAGGGATCCCTCTGTGGCTGCAGTGGCAGGTGGGGGGGAGGGGGACAGAACAAAATGTCACAGTCAACAGGGCTCTCACCCTCACTGTCCGTCAGTTGTAGGCTCCTCTGGCTTCGTGGAGCCCGGGTGGTCGGGCAACGCCATGTGGCGGATGGCACTTCGGCCCACAGCCCTGTCAGGTGGGTCCTGGGGCAGCTGCTTGGGGTCCCCCTGGGCTAAGGGAGGCTGGAGGGGCTGGTGGTGACTGTCCTAAAAGCCAGCTGGGCCCAGCAGTGGAGGGTCAGGGATAGCACCCTGCGCTTGTCCACCGCAGGCTAGAAAGAAAACTGGAAGGTGGAGGAAGGGCCCCCCAAGGAGAGTCTGACCTGGGCCCAGGCACCTGAGACCCAGGACCCCCAGAGTCTTGCAGACACGGGTCCAAGCCCCCAGTTTCCTTTTTTTATTGAAACGACACTTTTCTGAGTGTCTGTAGGATGCAGGGCACTGTGCCAGGAGCTTTCCATAATCAACTTGTTTAAACCTCACCCCAGGAAGGCATCATTGTCGCCACTTTAAAGAGGAGGAGGCTGAGGGTCAGAGAGGGGACATACCCTGCCTGGGGCCCCGCAGCCAAGAAGGGACAGCGCTGGGCCTCGACCCAGGGCTTTTGCCTGTTACACACTCACTCCACCCTTGCTCTGAGCTCAGCCTTCCCAGGTGTGAACGGGGTGACACTTGTCCTAACACACAGGATCATGGTGAGGACCGGAGAGGCGAGCTTGTATCGTGCTCGGCGGCTGCCCGGCACTGTTATGAATAACGTTGGGGTATCAGTGAGGAGGCCAGGGAGCTGGATGGTGGTTCTGGAAGAAGGGTCAGAGAGTGGCACCTAAGGCCATCCCAGTCTGGACTGTAATGTGTCGGTCCCCAAAGCTTCAAGCCGAGGCCAGCCCCGCCCATGTGGGATGCAGTCGTTTTGGATGAGGAGTCAGATCCCTGGTCCTGCTCTGAGAGAAACAGTCCCCTTGGAGTCTCTGGAGCCAAAGGACACCCACAGGGCATGGCTCACCCTGGACAGGCTGTGACTCTTTAGCCCCTTCCCTGTGATGGGCTGTCTCATGGGTTGGGGTCATCAGGTATCTGTCCCCTCCCTCCATCCTGCCCCCAGGGGCTGAGGGGCTCCAAGGGGAACCTGGGAGCCCTGGCCCAGCCTGCTTCCTCCCTGCAGGTTGTCTCAACTGCAGCAAAGTGTCGGAGCTGACGGAGAGGCTGAAGGTTCTAGAGGCCAAGGTGGGTGAACAGCTTCCGGGGCAGGCAGGCACCACCCTCCCATCCAGCTTTCTCAGCCTCCCTTCCAGTGCCCACCCCGGGAAGCCTGCTCACAGTCAGACAGCCTGGCCTGCTCTCCTTCCAGGAGATCCATGAGGTTCTCCTATCCCCATCCCACCCAGAGACTCCTAGACACCCCCCCAGAGCTCGTGGCTGGGTCCCCTCATTGCCCCGTCACCTTCATCCTTTATCCCACCCACCCATAATGCTATCTTCCCAGTTTCAGAAAGCAAAAACATCTATTGCATGTCTCAAATTATCTCAAGATAAAAAGTTTTTAACCATTAAAAAGTAAGACATTCTAAATTTAGAAACATGAAAAACTCAGCACCATGAAAAACCTACCAGAAAACCATTGGCCTCCATCGCCTGTGCCTCCAGAGAGAGCGATTGCCAACATTTAAGCATCTTTTCTTCCAGATTTTTTAAACACACATAGAGGCATTTACATTAATCTGCATATCCATTCCCTCCTCTGGGAATGTATCTTAGGAAGATTAGTTGCGAAGACGTTCATCCAAGTGTTAATTAAGAGGGAAATTTGAAAACCAAACAACAGAAGGGGTGGTTGTGTAATGAGCAAGTGTGGCTCAGTGGGATACTGGACAGCCATTAACAATGCCTCCATTTTCCAACACGAAAAGATGCCCCTGATCTATCTATCAAGTGGAAAAACCAAGCTTCTAAACAGCCTGGGTTAAAACCCCCGTTAAGAGGTGTGAGCACCCCAGGAACCCCACGCTGCTCCCCAAGCTCCCTCCCAGGGGAAGCCGGCATGAGGGGCAGCTCAGCTCAGATCTGGGGGCTGGGTCTCAGTTCCGGGTCAGCTTCTCTCTGGGCAGGTCTACACGGCCCCCACTTGCTGGTCTGCGGGCATTCTGGCCTCTCTTAATCCTCAGTAAGTGGCTCACGGGACACCGCTGACCCTTCAGGCTCTCCCCTCCACTGGGTCCAAAAGTGGTTTTGTACACACCTCAGCACCTCTGTTTCATGCCAGACCCTCCCAAATTTCCCTTCAAATTTAGTAAAAATCCTTGCAGCCTGTGGTGCTTTAACAGACCAAGAGAAGTTTCATATTATGTATGCATATAAATGTATATAAATATACTTATTAACATTCAGGTAAGCATAGGAAAAAACCGCACGGCCCAGCAAACACGAGGACAGTCTCAGAACTCAAAGTGGGTGACTGTGATGGTGTGTGATGACTTTTCTACAATGAATGTGATGAACTGTGCATTTTGAAAACCATAGTCACTTCTGATGAAGTTCTGGGCCCCTGTGAGTCCGGGTATCCACTCCAGGCTGGGTTCCGCCAGCCACGTGGCCTCCTGCCCCCAACACCAGGGCCCCAAGCTGGCCTGACCCTGGCAAGACCCTGGTACCCACCCCATCCCTATTGTCCTCTTCCTCCATAGGTGGCGGTGCTGACTGTCACCGAGCAGGCAGTGCCCCCGACCCCAGCTGCCCCCGAGGACCCCGCCCCGCTCTGGGGTTCCCCAGCTGCCCAGGGCAGCCCCGGGGATGGAGGCCTCCAAGGTGAGTGGGTCAGTGGGGAACACGCTCCCATGTGGCGATGAGTTGGTTCCAGCCCCCTCCCTGCTGCTGACTCCCAGCTTGACCCCCTTGTGGGCCTCAGTCTTCCTAGTTTTCCCTTGGGCCTGAGGGGATGGTCTCCAGGGGCCCCTGAGCACTGGAGTCCTGGGAGGCCCAGCAGCTGGTGGAGCAGGGGTAGGAACTCTAGACACCACTGACCCCTGCCTACCCCTCCACCCCAGGGCTACCAGGAACCAGAGAAAACGTGAGGGCCCCTCTGCTCCCCCGAGATGGTAGGTGCTGGCGGGGCGGGCAGGGCCGGGGGCAGGCCAAGCGCAAGGCCGGAGCTGCGGAGCTGATGAACTTTCTCCCCCAGATCGAGTTGGTGCCCGGGGGCTTCCTGGGCCCTCTGGCCCCAAGGGAGACCCTGGCAGCCGGGGCCCAATGGGGATGAGAGGCCCGCCAGGTGAGTGCCCACAACACCGGCCCTTCCAGCTCCCCTGGCCAGCCCCGCTCAGGTGAGCCCAGGCTGGGGCCTTCCTTACCAGACCCTGCCCTCCTGGAGCTCCCAGACCATGGAGGCTAGTGGGGGGTAGGCCTAGGCAGGGGAGAAATAGCAGTGCCCACCCCATGTGACCAGGGTTCTTATGGGGGACGTTGCAGCTAAGGGAGCCCTAAGGAAGGAAGCCCAGACCCAGCCTGGATGGAGTGGAGGACGGGGAGGGCTTCCCAGTGGGAGCTACACCTTAGGTGAGGCCTCAGAATGACCTGAAGTGCACACCAGGCAGCACCAAGGGAGGATTGATAGAGGGAGCAGCTCGTGCAAAAGCCTAGAAGAGAGAGGAGAGAACATTCTGGAAATCAGCGTCTGCTAGGCACCTGTTGTGTACCAAGTGTCCACTGTCCTGAAGCCCCAGGGGAGGGCTGTGTTCATCACCCTCATAGGCGGCCAGGGAGTCTGGCCTGTGGCCTCTGGAGCCGTCTCGTACCCGCTGCCCCTGGCTGCCTCATCCCTCCCCCTTGCAGCCACCCTGGGCCTCCCTGCCTCTTGCATACCCACCAAACCCCCTGGTTCCATTGTAGGTCCGCAGGGCCCCCCAGGGAGCCCTGGCCAGGCTGGAGCTGTGGGCACCCCTGGAGAGAGGGGACCTCCAGGCCCCCCAGGGCCTCCTGGCCCCCCAGCCCCGCTTGGACCACACTACACCCGGATCTCCCAGCATGGTGAGTCCCTTGGGGTCACAGCAGGTCCAGGTGGTGGTGGGGTGAGGCTGGCATGACCATCTGCCAGGCACCTTCTGTATACCAGGCTTGCCCTTGGGCCATAAATCACCTGATCCTCCAATGGGCGCTGTTGTCACTGATGAGGAAAACTGAGGGCCAGAGAGGGGAGATCACACAGCCAGGGCACAGGGGGGCCGGCTTCAGATCCACGAGGCCTCCAGAGGGAGGGAGGCTGGGAACCACCAGCATCAGGCCCTCCCACCAAGCCTTGGAGTTGGCCGGGATCCAGCCCTCAGAGCACTGGGAAGCTTAAGGCCTAGCAGCAGGACGTGAGCCCTGAACTCCCAAGGCCACAGCCCTGCCTCTGTGCTCAGAGAGGCCCTGCCTCCTCCACCCAGCTGGGCCCTGACACGCATCCTTCACCTTCTCCGAAGCCTGACTTGCACGCGCGCTGCCAGGGGTCAGCGCTTGGAGTGCCAGGTTCAACCCCATCTGCATCATACCTTTGGTGCGTGACCAGGCACCATTCATTCATTCTCCCTCTCCAAGGGACTTCCCTGGCGGTTCAGTGGTTAAGACTCTGCCCTTCCAATGCAGGGGGCACGGGTTCGAACCCTGCTCAGGGAACCAAGATCCCACGTGTGGTGGGGCGTTGCCAAAAAAAAACCAACAACAACAAAACATTCTCCGTCTCAGAGCCTCAGTTTCCTTATCTGTATGACACCCATGCACAGAAGCTTGGCACAAAGTAAGTGTCAAAAATGGTAACTTTTATTATTATTCCCATTAGGCATGTGACAGTACAGGCTCAGCAGGGTAGACACTTGCTGTATGTCACTGGCTAGACTCTGGCAGTGTCTCCCTGCTTCCTGGTCCTGCATGGCCAACAGTCTCCTGACTCCCCACCCTTGGAGTGGGTGCCTGGTGGCCCCAGCCATGCTGCAGGCTGTCCCACAGGGCAGTCAAAGCTGGCTTGGCAGAAGTGACAGGTTAAAACTGACTGCCCCACTCTGCCCCGCCCAGCCCAGCCCTGCTCACTCATCTTTCCTCCCCCAGGGGACCCATTTCTGTCCAACACCTTCACTGAGACCAGCAGCCACTGGCCCCAGGGACCGGCTGGGCCCCCAGGCCCCCCAGGACCCATGGGTAAGTTGAGTCCAGGTCTAGGGTAAGGGGCAGGGTTGAGGGATGGCAGAGACACTAGGGCTGGCTATCAGGAGCGAGCTGATGGTGGACTTCCTGGCATAGCACTGTTTCGGACCTGAGGACATCATGTCTTATTCCAGGTCCTCCTGGACCTCCTGGTCCCATGGGCATCCCTGGGAATCCTGGACATATAGTGAGTATTTCTCCATATACTCCCACTCTTCTGTCCGTCCATCCACCCCCCCCCCCACACCCAACCCATCCATCCACTCACCTATCCACCCACCCACCCACTCAACCACCCATCCATCCATCATCCATTCATCCATCCTTTCATTCATTCATTCAAGCATTTATGGAGCACTTAATGTGCAAAATACTTTCCATAAATCTTCTTATTCAGTCCATGTAACAAGAAGCAAGTATTGTTATCACCTAAGGCCAAGAAAGGTGGAGATTCTTGCCCTAGGGCTGTGGCCAGCACATGGCAGCTTCCAGATCAATGCAGGGACTGTCTGACTCCAGGGCCATGGCTCTGAACACTGAGCTGTATGAACTTCCTGTTGTGTGCCAGGCATTGGGTGTGTGGTGAAGGGCCCAGAGGCCCAGGCCAAGCTGGGGTGCCCTTCCCTACCCCTCTGACCCCTAAGTCCCTGCCCACTCTACCCTGCCCCAGCACAAGGCTGAGGCCCTGTCTTGTTGCTCAGGGACCCCCAGGCCCCACTGGACCCAAAGGAATCTCCGGCCACCCAGGAGAGAAGGGCGAGAGAGTGAGTATTGAGGTGGCCCTGGGTGGAGGATTCTGGGGAGTCCTGGGCACCCTGGGTCAGACCCTCTGACAGCACACTCCATTCTTCTCCTCCCTCCTACAGGGACTGCGTGGGGAGCCCGGCCCCCAGGGCTCCATGGGGCGGCAGGTAAGTGATGCTGCCCACCGTGCAGCACCCCCTCCAGGATCCCACAGGCCCAGACCCCTGCCACGGCTCCATCTCCTACGGCCAGAGCCCCTGACCCTCCCTGTCTGGTCCAGAGCAAGCTCCATCTCCTTTCTCACCCCCTGTCTCAGGGTCCCATCAGCCTCTTAGGATCAGGCTGCCTCCATCTCCCTCGCTCTGGCTCTGTGTCTCTGTACCTGTTTCTCTTTCTCTATCTTCCCTCTGTGTCTCCATCTCTCTGACTCTTTGTATTTCTCTCTTTCTCCATCTCTCCAACTATGACTGTAGATTTGTCTGTTTCTCGCTCTAGTTTGGTCAGTTTTTGCTTCATGTATTTTGAAGCTTTGTTATTAGGTGCATACACATTCAAGATTTTAATGTCTTCTTGGTCCTTTTATCTTTATGAAATGAATATCTTTCTCTCTGGGAATACTTCTTGTCTTGAATTCTATTTTGTTTGATATTAAAATAGCCACACCAGCTTTCTTATGCTTGGTGTTTGCGTGGTATATATTTTCCAATCCTTTTACTTTCAACCTGTTTGTCTTTCTATTTAAAGTGCATCTTGGGCTTCCCTGGTGGTGCAGTGGTTAAGAATCCACCTGCCAATGCAGGGGACATGGGTTCGAGCCCTGGTCAGGGAACTGGGATCCTGCATGCTGCGTGTTGCGGCCAAAAAAAAGAAAAAAGACATACTTGAGTCTTGCTTTTTTTTTTAAAACAGTCTAACTATTGAGTTCATTTACTTTTTTTTTTTTTTTTTTTGGCCACTGCCCAGCTTGCAGGATCTTAGCTCCCCAACAAGGGATTGAACCCGCGCCCTTGGCAGTGAAAACACAGAGTCCTAACCACTGGACCACCAGGGAATTCCCCATTTACATTTATTTATTTATTTGGTTGCGCTGGGTCTTAGTTGCAGCAGGCAGGCTCCTTAGTTGCAGCTCACGGGCTCCTTAGTTGCAGTTCGTGGTCTCCTTAGTTGTAGCATGTGAACTCTTAGTTGCAGCATGCATGTGGGATCTAGTTCCCTGAGCAGGGATCGAACCCAGGCCCCCTGCATTGGGAGCATGGAGTCTTAACCACTGTGCCACCAGGGAAGTCCCTCCATTTACATTTAGTGATGTATATTATTATTGATATGGTTCTGTTTAAGTCAACTATCTGGCTATTTGTGTTCTGTTTACCCCAAGCTCTCCTTTATTTCTTTTTTTTCCCTTCTTTTCCTGCCTTCTTTTTTTTTATTTTAGATTTAAAAAAAAATTTTTATTGGAGTATAGTTGATTTACAATGTTGTGTTTCAGGTATACAGCAAAGTGAATCGGTTATACATATACAAATACCTGCTCTTTTTTAGAGTCTTCTCCCGTATAGGTCATTACAGAGTATTGAGTAGAGTTCCCTGTGCTATACAGTAGGTCCTTATTAGTTATCTATTTTATATACAGTAGTGTGTATATGTCAATCCCAGTCTCCCAATTTATCCCTCCTCCCCCCTTTCCTCCCTGGTAACCGTAAGTTTGTTTTCTACATCTGTGACTCTATTTCTGCTTTGTAAATAAGTTCATTTGTACCTTTTTTTTTAGATTCCCTGCCTTCTTTTGGATTGAGAATTGTCCTGTGTTGTCTCTACTAATGACTTTTTCACTATACCTCTTTGTGTTATTTTTTTCATGGTTGCTCTAAGGATAATAATATGCATCCTTTTACTTGAATTAGTATTATACCTCTTCATGTATATATAAGAACGTTGCAACTGTATAATTCACTCCCTTCTGTCCTTGTGCTATTGCCATCATATATTTTACTTCTGTATTTGTTATAAATCCTCAATACATTGTTGTTATTGCTTTAAACAGTTGACTTTTAAAGAAGTTTAAAAAACAAAGAAAAATAGTCTTTTACATCTCATGATGTATTTATCGTTTCTATACTCTTTATACCTTCCTGTAGATCCAGATTTTCATATCGTATCATCTCTCTTGAGCCTAAAGAACATCCTTTAGCCTCTTTTGTAGTGTGGGTCTGCTGGCAACAAATCCTCACTGCTTTTGTTTATCTAAAACTGTATTTAACCTTAATTTTTGAAAGATATTTTCAGTGGATATAAAATGATAGGTTGGCAGTTTTATCGCCCTTTATTACTTTAAAGATGTTGTTCCGTGGTCCTCTGGCTTACGTAGACAATTACAATTTCTCATGAGAAACTGACTGTCATTCTTATTGTTTTTCCCCTGTACATAATATGTCTTTTTTTCCTTAGGCATTTAAGACTTTCTCTTTACCCTTGGTTTTCATCAGATTGATCATGATGTAGTTGGCTGTGATTTTCTTTGTGTTTATCCTGCTTCAGGTTGGCTGAGATTCCCGGATCTGTAAGGTTGCTGGGTTGTGTTTTTCGTTGGTTGTTTTGTTTAATGAATAAAATTCTTTTTTACAGCATTTTTTGAGTTCACAGCAACATTGAGTAGAAAGTACAGAGAATTCTCATATACTCCCTGTCCCCACACGTGGATAGCCTACCCCACCATCGACATCTTACATCACAGTGGTGCATTTGATACAGTTGATGAACCCACATTGTCATGTCATTATCCCCCAAAGTCCATAATTTACATTAGGATTCATTCTTGGTGTTGTACATTCTATGGGTATTAATAGATGTATAATGACATGTATACACCATTGTAGTATCATATAGAATATTTCACTGCCCTAAAAATCCTCTGTGCTCTGCTTATTCATCCCTCTCTCCCTTCTAACGCCTGATCTTTTAACTGTCTCCACATTTTTGCTTTTTCCAGAATGTCATATAGCTGGAATAATACAGTATGCAGCCTTTTCAGATTGGCTTTTTTCACTTAGTAGTACACATTTAAGGTTCCAGCGTGTCTCTTCATGGCTTGATAGCACTTTTTTTTTTGGTTTGAATAATATTCCATGGTATGTACCACAGTTCATTTATCCATTCACCTACTGAAGGACATCTTGGTTGCTTCCAAGTTTTGGCAATAGTGAATAAAGCTGCTATAAACATCCAAGAGTAGGTCTTTGTGTGGACATAACTTTTCAATTAATTTGGTTAAATACCAATGAGTGCAATTGCTGGATCATATGGTAAGAGTATGTTTAGTTTTATAAACTTTTTTGTAAGTTTTTGTAAGAAACTATGGTCACCATACTATATCTTAGATCCTTAGATTAGAAGTTAGTCATCTGGGAGTTCCCTGGCAGTCTAGTAGTTAGGACTTGGCACTTTCACTGCCCTGGGTTCAATCCCTGGTCGGGGAACTAAGATCCCTCAAGCTGCACGATGCAGCCAAAAGGAAAAAAAAAAGAGCTTAGTCATCTTATAACTGAAAGTTTGTACCCTTTTACCAACCTTTCTCCATTCCTTCCCTCCCCACAATCCAGTCCCTGGCAACCACCGTTCTACTGTTTCTCTGAGTTCAACTTTTCTTTTCTTTTCTTTTTTTTTCGTATTCCACATATAAGTGATACCACACGGTAGTTGTCTTTCTCTGTCTGGCTTATTTCACTTAGCATAATGCCCTCCAGATTCATCCATGTGTTCACAAATGGCAGGATTTCCTTCTTTTTTAAGGCTGAATAATATTCCTGTGTGTGTGTGTGTGTGTGTGTGTGTGTGTGTGTGTGTGTGTGTGTAACCCACATAGTATTTATCTGTTCATCAATCAATGGACACAGGTTCTTTCCATATCTTGGCTATCATGAATAATGCTGCAATGAACATACGTCTTCAAGACAGTGATTTCCTTTCCTTTGGATAGATAACCAGAAGTGGGATTGCTGGATCATACAGTAGTTCTATTTTTAATTTCTTGAGGAATCTCCATACTGTTTTCCATAATGGCTGTACCAGTTTACATTTCCACCAGCAGTATACAAGTGTTCCCCTTTTTCCACATTCTCACCAGCATTTGTTATCTCTCATCTTTTTGATAACAGACATCCTAACAGGTATGAAGTGATAGCTCAAGTTGTGGTTTTGATTTGCATATTCCTGATGACTAGTGATGTTGAGCATCTTTTCACATACCTATTGGCCATTTGTATGTCTTCTTTGCAAAAATGTCTATTCAGGTCCTTAGCCCATTTTTTAATTGGCTTATTTGGGGGTTTTGCTATTGAGTTGTATAACTTCCTTATATATTTTGGATATTAACTCCTTATTGGACATGTGGCTTGCAAATATCTTCTCCGATTTCATAGGTTGCCTTTTCATTTTGTTGATGGTTTCCTTTCCTGTGCAAAAGCTTTTTAAATTGGGTTGTTTGTTTTCTTCTTGTTGAATTTTAAGAGTTCTTTGTATATTTTGCATATACAGAGATACACCTTTGTACACCTTTATCAGATGTATCTTTTGCAAATATTTTCTCCAAGTCTATAACTTGTCTTCTAATTCTCTTGACATTCACTTTTGCAGAGCAGAAGTTTGTAATTTTAATGAAGTCCAGCTTATCAATGATTTCTTTCATGGATTGTGCTTCTGGAGTTGTATCTAAAAAGTCATCATCAAACCCAAGGTCATCAAGGTTTTCTCCTATGTTATCTTCTACGAATTTTATAGTTTTGCATTTTACATTTAGGTCTGTGATATATTTTGAGTTAATTTTTGTGAAGAATATGAGGTCTGTGTCTAGATTCATGTTTTTGCATTTATATGTCCAGTTGTTCCAGCATCATTTGTGGAAAAGACTACCTTTGCTCCATTGTATTGCCTTTGCTCCTTTGTCAAAGATCAGTCAACTATATTTATGTGGGTCTATTTCTGGGCTCTCTATTCTGTTCCATTAATCTATTTGACTGTTCTTTAGCCAATACCACACTGTCTTGACTAGTGTAGATTTATACTAAGTTTCCCTCTAAGCACTGCTTTCACTATCTCCCACAAATTTTGCTAAGTTGCATTTTTATTTTCATGTAGTTCAAAGTATTTTAAAATTTCTCTTGAGATTTGTTCTTTGGCCCATGTGTTATTTAGAAGTCTTTTGTTTAATCTCCAAGTATTGGGGGAGTTTCCGGTTATCTTTTTTTGTGAGGGGGGCTGTGCCTCGCGGCTTGTGGGATCTTAATTCCCCGACCCGGGATCGAACCCATGCCGCCTGCAATGGAAGCTTGGAGTCCTAACCACTGGACCACCAGGGAATTCCCTCCAGTTATCTTTTTGTTAGGGATTTCTAGTTTAATTCCATTGTGGTCTAAGAGCGTACATTGTATGATTTTTATTCTTTTTAATTTGTTGAGATATATTTTATGGGCCAGAATGTGGTCTATCTTGGTGAATGTTCCATGTGAGCTTGAGAAGAATGTGTAATCTGCTATTGTTGGATGAAGTGGTCTACAGATGTCAATTTTATCTGGTTGATTAATGGCATTGGTGGATTTATCTATTTCTCTTTGCAGTTCTATCGGTTTTGGCCTCACATATTTTGATGCTGTTGTAAAGTGCATACACATTAAGGATTGTTATGCTTTCATGGAGTGGTGATCCCTCTATATCCACGATAACTTTCCTTGCTCTGAGGTGTGCTCTGTCTGAAATTAATATAGCTACTCCCACTTTTGTTAAAAAATTAATTTATTTTATTTTTGGCTGCATTGGGTCTTTGTTGCTGTGCGCGGGCTTTTCTCTAGATGTGGCGAGTGGGAGCTACTATGTCTTTGTTGCTGTGCGCGGGCTTTTCTCTAGATGTGGCGAGTGGGAGCTACTATTTGTTGTGGTGCGCAGGCTTCTCATTGCCGTGGCTTCTCTTGTTGCAGAGGATGGGCTCTAGGTGCGTGGGCTTCAGTATTTGTGGCACGCAGGCTCAGTAGTTGTGGCTCGCGGGCTCTAGGGCGCGGTCTCAGTAGTTGTGGCGCATGGGCTTAGTTGCTCCACAGCATGTGGAATCTTCCCGGACCAGGGCTTGAACCCGTGTCCCCTGCATTGGCAGGCGGATTCTTAACCACTGCGCCACCAGGGAAGTCTGAGGCTCTGTTAATTTTTAAAAAAATCTTTCTTCTCTCTGTGCTTCACTTAGAATTATTGCATTGACCTGTCGTCAAGTTAATTGATTCTTTCTTCTGTTATGGCACATATTCAGTTAATCCCAGCTAATGAATTTTTTATTTCAAGTATTATCATTTTCATTTCCAGGATTTCCATTTGATTCTTTTTTCATAATTTTTGCATCCCTCCTGAAATTCCCCATCTCATCACCCATTGTATCAATTCCACTAGATTCTTTTATTTTTTAAATTTTTTTTTTTAAAGCTGGTATATTAACTCTGCTCTTTTTTTTTTTAATTTTAATTAATTAATTTATGGCTGTGTTGGGTCTTCGTTTCTGTGCGAGGGCTTTCTCTAGCTGTGGCAAGCGGGGGCCACTCTTCATCGCGGTGCGCGGGCCTCTCACTATCGCGGCCTCTCTTGTTGCGGAGCACAGGCTCCAGACGCGCAGGCTCAGTAATTGTGGCTCACGGGCCCAGCTGTTCCGCGGCATGTGGGATCCTCCCAGACCAGGGCTTGAACCCGTGTCCCCTGCATTGGCAGGCAGATTCTCAACCACTGCGCCACCAGGGAAGCCCTAAATTTTTTTATTTTTGGCTGCGTTGGGTCTTAGTTGTGGCAGGCGGGATCTTTTGTTGCGGCACACGGGCTCTACACTGCGGCACGCATGATTCTCTCTAGTTGTGGCGTGCGGGTTTTCTCTTCTCTAGTTGTGGCATGCCGCCTCTGGGGTGCATGGGCTCTGTAGTTTGCGGCATGCAGGCTCTCTAGTTGAGGAGCGCGAGCTCAGTAGTTGTGGCGTGCAGGCTTAGTTGCCCCACATCCCCTGCATTGGAAGGTGGATTCTTTACCACTGGACCACCAGGGAAGTCCCTCCACTATATCCTTTAACATAGTTGTCACTGATATTTTAATCTCCATGTCTGGTAATTCCAGTACCTGGGTTGGCTATGGATCTGTTTCTACTGACTGATTTTTCTCTTGCATATGGGTCACATTTTTCCATTTCTTCACATGTCTAATAATTTTGTATTGCATCCTGAACAATATAGACAATATAGTGAAGACAGTCTTCCTCTGAAGAGTGTTGAGTTTTGCTCTACGGTGTGGCTCCAACTCAGCTTTGTGAGTTTAGGATGGGCAGTTCACGGACCATCCAAGGATTAGAGTGGAGTATTTATACAGATTTTGCTCCCTTACTGTGGCTCCCTGCTTTCCAGCATTTCCCCTCAATTTCCTCCTTCTTTGGCAGTCTTGACCCCAACCTCTGACTCCTCAGGCCAATAAGACTAAAGCTTCCTGCTTGAGCTGTTTGCCAGGCAGAGGCGGCTGGGATGAGCCCTCAGAGGAAAAGCCATAAATATACTGATGTTACCCAGTGCGGTTCCCTTCTTTCTAAGGTCAGATATCCTTCAGTTACTGGCTGCTCTTTATCACTTTCCATTGCCTTCAAACAGTTGTTTTTTTGCATTTTTATCTCGCCCAAACGAGCTACTCTCTGTCTCATCCTTGCTCAGCCTCTCTTCCTCTCTCCACCCTCGCCTCTCTCACTGGTCCTACCTCTCTCTCCTTGCAGGGAGAACCTGGCCCCAAAGGAGACCCTGGTGAGAAGAGCCACTGGGTAAGCTCTAGCCCAGCACTGACCTCCCACTGCCCCCCCGCCCTGGACACTCAGGAGATTATTTGGGGGTGGGGGCACCCCATCCAAATCCCCTTTGCAACCTGGTCTCCAAGTGGGGAGCCTTGCCAGTTCTCAGCCCCAGCGTCCTCCCCAACCCTATCCCTCCCCAGTGGGCAGGGCCAGCCTTATCAGCAGACCCTACATTCTCTCTCTCTGTCTTTATCCCTATCTCTGCCTTCCTTCTGTGGCCTTTCCAGGCCAGGGTGACCCTGCCAGTTCCTCCTGGGCAGTTTGGGCTGACCCAGTCCAGACTGCATCCCCTGCCTCCATAGCCCCCTCCCAGCAAGGGCTTTGGCTTCTGCTCCCCTGTCTGCAAAAGAAAGGGAAGCATGAAAACAATATCCACACAGAAGAACGGGACAGGAGGCCTTAGGAGAGCCATGAAGCAGAGGAAGGGAGGTGTAGAAATGCTGAGGTACACAGGAGCGCTTCGGTAAAAGGGACAGGGCACTAGACACCACCATACACATGTGAATCACAGGAAGGGAGACCTGGAAACCACCATGGACACATTGTACATGGTAAATGAGGCCAGGGGACCTAGATCCATTGTACCCAAAAGACCTATAATTAACATGAGGTCCCAGACACCATCACATACACAGGAGACCCATGAGGAGTGGGAGGAGAGGCCTAGAAACTGCCATACGCACCAGAGAACCATGGAAAATGAGATGGGGGATCTAGAAACCACTGTACACAAAGGAAGCCCATGAAGACTGGGAAGGGAGGCCTAGAAACTGTCACATACACAGCAGACATAGAATAAATGGGAAAGGGGACCTAGAAACCACATGTGGAATCCTAGAACCTTCACAATCACGAGAGAGACTTGCAGTGAATGAATTTCAGGGCCTAGGAATCACCCACCCAGGAGACATGGGGGGAGGACTAAAAGCCCCATGGTGCAGGGACCTGGAAACCATCACTGACATAGGAGACATTTGGAAAACTGGATGGGATGGGGGTAGACAGGAGAGGCAACTGGGGAGTTCTTTTGGAGGCTGGTATTGTGCCTCCCTCCCTCCTCCACCCCTCTCCCTGGTGCAGTCTGGCTGGGACGCCCTACTTCCTGGGATGCATTAGTTAATGAAGACATGGGAAGCACCCAGCGCCTGCCCTGCCCTTTCTGCTCCTGATTGTGGGGTCAGTGATGGATACAGCCGTGGGAGCCCCCCACCCTGCACGAGCCCTCCCCCATGTCTTTCCATGACTTCTGGGGTCCTGCTACCTCTCTGGCAAGCCTCTCCCAGCCCCTCACTGCCACCCCACTCCCTTACCCACCCTCTACCCCCTAGTGGCTCCAGAGCCTCTTAAGCATACTGCCTGCTTGGGTGTGAGCTGGGCTGGGGGTCAGCTAGACCTATGTGATCCCAGCCCTCTGCTTCCTCTAGGCCCCTTCACTGACCTCTCCCAGAGACCTTTCGTTTGGAAACACATTTTTCACCCAGCCCAGAGGAGGTGGGAGAGGTGGGATGAAGGCTGAATTAGGCTGGGCAGCCCCATCCCTATATGGGGGTCCCAACAGGAGAACAGATGCCTGAGCTCTCCCAGAACAGACTTCAAACTCAGGACCACCTGTGGGAGGGGCCCCCCCCAAGAGGTAGCAGGGCCCCTGCCCATCCACCTGCTTTCCCCTCACCCACCTGCACTTCTGCCCCTGCTTGCCACCTGCCTGGGAGGGGACCCGCTGGGCTGGGGGCTGCATGAGGCTTTGGGGGCTGGGCGACCAGCTCTGTTGCGGGCAGGTGGGGATGAGGTCTGTGTGGGGAAGAGGCCTGAGGGCTCCTATACACACTCCACCTACCAACCCCCACTTAGTGAAGCTTTTGGAGCCACTGACCTGGCTGTGGCTCAGCATTGACACCCAGTGGTCATGAAGATGCACTGCAGGCACTGCCTGGGAGTGACGGGGCTCAGCTGGCCCATCTAGACCAAAGCTCATACCCCTTATTCAGACAGGAAAAACTGAGGCCCAGCTCCACAGAGTGAATTGTTGGCAGAGCTTGAACTGAAGCCCAGGCTTTTCAGCTCCCAGGACTGAGGGAGCCAGCTAACTTTCCCCAAGCGCCTCCTTGGTGGGTGCCAGGCCCCAGGCTGGGCACTGTGGACATAGATGTGATTTGGACACAGTCCCCATCCTCAGGGTGGTCACAGTGGGGTGGGGGGAAACAGACCAGTAACCAGCAGTGACAGGACAGGGGGAGCTCAGCTATGATTGTGGAGGGGTGGATTTAGCATCTTCTTGGATAAGGAGACCCAGGCTGAAGCCTGGCAAGGGGTGTTCACGCAGAGGAGAGGAAACATCACATGCAAAGGCCCTGGGGCACCCTGGGGCCCAGGGTGTTTGAGGAGCTGCAAATACTTGGAGTGACAGAGTGTGACAGGCAAGGAGTGAGACAGAGGTCATAGAGGCTTTTAGGACTTAAGAGGCCATGCTGAGGAATTTGAACTTTGTTCTATGGGAGTCATTGAAATATTTATAAGTAGGGAAGTGACATGGTCAGATTTTTGTTTGCAAAAGATCCCTCTGATTGCCATGTGGAGAAAGGATGGGAGAAGGGAGCAGAAAGAGAGACTAGACAGGAGGCTGTCCTGGTCACCTTGGCAAGAGGCTGTGGGGGCCGGAACTGGAAGGGGGACAGTGAAGAGGGACAGATGTCAGTGGAGCTGAGAGACACTTGGGTACTTGTCTGGCTGTGGAGAGGGGAGCGAGAAGTTAAGGGAGACGTTTACAATAGTAAAAGAGAGAAGAGAGCCAGGAGAAGCTGGCCTGCTGAGTTTTCTCCATGGAGAATGGGGAATGTCTACGTGACAGCTGAGTGGGGGTGTCCAACAGGCCCTGGACACTCAGGCCAGGATTGGAGGGCACTGGGACGTCATCGGTGCAAACAGCAGGCCACCCACCCAGAATATTTTTTTGGCATTTTCCCCCATATTTTTGCTTTGAAAATTTTCAAATATATAGAAAATTTGGTACAATGACTATCCTTGTACCCTTCTTCTAGACTGACCAGTTATTAGTATTTTGCTGCTTTTGTTCTTTCGCTCTTTATATATCTATAGATCTTTTTTTTTTTAATTAATTAATTAATTTATTTATTTATTTATGGCTGTGTTGGGTCTTCGTTTCTGTGCGAGGGCTTTCTCCAGTTGCGGCAAGCGGGGGCAGCTCTTCATCGCGGTGCGCGGGCCTCTCACTGTCGCAGCCTCTCTTGTTGCGGAGCACAGGCTCCAGACGCGCAGGCTCAGTAATTGTGGCTCACGGGCCGAGTTGCTCCGCGGCATGTGGGATCTTCCCAGACCAGGGCTTGAACCCGTGTCCCCTGCATTGGCAGGCAGATTCTCAACCACTGCGCCACCAGGGAAGTCCTATAGATCTTTTTTTTTCTAATCCATTTGAAAGTAAGTTGCAGACCTCATCCACATCTCCCCTGACACATCAGCATGTGTCTTGAAAGAATATGGACATTCTCCCAAAGAGCCGCAGTAACACTGTCACACCTGAGAAAGGTGACATTAATTCAGTGAAATGATGCCACTTAATATACAGCTTATATATAAATTTTACCCATTGTCCCCAAAATGCCTTTTGTAGCTGGTTTAAAAAAAAAAAACAAGATCAATCAAGATTCATGTGTTGCATTTGGTTGTCACGTCTCTAGGTTCTTTTAATCTAAAATAGGCCCCCTGCCCTTTTCTTCTTTCTCTTGACTTTGTCATTTTGTGACTGTCCCACTGTCTAGATTTGTCTGACTGTTCCCTCGTGATGAGATGCAGGTTAAATACCCTTGGCAGGTGCACTAACTGGGGATGTAGTGCCCTCTTATTGCATCTCATCAGGAGGCTCATGACATCAGCTTGTCCCATTGTTGATGCTGGCAGTGGCTTAATGTAATTTTTGAAGGTCATCCATGTTTAGATGGGTGTAATACTTGAAGAGAGATTACTTTAGTGTGACCCGGTGACCCCCAGGCCCAATGGCCAGTCAGTGGCCCCATCCATGTGATGTGGACAGGACAGCCAGATCATAAGGGACAGTCTCAGCATGGCTACAGTGGGCTTGCTCAGAACAGACATGTTGGGAGGACTCTTGATTGTTAGATGTTTTTGTGGGAACAGCTTCCTTGAAGGTAGTAATTGTACCAAGATGCATATTATACCTCATCCCTTCATTTAATCTGTACTAAGTAAAGCACTCTGAGAGAGACTCCCAGATGTGTCAGGTCTGGAATAGTTCTGTTGCCGTCCCGGTGCTCTGTCAGAATTACGATATCTACATTCCGGAAATAGCTTTAGTCTGGACTCGGAAAGAGGAAGGAGTGAGGGAGTGTGGAGTTTTGGCAAGACCATGGACCCTATGCTGGGGGAGGAAAGGACAGACAGACAGACACTGGGAAGAAGTGAAGGCGAGGGCCAGCTAGCGGTCCCTGGCCAACACCGGCACCACTTGAGACAGGAGACCCCAGAGCAGGGAGGCCTAGGAGAGGGGTCTGAGGGCCGCTGCCGCATCCCCGGGGCCTGGGTGCTGGAGACTCAGCTGAGAAGAGAGGGCGGGGCTGAGGGCTGGGCTCCGGGATGTGCAGCATATGGACCTGGAGTAGTCAGAGCCCAGGGAGGGATGGGCTCAGAAGGGCTGGGGCGGGGGCACCTGGGCCTGAACTTCAGCTTTGCCGGCATTTTAAGCCTGGCTTCCCAACAGCGATGCCACACAAACATTTTCTGATTTTACTCTTACATGTTCATTTGGACATGAGTGGGAAGGATATCGGTAAGTAGCCTGATCCCACCAATGGAGTTAATTAGGGTGAGACAAATACAGTATTTAAGGCAAAACTGAGTCAGTTTAAAGACTGTTAAGTAAAGAAGAGTACAAGTGGCCCAGGGATGTGGCAGGAATCATGCAGATGATGTGAGAACAACTGGTTTCAGGCAACAGAGATGGAGGAGGGGCCGGGGCTCTGCGGCAACCTCTGGGCAGGTTCTGTGGCAGGCTCTGGGACAGCAGTGCCGCCCCTGCAGACTGGCCTCTCCCCGCCCCCAGTGCAGCAGGATTTGCAGTGGTGTGAGGAAAGAGCAGCCAGCTGGGTGGGATCCTACTGAGGAGGTTGCTTCCGCCTGCCTTGTCCCCCTCCCATCCTCTCCTGGTCTTGTCCCGGCTGTCCGTGGGCCCTGGGCTGTGGCAGGTGGTGTGGGGCTGCAGGTGCATGTCCAGGGCGGGGCATGGGCCTCCAACAAGCTTTGCAGGGCCCCCTCCCCTGCCCCCTTCACGGCTGCATCTGTCTCTTTCCTCCACAGGGGGAGGGGTTGCACCAACTACGCGAGGCTTTGAAGATTTTAGCTGAGAGGGTTTTAATCTTGGAAACAATGATTGGGCTCTATGGTGAGTAGAGACAGACAGACGGACAGACAGCCCAGCCCCCGCCTGCCAGGCTTCCCCAGGCCCTCCAGGGTGGAGCTGCCTGGGTCCAGTCAAGAGGCTGGATAAGGTACCTGCCCTTCTCCAGGTGGGGACCTGAAAGGTCAAGACCACCCATCTCTCAGTGACTGGTCCCTTGTCCACAGGTGAAGGGGGTGGCCCTAGAAACCCAGGCCCCCACCCCTGTGGTAAGACCTGGGGCTCCAGACATTGTGGGTAATGTGGTTTCCAGGCCTGCAGGGGAACCAGAGGTGACAGATTTCAAGTCTGAAAGGAATTATGGGCAATGGAGCCAAACTCCAGAGCTGCAGGGGATTGTGGGTAACAGAGCCAGACTGCAACAGTGCAGGGGGTTGTGGGTAATAACGTCAGAGCCCAGGCCCCCAGGAGGATTATGGGTAATGAATCCAGACCCCAGTCAGGCCTCAGCTCAAGAGAAATTGTGGGGAACAGAGCCAGTCTGCAGGCCCACAGGACAACAGGTCATGGGGCTAGACTCCAGAAGTGCAGGGGACTGTGGGTGACAGAGCCAGGCTCAGGTCCCAGGGGACTCTGGGTAATGTACCACCCACCAGTTCTGACCCCAGAGGCTCTCACTGGGCAGGCCATCCTGGCCCCAGGGTCCCCCTTTAGTGGCCTGAGAGACCCTCCCCCAGGCATTCACCCACTAGTTCTCCACCTATCTGGTCACTTGAGGAGCCAAGCGAGTCCCGTCCCCACTTAGAAGGAGCAGCCAAGGTCCCAACAGAGACTCACGCCCAGGCTCCTGCCCGGAAGCCAGCGGGAACTGGCCCCACCCCCCTCCCTCGGTGCCCAGCCCAGCCCCCGGAGGCCGGACACGCACCGTCTGCTCTTCTCGATCTCCCATCAGGCTCCTAGCTTACAGAGCTTCCTGCAGCAGCAGGCTCAGCTGGAGCTCCTGGCCAGACGGGTCACCCTGCTGGAAGCCATCATCTGGCCAGGTAACGGCAGGGTGGGCAGGCAGGGGCAGCCCCTGCCAGGAAGGGCCTGGGAAGGGCCTGGGGACACAGAAGGCGCCTCCCAATACTGGATCCAGACTAGCAGACAGCCACTCTTCGGCCCTTCCATCCGGCCAGCAGACGGTGTCTGGCACAGAGGAGGTTCTGGTAACTAGTTCTTGAGTGAATGAGCACCTGCTCTGTGCCAGGTACCTCGCTGGCACAGGCTCCGACAGATAAGACAGACAGGGTCCTGCTGTCATGGAGCTTAGGGTGCTGGGGGGAAGCCCTGGAACTGGGCGTTAAACCTAGGGTGATGAATACCACAGTGGAGTGAATACAGGTGGCCACCAAAGCCCACAAGTGCTCCTGATGCAGGCTGGGGGGTGGCAGAGGGCATCTCAGGAGGGCTTCCTGGAGGAGGAGGCGTCTAAGTGGAGACCTGAAAGGCAAGGATCAGGGGCAAGTGAACAGGCAGAGGAACAGCATGGACAAAAGCCAGGAGACCAGAGAGAACCTAGAGGGACAGTTCCGTGAGGTTGCTGAGGGTGAGAACAGAGGCTAGAAGATCTGGCAGGGCCCCGTTTGAGAAGGTCCTCGAAGGTAGGTCAGGGAGGCACGGAAGGAGGTTAGACACCACATGGCTGTCACAGTGGTCCTAAGGAGGTCTCTCCACATTAAACTGGAGCCTGTGGCTGGCCCTGGAGAGAGTCAGGGATTGGCCACCCTGTTCCTCATCTACCCATGAAGAGGCCCCAGCCCTTCTCCCAGCTGCCCCATCTCTCAGCCCAGTCCTAGCGTATCAGTGCACACAGCCTCAGACATCATGTCCAACCTCCCATCTATTTTACAGATGGGGAAATTTGAGGCCCCCAGCAGGAAGGAGAGCCAAGGTTAGAGCCAAGCCTCCTTCATTTGGCAAAACTGTAGGGCACACCTACTGCAGGCTGGGTCTGAGGCAGATCTCAGGGTACCTGCCTTGGGGAGCTACCCATCGGGTGGTGGGCAATCCTCAGCATCTATAGAGATGAGGGCCATTGGGTACAGGAGCACCAAAGGATGTGTGTGAGGAGAAGCCTTCCTGGAAGATGGGACCCTTGCATTAGTCATGGAAGGTCCCTACAAGTGTGCCAGGAGGAAGAGGTGGGAGGACAGCCCCCGTGGGGACAAAGGCCTAGAGGTGGGAAGGTGTGTGGGTTCTGCTTCCAAAGCTGCTCTCGCCATGCCCCAGGGCTTCCCCAACTTCTGAAAACTCAGACCATCTCCCAGACCTCCTCCCCTCTCCCAGAGGAAGGACCAAGGACCAAATCCCAGGCGCTCAGCTCCTTGTCAGGTGTCCCCCGATTCCCCTCTCAGGAGGATTGGGAGGGGAGTCAGAAGGGACACACTGTGGCCTTGGATCTGTGCTCTGCCCCCCTCAGCCGGCTCTGTCGCCAGCAGCCCAGGGAGGAAGTGCCAGGCACCTGGCAGTGTGGCCAGGAGGAGGGGAGTAGAGGAGATGGAGCCTTCCCCATTGGCCCATCATACACAGCAGGTGCTAACAAAAGACCCCGATGGGGCTCATGTTTAGATTATAATCAATAATGATGATAATAGTAACAGCTGTCACACATCCAGTCTACCTGGGCCGGGAAATTTACATCCATCATCTCCAGTCCTTGCAACAAGCTTTCTAGGTGGGCGATACTGTGCCCACTTCACAGATGAAGAAACACAGGTTCAGAGGGCTCGTGTGACTCCCCCGGGACATAGGGATAGTAGTGGTGAGGCCAGGGGTCCGCCCTAGGTCAGGCCTCTAAAGCGCCAGCTCTTTGGGCTCCATCGGCAAAGGTTCCCTGACCCCTCTGCTTTGCTAGGCACTGAGTGGGGCCCGGGAGAAACCAAGGCCCTGAATTTGATCATGTCAGAACAGCATCTCATGACTGACTCACAGTGACCAGACCTGCAGGAGCCCTGGGTTGAAAACACACCAACCTAGTGACCATAATAATCCAACATTTACTGTGAAAACCACTTTCCACTCTTGGTCACATTGAACACTCTGCAAGGGTGTGACAACAGGAGTGTCATCCCCACATTCCAGATGAGGCTTAAAGGTTCTGGGACTTGCCCAAGGCCACATAACTGGGACATGGTGGGGCCGGGACTTGGCCTGAGCTGATGTTGGAACCTGAGCTTTGAGCTACCCTTCTCCTATGCTCCCTGTTTTAGGGCATGAAATGTTCCTTGACTGTGATTGCAGATACCTGTCTGCCCCAAGGGCCCCAAATCTCAGCCCAGAGGTGCATGGGACACAGGGTCAGAGCGCTAGACAGTTATGAGTATGAGGGTATAGCTCCCTCCCTGGCATTGCCTTCAGTGGGAAGCTGGTGCTCACCAGAGTCAAAGTGTCTCTCCTGTGAACAGGGTTTCGAAGGCTCAGCCAAGTCCTCCATCCTGGGGCCCTCCCCCTGGAAAAACAACCCATCCTTCTGAGCTGCCTAACCCCTCATTTAACTTTGAGAGGGACTGAGGTGATAGTTACATAAGGCTTCCTGGAAGAGGTAGGTCCTGATCTGCGTTTTGAAGGTTGAGTAGTTTTCCAGGTGGGAAGAATGCCAATTATCCAGTTTTACTCTTGGGGGCCAGCTTATTTGCAGGTTGGGGCATAATCTCACCATAGCCAAATCGGAACTGACTTCAGTAATTACTGGAATTGGCCAGGGCCTCTGTATCTGGCACTGTCCCCCTGGTTTTAGAGATGAGACAACTGAGGCTCTGACAGAGGTCCAAAGCCACACAGTAGGTCAGTGGCAGAGCCTGGCCTTCCTAAACCCTTCCCCACTACAGGTGGCCTAACCTGAGGAGAGAGGAAGAGTGAGGCTGATGCCTGGCCTTAGTTTACCCAGCTCTGAAATGGGAATGATTCAGGGCACACCTCCGCTCCAAGATATGTTAACGAAAAAAAGAGCTATACTGTTTATGGAGCATCTACTCCATGCTAAGCATTTCAGAAACATGGTGGGTTCATTGATCCCCACTTGACAGAGAAAATCAAATAGAGGCCCTGAGTGTTCTAGCTGGGTTAGGGGCTAATAACTCCTGGGGGTAGGGGCACTAACCAGCTTTGCAGACCTCCTTCTTTTCACACACTTCTGCCTCTCAGACTCGGGCAGAGAGCCCCACCCCCCCACCCCCCAGAGGGCCAAGGGAAGGTGGGCACCTCACACAGACATCACTAACCCGGCCTCTTTCCTTCCCTCCCGCAGAACCAGAGGGGTCAGGGGCAGACCCTGCCGGCACGGGCACCCCCAGCCTCCTGCGGGGCAAGAGGGGAGGACACGCCACCAGCTACCGGATTGTGGCCCCCAGGAGCCGAAACGAGAGAGACTGAGTGTGGTGGTGGCCCCTTGGGGAGGGCCAGGCCAGGCTTCCCTTCCCAGCCTGGACTTGGCCAGCTGCCTCCAAGGTCCGCCATCCGTATTTATTAATATCCTCAGGGTCCCTTCTGCCACCTAGGCCTTTGGGGTGGGCATGTCTTGGTCCTGGCACCCCATGCGCATCTGCCTCCTATGAGGCTGAGCAGGGACTGGAGCCTGAGAGGGAGGTGTGGTCCAGGCAAGAGGTGAGGCCTTGCTCAGGGCCCTGGGCCTCAGTTTCCCTCTGTGAAATGGGGTGATGCAGGCCTGTGGGGAGGGGCGGCAGGTTTGGAGCTTCTGTCTTCTCATCAACTGCCCGGCCATCCAGGCCCCAAGCAACAGAGGGAGTTGGAAGCTGGGGCTCTGCCCGGCCCTCAGCACACCCAGGGATGATGAGAGCGGGCAGTCTCACCTCCCCACTCCCCAGCCAAACCTGGGGGGCCCACCTGTATCCCTTGTCTCCTTGTTTTCTGGTGCTGGGTTCCTGGCCCTGAGGTCAAGCTACCTGATCTGACTGGACATTCAGGGCTCCTTGTCTCAGTTCTGACCCCTGAACCCTCAGTCCTTCTCATGTCCCAGGCGGAGGGGGCATGGAGAGGGAGGGGCCACCTGCTCCCACAACGGCTTGTGACAGGCACCAGGAGGTAGATGTGTATCAGCCAATAAAGGCACCCAGCCTCATTGCCCACCGGCCTGGTCTCAGTGTGTGCTTAGATGAGGGGCAGCCGGGCAGGGCCAGCAGCCTCTCTTCTCAGTGGCCTTCACTGTCCACCTGCAAAGCACGACTGTGAGGCCAGGGCTCCCCTGGCCATCACCTGGGCAGCTGGGGAATGGGGGTAGGTGAGCAGAACAGAGGGTCAGGCCATCCCCACCCCCTGGCCAGGTGTCCAGCAGGAGCTACCAGACCTCGGGGCAGCTTCCCTTCTCTGAGCCTGTTTCCTCACCTGTAAAATGAGACTGATGGTGTAGTCCTCAGGTTTCCCAGTCTGTGTCTGGCCCCTGGCTGGTGACCAACGGCAGGGTTGGTCTCTGCGGTCCCTCCACTCTGGCCCTGGCCTGGGGTACAGCCTCACGGGTGACCAGAGCACAGGCCGCTCCGGGACCTACAGCCCCCTGTACTGCTCCTCAAAGTCCAGCTTCCCGGCCCCTCTGCCTTGCAGAGTTCCCATCGGTGACTCACACCCATGCCCCACCCTCTGCCCTCTAGGCTCTGGCTACACCTCCCCTCCCTGGGAGGGGGCAAGGACTGAGAGGGGCCAGGAGGGAGGAGCTGCTTCTTCAAAGCCGAGGAAGCTTCTCCCCCACAGCACGCCCACATTGCTTCCTGCCCCCGGGGGCCCCCGCAGGGCCCAGCCCAGGCCTGAGGACATGTACTGAACTGGCCCTTGTCCAGCAGGGACACACGGGGCTGTGGGCAGTGAAGGGATGCTGTTCCTGGCGAATCAGGGAAGGCTTCCTGGAGGAAGTTCTCCGTGTAGGCCAAGACCTGAGGATGGGTAGAAATTAGCTGGGAAACAGATGACAAATGCTCCTTGGCAGAGGGTCCAGCCCAACAAAAACCCTGAGGCGGAAGCTCGGTAACACTGCGTCTCTGGACATCAAGGAGCTGCTCTCCTGCAGTTGGCTGTTCGTTCACTGCTCGTTCATTCTTTCATTCATTCATTCATCCCCCTGATGCTAACGTAGAAGAGTCAGACACAACTGCTGCCTCCAAGGAGGTCCAGGTTGAAAAGTGAACTGGTTTTTATTCTAAACAGTACCAGCGCAGGATGCTGGGGGAACCCACCCTGACTCTCAGCAGACAGGGCTGGGCTCCGACTTCCCACCCACAGGCCAGGCTTCTTCTCACCTGAGAGCCTGCCTGTGCTAGGGGGGCCCAGGACCCTCAGGGTGGGTGGGCCCACCCCTCCCCTGAGTCACCAGCGCCTCGGTGCCCACCTCCCCACCAACCAGCAGTGACACGGCACCCTCCACACGGCCCGTGGCTGCCAGGGCCACCACCGCCTGCTCCGTGGGGAAGCCCATGCGCTCCAGTTGCTGCAGCCTGTGGGAAGAGGGGACAGGGAGGGAGTGTCAGGGCCGCCTCCAGCCCCCACACCAGGGGACCCCACCCCTACTTACCCCACCTTACCGCAGGGAGGAGACAGAGGACTTAGGCAGCCGGAGTGGGCTCTCGGGACCCTGGGCTGGCCCCTCAAGGAGCGAGGCCTGGATCCCCTTCTGCAGTATCTGCTCGTCCAGGGCTGCCCACAGCGGGGTCCCTGGGGGGAAGCTGGGCCCAGACCAGGCCAGTCCCACCTCTGAGGAGCCCTCCCAGAGCGGCTGCACAGGCCCCAGGCCTGGCGGGAGCGGGGCTGAGCCTTCTCTGAGGGGCCAGAGGCTAGGGGAGGCCATGTAAGGAGGTCCAGGGGTGGGTGGCCTGGAGGGGCAGAAGCAGAAGAAGGCCTGACTGCCAGCCACCGGCATGGCTTCCACCACCGGGGCCAGCGTCCTCGGCATCACCCTCACCTCACTCCGGCAGGATGGGTGACAGGCAGCTCACCCTGGCTGCCTGGGGTGGGAAGGAGCTGGAGTGGCCAGCACCCCGCCAGGGCCCTGCACAGGACACCCTCCTGCAGTGCCTGCAGCCGCTGCTCAGAGATCTCCAGCCACCGGAAGGCCCCAGCCGCGTCTGTCTGCCCAGGGCAGGGCGGCCGGTCAAGGAAAACCACATCCAGCCAGGGGTGAGCCCGCGCCACATGCCAGGCCCTGTGCCAAGTGTCTGATGGGAATTCCCTCCTGTCTCCTCACTGTGGCCCTGCCAGGGAGGTGTCATCACCCTCGTCAGCAGCGGAGGCTCAGAGAGGAAGAGGGCCCTGCCTGAAGCTACCCAGCCAATGAGAGGCAGAGCCAGATGTGCCTCATCCCAAAACCTGTCTCATCCCCATTCAGCCGCCCCCTGCCCGCTGTCCCCTGAGGCCTGTGTGCCTGCTCAGGCCTGTGACACCAGGCCCACCCCTGGGCCCTGCCCCAGCCAGGGCGACATGCTCCCCTCTCCAGGATTCAGCCGGGTGTCCCCAATCCTAAACGACTCCAGGGTCAGCCTGCACCCACTGTTCCCTCTGACTGCACTGTTGTCCCCGACAGGCATTAAGCGTCTTTAGAGCAAAAGTCTGTGTTTAACACACCTGCACCACTGGCTGCAGGTCGTTCCCCCTTTTGGTGCCAGGAGAGTCGCAGGCTCACGCTCACCCTGGTCCTTACACCCTCTGTACTGTCTGCCGGGCCCATGCTCTCCTTTTCCACTTCTCGTCACCTGAACCCCTCCTTCTGCATGGTCTCGGCGTAGACCCACCTCCACTGGTACATCCAGATTAAGTGCCTCCTTGGGCCCCTCAGCTCCCAGGCTCTCCTTTAAATTGTAATTGGTACCTCTACATGGCCACAAGCCCCCAGTCCCCAGCCCAGAGCCAGGCGAGAGTAGGACTTGGAGACGCTCCTGGGATGTGTGTGAATGTGGGGGCCTGACCCCTTGTGCCAATTCCTTCCCAGGCACCCTGGGGGCCCAGCCACAGAACCCACACGTCCATACGAGCCCTGGGCCAAGGCAAAGGATACAGGCCAGGCCAGCCAGGAGGCCGCAGAAGAGCTGCAGGAAGGGCGGCTCGGAGCTGAGCAGTGGTGTCAGGGCGAGCAGCAGCCACGGCAGGAGCCATGGTGGCAGTGCCCCACGGGGCCGTCTAGGGTGGTAACCCTGCCCCGCCAGCATGGCCAGGTGGACAGGCATGTATCCACAGCCCCCGGCTGCACTGGACACCCCGAGGCCTGCCAGCAGCACAGCCATCAGCCCGGAGGCCAGGGCGAGGAGGGTGGAGGCATGCAGGAACCGCAGTGTGCCCAGGTGGCACTCCTGCCGCCAGCCCAGCGTGGGCAGGAGCAGCAGGCTCAGCAGCAGCCCTGGGAGGGCCTTGTGGCCCAGGGCATGTGTCAGCAGCCGGTGCGCTGGGAGAGAGAACGGGCTTATGTGCCAGGTTAGTGCCCCTAACCCCCAAGGCTGGCCCAGGTGTGCCAGATGGGGAAACACCCTCCACCAGGGCCGCCCACTAAGCCAGCCTCCCCTCCCCGGGAGCCAAAGTCTGCCCACTGCCAGTAGTTTAATCACTGGGGGTGGGGACCAAGGGCTTCCAAACACTGTGACCGCCCCCCTGCTGCTTTAAGTAGAACAAGCCAGACCCAACACTCGGTCTTCTTAAGAACAACCAACCATGGATGTCACTTCACTTCTGTGAGCATCATTTGGGTTCCTCAAATGTAAATGGAAGCTGTCATTCTTGGGAAACAGGTGTTCAGCTGGGGTCACTCCTCAAACCCCTAGTGCCTCCTTCCTGTTTTTGGGCTTAACTGAAAGTCTTAGTTTATTTTAAGGGAAAGCCACCAGAAAGGGGAGCCGTCTGAAAAGAATTCCTACTCACAGGCTCCCACCCCTGTGCTGGCCCCTCTGCCCAGGTCCTCGGCCCTCCCTTCTTGGCTGTAGTTGAGCTGGGCATGCTCCCGTCCAAGGCTGACCTTCCCCGGGGCCCTGGGTCCTGTCCTTGCCTGACAACTGCAGGATGCATGCTGCTCCTGCCAACTGGTCTCAGGCCCTACAGCAAGTCTCCTGCCTCCTCCAAGGCCCATGTGGCCGGCCCTCACCCTGCCAAGGGTCCAGCAGCAGCTCTGGGGCCAGGACAAGGCTGGGGCCGGCTCCCAGCAGCCACAGGCCGCTCATGAGCAGCATCAGGACGGAGGAGGCGAGAGGCAGCGCCGGGGTCAGTAGGCCAGGGGGACCTCTGGCATGCATAGCTTGTCTGAAGGTGATCAAAGGTGGTCTTGGGGCTGTGTGCTAGGGGTAAAGGAAAACAATAACAACAGTTATTATTGCAGCTTTTATCTGACTTCCTTTCGGCTACCATACCAACAGCACAATTTTACAGAAATAAAAACTGAGGCTGGAGAGGCGGGTGCAGCAACTTGGCCGTAGAGGACCTCAGAGCCTAACCATGTGTTTAGCCATCTTGCCATCCCACCGATGTGTGAGGATGAGAAGAGGCCAGGCCAAAAGGTCTCTGAGCCCTGATGGGCCCTGGAAAGGAGCCTGGAGTGGGAAGCACGGGGAATGGGAAGTTGAACGGGGGCCCTGGACTCCCAAAATTTTTTGGATTTGTGCAGTCCCCCAGGGCAAATTCAGGGCCATCTCCAGCTTTCCTCTGCCTCCCTCTTCCCTCAGGCTACAGACCAGCCACCTTCCTCCCTCCCTCCTCCCCTCCACTGACTTAGAGCTCCAGGTGGCCTGAGCTGACCTTGACAGAGGGGGTAAGGCCAGCCAAAGGGCAGGCAGATTAGAGAGGGGGTGGAGCAGAAGGGTTGGAGGAGAGGCAACAGGAGTCTCACACCCTGAGTGCATACAGTGACACTGGACAGAGACGTCCCCTTCCTCGAGCCCCGACCACAGCCCCTCTGACCCTACCCTCCCTTTCACAGAAAGGTTTCAGTATCCACTCCACTTCTTCCTGCTGTGTATCTCTCCCTGGGCAAATCTGGAGCCTCTTCTTCCTCATCTGTAAATTGGGTATTAAGAAAATCCATTCCTCATAGGATGAGAAAAAGGAATGGACTCAGGCAGTCCCACAGCTCCTGCTGGATAAACTGTAGCCATCCTGGCTGTCCCCAACAAGGGGAAGCCTGAACATGGAAGCAGCTGCTCCAGCCCTCAAATGTGCCAATTTCCTGCCCATGAGGCAAGGCTTTCTCTCCCATTCTCCCTCCTCACATCCAGCCTGTCCTCTAGGCCCTGCTGGAATCCCCTCACTCCTGTACCCTAGCCTGTCTCAGGACTCCCACTGAGCTGATTTTATAGGGCAGGAAGCAAAATCCCAGAGAAAAGAAGGCTGCTTCATCAGCTCCCTTGTCATGGGCATCCTTGGCATCAAAACCCACCCGCCAGTTTCCTGCAGGAAAAATACAGAAAACTCCTCTGCCTGTGACGTCCTTCCCTTCATCTCTCTAACAGCAAACTCCTATTCACCCTTTGAAGTCCAGCTCAAAGGTCCCCTTCCCCTCCTCTGGTCCCTCCACATCTTGGCGCCTACCCTATACAGTGAGCACCGCTTGGCCTGTTTTTCTCTAGGCAGGTGGTCTGAACTGGGGGAAGAGGGGTGCTCCTCTTTCTCATGGTCAAGTTCCCCAGGGTGCTCCTAGCACATAGCTCGTGCTTTATGTGTCTTCACTGAAAGAAAGACACTAGCTTTGCTCCGGGTCCCGCTGAAGGATTTGGTGAGCCCTGCCCTTCACTGGGCGTGGGCATCTGCCTAGGGAGACTGGGTTGAATCCAAGAAGTCAGCCAGGTGCCAGCCTTGCAGGGAGCCAAGGCACCCACTGCCAGCCTTCTCCTGCACCCTCACAACCATCCTCCCCCCCCCACCCCGTGTACTTTAGCAAGAGTGAGAGACTTGCCCATGGACCAGCAGAACTGGGATCTGAACGCTCCAGGTCTCAGTCTCTTTATCTATAAAACGGGGCTGTGCAGCATCAGGCTCTGCCTACCTTACTGGGAAGCCGGGAGGACAGAATGGTAAGACAGGACAGGGACAATTCTTCCGGGTGATGGACAGTGTGTGCGTGTGTGTGTGTGGGGGGGGGGGGGTCCCAGGGTGTGGGTGGGGCTCAGCTTTGTGACTTTAGGAAAAGTACCCCAAGTCCTTGGGCCTCAGTTTCCCCTTCTGTAAAAACAAGGTTGTTGGATGAGAGGTGATTAAAGGGTCTTCTCAACCTCGACCGTTACTGGGGGGCTCTCGGGCCGGGCGCTACGTTCGGAGCCTCCCATCCAGCCCACCGGCCTTGGCCCCCTCCCACGCGGACCGGGCCACGTGTCTGGGGTACTTGCGGCGCAGCGCACCCCCCGCCCCCAGAAGGCCGAGTAGAGCCCTTGGCTGGGAGTCGGTACTCTAGCCTCCCGCCGACACCCGAGCGCCCCGAGCCCATTCTGCTCGCCCTCGGGCGCGTGACCCGGGCTGACCGGTCGGCACGCCACCCCCTCCTCCTCCGCCGCCGCCCGCCGATTAGTCAGCAGTTGTTCTAGGCCCCGGTCCCTTCCCCCAGCCCTCCCGCCGGCCTCCGTTTCCCTCCAAGGCCGACTCTTCAGAGACGGTCCCTAGAGCCAGCGGGAGTAACCATTCCAAACAACCTAGCATCGACCGGAGAATCACCCCGACTTGTTACCAAGATCCGCTCGCCAGCCGCTCCCGCCCCTGCGGTGCTATTTTGGCCCGCACGTCACATCCGGTGCTCTTTAGAGAGGATTAGGACTAGAGTTGCGGGCGCGAAGGGCGAGAAAGCTGTGGTTCGTCCCTCCCTTTCCCACCCCCGTGGCCTGGCCCGATGGTAGCACCCGAGGTTGCGGGTTTCGCGCCTGCGCAGTGCGGCGCCTAGAGGGAAAGCGAGAGGGAGACGGACGTTGAGAGAACGAGAAGGAAGGAGAGAGAAAATGGCGTCCACGGGTGAGTATGGTGGAACTGCGGTCGCTCCGGCGACTGCCAGGATGCCCAAATTGGGGGCTGCTTGTTTCTCGGGGTGGCCGGGACGACTGAGTGGACCTGCCGAGAGGGACGTGAGGTACCCGTCGCGGTTCGAGAAGCTCGACGGCCGGCGTCCCCCTCCGCTCCCTCCCCTCCCCCAACGGGGCAGGCCGGTTCTGGAACCTTCCGGCGCCCCCCGCGCGCGGGGGGCTCGAGGCGGCGGGTACGCGCGGGGCCTGCTTTGGTCTCCATTGTGTGGTGGCCGTCGAGCCCTGCGCCCTGGGCAGCCCGCCACGTGGGCGGGGCCTGCGGCCTCTGGGGCCCCGCGTGGGGGTGGGAGGGCTCGGCTAGGCTTCGGGCCCGACACCCCGAAACCGGAGGTGGGGGGGGCCGGCGGCGGCTTGAGAAGCCGCAGGCCCGCTGACCCTCTGACTCTCCCCACCCCAACCCCATTTCCAGGGCGGCAGCCCAAGGCCGAGCGCTCCTCTGCCTCACCGAGAAGACGAGGGAAAAAAAGCAAATAAACAAAAAATGTTTCGCGGATTTGTGAGTCGAGGGGCGCCGACCTATGAGCGGGAGGCCCGTCATTCTTAAAGCCGGGTCGGCTGGGGCGTCCGGGGCCGCCGAGCTGCCTCCTCGGCGGGCTCCAACCCCCAAGCCGAACTTCTGCCCGAACTGGGCTTTAGACGGAGTGCCCCCCCGCTCCTTTACAGCCCCCCAATCGGCTGCCTCTTCGGGATTCGCTTTTTACTATTATTAATTCTCCTTACCGCCCCAAAAATCAATTCCCAGGGCCATTTTTCAGCAGACGGCGAGGGAGATTTTTTGTATAAGGCCAGCCCGGATCGTGTGGCCAGAAATTCCCACCGAAAGAAATTTCTGGCGTCTTTGACTTAGGGGAAACAAAAGGCCCCAGTCGGCGTTTGAATTATACTTAAGTAATCGTTTCGCACGTTTATTCGCTTAGGTTAAGCTGAGAGGCTTGTTTATTTCGTGGACTGATAGAAGAGAGCGGAAGGAGGCGCGGACTGGACTTTGAAAGCCCGGGGTGGGAACTGGAATATGATGTTTGGGGTGTTCCTTGACGCCCGGAGTGTGTAAGAGAGTAGCCTAAACGTGACCTGCAGTTTGCAGCCTGTTCCTGCACTAACTTGTGGTTATTGGTCGAGTGGGGCATTTTTGCCTCCGGGGGTGTTCTAAGGCAGCCTGACTCCAGGCTTAAGAGGCAGTTGGAGAAGATGGAAGATGGGAAAGGCTCTGGGTCCTTCAGAGTTTTAATTTGAAAAGGGTCCAGAATCCAGCAACGGAATGACAGTTTAAGAACTCTCCGCAACTGTGTTGTCAGTAAACAAGCAGGTAGATGCTGGCTGTTAGTGCCAGGGTACAGAGTGCCCCTAGAAGAAAGAACTCTGAAATAACCACAGTCTTAGACACATCTTGGTGGGAAATGGTTTCCTCAGAGCCCTTTCCACCTTCCTCTTCCCTGCAGTGTTAGGATTTTGTAAGGGGGAGTGCTACTCTCCCTTCCCTGTTCACGTTTGGGGAGTAAATATTTGTGTGTGCAAATTTGTGTGTGGCTGGACTTGCCCCTTTTTCGTTCTACTTTGTTCAAGCTCTGTTTACTGGTAACCACCACATACTATATTAGAATTACAATTGTGGATTATGTAGACACACAGTAGTAGGCCTGGCTGGGGGCCCTTTGGGGGGTCATTAACTTATCTGGACTTTGGTTTCCTTTCAGTCCAAATGAAGAGGTTAGGCTAGACCTTTTAAGAGCTTTTTCAGCCTTCAGCTTCTGACCTTACAGCAAAGTATTTTGGCTCCCACAAAGTTGTCCCGTAGTGACTTTAACTCATGATGTAGTCTGAAGCTCTAAATCTCTGCAGTTTTGATCGTGACTGCTTTAAAGTATCTAAAAGCCACCACCTTGGGTAATGTTAGTTGTTTTTCCTCCTCATGTGTAGCATATATAGAAAAGTACCTAGAGTATATGTCCACTTTAACGAAGAATTACAACACGAACTCCCAAGTAACCACCATTCAGACCAAGAAATAGAACATTGTCAGCACTCTGGAGGCGGCCCCCCCCCCCTGCGGTCACAGCCCCTTCTCTCCTCAACCTGTCCTGTATTTTTAGTGTAGTCTTCAGCTGCAGATTTGGGAGTTAAAAAAACAAAACAAAAAAACATAACTGCTAAATAATCTGACCAATGTGTAACTGTATATTTTTGAGGCCATATAATGTTTGTATGCTGTAGGTAGATAACATAAGTTCTCATGAAACACATTTGCTACTTCCCGTAGCCCACCAGTATGGGGCTAAATCAGCTGCTTTCCCATGGATCTGAGATCATTCCTTGTTCATGTCAGCTTCGCCACTTTGATGTTTTACATAACTGTTCTTGTGTAGCAGTCCTCTTGCAGACATTGAGCTTATATGTCAGCTATTTAGAATCATTTCTCATACAGAAGCCTCTGCAGAAGGTAGTTTGAAATATTTGATTTTTGATGCTTCATTGGTATGTTTATTTTGTAACTACAATATGGAAGAAGTGATTTGCATTTAGTTTTTTATATGTCACATACAGAGCTAAGATTGTCTTGAACAAATCAATTTGTTCATTATACATAGCCTTTGGCCATTGATTTGATAATGTTGATTCAGGGTTCTGAGTTAAGGGTGTACAGAGGAAGGAAAGTGGTCAAGTGAAGTGTATAGAGATGAAGAATGAGCCAAGTTAAAGAGATGGATTCAGCAAAATGCTCTGGGGGCAGGTCAGGTGAACTGTGAAGCAGGCTTTGAATGGAGTGGGGTTAGAAACCCCTCCACCAAGAGCTGTCAACTTTTGCTTTCAGATAAGGGACTATTTTCTGATTGGAAAAGAAAGGACCCTTTGGTCTGCCTTAATGACAGTGTTGCCTTCTAACATAGAATAAGATACATAGTTCTTGTGGAGAGCAAAGAATTGGGCAGGAGTTTTAAAAAATAATTACTTTAACTTCTTTAAAAATATATGTTTGATTCAGTAGTGCCATGAAAACCTATTAACCATTTTATTTTCTGTTTTCACTACTTGCAGATGCCTCAGCGGACCAGAGGGGGTTTTTTGTTTTCGTTTTTAGTCCTTTTTTATGCGTGTTGTAAATTTCTTATGAAAAGGAAAGTTGTAGGAAGCTTTACTTAGAGAGGAGAGGGGAAGAAAAATTGTTTTTTTTTTTTAAGTTGAAATCGCTTGAGTTTAAAAAGATGATGTTACCTAAAACCAAGTTATTCCCCAAAAGATTAAATGCTTTCTCCTCTGCCAGTTATCATGATTCTGCCTTGACTGCTTCACTGGTACTTAAAATGTGTCTAGTTTTTAAATTATTCTACAGATGTAGCCCTCATACAGTCAGCAAACCCTTTAGAACACTGGATTGAGATGATTGTCCTCTTGTTTTCTGCCATTTCATTTCACAGTCCTCCTAGGGAATTATGGTTGGTCTAACTTGCTGAAGTGAGGGAGTGATTTTTTTTCTTTAAACTAGTTTTTGAGGAGGTGTAGCTTCTGATGTAACCATTCTGGTGTTAAAAGTTATATTGTTGCATGCCTCCTTTTTATATGAAGGTAAAACTTGGGATCCTCTAGAGTTTATCTTGTTCTCCTGTTAGTTTTAGGATGATGATCATATATTTGAAATGACAGCCTACAGTTAAGGGAAATTTGTAGTCATGGGAACATGCAAAGTATCTTTGCCAAATCAGATGATCTTGACCTCATTAGCTGGCACTTTGTTCAAATTTTCTGTTTAACTGGCTCAGGTTGTTTTAGTTTGGTGTTGAAAGATAAGAGGTACTCATTTGGACCTGTGTTGTCCTGTAGGTCCTCTCAATACCGTTTTTTGGGGGTTTTTAAAATATATTTATTTATTTTTGGCTGTGTTGGGTCTTCATTGCTGCGTGTGGGCTTTCTCTAGTTATGGCGAGCGGGGGCTTCTCTTGTTGCGGAGCACGGGCTCTAGGCACACGGGCTTCAGTAATTGTGGCGCACGGGCTTCAGTAGTTGTGGCGCACGGGCTTAGTTGCTCTGCGGCATGTGGGATCTTCCCAGACCAGGGCTCGAACCCGTGTCCCCTGCATTGGCAGGCGGATTCTTAACCACTGTGCCACCAGGAAAGTCCCTCAGTACAGTTTTTAAAATTCATCTTCCTGCCACCTGCATGCCTTCCCCCCTTTTTTCCTTTCTCCTTGTAAACGTTGGCGTCACACTATTTTCTCTCCTTGTTTTCTCTAGATTACAGTACATACAGCCAAGCTGCAGCCCAGCAGGGGTAAGTCAGACTTACAGCAGTACCTTGGGTGTGATTGGTTGTTTTTTAGGGTACAGAGCCTCCTTTTTTTTTTTTTTTTTTTTTTGATTTATCAATTTCCCCCCTCCTTTCCTTTTAATTAATTTATTTATTTATTTTTGGGTGTGTTGGGTCTTCGTTTCTGTGCGAGGGCTTTCTCCAGTCCCAGCGAGCGGGGTCCACTCTTCATCGCGGTGCGCGGGCCTCTCACTGTCGCGGCCTCTCTTGTTGCGGAGCACGGGCTCCAGACGCGCAGGCTCAGTAGTCGTGGCTCACGGGCCTAGCCGCTTACAGAGCCTCCTTTAATTGTAGAGGATTTAGTAATGGAATCTGGATTTCTATATTCAGTTCTTGCATTTAATTTCTCTTACAGCTACAGTGCTTACACCGCCCAGCCCACTCAAGGATATGCACAGACCACCCAGGTAATCTTTAAGATAATTATTTGTGGCTGCATTCCCAAGTAAAATATTTCCATCAGCCATTGAAACAATAGCTAGCATGAATCTTTTTCAGAAATTAGGTAGTAGAAGAGTATAATGTGCTTGTAATCATAAAATACACAGGCGTTTAAACTTTCACAGTGGGAGTGCCATTGTAATGAAACCATCCACAAACTGGGAGTTGCTAGCTAGCTCTCCTTTCCTTCCTAGTATGGTTTCTCAAGTTAGGTGTTTTGCTCCATGCTTGTTCCTTCTACATATTTTGTGTTTAAATTTATTTAATTTAATCATACAACAGTTCTGCAGAGGAAGGTGATATTATGACATTTTGCAGATGAAAAATTGCAGTGCATAGATATTACACCATTCGCCACTGGTCACACAGTAAGTGATGGGTTAGCTCTTATGGCTGCCTAACTATAGGGCTTTTGAGCTCTTTCTAGTACATGAGTCTATTCTAAAGTCTAGGCCAACAGATACTAGAAATTAGCCACCTAGTGTTCTCAGTATTATCTCAAATTCTGAAATGGTCTGTGGCATAAAATGGATATAGTAGCTCTGCCATGGAAACATTATAGGACAGGCAGAATGTGATGTCTCTAGCTGATCTTACATAACTGGTCATTCACGTCTAGAATGTGATCTTGCTAATATCTGAAAAAACAGTTCATTCCTTGCCAGGTTTTAAGTATTACTGATGTCCAGGTTCAAAAGACAGCACTCTTGCTGTCTTAAGAATATATGCAGTGTTCTTGTTCATTTTCTTTGAAGTGGTATGATAATTTTTAAAATTTTGTCTCAAGCTGAAAATACAGTTTTCAAAATCGTCTGACAGATTTTAGTCCCATTTTCATTTTCGTTGTTCATTTTATCTTCCTAGCATTTGTTTCCATTTGCTAAAACTGCTACACTAAGTGCTGGCGATTATACACTTGTTCCCTCATTGTTAATCATTTGAGGGCATCTTGTTAATCTCCTGTATCGTTAAATTGTGGTTTCGCCTGATTATCTCAGGAACTTTTTTGTAGTTTATGAAAATATGAGTGGATTAGATAAGGGGAAACAAGCATTCATGATACTGCGATCACTTGTCTGTTTTTTTAAAATCTTTTTATTAGCATATTTTTGACTTTGTTTTTCCAATTTAGGAACTTAGAAGTCAGTCCATTTTATTGCTAAAATACAAGATTCACATATGAAATCCTTAAATCCATTTTCTTTGAGCAGGCATATGGGCAACAAAGTTACGGAACCTATGGACAGCCAACTGATGTCAGCTATACCCAGGCTCAGACCACTGCAACCTATGGGCAGACCGCCTATGCAACTTCTTATGGACAGCCTCCCACTGGTAAGACTCTAGAGAGACTTTGGGGTTACATTAGCTAGGGTGTTTGCTAAGAAGCTTGTTACTTGTGCTCTTGCGTGTATATTCTGGTTGATACCTTGGCGTTTGGGAATCCTTTATTCTTAGGAGGAGCTGGGGGTTTTTGTTTTGTTTTTTTCCTTTTCCTTATATTCTCCTTGAGGGATCTCTAATAGAATGTGGGTGGGATAAATTCCAAGGGAAAAAATAACTTTTCCTTCTAACTATTTTATACAGTGTATTGAGTAATCTCACGACAAAATGGAGAATATATAAGAGATTGTGCTAATGCTAATACTGGGAAAGAATGAGCCTTCTTAAACTGAGCTGCTTAAAAATCAAACTGATTTTCACATCTGTTTGCTTCATCTGATAGTGTGCCCTCTACTTTTTGTTTTGTGCTTTCCACAGTAGAAGGGACCAGTACAGGTTTGACTATCCTGCTCATTCTTGCATGGGAATTGCTTTCCATCTTGTCTAGCCCTGTAATGTTAACCCTTTAGGTGTTTTCATTTGTTTAACCCTCAAACTTTCTAACATCACACACAATAAGGTGCTAATGGAAAACTGCTTCAGGTGCCATTCGCAGATCCATGTCCCTTTTCTTTATGTGATTTTGGGAAAGGTTTCGCTTTGTTTTATTTTACATTATTTTGTGTCAAGCCTTAATAATAGTTGCTCACCTTCTCAAAGGTATTTCAGGTGACTGCTCCCCAGCTGATTTCCCCCTATTCCCTGAAGGCTAGAGTGCATGATTAGATTTATTCAGAGGAACAGATTGCCACCTTGCATGTATTATGTTTGTCTGTTGGTTGGCTTCCAGTCCAGACACATTTTATTTTCTGTTTAAGTGTTAATGAATTATTTTAATTCATAGTATGTCTTAAATATATATGTAACAGCATTCCAGGGAGCAAAAAAGAAAAATTATTTTAAGAATTAGAATAAATTGTATCCTAATACTGGGGTTGAAAGTGGAGCCTGTGAAAATTTTACAATAACTTTTTTATGTTTGGTGCTGTGTGACATTTCAGGATCCCTACCTTAAAGATGTAAAAACTTTTATTTTTCAAACTGTCTTTAATCCCCAAGTTATATATGATCTATCAGAGTCATTAGTAGGGAGAAACCCACCTGTAATTTATCTCACTTCGTGACAATGTCCTGGATTTGATGGGAAGTATTTCCTAATCTATCTCATTAATGCATATCATTGAATAGGATGGGAAATGTTTAAACTTTCTGTGGGTGTTGGCAACTGTAGGAAAAGCTGGAACTGAGACTCTGCAGTTTGTATTTTTAGCACAGAATTTTGAAATTGTGAGATGAACTTTACATATTCAAGCTATTATGTTTTTAATGAGGTGTAATTGACATATATAACATTAGTTTCAGGTGTACAACATGATTCAATATTTGTGTATGTTGTGAAATCACCACAGTAAGTCTAGTTAACATGAATCACCACACATACTTTTGATGAGAGCTTTTAGGATCGTCTCTCTTAGCAACTTTCAAATATACAATACAGTATTGCTAACTGTAGTCATCATGCTGCAGATTACATCCCCATGACTGATTTATTATAACTAGATGTTTTGTATGTTTTTGACCTTAACTTATTTTAAAAATAAGTATCATCTGAAGTAATACAGCTTAGATCTAGCCTTTGGAGCCTTTGGATCATTTTATAAGAACATGATAAAGTCATTTATAGGAAATACAGTAGCCTTCTAGATTCTGTGGAGCCATGTTTTTGCTTTATAGTTTATGGAAGTTTATGTAGTTTATGTAGTTTACCCTTCATATCTCCCCAAATTCTTCCATCAACTTTTGGAGTGTAGGAACTAAAATTAAACCTAGTGAGCAAATTGAGGCTGAACCAAACCAAGCAGGACCCTGACAGTAGTAAGTAGGTTCAGGAACACTTAATACTTTTTTCCTTACCTCATACTGCCTTTACACATAAAAGTCATTGGATAGGGCTTCCCTGGTGGCGCAGTGGTTAAGAATCTGCCTGCCAGTGCAGGGGACATGGGTTCGACCCCTGGTCCGGGAAGATCCCACATGCCGCGGAGCAACGAAGCCCATGTGCCGCAACTACTGAGCCTGTGCTCTAGAGCCCACGAGCCACAACTACTGAGCCCACGCGCCGCATCTAAAGCCCGCGCGCTCTAGAGCCCATGCTCTACAACAAGAGAAGCCACCACGGTGAGAAGCCCGCGCACCACAACGAAGAGTAGCCCCTGCTCGCTGCAACTAGAGAAAGCCCGCACACAGCAACGAAGACCCAACACAGCCAAAACTAATAAATAAATAAATAAAAATAAATAAATTTATTTTTTAAAAAGTCATTGGATAATTATTGGAAGAAATATAAAAAGACACTTCTAGAATATTTTAAAATTAAGCTTCATGAGATGGGAGCTATATAAATCTCAACTCATTAATTGGAATAGAAATCTTAGACTTTATTTTTTATCATTGAACAAAAATTCTGGTTGGTTTGTGTGATGTTTCTTACTACCTTTTTCCTTAAATTTATCAACACATAGTAGATATGTTGTCTTTTTGCTGTTGGTCTTTTTTACTGTCATTAAATCATTTTGCTCTTTTAATTTTTGCTCATTTTGATTGGCTGCTTGTGTGGGTACTACAATTAATTAAAAGATTATTAATTTTAAAAAAAGATTATTAATTAACCCAGTGTCTGTTAGTGTAATCTTAAGCACTGCAAGGCTCTGTTGCTGGATACTTTTATGACACGAGTTATTGCCCTTGTCACTTTTTTTTGTTGTTGTTGTTTTTTAATTGTTCTTATAAATCTTTTTTTTTTAAATTGTATTTATTTATTTTTGGCTGCATTGGGTCTTTGTTGCTGCCCGCGGGCTTTCTCTAGTTGGCGTAGGCGGGGGCTACTCTTCATTCCGGTGCGTGGGCTTCTCATTGCGGTGGCTTCTTTTGTTGCGGAGCACGGGCTTCAGTAGTTGTGGCTCGCGGGCTCTAGAGCACAGGCTCAATAGATGTGGCGCACGGGCTTCGTTGCTCTGCGGCATGTAGGATCTTCCCGGACCGGGGCTTGAACCCGTGTCCCCTGCATTGGCAGGTGGATTCTTAACCACTGTGCCACCAGGGAAGTCCTCTTCTTGTAAATCTTATAGATGGCCTGTCATGTAGGGAAAAAAAAAAAAATCTGTGTAGGAGTAACAGAGTAGGTGGAATTAGATTCCAGTTAAATAAATGAGTGCTTTATGTGGTTGACATTAGGATTCTGCAAAGAACTTTTAAATTAAATAAACAGTTCAGATGAATAACATGCCAGCTTGAAAAACTTCCAGTGCTTGGGGCCCCCTGTTCTGTGAAATACGCTTTCATATACACTTCAGCCCAACATATTTGAGAAGGAAATATGTGTATAATTAATTTCAGAATTTCCCTAAAATGTTTGAGATGGAGAAGAAAGTATTATACTCTGTGCTACAAAAGATGACACTTTAGATTGTACCAAGGGAAGTTGGTATTTGTTTTTGGCTGTTGGTATTTGTTGGTATTTGGCTAAGTTGGTATTTGTATTTATTTTTGTGTATATAGTGAGGACACTTTATTCTAACTGAAGTTTAAGTACTGAAACATTTTTACTTTAGTGAGATTTGGGTTTTTCTTTGATGGACATAAATGCTGACAGCTAGACCCAACTTTTTATTGCATGGCTTAACTTGTGCTCGTTGACCATGAGGGAGGAGTAGGAGGGAGGGAAGCCAAGCACCAGGAAAGGTTATAATACTTCTTATAGGAAAGGGACGCAAGTTAGGAGCTGCAGGTCCAGGGGTGGGAGTTGTCACATTCCAAGCCCAAGTTCCAGGTGAAAGGGCATGGATCCCGGGAATTCCCTGGCAGCTCAGTGGTTAGGACTCCAGGGCCTGGGTTCAGTCCCTGGTCAGGGAACTAAGATCTTGCAAGCCGAGCAGTACGGCAAAAAAAGAAAGAAAAGAAAGGGCATGGATCCTGCCTGGTTTGGCAGAGGCAGGAACTAGGGAAAGAGCCTAGCTTGGTCTCTGCACACCTGTGACAGCAGGTCTGTAATATTTGGTTAGGGAAATAGCAAGGGGGCTGCAGAGTCCATCTCCAGTATTGCTGAGCAGGAAAAAGACTCATTTGCTCACGGTGGGTAAATAAGGGAAATGGGGTGGGTAATTTGATGACGGGCTTAGAATCTCAAATGGTTTTATTATGTGAAAAACATTTACCTTTTCAATGTTTATTTTGGGAATGTTAACTTTAATTTAAAATAATTTATCAGAAAAGTTAAATAGGGAAAACCTTTGTTGGTCATATGTACGTAAGCAAATATAATTTGTAGTATGTGTTTATTACGAATGTCCCACTTCAAATCTTAGTGCTGGTTACAAGCATTTTCTTAGTTGTTTGTTACCCGAAACAAAATTAGCAGTTCTTAGAGTGTTTAATCAATTGTTAACATCTCACTGAAAATTAAACACATGTTCTCTGCAATTTCCAGTTTCCTTAAACGTGAACTGCCCATGATGCTTGGGGCTGAAAGCAAATAATTCCAAATGATAGGTTTTAATGCTAAAACTTGTACCTGGATCATTATTTTATAGCTACTTAAAGATGTTGTGTCATTTGCCTTTTACTTCCCTTTCTGGGACATTTTATTCCTGTTGGAGTATAGAATTAGTGAAAGCAGACTTGTCCCCTATTGAATGCTTTCGAGGTGGGGGCAAAGGGAGCCCTTTTTTCTATACCAGCACTTTCTATGGCCTACTCTCTTTCCTCCTTTCTTTTAGGTGTGGTTTAGAGCAAAAGAGACAGTGCTTTGCTGAAAACTGAGTATTTTCAGAGAACTTAGGCTTTAAATATTGGTTTGTTGCTATTTTTACTGAAGGGGAAATATTTAAAGGAGCTAAATATCATGATGGTTGAAAGTAGGTGGTTTACAGATTGTCTTGTTAATGAGTGTCTGGGCAGGTCTCTGAAGAGCCAGAAATCTGACATAGCTCTCCTTTATTCCAGGATATTCTACTCCAACTGCCCCCCAGGCATACAGTCAGCCTGTCCAGGGGTACGGCACTGGTGCTTATGATACCACCACTGCTACAGTCACTACTACCCAGGCCTCCTATGCAGCTCAGTCTGCATATGGCACTCAGCCTGCTTATCCAGCCTATGGGCAGCAGCCAGCAGCCACCGCGCCTGCAAGGTAAGGCCCCCTCACCTACTCCGAACGCAGCAACCTCAGGCTTTCAGAAAAGAGAGCAAGCCTCACTTAGAATGTATGACTTGGTTCCTTTGTAATGCTTACTCACATACTTAGGTGTTAACTAATTGTTCTTCACCAGGTACAGTCACACCACAAACAGTACTCTTCATTTAGTAGAGAAATGGTGCCATCCAGGGGCCAAAATGAGGAATGTCACTGAGTGGGGTTGTCTAGTTTCAGAAGAGTGGACTTTCCTGTAGGAGGAAGCTGTTGTATTTACTTTGCTAAACCCAGAAGAAAATTGAGTGTGGTTTCCTCACAACAGAACAACTGATAGAATTGTACTTTGATGCTTTTACCTTTGGTTTTATTGACCCTGTAAATGGATAACACCTTTCTCTTTGGGAAAAACACTGTAGTTCACAGTTGGGGTAGGGGGTAGAATCATGTGGTTCAAGAAATAGTCACACGATCCAGTTGTCAGTAAAGGGTATATCCATATCCAGAAGTCAAACGTTGGTGACATGATTTTCTCTGTATTATGTATTGGCTTGGTAATCTAAATATCCCAGGCAAGTATAAATTCTTAACTGGGTGCCCTGCTATAGGGTGAATATTTGAGCAAAGTTCACACTCCGTCACACCATTGTAAAGCAATTATACTCCAATAAAGATGTTTAAAAAAAAAAAAAAAGTTCATACTCCGTGACTGATTAGCAAGTAAACAGTATTAATTATGACTTAACAGAAGATTTCAGGTCTTTGCTTTAGGCAATGCACTTAGGTGGCTTCTGCATACAGTCTTGAAGGAACATTGAATTGTGGTTTGAAAGAAGACTTTTTAGGGAGTAAACAAGAGATCAACTTGTAACCTAGACTTTTTGTCTGCTGTAGAGGTAAGAAATTAGCTCTGGCAAACACTCATGAGATTACTTCTAAAATGCACAGTGAGTAATCAGAGCTACTTGGTAGTTTACCTCTTCTAGACAGCCTGTGCAGTGGTTAGTGTTAAGCTGTTTCCTGTAGGGTCCCAATTCAGTTGACCTAGAGTGTTCTCAGATGTTTGGAAGTCCCATTTGATGCTCCATTGCAACAGTATATCCAAGCCATAGCTGGGGGGTGGGGGTATATTACTAATTGGTCTTTGAATAAATCATCCTTTTTGGTTCCTTTTTCTTAATTTTTCGATCCTTAACACTTTATAACAGCTGTCTTGTGATCAGTGATAGCTAGTCCCTTTTCCCCTGGAAAGAGGGGGCTTGTGACCCGTTTCAGCTCTTTGGAGAAACCAGTGCTTCCACATCCTCCCTGGTCTGCCTGCTGATTCTTGGGCTTTGCTTAAAATAGCATATGCTCATTTCGCTACAACCCTGTTATAAACTGTTAAGGTAAAGGGATTATAGAAACCTCTTTTTTTTCCTTGGGATTAAGATTGGTTTTCGTCCCTTAACAAGGATGTTTTCCAGTTCACCTGAGCGTGAGAGGAGTGTGTGTGTTTGTCTGTCTCCATCCCTATGTGTGTCCCTGCCCTACTCTGGTATTTCCATTATGGAGACTGAGGCAGGGTTAGATTAATTTATGGCAGTTCAAGTTAGGAAATGTTTTTTTCAGGTCTGTTCTTAATAGATGAGAAACATAAAAAGAAACATAAACCCACAGATTGTCCAAACTTATAAATGCCATGGACTTATGTAAATGTTACTCTGACCCAGAATTTGCATTATTGTTAAAGTTTCTTGTTTGTCTTTAATGGTCCTTTTTGAGAAAAGGCATTTTCTTCCCGAACAAACCACCTCCCCTCCCACATCTCTTAAATGGGCAGCACAAAGTATTGTAACTGCCTTTTGTAGCTGCTGATATGGAATGAATGGAGCATGTTGATGTCTCTTCTGTGGATGAGATGAAGTCTCCCCCATCTTTAGTGTTGTCTTCCAGCAGAAACAGTTGGACTGACATTGGGTTTTGATGTAGTTCACTTTGCAATTGTATATATTTCCAAGCTCAATACTAACATTGCTTATTGCTCATAGATTGTAGAGTTCTTACCCAAGAGTTTTGTGGTTGAGAAAAAAGAAGTCTCACTTTTTTATTTCTCCTTTTAGACCGCAGGATGGTAACAAACCCGCTGAGACTAGTCAACCTCAATCTAGCACAGGGGGTTACAACCAGCCCAGCCTAGGATATGGACAGAGTAACTACAGTTATCCCCAGGTACCTGGGAGCTACCCCATGCAGCCAGTCACAGCACCACCATCCTATCCTCCTACCAGGTCAGTCTTCTCATTTCTTGTTCTTGTGGCCAGTGAGCTAGTAGAATAACAAAACAGATTTTTTTCAGGCTGACCAGCTTGCTTCTGCTTCCTCAGGTGGGCTACGTTATCTGACTCTCCCAGTGATAAGCCTGACCACATATTGTACATTAAAACCTCAGTCCTAAGTTCTGATAGCAGTGCCTGACAGTCAAAAACTCTTCTCTAAATACGTTTTTATCACTCTAGGTTTTTTCTTTTAATTCTTTTCTTTTAGTTTATTCAGATGAGAAACAATGAAAGCAGGTAAACAGAACCATAGAAGCCACATTCTCCCATGCATTCGAGCTGGGTAAAGTGCAGGGCATTATTTTTTCGAAAAAAGAAAGTTCACCTTAATCATTTTATATTTAAAGGTTCATTCATGCACCAGGCTTTTTTTTTAAAAAAATACATTTATTTATTTATTTATGGCCGCATTGGGTCTTCGTTGCTGCGCGCGGGCTTTCTCTCTAGTTGCAGCGAGTGAGGGCCACTCTTCGTTGCAGTGTGTGGGCTTCTCATTGCAGTGGCTTCTATTGTTGCGGAGCACGGGCTCAAGGCGTGCAGGCTTCAGTAGTTGTAGCACACAGGCTCAGTAGTTGTGGCTCGTGGGCTCTAGAGCGCAGGCTCAGTAGTTGTGGAGCACGGGCTTAGTTGCTCCATGACATGTGGGATCTTCCCGGACCAGGGATCAAACCTGTGTCCCCTGCATTGGCAGGCAGACTCCTAACCACTGGGCCACCAGGGAAGTCCATGCACCAGCCTTTTAACGGTTAGGCCAAGGCCCCTCCTTTTGACTAAGACTTTACTTGTTCTGTATTTTGTCGTACATTAACCACACCAGCAGCTACAATGTCCAGTTTTGGTTTCTTTAAAGTAGAGGAAGAACTGCAAGTTCTCACATTTAATTTGATGCAAGTTTTCAAATGAATTGTCTGAATTGTGTCCTAAAGTGTTAACTTAGTTTTGGTAGAATTAACAGTTCCCCTTTTTGTACTCATTTCATTGGTTTATACATTAAAGTACAGCAGACATGAGCAGGCTTATGAGCAAATACAGCTGACTGGTAAGTGTCTCTGTTCAGCTTGGAGCAGCAGTGGGCAGGGCTCTAGCAGTTCTTCCACAGGGCCCACCCACAGCTGTCATGCTGAGAGCACTTAATCTGGCTAGTGGAATAGGTGCACTTGGTGTGAAGAGAGGCCTTTGAATACTTACTGCTGTGGTGAGGGAGGTGGTGATACTTAAAATTGTTGTTCTTAGAATTAAAATTGTAAAATGTGTTGTCTTTTTGGTTTTTCATTATCATGGTTCATCCAGAGTTTAATACCAGTTCTTTCAAGCTTTATTTCTGTGTAAGAATGTATCTTTGTTTAGTTTCCCTGCCCTGTAGTTGACATGTGTGAAGATGAATATCAATGTAATAACTCATCTTTCATACAACGCCTTGATACTGACATTTCCTTGTCCATCTTTTCTTTATTAATGCCCAGATTTTGTAGATGATCAGGCATATCTGAAAGTTTGAAACTGTATACATACCAAAGCAATTTGAAACTTAGACTTATCCTCAAGAGAAAAATGGCCAAACACACACCAAGTGGCCTTTTAGCTTCAGAAAAATTGTCATCACTCAAGGGAATTATCGGAGGCAGCCTTAGAACTGAATACCGCACTTAACTGCCTCATTTTTCTCAGTGCCTTTTTGCTGGGGCAACCTTCCCTGGCAGCACATCTGCCTATTTTTCCCTTAATACAGGAAGCACCTAAACTCCCGAATTTGCCTTGAATTTGGTTGAGAATAACTATTGTTTTAATGAGGGTGGGGGTAAAGGAGATGCTCTAGGGTTGTACATTTTATAGATGGGTTGTTTTTAATAATATCCTCTCCCTTCCATTCAGAGCTTTATTCTGAATACAAAAATACTTGCTTATTTTAAATTCATTGTATGTTAATATGTAGAAAGTAACTGCATTTTTAAGGATTTCTATGCCATGTACTATTAATGTCTCATGTTTAGGGGACTAGAAGAAATAACAAGTCTCTCCTTTCTAACAAGCTCTTTTTTTTTTTTTTTTTTTTTTTTTACTTTCAGCTATTCTTCTACACAGCCGACTAGTTATGATCAGAGCAGTTACTCCCAGCAGAACACCTATGGGCAGCCGAGCAGCTATGGACAACAGAGTAGCTATGGTCAACAAAGCAGCTATGGGCAGCAGCCGCCCACTAGTTACCCCCCCCAAACTGGATCCTACAGCCAGGCTCCAAGTCAATATAGCCAACAGAGCAGCAGCTACGGGCAGCAGAGTGAGTTGCTAAGAGAGAAAACCAAATAAGAATGGTTATGTTTGGAGTTTCTGAAATGGGGAAATGCTCTTTACTATTGTGTACTTTTGAACTCCAGGATGCATCTTGAAGGTATCATATCCTGGCTAATATCCTGGCTTTTCTCCAATTTAATTGTTATTAGTATGCCTTACAAGAAAAGAGAGTTTGTAACTGACCAGAGAAAACGTTGTAGACTGCCAGCCCTGCTCTCTTTGGGGAGGTTATATGCAGTGAGTGAAGCCAGCATTTCTTATGGCCTGCCCACCCCAGCTTATTAAGAGAGAGTGAGCAGGTAGCTATTGAAGACTACTGCAATTTTGATAGTTAACAAAATGCTATGTTTTGTTTTTGTTTACATTCATAAAACAAACAAAAAAAAGTTTCACAGAATGCTTACAGTTTTATGTGGAAAAGCAACCAAAAACTCAAAAAACTGTCTTCACAGTTTAATCTCTACCTGGATTGTTGTTGTCTTTTAACTAAATTCCATTCTGAGTATGTCTCATTATGACAATGAGATGAGTAGTGCTACTTGATGGAGACTACCCCTTAGCAACCCCCAAGAAACCTGGCTCCATTTTTGTTTCTTGAGTGTGGTTTAAAGAAGCAACTTTTTAAAGACATCTTAGGATACAGAACCCTGTAAACTGTTGACCAGAGTCCTTTTTTTGTTTGGGAGTGGTCTATTCTAGACGAACTATATGAGGTTACTTCAGCCTTAATGAGCCAGCTGTTCTTGTTGAACTTTAAAAAGCCCGCTGATCAGGGGTGCTTAATCAGGTGTAAAGAAGATGGTACCTTGGTTTGTGCCTTGCAGTTGAGAATTCTATGATTCCAGGAGAAAGTACAACAGGCAGTGGTGTAAATGCTGGTCCACGGCTTACAGATGTGACTCTTTCCTCAGGTTCATTCCGACAGGACCACCCCAGTAGCATGGGTGTTTATGGGCAGGAGTCTGGAGGATTTTCCGGACCAGGAGAGAACCGGAGCATGAGTGGCCCTGATAACCGGGGCAGGGGAAGAGGGGGATTTGATCGTGGAGGCATGAGCAGAGGTGGGCGGGGAGGAGGACGCGGTGGAATGGGGTAAGAGCAAACCTTTTCTCCTTTTACCTAATTTTGTTTCATCCATAGGATTTTCAATGGCAAGAAGGGACTGAAAGACATAAGAAATTTATTTCTGCATTTCCATGGATAATCTGATGAGCCCAAGCCATCTTCCAAAACATGGAAATGTCATCTCTGTGGCATATCTATAGAGGCAGTTTGCTTTTTTCAGTGCCAATCTACTTGGTTGGGATGGGGAGAACAAAGAATGGTTTTGAAACTAGAGCTTTCAGTTCCCTTCATGGTTTCCAGAGGTCAAAAGCCTCTGTGGGTAATAGACTTGGGATGGAACACACACAACTCTTATAACAACCCTAGGTATTTAACTAATTGCTTCTGAATGGTTGTCTTGAAATACCTGGTATATATACTGCAAAAAAGGAATGCAGCTGTCTTCCACAATGTTTGTCCCCAACTTCTTTTTGTACTCGGAACTGTTGAACATAATGATGAAGATCTTGGTCCCATAACCCTTGAACTATGGCCTGAGGTGCACCTGGTACACAAGAAGTCCAATAGCTTTTTGAAGAGTAACGTATATAATTATGGGATCACTCTTCCCATTGGAGATTTTGAGAAGTCTAAATCGGTTTGACCATTTTAATTTATGGCACAATCTGGTTTAGAAAACTTTGTTTAGATCAGTAACATAACCCTGCTACTTGTGCCTGCCCTTCCCCTCCCTTCTCCCATACCCTCTTCCCTTTCTGGTGTCTATACTTTGATGAAGGTGAGGTATAATGTTGGTTAACATAATCCAGAAGGCTTAGTTCTGTGTGTGTTCTGTCCCTATATAAATAGTTAAAAAGTTATGCAGAATGTTAATGTAAGTATAAATTGGATTTGGTGCCACTGTAGGTTCAAGGAAAAACTGAATAGAATTTCTTTAGAAATGTAGTTCAAGATTAAATACATTAAAAAGTTGGTCTTTATTTTTTACATTAGCAGTCTGTTTACTATTGAACAATACTGGTTTAAAATACTGTTTTGCATATTCTGCATAACTTAAAAAGTCTTCGGTGAAATCTTTATTGGAAGAAAGTCATTTTACAAGATGCAAAAACTTATGAATAATTTGGTATAAAGTAAAATTAATATTCTGATTTGAAGAATGTCATTCCATTATAAAGGTTTCACCTTCTTTATGGATGTTTTAAGTAGATGTAGACACTTGAAATCACTATCATCACGTTTCCAATCACCTAGAATCCTTAGTATTTTTTGATTGCAAAACCAATTTCAAGTTTATTCATTTTAATTCTCCAGAAGTAATAATTCTACTAATTTTGCTAGACTTTGCTAGTAGAGGGGTTCCCTCTTTCTGGGTGAGAAGTCTCTCCTGAAGCCATAGAAAACATCATGGCTTTCCTCATAGGTTTTTCAACAGACTGTGAAGCAGTCGGTTGGATCCTTTGGGGACAGGACAAGGGCTTTCCCCTCTCCCTTCTTTTTTATTGTGGTGTGGTGATGGTTTTCAGTGTCTTCTGCAGGTAAGGCACTCAATGTTGTTAACATGCCCTTTTTCATTGCCTCAGTATTTTGATATTTTCGTTGGCTGTTAAACGTGGAAACTTTTTAACATGCTTTGTCGCATTTATATGCTACAGGTTACAAAGTGAGAGCCTTGTATACACTTCAATACTTAAAAAGTACCCGTACTCAGTACTCAGCCGGCAGCATAATGAAAAGTGGGACTAGACACGGTGTCCATATGGAGAGGAAAAATATACATAGAATATTTTTAACAAAATGTATTCATTGTATAAATGGAATCCTTCTGTAACTTTGGTAACTGCATACTTGTTGTTTGGTAATGAACCAGAGGAGGTATAATACTCTAGAATTGTGTAACATTAAAGTGTAAACTTTTGTGTTTAAAGAGAGAGAACATTTTATGGTGTGTACTTTTAAAAAGGAAACAAAGCTGCATGCAACAGCTTGAAATTGTATATTCAGGTATTAAAGGTGCAATACTGGTTAGAAAAAGCTCAGGGCCTCCCACTGAGGAGCTGCCTTTATTTAATTTTTTAAAAAACAAAAAGGCCCAATTCATATTTCTTCCCCCTTTAAGATGTGTAAGGCGGTGATTTTATACTGCCATTGTCATTGTTTTCAACTGATATGTCTATAAAGTTGCACCCCCAGTCCGTGGAGCCTTGGTATTTGTTGTAAATTCTCCTTTCACAGCGATTGTTAAACCCATTAGTGCCCTGAAATGTATGGCTTTATGCTGAAGATCGGCTGGATGCGTCCTCTGGTGTGTGTTGTAGGCCTTTACTTTGGTGTCTCCTGCTTTATTATACTGTGACTTGTTAGGAAGCCCGGGGCCTCACTTGGCTCTCCCCTGGGAGAGGTTGAGGGTGCACCTTTATGAACATGAAAAGATTCATCACAGCAGTTACCCCAGCTTGCTACTTCTCTCCACACCAAGCTCTCCCTGTTTTTCAGCTGACGGGGTGGGTGTTTGGGATGTATTTTTTCCCCCAGTTTGCCAAGTATTGCACTATTAATACCAGCCCCCTGAAATGAAAGGAACCAACCACAGTGGTGTGTACAATCAGACGAGCAAGGTTGTATATAAAGGAAATTTGAGCGAGCTGCCCTGAAGAAAGGCATAGTGACAAGATGAGAGAGATGCATTGTTTGGAGATGTGTTTAGCCAGTGCCCTTCTTCCCCACGAGCCCCCCCAAGGCTCAGAGCGGTACTGGCTTTTAAAGGGAAAGGCCTTCATTTCTTCGTTTATCCCCCCAGCAGCGCTGGAGAGCGAGGTGGCTTCAATAAGCCTGGTGGTAAGTTTTTGAGTATTACCATGGATAGTGTTTAAAAAAAATACCGTCAGTTTTTAGAAAACTATAATTTTATATTAGTTTCATAAGCGGTTTAAAAATGATCTATACAAAAGAGACTAATGGGTACTGCCGGCATTGTCTTAGGGGTAATAAGGTTAACCTATGGTTACAAAACGAAGGGTAACTTGAAGTATTGAGCAGCTGCTTCTGTAATATGGGGGAGAATACAGTTTTAAAATTTGGTTTATTTGGAGGAAAAAATTTGACTTAAATTTAACACTAATTTGGCACATAAGCATTGAGAGTGTATTTGGTTAATGGTTTAAAAGCAAACCAGCAAAGAAAAAGCAAACCCTAGCAAACCTTTCACAAATGTTAAAGGGGCACTGCTCCATTTTAGCAGTGCGGGTCATTTTGAATTTAATGAAGCCCCATCAAATGGTGGTGTAGTAGATAGCTATGTGTGTTTGTAAGGTTTGTAGCTTGCAAGACGTGCACTAACGGTATTTTATATGATCTTTCCTGGTTGGCAGGACCCATGGACGAAGGACCAGATCTTGATTTAGGTAATTCCGAATTCCTGTTTTTTATATTGTGCTTTATAAATGAATAGCACAGAAGCAAGTGCGTGTTGGGGTTCAACAGCCTGGTAAATCAATGGGATACTCTTGCTGTCAAGAGCAGTTTGGGGCTTCCTTTATCATGAGTGACTACTCATAACCACCTTAAACAAAAATAAAGTAAACCAAGAGTTCCGTGTCATTCTTATTAGTAAGGTTGGTAGTTCTTTTAGCTTTGTGATGAATACCAGTGGGCAGTAGTGACCATTGGTTAATAAGCCCTTATGGATACATGACAATAACTCCCTTTGTCTACTTTTCTCTGGAAGGCCCACCTGTAGATCCAGATGAAGACTGTGACAACAGTGCAATTTATGTGCAAGGATTAAGTGACAATGTGACTCTAGATGATCTGGCAGACTTCTTTAAGCAGTGTGGAGTTGTCAAGGTAAGTAAAAGCGTGACCATGTGATTTGGCAGATCTTTCAACCACAGAGCATTTTAAAGAGAATTGACGAGAGTTTCTGAAGTTGCTTGACTTTTCCTTCTGGACTGTCCATATTGTGGTTTGCTCCTTAAAATACAAAAAGCAAAAAACAAAAATTTTTTATAGAAAAGAAAAGCTAAACATCATTAAGCATACTTGATAACTCAGGGTCATTTTTATAATTATCATGTTAATTGTAAGACTACTTAACGTGAACATTACTTATTGTGAAATATAGAATATGACATAGTTTTAAAAATAATGAACACTTACGTATCCATATCCTAGCATAGGAAGTACGGCTTTATGAGTACCTTTGAAGTACCTGGTATATGTCTTCCCTTCCCAGTTTTACCCCTTCTCTCAACTCCCATCCTGAAATTTATCATTCCCTTTCTTTACTTTATAGATGTGTCCTCAGTAATATTTTGTTTTACATAATTTTGAAGAGTATTTATTAAACACTACTGTAAGGCAGTATACTGGGAACAAACAGATAAGAACCCTTGGAGTTTACATATAGTGGGGAACATACTGTAAAAAGGAATATAGTTGTGCTATGTTCAGTGATCGTGATTGTTAGGGAGGAAAACAAATACAGCAAGATAGAACAGGGATAAAATGAGGAACAGAGCCACTAGGAGCAGGGAAATAATTTCAGAATAGTGGAGGGAATAGTGAGGCAGGAGCTTGCCTGGCAAACTCAAAGAAGCTAGTGTGGCTAGAACGGTTTGGTCTGAGCTGCTGTAATGGTGGTGGGGTTATTAATTAGATGAGGAAAACTAAGAGAAACTGGGATTTTGAGAAGTGGGGGGGGGGGGTCCCTAGGTCAAAATTTCAAAAGTCTGGGCATCTTGTATTTCATTCATAAATATATCACAAGTTATTCGTAAATTCTCTTAACAGGCTGCTTCTAACTTTTTAGTTTATAAGCCATGCTCCATTGAATGTCCTTGTACCTATCTCCTGGTGTGCTAGTTTCTCTATTGTGTATATAGTTGATTCTTGTTATTCATGGTAGTTAAGTTCTATAAAATCACTATAAACACTGAATTAGTGAATGCTGAGCCACTGTCCCTGGGGGAAGTATGTACACATATACACATACACATCTCATATATTATAATCATAAATTCTAAAAAAATTCATCCTGATAGATCCTACTCACTTTATTTTACAAAGAAAAAAAGATTCAGAAATGAGACTTGCCCAAGTTGGTATTCATATTCATCCATTTAGTCCCAGAGCCAGAGCTTCTTACAGAACACTGCCCCATCCTCCCGGTCTCTGTCCTCTGGTCATTTCTAGAGAGAGCTAGAATGAGAGGGGAGAGCGTCATCTTGTTCCTTCTCAGCTGGGAACATGTGCATCTGGCAACATGTGTTTCACGCTCTGTGCATGTCTGCAAGTAACCACAAAAAGTGCCACAAGTATTGATTTTGGTAGGCAAAATACTGATGAGTAGGCAGATTTGCAAATCTGAATCCACGGATAATGAGAACCCACTATGCCCAGGTGTAGAACTGCTGGTTCTTACGATGTGTACAGTGTTTAACCTCAAAATAACTGTCTGGCTGACCAGCTTAGACTCCCACTGGCACTCTGACTGCACACCTGCCACACCCTCACTGGGAATCACCTTTTTTTTTAACTTTCACTAATCCGGTAGAAGAAAATGGAAATGTAATTTAATTTGCTTTTCCCTGATCATTAATAATGTTATAATGGCACACTATCTTCTTTGAAATACCTGTTTGTGTTTTGTATGCATTTTTCATTGGGTTGTTTGTCCTTTGTTGATTTATTAGTGGTTCTTTATGGTCTGAATGCTGATTCTTGTCTTTGTTGCAAATACAGGTCTCCCAGCTTGTGGCTCACTTTTTTCTTTTTTTGGCCGTGCCACACAGCTTGCGGGATCCTAGTTCCCCGACCAGGGATTGAACCTGTGCCCTCAGCAGTGAAAGGGCAGAGTCCTAACCACTGGACCGCCAGGGAATTCCCTGTGGCCCACTTACTCATTTTTTTTTTGATGAGTAGAAGTTCTTAATTTTACTGTAGTTGAACTTAGAGGTCATTACCTTACTGGTTTGTGTATTTTTTTCCATTTGCAAGACCTTTTATTCCGCAACATCTTTTGAAAGAGCCATCTTCTCCCTGGTGGTATATAATGCTTTCACATAGAAAGTACACCTCTACCTGGAGCTGTTTCTTGGCTGTTTTGTATACTTGGTTAATTTGCGTGATCCTATGCTAGTAGCACTGCTAATTACTCTGTGCTCAATATTGATACCTAGTAAGGCAAATTCTTCCATTTTATTCTTTTTCTTCAGAAATGTTTTGTTGTTTACTCCTTGCTCTTCTGTATATATACATACGTTTTAGAACCAGTTTATGAAGTTCCTTAAAAAACCCCAATTGGGGGAATTCCCTAGCCGTCCAGTGGTTAGGACTCCACACTTCCACTGCAGGGGGCACTCATTTGATCCCTAGTCAGGGAACTAAGATCCCATATGCTGTGCAGAGCGGCAAAAAAACCCACAAAAATCTATTGGATGTTTACTGAACCTGTAAGAATTTTATTTATTTATTTTGGCTGCATCGGGTCTTCATTGCTGCACGTGAGGGCTCAGTAGTTGTGGCACACGGGGTTACTTGCTCCATGGCATGTGGGATCTTCCTGGAGCAGGGATCGAACCCGTGTTCCCTTCATTGGCAGGCGGATTCTTAACCACTGCGGGGAAGTCACCGAATCTATAAGAATTTGAGGAGAATTGATATTTTTATAGTACTGAGTAGTTCCCCGCCCCCCACTCCCCATTAACATTGTATTTCTCCATTTATTAGGTCTTTGGTGAAGCCAATCTCCTTAAAAGTTTTGCAGATCTTTATTTTATTTTTAGATTTATTTTTTAGTTAATGGTCTATTTTGAATGGCATTTTCTGATTCAGCGATTTTGGTAAATCTTAAATCATATAAGGAGATTTCTCTCTATACTTGTGATTTATATGTTGTTTATTTGGGTATGTGGGGTTTATTTGTAGTTAAGAAAGCAGTGTTTACTATCAAAGTTTTGTAAAATTACAGATTTTAAACTGACATACCCCATCATTCATACCACTATTTCGCCACATTTCCTTTCAGTGTTTATGTGAAACATAGGTATCAGCATATATATATATATATATATATATAATTTATTTATAAATGCAGATGAGAGTTTGATCATATGCAAAAAACACATAAAGCCATATTCTTGTGCAGTGTGGCTCTTGAATTCAAGCCACTTGCATCTGGTGTTGAGCTGAAAAACTAGTCACCTGTTCTGTCTCTGGAGGAAAAACTGGCTGTGTTGAACTTGAGATAATCAAGACTCCTTTTAGCACACTCACAGCCCTGTATGTTGTACTTAATGATTTTCAGGGTAATTTTTACTTTATGTGATGTGTGTCTTATATGATGGCACCAAAGCCTGACTGAGTCGGTGGCTGCTCACTGGGTGCCTGTTAGTGTGACCCACAGGGTGCTGGGGCAGGTGCAGGGACACAGGAAAAGGTGGCTGGGGAAGGAGTGGGACCTGTACTGTTCATTTACACAATTTGGAACTTTGGTTTTATGATAAAACCTATTTTGGTTTTATGATGAAACACATCTAAGAGGAAAAGTCTTCTAAGTACAGAGTTGTGGTAGCTATTTAGGAAATAAGTTACCCATAATTCCACCACTCAGAGATAAACTATAACAACATCCTTCTGAATGTGTGTCTGGAAAATTTACTGCTTTTGACAGTTTAAAGAACTTGGATGGGGAAAAAAATTTCACATGGATTTTTTCCCCTGAAAACTAGTATATTCTGGTCACAGCTTAATTATGCTATTTTATGCCTAGATAAACAAGAGGACTGGACAACCCATGATCCATATCTATTTGGACAAGGAAACAGGAAAGCCCAAAGGCGATGCTACTGTATCCTATGAAGACCCGCCAACTGCCAAAACTGCTGTCGAGTGGTTTGATGGTAGGAACCCTAGGTCAACAAGGGTGTGCTCCTAGCCTTCTTAGCTCTGCCTCCTCTGGGGCACACAGAGGGTCTGGTAGCAAGTGTTGCCTGTGTCAGCTTGTGGGTTAAGAAAGGGTCTTGCTCTGATGTATTTAATTCTGGCTGTTAGAATGTTGTTCTCTTAAAGTGGTTCTAGGGACCAGGGACAGATAGGTTCTCCCTCTGTGTGGCTATAGGGCATGGCAGGAAGGAGGACCTCAAGAGCCAAAGGAGCAAGAAGACCCTCTTTCTTCTCCTGGAGGAGCACTGGATGGCTGCTGGGAAGTGCTTGTCGCGCTCCCCTCAGCCACGTGAGGGCCCGGGCACTGACCATGGGTTAAGAGATCCCTTACTTTCAGTCGTTGTTCAAAGCCTCATGCTAAAGTTGTCATTCTTCTCTAAGCACAGATGTCAGAGGTGCAGAAAGTCCCACAGACATCTCAGCCGTATACATTTGCATTTACGCATATATGTGGCTTTGACATTGATCCTGGAATTTCACTTCACACAAAACCAACTTTAAAGTGTCAGAAAGTTCTGCCTCTCCTCTATTGGCCACTTCCTGCTCTACTTGTCCTTGCTTCTCACCCTATTTTTTGTTTTTCTGTTTGTTTCTTTTAAAGGCTTTTCTGGCCTTGCCTGTAAAAATCTTAGGGAACATCATGGGTGGGCACACTTGATGAAGCAGGAATGGTTGGTTTGATAATAGGGTGGGGTTGGTGAGAAAGGAGTCATCTAACCTTGCCTAGTCCCTCAAGGGGACTAAGAGTTGGAGGTTGGGAGTAATTGGCGTTCTGTTAATCTTGTTTCAGGGAAGGATTTTCAAGGGAGCAAACTTAAAGTTTCTCTTGCTCGGAAGAAGCCTCCAATGAACAGCATGCGGGGAGGAATGCCCCCCCGTGAGGGCAGAGGGATGCCGCCGCCGCTCCGAGGAGGTATTTACTGGATACTGTCTCTGAGCTGTTTCTGTGTTGCTTTGGAAGTTTTTTAGTACACTTGTCTTTGAGGAACTTGGTTTCTAGAGTGAAGGCAAGCCCATTAGCAATACTGAAAAGGTGTGTAGAATCGATACTAGACTATTGGATGCTGACGGTAAAAGTTGGTGGGAGTAAAAGAAAAAGAAGAGGATGGGTTGATTGGTCAGGGAGGCTGGAATCCCCAGGGAACCACGCTGCCTGGGGTTTAGCCCTGGGCTGTTCTCTTCATCTGCCCTCCTCAAGTTGTTGTGGAGCTAACTGCAGTGACGACAGTGACTAGCCCTCGGGTCTGTGGGAAAGTATGGGCCAGGTGATGGGGCAGCGACAGCTGTGATCTCTGAGTCCCTTCATGAGACGTATGCCTGTAGCACATCTGGTGCTGCAAAGAGGTGGTTTATGCTTTCTTATTGCAGGTCCAGGAGGCCCAGGAGGTCCTGGAGGACCCATGGGTCGCATGGGAGGCCGTGGAGGAGACAGAGGAGGCTTCCCACCAAGAGGGCCCCGCGGTTCCCGAGGGAACCCGTCTGGAGGAGGAAACGTCCAGCACCGAGCTGGAGACTGGCAGTGCCCCAATCCGTATGTACTTCTCCGGGCACACTGATAGCCTACTAGTGCAGTCTCCCTACATCTTGCCCCATTCCCATTCTGGAGAGGCCTGCTGGATTCTGGAGAGGCCTGCTGGATTCTTTTCATCCGGAGGAGCGTAATGATGACCCTGATGGCTCTGCTGGGGGTGGCGGGGGTGGCCTAGTCGGTCCTTTACCGGCTGTTTTGGAGCCTTCGGGAGAAGGTCACAGTCCATTCGACTCAGGCCCACATGGTTGTACAGACACTTTGCTGGATCAAACTCTGGTGCTATGGTGTGTTGCTGCCTGAGGCTACGGCTCAAAAGCCGTTTTCTGTGGACTGATCCTCTTAGTGGTGTTGGACCCCGGGATTCAGTGATTATGGTGGTTTCTGCTCAGGTGGTGCCTTCACTTGTTCAATAAGTGATACTGTTGTGATGTAACTTTATGCAGGGGGTGTGGAAACCAGAACTTTGCGTGGAGAACAGAGTGCAACCAGTGTAAGGCCCCAAAGCCTGAAGGCTTCCTCCCACCACCTTTCCCACCCCCGGGTAGGTACCCTCAGCTTCTTGGCACTAAACCTCTTGTGTTAACTTGGTGGGCTTGGTAAACAAAATTCAGCTGCCCAGACCAGGTTGGTGATTTCAGCAAGTGCAGCCCTGGACACTGTGGCACTGTGGCTCTTTAAGTTACACGGTTGACCCTTGAACAATGCGGGGGTTGGGGCGCCGGGCCTCTGTGCAGTCAAAAAAAATCCACTTAAAACTTTAGTTGGCCCTCCCTCCATATCTGTGGTTCCACATCCTCAGATTCTACCAACCTCAGATCATGTAGTACTGTAGTTTATATTTAGTGGAAAAAAAATCGATGTATAAGTGGACCCATGCACCTCAAACCTGTTGTTCAAGGGTCACTTGTAGTTCCATCATCAGTTCTAAATTGTGTTCGGGTGAGTAAGTATCCGTTTCTGCTCTGGGGGAAGACAGCAGATCCTGAGGGGACCTCTGCATTCACCCATTCTCTCTGTCTTAGCACTGAGCTGGCCTCTCCTGTACTTTCCCTTACCTTTAGGCGGTGACCGTGGCAGAGGTGGCCCTGGTGGCATGCGGGGAGGAAGAGGTGGCCTCATGGATCGAGGTGGTCCTGGTGGAATGTTCAGAGGTGGCCGTGGTGGAGACAGAGGTGGCTTCCGTGGCACCCGGGGCATGGACCGTGGTGGCTTTGGTGGAGGAAGACGAGGTGGCCCTGGGGGACCCCCTGGACCTTTGATGGAACAGATGGGAGGAAGAAGAGGCGGGCGTGGAGGACCTGGAAAAATGGATAAGTATGTGGTGGTAGAATCAGCTGTGGAGCACAGGGCCCATTGGGCGGCAGGCCATTCCCATCTTTGGAGCAGGTCTCACCCACCCTGTGCGAATGAGGCAGGAAGCTCAGCTCAGGGCTGTGGAAGGGCTTCCTTTCCTCTCCCCATTTTAACACATTGCCCCTTTTTCCTTTTTGCCCTGCAGAGGCGAGCACCGTCAGGAACGCAGAGACCGGCCCTACTAGACGCAGAGACCCCGCAGAGCTGCATTGACTACCAGATTTATTTTTTAAACCAGAAAATGTTTTAAATTTATAATTCCATATTTATAATGTTGGCCACAACATTATGATTATTCCTGTCTGTACTTTAGTATTTTTCACCATTTGTGAAGAAACATTAAAACAAGTTAAATGGTAGTGTGCCGAGTTTTTTTTTTCCTTCTTTTAAAGATGGTTGTTTAACTAACTAAGACTAAACAATGGGAATCCCTTGTGAGCATGCTCAGTTATCATTGTGGAGAACCAAGAGGGCCTCTCTGTAACAATGTTCATGGTTGTGATTTTTTTTTTTTTAAATAAAAATCCAAATGTTTATAAACCATCATCCTTCTCGGCCTCTGTTCTGCAGCCACTGCACATCTACTTGGAGCATGCCCCCAACCCCCCAGATCACAGCTCATTCAAGCGTCATGTGTGAGGAAATCTGAACGGTCAAGATGTGACAGTGCGGTGTTGGTCACGGTGCTGCTGGCAAGGAAAGGGGGTTCGAGTGTCACTTTGACCCTGAGCCGTGTCTCAAGGGGACGTCATAGCCCAGGTCTGTCGGATTTGCAGTGGGGGGCACTGTGTTGGGGATCCGTGGCTGGGAGCCCTCTGAGGGAGCTTTGGGTCACAGGGCCCTCTGTGAACGCCCCTCCCAGCAGTGGTGGAGTTGGTGGGCCTCTGAGGCTCCACACACTTCAGGATGCAGGTCTGCCTTAGTGACAGCTAAGGAGGGGAACCGTTTTTATATTTCCTACTCAAGTGGTAGTGGTTAGTTATTGTGCTTCCTTGATGTTATGGGGTTAGAGTTTGAAAATTAGGTAAACAGCCTAAGACTAAAATGGAGGCCTTGGTTAAGATTGCCTTCATTGCCTTGTGCGGGGTCAGAGCACAATTCTGTTGTTGGGGAGGAGATGTGAAGAGCCCCAGACCCATCACCTGTTGGCCTTGTGGTCAGTCTGGTCTCTTCTTGGAGCCGCATAAGTATCCAAAGCAGGCCAGTAGGTTTCAGTCATTCAAAGATCCAAGGCTCTTAACACGTCCATCTGGGAAAAGCCATTTTCCAGGTAAGCAATTGTAACTTAATCCATAAATGTGTCCCCAGGCAGATGCTCAAGAAACTAACTTCGGCCTTAACACACCCACCCAGTCAAAGATAGCTAGTGTCCTAAGGCTCAAGGAGAGATGATTGTCACCTTCAGCCAGGGGAAGGGGCAAGGGTTTGGAGTGAATTTTCCCTTCCATCCCCTGCCCAGTGGGAGCAGGGCCTGGGGAAGCGGGTACACTGCTCACAGCACCCTGCTGGCCCCAAGGTCTGACCACTCACCCCGGGTCTTCTGCTCTCTCCCCAGCCCACCTGGACGTACTTTACATTACAACTCTGTGGTTTCCTGTTTCTTTTTCTGCATTACCAGCCCATTTCCCAAATGAATACACATTGCGCTTGCACCTTTGGAAAACCTTCCCTTACCCCTCATTAATCCCCATCCAGCCACCAAGCCATTTTACTGTTTCCTCGGCATCCACCTCCTCTCCCTTCCTAGAAACCACTTCCAACCAGTCTCGCCTCTGCTGAGACAGTAGCGACCTCCATGTCACCTAATCACTGGTGGTGCCTTCCCAGCCTCTGCTGCCCTCCTTCTCTGCCTGACCTCTAAATACAGAAGCTCCCAGGCTGTGATAGGGCTCCTCTGACCCCTCACTGCTTGGCTGACCGCCCACCCTTCTCCCAAGTGCCAGCTCTTCCCGGGATCTGATGGGCTGAAAGGGCTGGATCCTGCCCCGCACCTCCCTCCACCCCATTCTCAGCAAGTGGAAGAGTTTGTCCCCTCATCCTGAACCTTGGAGTTCCTCACTGACTCCTGTTCTCTCAGACCCCAAAGCAAACCATCAGGCTCTCCAAGACGCAGCACCAGAAACACCCATGCCTCCCACGGCCCTCTCGCAGGGCTCCCAGCTTCCCTCCACCCCTCTAGCCCTTACCCCCCAGAGGCTGACCGACCTCACCATTCTCGAAACCCTCCGGAGGCTCCTGCCACGCTGGCCATGACCCATGAGATGTGGCCTCCCTCAGGGCCCCGTGACCCGAGCTGCTCTCTCTGCCTTCCTCCCCGCAGTCCCACCACACAGGCCAGTGCTGTTCTCGCAAGGGGCCAAGAACGCTCCCACCTCAGTCTTGGCAGGTGTCAGAGCCAGAGTTCACACTCCTGAGGCCCGAACGCTCCCACGACGTCACCGGTCTCCGTCACCGGGCTCCTGCATCGTGCCAAGTGCTCATCAGCCCCTGAGGCAGGAGTGAGCACCCCGTGGCTCAGGTGAGGAGATGAGACTTGCCTTCAGGCCGAGGGGGCTCCTCAGAGCCTGCGCTCTCCCCCTCCTGACCTGCCACCCACGGGCATCCTATTTCTAAAGGGCTGGGTGCCCGGTCCACCCCCTCCCCGGCCTGCAGCACAAGCTAGGGGACCACGAGCAGCCCTCCCAGCAGCTGCTGCAGGGACAGCCACCAAGTGTGACAGGCGTTGCCTAACTCCTGCCCAGAGCTTGAGGCCCCCCGCAGGAGCAGCCTCGCGTCCCTGGCGCCTAGGCCCAGGGGAGGTGCTTACGTCAGGCAGGCCAGGTCCTCTCAGCCAAAAGAAACGTCTGGACTGCACTGACCTCAGATGCCCTCAGGCAGCGTGGGTTCCAAGCCCTGTCTCAAAGGGCTGCGCAGAGCTGGCTGAAGCCTGGGGATGGGGTGGGGAGTGGAAACTGGGTTCCTCACGCCGCTCCCAATTCTCAAGAGCTCCTGGTCAGTCACACTTAGAATAAAAATTTCCGGCACACCCTCGTGGTCCCACAAGACCACACCCCGCAGACCCAGGCCAAGGTTCAGGGGTCAGTGGGAGACCAATCTCTGCCCCTACGCGTGGACAAAGGCTCACAGGGAGTGGCTCACCTCCAAGGGAGGAAATTGGGGCCGAGGACAGTGCAGTGACGGGGCCAGACCCCACGCCCCTAGGCCCAACCACAGGCCCTGGAGCCGCCCCATCCTGCCCCACTCCTAACAGCTGCCGGGCGCAGGGTGAGCGTGAGCACAGGGAGATGGAGGCTGGTGGGAAAGTGGGCCTTCCAGGCTTTCTGGTCCTGCTTCTCCTCCGGGGCACAGGAGGCAGCGCAGGGGAGCTTGGGGTCACTCACCCCACAGCCGGGGCAGGAGCAGTCGTCATGGTTGGACCCACATCTGGACAAAGCATCCTGAAGCCCCCCTGGGTCACCAACTCATCCTGGGCCATGCTCACAGGTCAGTCTAGCCTGGAGGGCATCAGATGGAACCAGCCAGGACCTGAGCTGCTCAGTGCCAGGGCTGGGGCCTGCCCGCAAGCCCATTGTCCAACCTCCGGCTGCAACCAAGGCCAGCAGGCTGCGCCCTAGCACCCAGCAACCGAGGCTGGAAATCCAGCCATGTGCCCGTTGCCCAAGGGCCAGCCTGAGCCTGCACTGGAGCCACAGCATTCTGTACTCGAAGGTGGCCTGGGGGGTCTGTGGGGATGGGCTCAGGACAACCATAGCCCAAACCTCTCGTCCCACCAGCGGTGTCTATGCTTCCCTTGCTCCTGCCAGGAAGAGGAGAGGACGCCTTACGATAGAGGGGGTCAAAGCCAAGGCCCTCCATGGCCTGGGCCGTGGGTCTGGCCACACCAGTGGGCACCACACCTGCCATGTGTCCTAGAGTCAGAATATTGGAGTCTCTGGTCTGCAGTGGGCCTCTGTGATGGCAGGCCACAGCTCAGGGGACTGGAGATAGAGAGGAACAATCCCCCCTCGGCTCCTCCTCCTCAGAGGAGCAGTGGATGTATGCCCTGGCTGCACTCGGCTGAGTAATAACATTTTCACAACTCTGTGGTGTGACTACTGTTGTCCCATTTTACAGACAGTGCAACTGACTCAGGGAGCTTAACTGTCTCACCCAATGACCAACAGCAGGGCCTAGGTTCAGTCTGACCTCTCTTGTGTCCAGGACCCTGCAGTGATACGAGGTAGATATGAGCAGGGGTCAAATTCCTGCACAGCTGCTGACCACACACATCCCTTTCCCTCTCTGGGCCTCAGTTTCCCAAAATTGTAAAAGGAGAACACATAAAAGCATTGTTTTGAGAATATAATTACTTAGTTTCCACACCCTGATCTTCCCCTGCCCCATCTGCAGCAATCCTGTCCTCCCCAGGTATCAGTGGCCCCAAACCTGGGACTCTGTCCTCACCTTCACACCCAATTCACCAGCACATTCTATCTGCTTTCCCCTCAAAATACAGCCAGAATCCAACTCCTCTCAACATTGGCACCACCTGGTTTCCTCCAGGGCCCCTGCCCTGCCCACCACACTACCACAGGGAACCTGTTATGACCTAACTCAGGTCACACCCCTCCCCTGCTCTAATTCCCTCCATGGCTCCCAGGTCCCTCAAAAGAGGCGTGGCCCCCTCAGCCCCACCTCCATCTGCCTCCACCCAGCCTCACAGGCCACCTCCCTCTTTCTTGAACACACCAGGCACACACCCACCTTGACCTTTGCCCTGGCTATTCCCTGAGCCTGAAACACTTTCCTTCCAGATATCCACACAGCTCCCTCCCTCACCTTTACTGTTCACTGATCAAAAATTACAGGCCCGGGACTTCCCTGGTGGTCCAGTGGCTAAGACTCCGTTCTCCCAATGCAGGGGGCCCGGGTTCAATCCCTGGTCAGGGAACTAGATCCCACATGCCGCAACTAAAGATCCCACATGCTGCAACAAAGATCCCTCTTGCTGCAACAAAGATCCCTCTTGCCGCAACTAAGACCTGGCGCAGCCAAATAAATATTTTTAAAAAAACAAACAGGGACTTCCCTGGTGGCACGGTGGTTAAGTATCCGCCTGCCAATGCAGGGGACACAGGTTAAATCCCTGGTCCCAGAAGATCCCACATGCCATGGAGCAACTAAGCCCGTGCGCCATAACTACTGAGCCTGCACTCTAGAACCTGTGAGCCACAACTACTGAGCCCACATGCCACAACTATTGAAGCTTGCGCACCTAGAGCCCATGCTCTGCAACAAGAGAAGCCACCGCAATGAGAAGCCCACGCACCACAATGAAGAGTAGCCCCCACGCGCAGCAACGAAGACCCAATGCAGCCAAAAATAAATACTAAATAAATAAATTTTTTTAAAAATTGCAGGCCCATCCCACCCCCACTCCTGCTCCCCGCTCTCTTCTCCCCAGTGCCTTGTCCCTGTTGCAGCCCAGGAGCCACCTCTAGACTGTAAGCCTGGGAGCTGGCTCTGTTTTGTTCTCTGCTTTTTGCTCTTGGTTTGCAGTGCCAAAAGACACAGCACCCAGTAGGCTCCATGTCAATGTCAGCCGTTAGTTACTACTTCTAGGCATGGGCCTTCCTCACTCTGCAGTGGATGGAGGGGGCTGTGGAGAGGGTAGAGTGGGACCTGCACGACCTGGGTATTAGGGTAAGAGCCCACCTTTTGAAAGGTCATGAGGACTCAGTGAGATGATGCATGTGAGCAGCCTGCCACCAGGAGGTCAGGCACATAGTAGGTAACAAATGCCCCAATCCTTGAATGAGGGTATTCCCATAATAGTCATTGTTCAAATCCCGGCGCCACCAGCTACTCTCCTGACTCAGCCCAAGTTTGGGCATGAGTGTCCCTCATAGAGGTGACTCATTGGTTCCTTCAGGTCAAGGGTACACAGCTGGCCTGGCACACAGTAGGAGCTTTATTAAAGCTCTGAGCATCGGCTGTTGGTGGTGGTGCTTCCCCAAAGCAGCCCCGCCTGGCCAGTGAGGCTGCTGCCCAGCCAGGCCTGGTGTCCCCGCCCAGCCGCAGCAGGGGCAGGATTTCCCGCTGGTCCCAGCCAGGTCCCTCCTCTGCAGTTTGAAAAGAAACCAGCAGGTCTTAACTCTCCAGAGCCAGGCTGCCGCCTAGCCTCTGCTGTTCATTCCATGCCCCACCCCGATAGCCAGAGGTGGTCCAGGACTGGCCTGTCCCCACTGCAGGGTATGGGCCGCAGCGTCAGAAACGTGGGCCTCAGCCACCCACCTACCCACCCCCAGCCTCAGTGTCCTCATCTGAGAAACGGATTCCCCTAACCTGAGGGTTAACAAAGAGCATTCGATAAGAAGCCAGTGGTTGAGTGGGGGTAAAACGAAGCCATCCTCCCCCTCCCCGAGGCCGGCGTTGCTGATAGGAAGCCCGCCACCCAAGGCTGGACGGCCTCATTTATCTGGCCTAAGGAGGTCCACTCCGGCCGGAGGTGACTTGCATCCCCAGGCCCCTATCGCTTCCTGAGTTCGTCTTGGGAACTGCCCGTTTGTGCTCACCCGGGGAGGCCACTATCTGGGGAGGCAGAGCAACTAGAAACACCCAAACCCCTCCCCAGGAGACCAAGGAGGGTGGAGGGGACCGTGAGGACTAGCCTGGCTGGGGATGGGACTTCTGGGCTGGAAGGGTCGCCTGGGGGCAGTGGTCCCGCCTCCGCTCAGGGCTGGGCCGAGTCCCTGGCCCGCCCCGCATATGGAGACTCCAGCCCCTCCCCAGGCCGGGAACAGCGCGTCCCCTTTAAGAGAGCGCGGCCCCGCCCACCCCCTCCGGGCCGGATCCGAATTCCAGAGAGGCGGGGCGGAGACTGCAGGCAAGGAGGACGCGGTGGTGGGACAGGGATCTGCTGTAGCTCGGGCGGCGCCTCCCTGCGGCGGCCCGGCCCGGCTCCGGCCCTGCCGGGGCGATGCTCCCCGAGGCCGCGGGATGAGCCAGGTGAGCGCGGGGACCCCCAGCACCCACTGCCCGGCTCACACTGAAGGGGACCTGGCGGCGGCAGCCGCGGGCCTCTGTTCCCCAGGGCTGTGTGACCTTGGGCAGCCCCGCACCCTCTCTGGGCCGAAGCCCAGAGGACAGCCAGGACTGGCGAAGGCCCTTCTGAGTCCCGGCTCACAGGCACCAGCCTGGGGCGCTAGAGAGGCTCCTGGGAGGAGGCGGGGCCTGGCCCGGGCCAGCCGGTTGCCGGATCAGCAACGAGGGCAGGTCGGCCCGGCTCCGCCACCCACTGCTCTGTGACCTTAAGCGAGCTCTGCGCCTCAGTTTCCTCATCTGTAAAATGGAGATAATATCACTGCACGCTCAGACGTGGCCAAGGTCATTGCGATTACTTTACTACTGCTGCTGTTCTGTCGTTAGAATGACACAGTCCTTACGGAAGGGGGGCTGAGGGAGGACCTGGGATCTTTCCGGAGGAAGTGGGATCGCCACCAGCCCTGAGAAGTCGACCTAACCGCTCTCTGAGGTCGGGACCGGGGTTCCTACTGTGAGTCCAGGGCCGTGGGCTACATCTCTCTAGGGCTCATCTCTTCACCTATCACAGGGGCAGTAAGGATGGGTGCCTCCCTGCCTGGGCGGGAGGACTCGGCCAAGTCCTTCAGTCCCCCCTCTCCCAAAGAACCAAGCAGCAAACACTTATGGACACTAAGTCATTTATAAAAATCATCCCATTAGTTCCTATGAGGAAGGTACTATTATTGTATCCATTTTGCAGACGGGAAAACTAAGGCGAAGAGTTTCTCACAGCCAGGGCTCAAACCCAGGCATTTGGTCTGAAACGACAGGCGGGTGCAGGTGGTCAGCGGCATAGCCTGTACTGAGCACCTGCTGGGTCCTCACAGCCATCCTGACCCGTGTCCCTGCCCACAGTGACTCGGCTGGCCTGGGCATGGCAGACCCCGTGGTGGGCATCGCGGGCTCGGCAGCCAAGAGCGTGCGGCCGTTCCGCTCAAGTGAGGCCTATGTGGAGGCCATGAAGGAGGACCTGGCCGAGTGGCTCAACGCCTTGTACGGCCTGGGTCTGCCCAGCGGTGGCGATGGCTTCCTGACGGGGCTGGCCACGGGCACCACCCTGTGCCAGCATGCCAATGCCGTCACTGAGGCCGCCCGCGCGATGGCCGCCGCCCACCCAGCCCGTGGGGTGGCCTTCCAGGCACACAGCGTGGCACCCGGCTCCTTCATGGCCCGAGACAATGTGGCCACCTTCATCGGCTGGTGCCGCGCAGAGCTGGGTGTGCCCGAAGTGCTCATGTTCGAGACCGAGGACTTGGTGCTGCGAAAGAACGAGAAAAGCGTGGTGCTGTGCCTGCTGGAGGTGGCGCGGCGCGGGGCCCGCCTCGGCCTGCTGGCCCCTCGCCTTGTGCAGTTCGAACAGGAGATTGAGCAGGAGCTGCGCGCCGCGCCCCCGGCCCCCAACGCCCCCAGTGCCGGGGAGGACGCTGCCACCGCCGCTGCTGCTGCTGCCGAGATCGCCACCGCCGCGGGGGCTCCCGCCCGCGGGCCCCGCATGACACCCAGCGACCTGCGCAACCTTGATGAGCTGGTGAGTCCCCGAGTGCGCATGCCCAGCGGCCTGGCTTACTCTCCCTTTACCCAGGGACCAGACAGCAGGGTGGTGCCTGCAACCTCCGGGGGCCTATCCTCGTATCTGCAGGACAGCCTGCCCCATGGAAAGAGTGCTTATGTTGAGCACCAAGTGGATACCTGGCCCCAAGGAGTTGAGCAGGCCCAGAGAGGGAGAGGTGCTGGGTGAGGTCACAGGGCCCAGAACGGCCTGGGAGAAAACTCGGGCTCCATTGCACGATCTCCCTGCTTCCTTTCTGTGGTAACCATGCACCAGATAAGTGCTAGGTGTTCCTTCATCCTGGGGGCCGCGTGATTTGAGCCCCTCCTGTATGCCCTCCCTGCGCTTAGCTGCTAGACATTTGCATTCACACTATCACTGAGCTCGAGGTTGAATGGGTGCCTGTGTTGTTCGGTCCTGGGCAAGGCGCTTGGCACACAGTAGGTGCTCAGTGAGTGCCTAGGGAAGCTCCCAGGGGCTCTGCAGGTCCCCCTTCTCCTCCCCAGGGCCCTACACATGTCACTTATCTGGGAAACCCAGCCTGGAGTAGCTGCTGCTACTGGGAGCTGAAGTCCTTTCAGGAGCTGCAGGATTAGTTCTACCCTGAGCATAGGAGGTGCCAGACCATGACCCCCGCTCCCTCCTCCTCTTCCTGGGACCTAAGTGTCCCTAACACCCCCACAGCCGGGCCAAGAGTTTCCTTCTTATCAGGAGGTTAGGACATGATGTGCCCGTCCTGTAGGCGGGTAGCCGGATGGCTGTGGGCAGAGGCTGCCACCCCACCCCATCCTGGGCCAGGGTCAGCAGAGGCTCCACCTGCTCATTTTCTCAGCAGCTCTGCTGTGGGCAAGGAGGCGGGCGGGCCGCCCACACAGCCAGCCTGGCAGCTCCCGGCCTGGGGGAGCATGTGGGCAGATGTGTGCTAGCTGGGCGGGTGGCCTGGTGTGCACGTTGGTGTATGCGTGTGCCCCACATGTCTGTGGCACTCCTGCCTCCTCCCCAAACCTGGCCTCTCTGTGGGTCTCAAATTCATGTCTGTGAAGTGGGCGAGGGGGAGTGAGGACTCCCCCAGGGCTCAGGGACTTCCAGGATGTGCCTTGTTGGGGTCCCAGGCCCTGGCCCAACCACAGTCCCTCCATCTTTTCCTAGTCAGCTCCCTGACCCCTGGTAGCCAAAGGGGAAGGAGAGCTTCCAGAAGGACTTACTTCCTTCTGACCCTGGAGTTGCTGACATCCGGCCCGGGGAGGAGTGACCTGACCCCTGACCTCCAGCCTCTCTCTGGCCTCAGGTGAGAGAGATCTTGGGGCGCTGCACCTGCCCAGACCAGTTTCCCATGATCAAAGTCTCGGAGGGAAAATACCGCGTGGGAGACTCCAGTCTGCTCATCTTTGTGCGGGTGAGAGCCAGGGGCTACCCGAGCAGGTGGCAGCCTGGGAGGTGGGGGGGACAGGCCGTGACCTGCCCACGTCGGGCTCCCACAGGTGCTGAGAAGCCACGTGATGGTGCGCGTGGGCGGTGGCTGGGACACGCTGGAGCACTACCTGGACAAGCACGACCCCTGCCGCTGCTCCTCCACGGGTCAGTGCCCACGGCGGGGGTGGGGGAGGGCAGGCACCTCTGTGGCCCCACCTCTCATGCGCTGCCTGTCCTCTCTCCCTGCAGCCCACCGCCCACCGCAGACGAGGGCCCGCACCTTCTCCCCGCAGCGGGTGTCGCCCACCCGCAGCCCCCGAGCTGGTAGCCCAGCCCCCGGGGGTGAGCGCAGGGGCTCCCGCCCGGAGGTGACACCCATTAGCTTACGCAGCTCGAAGGAGGGGCCCGAGACCCCGCTCAGGTGAGAAGCAGGAGGACACGGGGTGAGGGGTCCAGGGGGTGGGGGTGGGGGCGCCCGCTCTGGCCTGGATGACTGTGCTCCAGTGACTCACACCCTGGGAAAAGTTCGGGGAGGGCGGGGGGCGGGGGCGGGGCGGCGGGCCTGGCTTCCCGTCTCCATGGCAACCCAACCAAACGAACAACACAGCTGGGCGGGCCTTGGGGGCTGGGTGGCGGCCAGTCCAACCCTGCTTCCCGCTGGCCTGCCCAGGAAACCGGAGGCCCGGGGAGGGGGAGCTTAGGGCCTTACTTCTTCTGCTGCCTTGGGGCGGCGGGGGTGGCCCTGGCTGCAGGAAGCTGTGGCAGAGCCTCTCACTTCTCCCTGGAAGTCCCCAGGGCAACAGACACCCTTGGCACCCCCGTCACCACACCACAGGTGCCTTCCCCACCCACCCCCAACCACGCGGCTGCTGGTTCCTTACTCTCCCTGCCCTTTCTGCACGCCAGTCCCCTCCGCGTTGCCCCAGCTCTCTCTCTTGCTCCCCTGCCCCAGGGTCCGGGACCAGCTGCCCCCCCATCCCCGCTCCCGCCGCTACTCCGGGGACAGCGATTCCTCAGCCTCCTCAGCCCAGAGCGGCCCCCTTGGTGCCCGCAGTGAAGACTCAGGCACTGGCCCCCGACGGGAACGGCCCAGCCGGCGGGTGACCACAGGCACTCCGGCCTCCCCGAGACGCCCCCCCGCCGCGCGCAGCCAGTCCCGAGACCGGCTGGATCGGGGGCGGCCGCGTGGGGCCCCAGGAGGTAGGGGAGGCAAGCTGTTGGGCCCCAGCCCTGCCCGGCGGGCCCGGAGCCAGAGCCGTGAAGAGCAGGCTGTGCTGCTGGTGCGTCGGGACCGAGATGGGCAGCACTCGTGGATGCCACGGGGCAGGAGCAGCCCCCAGACTCCCCGTGCCCACAGCCCCGCAGGCCCCCGGCCTCCCCGGGTCCCCATCTCCAGTCCAGAGTTGAGCACCACCCCAGCCAGTGTCTTCCGCACCCCCCTGCAGCTTGACCCAAAGCAGGAGCAGCAACTATTCCGGCGCCTGGAAGAGGAGTTCCTGGCCAATGCCCGAGCCCTTGAGGTTGCTGCTGGCGGGACCCCCACTGGACCAGCCCCTGACCTGGTTCGGGCCCCAGACCCTCCAGCTCCTGACTCAGCCTACTGTTCCTCCAGCTCCTCCTCTTCGTCCCTCAGCGTCCTGGGTGGCAAGTGTGGCCAACCCGCAGACTCTGGCAGGATGCCCAATGGGCTGCCCGGGCCCCGAGGCCCAGCTCTGTCCAGCTCTTCCGATGAAGGCAACCCCTGCCCCGGTGTAGGGGGCCCACCAGATGCACCTGGGAGCCCCATGGCCGGCCCAGAGCCCCTGAGGACCTGGGCACGAGGCCGGATGGACACACAGCCAGACCGAAAACCCTCACGCATCCCCACACCGAGGGGCCCCCGCCGCCCATCTGGACCCACGGAGACCAGGGCCTGGCATGCCCTGCACTCAGTCAGCCCAAGGGCTGAGCCGGATTCCTGGATGTGATGGACCAGCCCAGCTGCCCCCAGTCCCCCATTCCTTCTCCTTTTCCTTTGTGGCCTTAACCCCTCTGCATCAGGGAGCCCCCCACCCCTGCCTCTTGGGGACCAGACCCCTTGGGACCACATGGCACAATGGGACCTCTGTTGTACATTCCGGTTGGGGGATGAGCATTGCTATTTAATTACTAATATTATTGAATGCCTTAGAGGGGGCTGGGCCAGCCCAATAAGGACCCTTCCTGAGGTCCTGTGGCCCTGCAGAGCCTGACAGTAAAGTTTTGTTCCAGCTGCTTGTGTCTGCTTCTTGGGGACTCAGCCTTGGGGCCATCACACCCATTTGGGGGCCCTCATTACAGGTTGGGATTCTGGAGTTAATTCCCAGGGGGCAATGCCTTGCAGCCCTGACCTCTAGGTTTAAGATTATCCTGCCATCCAGAAGTGCCAGGTGCACTTGAGTTGTTTCCCCCTTTATTTCCTCCTGAGAGGTGGGATTTAACTGTTTGTCCAATGAAACTCCAAGAGCAGTCTGAGAGCTTCCAATCAGATGCATAACCAAGTCCCTTCCATCCAATGGGATCGTGACCCGATGAGGTCCCAGAAAGGACTGTCCAATGGGGCCTAGCTGGGTCCAATGAGATTCAAAGAGAAGCCTGTCGCCCAGGAGACTGGGTGGGAGCGTTCCTCAGCCAATCAGGGAGGAGACTGTCCTGTCCAATCCGAGAGAAGTTGGGCAATCTCGTCCAATCCAGGTCCCCAGTTGTTCCAGTCAAATGGAGGACCCCTCCCCGCCATCGGCGGTGTCGTCCAATTCGATCACATGAGGCTGCAGCGCGCCGGATGCAGCGCCCCCTGCAGGCGCAGAGCCGGATGCGCAGGGCGTGCGCGCACCAAAGCGCACCGCAGCAGCTCGCGGAAGAGACGCAGCACGTGCCAATTGTACTTGGCTGAGCACTCGAGGTATCCACAGCGCCAGCCCCTGCGCACTAGCGCAGCCAGTGCGCGCCGAGGCCCGAACCGCAGCCGCTGCCGGTCCCGCTTGTTGCCCACCACAAGGATGGGCGCCTCGGGTGCGCCCGCTGGTCTGGGGGCCAAATGGGGAAGAGGGTCGCGGTGCCACGGACCCCATGGCCGGAGAATCCCCCCAAGTGGGTATATACATTCCCCTCTTGCGGCCAGAGACCCCCCCAGCAAATACCAGAACCACAAAGACACAAAGAGCCAGGCCTAAAGACCGCACAGGGCTAGAGGCCAGGCCCAGAAGGCCTGAGACCAGGCCCAAGATGGCGGAAGAACGCCCTCACTCACCTCGGGCAAAGGCCTGGCCAGACCCGCAAACAGTCCCCTCCGCCGCGCCGCTCTCCTACCTGGTGTCCGCGATGCGCTGCCGCAGCGCCTTCACATAGTCGAAGCTGTCTGGGCTGCAGATATCATAGACGAGCACGAAGGCGTCCGTGTCCTGCAAGCTCCAGTCTTTAGGGTCCGGCCACTCCTGGGGGCGGGAGGCCAGAATTTGCCGGAGTCCCCCCTTCCCACTCTCCCATGCCCAGGCCTCCTGCAGGGGCCTTGACGCTAAACCCACAGTTCATGCTCAGGCCTTGGCCAACCTCATCCTCGTCTGTGCGCCCTCTCTCCCAAGCTCCCTGGGCCCTACTGTCCTCACGGCCGCTGGGGTATGAATTTTAAAACTGTGCCTGAAGCCGGTCTGGCCCCAGCCCTCCTTCACTCTAGGTCTCCTCTCCCCTCACTCCTATCTTCTTCCTCCTCCTCCAGTTTCCCACAGTTCAACTCGGGGCAAACCCCGCCCCTCCCCAGACCCCCTCCTTGGTAGTTACGCCTCAGCCTAATTCCAAAGCCCTCGGCCGGTGTTCCCCTAGCCCGCGGAGACCACTAATTAGCGGCAGCTGTACACGTTCAGGCCTTCGGCCTAAGCACATGCTGCTCTTCCCACCTGGAATGCTTCCACCACTTCTTTTCATCAAAATTTCACTCATCCTTCCAGGTTTAGCCCAAATGCCACCCCCTCCAGGAAGCCCTGCTTAATCCTGCCTGCTCTTTCCTCTTCACCTCTCGAAGGCATCAGCTCCAAGGATTCAAAGTCTGTCCTGGACTTTGCAAAATTACTAGAAGAGTCTTTGCTTCAGGTCACAGGAATGAGGGAGCAGAGAATGATCCGCCTAGAAAGTACACCCCTATGTCTGGCTTCAACCTCTCCCACTGTGGCTCTGCTCAAGGCCCCAGACCCACAACGCTCACTCTCAGGGAGGCAGGACCATGCTCCCCCACGCACGGATCCCCACCCACCAGCGGAGGCAGGCAAATAGAGAGGCACTTAAGCGAGCTAGAAAAAGCCACCTTGCAAACTCGTCGGGTCTCGGGCCTGATTTGGGGGCAACTTCAGGCCAGCAGAAGGGGTGAGACACAAACGCCAGGACACACATTCACCCTTCGGCCCATGAACACAGTCGGGCACCCCTGGGCCGTCCACGCGGACACGCACGTGTGTACCGAGCACCCACACACATGCTGTCACACGCCCCTGCCCACTCCTCGAGCTGCTACCTCTAGCCCCCCGGGGCTCTGACCGGGGCCAGCACCGTCGCCGTCGCGGATGCTCAGGTCGTAGACGGCGCCGTCGAGCAGCACCGCGGGCCGGTAGAGGCGCGGCCCGTCCGTGGGCCGGTGGCGCTCGGGGTAGTCACCGAACAGGAACTGGCGGATGATGGCTGTCTTGCCCACGCCCGGGGCGCCCAGCACCGCCACCCGCAGGCTGCCCCCCATGGCCCGCGCGTGCTGCCGCGCCCCGCGCTGAGAAGCCTCATGGGCCGGCGCCGCTCGGCGCGCGCCGCGCGCCCTACCCCGTGCGCCCCGGCCCCGCCGCGTTCCTCATCGCCCCTCGGAGCACACGGGGCCCAGGGAGGCCAGGCCGGAGGACGCAACTGGCGGTGGGAGGGCAGACAGACAGCCGAGCAGGCCGACGGAAGACGTGCGAGCAGCTCCGGCGGGTGCCAAGCTCGGGAGAGAACAGACAGAGCGCGCCGCGCACAGACACGGCCTCCTCCCGCAGCGCGACTGGAGGCGCCGCCCGCAGCGCGGGGCACCGAGGTCGGACCCCCTTGCCGCTCGGGTCCCGCGGCGGAGAGGGGCGCTGGGGGCGGCGCTGCCTCTCGGCGCCTCCGTCCCTCTGTCCTTCTCTCGCTCCAGCGCCCGGAGTCGCCGCCCCAGCCGGCGGCGCGAGGAAGCGAGTGAGCGGAGCCTCCCGGAGGCGGCGATGAGGTAACCGCCTGCCCGCCCGCCCCTCCCACCTCCCCCCTACCCGCCCGGGACGCCCCTCCCGGGAAGGGTCGCGGGAAGGTGACTGGGACTCGGGGAGCCCGGGGAGGGACCCAGCCCCCTCTGCGTTCCGCACTCCTGTCACCCGCTCCAAAATAGAAGTCCCTTCCCGCCCACATCCTTGTCCCCTCCTCCAAACACCGCTCCCCCAAGCTGGCTCCTCACAAATCCGGCCCGCTGGAGTCAGGGCGCCCGGGTCGGATCCGGCCCAGCTGTGTGACCTTGGGCGAGTTGCCGCACTGCGCCGGCTCTGCTCCACATCCATCAAAGGCAGACACCTTTTCTTGAGAACCTACTACGTGCGAAGCCCTATACTAAGATATGTGATCCTTGAATCAAAGCCTCAACCTGGTGTCTCTGAGAGAGGAAAAGAAAACTAAGGCTGGAGAGGGGACTCTCCGAGGTAGGGGGGCAGTGGGTGGCCCCTGACCCACCACCCTGCGGTCTCCTCTGAGGAGCTCTCCCACCTCCCTCCTGACCACAGGGGTAAATGGCCAGCACTAAATAACATGTCAAATGGCATCATGGAGGGGGGCGTGGGACAGAGGGTGCTGAACCCGGTATGCACCAGGTCCCAGCAGCTCAGCCCCAAATCCCTGTCCCAACAATGCTGAAAGATCCAGAAATTGGTCGACACCACCTTCATCATGGCTAAGGCCAAGTTTTCTAAGTCTCCACTGTAGCTTCCCTCAAACCCTGCAGCCTCCACGCCAGATTCCCAGAGCCCAAATCCCTCCCTGGAGCTGGCGGGAAGCTCCTTCCCCATCAGGGCTTGGGAAGTCTGGGTTTACCGGCCCCATCCTCTGCCTCTGCTTGCCTACCCCCTACAGTGGGGGACTCCCACATCTCTGATGCCCAGGTACTGGGTGAAATGCACAGGCATGTCTGTTTCTGCACTGAACAAGGGTTTTTCTTATCTGTCTTCAACAAACATCCCCAATCTTACTGCTTGCCAGGATGCTGAGATAGATTTTTTTTAAAGTCCTGCCTTAAGAGAGAATGTTCTAGGGATGGGATGCGGGAATTGTAAGAGCACAGACAACATGCCCACCCCAGCCTGGGAGAAGTGGGAGAGGGAGAAGGAGCTGAGTCTTGAAGTGGGGAATGGGGTTCATCCTCCTGGGAGCAGGCAATGGTACCTGGATCAGGGATATGGGTCTGCTTTCACTCTTCTTCTCAGCCACTAGGGAGAGCAGAGCCAGAGTTGTGGCTACATCTGGCAGGTGTTCCAGGTCTTCAGGCCCAGTGAGTGGGGACCCTTGGCTTTATCTTACTTTCCTGCTGTGATTTTTCCCTTCACCCGATTTCCCCTCTGACTTTTTAACTTTTCAGGCATCTGGGTTTTGTAAGCTGCCTCAGTTCCTTTGGGGAACAAGGCAGGGAGTAAATAAACTAGGCACCCCCTTCCCTGTTGGCACTCAGCAGGGTGTGGGGCTGACATCATTATGGTCTTCCTTGGGGCACTCGGGACCAACCCCTGCCTGGAGCACCCTCCCGCCCACACTTGGGAGCCAGCTCTGGGTGTCCTTACCCTGGAAACCTTCCTTGCTTCACTTTCTGACAGAGCGCCCTATTCTTGGGTAGGGCTTCTTTGGGAACCACAAACAGGGCTGTGTGTGAGGCATCTCTGGGCCCCAGCATGTGGTTTTTGGAGTGATGGAAGACACTCTGGACAGAGTATGTCCAAAAGCTCCCACAAAGTCGTGCACACTCCACAGGGGTGACACATTCCCAAGGGAACTCTCCCATCAGTATCACTAGCAGCTGTTCCCATTTATCAAGGACCTGTGGGGAATTCCCTGGAGGTCCAGCGGTTAGGACTCCAAGCTTCCACTGCAGGGAGCATGGGTTCGATCCCTGGTCGGGGAACTAAGATCCCACAAGCCACAAGGTGCGGCCAAAAAAAAAAAAAAAAAAAAGGACCTGTGATGTGCCAAGCCTCGACTGTAGCCTGTAGCTGTGCTCATTGAGGCTCAAAGGGATGAGCAGGAAAGTGGCAGCACAGGGACCAGAACCCAGGACCTTAGGCCACTGAAGCTGACTTTCTGAGAAGCCCAACTTCACTGGGGCTCAGAGACCAGAAGGGCTTCAGGAGGAGGTCAGCTGGAGCCTGTGGCCCTGTAGGGAGGGACTCTGAGGAAGCCCCTGTCACTGTGGGAGCTGAGCTGAGACAGGAGTGGGCTGCCCAGGGCCAGGCTTCCCAAAGACTAGCTAGCCAGAGAACTCGGGCTGCCTGTCGGCCGCTGCCTGACATTTGCCCAAAAGGTTTCTTCCCATCCAGCCTGATTCCAGCCCTTCTCTGGGGTTGAGCACCGTGGACCACGTCCAGCTCCCAGGGGTATTTGCTCTGGACTCCTCTTGCCCAGCCATCTGCGTCAGTCCACTGACCATTAATCATAGTCTTTCCTGCCTGTTAATCACTTGTCCCAGCTTAACTCACTCCCCCAGAGTCCTGATGGGGGAAACCCTCACCACTTGGATGCCTCATGCACGGTGGGTCCTTGGTGGCCATCGTAAGACTGCCCATTGATTGTAGCCCGTCAGCTCTTTGAATGCCATGGGGTTTTATAACCATCAGGACACAAGGAGGCAGCACAGGGCAGGGCTTCCAGGCCTCTGGAGTGAGACCTCTAGGGTTTGAAACCGCCTCCCTGGAGGGGTGTCATCTGTACAAGTTATTTAAACTCTCTGAACCTCAGTTTCCTTCAAAGGGGATAATAATGGTCTTGACTTCATATAGTTGTTGTGGGATGAAATGAGATGATACAAAGAGGAAAACAAGACAATTTAGTAAGGCTGGTGGGGGGACTAAGTTTGTACATATAAAATAATTTCATTTTATATGCTAGTTTACAAACTATAACGGAGGCATATGTGTGTACACACAGGTAAGTATGTAGACAGGTATTTCCTAGTTCTGTCTGCCAAAAGGGCCTAGAAGTGCCACCCCAAGAGCAACAAACACACCCAGCACCCAGATCTTGGTTTTTAATTCTGTTCTCCAGGCTCCCTGGAAAATGGCTGATGCTAGGGTTGGAGCAGGACAAATAAAAGATGAGCCTGGAGCATCTTATAGTTTTGGAAAGTAAGGAAGTGATCAAAAGAAACCAAAGGATGGGGGCATGTCAAAGGGACACAGAGCCTACTTGAAAGAGCTCCCAAGAGCCAAAGCTTAAAAAATTTAAGTAACAAAATAAATACTGCACTTTTGGATTAAACCCAAATTATAAAATAAATATCCATGAGTCCAAACTGATATAAAATGATTGAATTAATACATAAATGCAGGAGAAGAAACAAATTTTCCTTACAGAAGAATTCCAAACATTTTATGTAGCTGCTCCCTGCCCCCACGCTCTTTCCCGAGTGTAGGCTGCACTTCGTGACTTGCTTCTGAAGAACAGAGTGTGGAAAGGGGAGAAAGTTAACTTTGCAGTGGAGACCACTGGAAACACTACCTCGGCCAAGTGATCCAGGCTGATGTGACGGCGATAACTCACGTTGATAGCGTGGACCCCTGATACGATGGGACGAGAAGGGCGCCTCCCTGGTCTCCTTCCTAAAAACCTGTAACCCCAGTCTAACCGTGAGAAAAACATCAGACAGACCCAAGTTGAGGGACAGTCCACAAAATACCTGACCAGCACTCCTCGGAATGGTTAAGGTCATGACAAACAAAGTCTCAGAAACTGTCACAGACCTAAGGAGACTCAGGAAACATGACAACCACATGGAACGTGGGATCTGGGAACAGAACGAGGACATGAGTGGGAAAACTAGTGAAAACTGAATAAAGTCTGGAGTTTAGTTTTAAAATTATGTGTTATATAATTTGTTATTTATTTTATATTATAAATATATATTATTCTTATTCTTGTGTATTATATATTAATAAACATATTTACATCATAAACATATTATATATATAGAAAAGAATGGAAAAGATCCCATTTACAAAAGGAACAAAAAAATAGAAAAAACTCATGTATCTATGAAGAATAAATGTGCATGCAAGAATTTTTTTTTTTCTGGCACACCACAGCTTGCAGGGATCAAACCCAGGCCCTGGCAGTGAAAGCACCGAGTCCTAACCACTGGACTGCCAGGGAATTCCCCATGCAAGAACTTTTAAATGAAGAAAACTTAAAAGGTTATAGAGGACTTCCCTGGTGGAGCAGTGGTTAAGAATCCACCTGCCAATGCAGGGGACACGGGTTCAATCCCTCGCCCGGGAAGATCCTACATGCCGCGGAGCAACTAAGCCCGTGCACCACAACTACTGAGCCTGTGCTCTAGAGCCTGTGCTCCACAACAAAAGAAGCCACCGCAATGAGAAGCCCGTGCACAAAATGAAGAGCAGCCCCCACTCGCCGCAACTAGAGAAAGCCCACGCACAGCAACAAAGACCCAACGCAGCCAAAAATAAATAAAATAAATAAATTTATTAAAAAAAAAAAGTTATAGAGACGTAAAAGAAAGCATGAAACAATGGAAAGGCATCTACTCCTATATTTGGATGTACAGATTAGTATTATTATTATTATTATTTGTTTTGGGGTTTTAAAAAATTTATTTATTTTATTTATTTGTTTGTTGTTCCGTGGCATGTGGGATCTTCCCAGACCAGGGCTTGAACCCGTGTCCCTTGTGTTGGCAGGCAGATTCTTAACCACTGCGCCACCAGGGAAGTCCAGATTAATATTATTAATATTATTATCCTCACATCATTTTGAGGATGTCAATTCTCCATAAGTTAATATAAACATTTGATGTGATCCAAATAAAAATAATACCATCATTAAAAAAAAAAAGAAACTTAGTTCTAAAGTTCAAATGGGACCAAAAGGGTGAATAAGAGGGTACTATAAATTATGAAAATATAAAGGTACTTTTTAAAAAACTCAGTGGTGAGGAGTTCTCTGGTGGCCTAGTGGTTAGGATTCTGGACTTTCACTGCCATGGCCTGGGTTCAATATCTGGCTGGGGAAGATCCCGTAAGCCACATGATACAGCCAAACAAAAACAAAAACAAACAAAAACAAACGCAATGACCAATGTAAAGACAAATTCTCTGGTACTGAACAGCGTCCAGAAAAGCACTGATATATATGTGGAAATTTAGTATATGATACAAATGATATTTCAGATCTGTGGGGAAAAGATGAATTATCCAGTAAATGGTGTGGAAACAACTAGGTAACCATCTGGGAAAAGAAAGTTGAATCCCTACCTCGTTCCTAACATAAAGCCCACATGGAACAGGCTCAAAATGCAAAAACTGAGATGAGACAAGCACTGGAAAGAAAGAAGAGATTAGGACTTCCCTGGTGGTGCAGTGGTTAAGAATCCACCTGCCAAAGCAGGGGACACGGGTTCAAACCCTGGTCCAGGAAGATGCCACATGCTGCAGAGCAACTAAGTCCGTGCGCCACAACCACTGAGCCTGAGCTCTAGAGCCCGCGAGCCACAATTACTGAGCCCGCGTGCCACAACTACTGAAGCCCACGTGCCTAGAGCCCTGCTCCGCAACAAGAGAAGCCACTGCCACGAGAAGCCCGCGCACCGCGACGAAGACCCAACACAGCCAAAAATAAATAAATTTATAAAAAAAAAAAAAAAGGAAGAGATTAAAGGAAGACAATGCCCAACACAATTTCAGCATGGAAAAGTAAAAACAGTAACAAAATGGGGAGAAATAACGACAAATTGGAAAGAAAAGGACCAATAACCATATCAAAAAAGGGCAACAAATATGAAAACGGCTCACAGAAAAGGACACACAAATGGCTCGAAAACACATGAACGGAGGCATGTTTAAAACACAGTAAGGTACAGTTTTTTGCCCGTCACTTAAACACACCGCGATACGCTGAGTGTGTGAGGGTGTGGGGAAACAGGCGTCGCATTCCTGGTTGGTGGGGCTGTAAACTAGAGAAGTTTTAGCAGTAGCTATCAAAATGATGCACACACCTACCTTCGACCCAGCAATTTCAGTCTGAGGAATTCACCGACATGAAAATGTATGTTCTTTGCAGTATCAGTTGCACCAACACCACCAAAGACACAATTAAGAGGACATCACGGCGAGGACTGGTTCATCATGGTGCCTCCATTCAATGGAAAACCACATGGCTGTCATATAAAGGCATGAGGCCGCTCTCTATAATGGGCTAATAATGGAAAAGTCTCCAAGATACAAGTACGATGCAGATCGGGGTGTATTCCATGCTACTCTTTGTGTATAAAAAGGGAAAAAATCGTATTAGACATCATTGAGTCTCTTTGGAAGGTAACATTGGTCCCTTTAGGGAGAAGAATGAGAAGGAGGAATATTTCACTTCTATATTCTTTTTGCCTTTTGGATTTTGAACCATGTGAATGCATTACCTTTTCAAAACAAGAACTAAAATTTAAAATGTGAAATGCTTATACCCTCTGGTCCAGCAATTCTGGGGCTAGATCCTATAGCTGCATTTGTGTCTATGAGCAAGGATGTCTAGAAAGATATTCACTGCACCTTTGCTTGGAGTCGCAGATGGAAACAGCCAGAATGTCCATCTGCAGACACCAGCCCATCTGCACAAGAAATTCCAAGGTGGCTCTATTTGTACCGATAGGTAAATAAAGCAAAGTGCTGGTAGCGTCTAGGGTGTGCTATTTATTTAGTAAACAACTCCCTGGATTTGCTTTATACAGGCACAGAATTATTCCTGGAAAACCAAAATGTAGCAACAAACTTTGCCTCTAGGGAGGAAAAAAAGAACTGAGGAAGTGTGGAAGGGAGAACTTTATCCTTTGTGTGACTGATCTCACCATGGTCCAGAATCACTCTCTCCATAAAACAAACCACTAGTTGAAGATAAAAAAAATGCTCAATGAGGTCATGCCGCAGGCCTTGGCAGGGTGTCTGGCACACAGGGAACCCATCAGGCCCCTGGGTGTTTGTTGGACCCTCTCAAATAACTGGTTGCTGTGTTGAATTCCCCGACTGGCTGGGAAGGCTCAGGACACTGGAGAATCTTCCGCAAGATGCCAAGGCCCCTGAGAAGCATCGGGAGCTGAGAATAAGGACGCCTGAGCACACCGGGAAGAGCACATGAGGGGTAGGAGGCACGTGATGGGTGTCACTGGGGTGAGGGAGGGACAGGAAAGCTGGAGAGGTACAAAATCATGGTAAGTTTCCTCCCACAACCGCCTGAGGCCTGAGCACACGAACCCAAGGTGTCCGATGACAGTCCAAGGGCCTCTGTCCGGCCAGGACAGCCTTCCTCATTGGCACTTCCCCCTCACCTCAGGGGCTTGGTCCTGGGCCTCATCATCGCCCCACTGGGGACAGCAGTGCACTCACAAGGCTGGGTGGGCGCTGGGCCTCAGCAGGTCAGGACGGCAGGTGACAGGGCAGGCTGCGGTGAGTCCACAGACGGAGGGGACTCCAGCTGCGTTTGTGTGGGGCCTTCTGAGCCGGACACTTTCAGGTGAGGCGAGAACTGGGGTTGTGCAGTCAGGGGCCTTGGTTGGTTCTAGACTCTGGGGTCCCAGGGCAGTATGGTGATACCCCAGGGGTCAGAGGTGGGGCAGTGGAAGGCCAGGCGCCCCTGCCAATGCCCTTCCTCCAGCCCTGGCAGCTGGGACAGCAGTGTGTCCGGCATGGGCAGGGTGCAGGGAGTGGCCATGACAAGAAGGGGCTGAGGGCCCACCAGCCACGAGGCACTGAGAACCCACTGGCAGCTCTGCCCACAGAGCCCTGCCCAGGGTCCCCCCACCTCCCTCCCCACCCCGGGAGCCAGGCCAGTGCCAGAACTGGGGCCACATGGGGTGTCCCTGGTGGTGGCTGGGGAGGCCGCTGCAGATGCAGGGCAGGGAACAGCCCGCCCAGACAGGCCTGGTGCTGGGCCTCCCTGCCGCACCCAGGAGCTGAGGAAAACCAAGATGGGCTCGGCCCTCCCAGCATCTAAAGTCAAGATGGCATGGGCTGGGGTAGAGCTGGGGTCAAGGGTGGGAGAGGTGCTGGGAGACCAGCAGGCCTCAGCAGGCAGTTTCCAAGGACAAGAGAGGGAAAGGTACTGTCAGCACGGCTAGGGAGGGGCTGACAGCTCAAGCCCTTGACCCTGGACCCCAGGAGATCCAGGACCCTGCCCAGAAGAGCCTCAGGACCTGACACACTGGCCAGGGACACACTTGATGTCATCATTTTTATTCACTTTCTCTTTTTGAAAATAAGAGTAAACATACAATATATAGTCTCTATTTATATATATTAGGCATCGTTACTGCAGGGCTCAAGAAAACCATCCTCAACCACTTGGAAGCAGTTTTTAATTCTGACATTTGGTGGAAGAGGAAAAAAGTGTCCGTGATTGCCAAAAGCAGAATCTTTATTATTAAACAGCAGTAACAGGAAAACCTAATGCTCTGTCAGACACAACTGAAACTTGGGAGGCCAGGAGGGGGGCAGCAGATGCTAAGGAGAAACCCCAGACAGGATGCACCCCGCTTGCCCACATGCCCCACCTCTCAGCCATGTCTCCGCTCCAGGAACCCCGGGCACACCGAGGAATATATCAGAGGCAGAGCCCGTCCTCGCGGGCAAGAGGGGGAGCGGGCGTGCGTGTCTGCCAGGGGAGCAGGAGCCCAGGAGGGGTTCTGGGAGCTTCTGCCTGGTCTTCCCCGAGCGGCTCAGTGCTCGAGAGGGTGGGGTTGTAGGTCCTGGGAGCCCCAGGCCCTGACAGAGCAGCTCTCCTGGTACCCAGTGGACCCTCCACACACGCCAGGACGCCTGCCAGGGCCCGTCCCAAGAGAGGGGCAGTGGGGAGGGCACCACCAAGAGAGACTAACACCACCCCAAGAGAGACTGGGGCAGGGGGCTTCCTGGGCTGGGAGCCTGGGGAGGGAACTGTGTGCTCGCCCTCAGGTGCTGGGAAAAGCAAGAGAAGAACCCTGGATCTCGCCGTCCAGCTCTTGTGCCGCTCTGGCTCCTGTTGTCCCCTCCTCACCTGACGCTAAACGTCAGCAGCAATGGAAAGAGGGGGTTCTCAAGCACGGGAGTATCCCGAGGACCCGGGCAGGCCCTACTGTCAGGACCAGGGAAGCCTGTGGGTGCCAGGAGCCTCGCCCGGCCCCTCCCGGGAGAAGGAGGTGCTGCCACCTCCCAGGGGGCTCCTCGACGCGGCTGGTGGAAGGCTGGAGCGGATGCTGGATGGGGCCTCAGTTCTTGAGGATGGTCTCGTAGGCCTGGTACACGTGCTGGGACACCTCCGGTGCTCGGCACTTCAGGGACAGCTGCAGGGAGAGAGGGGTCAGGGGACAGGGAGCGCTCATTCCCGGAGCTCCTGTCCAGGGCCTGGAAGGAACAGGCGGGGAAGGCAGAGGAGGGAACCAGATGGGAGAGGGTGGTGCGCACACGTGGCCTGGTGGCAGCAGCGGCTGGGGCAGCTGTGTGGTGTAGGCGAGGGGGCGGCCGTCGCAGCCAGCCGGGTGGGGACCAAATTTACTCGCAGCCCACACGCCTGCTGTCCGCCCGCCACCGTGGCCCTCTGCTGCGTGAATCACGAGCCCGAGGCTGCCAGGCAGTGCTGGCCGCACCCTGCAGAGCTGCCAGGCCCCCGACAGCCCATGGAGGGCGGAGGAGGTTTGGGGCCGGGAGGGAGGCCATGGGGACACTGGGTGGTCTTTCTGGTTTCCTGCACAGGAAGCAGGCACGCCAGACTTGGCTCGGCTCTAACTGCGGGAAGAGCCTGGAGAGCCCCAGCAGCGGAGACAAGCGCAGCCACCCCTCCTGCCAACATCACCCCTCTGAAGGGGGCCGTTGGGAAGGGGGAGGGGCACGTGGCGCTCTAGCAGTCAGGGCCCCAGTCTCCTCTGAAGGGCTCTGTGCACACTGACTGTGGGAAGTGAAGGCACCAGGCTGAGGAGCACAGGGCAGCCTATCCTCCTGCCTGCAGCCTGCATGCGTGTCTGCCCGGCTCTGGGGGGCAGCGGGGTGAGGCCAACTCAGGAGAGCCGGGCCAAGAGATGGGGTGTGCGAGGTATGGCTGGGAGGATGGAGGGGAAGAGGAAGAGAAAAGCAATCCGCTAACCTCCAAGTCCTGCACCACGGGCACCAGCAGGGAAGGTGGACATGCAGCAACCGAACACGGAGACGGAAATTACCACCACTGAAGCCACCGCCGAGGCCCCACCCGACCTCTGCGCCCACACCACCAGCGGGGCCCAGGGAGCAGCATCTGGAGGGTCATGCCTGCCCGAGACTTGGGTGCAGGGAGAAGCAAAGCCTGGGCTCTCTGGGGCCTGGAACAGCAGCTTGGCCTCTGGGAAGCCACGTCCTGACTGAGGTCTCACTCAAAGGTCAGGAAGGATGAGTTGCTTGGAATCCACGTCCTCCCAGGAGGACACTCAGGTGGGGAAGAGCCGGAGGGCCAGGGCCAGGGCCCAGCAGAGCCACTTTCCAGTCAGACAGGCCTTGGGCCAACTGGGCCGCCTCACAGGGCCCAATTTTACAGAATCTTCTAGTCCAACTCACTGTTCTGAGACCCAATTTGGTGTCTTATCTGAGAAACTAGATGGGACTGAGTTGGAAGCTTTCTAAGGTCAGAATTCTGATGCTCCTCCAATGCCAGGCTCAAAGGGATCCCAGCTCAGCTGGGCTACAGTGTCCCCCAATCAGGGCCGACCCTTAGCCCGAGAAGAAGGGGAACGGGAGAGGCTGCCCAGACAGGAAGGCAGAGGCCCCGTGGCAGGCAGGCAGGAGGGGGGGCCCTCACCATGAAGCTGGGGTTGCCGGGCTGGATGCGCAGCTCCGCCAGCACCCAGATGCCATTGGTCAGCTTGAGGGACTGGTAAAGCATGTCCTGGCCCTCCACGTTCCTCTTGGCAACGGTGAAGATGTTGCTGCTCTGCAGCCTACTGCTCACGGCCTCTGGGGGTCAGAAGGCCCCCAGTCAGAGATGGGGAGGCCTGGGGCACAGGCGAAGGGCAGCATGGAGTGGGGGTGGGGCTCAGGAGTCCTACCCGCATTCAGGGGGCAGTCTCTGATCTGGAACTGGGCTTCGTTCTCATTGGGAATGTCTTTCCACGTGGCCAGGAACATCTGCCGGTCTGGAGGAGTACAGGTGGGATCCTGATACACCTTTGATCCCACTCAGTCACCCTCAGCAGGAAGTGGGTCGGGGGACAGTGCCACCTTGAGGCTGAGGACAGGACTGGCTCTGCCACAGTCCCTCCTGCTTCCCTGAGCAAACCCTGAGCTCTGTGAGGGTAGCCACTTGTGCTGTTCCCAAAAGACCCAGGGTTCCTGCCTCTGGGCCTCAGAGTTCTCCCCACTACCACCCACATCCGCCCTCCTGCTGCTCTGGAGCCAAGCACCCTGCTCATTAGTCACAGCGGTGTTACAGGGCTTCTGACGTGGCAGAGATGATGTGGGCAAAGTGCTCCATGCTCTCTGGGTGCTGGGATGAGTCTTCCCAGGGGTTCTAGCTGGGGCACAGGGGATGGGCATCAGGTGTGACACATGGCTGAGGCTCCCTGCCTCAGGGGGCCCATGGGACGACTGTCTAGAGGCTGCAGGCAAGGCTGAGGGGCAGAGCTGGCCAGATAAGACCCTGGGGACCCCGGTGAAGGTGTGACCCTCACTCTAGACTCTGCAGGGGAGCCGGCGACTCATGGACTCTATCGTGGGGCAAAGCCAATCCATCTGTTCTAGGGACCCCAGGGGTACCCTCATGACTCACCCATCTTCCCATCCTCCACAAACAGGATGTGCAGCGGGTACAAGGTGCTGAAGTAGAAGACGTCGATGTTGTTCTTTACGGCAACCTAGGAACAAGGGGGTCCCTGATTAGTCCCTGATGCTCGATACCCTGAGGCCCCAGGAAGTGCCTGCTCGCTGTGAGCCCACCTGAGCAGGTTCCCTCTCATGACTTCCCCAGTAGCCATGCCCAACACCCCCTTCCCACCGGCCTCCCCCACTCCCCATCCCCGCCCCCAGTCTGTGTCCAAGAGCAAGATTCCACAGACAGCCCTTTGCCAGCACCAGCCAGGCCCAAGACAGTTCCCCCAGGCTCCTCCCCAGGGCAGGTGGGTAAGGACTGGGGTGCCAAGCCCTGCCCGGAACACACCTGGAGGTTGTTCAGAGGTTCCATCTTCATGACTGAGCCCACTGTGTTGAGGGGCAGGGAGATCTCCACAGTCTGGTTGGGGCTGAGCGGCGCATGGACCTGGAGGGGGGCGGCGGGGGCCAGGCCAAAGCTGGGGAGAGAGAAGCCCCCGTGGAGGTGGCAGGGGAACAGGTGCTGACACAGGACAGGTGGGCTCCTGGGGCTCCAGAGCCTGGGCAGCAGCTGGCGAGAAGCCTCTCCAGTGAGCTGGCCTCATCCCAGGCCCAGGCCCAGACCCAGACCCAGGCCTGAAGGACAAGCTCCTGAACCCCACTCCCCACCCCCTCAATGGCCACAGGAACAGGAAGAGAAATCTGGGACAGCTGAAGGCCTGAAGCCCATCTCTGTTTCTCTTTCTCCTCTGGGTGAGGTGCTGGGCAGGCCCAGGTAAGCGAGCCCCTGCCCTGCCCTGCCCTCAAGGAGCTCCATTTAAAACCAGGGGAAAAAACAAAAAAACAAAACAAAACAAAACAAAACAAAACAAACCAGGGGGCCTTTAAGCTTCTTTTAATTTGAAAACTCTGTGACTGCCCAACTCTCAGTGACCAACCTCCATCTCCCAGGAGGGATGTGACCATCCCAAGCAAGACACTGGGTTTTACTGTCTGGGCCAGAACTGGCTAGATCATAAGATGGCCACAGAGATTCAGAAAAGCCCTGCTTCTTGGTATAGCAGCATGTGAGCAAATCAGGAGTATGCCCAAGAGCGTAAGAGACACTGGAGTGTTTCTGTGGCCTCTAGGGTCCCCTGAGGGTAAGCAGCAGAGCTGCCCACCCTCCCTGGTCTGACGGAGGGTGGGAAACCACTGGCCCACAGGCTCTCCCTGAGGAAACAGCCCCTTCAGTCAACTTCTTAGAGGCTCAGTTTGCTCATCACTAGAGCCACTCAGGAAGAAGGATCATCAGGAGAGGCTGCTGGGGTCCCCCAGAGAGCCCTGGCCTAGCTGGCCTGGTCCATGAAGACCCTGATGGTGCCAGACAGGAGACCTTCCCTACTGACAGGGGACCTGGTGGGGGTGAGGAGCCTGGAGCAGCCACCGTTCACAGAGGTCCTGTCTGGTGATTTAATCCTGCCACGTCGGGGAGGTTGGCGGGCAGGCCCACTCCCCATCCTCCTTCTTAGAGACAGGTCCTGAGACGGAAGCTGCTCAGATCTGGAGATTATGTCAGTAAAATGCCCCCCGGGCAGTGGGGGAAGGCAAAAATAAAGGGAGGTGCGCTGCCCCTCCACCTCATACTTTGGTGTCCACATAAAGAGGTTACTGTGGGGAAAAATCACTGCTTTAGAGAGTTTTGGTCTGAGATGTGGTTGTGAGGAATATCCTCCTTCACCAGAAAGAGGCTCCAGGACCACAGCCCTCAGCGCCTGCCTGCAGTCACCAGCATGGGCTCTCAGCAGGCTGGCCTCGGGGAGCTCACCTGTTGCGGTTGAACTGGATGGCAAAGTCGGTCATGACCTGCAAGGCCTTGTTGGTCAGCTGCAGGTCCATGGAGATGGAGCCCACCTGGCGGGTGAAAGTGCCTGAGATCTCCAATCCTTTGGCCTTCATAGCCGGGAGCCAGACCTGCAGGGAAGACGATGGGAAGGGGGCTGGTGTTCACCATGTCCCCAACTCCACAGCCCACGTGAGGGTCCTTCCCCCACCCCCCTTCCCTCACACCTAAAGGGGCCTCTCAGATCGATCACACCTGCCTTTACCATCAGGGGACGACCATGTGAACCGTGGGATGGGAAGAAGACTCCTGCACAGCCTGCCCAGGACCCCCCGCCGTAGTGTGGCCACGTGCTGGAGCAGCGCAGGGCAGGGCAGGGAGGAACTTGGTGTGCCCAAGGCTGAGCCGAGTCTCCCGAGGTCAGAGAAGGACGACTCAGAAGCAGGGCTGAGGAAGGCGATGAGACAAGCGGGCCTTGCCAGCCTCCTGACGAGCCAAGGAGAGTCGAGAGCCAAGGGCACTCTGGGCCTCGGCCAGAGCCTTAGGCCTCCCTGGCTGTCACTGCCTGCCCTTCCTCACAGAAGGCAGAGCTGGCCTTTAATTGTACAAACTGGCCTGACCAAGGACAGTACTAAGAGGACCCCTCGCCTGGCAGGCCTTCTGCTGCTTGCTTGGCTGCCCTTGTCATCCGAGTCTCAGCTCAAGCCCACCTCCTCCGGGAAGCCTGCCCCAAGGCTCCTTCTCCAGGCTCCCGCTGCAGTGACGTTTTAGCAAATAAACTGTCTTCTCAGTCCCCAGACAGCTCTTCGGGGGGAGGGTTCTGCTTTTCTGTCTTTGTATCCTTGGCTCGGAGCTTGGTGTGAGATTGGTATTCAGGGAACGTTTGCTAAGCGAACAGCATGAATTAAAAGCTCTGCCCGTGAGGGACACCAGTGGGGGCCATCCTGTGGACGCGCAAATGCCTCTCAGGTTGCCATTCTCACCAGGACAGCTCACAGCCCCACCCCAGGCCAGCTTCCCCAGGTGCCCTATGTCAGTGAATGCCCCACTGTCTCTCAAGTCGCCAACGCCAGGAACCAGAGCATCTGGGCACCAGCCCTCAGCCCACCCTGACCCCCACGCCATGGTCATGCAGCTCAGGTCCTGTCAACACCACCTCCTCCCATCTGCCACCACGTCCTCTGCTCTCCCCTCTCCACAGGCACCACTTGCGTCTGAGCCACCATCAGAGTTCCCCAGGTAAGATGGCAGCCACCGCATAGCTGCCCAATTCTTCTATCCCCAATTTCCACAGCAGCCAAAGCCATCTTTTAAAATGCAAATCTGATCATGGCACCCTTGAACCCCCTCAATCCTGCAATGCTTCCACTGCCCACGGCCTCCGAGGCCTGGTGCCCTGCTCTCCCTGGGCTCTGGTCCTCACACACACACTGTTCCCTCTGCTTGGAAAGCACGCCCCACCCTGACCCCGTCCTAATTGCTAACTCTGATCATGCTTTGCTTCCCCCAGACAAATCTGTGAGGGCAGAATCTCATGGCTTCAGCCATGAGCTATGATTTGGCACACAGCACTCAGAGGGCTCCCACGGTGACTTCCCTGCTCCCCGCCCCTCCAAGGAACCTGGCTTCCTTTCCCAGGTTCTTGCAGAACTGGCTCTTTCTGGCACTGTCACCGTCCTGACTGCCGAGGGTGGGGACCTCATCTCTCTTGGTCATTGTAGGTTCATGGAGTCTAGAACTGTCAGCACCCACTGGTCCAAGTGCTTGAGGAACTCCAAGTTCTTGTACAGAGAGCCTCATCCCCCTTGACCAGGAGGGGCGGGGAATGTACGCAAGACAAACAATTCGAGGTAGTCACAGCACTGTCAGGAAAATGTAGCCCGCACAGCCACTGCTTCTGGAGGGAGAGCATACCCACATCCCAGAACTCGCCTGTGACTACGGTAACAGGAGGGAGAAAGTCCTGCCCATGTTGCAAGGACTCCTCCTCCAGGCAGCCTGCCCTGATTACTCCTAACCTGAGATCCCCTCACCTCTCCTTCCGGTTGGTACACTCATCTGGCTCTCCACTAAGACAAAGCAGTGATAATATCTGTTAAAATGAACCCACATACAGAGGGCAAGCTCCCCGAGGGCCAGCTGATTCTGACAACCCATGACATTAAGGTAGGCACGTTGAGGTTCTTAAACACTTTAAGATCACATAAGGGGGACCTCCCTGGTGGCGCAGTAGTTAAGAATCTACCTGCCAATGCAGGGGACATGGATTCGAGCCCTGGTCCGAGAAGATCCCATATGCTGCGGAGCAACTAAGCCCGTGCGCCCCAACTACTGGCTCTAGAGCCCGCAAGCCACAACTACTAAAGCCCGCGTGCCTAGAGCCCGTGCTCCGCAACAAGAGAAGCCACTGCAGTAAGAAGCCCGCACACCACAACGAAGAGTAGCCCCCGCTCACCACAACTAGAGAAAGCCTGTGCACAGCAACAAAGACCCAATGCAGCCAAAAATAAATGAAATTAAATCTTTAAAGAAAAAAAAAAAGATCGCATAAGGGTTGGGGGCAGAGGCTTTGGTGCCACAGCCCTACATTTAGTTCCAGACTCTGTCACTTACCAGCTATGTGACCTTAGGCAAAAGCACTCAGATTTCTCAACTGCAAAAATGGGAATAACAGCATCATAAGGCTGCTGGGAGGACTCAGTGGGATGGTGGCCATGCCACGTTCATGCAGTACCCGGCACGGAAGTGTGTGGTTGCTAGCACTAGACTTGCCGTCTGCTGGGGGCCCCTCAGGCCCAGATCCTGCCAGGAATCCTGGCTGGGGGCTCTGGCCACCACCACTGTGGTGTAGCGGGCAGGGCAGGGCAGGTGCTGGCTCATAGCTTCCCAGTCATGAGGGAGATGTCCCTGTGCCCCTGAAGCCCTGCTGTGTCCTGCTTTGGGGAGGGGACCTCAGAAGATAGAGAGGGGCTCTGGCTGGGAACGAAGCAGCAGACGTGGTGTGTGACCTGAGTGTTGTGAGGGATCAGGCCACGTCTGTCCCCTCTGGCAGCTTCCTTGAGGCTGAAAGCCTGGCCCACACTGTGCTCTCCTTAGTGCCAGGCCCATGTGTTCTCACATCCCGAACTCAGCTCTCCTTCCCTCACCCTGCCCCTTGCCCACTGTTCCAGCTGGAATCCCCCTCCCCGCCAGCCCCAGGTCCTGCCACACCTGCCTCCAGTCTGCCTCCAGTCCAGCCTCCTTTCCACCCCTACAAGTGCCTTGCTGTCCGGCAGCCATCAGCCAACTCCTGCCAGTCTCCTCACTGGCTCCTTGCTTCTGCTCTAGCCTTTCCAGTCTGGCCTCCACATGGTGGCCAAAGGATCGCTCTCAAGTGCAAATCTGCTTCATCTCTGCTTAAAACCTTCCAATGCCTCCTGCTGCACCAGGATCAAGAGCAAAGCCTCAAAGCTGGTGCCGCCGACCTCACCAGCTTCCTCCCTCCTCAGCTCTGCTCCAGGCAAGAGTCTGGGGGTGGGGGGCGGGGGTACTGCCCTGGGTGGCCCAGTGGGCACTGTGGGGCACCGCCAGGCAGGCAGTGGTGGCGGGGGGGAAACACTGTGTTTGGTGGGCTGGGGTCAGGGATGCTGCCTTGGGGACAACGGTCTTCACAATGAGCCACTGTCCTGCAGCCCTTGAGCATTTTCTGCATGGTTTCAACATGCCCTGAAATTTCTAGGAAACTAATGATGGTGAAAATCAAGGGAAGCCTGTTCCTTGTTTTGTTTGGAACTTTACTGGAAGTCAGTCACCATTTCAGAAACTAATGGCACCTCTGGCCACATCACTCATGGCACGTGAGCTACAAATACTCTCTATAGCTGTGGTGTCACTGTGACTCTGCACTGCTGCCAGCACCCAACAATGTCATCAGATCTGGGGCGGGCATGCCCAAGCCTCCACAACACAGAAACACATCATTTCACTCTCTTCCTTTTAAGCCTCTTTTATGCGATGACAACATCTTATCATTTTTGAAATTATATGTGTAGGTAGGATGTACAGTCCACAGATCTCATTTATTATGAAAGGAGGGGGAGTTATAAAACCCCTATTATCAATAAGGAGCTTTGGGTCGGACAGCACTGAGAACCACTGACCCAACTAGATGGGACTTTTGCCAGTTTTCCGGAAGGTGTGGGCTCTCCCTCAACTCTGGGCCTGGAGCCCTCTCCCCATTTTTGCCTTGCTAATTCTGACTTGATCCGAAGGCCTGAGCTCCAGCAACACCACCCTCTGGGAAGCCTTCCCCAGGCCTCCACGCCCGACTTAGCATCCCTTCCCTGTGCTCCCTGCTGCCCTCAGCATCGTGCTGGCCAACTGCTGCTCCGGGAGCCCATCCTGGCCGGCCTGAGCCAATCCCACACAGTGGGCCACTTAAGGAGCCCACATGTCCTGCCACGAGAGAAGCCATGGCACTTACTGCTTTGGGAGCCACATATGATCCTGATAAGGTGCCCACGCCACTGGTCAGGTCAAAGAGGTCACTCAGGCCACTGCCCATGGGTGCTCCTAGGTTGGCTGGTACTGCTGTTGCTGGGGGTGACACGAAGTTGGGGGTCCCGATCTAGAAAGGAAGGGAAACGGGTCAAAGGCGGGCATCAAAGGCAGGGACATCAGGGCCTCAGGATGAGTGTGGCCACCTGGCCCTTTAGAAAACAGGGGGGCAGGCCAGGCGGGGGTATTGCAGGGCTGCCATCACATCAACTCTAAGTTGCAGAAACAAGACAGAGTGAGGTGGGTGGAGAGGAGAGGCCGAGCCCTCCCGTGCCCCGCAGGCCCTGAGGGAAAGGGCTGGGGACACTCACAAACTAACAGCCCATGGATAAAGGGGTACTTGAGACACAATGCTGTGAGGGGGCTGTGCTCAGCAGACAGGAGCACGCACCCCAGGATGTCAGAGAGGAGTCGTGGGGACTGAGAGGGCCGGCGAGCCTCAGGATAACAAGGCAACTTCATCATAGGGTAGTGAGGATGGGCTGAGGAATTAATGGACATGGGGGCCCAAGGGCAGCTGGATGCTGGGCAGTCAATGCGGAGGCTGCCAGGACACTGGACAGAGGCCAGGGCTAGCAGGGAGGGACTGCTTTGACATCATCCGACCCTTGGGATGCTGGGTGGGCGATCTACGAGCAGGGTTGGTGGCACAAGGGTTGAACCATACCCCTTCAGGCTCATCCCCCATCTCCAAGCAGAAGCAGGCAGAGTGAAGAGAACAGGCAGCCACATGCAGAGAGAAAAGCCAGGAAACAAGACACAAAGAGATAAGAAAGAGAGGGAAAGGGGGAGAAAATTAGTCATTGCTGCTCCACCCAAAAGGCGCCTGGTGTGAGGCTGTGCCGGGCCTATGAGGGGTCCACATTGTCTCTATGAAGGGCATGACCCACTGGCCTCACTTGACCACCCTCGTCCTTCCTACCCTTTCCTATGCTGTGGCCTTGGGGACCTGAGCCAGGCATGGCCAAGTGACAAGGGCCCCACTGCCCCCTCCACCCAGCTCTACCAGCTGCCTGAAGAAATCCCAGGGAAACACCCAGGCCAGTCTTACCACCCCTTTCACAGGGGAGGAGGGACTGTCCCTGACCTCTCATGGGTCTCTCTCAGGCCTGCTGGGCTGCTACCCCCAACCAGTGCAGCGTGCGGGGTAAGTGGATGCAGGTATGGCTCCTCCAGCCTTACAGGGCCAAGGTGCCAGACTCAGGGGAAGGGGCTAGGACAGGCCCTACACTGCCCCAGGTCTCTTGGGGTTCAGCAGCCCGGCAAGGGGCTAAATCCTGTGTCTGCCGCTTAGCAGCTGTGTGCTCTTGGAAGGAAGGTCACCTGACCTCTTTAAGCCTCAGTTTCTCACCGATGTGTAAGGTGTACATGATCACCTTTGCAGGCAAATGTGCCTGAAGCCCTTGGTTGGCATCTGGCAGAGAGGGCGTTCAATGATCGCTCCTCCAAAGATCACTATCAACCTCATCCAGAGGGGGCCCCAGGACATACCAGGCTGTCGAGGCCGCTGCCAAGAAGGTCCACAGCTCCCATCTGCACCGAGGAGGTGGCCAGGGGTGGGCCACTCACCGGAGGGCCAAGGTCCAGGTTGAGGAGGTCGCCCAGCAGGTCGCCCTGGGTGGGGATGACATCCAGCTGCTCGCCAGGGGGCGCTCCGGCAGGGGCCGTCTCCGGGCTCTCTGTGCTCTCACTCCTGCCAGGACAGGGAAAGAGGTTCAGCAGGGTGGTGGGTCAGGCTATCTCAGGGAGGCCAGAGCCCCCAGTCTCCAGGATCCACCCTCAGGACAGGCACCTGGGTCTCCTCACTGTCCCAGAAGCCTGTCTATATCCCCTCCTTTCTCCCACTTCCGACGCCTGATCCATCTTGTTGGCTCTCCGAGAGATCCAGCTTCATGGGCTGAGGGAAGGGAGGGCCATCTGTATTCCCCTCACTCAGCCCACTCTAAAGAGAAGAGCAGGTGCCGGTCCCAGAGGACTGGACAACCAGGCCAACAACCCTGGGAGCCGCAGAGCAGGAAGGCGAGAGGAACAGGGCTCTGGAGTCAGGCAGAATAGAGTCTGAGCCCAGCTCTGCTGCCTGGGATGCTGCAGCAGGCACTCAAGCTCTCTATGCCTCTTGTCCCCATCTCTTAAGAGGGGACATCTCTCAGAGCTGTTGTCACCGAGTCAACACCTGGTATGTAGTAAGCATTCACTAAAAAGTTGCTAGAATCGTAATTTTGCTCAGACTCAGGCCCGAGCGCTTGTGCTACTGAACCGAGGAAGCAGGTGGGGAGGCTCAGGCCAGCAAGTGGTCCCCGGTACTCACGAGGCCGTGCGGGGCGGCAGGCTCTTGTGCACGACGCCCCGGCCCCCCTCCACAAAGGCGCTGGGCGGCTTGTGGTAGACGGAGGCCAGGGTGCCGATGTAGCAGATGAGCTCGTCCAGCAGCGTGGGCTCTATGAGGTCTGTCTCCTCCGAGATGAGCGGCTTCTCCGCCAGCACCACCTCCTTGGCAGCCACGGGGTCCGTGGAGAGCAGGCGCCAGTAGATGTAGCCGCGGTCTCGCAGGTCCGGGTTGTCTGAGTCCTGGGAGGTGATGAGAAGCCAGTGAAACTCAGAGCAACCAGGTGAGGGGAAGGGGGAGCCCCATCCGTAGTCCCACGACACGGGTGGGATCACAGGGCGACTGATGATGGCAACCTGAGAACTGGCGGGAGCACACCCGTAAACCGCTTGAACAGATGTGGCCCAGCCCCCCAGTTTCCCCCCAGCCCGCTCCTGCCTCTGTTCCCTGCCTCCTCCACCGTCTGCCCTCCCGGTTCTCAGGGGCTTCCCTCTCCTCTCTCATTTATGGTCTGGCTCAAAGTCACCACCTGCCCCCGCCCCACCTCTATTTGATTGTGACTGAGCTCCTTGAGCAGGGATCCTGGAATGCTCTGGGGCCAAACCCCAGTGGTGCCAGTTTTAGGGGCAGGACCACCCAGGTCTGGCTCCTTGGACTGAAGCTCCCTCCGTGGAACAAGGGCTGTGCTGGGCACAGCAGGGAGGCTGCGCACCCACCTGAGTGGCCAAGCTGAGGACCTGCTGCACCAGCTCCTGGGTCTCTGTCGGCTTCTTCAGAAAGAGTTTCACGATGGCTGTCAGCAGCTGCAGCTGGACCTGCAGGAAGACAGAGAGGAGGTGAGGAAGGAGTGTAAGCTTCTTGTGGGGACAGTAGGAAACCAGGTGAGGACCTCAGAGAGGGAAAACGATGTTCAAAGACTGAGAACAGCTTTCCTGGGTTTGGGGTTAGCCATGCAAACAGGCCAAGTCCAGCAGGGGTCAGGTAGTGCTGAGAAGCCTGGACCTTGGCCCGACTGCTCAGGAAGGAGCTGGCCACGGTGCTATCTGGCAACCCCAGGCAGGTGGAGGCTGCTGCCCAGTGCTAGGGTCCCAGAAACCCATCAGGGCTCCAGGCCTCACAGCCTTCAGGAGCTCCCAGCTTACGGAGGCAACACGTGTGCCTGGTATGCTTATTAAAGACCATCTGCCAACAAGTGGAACAGGTGCCAGGGATGCCCAGCAGACTGGGGCAGCAGGGCTCACACAGTCAGCCTGTTGTGAGGAACTGTGCTTCCACCAGAGGGCGGGAACCATTCCTGCCCTGCCCCCACCAGCCCCACCTCTCACCTGCCACTGCCTTCACCTGAACACGCCTCCTGTGCCCCCTCCCACTTCTGTAGCCTCTTGTCCCCCTCACTGGCGCCACCCCACAGTACTGGAAATGCTTTCCAGCCACAGGGCCGCCTTGCGGAGAGATCTCCTTGAGGGCAGGGATCGTGTCTGTCACTGCTGCATCCCTGGCTATTGTTCATTCTAGTGCCTGGTGTGTAACAGGCACTTAAGAAAAACCTGCTGACTAAAAACACACCTCTGAAGAACAATTCTCTGTGCATAGCCCTTCCTTAGCCCCATCGCATTTTGTCAGTCCTGGGACAAGAGGACAGCCTGAGGCTCCCCAGACTGTGCTAGGGACAGGCCTGCGGCAGAACGGTGGCAACGGGGCTGGTTGCACCTCCTGGGCCTGTCCGGCAGGAGGGAACTTACAAAAACAAATGGCTTAGCTGCCCTGGTGTGCAGGGCGGGCTGACAGCAGGAGGCAGGATTGAGGGGATGCAGTCTGTTTCTGGGACTAAGCATCCAGAGTCCCTGCAATCTGGTGACACACGGGCCAATGGCAGAGGAGCAGGCTAGCTGTGTCCAAGACAGGAGGCGGCTCGGGGACTGGCTTTCAGACCTGGCTCGAGTCCCTGGCTGGGTAGCCTAGAGAAAGCCACTTACCCTCAGTCGTTGAGGGAGAGGTGTGGCCTACCTCAGGGGGTTCTTGTGAGCTCTGAAGACGCTATCAGTGGAAGCTTACTTGGAGCCAGAGTTAGACCACACCTCATTTGAACTCTGATTCTACCACTTCCCAGCTGGTGACCCTGGACGAGCTATTTAACTTCTGAGTCTGTTTCCTCATCTATAAAATGGAGGCAACACTTCACAGAGTTGATGGGAAGAGTCAATGAGACAACAAACAGAAAGAACTGACTGTGTCCTCTGCTCAATGCACAACAGCTGTCATCATCGTCAACGTCACCACAACTGCCACACAGGGACTCTTTACCAAGTTCTCCCCAACCCCAGGCAGCTGGCTGCCAGCGCTCATTCATCACTGTCGGGTCTGCAGTGCTGCCTGGGAACAGGGCTGCCTCAGCTCCCTACCTAGTCTCCCCACACACACACTGAGGCCCCCGTTCGCCTGCAGGTCAGGGCAGTCCCCCTGCCAAGATGCTGCTGCCCCTCCCCTCAGACAGGCCAGACGCAGCGCTCCCGGTCCACGGCTGGAGAGGCTTAGGAGCCAGGACGAGGGGGCTCAAAGAGACAATCTAAAATAAGTTCCTAGGACTTCCCTAGTGACGCAGTGATTAAGAATCCGCCTGCCAATGCAGGGGACACAGGTTTGAGCCCTGGTCCGGGAAGATCCCACATGCCGCAGAGCAACTAAGTCCGTGCACCACAACTACTGAGCCCACGGTCCGCAACTTAGAGAAAGCCAGCACAGCAACGAAGACCCAATGCAGCCAAAAATAAATAAATAAAATAAGTTTCCAAACTGCAAAGCATTAAGTATTCTTATAAAAGCTCTGAACTGTGCTGTGAACCCAGGAGGCAAAGGAAGCAGGCCACCTAATTAAAACACCATCACCACCCAACTACTGTTTGCTGAGTGCTGGAGTGGGCAGTTTACACACAACATCCAATAAGCTTTGCAGGAACCCTGTGCTAGAGATGAGGAAATGGGCTTGGCGGGTTTAACGCTCCAGATCCTACAATGGGCGAGGAGCCACAGGCAGAAACACCCCCACAGGGCATCCTCTGCAGTCATCCCAGCAGGACCTGACTACAGGAGCAGAAACCAGCCCAGACTGGGCTTTGCTTCTCAGACAAAGGAGGGAGGCTGGTGCGGTGGAAGTGGAGGCAGCCCTGGGGCAGGCTGCCAGCTGGACATGGCAGGTGGCACTGGGAGTCGGTGGGAATTACTATTATTATTTTGTGACGGACACCTGTTGTTTTTCCCACCCCGCATCCATTCGATCTTCTGGCTTTGAAACGCTGGCTTTCCCTCAGAGAACTGTCCTTCTCTCTGGCCCTCTCAATCCACGGAGACAGGGACTGGCTCAGGGTAATGCAAACAGGCTGAACTGTTGCTGGAACCACTGAGGGGAAGGCAGTTACGGGGTTGCTAAGTGAGAAGGACGTAGCCTGGAAGCACTGACCCCTCACAAGCTTCACTGGTGGGGAGCCTGCCCAAGGACAACGCCACCCAAGGAAGGCACAGACAGCCCCGCTGCCACCGCCCACGCACCTTCACCCAGTGGTGCAGAAGAGAGAACGCTCCTTGGACTCAGCTACAGGAACCCATTGGTCCCCTTTTCTCCCTGGACAAGTGTGCTTTTAAACCAATTCTGACCAACACCGACACCACCATTAATGAGTGCTTCTAATTTAGGGGCTGTGCACATGTTAGGGACATTACACAAAGCATCCCATTTAACCTTCACAGCACAGGATGAGGGAAAGTCTTATGACTCTCATTTTGTAAATGAGGAAACTGAGGCTCAGACAGGTGAAGGGTTAGCATAAAGGCAGCAAGCCAGGAAGGGGCAGAAGAGGGGTTTGGACTCTGGTATCTCCGATTCAAGGTCCAGGGTCTGACCCACTGGGTTCCACTGCGCCAGCTGGGCAGCTAAGATTTCTGTGCTCACAGACATTTTAAAGGCCCCACGTGCATGAGCAGACAGTTCATGTAAGAGGGAATACAAATGTACAGATGTTCAACCCCACTCAAAACAATGGTACCAAGGTACCATTTGTTATCAATCAGATAGGTAAAAATAAAGTCTGAGCATGCACTAGGCTGGCAAAGGAGGTAAGGAGAGGACTCTCCCACCTCTGAGACAGGAGTGTAAACCAGAACAATCTCCACACCAAGGGAAATATGCTACAGCAACCTGAACCTGCAATGCACGGGCCCTTCTACCTAGCATCGTGCTTCTAAGAATTCACCCTCCAGCTGCACATGCAGATGTGCTTTCCACAGGTTATTCACAGCAGTACTGTTTAAAAGAGCAGAAGGTTGGACACCTAAATATCCGTCAGGGGAGGCTGGTTAAACAAACATGGTCCTTCTGCATGAAGGACTCCTCTGAAACTGTAAATTAATAAATTAATAATGGCATAAATTAATAATTAATAATGGCAAGGCCTTCAAATGTATTTTTAAGGGAAAAATGAAAGGTACCGAACAGTTTCAATTTGTATAGTTTACTATCAGTATTTAAAAATAAGTGAGGGGACTTTCCTGGTGGTGCAGTGGTTAAGAATCTGCCTGCCAATGCAGGGGACACGGGTTCGAGCCTTGGTCCAGGAAGATCCCACATGCCATGGAGCAACTAAGCCCGTGTGCCACAACTACTGAGCCTGCGCTCTAGAGCCCGAAAGCCACAACTACTGAGCCTGTGTAGCACAACTACTGAAGCCCGTGTGCCTAGAGCCCGTGCTCCGCAACAAGAGAAGCCACTGCAATGAGAAGCCTGCGTGCCGCAACGAACAGTAGCCCCTGCTCGCCGCAACTAGAGAAAGCCCGCGCGCAGCAACGAAGACGCAACACAGCCAAAAATAAGTAAATAAATAAATAAATAAATCTTAAAAAAAGTGAGAAGGAAATATATATATATAGTCGATCCTCATTATTCACAGAGGACACATATGCAAATTTGTCTGCTTGCTAAAATTTACTGGTGACCCTGAAATCAGTGCTTGTGGCGTTTTCACGGTCATTCACAGACGTGCATAGCAGGGAAAAATTCGAGTTGCCTGAAGTACACATCCCCAGCTGAGGTCGAGTGAGGCGGCGCTCTGCCGTCTGTCTCAGCTCTCATATTGTAAACAAGTGACTTCTTCACAGTCTACTTAGTGCCATGTCTTTCACATTTTGGTGCTTTCTATTGGTGATTTTGCTGTTTAAAATGCCCCCACCCCTCCCCCAGTGTAGTGCTAAAGCGCTGTCTGGTGTTCCTAAGCGCAAGAAGGCTGTGATGTGCCTTTTAGAGAAAATAAATGTGTTAGATGAGCTTTGTTCAGGCGTGAGTTACAATGCTGCTGGCTATGAGTTCAATGCTAATGAATCAACAGTATATATTAAATAAGGTGTCTCTAAACAGAGACACACATAAAACAAGGTTTACCTTGACCAGCTGATAAAAATGCTGTGACTGGGGTTTGTAGGAACCCAACTCTATATTTCTCCTGGAAGCAATGGTTTAGCACTTACTAAATCAGTGTTTGACTTTATGGAATATAAGTACCACAAACGATGAAAATTGACTATTCATGTCTCTGTAGAGGAACTGGCTGGTGTGTTCCTAAACTCCCTCTCTGGAAGTACCCGCAAGAAACCAATAAATAACATGGTGTTCTCCAGGAGAACTTGTGACCAGGAAAGTGGTAGGAAACAGAATTTTCACTATATATCCTTTTGTGTCTTTTCAATTTTGAACCAAGTCAATGTACTACCTATCCAAACATAAATACAAAATTAAAACAAAACCAGAAACTTTCGCAGTCTTCAATATCCACCACCACAGACTGTCCTCACATGTCCCCCTTAGGTACCGCAGTGTGGGAGCAAAGGGGCCACACCTGTCGCCCATACGACACTCCTGTGGTCTGTCCGCACTGTCAGTGCAGTTTTAGGAGGGGCAGGGCCCTGAGGCCTGCTGGCTGAGAGGAGGGTTTCAGGGCAGGAGGGACCGCAGGTGCCCAAGTAGGCCACCCAATGTCTCACCTGGGTGCTCTCGTCATGGAAGCCCTCTAGGAAGCTCTCCAGCAGCTCATCCGCGTTGTCTATCCGCTCGGCGTACTCGCCCACAATCCAGATCATGGCGGCCCGGGCCTCAGGCTCGTCCAGGGAGTCCAGGTTCTCGCACAGCGTGGCGATCACACTCTCATACCTGGAGACCAGGGCATGGCCGGCACATGAGCACTGAGGGAGCCTGGGCCACCCAGGGGAGGCCCAGGAGGGGCCAACAGAGACGGGCAGCTGCCCCACAAGAGCCCGAGAGGCTGGCGAGTAACAGGATTTGAGTTTTATCCTTTACATTTTAGTTCTTATTTGGGCCTGGGGAGCAGAGCAGGGGCGGCTCAGGAGAAATAAGAAAAAAATAAAGGGTTTCTTTTGAGAATGCTGTTTGCGGCAAAAAATAAGGAAGAGGGAGAGGCTCCTCCTTGCTTTTCCTCCCCACCAGCCCGCCCCTGGCAGAGCCACAACACCCTCATGGGGCGGGGGGGCAGCCACGTACTTGTTGGGGTACTTGCGGAAGATGTCCTTGATGACCACGATGGCTTCCTGGACCACGTAGTTGACCTTGGTCTGGATGAGATCAAGCAGCGTGCTCACGCAGCGCTCGGCAGATTGCTGTGTGGGAAGAGGAGAGTGTGGGCAAGGCCTTGCACCCACTTCCAGCAGAACCTCTGACCAACATGCCTTGGTCAAGGGCTCAGTCACACCTTGCCCGCCTTCCTTTTCACAGCAGGAAAACAGGAGAACCCTCTCTGCAGGTAACAGGTGGGAGAATGCGTACAAAATGATGGTCCTGGGATGGCAGGGACACAGGGAGATAGAATTAGACTGAGGAGAAGGCCAGTAGAGCTTCTGAGAGCAGGGAGGGTCTTTGGAGCTCTTCTAGGCCAAGCCCTGAGAGCAGGGCTTCACTTCTACTTGTTCCACAAAATGGGCTCCCGTGACCAAAAACATTTAGGAGGTCTCTGCTTGGACCAGCCCTCCCCACACCCCTCTACTCCATCACGCTGCACTAAGCTCTATGGGAGAGATTTCTCAGACTGCCATCACGGGTGCCAAACGGAAAACGTCTCAAGGGGCTGGGCTGAAGTGACCAGCTGTCCCAGATCCCCTAGCCTCCAGGAGACCCATTTAAGGAGAGTCAGATCAGTGATCAAGGAACCTCTCCAGAGGCAGAGAATGGGAGGGATGAAGTGCCAGGACACAGGGGTCTGAATGACCCTTGGGAATTTGAAGATAAGGGCACATGGACAGCTGAATCATGATACCTGCCAAAACGTCCAACAGGCAGAGCCCCTGCCCCAAAGCTCCACAAAGTGAGAGCTAAGTCTACCAGGGCCACCACCAGCTTGGGCTGCCACACTGTCTTAGCTAATGCTGCAGGAGACCCCTGACAATGACGGGCTAATTTCATCTGCAGCAACTCAGAGGCCCAAGGGAGATTACAGATGAGAAGGAGCCTAACCAAATCTGTACCGTGGGTGCCTTGGGGGCTCCAGTTGTGACCCTCAGGCCTTCCTGGACCATGAGCAGCTGGCAGATTCTGCTGGAATCAGACTGGTTTCCTGGTTTCAGCTTCCTTTCCTTTCCTCCTTCCCCCCCGCCAAGGACAGAGTCTCAGAGCCTCACCTCCACCTTGATGGCGCAACGGCCAATGGCTCGCACAGCCTTCCGTACAAAGTCCACATCCACCTCTGTCGCGTACTCTTTCAGCTCCGCCAACACCTGTGGCCCAAACAAAGATGCAGTTCGGGGGATCTGGCAGGGCAACCTCCTGGAACACCCCTGGGCTGTGGGTATGCACATACCCCTAGAAGGGTGGGATTCTGCCTCCTGTTCGAGGTGGAAGTTCCAAGGGAGGGAGAGAGCTGTCATGTGCCCCAAGAGGAAAACAGGAAGGACTAATTGGCAGGGATGGACAATCCTTAGTTTGGTTGATCTAGCTAACATATCCACCTAACTACCACTTCAATGGATGTGAAGTAATAACAGAGAGAACAAACTCTTTAATCACAAAAATATCAGTTAACATTTGTGGAGAGTTTGCTCACAGAGCCCACCTGGGCATCACCCTCTGCTGACCTGGGCGATGTTGGCCTGGGAGGCCAGGCGGATCATGATGTCCAGCTTCTCCAGCTTCACGTAGATGGGGTCATTGTACTTCACAAAGAACACCTTCATCTCGTGCTTCAGGATCTCAGGCCTGGTGGTGGGCAAGGTTGCCCGAAGAGCAAAGAGCAAGTCATAGGCCCTGTGAGAAAACCCTTCCACATTTGCTGGGACATTTCTGGGGTCGGACATGGAAACTGACATCCGTGAAAGCAGTCGCCCCCATGTCTGCACGCTCCTGGGCACAGGACCTGCCAACCAAGGTTCTGACCGGCCCCTGTGTGTCCAACCACATGCCAGGAAGGGAAGAGGGAATATGAGCAAGAAACAGTTCACATTCAAGAGGCCACAGGCATCAGGCAACAGGCTTGGGAGTCAGGCCTCAGTTCCAATCCTAGCTGGTGACCTCAGGCCCGTTTTCCTCACTCACGGAATAGGAAGCGCTCTGTGTCAGAAGCATTATCTTTGCAGGCCCGAGTTGCCAGTCTTAGAAAGGCCTGGCATCTGGGAATTCACCTTTTGGGAGTGCTCTCACTGTTCCCTAAATGATAAAGGTGGTTACCTGTGCCTTGACTGTTTGTATAAACAACATGGTTTTTGCTGAACACCTGCTTTCCTTCTAGGAGCCTGGAATTTTGGTAGGTGTCAGGCAGAGGGTGCCTTTATCACTCGTCCCCCCCAAAAAAACCCAGGGTGCTAAGTCTCAAACAGGCATCCCTGGGCAGAAACATTACACACATGCTGCTGCACTGTCGCTGGGGGAGAAACATTCTCTGTGTGACCCCCCCCATGGGAAGCCTGCACGAGGATTCCTCCAGACTCCACCTGTCTTTCTCCCTCATGATCCAGCTGTGCAGCCCTACTAGGTCGATGATAAACCTCAGCTATGAAAACAATGATATGCTGTCTCCTGTGAGTCCTTCTAGTGAATCTCTAAGTGTGTGTGTGTGGGGGGCTGGTCCTGGGGATCCCGACACAGACACCTACATAACAGGGCTGTTGTGAGAGGTAGTTGCAAAGCATCTAGCATGATCCATATCTGCCTCAGAGGAGGCACTTGCTAGGCAGGAACTGTGGCCAGTGTCATTGCTCCTCCCTCACCGGCACCACCCACCCCATTTTTCTTAGCTGAGGAAACCTGGGGGGGGAGGGGCCTGCCCTAGGTCACACATCTAGTGCTAATAAGGGCGGGAGCAAGATGAGAGTCACCACCCCTACCTGACTCCTACTCCCACACCCTTTCCAGAAAAGAGAGGAGGAACAAAAAGGAATGAGGACAGACGGTGAAGAGGCGAGAAGACCCAGCAAAGAGAAAGGAGGGACCCTGCCCAGGGTGGTCCTCAGTGCTGCTGAGCAGGCTGCGGGGAGGTTCTGGCAAAGCGAGGCAGGATCCTGAGCTGGGGGGCAGAAGCTGTGATTTCTGCCATCAGGACTCGGTACAAGCTGCCCAACAGCATGTTGGGCCTGGGCCTGGTGGTGCCTCAGCAACAGGGTCAACTTCTTAGGAGGTTTGCCTTGTTAAATATAGCACAGGGAGCCCCTCCTGCTGATTGGGATCCACAGGTCACAACACCTCACTAAACCCCACACTGCAACTGTAATCCCTAGTCTCATCCCTTTGTTCAGGCACTCAGAAAGCTTGCCCCAATTTACCTCCCAAACCTTTACAAATGTCTGAATTCCACTGATCTTTCTGGGCCCCCATGTGTGTACTAAGAACCAGACTGAAGCTATAAGGACAGGGAGCATGTGTGGTCTTCCACACATGCTCCCTGCCCACAAGAGGCCCTTGTTCTGCTTTTGAGTTAGTTGCTGATCCAGCCATTTGACCAAAGAGGCTGGAAGTAGAACTGCCGAGTCTGGCCCCACTCCACGGAGCTGCCCGGCACCCTTACTGGATCGGTCCTTGTTTTTTGGCCCAACCCACCTCAGGTGTCAGGTGCCTTCCCTCGAGCAGTGGCTCACTACTGTGGTCATTCTTACTGGGTGGATGGAAACTGGCTGCTCAGCATTCTGAGCGGCCCCGAGGCTGATGCAAAATCCATGGCGCCTCGTCTTGGAATCCTCCAGCCTCTAGAGCTATGGACTCCTACCCAGGAAAAATGAGCATGCGCACACATACACAATCTTACAGCCTGTTTCAGGAAGGCTGTGTGGACTGTGCACCATCCACTCTCCATGGTTAAGAAGTGCACGCTCGCCTTTATCCGGCATGCTACCTGGTTAGGCTAAGCCAAGGTTTCCCAACCTCAGCACTACTGACATTTTGGCATGGATAGTTCTATGGGGGGCAGAGCTGTCCTGTGCACTGTAGGATGTTGAGCAGCATCCCTGACTTCCACCCACTAGATGCCAGTAGCAGCCCCCACTGTGACAACCAAAAATGTCTCCAGACATTGTCAAATGTCCCCTGTGGGACAAAGATGCCGGTGGCTCAGAACCCCTGGGTTAAGCTGTTGAGACATCCTGCACGGTGACAGGTCAGTTTCCCTTCAGAGCCCCTGTTCCCAGCAGGAGATCCCCCCCCAGGGCACACACTACCCATATGTGGTGGTCCCAGTACCTTTTCTGCACGATGAGGTTGATGTTTCGCAGGGCCACGTACTGCAGCTCCGGCTCGGCCGACAGCAGTGTGACCAGGGGCGGGGCCAGCTTCTTGAGCAGCGTGCCGTAGTAGTCCAGGTCCTTGGACAACATCTCCATGAACTTCATCAGCACCTTCACGGCAGACAACACTACAGCGGAGTTGGCGTGGGAGAGCCTGGGGGTGACCCGCTCACAGATGCTGCGGTCCATTCCGAGAGGGACAAATAGCAGAGACAAGCAAGGGGAAACACCCTGTTTTTAGTTATCAAGATAGCATGTCTTCTGTAGGAGGAAGACCTAGCTCCTGGTTCTGTTTCCTGCTAACTGACCCCAAGCAGGTTAAAACCACTCTGAGCCTCAAGTTTCCTCATCTAAAAAAATGGAGATGATGATGCCAACTTCACACGGTTGCTGGGGGCTTAAATGAGACAATGCATGTACAGCACTGAGCACAGTGCCTGGCAGTCAGTAAACACTGGATGAATGTCAACTCACTCCCTTCTGTTGTAAGGGCATTCAAAAGGGGCAGGATACCATGTTGGTTAGGACCAAGAGTCACGGGAGACCCAGCTGGGTGACCTAGGTGATTTCTTCCACCTCCCTAGGCCAGAGTTTCCCTACCTGTAAAACGGGGACAATGACGGCGCTGCCTTCACAGACTTTCTTTAAAGATTATCTAATGCGTAGGAAGCACCCAGCAGAGCCTCAGGCACCCAGTAAGAATTCAACGAGTGGTGGCTCTCATGCTGTCCACCTCTTTCCTCAGCCCGCAGTGACCTAGATCTCTCTGTCAGCTCCCAGGTCAGGCCCTGGCTTCTGTTCTGTGCCCTCAGAGAGCAGTGAGCTGACTGCCCGAAGCAACACCACTGCCAACCTGGCTCTGTATCTGAGGATGGTCTGTGGGGCAAGGCCTGGAAAGAAGCCCCCCGGAGGCCTGGGGCCAGCTCATGGTTGGAGCCTCCCACCCCGGGGCCCGGTGAGGCCGGCAAGCAAGGGCAGCCTCTTACCTCTGGGCCTCCCGGTCGTCCTTGGGTGTGTAGTTGGCCAGGCAGTCCAGGATGAAGATCTGGCCCCACTCGGTGCACTCGTTCAGGGCCGTCAGCAGCTTGTTAATGGACTGCGGGTTCAGGTCGAGCAGGTTGCTGCTGGGGTGAGACTCGGCAATCTCCGAGAGGGCAGCCACTGCGTTTGCCACCACCTGGTTGAGAGGGTGGAAGGGGCAGAGGCTGCGACGCTGCTCTCAGGCCAGGGAGGCAGTGAGGCTAATGATGTTGGCCAGTCAGAGCTCAAACATCCTGAAAGGAATATGACCTGAAGGGCAGGGTCTGGAGCACCGAGACCCACTCCAAGCACGCACCCTACTGACTCCTCTGTAAGCTGAAACTAAAGTCAGTGCACCCGCCAATAAAGAAAAACACAAAACAAGAAAGATCTAGCTCCAAGTTCCTACAAAAAATAGCGCTCCCTGCTACCTAACACGCAGTACCGCTCTACCAGTTACAGCAGCTCACTGTGGGAACTGACAACTGTGCTTCTCAGAGCTAGAAGGTTCCTCCTGCAGAGCCCCTCGGGGGCTGGAGGGGCTAGAGCACAGAGGGGTTGCCAGGTGAAGCTCTGGGCCTGCAACCCAGTTCCACCAGAGCAGTTGTTTTCATGTGTGTTCTGCGTGGTTTTCAACTTTCCCGTAACCAAGCAGTGCTCCCATGGCCATTGCCATACTGGCCACTCGGCACCCGCGTGTGATCAGTGTTTCAGAGAGACACAGAATGAGACGTCTCGGCCAGGTGGGTTGTACATTTCATTTTAAACATGGCCCTACCGAACTGTTCTCCAAACTGCTGCCATCACCAGCTGTGAGGAGACCAGCTCCCCTCCCAGCTGTGTTCTGGTGCCCTGTCCTCCAGGCTACACTACTTCAAGGGTGATTCTCTACAACCCTGCAAAGAAGTGGGGAAAGGGAGAAGTACCTCACATTCAGAGCTCTCTGACAGTCTTGGTGAGAGGACGGTGACAATGACAGTGACTGGAAGGGGAAGGAGGGTACTAGTCTTGGGTGCACACCCACTGTATGCCAGGCACATTACCTTAATGGCTTAAGCCTCCCAACACCCCCGGCAGCCATGCAGAATTAGATCCATCTTACTGATGAAGAAAAGAGGACTCTGGAAGGTTAGGCAGGATGCCCGAGGTCACACAGCTCCTTAGAGAGGGCTGTACAGAGAAGGGAATCCAGGTCTAGCTCACTCCAAAGATGGCGCCCAAACCACTGCGGGTAGGAAAACAGCTAGCCCACCCCGCAGGGCTCTGACTTCCAAGAACTGGGGCTGCCTGGTGGAGGGTCAAGCAGAGGTCTTCCCAAGCAACCCTGGAGGTGGTGGAGGTGGCAGGGTGGGTGGCAGAGACTTACCATGGGGTTAGAGTCAGAGATGAGGTCTTTAAGGGTATCCAGGAAGCCCTGGTCCTCTACCAGCTGGGCATTGATGTCGTGGAGCTTGGCCACGCACACGGCCGCCGTCTTGCGCACATATGGGTCCTCGTCCTTCAGGCACTTCCGGAGTGGCTCGCACAGGTACTCTGTGATCTTGTCAACGCGGATGCAGCCCATGGTCCGCACAGCCAGGGCCCGGATCAGGGGGTTGGGGTCCTCACAGTCCTGAGGGAAACCAGCCATTGGCCGGGGGCAGGGGCGAACTGAGCAACATTAGACAGCTGTTGTGGGATCTCCCACCGACTGCGGCCAACAGCACCAAAAGTAAGTGCCATGTGTGGGCACGTAGCATCTGCCAGATACCAGGCTTTGCACTGTTCCCTGTGATCCTCACAGCAGACACACAATACTGTTCCCATTTCACAGGTGAGGGAGCTGAGGCCCTCAGGAAGGTCGGGAGCTCACCCGGTCACAGAGCAGAGCCACAATTCAAGCCGCGTCCACCTAGCACCACAACCCTCAATCTTCCCACTGGGCCACAGAACCCTCATTCACCCACATCTAAGCATCGACAGGGCTGGGGAGCTAAGGTTTTTTTTTTTTTTTTTTTTTTTTTGGGAGCTAAGGTTTTAAAGGTGCACAGAGCTGACAACATAAGTCCCTGTTTCTCCTCAATCTGGAGGACAGAACATGCAGAAAGGAGCGAAGTCTAGAAGGGCAATACGGAAGCCCTCAGACACATGCTGCATCCTGATCTGGCAAATGACACAGGGCCATGGCTCACCCCAGGGCACACCGGGATCAAAAGGCCTGGGGCTACCTCACATGGAATGAGTTAGCAGGGTCTGTAGCATCAGATTTTCTGGAGACAACGGGAGCCCTCTGCTGGAGGAAGAGGCCCCCAGGCTGGGAGTCAGACGGCCTGGAAAGGATCCTCCGTGTTTCTACCCAGGGCTGTAGCGCCCCACCCCGGGAGACTGAGGGGAGATGGAGCAGAGAGCACCCCAGCCCCACACCAAGCTTCTACTTACCTTCACAAAGGTGTTGACGGCCATGATGGCCATGTCAGGCTGACTCTTGGCATAGTTCATCAAGTACAGGTACACCAGCTTCTTCAGTTCCAGGTTGTCCGTCTGCATACAGTTCACCACGTCGGGGAAGAGGGCACTGGAAGGTCAAAGCAGCGTCAATGTGGGAAAGGTGAAAAAAAAAGAAGAGGAAGACTTTTCAGGCAGCTAATGGGGGCTGGGGAGGAGGGTGAGTGGGAAGGAGGGAAGGAAAATATAACAGGACTTCTTAGTAAAAGGCAGGGCAACAGCTCCATTACCGTGAACATCTGTTGGTAGAAATGGAATTCCAAAGGGTGACTTTAAAAGCAAAAAAGTCCTCTGTTCTTTACACAGGGTTCAAACATGAGCTCTAGAGCCCATCTGACCTGGCTCAAACCCAGCTCTGCCTCTTGCTGGCTGAATCAAGTTGGGAAAATTCTTTTATCCCCAGTTTCAGCTTCCTCATTTGCAAGAAAGATATAACAAAACCCCATTTCACAGGGCCCTTGTGATAATTGAAAGAGACAACATACTTAAGGTATCTAGTCCTTGACATCTAGGAGGTGCTACAGAAATGAAAATGATTGTTTTTCCTTCTCTGATACTTGACATGGCCGCTTATATTGGGCTGCTGGTTGCAGAGGGCTTAGGGGAGCAGGGGTGGGCTGGGCTGCAGTCACTACAAGGCACCCACTAAGAACCAGCCCGTGTGTACAGAGCACACGCTACACGCCAGGCTTGGTGCTAGGGGCTTTACATAATGATCTCGTTTAACAGCCCTGAGAAGTCAGTGGATTACCCCCACTTTACGGAAGACAATACTGAGGTTCACAAATATCAAACAATTGCCTAAGGCACCAGGTCTGAGTCCAAAGCCCGTGCTCAGGACCGCTGTTATACTGGGCAGAACCCTTCCCAACATGGTACCCCACAGTCCCAGGGTCACAGGCCCCTTGACATGTGAAATATGGTTAGTGGTCAATTTTCTGTCTCTGGAATTATCTATCACATCCCTTCTCAATTTTCGTGATTTTATGGGCAAGGACCCGGTAACATAGACTTAAGAGGTCAAAGCGAATTTCCTGAGCCCCAACAGGCAGGAGAGTCCAGTCAGTGCTGAAGCTGATGCATCACCTTGGAAGACGACGAACCAGGAAGGGGGGGGAGCTGAGAGGCCTGACTTGCTCTTTTGGGCCCGTTACATCAGCACAACAAGCCCATTTGAGATGACAGAGGTGCCTCCTCTGTGACAGGGGTGTTCTGGTTGAAGGAAAGCAGCTTTGTCCTGGGAAGAATCTGTCTTGGAAGGAGGCCCAGTTTTCCAGCAGACGCCTGATTCCCTTGCCGCTGTGTCCTCAGCAGGTTTCTCTGCAGAACTATTTCTACTGTGTGCTGTCAGGAGGCCCCTTGCTGAGCATGGCAATGGGACAGGGAAATCCATGGAGAAGTCTGGAGCTGTGGGTTCCTGCTGAGGGATCCAGATGGGGAGCTGCTCCACGTGAGCACCCAGGCCTATGAGGCACAGGACTGGGCACCAAAGGGGCCCAAACGAGAGGGAATGGGGGAAAGCACCCTGGGTCTGGATTTCAGAAGGGCTGAGCATGAGTCCAGTTCCGCCATTAACCACGTGCCCATGGGGCAGTCATTGTTTCTGGTTTCTTTGGAAGGAAAAATATCCTTACCTACAGTATGGGAATTGCCAGGAAAACATTTAAAAGTGTTTTGCTGACTCTCAAACACTGTGCAAGTGTTAAGTTGTCATAGAACCCAGCTCCTGTACTTGGGGACTCAACAATGTGGTGGGCAGGTAAGCACAAGTATACATAAGAAGAGGACAGTCTACAATTAGTGCCAGGCGACAGGAACACAGCAAATGCTGCATGTTCAGGGTAGTCAGCTGGCATGATGAGGGAGGCAGCAGTGTAAATGGACAAGGGGAAGGGACGTTCCAGGCTGGGGAGATGCATGAGCAAAGGAGTGGCCACAATTCAACATGTGATCTGCTCTGGCAACAGATGCACACCAGATACACCAGGCTGCAAACTGACAACAAATTTAACAAGCCCAACGTGCAGGTGTGTTTTACTTGCACAGTGTTTATTTGTTTGTTTAGTATTATCTGGCAATTTTTTTTTTTTTTTTGGCCACACCACATGGCTTGTGGGATTGTAGTTCCCTGACCAGGGATTGAACCCGGGGCCACAGCAGTGAAAGCGCCAAGTCTTAACCACTGGACTGCCAGGGAATTCCCTCATCTGGCAATCTAAAACAAGGAGATTTAAAATGAAAAATCCAGATTCCCTGTTCTTTTTAAAAACCAAAAGACCTGGTCCCACTGGGGTCATTTTCCCCAGCAGGCAGCATCCTCTGGAGTTTCTGACAGGGCTCACAGCACATCCACTGCATTGCCTGTTGCTTTTTCGGCCCAGCCCACTTCACTTGCTCCATTACTGCCTGACCCCATCAACATTTGAGCACATGACCCCTCTGCAAACAAAACCTTCTATTTGGAAAGATCTGTGAAGGGAGCTACACCAGGGGAGACATGGGTCCCTAGGGATACCTTTAAGGAGGGACTGAACTGGACCCAAACTCAAAAGCTTCCCTCTGTCAGCTGCCTCCAGCTGCCAGCCGGCCTACTCCTGCACACCTGACGTCTTTGCCCACGGTCATGGACGCAATCACTTTCTTCACCGCCTCCTTCTTCTTCTCCTTCTTGTCACTGTTCAGCTCTGCCTTCAGCTCGAAGATCTCCCCTAAAAAAGGAGGCAGCATGAGTGATCCATTTCCACTCTGCCAAGGGGCGATTCCCAGTCCCCAACTTCCAAAAGAATGGGAGGGAGGCAGGGAAGACACTCTGTGCTGCCCGCTGAAGGCAGCTTCAGGCCCTGGCCCTGGGTGGGCAGGCAGCAAGGGAAACAACTCTGAATTACCAGGATGGAAGGTTGGAGATCACGTGAGATTGAGGGGAGAGGAGCCATGGAAGCTACAGAGGTTCTGAGGGAGACAAAAAGTGTGCTGCCAGGTCCTGCTCAGCCAGATGGCTAAAAACATGCCGAGGGAAGCAAAGCTCTCCTCAGCCACCCTCACCCAAAGCCCTCAAAGCAGCGTGGGATGGAACCTGGGGACCTAAAGTTTGAGGGAAAAGGGCAGGATTTGCTCAGTTTCAACACATAGGCTTTTCCTGTTTTCCTAGAGCTTCGAGTTAAAAGAGCTCACTCAGGGTTTCACTTCCTGAGCCACAAGTGGTTGCTCGGCTCTGAAAATGAGAATTCAGCTGTCCCACGAGGGCTCTAGCACTTAATAAACTGTTCTTAAGAACTTGATGATCTAGAAAAAGCAAACGAGGAAGTAGGACTGTTCAGGGCCCTGCCATGGAGAGGTAGTCAGGGGCCTGATAACCCCAATAACAGGTTAAGAGGGCAGATGCTGGAGTGAGACAGGCCTCCTGCCCTCAAACCAGCTGCAGCCAGCCTTTCCTGAGCCTTTCTCTAAGCCAGGCACCTCCCTAACTTCTTCCCACACCTTTTCTCATTGCATCCTCACAACAACTCCACACTTGCCCCCATTTTGCAGATGAGCAAATGGAGGCTAGAAGAGGTTCAGGAACTTGCCCAAGGACACAGCCATGAGGAGGAAGGCTAAGATTCAAAACCAGGTCTGCCAGCTCCAAAGCCCATGTGCTCTGGCCGACCCAGGACATTCACCCTGCTTCTCTGAAATCATTTCCTTGTCTGTACGCTCTGCCTTGCCTGGGGCCTTGACTCTTCTCATGTAATAGATGCAAAACACTCGACTCAGTGCCTTGCACTCAGTGGCCTGCATTAAAGGTGGTCGCTATTATTACTAATTTACCACGTGAACCTCTGTCTTGGCTCCCTCTTTTGTAGGAGAGTCCCAGGCTTCCCTCTCAAGTTACTTGGGTTGGGGGTGAAGCAGAAACTATCATGTGGGGGGAAGTGCTAGAAGAAGTTCTAGATGGATTTACAGTGAAAAAAAGAAAACTAACAGGGTTTTTCTGTTTTGTTCTTTTTTAAAAAATTTTTTTAATGACTGAGCAATGTGGTGTTCAGCAAAGAACTTGAGATGAGAGACCATAAGCAGGTTAAATAAGAACAATCATGCAGCACAGCCCGGGCAAGGCCACACTGAGGATATTGCTCAACAGAGCCAGAAGGAATCTGCAGACCTTGCAGTTCAAATCCAAGGCTCTGGAGAGCTGAAGGAACACACGCCCTTCTCCTCCAAGAGACTAAGGGGGCTGTGTCCCTGCTATGGGATCCAACAGACCATGTGACTGACCCTGGGCCTTGCTGCTGGGCTGCCCCTGCTTTGTTTGAGGTGTTCGGCCAGATTCAGTACAACCGGCAGTCAATTGATGGATCTAGTCCCGAGTCACCTTGGCCCCAAGAAGGCTAGTGGGGTGATCCTGGGATCTGCCTGCTTCAGAAATGCCTCCTTCCTATAATGTGCCCGAAATCCAACCAGTCACCAAGCCTACCTCCTCAATCACATACGAGGCATCCAATTCTATCCCCAACACCCTCGCCTTCCTCCCCAGCTCAGGCAGCATCATCTCTCATGCGAACTGTGGTTCTGGTCTCCCTGCCTCCCCACAACCTCACCCACTTCGATCCTTGATTAGAATCTGCCTCTGACCTCCCTCTGCCTAAAACCATCAATGATGTCAAATTTGGTCCCAGACATTTCTCTAGACATTCTCCTCAAAAGAAAACCCATAAAAAAAACCCCACTACTGACACCCCAGTTTACTTGGCACTGTTCACCCACTCTGACCTGGCTCGCCAGGCCCCACACACCTCTCCAACCTTTCTTCCATCACACTCTTCATAACTTGTGCCTAGGCTTTCCTTTCCCTGATGGACCTGGGCCAGCACTCACTCTGCCCCCATTTATCTGTCTAGCTCCACCCCAGCCCTCCCACGGGCCCTGCCCCTCCCTTATCACAGCACCCACTGCCCTTTAGAGTGATTACTATTTAATAAACTGTCCTCTCAGGCTTCCCTGGTGGCTCACTGGATAAGAATCTGCCTGCCAATGCAGGGGACACAGGTTTGATCCCTGGTCCGGGAAGATCCCACAGGCCGCGGAACAACTAAGCCCGTGCGCCACAACTACTGAGCCTGTGCTCTAGAGCCCGCTCACCACAACTTCTGAAGTCCGTGCGCCTAGAGCCCGTGCTCCACAAGAGAAGCCACCACAATGAGAAGCCCGCGCACTGCAACGAAGAGGAGTCTCCGCTCGCCACAACAAGAGAAAGCCCGCGTGCAGCAATGAAGACCCAACACAGCCAAAAATAAATAAATAAAATAAAAAAATTTTTAAATCAAAATAAATAGATAAATAAATAAATAAACTGTCCTCTCTGCCCAAGGACAAGCAAAGCCAGGTCAGAGACTCCATTTGTCTCCTCCGCTGCACATGGAAGAGACACAGGAAAACTGGCTGGACTGAGAAATGAACCACCTGATGAGGGGACTGCAGGTCCTGGCTCAGCTGACCCAACAACAAACTCTCCTCATCTGGTCAGCAGGCGAGAGTTAATCTCACTTGGAGGGAAGGAAGGAGGAAGGAAGGGCCAGCCAGAAAGATGCTTACAGGGTTAAAGCGCATTTGTCAGCCACTACAACAAACTCCATTTCCCGAAAAGCAAAATCAACAGTAATACCCAAACAATACAAGACTAGCTTAGCAAATTTTGATGCAGCAACTCAACAGACTGAGTCTTCAGAACTGTGGGAAAACGTTTATGATAATGTCAGATGAAAAACAGGATATAAACTCTGACTTCAACCACGTAAAACATATGCCCAACGATAAGGACCAAACATGCACAGATACCACTGTGCCGTTGCTGACAGGATTGTGTGCTTTCTTTCCTCTGGGCAGTGGGGCATCATTTTTAACAATTTAAAGCCACGGGGAACAAAAGAGGGCTTTTTTCTATATTTGGAGCTAATGCTTTTTCCTTCTGGAATTCTGAAAGAAGTAGTCATACTTCTTACACCATCCACAGTTCAAATTTCCGGATCCACAAGGTTCAAAATGCTCTCGGTGATTCTTGCCACTTGCTTCCAGGCCTCTATGCGCCCTCACCCCCCACTACCACAGGGAGCAAGCAGAAGGGTCGGGCAAGGAAAGAGGAGGATAAGACCCCACAATGGGGATGTCCCTGGTGGCGCAGTGGTTAAGAATCCGCCTGCCAGTGCAGGGGACACGGGTTTGAACCCTGGTCCGGGAAGATCCCACATGCCACAGAGCAGCTAAGCCCGTGCGCCACAACTACTGAGCCTGCGTTCTAGAGCCCGCGAGCCACAACTACTGAGCCCACGAGCCACAGCTACTGAGCCCACATGCCATGACTACTGAAGCCCACACGCCTAGAGCCCGTGCTCTGCAACAAGAGAAGCCACTGCAATGAGAAGCCCGTGCACTGCAATGAAAAGTAGCCCCTGCCTGCCGCAACTAGAGAAAGCCCGTGTGCAGCAACGAAGACCAAAGGCAGCCAAAAAAAAAAAAAAAGACCCCACAATGAAACAAACAGTACCTTTCTTGGTTGTGGTGAAATATTTTGAGTCCGTCATTTTGGTCCCTTATCTGTGGCCAGACTCTGCAAGACAGAAAAGAGGTGACTTGCCCTTGTGTTCCATTCCATTTTCATTTCACAAGAGGGGAGAGGGATCCAGTGCATGCCTGGTGAGGGGAGATAGCGTCTCATCTCTTTACTGGGCAAATGAACTGTTAGATAATGGCTGATTAGATTTTTGGAGGGTAATTCCGAAGGATCTATCAAATTTTAAAATGTGCATATTCTTTGACCCAGCGATTTTACTTCTAGGAATCTCTCCCACAGAAATATCTGCACACGATAAAAGGGTTTTATATCCTGCAGCACTGTCCATAACAATGTACCACTGGAAATAACTTAAATGTCCATCAATAGGGAATGGCTCAATACTTTGGAAGAGTCCACAGATTAAAAAGCACTGAACAATCATGGTTACAGCAGCCCCTCTGTGGTGCTCACTCTGCCCAGCACTAAGTGCTTCTCACTCATGAACTCATTGAAGCCTCATCACAGCCTCATGGAAGTACTATCACTATCATTGCCTATATAGTCAAAGGAGCTTGGAAAATGCCAAGGTTAAAAAGCTGGAGAGATTTCTTCTCTACCCAACTTTTCCAAGCTTCTCTAAACAGTGATAGGCAATATTCATCTCTAGAGAGGGCTAGAAACTACACACTGCAGACTCTACAGCACTCCCCAAATCTAACTGGCCAGTTTTCTCAAAGCATCTCTCAGGACACCTCCTAGGGTAAAACTCACACTGTGAAGTACTGGTCTAAGGCAACAGGGCAAAGAAAATACCAAGGCCCTCTTGTTCATTCAACAATTTGCTGAGCATTTACTATGTAACTTCAATAGTTCTTCTTGGTCAACAGATGAGAGATAAAAGAAGCTACACAAGAGCCAAGTACCCTGGATGCATGGCAGAGGCTTCAGGGGTTGTTCTAACATTTATTAAGAAGCTATCATTTACTGAACCCCTATTAAAGCTTTACACACTTTATCTCATTTAATTCTACCAATAAAGTAATTGCTTTTACCCCCTTTTTAGATGAGGAAACTAAGGCTCAGGGATGTTAAGTAACTTGCCCAAGGTCACATGGCTTGTAAGTGGCTGGACTGAGAGACAATTTCAGGTCCATCTGAGCTCAGGACCTGTGCTCTAGAGAGGAGGGAATTCTGCTTCCCCATCTGAGAGAAAGGACAGAACCCTGAGAGTGGCTTAAGGATTCAGTCCAAAAAGCCATGAGACTTTCAACTTCCAGTCCTACCTATAGTTTCACATGGTACAGAAAACCACACAACCCAAAGAACAGACATTTGAATGGAGAAAACTCACTCACTTGGTCCCTTCTGTTGCCTCTATAAAAGAGACTCAAACATGTAAGCCATTAATATCTTCTTCCAATTCACTGCTATCGGTGGGGGGAGATTAAGGTTACTCTTGGGATGGATGTGAGGAGTCAAGGGACATCTCAAAAGTCTCTGGAGGGGCTTCCCTAGTGGTGCAGTGGTTAAGAATCCACCTGCCAATGCAGGGGACATGGGTTCAAACCCTGGTCCGGGAAGATCCCACAGTTGCCGCAGAGCAACTAAGCCAGTGCACCACTACTACTGAGCCTGAGCTCTAGAGCCCACGAGCCATAACTAATGAAGCCCGTGCGCCTAGAGCCCGTGCTCCACAACAAGAAAAGCCACCGCAATGAGAAGCCCATGCACTGCAACGAAGAGCAGCCCCTGCTCGCCACAACTAGAGAAAGCCCATACGCAGCAACGAAGACCCAACACAGCCAAAAATAAATAAATAAAGTAAATTTATTAAAAAAAAAAAAATCTCTGGAAACAATGGCAACACAGCTCCCCTGCAGCCCAACTGTATTTTTCCAGTTTAAGCCTGTATTTATGGCAGGATGGCAATAGGGCTGTTTCCCAACTGAGGTGCCTGCCCATAGGTTTTGTTTCAGTAACCAACAGGGAACCAATAAGTACTGCCTCAGGGCTGCCTTAAAGCCTTTGTGGATCCCATTAGGATAAAGGAATAAAGGCTTCGCTGACAAAAGTATAAAGAAAAAGACACAATTCCACATTCCTTTTATTTGTCAGGTTGAAAAGGGATGATGGCACTTTTCTGTGGGAGCTCTGGGAAAGAGCAGAAGAGACCCCTGTGTCTGCTGATGCCAGTGCTGCTGCGGGGCCACTAACTGCCAGTCTCGGCAGCGGGAGTCAGGGCTGCAGACAGATCCCCAAAGGCAAGGACCCAAGTCGGCCTGGTCCACAGCTGCATCCATCCTCCACACAAGCATGGCCAGAGTTGTCAACAGTTGTTGAAAGAAATGAAAAGTTGCCACTGAAAAGCCCAGGGACCCTCAGCCTGCTCTCCGACAGCTGTGAGGTAACTATATAAGCATTTGTTTCCTACCGGAGTTTACATACATTAAAAATAATTTCATTTTGAGCACAGAGAAAGCCATTTTCTCAGAGAAACCTCACCAACCTAGAGGTTCTTTGTGGAGCTGTGAGAATGAGCAGGTAAAGAAGACAATGGCATGTCTGTCACACAATAAAAGGCTGTATGGCTTCAGAAGTCACAGGCCTGAGAGCATAACCAGAGGTATCCAGAATAGGAGAGTACCTTGGGTTTCCCAAGGTTAAATTTAGTTGAAGAGGAATCAATGAAGGCAAGAAGGGCTAAATATCACAGGCCAAAAGAATCACAGAAAGTAACGTACAAACCCCTCCAACGTTAAATCTAGAAGGAAATCAAAGTGAACAAAGCAAAAACTACCTTAGATGTCCAACTTCAGCACTGCCCAGAAATTCTTCCTTCTCTGGTAGAGGAGGGTGTCACGGGCTTTCCCCTCATCTGCAGGCACAACACAACATCCAAGGGCCCTGAATTCCCAGAACACAGCCTGGCAGATCTGTGTTGGATGCAACCACCCAGATGGAGGAAAGGGTGGGAAAATTTCTCTTTGGGGGATTGAAAAAAGCAAGAGACCTTCAGGGTCAGCTAGTGAAGCCACCACAGCTGCTGATGCCCCTACAGCTGGAGCTTTTGATGACACTCTTCCTTTTACAGGTGCTAAGCAACTACTCACAAACTTAAACCACCACACGGTGTGACGGCTGGCGCTGGTGGCCTCTTTCCTCCGCAGTATCTATTTCGCATATCCCTCTGCAGAGGGCCCAGTGGGACTGCTGATGCAGAAACTGTATCCCTCTGAAGTTGTTTCATATACAGGAAATTAAGGTAGAGGAGGAAGGAGAAGATGGGGAGAAATGAAAATGCTTTTGCAAAGCCACCCCAGAGCACCGATTAAAAAACCTCACCTCACCATGAAAGATCACCAGCACCATGTGGATCTACTGAGGGTGGCTATCTCCTCATGTTCTTTCACCGCAGTTGCCTAGGGTATCAGCGCAAGAGAGATTTTTCATTCTCTCTGCAGGAATGGAAAAAACCCTACAGTTCAGTCAGACTTTGAACTCAGACTTGCAGATGCCACAGGAAAGACTGGTGCTTTTCTTGGCCCTGCTCTCAGCCGTCGCTATGCATTGTATCCCTGCTAATGGAGGCCACAGGGGCCAAGACTCTGACCATGTACATGAGCCACAATTGAAAGCAAGCAGCCAATTTAGGCGAGAAAAAGCTTAGGGTTTGGATTCCATCTTTGGAAGTGGCAGAGCGCATTAAAAAAAGCAGTAATTGGAGGGAATTTTTGTTTCAGAAGCTGCTCTGGCCAATGTGATGAGTCACTTCTGCTAAGGATACAGCATTCTATGCTGGGATACCCCTCAGTTTCAGTATTTACAGGCCAAGGAATGCCTGAAGGGGATGGCACTGTCCAAATTCAAAGCGGGGCACACCTGGGACCAGTTTGTCTTTGAGGAGACACTGCCGCTGTCCCCACCTCTGTCCTCCCTCCCCACATCCATTCTCAGTAGATGACTCTGATGCCACAATCCCAGGGCCAGTTCCTGTTAATCTCACTTTTTTCTTGGTTTTAAATCCTATTGACAGGGCTGCTTCCCTTGTCACTAGGTGTAAAGAAATGAACTGAGTAATAAGGCCTGAAACAGAGTAGTTTTCTCTTATGTTTTCTAGAATTATAAAGAAGTCCTTGATGAGAATCACTGACATACTGGCCAGGGACAAAGATGTAATATAATTTAAGAGTGGAAAAATGAGGCCTTAGGAAGAAAAGGAAAGGAAAAAACTCATAAAATAATATTGTCAGTTAAAGACTTTGAATTTTAGCAACTGGAGTTAGGGTTGGGTTTAAGAAAAAGTCCTCAACACTTTTTAAATTTTTGAGTCATCAAAAATCTAAATGTAATTTTATAACCAGGAGATTAAAAATATCTTTGTGTTTTAAGCTAATAAAATGAATTTAAACCTATTAAAAAATACATTAAGGGACTTCCCTGGTGGTCCAGTGGTTAAGACTCCGTGCTCCCAGTGCAGGAGGCATGGGTTAGATCCCTGGCTGGGGAACTAGGATCCCGCAAACCGCACAGCGCCACCAAAAACAAAAAAAAAAATTGAGAAAATATTGAGGGACTTCCCAGTGGTGCAGTGGTTAGGAATACGCCTGCCAATGAAGGGGACACGGGTTCGATCCCTGGTCCGGGAGGATCCCACATGCCGCAGACCAACTGAGCCTGTGCACCACAACTACTGAGCCTGCGCTCTAGAGCCTGTGTGCCACAACTACTGAGCCCACATGCCACAACTCCTGAGGCCCGCGTGCCTGGAGCCCATGCTCCGCAATGGGAGAGGCCACCGCAGTGAAAGGCCTGCGCACAGCAACGAGGAGTGGCCCCTGCTTGCCGCAACTGGAGAAAGCCCGCGCACAGCAACGAAGACCCAACGCAACCAAGATCAATAAATTAATTAATTTTTTAAAAAAGAAAATACTGAATATATTTCAACTTTTCTCCAAGGTCTCAAACTTGCTAATAATAATTAACTGAAGAATACTGAGCTGAGGCTACAGTTTACTTCAGCTCTACAATTCAACTTCATCTCTTAAAAATGGGGAATTCAGGGACTTCCCTGGTGGCACAGTGGTTAAGAATCCACCTGCCAACGCAGGGGACACGGGTTTGAGCCCTGGTCCAGGAAGATCCCACATGAGGTGGAGCAACTAAGCCCATGCGCCACAACTACTGAGCCTGCACTCTAGAGCCTGCAAGCCACAAATACTGAAGCCCGTGCGCCTAGAGTCCGTGCTCCACAACAAGAGAAGCCACCGCAATGAGAAACCCGCGCACCCAACGAAGAGTAGCCCCCGCCCGCCGCTACTAGAGAAAGCCCGTGCACAGCAACGAAGACCCAAAGCAGCCAAAGATAAATAAAAAAATAAATTTAAAAAAAAATGGGGAATTCACCACTGACAGGGGACAATGTGAGAATGAAAGACACTGACAACTGCAAACATAAACATCGTAAATATGAAATTACAGAATAAGCAGAAGAGGCAAAATTAACCTATAGTGACAGAAATCTGATCAGTGGATGCTTCTAGGTGGGAAGGACTGATTTATGTGTGGGTGAAAGAACTCTAGGGGTGACGGAAATGATCTGTATTTTGATGCAGATACTGGCCAAACTGTACACATAAGAGCTGAGCATTTCACTTGGTGCAAATTAAACAAACATTAATTTTTTTTTTTTGAATAACAAAATAGAACCCAATGCTGGAGAAGAAAAATAGAGCACTGTATAATCCAAAGGAAATAAAGCCTTTCTGAGTATGACATAAAATCAAGAAGTCTTAAAAGATCTATGAATTCAATTATATAATAATCAAGTTTGCCTGCATGGCCAAAACCAATAAAAACCAAACGACGTACAAAACAAAAGAAACACACACACACAAAAAGTTGCATCACATCACAAAAGCTTATTTTCCTTAATACATAAAAAGTGACTACAAAGAGAAGAATGGCGAAGGATGTGACCCATTCATAGAAAATGAAATACAACGGTTTAGGCTTCCTTGTAAGAGAAATGGAAATTAAAATTACAATGAAATACCATCCATCAGCTAGTGGATTGGTAAAAGCCCAGAAGTCTGCTAACGCTCCTTGTTGGTGTTGATGTGGGGAAACAGATACCCTCATATGATGCTAGTGACAGTCTAAATTGCTACAACTTCTATAGTAATTTGGCAACAGCAGCTACCAAAATTGCAAAGGTACTTACCCACTGACCTAGCAATTCTGCTTCCAGGAGTTTCTTCTATATGTATAAAACTATGTAGATACAGTTACTCATGTGGCATCCTTTATAATAGCAAAACATTGTAAACACCTTAAATGTCCTCCCACAGAGGACTGACTGGTTTAAAAAATTACGGCACTACATACAGACATGGGGAATACTGTGCAATCATGAAAAAGAATGAGGCAGTTCTACATGTACTTGTATGCAACACTCTGTAAGCTATTAAGTGATAAAAAGCAAGATGAAAAACTATATGTAGTATACTACCATTTCTATTAAAAATTAAAATATTAATAAAACATAAATACCAAGTGTTTGCAAATGCATGGACTATCCTTGAAAGGGTAAATAAGAAAAGTGGACAGTGGTTTCCTCAAGAAAGGAAGCTGGATTACCAATGGTTGGGGTAAGAGACTGACCCTTCATCATTTACCTTTGTCTATCTTGGGAATTTTATATCCTATGCATGTATCATCTCTTTTAAACATAATGCAGTTTAGAAAACAATGGTGCATCTAATTCAAAACACTATCCCCACCCCCGGGCTCCTCCTTCAGTCTCTGCTCAAACACCATTGCCCCAGAGGACCCCTCTCCAGACCCAGAGAGGCAGAAGCCTCCTCGACATTTGAGTCAATCATACTGTGGACTTCTCCATAGCCCTCCTCACAACTCTAATTTAGGATCTTTCCTGTTTAATGCTGTCAACCCAGTGACTGGCACAATGTCTGACATATTCCACGAGTTCACCAAATGTTTGCTGGCAAAATGAAAGGACAGGTTCCCAGAGAAGCTAGAAAACCAAGGGCCCATAACAGATCAAAACAATAGGACTCCCTGATGAGTGCCAGACAGCAACAACTGGGCAAACCGGGAACATGAGGCTTTGCAGCTAACTTTCCACAAACACGGCACGGCTGATCCAATGCCAAGATGGCTGCCAGGAATTCTAGCTTTGCTACCAACAGCTGTGTGACCCTGGGCAAATACCCCCCATCTCTGGGCCTTCCTTTCTCCAATTGTCAAACAAGAGAATTCAACCAGATCAATGGCTTTTCAAGCCCCACCCGTCACCCCGTTGTTAAATTGTTTAAAATAAAAGTGCAACTGCTCTGATTGAAGTAAGGGTGAGGGCCCAGAGCCTGACTCATTTCACTATGCCCACTTTTCCCCCTCCTCACCGGGGGCCCTTCAGACACCCCATAGTTCCATAGAACAAAGTTTGAAAACAAAGTTTAAAGGACAAGATCCCTCCTGCATCTCATGTTCTATGATTCCTTGCTAGAGGTGGAATCCACTTCCTCACCAGAGTGTTCTTCCTGGGTATCAAACAAGAGAAAATGGAGCATGATCATTCACAGAGCATGACAGAAAACGTTTCCAAGGGGACAAAAAAGAAAACAAATTCAGAATGCAGCCAGGGCCAGCAAACCTCATTAGGTCTTCAGTAGAAGGGAAAACAGTAAGAAGCCAAGCAATTCCCCAAATGGCCAGACAATGGCCAGGGAGAGGGCTTTTCTAGTCTCAGGGCAGTGGTTCATGTCAGAGCAGCCCATACTCTGCAGTCGGACGAGAAGCATGAAGTTGGCAGCACCAGCAGAGTGGACCACACGCCATCGGCATCCAGTGATGGAACCAGGGAGACTATAGGTGTAGTGAGACCAGCCAGAGAAGTTGAGGAAATGAAACGGGGAGAGAGACATCTGACAAGGTCTGATCCAGCTCCCAAGACCCATCTCTGAATTCAAGGATATCCGGGCAGGGAAAACTGATCCTTAAAAGTCTGTGTTGAAAAAAAAAAAAAAAAAAGTCTGTGTTGGTGGCTTCCAACTTCAGTGCTGAAATTCACTGTTAAACCCTTGCCTGATGAATAGCTTTCAGAAACCTGCTCAAGGACAGTCAAGACTAAGCTAGAGGGACTTCCCTGGTGGCGCAGTGGTTAAGAATCCACCTGCAATGCAGGGGACACGGGTTCGAGCCCTGGTCCAGGAAGATCCCACATGCTGTGGAGCAACTAAGCCTGTGGGCCACAACTACTGAGCCTGCGCTCTAGAGCCCGCGAGCCACAACTACTGAGCCCGTGTGCCACAACTACTGAAGCCCATGTGCCTAGAGCCTGTGCTCCGCAACAAGAGAAGCCCTCAATGAGAAGCCTGCGCACCACAATGAAGAGAAGCTCCCGCTCGCCGCAACTAGAGAAAGTCCACGCGCAGCAATGAAGACCCAACACAGAGAAAAATAAAATAAATAAATAGAAAAAAAAGAGGAAAAGGTCCTCACAAGTTAAGTACTAAAGTTCACATTACAGACAGGTAAACAGGTAAGGCCACCTTGAAGACTAAAAGGTGAGTCAGCAGTAGAGAAACCAGATTTCAGACTTCCTCTCTGAGACAATGTGGTCACCAAACTCAGATAGGCTCTTTCAAGCCAGTTCAATTACTACGAGAAAATAAGCTGTATTCTTCTTTGGGCTTGGCACAAGATTTGAAACAAAGGTGGCAGTGGAAGTGGTAATGACAGATGGATATGCGCTATGGGCCAGAAACTACGTAAAGAGCTTTACAGTAATCTGTGAAGAAGGTATTGATAATATCCCAAGTTTATATATAAGGAAACTGAAGCCCAGAGAGGTCAAGGCATTTGTCTGGAGTCACACAGCTAGAAAATGGTAGCGCCAACACACTCTACTCTTGCCCCATAATGAGGTCACACATGTCCCACTGTGTCCAGTGAGGCAGCTCCTCGTCTCTGAGGAAACCCTGGCAGAAACACACACTCTAGGCTAAATGGTATGTGAAGTATGTTGCCACACATCCCTGCCGAGTCCCTCGAAGGTTGAATTACAGGTTATTTTAGGGCCAGCCTATCCAGTTTGGACAGGAGGAACGTCAAGTTTGGTAATGTGCCGCCTAGTGAAAGCCTGTCTGGATGAGATCACCCAGTTATGGGTCTCCTGGGATTTGGAGGAAAACTGATTAATCAAAGTCAATCTTCTGAGACCCACTAGCAATTAAAGTCTCAAAATGAAAAGGAACTAAAGGCAAGCAAATGGTACATGCAAATGTTCTTCTATCAGCACTGAGTCTCTAGGACTGAATTCTAGCATCAAGGGCCAGTTCTCGACTAATCTACAAGCAGTAATGCGTGGAAAGATCTGCTGCCAAGGAAAAGTTCCTTAAAAACGAAATACTAGGGACTTCCCTGGTGGCGCATTGGTTAAGAATCTGCCTGCCAATGCAAGGGACACAGGTTCGCGCCCTGGTCTGGGAAGATCCCACATGCCGCGGAGCAACTAAGCCCGTGCGCCACAACTACTGAGACTGCGCTCTGGAGCCTGCGAGCCATAACTACTGAAGCCCGCACCGCTAGAGCCCTGCTCTGCAACAAGAGAAGCCACTGCAATAAGAAGCCTGCGCACCGCAATGAAGAGTAGCCCCTGCTCGCCACAACTAGAGAAAGCCTGGGCACGGCAATGAAGACCCAACACAGCCAAAAATAAATAAATAAATAAATAAACGAAATAATAGGGGCTTCTTCTGAACAATCCTTAAATCAATGAAGATGAGGAAACAGAGGCCAAAGACTACAGAACTAGGCTCCTGAGACCTCAGTTTTCCCACCTATACATTGGGAACACTTTCTGAAAATCTGTCACATTTTGGATATAGCATGTTTAACAGTGTGGAGCACCGTCGGCTCCAAGCCTGCAACTGCACCCCACACAGGAGCTCACACACAGTAGACAAAGAACAATCTTTTCCTGATGGCTCCTACAGATTCAGAGGGCAGGTGAAGGACTTCAGGGGAACAGCAGAGTAATTATGCCCTCCAAATGACTGCCACCAAAGCTCTGAGGAAGAGACTTTGAGATGGGTGGAGCATCAAAGGAAGCCCTCTTGGATTAAAAGGGGCTTGGCTGGACATGAAAAGATGTGTCGGATTTGGAAAGGGTGGGGCGAAGGTGACATGGAGAAGACCCACAAGATGTCAGCATTAACAGGGAGTGAATTGAGAATAACTAAACCAACACAAACATTGGCTGGGGCACAGGTTCTGTGCTAAGTAATTTAAAGCCCCTGTGTCATTTAATTCTCCAGTAACCTATTTAAAAATGAGGAGTTAGAGATGCTGAGAGAGGAGTGACATATCCAAGGCCAAAACAAGCACACATATTTAGGAGTCTGTGAGACCCCTGCTTGGCTGAAGGCAAGATCATGGCAGGGAAAGGAGCAGATGAGGTTAGTCAGGGAAGGATGGGATTCAAAGACAGCCTTGGATTCCAGGGTGAGTTGGACCCTGCCAGCAGAAGATGTAGTGATCTTATCAAATGACAAGTCTCATGCTAACAAGCATTTGATGCTACTGATCACTCCATCCTCCCTGAAACATTTTCTTCCCTTGGATTCCAGGATGCCATGCTCTCTACTTTCCCTTCTACCCCACTGTCTAGTCTCCTTTGTTCCTCCTCCTCTCCCTCTCCTTCAACACCTGGAGTGCCCCAGGGCTCAGGCCTGGTTCCTCTGCCCTTTCCCAGAGGCCCTCTTCCCTCCTCCAGCTGCTTGCTTCATCCAGTGTCATGCCTTTAAGCACCATCTATGCGCTGACAACTCACAACTTTACATCCCCAGGCCCAACCTCTCCTCTGAACTCCCAGCTCATATATTCAAACTGCCTGATATCACTGGAATGTCTATATGGCTAACAGGCAGCTCAAACTTAAAATGATAAAAACTACCACTTGCTTCCTCCTATCCCCCAACTGACTCATCCTGCAGTCTTCATTATCCAGTTATTACCAAAACCATCTTTGACAGGTTCTCAGGCCCAAAACCTCAGTTACCCTTGATAATACACTCTCTCTCATATCACACATCTAATCCATCAGCAATTCCTGTCGGGCCTACCTCAAAATGAATTCAGAGTCCATGAAGGGGCTTCTCACCAGCTCTATCACTACCACCTGGCCCCAGGCCATCATCCCCTCCCACTGAGATTGCTACCAAAGCTGCTTCCACACTGCACCTGACAACCCATCCTGGCAACAGCCAGAATGGTCCTATGACAGTCTAAATCAGACAATGGCATCCCTTTGCTCAAAATCCCCCAATGGTTCCCTGTCTCACTCAGAGTAAAAGCCAAAGTCCCTACCATGGCCTCATGGCCCACAAAGCCCTGGATGAGATGCATACCGCCTTCTGTCTCTCACACACACACCCTCCCTGTCATTATCTCTTTCAAACTTCTTCCACTGTTCTCCCCATCACTCCCTCAGTTCCAGCCATATGGGCCTCTTTGCTGATCCTGGAACACAACAGGCATGTTTCAACCCCAGGGCCTTTGAACATGCTGTTCACTTTGCCAAGCAGGCTCTTTCTCTAGACGGTCTCATGGCTCAGCTCCTCATCTTTTTTTCCCCCCTCCAGTTTTATTGAGATATAATTGACATACAGCACTGTATAAGTTTAAGGTGTACAGCATAATGATTTGACTTTCAAACATCATGAAATTATCACAATAAGTTTAGTGAACATCCATCATCTCATATAAATAAAACAGAAAAAAAAATTTTTTCCTTGTGATGAGAAATCTAACAGTTTACTCTCGACAACTTTCATACACAACATACAGCAGTGTTAATTATATTTATCATGTTGTGCATTACATTCCTAATACTTATGTATCTTTTAACTGGGAGTTTGTACCTTTTGACTGCCTTCATTCAATTCCCCTTCCCCCAACCCCCACCTCTGGTAACCACAAATCTTATCTCTTTCTCTATAAGTTTGTTTGTTTTTTCAAGTATAACTGACCTACAACACTATGTTAGTTCCTTTTACACAACATAGTGATTCGATATTTATACATATTTCCAAGTGATCACCATGATAAGTCTAGTTATATGTCACCATACAGATATTACATAGTTATGGACTATATTCTCCACGCTGTACACTTCATACCTGTGACTCATTTATTTTGTAACTGGAAGTTTGTACCTCTTAATCTCCCGCACCTGTTTCTTTCCTCCCCCCCCCACCCCAGTCCCTCACCTCTTTTTTTTTTTTTTTTAAATATCTTTATTGGAGTATAATTGCTTTACAATGGTGTGTTAGTTTCTGCTTTATAACAAAGTGAACCAGCTACACTTATACATATATCCCCATATCTCCTCCCTCTTGCGTCTCCCTCCCACCCTCCTTATCCCACCCTCCCTATCCCACCCCTCTAGGTGGTCACAAAGCACCGAGCTGATCTCCCTGTGCTATGCAGTTGCTTCCCACTAGCTATCTATTTTACATTTGGTAGTGTATGTATCCCTCACCTCTTTCATGGCTTGGCTCAAATGTCACCTTCTCACTGAGGTCTCCTCCGACCACTTTATTTAAAATTATACACGCCCCCAACAAATCCCCCACACTTCCTATCCTTCTTTCCTCTTTTTGTTTTTTCCTCTAAGTACTTATCACCAACATAGGATAAAACACTTATCTATTTTTTTCCCCTCCATAATGAAATTCCATAAGGACAAGGATTTTGTTCATTTTGTTCCCTACCGTATTCCTAGCTCCTAGACTGGTACCTGGCAAGTAGTAGGTGCTCAGTAAATATTTAAATGACTGGTGCTCAATCCTCCTCTTGGGGAAATTTCATGTTTTGTAAACCAACCTCAGCTAGAGAGCAGCTTCCCAATGTTGATTTCATGGGGTTTGCCAGGGTCAGAGCTACATCTATTCTGGTTGTCAAGCTGTTTTGAAATTGAGACTGCCAAACACCCTAGCCCATTTTACAGACAGTAAATGGAAGGTAAGTAAATAAATGATAAGAGAGAGAAGAAACGGCAAAGGGTAGAAGGTCAGGTGGCAACATCTCCAATGGGAGAAATGTTCAGGCCACTTCCTTCAGATCACCATCAGATCACTATCCCTGGCCCTGGGCATCAGCTCAGAGTGATCAGAGCTGCAGGAAGTGGGGAAACAAATTGCTGGGGGAGGTGTGCAGAGGGGGCTCTGACACAGGCTATGATGTGAGCTCAGCTAGGCCCTTCCTTCCGCCTATAACCCTCCAGGCCCACAGGCCTTCTGTGCTCCTCTAGTTGCCAAGCTCTTCACTGCCTTCATACTTGCTGATCCTTCTGCCTGGATTATCTCTCCAGCTTCTAGACTTATCCTTCAAATCTCAGCTTAGGTGACATCACTTCAAAGATACCATCCTTGCACGCACTAAGTAGGTATTTTTCTGTCCTCATAGCCCAGTACTCCTATTCACATATTTACTGAGCCATAAATAGGTCTATATGCTGGGGATGAAGCAGTGAATTAAACAGACAAAAACCTTTCCCTTCATAGAGCTTACATCCTAACGGCAGACTGTGACTATAAGCAAGATAAATAAGTAACATATATAGTATCTCAGACAGTGATAAATGCTATGGAGAAAAAGAAAGCAGGGAAGGAGGATAGGGAGTGTGGGGGAGGACGAGTGGGAGGTTGAAATTTAACCAGGGTGGCCACAAAAGGCCTCCTTCAGAGGTGACACTGCCTGGGGAAGAGCCTTCCAGGCATAAAAAATAGTGCAAAGGTGGGAGTATGCCTGGCCTGTTTGAGGAACAGCAGGGAGGCGATGTGGCTTGAACAGAGTGAGCTGTGAGGGGGGCAGTGGGTTATGAGGTCAGAGAATGGAGGTGGCCTTACAGGTCAAGGTAAGGACTCTGGCTTTTACTCTGAATGAGCTGAGAGCCACTGGAGGGTTTTAAGCAAGAATCCTGAGATCTGGCTTACATTTTAACAGGGGTGAGCTGCTCTGCCTCATTTCCCTCATGATTTATCTGTTTTTCTAATCATTACATTTGTTTTCTATTTCTTCTTTATCTCTCTCCCCCACTAGAATGTGGTAAGCAATCCAAGGGCAGAAACTGTCTGGCTTGTTTACCTGTCACCACATTTAGCCCAGTGCCAGGCACACAGCAGGGCTCAATAAATACTGAATGAATGAAGGAAGGAACGAACGAATAAATGAATGTTGGGCATACGAAGGCTCTGTCCTCAGTGTCTCAACATCCAGCCACCCAGCCCTTAGAGATCAGAGAGTGAAAACCACAGAACAGACCCAATAGCTTGCTATAATGAAATTTTGTCATTCTACTCTAAATATGCTTAGGACCCTAAAAGCAATTAGGGTGTGATAAAAAGTATGTCACCCAAGGCTAGTCCTCTATAGAGCTCAGCTGTAACGAATGTCTTCAGTGCTGAAAACCAACACTGAAGGGCTGGTTTTAAAACTTTTTTTTTTTTTTAAACTTTCTGGCCACGCCACACAGCTTGTGGGATCTTATTTCCCATACCAGGGATTGAACCCGCACCCCCTGCAGTGGAAGCGTGGAGTCTTAACCACTGGACCGCCATTGAAGTCCCAGTTTTAAAGCTTTTGAGAGCTGACTTCCAAACCTACCATCTTGCAGCTCAAGTCCACCGAGGAGACGAGGGATCAGTGACTAAGGCATCCTGGCTGATGATGACCTCTGGGCATTCTGTAGTCAACCAACCATACTGTTACCTTAACTAGAGAAGGCCTCCCAACTTCAGGGAGACCCTCTTAACAGAGGTCAGAGGTCAAGCCCAAGGCCAAAGACCCAAAAAGCATGAGGCTTGGGAGGCTAGAACCATAGCCAAGCCCTTCCTCAGCTCCATTAAATAACAGGAGACAATTCAAGAACAAGGGATTGGGAAAGGAAAGGTGGCCACAGAGGGTACAACCTGGGCTCTCAAGGGGTCTACACAACCTAACAGGCACAACCATACCACAACTGCAAAACGAGAATTATAATGTCACATACTTGAGGGGTTTGTGAGGCTAAAACAAGTGAATACATATAAAGCCCTCAGCAGTACCCAGTCCACCAAGTGCTTGATAAATGTTAGCCACTTTTACTACTACAGAGGGAGAGCCGTTACCACCAGCACCTCCTGCTGCTCCCCAACCCCCAGGTCTCTGGAGGCCCTGAAGCACTCTGATGGCTGGCTGGGTGGTAGCAGTAGTTCGAGAGTAGTTATTCCCACCATTGGGCAGATTTCTCCCTACTCCCCTGGGGTGACATGAGGATGGACAGGAGATCATCTGGGAAGTGCTCTGAATTCCTTAGGGGTCACGGAATCCTAAAAATTCAATGTGATATTCATTCATTCATTCACCAAACATTTACTGAGCACCTACTATGTGCCAGATATTTCACTAGGTGCTGGAGACACAGTTAAAACAAGTCCTCTCCAGAGATTACGAGCTGTTTACTTAGAATACAGCTGAGTACGCAGACAATGACAACCCACTGTGATCAATGCCACAGGACATCCAGTTCAGGCCTGCAAGGTGGGGGAGATGATCAGATGGGAAGCACCAAGTAGTGGTCTAGCAAAGAAGCGGGTGTGTGTGACAGGAACTGGTGCTCAGGAGGTGGGAACAGCACAAAGCAAAGACACAGAGGTAAACAACTGGGGCTGGCAGAAGTGGCAAGCAGTTGAGTTTGACTGGAACTTGGGGAGAGGCTGGAAGTGAGGAGTAGGAGAGATGAGGCAGAAGAACCCGGCAGAGGTCAGAGCTCAAAAGGCTTTGGCGGCCACGCTAAGGAATGTGAGTTTCAGCCTGAGAGCAATGAGAATCCACTGATGGATATTCAAGCAGAATTTTTTTTTAAAGGATTCCCCACTTGCCCAAGTAATATTCTCTCTCTGGAGTTATTTGTTCCTCTCTGTGTGAAGCGAAGAAGAACACAAAAACCATTCCTGGGCTCTGATAATTTATCAGTGACCTATTTTAGGCAAAAAGACCTGTTCAGAAAAAGAAATACCTACAAGCAACAGATGCCCCTTTAGCTTTCAGAAATACACCAAAGCGCAAAACTCATAACCAAGCAATGCTTGCTCACCATCAGCACACCAGGCTTTGGTGCCAGGCGTGGGGGTTTTCAGGAAGTGAGCAGTCAAGACATGCAACAGCTTCAGAGGATGACTAGAAAAAGATGAAAGTCCACACCCAGAGCCAGCAGGACCAACAGACTGAATTTCTTCTGAAACACTTTTAGGAAGTGAAACAAGAAGGATGGGAGAAGTCCTGTGTACATAAAGGTCTCTGTCTGCAGATGGAAGTAACACCTCCAAAACCAGGCCCCCAGTGGGCATCAACTGCCTAGGGTCAAGGCACCCCACCACCACAACAGGCTCTGACAAATGTCCTTGTCCAGCCCCCACATATGCCAGTGTTCAGTCGGGGGCCAAGGGGAAGGTATTATTTGAGAGCTGAGGTAAAGAAGGCTCCAGGTCACACTACCAAGAAGCTGCTGAGCTGGGACTGGAACCCAGGGTTGACTGATGGGGAGTCGAGGAGTGCTTTTTCCATCACACCTCTGAGCTATTCACGTTGCTCAGGTGAAGCCTCTGCTCAAACCACACTCAACAGATAATCTCTACACAACCTCTGAGGGATCTGAGTCTTTGAAAACTAGTGAAGCCACTCTTCATGAAGCTGCTCTAAGAGGTCGAAGGAGCCTGGTGGGCTCAACTCAGGACAGGGAGCCAGATGCTCTGAGCTCTGCTCATGTTCCTACCATCTGTGACAAGTCACTTCATCTCAAATCCTCCCTTGGAAGGATGGGGATAAGGTGACAATATTAAGTTTCCGTGAATTCAATGGAACTAGGAGAACAGATCGTAGAGTTTAAAAACAGGCACTACAGTAATATTTATATCACAGCTTTCTTCAGAAGCATGTGGAAACCCTCAAGCGTTTGTTAAGGCTTATAATACCTAGGAGTGGGTAGGAAATCAGCGGGTCTGTGCTGCTATCAGGGAAACTGAGGCAGAACTGGAGCAAGTGAATGTCTCTGCAAAGGAATAAGGCTCAGACTCACAAAGCCTCATCCTCTGGCCATGAAACCACCTTACCAGCTCCTGGACAAGATATGGCTCCCCAGTCAAGAAGCCATGGGACCTGTACTTTTCTCAGAGACACAGACCCTTCCCTTGGGAATGTTCTTCAAGAACCTGGGGCCAAAAGATCCCCTAGCGGTCATGTGGTTCCTCTCTTCACTCCAAAAAGAATGCAGCTCAACCACTCTCAAGAGAGGTTCTGGATATTGTTTTTTTCTTTTTTTTTTAAATTAATTTCTTTAGTTAGTTTTTTGGCTGTGTTGGGTCTTCATTGCTGCGCACAGGCTTTCTCTAGTTGCAGCAAGTGGGAGCTACTCTTCGTTGCGGTGCGCGGGCTTCTCATTGTCATGGCTTCTCTTGTTGTGGAACACGGGCTCTAGGCGTGTGGGCTTCAGTAGTTGTGGTGTGTGGGCTCAGAAGTTGTGGCTCACAGGCTCTAGAGCGCAGGCTAAGTAGTTGTGGCACATGGGCTTAGTTACTCTGCGGCATGTGGGATCTTCCCAGACCAGGGTTCGAACCCACGTCCCCTGCATTGGAAGGCGGATTCCCAACCACTGCGCCACCAGGGAAGTCCTGGATATTCTTAAATTCGTTTCATGGCCAGCCTGTTTTATGTCTCACAGTTCTCAATAGTCAGGAAAAACTTCCTCTCTTGCCCTGAAAGGTAATCAGTTATAGCAATAACCTGCAGGACTGTTTCATCCTGAAGAAAGTGAATCAAATACTCCTTATGAAGGTCAGACGAGAAGCAAGAAGGCTACATCTTTATATAGGTGCAAATTTAATGGCAGCTAAAGATATTAAATAGCCCCTACACCCCAACCTTGCTCCAGCCTCTCCTTTGTCTCTGCACTTACAGGTCCTTGAGAGCCTGGGGGGGAACCCTGGCTCTTGTCTATACTACCCGATTGACCTTACAGGTGTGATTTAACCTCTCTGTGCCTCAGTTTCCTCGTGGATAAAATGGGGTAACAACAGTAGCTACCTCACAAAGGTTGCTGGGAAGCTTAAATGCGGCATTATAAGTAAAGTGCCTAGCACAGGGTTTGGTACACAGTAGGAGCTCAGTAACCAGTAGCTAGCATTTCCATCAGTACTTTTGGCATTATTACAGGTGTCCCAGTTAACTTGTCCGTGAGGCGCCTACGGACAGACCAAGCCCAACCCCACCCCAGAGGAGGCGGCGCCAGGCCATTTCTTAGCTTTTCTTTTTTTTCTTTTTGAACCTTGGCAAAGAGATAAGGCCCTGAACGACGAGGAGGCCTCAGGATAGCCACAGGGGTGAGTATGCAGGGGGGAACCAGTACCCGAAGAGAAGTTTCCTGTCTGGCCAGGCGCAGGCTCCCTCAGGCCTAAATCTAGGAGTCTCTCCGGGAGGGCGCCCAGGGAGGGACTGCGGACTTGGGGTGTCTGGGGTGCAGGCCGGCGGCCAAGGGGGCGCGAATGAATGAACCCGCAGCCCTTCTGCCTCGTCCTGACCTGGGAAGCCACTCTAGCCCCTCCAGCTCCCTGTCCTCTCCGTGACCTTTGACCCCAGAAACCCCTCACCTCAGACCCCTGACTCCCCGCCCCACCACTTCTCCGGCCTCGCCGGGCTTCCCGTTTCCTCACCCACAGGTCCGAACGGCTCCCGGCGCCACGGCGCTGCTCGACGCGGCAGTAAAATGTCTGCGGCCTTGTCCTCCCGCTCTCCCGGCGCGTCCGTGCCGCCGGCCGCTCCGAGCCCCGCGGCTGTCACCTGCCAGGCGGAAGTGAGCTGCCCGCGCGCGGGCACTTCCGGTGGACGCACGGGCTGGGGGCGGGGTCAAGGGTGCACTGGCTGGGGCGGGGGTTGGTGCCCGCGGGGTGGGGCCAGAAGGGGCGGGGCCTACCGGAATTAACTCCGCCCCCGACACGTCCTTCTGTGTCGCTGTCTTCTGTAGAGCGCGGAGAAAAACTAGGCCAGGTAACCGTTAAGCAATTTAACGTGATGGAGATGGAAAAGTTCGTAGAGACTTTGAGGTCAGTTTCACTTCTGTGTTACAGACGGGAAAACTGAGGTTCTGAAAGGGGCAGGTGTTGCTCAAGAGCACTTACCTTGTGAAGGGAAGAGTTAAACTAGAGCTGTAAGTCTAGTCTAGCGCTTGCAGCCCTTCAGTGCAGCCCTTAGGGGAATTCCGCGTTTTAGGGGAAAACCTCAGACCCTCCAAGGAGAACTTCATAATGTCCCATTTCCCCTTTTGCTGGGTCGGCCAGGACCTCAATTGCTATAGCTATCTCGCTCCCAGCTCTGGTACTATTAACTTTCTACTCCTCCTAGATAATTTCTGATCATTCTCTTTAAAATATTTAAAATAATAATTTGCATTGTAGAGAAATGGAAATATACTAGTAAGCAAAAGGAGATAAAAAATCATCTGCAATCCCACCGACCTAAGGCAATCATTTTTAACGTTTTGGTGAATACCCTTCCAGACTCGACATATCGTGCGGTATTTTTAACTCACCAAGATATTGGTAAAGCTTTCCCAAAACAATAAATACATTTCTATTTGGTGCCTTCCAATGCCTGCATGGAATTCTACAGCATGGATGGCATCACTGTTCTAAAAAACAATCCCCTACAGCTGAACACTCAGGTTGTCACCAATCTTTTAATATTATAAAATGTATTGATAAGTAAGCATGCACAGCCAAGTCTGTATGTCCCATCTAATCCAGATATTACTGTGTTAATATAGTTTTATATGTTTAATCAGCCTCAACTACTTTTTTAAAAAATTTATTTATTTTATTTATTTATTTTTGGCTGCGTTGGGTCTTCACTGCTGCGCACGGGCGTTCTCTAGTTGAGGCGAGTGGGGACTACTCTTCGTTGCAGTGTGCGGGCTTCTCATTGCAGTGGCTTCTCTTGTCGCGGAGCACGGGCTCTAGGCACGTGGGCTTCAGTAGTTGTGGCACACGGGCTCAGTAGTTGTGGCTCACAGGCTCTAGAGCACAGGCTCAGTAGCTGTGGCACACGGGCTTAGTTGCTCCACAGCATGTGGGATCTTCCCAGACCAGGGCTCAAACCCGTGTCCCCTGCATCAGCAGGTGGATTCTTAACCACTGTGCCACCAGGGAAGTCCCTCAACTACTTTTTATAAAATGTTATTTTTAAAGTAATTATAGACTTACAGGAAATTGCAAAAATAGTACACAAAAGGTATCATGTACCCTTCACCCAGCTTCCCTCCATGGTGACATTTTATATATTGGTAGTATAATATTGAAACCAGGATATTGTCATTGGAACAATACCATTGACTACATTACAGACCTTACTCCACTTTTAAAATCCTTTTCTGAAGTAGACAGGAAACAAATAGAATTCTATATGTACATGCCATGTTCCATGTGCTATACACAGCTGTCTGGAGGAACCACCTTTCCCCTAATGACAAATGTTGGCAAATGCCATCAGCCTCATTAGAAAACAAAATTTCACTGGGAATGTGACATGGAAAGAGAAGAATTATCCAACAAAACAAACCAAGGAACTTAAAGGTACCGAGCTGGACAGCTTATGTGAAAGTGACAAGTTAGTGGTAGAAGCAGTCAGAGATTGAAGATTCCCAAGGAGACAGAAGTCACAGCGTCAGTTTGCTCAGGAAGGACATCCTGAGGAAAGTGACATTTGTGCTAGGCTTTGCCCAATAAGAACACAGTTGCATAGGCTGAGACAGAAGGAAAAGGTGATCCAGGGACAACAGTGTAGGGGCAGGAAGGCAAGGGAACCAGACATCTGGGTCCTTCAGAAAGCAGTTCCCAAGTCCCTGATCTGAATCATGCCCTGGGCTGGGTGTTGGATAGTCGCATGGCTGAGGCAAAGGCCCTGCTCTTGCTGACCTTACAGTTTGTCTGGGGAGGATGGCAGAGCAGCAGACACGAGTGTGATTGGTGCTGTGGTAGGGGATGGGCTGGGGGCTATGGGAGTCCAAAACGGGAAGTGCAGAGCAACAATGAATGTTTATGGAGCACCTATGGTGGGCCAGGCGGTGTGCAGAGGGTCTCATTTCCTTCTCACTTCAGCCCCACTTTATCCAGGTGGAGGGATGTTGCAACTCCAAGAGCTTAAGCCAAACAGTGTGTGAGTGGCAGCGCTGAGGGCCTGGCCCCAGAGCCCTAGGATATGTGCTCTCACAAGTCCCACTCGTTCACCTAAAATATATTTGTCACTAAACCAGCCATATTGGGAATACAACAATGAGCAAAAGGCAGCACGATCCCTCCTTGGGGCTATGGTGGAGTGTGGGAGAAAGACAAACAAAGGGATAATTATAACACCACTCAGGGATGGCTTCCTGGAGGAAGTGACATCCAGCCTGAACTGTGAAGGATGATATTCCTGCTACTAACAGTTACTGTGAACGAGTCACTGTGCTTGGCTTTTTCACATATTAACCCACTGAACTCTCCCAACAATTCAATCCCATGACTGTCTCCAAGGAAAGATGAGAAGACTTAGGCCAGTGGGCAGAGCCGATTTCTCCCCCACTCCCCTGTGGGCCTGGGCCTTCTCTCCCATGGCTCAGCCTGACAGGAAAGCTAAAAGGATGCTACTAATAAGCGGAGGCCAAAGGCCGGATAATTACAGCTTGCAGAGGTGGGAGACGGAAGCAGGGAAAGGGGGCCTTTGGGGGCTTCCCTCTCCACCGCCACCACCAAACCCAGCTGGTCACACGGCCGAGTCACACTCACCATCAAACGCTGACCGCTGTGGCTAGAACAGTCGCACCTGGGGCATGTGTGGTTCACCCTGGCCCTCTGAGTCTCCAGGATGGGTGGAGCAGAGCGGATGATGGCCAAGTCCACCTGGAGAGAGAACCAGCTTCTCCCAACAAATACACCATTACTAACAACATCACCTCCTGATTGGAGGAGGACGTTTTTCATTTTCTCCCCTGCCCTACTGAGCTGGCTGATGTTGGACAGGCCTGTGCACCTCTTTGGGCCTCAATTTCTCCACTCTGAGAACTCTGAACCCATCATGGGCCAAGTACTTTGTATACCCTTGACCTCCATCACTTTATTTAACCCTCACTGTTCTCAAGAGGTGGGTGCTACGATAACCCTCACTTTACAGGTGAGCATACTGAAGCCCTGAGAGGCTGAGGAACTTTCCCAACTTCACAAGGCAACAATGCGCCGAGCTGGGAGTCCAGGCCAGGGCTGGTGACCGCAGGGCCCAGGCTTTCCCCCTTGTCCCATCCTCACCTGTCTATGAGGTCTCATCCAATCAGAGGAAGGTGGTGTCGAGAATTGACCTGGTGCTGTGTGACCTTCAGCAAGTCCCTTCCTCTTTGTGACACACAGAAGCTCAGAGCACGCCCTTCCCACCCTCCCTCCACACTGGTGCATAATAAATAAAGGTTGAACAAATTAAATATTCTTTCCGTCTGTGCCCACTAGAGGGCGCACGTGTGACATTAATTGCCACCCTTCCCTTCCAATGTAATTGTTGCATGGGCAGCCCCATGTCAGCCTTTCTACGTCTAGACTGTCTTTCTAGATTCTTCTTCCTGTGATTACTATTCCTCTACTTCAGTTTGTGTGTGCTTGCTGTTTCTGTTGTTTTTATCTTACACATTTCTAAAAGTTGCCACAGAGCCTTTCTGGAAGGAAGCAGGAGGTGACTGTCCATGAGCCTCACTGACTAGGCCAGTGTCCCACCTGCTGAAGGTTGGCAGCTCCGTCTCCCCCCGCCCCGCCCAGGCCAGGACTGGCACAGCCCCCAAGGAAGAGGGGCCTAGAGTCTGCCCAGGACCCCTCCTCCTCTGCCCCCATCTCTCCCTGCTGCAAATGTTCTCATTACACCATCCCTGGGCTTCCCAGGAACAAAATGCTGCTCAACACTCCTGGTTCCTCCACCACCGCAGGCTGCTTCTCAAAGGGCCCTGCTCTCCTCTCTCAGGTGCCCCTGAGAGGGCTGGATGACCCTCCGCTGGTGCAATCGAAAAGGCCCAGACTCTGAAACACACCTGGGTTCAAATCCCCAGCTGGACCTCACTTTCCAATTTGGAAAATGGGGCTGATTGAGCCTTCGTGCAAAGCTGTTACAGAGATTAAATTGTAGAACTTCTGTATAGTGACTGGCAGCCTAGAAACCCTCCTTCAAGGCAGCTGTTATTTGTGTTAATATTAGTTCAGCTCAGCCATTTCCTGGCTGTGTCTGTGAGCACATGACGTAGCTTCTTTGAGCCTCAGCTTCCCTATCTAGAAAATGGTACTAATACTCTATACAGATGTCAAGAAAATTACAGTAGGTATTGTAGGTAATATTCCTAGAGCAACAGCTAGCAGGCACTAAATAAGCATAGTGATTACGTTTATTAAAGGCCACAGATTAGGGCACAGAGAAAATGTCAATAAATTCCAATATAGAAGAACTGGAGTTCATACATCCTTCTTTGATAACAATCTACAAAACTAGAAATTAATAATAAAACCATAAAACTACCCCTACACCTGGCAAATAAAACCCTTTCTTTTAAACAACTCCCGAGACTTCTGGGTCAGGTAGTGGATTCAACATGGGCATGTGATTCTGCTCCTTTCTGAAATCCCACTAAAACAACAGTAAGGGAATTTTAAAATTTTGACAAACTATAGATAAAATAAAATTTGCCTTTTAAACCATTTTTAAGTGTACACTTTAATGGGATTAAGTACATTCACATTGTTGTGCAACCATCACCACCATCCATCTCCAGAGCTCTTTCATCTTTCCAAACTGACACTCTAAACCCATTAAACACTAAACTCCCCATTTCCCCCTTCCCTTAGCCCCTGGCAACCACGATTCTACTTTCTGTATCTACAAATTTGACTGTTCTAGGTACCTCATGTAAGTGGAATCATAGTGTTTGTCCTTTTGTGTCTGGCTTAATTCACTTAGCATAATGTCCTCAAGGTTCATCCATGTTGTGGCATGTGTCAGAATTTCGTTCCTTTTTATGGCTGAATAACATTCCATTGTATGGATAGACCATATTTTATTATATTTATCCATTCATCCATCAGTGGTGGGTTGCTTCCACCTTTTGGCTATTGTGAATAATGCTATAGAAACATTGGTGTACAAGGGGGAAACAGACTCCACTCTTGGAGGGCACACACAAAGTAGGGTGTGCACTGGGACCCAGGGCAAAGAGCAGTGACCCCATAGGAGACTGAACCAGACCTACCTGCTAGTGTTGGAGGATCTCCTGCAGAGGCAGTGGGTGGCTGTGGCTCACCGTGGGGTCAAGGACACTGGCAGCAGAAGTTCTGGGAAGTACTCCTTGGTGTGAGCCCTCCCAGAGTCCGCCATTAGCCCCACCAAAGAGCCAAGTAGGCTCCAGTGCTGGGTCACCTCATGCCAAACAACCAATAGGGAGGGAACCCAGCCCCACCCATCAGCAGACAAGAGGATTAAAGTTTTACTGAGCTCTGCCCACCAGAGCAACACCCAGGTCTACCCACCACCAATCCCTCCCATCAGGAAGCATGCACAAGCCTCTTAGATAGCCTTATCCACCAGAGGGCAGACAGCAGAAGCAAGAAGAACTACAATTCTGCAGCCTGTGGAAGGAAAACCACATTCACAGAAGGATAGACAAAATGAAAAGGCAGAGGATTTTGTACCAGATGAAGGAACAAGATAAAACCCCCAAAAAACAACTAAATGAAGTGGAAATAGGCAACTTTCCAGAAAAAGAATTCAGAATAATGATAGTGAAGATGATCCAGGACTTCGGAAAAAGAATGGAGGCAAAGATCGAGAAGATGCAAGAAATGTTTAACAAAGACCTAGAAGAATTAAAGAACAAACAAACAGAGATGAATAATACAATAACTGAAATGAAAACTACACTAGAAGGAATCAATAGCAGAATAACTGAGGCAGGAGAACGGATAAGTGACCTGGAAGACAGAATGGTGGAATTCACTGCCAGGGAACAGAATAAAGAAAAAAGAATGAAAAGAAATGAAGACAGCCTAAGAGACCTCTGGGACAACATTAAACGCACCAACATTCGCATTATAGGGGTCGCAGAAGGAGAAGAGAGAGAGAAAGGACCTGAGAAAATATTTGAAGAGATTATAGTTGAAAACTTCCCTAACATGGGAAAGGAAATAGCCATCAAGGTCCAGGAAGTGCAGAGAGTCCCCAGCAGGAAAAACCCAAGGAGAAACATGCCAAGACACATAGTAATCAAATTGACAAAAATCAAAGACAAAGAAAAATTATTGAAAGCAACAAGGGAAAAATGACAACATACAAGGGAACTCCCATAAGGTTAACAGCTGATTTCTCAACAGAAACTCTACAAGCCAGAAGGGAGTGGCACGATATATTTAAAATGATGAAAGGGAAGAACCTACAACCAAGAGTACTCTACCCGGCAAGGATCTCGTTCAGATTCGACGGAGAAATCAAAAGCTTTACAGACAAGCAAAAGCTAAGAGAATTCAGCACCACCAAACCAGCTCTACAACAAATGCTAAAGGAACTTCTCTAAGTGGGAAACACAAGAGAAGAAAAGGACCTACAAAAACAAACCCATAACAATTAAGAAAACGGTAATAGGAACATACATATCGAAAATTACCTTAAACGTGACTGGATTAAATGCTCCAACCAAAAGACACAGGCTCGCTGAATGGATACAAAAACAAGACCCATATATATACTGTCTACAAGAGACCCACTTCAGACCTAGGGACACATACAGACTGAAAGGGAGGGGATGGAAAAAGATATTCTGTGCAAATGGAAATCAAAAGAAAGCTGGAGTAGCAATACTCATATCAGATAAGATAGACTTTAAAATAAAGAATGTTACAAGAGACAAGGAAGGACGCTACATAATGATCAAGGGATCAATTCAAGAAGAAGATATAACAATTACAAATACATATGCACCCAACAGCTATAAAAGAGGAAATAGACAGTAACACAATAATAGTGGGAGACTGTAACACCTCACTTATACCAATGGACAGATCATCCAGACAGAAAAGTAATAAGGAAACACAAGCTTTAAATGACACAATAGACCAGATAGATTTAATTGATATTTATAGGACATTCCATCCAAAAACAGCAGATTACACTTTCTTCTCAAGTGCGCATGGAACATTCTCCAGGATAGACCACATCTTGGGTCACAAATCAAGCCTCGGTAAATTTAAGAAAATTGAAATCATATTGAGCATCTTTTCTGACCACAACGCTATGAGATTAGAAATCATTTACAGGGAAAAAAACATAAAAAACACAAACACATGGAGGCTAAACAATACGTTACTAAATAACCAAGAGATCACTGAAGAAATCAAAGAGGAAATCAAAAAATACCTAGAGACAAATGACAATGAAAACACGATGATCCAAAACCTATGGGACGCAGCAAAAGCAGTTCTAAGGGGGAAGTTTGTAGCAATACAAGCCTACCTCAAGAAACAAGAAACATCTCAAATAAACAATCTAACCTTACACCTAAAGCAATTAGAGAAAGAAGAACAAACAAAACCCAAAGTTAGTAGAAGGAAAGAAATCATAAAGATCAGAGCAGAAATAAATGAAATAGAAACAAAGAAAACAACAGCAAAGATCAATAAAACTACAAGCTGGTTCTTTGAGAAGATAAACAAAATTGATAAACCTTTAGCCAGACTCATCAAGAAAAAGAAGGAGAGGACTCAAATCAATAAAATTAGAAATGAAAAAGGAGAAGTTACAACAGACACCGCAGATATACAAAGCATCCTAAGAGACTACTACAAGCAACTCTATGCCAATAAAATGGACAACCTGGAAGAAATGGACAAATTCTTAAAAAGGTATAAGCTTCCAAGACTGAACCGGGAAGAAATAGAAAATATGAACAGACCAATCACAAGTAATGAAATTGGAACTGTGATTAAAAATCTTCCAACAAACAAAAGTCCAGGACCAGATGGCTTCACAGGTGAATTCTATCAAACATTTAGAGAAGAGCTAACACCCATCCTTCTCAAACTCTTCCAAAAAACTGCAGAGGAAGGAACACTCCCAAACTCATTCTATGAGGCCACCATCACCCTGATACCAAAACCAGACAAAGATACTACAAAAAAAGAAAATTACAGACCAACACCACTGATGAACATAGATGCAAAAATCCTCAACAAAATACTAGCAAACAGAATCCAACAACACATTAAAAGGATCATACACCATGATCAAGTGGGATTTACCCTAGGGATGCAAGAATTTTTCAATATATGCAAATCAATCAATGTGTTACACCATATTAACAAATTGAAGAAGAAAAACCATATGACCATCTCAATAGATGCAGGAGAAGCTTTTGACAAAATTCAACACCCATTTATGATAAAAACTCTCCAGAAAGTGGGCATAGAGGGAACCTACCTCAACATAATAAAGGCCATATACGACAAACCCACAGCAAACATCATTCTCAATGGTGAAAAACTGAAAGCATTTCCTCTAGGATCAGGAACAAGACAAGGATGTCCACTCTCGCCACTATTATTCAACATAGTTTTGGAAGTCCTAGCCACAGCAATCAGAGAAGAAAAAGAAATAAAAGGAATACAAATTAGAAAAGAAGAAGTAAAACTGTCACTGTTTGCAGATGAAATGATACTATACATAGAGAATCCTAAAGATGTCACCAGAAAACTACTAGAGCTAGTCAATGAATTTGGTAAAGTTGCAGGATACAAAATTAATGCACAGAAATCTCTTGCATTCCTATACACTAACAACAAAAGATCAGAAAGAGAAATTAAGGAAACAATCCCATTCACCCTGCAACAAAAAGAATAAAATACCTAGGAATAAACCTACCTAAGGAGGTAAAAGACCTGTACTCAGAAAACTATAAGACACTGATGAAAGAAATCAAAGATGACACAAACAGATGGAGAGATATACCATGTTCTTGGATTGCAAGAATCAGTATTGTGAAAATGATTATACTACCCACAGCAATCTACAGATTCAATGCAATCCCTATCAAATTACCATGGCATTTGTTACAGAACTAGAACAAAAAAATCTTAACATTTGTATGGAGACACAAAAGACCTCGAATAGCCAAAGCAGTCTTCAGTGAAAAAAAACAGAGATGGAGGAATCAGACTCCCTGACTTCAGACTATACTACAAAGCTACAGTAATCAAGACAATATGGTACTGGCACAAAAACAGAAATATAGATCAATGGAACAGGATAGAAAGCCCAGAGATAAACCCACACACCTATGGTCAACTAATCTATGACAAAGGAGGCAAGGATATATAATGGAGAAAAGACAGTCTCTTCAGTAAGTGCTGCTGGGATGGGCTTCCCTGGTGGTGCAGTGGTTGAGAATCCACCTGCCAATGCAAGGGACACAGGTTCGAGCCCTGGTCCAGGAAGATCCCACATGCTGTGGAGCAACTAAGCCTGTGTGCCACAGCTACTGAGCCTGCACTCTAGAGCCCACAAGCCACAACTACTGAAGCCCGTGTGCCTAGAGCCCATGCTCCACAACAAGAGAAGCCACCACAGTGAGAAGCCACGCATGACAATGAAGAGTAGCCCCCACTCACCACAACTAGAGAAAAGCCCGTGCGCAGCAACTAAGACCCAACGCAGCCAAGAATAAATAAATAAATAAATTTATTTTTAAAAAGTGGTGCTGGGAAAACTGGACAACTACATGTAAAAGAATGAAATTAGAACACTCCCTAACACCATACACAAAAATAAACTCAAAATGGATTAGAGGCCTAAATGTAAGACCGCACACTATAAAACTCTTAGAGGAAAACATAGGAAGAAGACTCTTTGACATAAGTCACAGCAAGATTTTTTTTGATCCACCTCCTAGAGTAATGGAAATAAAAACAAAAATAAACAAATGGGACCTAATGAAACTTAAAAGCTTTTGCAAAGCAAAGGAAACTACAAACAAGATGAAAAGACAACCCTCAGAATGGGAGAAAATATTTGCCAACGAATCAACAAAGGATTAATCTCCAAAATATATAAACAGCTCATGCAGCTCAATATTAAAAAAACCAACAACCCAATCAAAAAACGGGCAGAAGACCTAAATAGACCTAAATTTCTCCAAAGAAGACATACATATGGCCAAGAAGCACATGAAAAGCTGCTCAACATCACTAATTATTAGAGAAATGCAAATCAAAACTACAATGAGGTATCACCTCACACCAGTTAGAAAGGGCATCATCAGAAAATCTACAAACAACAAATGCTGGAGAGGGTGTGGAGAAAAGGGAACCCTCTTGCACTGTTGGTGGGAAGGTAAATGGATACAGCCACTATGGAGAACACTATGGAGGTTCCTTAAAAAACTAAAAATAGAATTACCATATGACCCAGCAATCCCACTACTGGGCATATACACAGAGAAAACCATAATTCAAAAAGACACATGCACCCCAATGTTCATTGTAGCACTATTTACAATAGCCAGGTCATGGAAGCAACCTAAATGCCCATCGATAGACGAATGGATAAAGAAGTTGTGGTACATATATGCAATGGAATATTACTCAGCCATAAAAAGGAACAAAATTGGGTCATTTGTAGAGATGTTGATGGATCTAGAGACTGTCATACAGAGTGAAGTAAGTCAGAAAGAGAAAAACAAATATCGTACATTAACGCATATATATGGAACCTAGAAAAATGGTACAGATGAACCGGTTTGCAGGGTAGAAATAGAGACACAGATGTAGAGAACAAACGTATGGACACCAAGGGGGGAAAGTGGCGGGGGTGGTGGTGGTGGTGGCGTGAATTGGGAGATTGGGACTGACATGTATACACTGATATATATAAAATGGATAACTAATAAGAACCTGCTGTATAAAAAATAAAATAAAATTCAAAAATTCCAAAAAACCCCCACAGATATGATCTAGACTAATTGCTGCAGACACATAGATTATTCTGGAAGGAAACATCAGAAACTGATAACATTGATCCCTGTGGGGAAGGGACTTGCATAGTTGAAGGACACCAGAGGGAAGGAGATTTCCCACTGAACTTCCTTTTGAACCTATAAAATTATTTTAAACTTTTCATTTTGAAATACTTTTAGACTTACAGAGAAGTTACAAAAATAGCAGGGTGTTCCCATTTACCCTTCACCCGGCTTCCTCTAATGTTTATATCTTACCTAACTGTAGTACGAGGATCAAAACCAAAACATCAAAACTGTTCATACAGTGCTAGTACCTAAACGCTAGGCTTTATTCAAATGTCACCAGTTTTCCCACTAATGTCTTTTCTGCATCAGGATCCAGGATGCCACATTATACTTCACCATCATGTCTCTTTCAACTCCTCCGGTCTGTGACGGTTTCTCAGTCTTTCCCTTAATTTATCAACGTTAAGCATCATGCATTTTTGGTAATACCACAAAAGTGATGTGCCCTTCTTGGTACGTGGCATCAGGGGATACATGGTACATGATTGCCATAGATCTTATTACTGGTGATGTCAACCACTGTCACCTGGTTGAGGTTTTATCTGTCATGTTTCTCCACTGTAAAGTTACTATTTTTCCTTTGTAATTAATAAATATGTTGTGGGGAAATACTGTGAGATTATACAAAATCCTATTTCATATCACACTTTTTCCCACTAACCTTAGCATCCCTCACTGGTTCTTGACTGCAACAGTTATCACTATGGTGTTTGCCTAATGATGATTTTCTATTTCCCTCATTTCTTCTGTACGTATTAATTGGAATTCTACTGTAAGGAAGAGCTGCCCTTTCTTCTGCATTAATTTATTTATTCAATTATTTATTTATATTCATATTCGATTATTTATTTAAATCCAATTATTAGCCTTAGGAACTCATGAACATTTTTTCTGAGTTATAATCCAACTCTATCCTTATTTATTTTGTGGATCATTTTGTCCAGCTTCAGCCTTTGGGAATTCCTTAAGGTTGGCTCCTGTCAACAGCCCTCATCTTTTTTTTTTTTTCAGCACTTCCTTACTTTCTGATAGCTCAAGAAATTTCCAGGTTCTCCATCAAGAGATGAATGAAGAAGTGACATATACACACACACACACGCACACACATATACACACAATGGAATACTACCCATCCATAAAAAAGAATGAAATTTTGCCATTTGCAACAACATGGATGGAATTGGAGGGTATTATGCTAAGTGAAATAAGCAGACAGAGAAAGGCAAATACTGTATGATATCACTTATATGTGGAATCTAAAAAATACAACAAACTAGTGACTATAACAAAAAAGAAATAGACTCACAGATATAGAGAACAAACTAGTGGTTACCAGTGGGGAGAGAGAAGGGGGAGGGGCAATACAGGGGTAGGAGATTAAGAAGTACAAACCATTATGTATAAAATAAGGTACAAGAATATATTATACAACACAAGGAATATACCCAGTATTTTACAATCACTATAAATGGAGTATAACCTTTAAAAATTGTGAATCACTATATTGTACACCTGTAACATATAACATTGTATAGCAACTACACTTCAATTTAAAAAATAGGGTTAGGGCTTCCCTGGTGGCGCAGTGGTTGAGAATCTGCCTGCTAATGCAGGGGACACGGGTTCGACCCCTGGTCTGGGAGGATCCCACATGCCGCGGAGCAACTAGGCCCGTGAGCCACAATTACTGAGCCTGCGCGTCTGGAGCCTGTGCTCCGCAACAAGAGAGGCCAGCAATAGCGAGAGGCCCGCGCACCGCGATGAAGAGTGGTCCCCACTTGCCGCAACTAGAGAAAGCCCTCGCACAGAAATGAAGACTCAACGCAACCAAAAATAAAAATAAATAAATAAAACTATAAAAATAAATAAAAAAATAAAAATAAAAAATAAAAAATAGGGTTAAAAAAAAAGGAGTCCTTGTTCATGGAAGATCCAGTGCTCCAATAAAATCAATATAACTTTGGATTAAAAATCTGAAATGGGGAATTCCCTGGCAGTCCAGTGGTTAGGACTCCGAGCTTTACTACCAAGGGCACGGGTTCAATCCCTGGTCGGGGAACTAAGACCTTTCAAGCCGTGTGGTGCGGCCGAAAAAAAAAAAAGATCTGAAATGATGTCCCGTCCCATCAACCACAAATTAAGCTTTGAGATTATAGAGTCACAACCTTTCCCTGGCAAACCCCTCAAATACCCAGCCACCATATGAAAGAAAAACTGTTCAAAATGTAATGTTACACATTTTGATAATATTAAACATTTCTTCTGTTAAAAAAAAAAAAAAAAAAAAAGAAGTTTCCAGACCCATCTTGTATTTCCTCTGCCCCAGCACTGGAATCAACCATTTTTCCAAACAAATTACCCTGGCATCATGATTTTATTAACCACAGATTAAATTTGTTCATTATGCTTTCTTTAGGTTAATATTAACTAGGTTACCTGAACACAGCATCCTGGGTGTGTTATGTGCATTATCTTCAATCCTCATATTACTGCTGCAGGCTGTGTACTATTATTACTGCTGTTTCAGAAATGGAGAAACTGAGGCTCAAAGCTCAGTTCGTCTATCCAGGTGGAGAGTTTGAACCCAGGTCTGTGGGCCTCCAAGCCCAGGCTCTTTTCCCTGATGGAGACTGGAATTTAGGGAGGGAACGAGGGAACTGACAAGTCCACATCAGCATCTAGAAGAATTGTGATGGCTGCCTCAGAGGCTGTGGTGGACATGTAACGTGTCACTCTGGCTAGACTGAGTGACATTTCCCACAGCTCCCTTCCCTGGGTGGGTCACAGGAGAGGTTCTTGCATGCCTGCCACTGGCCCACCTTCCCCAGGGTTGGGCCTTCAACTTCAACTCCTAGGCCAATGGTGTGTGTTTGGCTCTGTGAGGAGCAGCCTGGCAGTAAGAACTGACCTGGGTTTCAGCCTGTCTGCACGGGCTTGTGCCTGTGGATTCCAGCACGTTCTTGCTCCCCCACTACCTTACATCCGTCTGCCCTTCCAACAGCCTACCCCGTGGCTTCAAGCTCCAGCATCAGACTCAAGGATACAGCCTTCCAGAGACAGCTTAAGGTGCCCCTACAGTCACCCTAAGTTCAAACACTTGTGACAAATCCTTTACTCTCTGTGGCCGGGTGTTTCCACTTGAACCCTAACTGAATCAGAGGAGAGACAGTGGTTCAGAGCAGGTGGGCCCTTAGAGCTCAGGGCCTCCAAGGGTCACCAGCATCAGGGTCTTCCCGCCAGGCCTGCTCAGAGTCCAGCTTTCCTATCTGTCCTGCAGCTATCAGTGGAGGAGGAGGACAGAGTTTCCCAAGCTGGTGCTGACAACAAAAAGCTGCAGTTACCTACTGAATCCTACATAAACATCAGATGCTCTGTGTCATAGGGGGTATTTTGGTAAATGGGCATCCTGGAACTGGGGCACCCTGGGGACAAAGTTGGTGCTGGGACTCCGTGGGTGGGTACCACCACCAGGATGGGGTCATCTGCTCCTCAGGAGCAGTGTTGGGCCTCAGCATCCAGGGTGGGACCCTGCTCCGGAACTCAATTGGGTAAAGAGACACAGGTGAGCTGTACATCCGTGATGGCCAGACTCTGCAGCTCAGGCCCGGGGTGGCCACCAGGGGGCGCTGATGCCATGCCCAGATGGCAGTGATGTCCCTAGGGGTGTCAGGGTGCCTGGGAGTTAGGAAGAATCCAGGGTAGAGGAATGGGGGTCTCCAAGGTTGAGCAGGGCAAATGCCCACTGTACCTGTAGGAACCCTTGGTGCTTTGGCTCCATCTGCTCCACCTTGGGCAGCTGGAGTACAGAGCTGGGTTGGTGCCACCTGGGACCCCCAGGAGGGCTACACTCGTCGAAAGGCCTGAGGCTATCACCATGCAGGGTGGGAGGCTGGATGTGGCAGGCCTCAGCTGCGTGAGGATTTCTGTTACTCCTTCACTGCTTACCGATCATGTGACCCACTGACCCCTGTTCAGGCCTCAGTTTCCCCATCTGTACAATAAGGGGGTGGATTGGAAGATCATTCAGGTGACTCCCAGCTTACCAGTAATAATAGAGATGATGGTGGCGATGGTGATGGCGGTGCCACTTGCCAAGAATTCATCATGTGCCAGACTCTGCACAAAAGTCATTTAATTGGGACTTCCCTGGCGGTCTAGTGGTTAGGACTCCACGCTTCCACTGCAGGGGACGTGGGTTTGATCCCTGGTCGGGAAACTAAGATCCCGCATGCTGCATGGCACAGCCAAAAAAAAGAAAAAAGTCATTTAACTGGGCTGTGTCCCTTACTCTGCATGATGACCCCATAGGGTGGGCACAGATGTCATCCCCATTTCATAGGTGAGGACATAGAGGCTCACACAGCTGGAAAGGAGCTGAGCTGGGAGATAGCACAGCTGGGAAGAGTCCAGCCCAGGATCACATGGACCTGGGCTTGGATCCAGGTTCTGCCGTTTCTGTCTGTGTGACCCTGAGCAAATCACTAGCCCTCTCTGTGCCTCTGTGTCCTCTGATGACCACTCCACAGGGCAGCCATGAGGACCAAAGGAGGTCATGCCCAATGCCTGGTGCCCAGGGAGCACACCGTGGACATCGACCATTGTTCTAGACTAAATGCATCACTGTCTGTGGTTGAGGTTGAACCACAGTTCGCTGGATCCCACAGCCCTGGCTCTCCACCCTCTGGGTAAATCCTTGCAGAAGCAGGAGGTGAGATGCCACCTGGGTTGAGAACTCCCGTTTCATGACAGGCTCAGGTCGCCCCCCCAGAGGAGCCAGGTCGCCACAGCTGCACATCAGGCCTGCCCGGCGCCTAGGAAGCTGCCTGCCCAACTCCCCAGCCAGGTGTGGCTGCCCCCAGGCTGCACAGGTATTCTTGCTTCACCTGGGCAGCAGCCTCTGCCATCCCATCCTGGCAGTCTCAGAGCCAGCCTCCGCCCCCAGGATCTCACCAGACTCTCAGCCCCCTTGCCAGGCCCAGCTCGCATCCCACTTCTCCACCAGGTCCTGGGAGAGCCCTATGACCAGACGCCCAACAGCTGCCCCAGCCTTGGGGGTCTCCAGAGCAGCTGATCCCAGACTGCCAGTGCAGGATGGGAGCTGCCTCTACCGATCTTCTGCAGTTGTTAGAGAGTGAAAAAGACTTGAAAGATGCTGAGGAATATAAGGAGGACGCTTAGTACTGGATTCGGTGAAGTTAGAAGCCTGATGTTTTTCTGTACAGTGTGTCTTTGGCATTCAATCCTGGGATCCATTCCACATTCATTATTTTTGACCATTGCTGGGTGTTCAAGGAGTATGAGTATGTGATTCTTTTTACGCAGCGCATATATTTTTCTTTGCCTGATTTAATGTGCCAAGTAAATGAGTTCATCTAATAAAGTTGCTTCTTTTATACTTTAAAAATGGTAAATGTTATAATATGTGAATTATATCTCAATTTTATAAAGGGAGAAAGAGGACCTGGGCTACAGTGCTGACTCTAGCCATGTGGCCTCGGGTGAGTTTCTTACCCTGCTGGTGCCTCCTTTCCATCCCCTATAAAATGGGGACAAAATGTTTCCCTTTGGAAGTCGCTGGGAGGATTTACCTTATAATGAATGTGGAGCCTCAGCACAGTGCCTCACCTGCGGTGGGTCCCCAGTAATGAACGTGGCCACTGTGGTGCTGGTGAAGCACCAGGATGACGTCCACCTCAGCTCCTGCCAAGCCACGGCAGGAGGGCCAAAAAGAGGACACTTTCTTGGACCACTCACTGTGCAGCAGGATGTCAGAAGCCAGATGACCTGGCCCGGCTGTGTGATTTGGGGCAAGTCGCTTGCCTTCCCTGAGTCTCTGTTTCCTCATCTGCACAGTGGAGATGATCATAGCACCCTCCTCACCTGCTGCACGAGAAGATGTGGACAAAAACCCAAGTGTGAAATGCCACGTGCTGCATAGACCCCTACACTGAAAATAGCTCTGAGAGGGGAAAAGTCTGCTCCCGGCCGTGCTGGCTGGTGCTCTTTGTCAAGCCCACCCCCTCCCCCATATGCTCACCTACTCCTTCAGCTGCCTAATCTCAGCCTCCCTGTGCTCCACCCACAGGCGCTGGTTCTGCTGGCAGAGCTCTGGCCTGATAGGATCCAGTGGGGGGACAGCACGTGGGGCTGCAGCACGGGGGACACACCGTGGATGCTCCAGAGGCTTGGACAACAGGGAAGGAGAGCACCTCCCAGGCCTCACCAGGGTGGCAGAGTGACTTGAATTCTGGCCAGGGCAGGAATGCACACAGCACCACTTCTTTGTTGAGTGTCCAAGGTGAGAAGGCATTTGTCTGCTAGAGCCTCAGTTTCCAGTTTCCCAAACCCACAAATAATGGAACCCCTCATAACTTCTCATGAGCTGCCCTTTAGAAGATATTGCTTTAGTGTCCCCCCAGCCCCGAACTCCTGCCCGATTCCTCACCCAGTAACCCCCAAACTGGCGGATCCCCTTGCCCCAACATGGCTTACCTGCCTGGGTACCGAGGAGATACTGTTCTCAAAGAGGACGTTGCTGGCGTCTACGCTGTGTCCCTTAACAGTAGCGTCTGGTGGATGGCATCAAGGGGTGGGGCTGGCGGTGTCCCTGGTCTCCCCGGTCCCCACCACCTGGCTGCTGCTGGAGCTGCTGTCCTTTGCACACAGAGTCAGGGCAGCCCCCTGGCCGTACAGGGTCTGATGCCTGCATTCCTCCCTGCGGCCTCGCCAGTGCTTAGCAGAGCAGCTGGGGCTCATGAGAGTGATGATGAGTGAATGAATGAATGAATGAATGAATGAATGAATAGCAACACAAGGCTGCATTTGGCCCGTGGATCTGGGGGACTTAGCGGCTCTCAGTGGAACTGGGACCCTGGATTTGGGTCCTGGCTCTATCTGCCCCCACTCAGAGGCCGTGGGACCTTGGCCAAGGTTCTCCACCTCCCCAAGCCTCAGTTTCCTTTTCTGTAAACCAGGGAGAGTAACAGTCCCAACCTCCTGGAGCCACTGGAGAGAAGCGAACACAGCCTGGGGCTATCACGATTACCCACCCCAGCCAACGCCCACCTTCCTGAGACACCTGGGCACCACCACCTGGGCGCTAGAGGTGGGTTTGGAGGTGAAGGGGGGATGCTGAGCTGCTCTCAAGGGTACTGGCATGACGCCTTGGTGAGGAGGCTTCAGGACCCGCGGCAGGGAGCCCACGAGGGAGCCCCCCAGCCTGTTCTGTGGCCCCTCCCTGTCTACACCCAGCCCAGGGTGGCACACAGCCACCAGCAGTGCCTCCCCGCCACCGTCCCATCCCCAGCTCCCCCAGATCCAGCCTCTGTCAGAAGGAGCCTGCAATTACCACCCCTGCCTGAGCCCTTCTCAGAACCTTCCCTGGTCCAGCTCTCCACCTGGCACCTGGCCCTGTGACCTCTGCAGCCTCTCCCCCTCCTCCCCCACCCTCCCACTCTGAGCTCTGGCCACAGGGACCACCTGTTGAATTCCTCATGTCCTTCTACCTGTGCTGGTCCCTCCGTCCTTGAGAACACCTCCAAGTTTCCCTTAGACTCAGCTCAGCTGCATCTCTTCCAGGAAAGTTTTGCTGCCCCTCCACTGGGCTCCCCTACCACCCTGTGCCTTTGTCCACCTAGCACGGCCCTTTCCACCCTCCTCAATGACTGGATTTGTGGTTCTAAATCAGAACCACCATCTACTGAGGCTCAGTGTATGCCAGGCACTGAGCTGAACTCAGTGACCTCAGACAAGCCGCTTCACATCTCCTTAGAAGGGGATGCCAGTACCTCCCTCACGGGGTGTGGGGTGGGGTAGAGGGGCTTATGCTTGTCAGGTGCCCGCACAATACCCAGCATCAGGGTTGTCCTGGTTACCAAGGGGCTAGTCCCAGGGCTGCCCTCTGACACCCACCCCCCAGATGGCGAGAACTCCCCAGATTCCCTCCTCTGCTCTTCCTGCTCCCTCCCAGGCCACGCAGCCAGCAGGGATTTGTCCTCTGCAGGGACATGCAGGCTCCTTTTATATTTATTTATTTATTTATTTACTTACTTACTTACTTACTTTTGGCTGTGCTGCATGGTTTGCAGGATCTTAGTTCCCCGACCAGGGACGGAATAGGGGCCCCAGCAGTGAAAGTGCTGAGTCCTAACCACTGGACCGCCAGGGAATTCCCTGTCAGGCTCCTTTTAAAGCCTGACTTTTAACCACCACCCTGAGCTGTGTGTGCCTGCCCCTCCCATGTCACTGCATACTCCTGTCTTAGTGGCTAGGAGCACGCGGTCTGGCACCAAGCGGGGCTAAATAGAGTCTGTTGGGCTGAAGGAAGAAATGACGTGATTAAGCAGCAGCTTAGGGTGGTCTGGATTCGTTGAAATGCCTGGGCCCCCACCATGGCTCCTGCCTCCCATGTCACTCTGGCCCTCCGTCCGCAGCGGTTTCACCCACAGTGAGCAGGCCTTGTTGCCTAGAATTTTCTGCTCTTGGCAGTGTTCCAGAAGCTCTCCTGAGCTGATCTTCTTATTCCAAGATCAGCTCACACTCGCCCACATTTCTGAGCCTTTATTTAGGCTGTACACCCTTCCCGAGCCCCCCACCCCACCCTTACCCCACCACACCCCCAGCAGCCCGTAAGCCTCCTCAGCCAGGAAGCCCACCCTGCTTTGAGGCCAGGAACTCAGGGGAAGAAGCTTCTCCTGGCCCAAGGCTGGGTCTGAGGAAGGTGGCGCCTGAGAAGGGCGCCCATGGGCAGGAGGCCTGTTGTATCCAGCCTCAGTGGGCCTTTATTGGGCCCCGCATGTAAAGCACTAAGCTGAGCTATTTGCTAGTCATTTCAGAAATACAGATTAAACCAACACGGACCTACTGTATAGCACAGGGAACTCTGCTCAATATTCTGTAATAACCTAAATGGGAAAAGAATACGAAAAAGAATAAATACATGTATATATATGACTGAATCACTTTGCTGTACACCTGAAACTAACGCAACATTGTTCATCAACTATACTCCAATATAAAATAAAACTTAAAAGAAAAAGAAATACAGATTAAAAAAAAATTTTTTTTCCCCTTAACTACAAAAGTGATGTATACTTGTGGTAAAAAAAAAAAGTTCAGGGAATTCCCTGGTGGTCCAGTGGTTAAGACTCCGTGCTCCCAATGCAGGGGACACGGGGTTCCATCCCTGGTCAGGGAACTAGATCCCACATGCTGCAACTAAGAGCCCGCATGCTGCAACGAAGATTCCCCCACGCGGCAATGAAGATCCCTCAAGCCGCAACTAAGACCCGGCGCAGCCAAATAAATAAATAAATTTTTTTAAAAGAAAGTTCAAAAACAACAATAACTCCTCCACCCTCACCTTGTATGGTTTATTCCTGCACCAGGGTGTGGCTCCCCGCCCCCGCTCCGCCCAAGGAAGGCAGAGGAGAGCAGCTCTGGTTGAGGGCAGGGGCTCAGGCACCCGGGCATATGAGGCTCACATCTGCAAGGTGCCACTGCTGACCCCATGGCCTTGGGTGGGCTCTTGGCCTCGCTGAGCCACTGTGAAGTGGGGAGAATAACAGGAACTCGCCCCAGGGGGTTGCTGTGGGGGTTGAAGGCTGGGGTACACAGGCCCACATAGGAGACGCGCTCGATGGACGGTGGCCATCGTTACTGGTGATATCAGACCCCACTCCTTCCCACCGCGGCAGCTGGAAAAGTCCTGAGCAGCCCAAGCTCCGCAGAGCCTGCTGGCTGTACGGATCAGTAACAAGAGCTGGCCAGGCCCCGTGCTCAGCACCCTCCTCAGGGTCTGGGTCCCAGCACCAGGTCTGTGTATGTTTGGGGGAGAGGGGGTGTTTCTGGTCCCGACAGCATCCTTTAACCCCTCCCCCTCGCCCACCCCCACGCCTTCCCCTTGGAGGGCTTTTCTGAGCCTGGAGGAACCAGGCCTGCCCTAAAGCTGGCCCACTGCAGGAACTGCAGGCAGCATACTTCCGAAGTGCTGCACCAGGTTTTTTCTCTGTATCCTCCCCAGCTCCTAGTGGCTGTAAATCTTCTCCCCGCAGGGACTGCAGAGGCGCTGCCCGGCAGCTCAGGCAGGGCTGACTCCCTTGCCCTCCTCCTGGCTCTGCAGGGCACAGCTCCTGTCTGTGGCCCAGGCAGGATGCCCAGGGCAGGCGACTGCAGCTTTCTTGCCCTCATCCTTCCAGGCCGTCCCGCAGGGCTGGGTTCCCCACTCACCACTCCCTTCCCTCTCAACCAGCCTCACTTTCTCCACCTGAAAAACAAGAGGCTTGGGTCTGAATCTTTTTAAAAGATCCTCACCTGAAACTAACACAACATTGTAAATCAACTATACTCCAATTAAAAAAAAAAAAAGATCCTAATGAGAGTCATAATCACTTAAAAAGTGCTCACACACACAACACACAATTTTGCATCAAACTTTACCCTCCCCCACCAGATCTGCCACAACTCTGGACTCTGCCTGGTTAGGAACCTCTGTGTCTCCAGAGCTACTGTTATTTTCAAAAAGCAAGCTGCAAAACAGAATGTATCATATCATCTTTTTAAAAACATAAATATTAGCATTTACTTGTAAATGCATAGGAAAATCTAAAGGAATCTATATAAGAAATGATTCCAGAGCTTGTCTCTAGGGTGTGGGGTTTCAGGGGCTTTTACTGTGTACCTCAGACATTTTTGGAACTGAATATTTTTGTAACAATTGTATGCTTTTAGGGATTTCTTTTATTCCCATTTAAAATATGATCCTATTATAGTATCACCAACAACCCCAAGTTCACCAGGCCATTGTTTCTTTTGTTGAGCACATTGAGTCAACCAGGGACCCAGATGGTACTGAGGACTCAGGCTTCTGAAGTGTGATAAGCAAGGGATCAACAGGATTAAGACCATGACTTGACACTTAATACTGGGTTCCTACAGGGAAGGTAATTAACCTGTCTAGGCCTCAGTTTACCCTCCAAAATGGAGTTTATCCTCAGTTCATGCCTCAAAGGGTTTCTTACTTTGCTAAGAAGGAAAAATAATTATTTTATTTATTTATTTATTTTTAATAATTTTTTTTTTTAAAGAAAAGACTCTTGAATGAGGCAGGCTCTTAAAGACCCTGCCTGGGTCCCCAGTGGAGTCACTAGGTCTTGGTACCACTTTCATTGCCCCCCCCAACTTCTTCCCAGCTGTTGGGTCTCAAGCTGGACCCCCAGAAGGTCCCCACAAGACCAGGAGCCCAGAAGACGAATGTGGCTAATGGAATCTGGCCTGGCCTCTTGTGTCTGGCACCAGTTCAGCAATGGGGATATAAAAAACCCAGACATCACCTCATCGCTGTTTCATCAAAAAAGGAGACTTTCTCCCTGCACATCCCTGCAGAGGACAAATCCCTGCTGGCTGCGTGGCTTGGGAGGGAGCAGGAAGAGCAGAGGAGGGTATCTGGGGAGTTCTCCCCATCTGGGGGGTGGGTGTCAGAGGGCAGCCCCTTGGTAACCAGGACAACCCTGATGCTGGGTATTGTGTGGGCACTTGACAAGCATAAGCCCCTCTACCCCACCCCACACCCCGTGAGGGAGGTACTGGCCCTTTCTAAGGAGATGTGAAGCAGCTTGTCTGAGGTCACTGAGCTACACCCAGGATTTGCCCCAAGTCTGACTGACTCCGGAGCCGGTGCTCTCTGCTTCCTAGGAGCCAAGAGGCCCGTGGCCTAAGCACACCTCTCTTCAAACAACATGTGCAAACTTGGGCAGGTCTGAGACCCTTCCTGAATGCTTCCATATCCCCCAAAGCCTCTGGATTTTCAGAGGAAAACTCTGGGCCACCTAATCTCTTCCTCCAGGATAGCTCTGCCATGCCTTTACATGTTGGGCTTTCCTGGAAGATTTGATCTGAACACAGGGCCTGACAGCCTCAGAAAGTGAACTAAAACAGCAACCAGACAGACAAACAGAACCCTCACGGGCCCAGACAGTCTCCAAGAGCTATGATAGGAAGGTTCCTGCAGTCCCAGATACCTGATGCACTCTTTCTAGGGGCCAGTCCTGCCCCGCCGGCCCCTCTGGCTGCCCGCTCAGTCCACCTGGCTCAGGGTCCTCATGCTTCCCCCCCTCTACCCCACTCTAGAGGACCTGGGGTCCCCTCATGCCTCACTGAGTGCAAGTCAGAATACTAGGGACCCTGTAGGCATCTCAGGACTCCTCAGCAGGGCCCCCCAAGGCCAGTGCACCAGCACGACTAGGCAGAGGTGGGCCTCACCACCCCCCAACCCCCATCTTCCTTTCTTCACCCACCTTCTTTGGGGTGATTACTGGGAAAACGGGCCCAAGGGTGTCTTAGGAGAAGCTACGAAATCAGATTTTTATGCTAAATCACCTGGTTGTTGTTGTTTTATTTTTTTTTTTTGGCAGTGCCACGCAGCATGCGGGATTTTAGTTCCCTGACCAGGGATTGAACCTGTGCCCCCTGCAGTGGAAGTGCGGAGCCCTAACCACTGGACCGCCAGGGAAGTCCCCACCCAGTTGTTAAATGTAGACAACAGTTCTGGTCATTTGCTATGTGATCTCAAAACTGCCCTTCCGCTGCTCTGATCGGCATCCCAGGGGCTGACCCTTGTGAACTACATTTCCCAAGTTCCTTTGCCAACTGGCCCTGGTTCGGTTCAGCCAATGGGAGGCACTGAAGGGAGACTGGAGGGTGGGAAGAAGCCAGGGTATTTCCCCCTCTCTGCGCAGTGGCTGGGTATCCTCCGAAGCTCCACTGCCCGCAGGCAGCCCATTCTCCATGATTTCAGGCCATGAGTTCCAGTAACCACTCCCCCATTTCCTGTTTGGCTTTTCAAAACTGCCCCTATGGAACCCCTTAAAGTGGGCTCTGTTTTTCTGACTGATATAGTAACTAATTCAAATCCTCTTTTTCCCCCCACATTAAAAAAAAAAAAAGTGGTAAAAAATATGACATAAAATTTACCATTTTAATCATTTTTAAGTGTACAGTTCAGTGGCTTTAATTACAGTCACAATGTTGGGCAACCATGACGACTATCTATTTGCAAATTAAAGCCTTTTAATAACCTTGGGGCTGAACCAAGCTGGTCTGCAGCCTACATCAGCCTGCGTGACCTTCACTTTGCAGGTGGCAAATAACCTCTCATGAATTCTCCCACCTGAGCATCTCAAAGCCCCTGATGTTAATGGAAGAGGGAAGATGACCCCTATTTCACAGAGGAGGAAACTGGAGCTCAGGCAGGTCAAGGCTACTGACCAAGATACCTGATTCCAAGCCCTGTGCTCTGTCCTCTTAGCTTCCCCAGCTTTCTGTTAGCTCCCCGCCTCCCCACTCTCCAAACCCGTGCACATACCCCCTGCTGCCCTGCCCGCCATCAGGGGTAAACTCCTGCCACTGAGCTTCCCCACAAAGTGTCATCCCAGAGAGTTGGGTGGGGGTGGGGGTCCTTGGGGTCTGCACACCCAAGGACACCACAGAGCTGGGCACCAAATAAGAATAATGACAACAACAACAACAATAATACCACCTAATGTTTATTCACACTCAATTCCTTCTGCATGTGGGAAGGAAGGAAGAGCTCTGAGGGTCTCGTGTCTGTGCTTTTCAGGGGTCAGATAGAAGAAGGGGGTGGTGGAAAAGCTCAGAGCAGAGGCCTCCATAATTAAAACAACCCAACTATCACTTATCAAGGGCCAACTACATTCCCCAGTTTGAGGTACTTTGTCTCTTAATCCTCCTGAATGAGAAAACAGAGGCTCCTCAGGGAGGTGGACTCACCCGGTTCCACAGCAGGAAGGGCTGGAGCCGGGACCCACACCTAAGTCAGTTTGGTCCCCAAAGACTGAGGCTGCCCCGCCTGCCCTGACACTCCCGCTCTGTTCACTCTGGCCTCCCAGCCTTTGCACGGGCTGTTTCCCCACACTGAGCAGCGTCCGTGAAGGATAATGAAGTGGGTCTCAGATTGGGCGGAAGAGGTCTCCCCAGGCCTGCCGCAGCCCTTTCCAGTCGCTGGGCAGGGCCCTGGACCAGCGCCCAGGCTCTGCTGCAGCCTGAAGAGGAGAGGCAGTTGCTGGGGGGTGGGGGTGGGCACAACGGCAGTGGGGAGAGGGGCCCTGGCGGGGGGATGGAGGCCTTCAGTGGCCCCACGTCTCCACCAGGGCATGACAGACATTCTATGTCAAGCCCTGAGCCACTCACAGACCTGGGTTTAAACCTGGCTCTGAATAACACACATTCAGGTTTGCCTGTGAACACACAATCCTGCTCTGAAGGACACTTGAGAATCATCCTGGTTGCCTCCAGGGGAGGAGCTGGGTGGCTGCAGACCGAGGCAGAGGAGGCAGACTTTTCACTGTCTATCCTTTGGGCCCTTGGACTTTTGAACCATTAATAAATAATTAAAAAAATTTAAATCCTGGATTGGTAAATCACTGTGTGACCCTGAGTAAGTCACTTAGCCTCTCTGAGCCTCTATTTCCCCAACTGTAAAATAGTGTTAATTATAGCACTTACTCCATAGGGTAAGGGTAAAGCATAAATAAAAGCATGCATGCAAAGAGTTAAGCATAACACCTGACACACAATAAGAGCTCCTAGAATGGGATTGCTATTATTATTATTATTATTGGCCATTTGCCTGACAGACCCCAGGCAAGGGCTACTGCCACAGTCCTCTGTCACCTTCCAGGATTTCATCCTCAATATGGAGGCCATTCCAGCAAACGCCAGCTCTGTTGCCACTAGCTCTGTGACTTGTGTAGATCATGTCACTGCTCTGTGCCTCTGTTTCCTCCTCTGTGAAACAGAGACACTAGAACTTGCCCACTATCCACAAGACTATTAACAGTCCAGATTGGTCATTCAACATTTCCTAGCGATCTCGGTACTGCATATGGTGCCCGGCACAGGGTGCCAGGGTGAGGGTGAAGGGCTCACAGTCTTGTGGGGGAGGGAGGCAGATAGATTAACCGATGCTTACAAGAGAGAGACGTGGTGGATGAGGGAAAGAGAACTAAGAGAGGCCAGCAAAGGAGCCTAACCCAGCCTGGGGAGGGAAGGACAACAAGGAAGCCTTCCTGGAGGAGGTGTTGCCACACCTGAGCACTGAAGGATGATCAGGGGTTGGTCAGTCAGTTAAAGGAGAAAGTGGGGACTTCCCTGGTGATCCACTGGTTAAGACTCTGCGCTTCCACTGCAGGGGGCACAGGTTTGATCCCTGGTCAGGAAACTAAGATCCCGCATGCCGTGTGGTGCGGCCAATAAATAAATAAATACATTTTAAAAATTTTTAGGGGGCTTCCCTGGTGGCGCAGTGGTTGAGAATCTGCCTGCCAATGCAGGGGACACGGGTTCGTGCCCTGGTCTGGGAAGATCCCACATGCCGCAGAGTAACTGGGCCCGTGAGCCGCAATTACTGAGCCTGCGCGTCTGGAGCCTGTGCTCCGCAACAAGAGAGGCCGCGATAGTGAGAGGCCCGCGCACCGCGATGAAGAGTGGCCTCCACTTGCCACAACTAGAGAAAGCCCTCGCACAGAAACGAAGACCCAACACAGCCATAAATAAATAAAAAAAATAAAAAATTAAAAAAAAATTTTTTTAAAAAAGGAGAAAGGGGGTCAGAAAAGGAAATGCAGGCAGGAGAAGCAGTAAGAGCAAGGGTTGGAGGTAGAAGACCCAATGGGTTGTTCCAGAACAAACAGGAAGGAGGCTTGGTGCTGAGGGCAGTGGGAAGCAGAGGAAAGTCTTTTGTCATTGACCTTAAAGGATTGCCTGGTTTCAGAGCCCAGCTCTACCTCTTATCAGCTGTGTGACCTTGGGCAAGTTACTTAACTTCTCTGTGCCAAATGAGGGGAACAGTGCTTACCCCATACTGTTTCTGTGAGGATAAAAGTGAGTTAATTCATGTAAGGTGCTTAGGACAGGACCTGGCACACAGCCCTGTTCAGCTGTCTTCTGCAGGCCCAGGTACACAGCGGCCTTCAAGGAGAGGATGCTGCTTAAATATTTGCCGAGTGGATGAACAAATGAGCAAACAGGCTGCCAAACCCTTGGACAGTCCTATGGCCCCTTGCCCACCCCCAGGGTTGGGGCCTGCCCTGGCCTCTCCACTTCCTGACCACTGAGCAGGGATCACAGATCACCTGGAGGCTCAGTGATGCCCCCCCACCCCCCCCACACACCTGGGAACCACCTTGGTCACAATATGCCCACTGCCAGCCCATCCCCATCTCTGACACAGTTTACAGGGGCCTGGACTTGACCACCCCAGGCTGAGGGGGCTGGGCTGGGCCTCAAAGGGGAAGGAGACCCTTGTTTATTGTCACCTGCTAGTACCATGTCTGGCACAGGGATACACCTCCAATAACTCAGGTCTGACTCTCAGGGAGGTGAGGACCGGCCTGGAGGGAGGGGGAGCCCTGCCCTAGGCCATGGGGCTCCGAGGCTGGGCTTCTCCACCATCCCCATCACCCACCCTGTCCTTCCTCTCCCTTGTCTGCCTGGCCTGGTTGCCGAGGTCCCTGTTCAGAAACAGAGGAGATCAGTTCCAAGGTGTGAAATTCAGGGTCGGGGGAGGTGAGGATAAATCAGAAGCAGGATGCAGTGAGGACACCTTCAAGATCATTCACACTGTACAAAAGGGGAACCTGAGGCCCAGAGAGAATCTGTAAGTCACGTCGTCAGGCTGCCCAGCCCACCTATGGTAGGGCTGGGATGGGACCTGCTCCTTCCTCCCAGTGCTCAACCTGCTTCGTTGTCCCAGGTGCCCAGGGAAGCTCTGCAGGCTGTGGCCTGAAACAACCTGACTGTCTGCAGATGGGAACCAGGAAAAAGGGGAGGGAGGGAGTGGTTTGCAGGCAGTTTGCTGGAGAGAGCCTTGGGGGAGCTCTATAACTGGCACCGCGGCTAAGGGTCCAGAGCAGGGAGCAGTGCCCAGCAGAGGAAGCGACCGCCCCCCCCGACCCGTGCCTGCTGCCACCACAGCAGTGGGGATGCTGCAGAGGCTACTGCGGCCCTGGCTGAGTCCCCAGCCTGGCCTGCAGCTCTGCAGAGGGAGGGACGTGGGAGGAGATGCTGAGTTGGGCTCTGCCACTCCAGCTCCAGCCGCAGTGAGAGCAGAATGCCCAGAAAGGCCCGCTGCGGGGTGGCCTGGTGACCTTACCCTGCAGCTGGGTGGAAGGAGCGGGCAGGAGTTGGGCTTTCATTCCCTGCCTGGTCAGGCCTGCAGGCCCCAGGGTGGCATGCCTTTAGTGGCTGGGCCTGAAGAAAGGGGGCAGAAAGGGGGCCTGAGGCTGAGCAGAGGAGAAGCTTCTTCAGACCTGGGGGCTGGGTCTGAAAGGGGCAGTGCCGGGAGGGGGCATCCAGGCCCTGCCCTGGGGGAGTTGACTGATGGCCTGGGGCAGGGACAGGGGAGATGTAGCCCTGACACAATGCACTGTGTGACAAGATAGCTGAGGTGGGATGAAAAAAGGCACTTGATGGATGATGATAATGACATTAATCATAGCAATAGTGACAATAATGATTCCGCGCAGGTGCTGGGCCAGTCACTGTGAGGTTCAGCACAGCCCTATGAGGGAGGCATTATTTTTCCCCCTTTTACAGATGAGGTAACTGAGGCCTGCACAGCTGGCTTGCTCCATCCTCGCCCCAGAGACCCTTGTGGGCCCCTCCTCCTGGACTCTGAGCTCCGGGCGGGTGGGGCTCTGACTATTTTGGTCCCTGCTCTTTCCTCAACCTGGAGCCTTCAACCCAACCTGCACTCAGTACACAAGATAAGTGGATGCAGGAAGCCAGCCCCATGGGGGGCAGAGAGAGGGCACACCCACCACCCTTCCCCACTTCTCCATGTAAGTGGAGACACGTCCAACCCTGCATTTGTGTCTGGCAAAACCCACGGTCTGATCTGAGCCTCATGGTGTCTCAAGAGGTGGCCAAGGCCTGGAAAATCACCCCCAATTCACTGATGAGAAAACTGAGGCTCAGGGAGGTTATGTGCCTTGCTTAGGGCCCCAGCCAGCAGTGGTGGGCCAGGCCCCTTCCCCTCCTCCTCCCAGAGCCCATCAGCCCTCTGTGAGGGAGGGCCGGCTTGCTGCCAGGAATAAACGATGCCAGTGGTAGCTAACGTTTAGGGAGCGCTTACAATGGGCCTGGTATGTAGCATCTCATCTAATTCTCCCAACAACATTTTGGGTTTTTGGTGACAGTTTATTAAGATATAATTCACATAACATACAATTCACCCACTTAAAGTGTATGAGTCGATGGTCTCTAGTATATTCAGAGTGTGCAACCATCACCACACCATAATCAATTTTAGACCATTTTCATCACCCCCCAAATAAACCCTGTACTATTTAACTATCATCCCTCAAGCCCCTCATCTCTCCAGCTCCAGGCAACCACTAATCTACTTTCTTCCCTGTAGATATGCCTATTCTGGATATTTCATATAAATGGAGTCACATAATATCCAACAACCTTTTGAATGGGGTGTTATTATTGCTCCTGTTTCCCAGATGAAAGTGACTGAGGCTTGGACAGGTGAAAACCTTACCAAGGGCCTCAATGAAGCAGTAATGGGAAGGATTGGAACCCAGGCCCAGCTGACTCCAGAGGCCCTGCTCTTTGTCCTCAACTCCCCCAGTTAGGGAGCCTGGGAGCTCACTGAGTACCCCACTCCTCGCCTCCCTTCTACCTGAATCCAGGGCCCCACCCCCAAATTCCTCCATCACACTCAGGGCTTCTGCCAGGGAAACCCCAGGCCCAGAAATCACACACAGTTCTCTCATGACCCTTGCTCTCAATCCTTCAGGCCTCAGCTATGCCACCCCCTCTGAGAAGCTTTCCCTGATTGCTCACTTTCTTGGCACTCCACTGCCCATGAGCCTTTGCCCACAGAAGACCGGGCAGCCTGGCTCCCTCTCTGTGGTTGGGAAATTGAGGCCCTGGGGAGGTGTCTGGGGTCACCCAGTGAGACAAGTCAGAGCGGGGAGCAGGGCCAGATTCCTGCCTCCCACACCAATGCTCTTCCTCCTGGCTATTCCAAACAGGAAGCCCTCATCTCCTCCGCACTTATCCCAGCCTGAAAGTGGCGTCATCAGGCCCACAGGCAAGAGGGGGAAACTGAGGCTCAGCAGAGTTAGTGATCTGCTCAAGGCCACAGGCACTGAGCCAGGACTCACCTGCTGACTCCCCAACCTCCCCCACCAGATACGCTGAGTCAGGAGCCCCAGCGTGTGGCTCCCATGGCTCCTGGACTTGCCCCTCTACCAACCCTCATAAAATCGGCTCCTTACTTGGTGATGAGGGGAGCTGGGATTCCCGTCTTCTTCGTGGCTGTATTCCCAGCGCAGTCCTGAGCCTGGAACAGGTTCAGGAATTGTTTGTTGAATGGATGATGGAAGAAGGGAAGGAAGGGAGGAGTGGGGGTGGGGGTGGAGGGGGTGGTGTGGGTGGTTAAACTGCCTGCTCAGATCGCAGGATGCCGTTTACTAGAATCACAGGGTCTTACACCAATTCTTCTGACTCCTGAATCTAGAACTCTTTACAGCTGTGGGTCTTATGCCTCTTGGGGAGTCACCCACAAAGTCCTGAACCCAGTTTTGAGGGCTCCTGGCCCGCTGGAGCTCACCCACAGGCCCCCAGGAGCCGAGTCTCTGTACTGCAGGTTGAGAACCTTGTACAGGCTACACAGCCCTGTCCTGGGGACACAACAGACGTGAACACACTTCACCAGAGCCTGAAGCACAGCACACTGTCTCGACCTCGAGCCTCTACAGAGCTGCAGCCCCTGGCACACAATGCGGCAGTTCTGACACCATTCCTCCACCTCCTCCCTCCTCACTCACATGGCCCGCTGTCCCTCCCCAGGGGCTGCCACCAGCCAGGGAGTGCTGGAATTCTTGTTAATGCTATTTAAGCCGCCAGCAGGCCTGGCAGCCTATGCCCTCAGCCTCCGGGGCAGGGAAGCCTGCATCCCACATCTGGGTCCCCCAGTGACTCAGCAGGACCCTGCCTCTCTTCCCTCGACCCTAACACCATCTTGGTCCTAAGGGGCAGAGGATGGGCAGGGTCCAAGGCTCACGAACTCTCCCAGTGTCCAGAATGGTGCTGCAGACACAAATGGTAACAGTTGTGTTTATTGAGGGTTTTCTAAGCCAGAAATGGTGTTAGGCTTTTTGCATATGTTTTTTCACCAAATCTCAAATGGTCCTGTTACACCCCGTTTTACAGATGCGGAAACTGAGCCACAGAAAGGAGAGTCACTTGTCTGAGGTATCCCAGAGGGAGTGCAGGCATTTGGTCTTGGGCTGGTCCGACCTTGAGGGTGGATTCTGAACCATTAGTTACTGTTGATTGTTCCCCTTCACCTGTGTAGGCATCTGTCTTTGGAAGCCCAGCACCAGGAACGTTCTGTGTGGGGTGGCAGATTCACATTCATTACCATTTCTCAGAGGATGCAGAGTTTGCTGAACCTCAGCTTGTCTCTTCATTTGCAGTCATAAAATATTAAAGCCGGAAGATGCCCTGATGATTGGGATTGTCTAGTCTCCACATTTTATGAAGGGGTAAGCTGAGGCCCAGAGATTCACGCGACTTGGCCAAGGTGTTCCCAAGTCACAGGTAATTAGGAACAAACCCAGGACTCTAGATGTCATGTCAATGCTCCCTAAAATCAAAGAATGTGAGCTCAGGAAACAATGTCCAGGGCCATCCAGTCCAAGCCTCTCATTTTACAGAAGGGGAAACCGAGACTCAGAGAAGAGTGGGGTCTTCTAAGAGTGATATACAGGCAGGCAGGGTGCACCATCAATGGACCCAAAAGTTCCAGTTTTGTCCTAGCAGTGACCAGACCTATGAGATGACCTATCAGAGCCTCATCTGTGAAGTGGCAATAATAAAACCTATAGTATAGGCTCACTGTCAGGAGTATAAATGATGCTGGCCCTTAGGCCAGCACCCAACACATACTAAGTGCTCAATTCACGGTATATTTTATTAACACTGGTAGGCTCTTGTCATTTTCCTCCTCTGCAATCTGCCTTCCAGGTCAAACGTTTCTCAGTACAGTGCAGTGGGTAAGACTGTGGACTACTGCTTCAGCCACTTGTTAGCTGGGTGACTTTGGACTGGTTACTACTTTGTGACTCTGGGCTTCAAATGTCTCATCAGTAAACTGGGGATGGCAAATACAGGACCTACCAGGCAGGGCTGTTGGGGTTTAATGCAAAGCCAGGCATATAGTAAGTGCTCAACATATTTGAGCTACCACAATTACTTATTACTTTCATGGCCATATCGCATGTCTGTCACATCTCAGGCTGCAGGGCGCCTGCTCCACTAGGAAGGATCTGGTCCCCAACCTCCAGAACTCTCCAGTGCCAGGAGTGCTAATGCAGCAAGGGAAGGAGATCTCAGAGCTCTGCGCCTCCACGGGGATGCAGCTCTAATTTCTCAGTGCCTACCTGGAGACGGGAATTCTGAAAATGCTGGACGAAATTCCGATTTTTGCAGTTGTGGAAGTGTCCTGGAAGAGCCCCCCCATTTTACAGGTGCAGAAACTGAGGTCTGGGGAGGGGAAGGTTGCTGCCCACAGACGCACAGACGCCCGGACACAGGCCCAGGGCATGATGCACCGGTGTCCTCGCTTGTGGCACGGTACCCCAGGGACGATGCCCTTCCCCAGGAGCCCCCGCCCGCGAAGAGTGCTGGCCAGGCCCCTCCCAGAGCCCTGCCTCCTGCGTTCGAGGCTGTGCGTCCCGCCCTTGCCGTGGCCTCTCGGCCTCTGTCTGGGCTTTATTCATGACAAAGGGAGGCAACCAAGGCCGCCGCCACCTTTCTGCGGTCTCCAGAGATGCATTTTTTTTTTAAAATAAACTTTATTTATTTATTGGCTGCGTTGGGTCTTCGTTGCTGTGTGCGGGCTTTCTCTAGTTGGGGTGAGCGGGGGCTACTCTTTGTTGCGGTGCGCAGGCTTCTCATTGTCGTGGCTTCTCTTGCTGCGGAGCACGGGCTCTAGGCGCGTAGGCTTCAGTAGTTGTGGCTTGCGGGCTCTAGAGCTCAGGCTCAGTAGTTGTGGCGCACGGGCTTAGTTTAGTTGCTTCGCGGCATGTGGGATCTTCCCGGGCCAGGGCTCGAACCTGTGTCCCTTGCATTGGCAGGCAGATTCTTAACCGCTGCGCCACCAGGGAAGCCCTCCAGGGATGCTTTTGACCCGACGACTTCTGACCAAGACTGCCTGGGAGTTAGGTCCGAGTTGTAGGCAGCGCTCCCGGCTACTCCGAGCCCGTGCTTCGGAGGAGTGCTCGACAGTCTTCGGAAGCCGGAGGGAGCGCTCGGGCATTTCCGGCGCCGAGGGGCGAGGCTGACCGTGAACGCAGGCGTACCCGCCTCCGCCTATAGAGGGCGCTGTTGCCGGCGCGAGTCTGTCAGGCCAGAGAGCCGGCCTACGTATTAGGAGGCACAGAAACAGGCTCTGTAACCCTGAAGCCTCGGTTACTTCCTCTGGAAAATGGGCTGATGACAAGTCTTGTGAGGCTCCAATGGAACACCGATAAGTTTTTGAGAGAAACTAGAAGACACATTGATAAATATGCAGGCTACTTAACTTGCCTCAGTTTGTTCATCTGTGATTAAGGGTAATTGTACCTTCCTTCCCTGTGTAAATTGTGAGAATTGCAAACTGTGGGAAAGATACATGTAAAAGATCTTACAAAGGTGCACCTTGTAAGCACCCAGTAAAAGGCAATGATTGTGATAATGGGCAAAGTACCCTCCTTGCCAAGACAGGAAATAAAGTCCACGTGTCCGTTCCTGCTTCCAAGGACCTTCAGCCTCTGAACCAGAAGCAAGGTAGCAGTGAGCCGCAGTGAAAGCACTGGCTGGGAGTCAGACCTGCCACTGACCACTTGGGCCTCAGTTTCCTCATCTGTACAACTGATGGCCTCTAAGGCCCTCTAGCCTGGCTTCCTTGAATTCTGGGTTGTGAAACGCAGTCCAAGATGGCTTCTAATTATAGATGGATAAGGTGGAGGACAGTCTATAGGAAGTCACCGTGGACTGGCATTTATTCATTCAACAAACTTCACTGAGCTAATACTCTGGTACCAGGTCCTAGGGAAGCAACATTGAATAAGAGATGCCTGTCATCCTTGCCCAAAGTCCAGTTAGGAGACAAATAGCCCTATAGAATACAGTGTTAGGCTAGAATGAGGGAAAGGCAGGGGGCTATGGGAGCCCACACGTTGGGGGTAGGGAAGGCTCCCTGAAGGCAGGGTTAACATGGAATAGCTAAAGGATAAAGAGAAGTTATGTAAATGGGGGGAGTGAATATTGGGGCGGGGGAAAGGATGTCAGAGAAGAAGCTCCGGGTACAAGAGATTATGGCACAATCAAGAATTTCATGGAGGGACTTCCCTGGTGGCACAGTGGTTAAGAATCTTCCTGCCAATGTAGGGGACACAGGTTGGATCCCTGGTCCGGGAAGATTCCACATGCCGCGGAGCAACTAAGCCTGTGCGCCACAACTACTGAGCCCACGAGCCACACGACTGAGCCCGCACACCACAGCTACTGAAGCCCGCATGCCTAGAGCCCGTGCTCTGCAACAAGAGAAGCCACTGCAATGAGAAGCCCGTGCTTGCCTCAACTAGAGAAAGCCTGCGCGCGGCAACGAAGACCCAAAGCAGCCAAAAATAAATAATAAATAAATTTATTTAAAAAAAAAAAAAAAAAAAAAGAGGGACTTCCCTGGTGGCACAGTGGTTAAGAATCCGCCTGCCAAGGCAGGGGACACGGGTTCCAGTCCTGCTCCGGGAAGATCCCACATGCCACGGAGCAACTAAGCCCGTGCGCCACAACTACTGAGCCTGTGCTCTACAGCCCACGAGCCACAACAACTGAGCCCACGTGACACAACTACTGAAGCCCCCGCACCTAGAGCCCGTGCTCCGCAACAAGAGAAGCCACTGCAATGAGAAGCCTCCGCACTGCAACGAAGAGTAGTCCCCACTCTCCACAACTAGAGAAAGCCCGCACACAGCAACGAAGACCCAACGCAGCCAAATAAATAAATTAATTAATTAATTAAATTTAAAAAAAAAAGAATTTCATGGAGGTGGGCCTGGAAGGCAGAAGAGATTTGGGCAGAGAGGGATGTGGGCAGGGGAGGGCATACCAGCTCTCTCTGTCCTTTCCATCCAGCCCTGCCCCCTCCAAAGCCACCGCCAGGAAACATTCTTGTGTCCTTCTCTCTGTGCCTCAAGTGTTTATATCCCCGCCATATGTTCACCCACTGCACACATCCTGAGTGCCCCAGTACAACGACCACTCCCTGCACTCATGGGCTCATGGTCTAGGAAGGATGTGAAGGCACAGGCACCAGGGACTCCAGCACATGCCATCACCTAGGTCCCAGGACCTAGGCATCACCAGGACAGGCACGTAGGTGATGAATGGGGTTCAAGGTAGCAGGAAGGACATGGAGGAGGAGGAAATCTCGGACTGAAGAGATGAGGCGGGGCAGCATTCCCAGGAGAGGTCCAGTTGTGAGCAAAGACAGGGAGGTGGGACCGGGTGGCCGTGTTCTAGAGCCAAGTTTTGTGCTTGGCAAGTGATTTAACCTCTCCAGGCCTCAATTTTTCTCACCAAAGCTTCTTAGAGTGGATGTGACACCTAAATGAGATAAGGTATGTAAAAGATTTAACAGCAGGGCTCAATCAGCGAACTTGGAAGGTTGGTCAAGGCCAGATCAACACAGGCAGTTCTGCTGTAGGGACACTGGCTCAGGATGTACATCCCCAGGCCCCTCCACCAGAGATTCTGACTCAGAGGATATGGGCAGGCTGGGGGATTTGCTTTGGTGACCAGCATTGTGGCAGAATTTTTTAAATTTTTAAATAAAAAGCACATTTTCTCCACTAACTCCCCCTGAGACAGCAAAGACCTCAAGGTCAGCTCTGTCTCCTCCTTCCTTCACCACTAACCTCCCCAGAAGCCAGGAGGCAGTTCAGGTGCCCAGCAGAGTTTTTACCGGCGTGTGTGACTGAGTGCCCGGTCCAGGTCTGCTATGGGCTCCCGCAGTCTTCCGTCCACCCATCCATGGCAGGTGCCTGGCTCAGGGCCGAGGAAGAGGTTTTAGAAACTTTCCTGGCATGTCTCCTTGCTGCTGGCTTTTGCTGCTTTTGGGTGGTGCCAGGCTGCTGCCAGGCCCCGTGTGTCCTCATGCAGACTGACTTCAAAGGGATGGGCCAGGACGTGGCTGCCCCTCAGCAAAGCAAGCTTCATGTCCCCGGAGCCCTGGCTGTGCCCATTTGTAGGGGCCTCTTTTAAGGCCCAGTAATGCCTCATTTACCTGCCAACACCGACCATCAGAAATGAACTTTTATCCAACTGACAGTTCTCCCCCTAAGCCTCAACACCCCAATTTAAACTCAATGGCATAGAATCTTTCTCAAATGTACTATGGACAGCCTTCTCCTCCAGAATAAAGAGAGGAAGCACCACTGAAATATTTTTTTCTGAGCGATTGTGGATCCTGGGAAGTGCAGGTGGCCCTGCTGTGAGCCACAGCCCCACCACCACCTTGCTCGGTGACCTTGGCAGGTCACTTTCTTTCTCTGACTTGGATGTCCTACTCTGTATTGGGGGATGACCCTGCAGACCTAGGGCAGTTGTTGCAGACACCACATACATAGGGGGCCAGCACACAGCCGGCAGGTGCTCACCACACAGAGGTTGCCAAAATTGTTTTCTTGATGACTCAAGATCTACTCTGTGAACATCAATCATGGTTCCATGACTGCTGTCTAGTTATCTGTCTCCTCAGGGTAGGCCATCCAGAAAGCTGTCAGCTGTCATTTCAACTTCCTGACTGTACTGCCTGGGGGGCCTCCTTCCCCAAGACAATGCCAGTTCTCAACCCCCCTTGCTTCCATCAAGATGCTGGAAGGAACTCCCAGAGCAAAGCTCCAGCCAGTGTGATGGGACCAGGAAAGTGCTGGGTCCAGTTCTAAAGCAGTGGTCCTGTGGGAACCTAGCTGGGCCTTCCTATGAACGTGAGAGGTGATAGCACAGTCTTGTAGTTGAGCATACTTGCTCTGGAGCCCATCAGACCTGGGTTTGAATCCCAGCTTCACCACTTACTAGCTGTGACCTGGGGCAAGTTTCCCAACCTCTCTGAACCTCCATTTCCCAAACCGTGAAGTGGGGATAGTAACAGTATCTATTTCATAGGGTTGCTGGAATGAGAGAGGCCAGGTGTAAAAGCAGAGGTACCTTGCAACTATACTCCAATAAAAATTAAGTAAAAAAAAAAAAAAGAAATAAACAAAACCAAAAAGAAAAAAGAAAAACTTGCATAGTGAAATTATGATGAGATGGATATTTTTGCACATATGTAAAATTTCAGTTGATGTGTCATACTCAACTGAAATAATGATGAACATGACTGGTTCAAAGCTTTAAAGAAAATATTGGAAGATCCCTGCAAAAATGTCAAACCATGCAATAATGCTTTTTTATGAAATCATGTTAGTTAAAGCACAACTATTTGATTTCCATTACTGAAGCAAATAAAATGCATCCAAAAAAAAAAAAAAAAGCAGAGGTACCTCTTCCCCTCCTTAGCGGAGAGCCTTGAGTCCTATTATTGCTTAGCCTCTTGCACTAGATAACAAGAATAAAACAGCCCTAGAGCATGTGTAACTCCGAAAGCCTCATCCAGTTGCTAGAACTTTTCCCTTAGGGAAAACGAATGAACCGTCTCACTCTCAGACTCGGGAACCACAGCCGGAGAATCATTCATCCATAACTGCTTGCAAAGGGAACCACAGCGAGAGAGATGGGGCGGATCTGTAAATCCACCCACCAGCTCCTGACCTTTGTGGCAGAATTCAGCCTCCCACACCGTGTCATCCCAGGGCGGCAGACAGATGGGTGGGCAGGCAGACCTGCTGCAGGCTTTCATCAGCTTTGGGCCAGTCCCCTTGTGGTTACAACTATGGGTGGATACTAGGAGGGGGAGGCTTATGCAAAACTGCACGTAGTTCAGTTTTTGCTGTCTGCTTCATAAAGGGAGTAGGGGGAGGGAGGCTGCCTCCCCTTTACTATAAATCAAGGCCTGCAAAAATAGGACACCTCTAAGGCGCGGGAGGAGGAAGAGGGGAGGAGGAAAGGGATAAGGAGGACAGAGAAACTGGGGGTGGGGGAGAGATGGAAGGACATGATAGAAGAAGAAGGAACAGAGAGGAGAAGGGAAGGAGAGATAGTATGTGAGGCATGATGAGCACCAAAGAGAGATAAGGAGAAAGAGAAATGCTTGGCACTTCATAAATACATAAAAGTAATTGCTGAACTCAAAAAGGAAAAGGTATTACTGAGGTGAGTTTGCAAGCAATGCAGTGGGCAGGGCTTGAGCCCCAGCAAAGGTGACCGTGCGCAGCTCAGGCTGGCTGGGAGGCCTCAAGCCTGCGGCGGCCACCCTCCAGGGGCTCAGCCGGCCGGGAGCTGTCCAGATGTCTGGTGCTGAAATGCCCAGGTGCTCACCAGCTTTTCAGGCAGAACTGCTCAGCTATTCGACTACTTGTTAAACACCTACTGTTTGCCAGCCATTGTTCCAAGGGCTAAGGAAAGCTGTACTGAATAAGACAGGCAAAAGTCCCTGCCCTTATGAAGCTTACATTCTATGGGAGGAGACAAGATAAGATAGTAGAATTTTCCATGTTAGAAAAGGTCAAGTTCTATGGAAAGGAGGAAGAGAATGAGTTTAGCAAATGCACCCCCAAACAGTGGTCACAGAGAGGTGACACAGTGATGCAGGATGCCCACGCTGGGAGTGAGCCCCCACGTAAAGGATGTGCTGACATTGGGTCACAGGTCACAGGGACTCTCAGCTGGGCGATCTGTCAGGGGCCAGACCCCAATTCCAGCCAGCTGCCTGTTCTCTCTCTGGGGGCCTCTCATTCCTCCAACCTCAGGCCATCTGGGCCCCAACTGTGTCTGAGAAATGGGTTTCCACCCACTGTGTACAGCACCAGCTTAAGCTTGGATGATTTGAGACCCTGTCACTGGGTCAACTCGGGCAACTCACCACTTTACTCTGGCCTTCGTTTACTCATCTATAATAGGGACAGTGATCCTTGCCAAGTTTGAGGAGGTACCAAGGAGAAAGTGGTGGGCGAGTTCTCTCTGCTGTTCACGTGGGGGGATTCCCCCTCACTAGGGTCTCATTCTTCAGAGTCCCCACTGCTCACCACAGGGTCTAATCCTGTAGACACTGAATGAATGAAGCAAGTGGCAGCAATGCTTGGCCGATATTCACTGAGGGCTGTACTGCTTTACCCTTCACACTGCAGCCCTGTTCCTGAAGAGCACTAACCTTGGGGGTATGCAGGAGCCCAGATGGCAGCCCAGGGGGAACAGGGGCTGAAGCCCATGTCTGAGTGGGTTCTGCAGTGCGGGCTGATGTGGGCGACACTTGGGGACAAGAAGGGCCTGTGGTCTAATAAGTTGGGGGAACTCAGCACCTCTGGGAGATTCCCAATGCTCATCACCACGTCCAGGCTCCAAGGGTTGCCCCAAGAGCCCTGTTTAACTCCTTTAACCGTGAAATTCCTCTTTTCCTCTCCTTTTTGAGGAACACTTATCACCATCCTCAAGAAGGTGCCCTGGGAAATGCTGCACTGGGATTTGGGAAGGACTTGAGAACCCTTGTCCCAGGGAGGCAATTTTAGAGGTTTATGGGGTTCTAAACCTCCGTGTTTTATGTGTGCCTATCACATAGCAGGCACTCAGTAAACATGTGAAGAATGGATGAATGAATGAATGAATGAATGAATGAATATGTTGTTCTACTCACTTTCAAATGGTAAGAATTGAGGGCAGGAAGATGAAAGTGATTTGAGACTTAAGGACTCAGGGAAGGATCATTTTTAGTCCCCTCTAGACCACAAGTTTGGCTGGAGAACTGATGGAATTTATTCATGCATCCATTCATTCACCCAGTGACAACTCGGAGTTGTAAGTGTGATGTGGTGGATTAGCACTGGGGACCATGGAGGAGATAACTGACTACATGTAGGGGTAAAAGGGATGGCTTCCTGGAGGTGAGCCTGAAGGGCCCTTTGTGGGGGACTGACCCCAGGACTCCCACCCTCATGTCATTTTCCCCAGCCACATGAATCATGCTTGGGACTTCTTGCTTAGAATCCCATGTTTGTGGCCTCCCAGCCTTGACAGAATCCATCTTGGCCCCTCCCCTCTTTTACCCAGCCTCTGCTACCACTCTCCCTTGCTGTCAGCTGCTTGTCAGCCTCCCCACACCCAGAGGATGCATCTGCATTATGCAGATGACTGAAAAGACCCAAAGGAACAGGGCTCTAATGGCAAGATTCCAAGCAGAATGACAAGTAATGGGGAGCCATGTGAGATCATGGGAGCCCTCTTGAGACCCCCAAATGCCATTCTCAGAAGCCTCAGACCAGACACTCACCTCCATCCTCCACCAACTGCAAAGGTGCCCTTCTGCCCCCTGCAAACTGGAGCATGGCTGGATCTTTAAACAGGGGAAAAATGCTTCATCATGTTCTGCTTCTCCATGCAAAACGAGAAACTCCCTTCCCCCTCCCTCCTCCTCCCCAGCACACTCTCCTCCCTGTAAAACGTGGTTAAAGGGACAGCACCATCACTTACCCATCTCTGAGGGTCTGCTTAGAACCAGGGGTCTGGGAGTGATGTAGAGGGCAAAGAGAAAAGAACTGGCATAGGTCTTTCCTAGGGTATTTTTCTGTCCCCATCCTGGGGATCCTACAGAATGAAAACCATGTTAAACTGGAAATGTAGTGGGATTTGGGTTAACTGCCTGAGGGAGGCTCAGGTCTGGGAGGGGAGTCTACACTGACTCCCCAGGGGGTCTCAAGGCTCCCTCCTGGCATCTGGCATCTAGGGGTGTCCCTTCAGCTCCCAATGGAGAGGCAAGACAGCCCAGGTGTGTATGTGGGAGAACGTCACAGAAAACAGGGGACCGGATGCCTAGCAGAAGGTCAAGGGGCTCGGTCTCTGGCTGCCGGTGTTTCTCCACTGGATCATTCACCCATCTCTCCTCAGTTCCCTATCTGCATAGCACAGGGATCAGGCAAGGGGGAGATGGCATTCCTCCGTCCCATCCCTCAAGGGAAAGGCAGAGGCTAATTAACCCCTTCCTCCCCAACAATGAGCAGTAGGCCCTGTCCCTGGTGCTGAAGCACCAGCCTCAGCGCCGCCCCCACTCCCAAGGCACTTGACAGGAGCCAAACCCAAGAAAAAACCAAATAACCACCAGCTGTCGCAGGGCCCTCCAAATACCAGGGTCCTCTTTTCTACGTGAATTAGGGTTTATGGGGGTGAGGGACTCTGGTACCCTGAAAGCATCCCACCACTTCTCTGGGCGGGGAGAAGGGAAATCTATCATGGCACTCACTTGTCTGTTGTGGGTGTCGGGGAGAGACTACAAGTTGAAGCTGAGGAGATGGGGAGGGGAGAGGAACAAAGATGGACTTCCTAGTTGTGGGAAAGTGGCTGCTATATCCACGGGCAGTAGGAGGGTTCTCCTCCCCCAATTCTGCCAGAGATCCCCCAAGTCAGAAGCTGCTGGGGGAGCAGGGGGTCTCAAGTTGCAGCCTGACCCAGGGCAAGGTCCTTTCTTTGTAAAGATGGGAAAACCGAGTGGGGGGGAAGGGGGCACAACTTGTCCAAGGTCATTTGCCAGCAACTGTGGCGCTGACCTCAGTGTGCAGACCCTGGCCTGGGTGACTCCTAGCCCTCCTGTCACTTCCCCCACTCCCCACAGGCGTCAACTCTCCCAGCTTCATGCCAAGTTCCCCGAAGCACGCCCACTCTTGGTTCTCTGACCCTCACACACCCTGCCTTTACAGGGGACCCTCTGCCAATTCACTGAGGGCCCTCCTTGCTGGGGCTAGTTGTAGGGTCTCCTGCCTCCTACGCTGCGGAGACCACTGTGCCCCCCAATCTGGGCTTCCCTTCTCCATCCTCTGCAGTGTCTCCCACACACCCAATTCAGGGCAGCCTTGTCGCCCTCCCCAACTCCAGGTCCCCCTCCCCTATTCCGGAGCCGGCTGCAAAGTTCCTTGAGCCCTCTCCTGGTGGCCCCTCTAGCTACTAGGGGAACAGTGTACCTCCACTCAGGGGTTTTCTACCTCTGCCCTCTGTAGTGCCCACTATGCCTCCATTCAGGATTACTTTTCTCCCTCCCCTATTCCGGGCCGGCTGCAGACACTCTGCATCCCCTATCCTGAGGGTCTAACTATGAGGAAAAACCTGTGCTCCCTCTCGTTCGGGGGTCCTCTCATCCTACTGAGTCTTCTATCGCTCCAGCCCGAAGGCATCCTGCCCCTATTCCCATCAGGTCTCTTTGCTCCCCCCCGCCCCATTTCAGGCTCCTTCTTTAATTCCTAACATTGTAGCAGGGTCTCCCGACCCGCACCAGAGGGCTCTCCTTCGGTGCGCTCCGGGAGTCCTCTACCGCCTGACTCTGCTTCGGGGGTGCTTCTCTGACGCTGCGTCGTCGATTCCTTTCACTCCTTGGTTTCCCTGCCCCGCCCCTCTCACTGCGGCGGAGCCAGCCGGCCCCGGGCCGCTGCGGGAGGAGGCGGAGAGGGCGGGGCCCTCCTCCCCCGCTCACCCCCCCAGCAACTGCTGAGGGGCTGGACCCCGCCGTGCTGCTATAAAAGGGCCGGCCGTCCGAGTGCTACCGCAGTGCCGCCCGCCCCGTCCCGGCCTCGGGTTCCCGCTCCGCCGGCAGCCGCACCTGCTCCGGCCAAGATGAGCTTCAGCGGCGCTGAGGCGCTGCTGGGCGCCTTCGCGCCGCTCCACGGAGGCGGCAGTCTGCACTACGGGCTGGCTCGCAAGGGCGGCGCGGGTGGAGCGCGCTCTGCAGCCGGCTCCTCCAGCGGCTTCCACTCATGGGCGCGGACGTCCGTGAGCTCCGTGTCGGCCTCGCCGAGCCGCTTCCGCGGCGCGGGAGCCGCCTCCAGCATCGACTCGCTAGACACGCTGAGCAACGGACCGGAGGGCTGCGTGGTGGTGGCGGCGGCGGCGCGCAGCGAGAAGGAACAGCTGCAGGCGCTGAACGACCGCTTCGCGGGCTACATCGACAAGGTGCGGCAGCTCGAGGCGCATAACCGCAGCCTGGAGGGAGAGGCGGAGGCGCTGCGGCAGCAGCAGGCGGGCCGCGCCGCCATGGGCGAGCTATACGAGCGCGAGATGCGCGAGATGCGCGGCGCTGTGCTGCACTTGGGCGCGGCCCGCGGCCAGCTGCGCCTGGAGCAAGAGCACCTGCTGGAGGACATCGCGCACGTGCGCCAGCGCCTAGACGACGAGGCCCGGCAGCGCGAGGAGGCTGAGGCGGCGGCGCGCGCACTTGCGCGCTTTGCGCAGGAGGCCGAAGCGGCGCGCGTCGAGCTGCAGAAAAAGGCTCAGGCCCTGCAGGAAGAGTGCGGCTACCTGCGGCGTCACCACCAGCAGGAGGTGGGCGAGTTGCTCGGCCAGATCCAGGGCAGCAGCGCCGCGCAGACTCAGGCGCAGGCCGAGGCGCGCGACGCCCTCAAGTGCGACGTGACGTCGGCACTGCGCGAGATCCGCGCGCAGCTGGAAGGCCACGCAGTGCAGAGCACGCTACAGTCCGAGGAGTGGTTCCGAGGTTCGCAGGCGAGCGGGGACAGGGAGGATGGGGCGCCCTCTGTTGGTCGGTCAGTGAGGGGAAGGGTGGCATGACTTAGGGTGCTGGTGGACTCTGCGTAGAGGTGGCTGGACTGGGTGGTGCGCTGCTCAGCTTCCTCCTGCAGAGTGCATGCCCTTAGTTAAACAGTTTTACTCTAGGTCTCTTGTGGGACACCCCCCCATTTCCCCCAACTCTAGGTTCTCCTTTGGCCTTCTCCAGGGCCCTTATATCTGTCCTTCAACTCTGGGTCCTCTCTGCTCCTTCTCCCGAGTTTTGGTAACCGCACTGTGAGGCCCCTCTTCATCAGGTTCCCTCTACTGCTCCAAAGCGCTGCCGGCTTCTAGTCGCTGGGGTGCTCTTTGCCCTTCAAAGTAACATGGCTTCCCTGTCCAATGCTGCCCACCCACTTTCTTGCACACTGCAGAGAACCCTATTCTGACACCTGTCGGGCTCTTCCCCACTACAGTTGGGGAGGGTGGGTCATTCTCGCATTCTTTCTCCCCAGGGGGACCACCATTACAAACAATTGGTGCCTGAAGCCGAAGTGGTTTGTGGGCCCTTTAATGTCCTTGCTCCCCTTCAGAAAAGCCGGGAGCCTCCCAAACCCATCTCCCTCCCCCAACTCCGTGCCACCCTGAGTCAGCTAGGTTGCAGCTGCAGCAGCTTTGAAGCTGTGCCCAGCACCTGCAGGGTGACTTTGACCAACACTTGCCCTCTCTGGTTTTCATTTCTTTTGGGGTTGAAAGGGGGGTCGACTAACTGGGCTTCTTACCCTGGGGAGCTCCATGAGCCTTCCTGAAACTGTCTGTAAAACTGCATTGTTCTTGGGAGAGGGTACAGAGGCTTCAGTGATTTTCAGACAGGTCTGTGATCCACAGTGCGTAAGAATCCTCACCCACTTGGATGGTTTCTAAGTCTTTGCCAGTACTAGCAGAGAAAAACCAGAAAAGCTGGGATTTTGATGCCTTGCTTTACTAGTTCCTTCCTCTCCTCTGCAGTGGCAGAACCATCCCCTCCCCCATCTCTGCAGCAAGGCTCCTCCCAGAGCAAACCTCTCTGCTCTCTTGGGCGTTGCCCTTCATCAATCTCAGGACTTCTGGACCACCCAGCTGGCATCCCTTCTTCCTCCCCCACTCCCAAGACTCAGGTCCTGAGTGTCATTATCTCAGGATTCAGGATGTCCACATTCAGGAGGTTCAGACTAGCCTCCAGACCCCCACTGGCCCCTGAAAAGTCTTCTGGGAACCTGCAGCCCATTGCTCACAGGGGCCAGGGTGTGGCTGCCATTGGCACAGGGGCTCCTGTGCTAGAGAATGCGCAGCAAGGGGGAGGAGGGGACAGAGGAGCTGGCACGCAGGCCCCAGGCTCTGCAGTGACCTTGGGCTCTGCAAAGCAGAAACCTGCAAGGAAGGGGCTATGGCTACATGGTGGCTCACAGCGTCCTCGTGCCTCTAAAGGTCACAGACTCATTAACTTGTTCAACCACAAGCTCAGAGTTAAGCCCCATGGGTCAGGTTTCACATACGAACCCTCAGCACTGCCAGCCTTTGCTGGGGAGCTGAACCAGGAGGACCAGAAATGTGGGCTTCCTTTGCCCTGCAGAGTTTCCAGATCCTGAGTTTGGGGAGACAGTGTGATCTTTGGAGCCAGATAGACACTAGATTTGAATCCCAGCTCTGCTACTCAAACTGGCCTACTGGCCTTGGGCAGTCGTCATTTGCCTATGACAAAGGATAGGGTGAGTTAAGCATCCAAGATGGCACCGGCACTCAGTAGGTCCTCAACCCATGTGTGTCACCTTCCAGATCTGGGCAGTAGAATCCAAATCCAGTTGTGTCTAACCCTGTGCCCTACTCCCTTCTCTCCCAGTGAGACTGGACCGACTGTCAGAGGCAGCCAAGGTGAACACAGACGCCATGCGCTTGGCACAGGAGGAGATAACTGAGTACCGGCGGCAGCTGCAGGCCAGGACCACAGAGCTGGAGGCGCTCAAAAGCACCAAGGACTCACTGGAGAGGCAGCGCTCTGAGCTGGAGGACCGTCATCAGGCTGACATCGCATCCTACCAGGTGGGCAGGGGTGGGGCAGAGAGCCAGACTGTCTCACCTGGTTGGGTGACCCTGGACAAGTCATTGCCCCTCTTTGAGTGGGGTCATTGTAGTTAAGACCATGGGCCTTGGAGTCAGACATACCAGGGGTACCAGTATGTCTTTCTAGCCGTGTGACCCGAGGAAAGTATCTGCCTCTCTGACTCTGAATTCCCTCAAGGCAATGGGAAAAAAAAAGCCTCCTTTGCAGAGCTATGAAGATTAAAGAGAGAGACGAACTTTTCATGCAAGGAGTGAGTGTGCTCAGCAGGGTCTTGGTCATAGTGGGCATTCAGTAAACAATAACCAGTGTCTATGAGTGAGGGTAGCCTGGGGAAGGCCTTGGCAGATACCTCCCATTAAAGACAACTGCCAAAAGAAAATATCGCTTTTAAAGAGCTTATTATGCAAGTAATATATGGTGATTGTAGAAAAAGGAGGCAATAAAAATCAGCCATACTGATTCACTTCAAGCAGTGGCTAAGTGGGCTTGGGGTCAGGGGAGAAGCTTCAGCTCGTATTGAGCGTGCTTCTGTGTATTGTCTCGGTCAACAGATGCCTCCCGAGCCTGTACTGTGAGGCAGGCACTTTGGAGCACTGGGGAAACAATAGGGAGCCAAAGCAGACAAGGCCCTGTTCCCACTGAGCCCTTCCTAAGCTTAAGATCTGTAAAAATTCACCGATCATCCCACTGACCTGTGATGACCATTGTTGGTGTCTGGTGTGTTTCGTTCCAGACCACTCCCCAGGCTGAGGTTATACACACAGCAGGAGTTTTGTTCCAGGTGACTTTCATGTCCATGAATGAGATCCGTAGCTTTCACCGGGTGGGGGTTGGCCCCAGCAAGCCTGGCTGAACAGGACTACGTTGGGTTTGCATAGCCTGCCGCAGCTCCTCCAGTGCTGAGGGCCAGAATGCTGACTGGCGCGTGACATGTATGTGACTTCTCCTCCCCAGGAAGCCATCCAGCAGCTGGATGCTGAGCTCAGGAACACCAAGTGGGAGATGGCAGCACAGCTCCGAGAGTACCAGGACCTGCTCAATGTCAAGATGGCTCTGGATATTGAGATTGCTGCTTACAGGTCAGGGGGCCAGGGGGCCTTTGGGTGGTGGTTCTTAGAAGGAGAAGCCTTGGATTTTAAGCCCCACAGTGAGGTAGCCTGCCAGTCTTAGAGAAAAAAAAAAAAAATTTTTTTTTTCTTATTGTGGTGAAATGTATATAACAGAAAATTTACCATTTAACCGTTTTTAAGTATACAGTTCAGGGGCATTAAAAATATTTACATTATTGTGCAATCATCACCATCATGTATGTCCAGACCGTTTTTCATCTTCCCAAACTGAAATTCAGTGCTCATTAAACAGTAACTCTCCACTCCCTTCCCTTCCCTCCCCCAAGCCCTGGCAACCAACATTCTACCTTTTGAGAGACAAATATCTTGAGAGTGACGTAGTTTCATTCTGATGGTGAATCAGAGGGTTAAACCTCCTCACCCTCTTCCCAAATCCAGCCAGCTAGAGGTTGTCTTGGAGGGAAAGGAGGTACTTGAGTTGTCAAGGGCTTTCTCAACTCTACCTCTTAGAGATTCATAGCTCTCTGAGCAGTTGTTTCCTGGGGAAATAAAATAGGGGTGATAATAACAGTACCCACGTCCTGGGATTGTTGGGAGGAGGTGCTAATCCTGTTCCTGAGCTAATCCAGGTAACACAGGTACCACTGGGCTGCCACAGAGAAAGCCCTCAGTAAAAAGTAGCCATGAGAAAGCCAAGAGACCTCCCAGCTTAGCAGTTTCCTGCTAAGGAACAGGGCTGACCCTGTGAAGACCTGTCCCAGTTGTTGGCTAGTGACCCTTCACTTTCCACATCTTGGCTCTAATCTCTAGTCTTGCTACTCAAAGTGTTGTCCATGGAGTAGCACAATCAGCATTATCTGAAAGCTGGTTAGAAAGGCACCCCAGACCTGTTGAATCAAAATCTGCATTTTAATCAGATCCCTGGGTGATTTGCATGCCATTAAATTTGCAAAGCACTGGTCAGTATGGGTAACCCCTACACTTACTCTGAGGCAGGTATTGCCAGGTTCTTTTTATTTATTATTTCACTGAAACAACCCTCTGAGGTTAGGACTCTTAATGACCTTGTTTTTACCAATGAGGAGACCGAGGATGAAAGAGCTTGAGTGGCTTCGCTAAAGTCACACATCTAGTGAGTAGAAAAGAGTGGAAACTGCCCCCACCATGTTCCTAAAACCCAAAGGATGAGAATATAAGGTAACAGGAGACCCTTGAAATTCAAATGGGAACATTCTAAGACCTCTTAAACCCAGGTTTATACATGTGGAATTCCTTGCTCATACTCCCACCTTTCTCTTGAATAACATTTTAGTTGAGGGACAATAAGTATAAATGTTGTTAATATAGGTGTTTTCTCTTGAGGGCCATTTCTTCAGGAGAAAAAAGTTTTATAAGTTGCAACCTTAGCTGCATTAAACAAGAGCAGTGCCATTGGGGTGTGGATTCTGGGTGGTCCCTGGGATGATCTGCTAAGTGACCTTCTCCAGTCTCAAAGTGCCCACCATTCACATCCCTTCCTCCACCAAAGTGCATATCACTGGATGCGGTGGACCTTCAGAGTAACTCAGGAAGCCCCCTAACTCATTGATCGGCTCTGAGTTAATAGTAACGTGTTCCATTATCCATTCTGCAGAAAACTCCTGGAGGGTGAAGAGTGTCGGATTGGCTTTGGCCCGAGTCCTTTCTCCCTTCTAGAAGGACTCCCCAAAATCCCCACCGTATCCACTCATATAAAAGTCAAAAGCGAAGAGAAGATTAAGGTGGTAGAAAAGTTAGAGAAGGAAACTGTGATTGTGCAGGAACAGACAGAGGAGGTCCAACTGACTGAGGAAGTGACTGAAGAAGAAGAGAAAGAGGCCAAAGAGGAGGAGGAAGGGGGAGAAGAAGCAGCAAAATCTCCCCCAGCAGAAGAGGCCGCATCTCCAGAGAAAGAGGAGGCCAAGTCCCCAGAAAAGGCTGAGTCCCCTGTGAAAGAAGAAGCAAAATCACCAGCTGAGGCCAAGTCTCCTGAGAAGGCCAAGTCCCCAGGAGTGAAGTCTCCAGAGAAGGCCAAGTCCCCTGTGAAGGAAGAGGCCAAATCCCCAGTGAAGGCCAAGTCCCCTGTGAAGGAAGAGGCCAAATCCCCAGAGAAGGCCAAGTCCCCAGTGGAGGCCAAGTCCCCAGAGAAGGCCAAGTCCCCAGTGGAGGTGAAGTCCCCAGAGAAGGCCAAGTCCCCAGAGAAGGCCAAGTCCCCGGTGAAGGAAGAGGCCAAATCCCCAGAGAAGGCCAAGTCCCCAGAGAAGGCCAAGTCCCCGGTGAAGGAAGAGGCCAAATCCCCAGAGAAGGCCAAGTCCCCAGAGAAGGCCAAGTCCCCGGTGAAGGAAGAGGCCAAATCTCCAGAGAAGGTCAAGTCCCCAGTGGAGGTGAAGTCCCCAGAGAAGGCCAAGTCCCCTGTGAAGGAAGAGGCCAAATCCCCAGAGAAGGCCAAGTCCCCTGTGAAGGAAGAGGCCAAATCTCCAGAGAAGGCCAAGTCCCCGGTGAAGGAAGAGGCCAAATCCCCAGAGAAGGCCAAGTCCCCAGTGGAGGTGAAGTCCCCAGAGAAGGCCAAGTCCCCTGTGAAGGAAGAGGCCAAATCCCCAGAGAAGGCCAAGTCCCCTGTGAAGGAAGAGGCCAAATCCCCAGAGAAGGCCAAGTCCCCAGTGGAGGTGAAGTCCCCAGAGAAGGCCAAGTCCCCTGTGAAGGAAGAGGCCAAATCCCCAGAGAAGGCCAAATCCCCAGTTAAAGAAGAGGCCAAGTCCCCAGCTGAGGTGAAGTCCCCTGAGAAGGCCAAGTCTCCCATGAAGGAAGAAGCAAAGTCCCCAGAGAAGGCCAAAAGCCCTGTCAAGGAGGAGGCCAAATCCCCAGAGAAGGTCAAGTCTCCTGTGAAGGAGGAGGCCAAGGCTCCTGAGAAGGAGGTCCCAAAGAAGGAGGAAGCAAAGTCCCCCATGAAAGAGGAAGAGAAACCCCAGGAGGTGAAAGTCAAAGAGCCCCCAAAGAAGACAGAGGAAGAGAAAACTCCAGCCACACTGAAAACTGAGGAGAAGAAGGACAGCAAGAAAGATGAGGTGCCCAAGAAGGAGGCTCCAAAGCCCGAGGTCCAGGAGAAGAAGGACCCTGCTGTGGAAAAGCCCAAAGAACCCAAAGCTGAAGCCAAGAAGGAAGAGGCTGAAGATAAGAAAAAAGCAACCACCCCAGAGAAGGAGGCTGCTGCCAAGGGGAAGGAAGAGGCCAAACCCAAAGAGAAGACTGAGGTGGCAAAGAAGGAACCAGATGATGCCAAGGCCAAAGAACCCAGCAAAGCAGCAGAGAAAGAGCTGGAAAAGCCAAAGAAGGAAGAGACGCCAGCGGCACCTGAGAAAAAAGACACCAAGGAGGGGAAGGCCACAGAGGCCAAGAAGCCTGAGGAGAAACCCAAAGCAGAGGCCCAAGCCAAGGAGGAGCCCAGCAAGGAGGCCTCCACACCAGGCAAAGCCAAGGCAGAAAAGGCTGAGAAATCCTCTAGCACAGACCAGAAAGACAGCAGGCCTCCAGAGAAGGCCACCGAAGACAAGGCCACCAAGGGAGAGAAGTAAGGCAGGGAGAAAGGAACATCCAGAGCAGCCAAAGAAACTCAGGAGGGTCTGGGAGCTCAAGGGTCGGTGTAACTAATTTTCATTTTTTCTCCTTTTTCTTTAAGAAGAAACTCTGCTTAGAACCTCCTTAGGCCCTCCTTCACCAAACAGGAATTTCTATTAGCAATGTGTTAGCAAGAGAGGGTCCTCCCAACCCCCGGCCCCACGCCCCAAACCCTCCCTAGGCGATGGACAATTATGTTATGATAGCTTATGTAGCCGAATGTGATAATATGCCGAATGCCACATGTAAACACTTGACTATAAAAACTGCCCCCCTCCTCTCCAATAAGTGCATTTATTTCCTGTATGTGCAACTGACCGATGACCGCAATAATGAATGAGCAGTTAGAAACACATTATGCTTGAGATGTCTTAACCTATTCCTGAATGCCTTCTGTTTTCCAAAGGAGTGGTCGAGCCCTTGCCCAAAGCTCTCTATCCTGGAAGAGCTGGAGCAGGTGGGGCTGGGCGCTGGCCACTGAACCATGCCAGGGAGCACTTTTCCACTGGAGTCCACTTTCAATTGCTTCTGTGCAATAAAACCAAGTGCTTATAAAATGAAAATGCTGCTGTTGTTATTTATTCTTTTCCCGTGGGCAGGCTGGGGGATGGGCAAGGGAGGTCTTGATCTCACTCTTAAGAATGCACAGGACTGAATGGGAATCAGACGTCTTGTGTGGGTCTGGGACCAGTTACAAGGCCTCTCTTGGGCTATTTACCAGGCACAAACCATGTGCCAGGCAATGTGCTCGGTGCTTTATCTTTAAAATCTTGTAGACAGGTGGCCTGGTGTGTGGTTTCTCAGTGAGGTCCATGGACCTTGCTACATAAGCATCATCTGGGAGCCTTATAAATATGCAGATTCCTTGATTCCACCCTAGACCACTGAATCAGAAAATGAGGTGATTGCTCACTTGGTGAAGTGAATGCTTCACCAAGTTCCACTTGATTCTAATGCACGCTGAAGTCTGGGAACAGGTGAGGTCCTGAGGACACTGAGCCATCTATTTAAGAGCTCTGCATGTGTCCTTTTTTGTAAGGAGGGATGAGCTTTCTGAATGAGGGGCCATATGTAGCTAATTCACCTGTAGTGAAGACTATAGTCACCAGCTATTGGGAACAATTTGTCAATAGTCACTTAATTGGACTCCAACATGCTTCTCCGGACATGATTTTGAAAGCTGTGGTGCTCTTGTGGATTTATGTGGGGTCCTTACTGTAAAATTTTGACCTCATGACTCACTTGTAATGACTAGAATATGGCAAAGTGATGGGATGTCATTTCTGAGAGTAGATTACAAAAAGATTCTGGCTTCTGTTTTGCTTGTTCTCTCTTGCTCATTCTACTTGCTCATTCCAATGGAAGAAGGAGAAGCCCACATGGCCAGGAACTGAAAGAGGCCCCTGGCCAACAGCCAGTGAGGAACTGCGGTCCTCAGTACAACAAGAAACCAAATCCTGCCAACAACCACACTGTTGAGCACAGACGCAGATCCTCCCCTGCTGAGCCTTCAGCCCCAGACAACACCCTGGCTGCAGCCTTCTGAGAGACCTTAAGGAAGAAGCACCCAGCTAAACTGCACCTGGATGATAGATGTTTGTTGTTTTAAGCCACTAAGTTTTGGGGTAATATGTTACATAGAAATAGATGACTGGACTTCCCTGGTGGCACAGTGGTTAAGAATCCGCCTGCCAATGCAGGGGACACGGGTTCGAGTCCTGGTCCAGGAAGATCCCACATGCCATGGAGCAACTAAGCCTGTGTGCCACAACTACTGAGCCTGTGCTCTAGAGCCCGCGAACCGCAACCACTGAGCCCGCGTGCTGCAACTACTGAAGCCCACGTGCCTCGAGCCTGTGCTCCGCAACAAGAGAAGCCACCACAATGAGAAGCCCGTGCACCGCAACAAAGTGTAGCCCCTGCTTGCAGCAACGAAGACCCAGCGCAGCCAAAAAATAAAAATAAAATAAAATAGATAACTAATACAGCTTTTCTCTCAGGAAGGCCTTCTTTTCACGGAGATTCTAAGTAGCTATGGGCTTGTACCCTTCCAGGTGCAAATCAGGGACAGAGAGATTGTGTCCCCACCAGTTCAACCAAAGTCTGAGAACTGAGTCTCATTACATGGTCAGGTTATGTGCCCATCCTGAAATTAATGGAACATACTAATTGGACCTGCTGGGTCACATGTCAAACTCTAGATCCAGGGTGGAGTCAGCCATCTGAATTATATAAACTGGACCTGACATTTCAGAACCCAGGGATAGGATTCTAAAATCTTCTAGAGAGAGAGAGGAGGAAAAAAAAAAAAAGGAACAAGAACAAGAATGGTCCCAAACTTCTCAATGATGGGAAATGCCTAGAAGTCTATACTGATAAATCAAGTGTGAGGGTAGATAAAGGGCAATTTAAAGCATACAAAGTCCCCAAAAGTTACTTCCCGTAAATCCTTTCTCTGAAATCACTAGGGGGACATGCTCCAACAACAGGAGACTATAAACCAAGAAATAGAAAATCTAAGAATACAGAAAACAGGGACTATAACAAAGAAGAGACAAGAAGGGAATCCCCAGGATGATGACAAAGAAGAGTTGACAGACAAGAGCTGTGCAGCCCTATCTAGACTAGAGTGGGTCTGGGGAGAGAAGGGGGGGTTCCAAGAAAAAAATTAAACTGATAAATTATTTGACATGATCCACCATGTCTAAAATTGAATTGAAAGCCCTTTACTGAACTACTGGAGAGTGTGGGAAGATTTAGTCAATTTCAAAGAAAACAAAATAACTCCAAGACAAACAAAAAAATTATGTATAAGAGAAAGTGTAATTATAACACATTAGTCAAATCAACAGGTAACAATATTTACATAAAAATAACAAAAGCAATGAATATGGATTATACCAAAAATCAAGATAAAAAATGGGAAAGGGAAAATGGAGTGTGTAATTGACAAAAATACTCATCTCTTATGCTCCTCTGGAGAGAATGCTTAATATTGATAAATGAAAAGAAAGACTGAGAAACTATCACAGACTAGAGGAGACTAAGATGACATAATGACACAGGGCAATGTGGAACCCTGGACTGGATCCTGGAACATTCGTAGAAAACACGGTGACCTCCAAATAAAGTTTGTAATTCAGTTAATAGTAATGTACCAACATTAATTTTAATTTTAGTTTTGACAAATGTACCATGATCATGTAAGATGTTAACATGAGATGGAGCTGGGTGAGGACGTTCAGGAGCTCTCTATGCTGTCTTTGCAACTTTTCAGTAAATTTAAAATTACTTCAAAATAAAAAGTTTAAGAAAATTGATATATCAATAAATTGTATATGATTAAAAACATGGAGGTAAATACCAAAACCTAAGACCTATGGTTGAAAATAAGAATAGGGACTTCCCTGGCGGCCCAGTGGTTAAGACTTCGCCTTCCAGCGCAGGGGGTGTGGATTGATCCCTGGTCAGGGAGCTAAGATCCCACATGTCTCCCCGCCAATAAACTGAAACATAAAACAGAAGCAATATTGTAACAAATTCAATAAAGACTTAAAAAAAAAAGAAAAAAAGAAAATAAGAATAGATGGGGGTTGGGAAGAGAAGGCAAAGGCCCCTGTATATTACTGTAAGTAAATCATAACCAGTCAAAGCAAACAGGGACCCAAATAGCATCTAGTCCAATCCCGTTATACAGATGAGGAAACTGAGGCCAGAGAGACAGGAGCCTGCCTAAGGCCCAACAGCCAGTTGGTAGCAGAGCTACATTTTCGTATTTGTTCTATAGAGAAAACATGAATTACACGGATATTAATTTTCTTAAGAATCTGATTTTTTTATAAATTATCCTCAGTGACCCTTACTTAGAAAATCTACATTTTCTCAGTTTTGAAACCACAGGGAAGACATGAAAGGTATTAGAGCTACAAGGGCTCTCATGAATCATCGTCTCAGCTGATGTCCACAGAAGAAAAGACGGGACTTGTCCAGACTAGAATCCATGGTCACCACTTACTGAGCATCCCCAAGGACTGGGCCCTGGACTATACACTTTATGTCCACAGTCTAAAACAGCCCAATGAAGTGAGCACTATTGAACCTACATTTCTCAGTTGAGGAAACTGAGGCTCAGAGAAGCAGACCTTGCCCAAAGTCCAGAGCCAGGAAGAGGTGGAGCGTGGATTTAAATTCAGGCCTGTCTGACCACAGAACCCAGGCTCGTCCTTACTCTGCCATCCTGCCTCCATCCTCCCCAGGGACATATTACATGGCCACCCCTAAACCAGATGCTGAAGGTATTTAGAATGTCAAAAGCTCCAGCCCTCCTTGATGATATCATTCTCATGGTGGCCCTAAGTGGCACAGGCAGGGCAGAAGGATCTGACCAGGATGTCCCTCCTTTTTTGCCCTAACTGGACGTGCACCCAATGCTGTAGGCAGGATTCGCTGGCCAGATACCAACCAGACTGACTTTAACCATCTGCCAAACAAAATCATCCTCCCTCTGGGAGGATAACAAACCTTAGGAAAAACCAATAGAGTCAATTTGCTATGGAATTGCTTGTCAGATGTTAGAGGCCTGGGGGACAGAGACGAAATGTGGAAGGAGCTGACTGCTTTAGGATGTGCCCTTCCTGCTGGTTAGCTGTTGGCTCTACAGATACAGCTGAGCTGATGAAAACCATCCTTCATTTTTTTCCCAGGGGGATTGTTTCAGAAAGAAGAGGTTAGGTTCTGTCTATAATAATAAACAACTACATCTCGGTGGCTTAACACAAAGAAAGCATCTTTCTCACTTATGCTATACACTCTGGGTAGGTCGGCAGGGGTCTCTGTTCATAATGGTCACTCAAAGACCAAGCTAATAGGGGATCCATCTAGACCCAGGCTTCCAAGTTCACAAAGGCAGGGGCGAGAGGATGTGGCAAACCACGCACAGGCTCTTAAAACTTCTACCTAGAAGTGACACAGGTCTCTTCTGACAACATTTCATCGGCCAAAGCAATCCACACAGTTATATCTAACATTAGAGGGGATGGGCAGAGCAGTCCTACCAAGTGCCTGGAGGGAGGAGAGTAGGGACTCTTTTAGGGGGAATCAAACAGAATCAAACTAGTTTAAGCAAAATACTTGCTATTGATAATAATGATTGATATAACATATTAGCTTACATAACCAAGGAGTTCAAGAAGGCTGACTTGCTTCAGATACAGCTAGAGCCAGGGGAATTCTCAAATGATGTTCCCCAAGATCCTGTCACTTGTTTCTTCATCTCTCAGCTGTTTCCTTTTGTGTAGGCTTCATCTCAGGCAGGACCTCTCCATGTGGTCTCCAGAAGCTTCAGGCTTACATCCCACCTGTTTAGGAAACTTGGGGGGAAAAAAGAACTCTTTTTCAATATTCCAGGAAAAGTCCAGGGGTTGATTCTCGTTGGGCCCCTCAAACTGAAACTGAGAGTTTGTGAGGTGTGGTTCCAAAAGAAAATTAGAGGATGGTTAGCAGAAGAAAAAAGAGTGGATGCTGGGCAACAACAATGATAACTGTCCACAGTGGCTTGAGTGCTTGTAGCAGAAGATCCAAATAGGCAGTAATACCAGTGTTTGTGGGTGTGCAGAGAAACTTGAACTTTCTGACACTAATGATTGGAATGAAAATTGACAAAACCTTCCTGGAAGGCAACATAATGAGACATATCAAAAGCCTTAAAAGCTTAGACACTCTAACCAAAGTATGCCACTTTTAGGAATATATCCTAAATAATCAGGTCTGTACAGAAATATTCAAATACAAAATATATTTACTTCGCTTTATGTTTTGGAAAAATGGAAAATACTCTGAATATACAATAGGAGATTGGCTAAATAAATTAAATTACCTCTATTTAAAAAAATATTTATTTATTAATTGTTTATTTTTATTTATTTTGGCTGTGCCGGGTCTTAGTTGCAGCATGCAGGTTCTTTTAGTTGCAGCATGCAGACTTCTTAGTTGTAGCATGCATGTGGGATCTAGTTCCCCAACCAGGGATCAAACCCTGGCCCCCTGCATTGGGAGCATGGAGTCTTACCCACTGGACCACCAGGGAAGTCCCTAAATTACCTCTATATTAGTAAACATGTTGCTGCAAAAAAGAAACAAGTTTTTAATTTTAAAAGTAATTTATATCAATGAGACCTAACAGATATCTATAGAACACTGCATGCAACAACAGTAGAATACAGATTTCTTCTCCAGTGCACATGGAACATTCTCCAGGACAGATCATATATCTTAGGCCATAAACAAGCCTCAATAAATTTAAAAGGATTGAAAATGGAGGGACTTCCCTGGTGGTCCAGTGGTTAAGACTCTGAGCTCCCAATGCAGGGGACCCAGGTTCGATCCCTGGTCAGGGACCTAGATCCCACATGCCGCAGCTAAAGAGCCCGCATGCCGCAATGAAGATCCTGCATGCAGCAACTAAGGCCCGACACAGCAAAATAAATAAATAAGTATCTTTTAAAATAATAATAAAATAAAAATGGGAGATAACAAGTGTTCGTGAGAATGTGGAGAAAATGGAAACCTTGTATCATACATTGCTGGTAGGAATGTGAAATGGTGTAGCTGCTGTGGAAAGCAGTTTGGTGGGTCCTCAAAAAGATATACAGAATTACTATGTAACCAAGCAATTTCCCTCCTAGCTATATACTCAAAAGAATTGAAAACAGATACTCAAACAAAAATATACACACATGTTCATAGCAGAACTATTCACAACAGCCAAAAGGTAGAAACAGCCTAAATTCCCATCAATGGCTAAATAAATAGAAAGCAGACTGGTGGTTGCCAGGAACTGGAGATAGGGAGAAATAGGGACTGACTGCCTATTGGGTACAGGGTTTCCTCTTTGGGTGATGAAAATGTTTTGGGATAGGTAGAGGTGATGGTTGCACAACATTGTGAATGTACTAAATGCCACTGGATGGTTCACTTTAAAGTGGTTAATTTATGTTACGTGAATTTCACCTCAGTAGATTTTTAAAAAAAATTTTATTGTAGGAAAATACACATAAAATTCACCATTAGTGACATTTAGTATATTCACAATGTTGTACAATTATTACTACTATCTAGTTCCAGAACTTTTCAATATTCCAAAAGGATACCTCTTACCCATTAAGCAGTCTTTCCCATTTCCCCCTCCCCCCAGCCCCTGGAAACCACTAATCTGCTTTCTGTCTCTATGGATTTATATATTCTGGACATTTCCTATAAATAGAATCATACAATATGTGACCTCTGGTGTCTGGCTTCTTTCTGAGAAGTCTATCCTGCAGTTTGTAATACCCAGATGAGGGAGATACAGGGAGGGAGGGATTTTTGTTGCTGCTATGGTTTTTGCTAACGCCTGGAGATTCTTTAACAGTTATATATATATGAATGTCAGCCTTAAATAGTACATTAATGATTATAAAAATAATATCCTGCCTTTCTTGCTATCCCAAATCTGAGTTTACTCATTAAATTTAACACCATTTTACCTTAATCTTCTCCTTACAGACTATAAGCTTTATGTGTTAATTCATTCAAGAGATATATATTTTTTAATTAATTATTTTTGGCTGCATTGGGTCTTCGTTGCTGCGCACGGGCTTTCTCTAGTTGTGGCTAGCGGGGGCTACTCTTCGTTGCGGTGCACGGGCTTCTCATCGCAGTGGCTTCTCTTATTGCGGAGCACAGGCTCTAGGCACACGGGCTTCAGTAGTTGTGGCTCGTGGGCTCTAGAGAGCAGGCTCAGTAGTTGTGGCGCATGGGCTTAGTTGCTCCGTGGCACGTGGGATCTTCCCGGACCAGGGCTCGAACCCGTGTCCCCTGCATTGGCAGGCGGATTCTTAACCACTGTGCCACCAGGGAAGCCCCCAAGAGATATTTATTGATCTCCTACTGTACCCACCTTGTGCAAGATCCTGGAGATATAGAGATGAGCAAAATAGAAGTGTGTTCTGCCTTTTCTGGAGCCTGCAGTCTGGTAGGAGAACAAATATAGAAGAGTAAAACACAAAGGGTTATGTAATAAAACTGGTTGTATGTTCCATTCTTGTGGGTCTCTGTTGGCTTTTGCCACTCTAGCTTCCATTTTCTCTTTTACTGATAAAAAGAGAAACCACACGTCCCCACTCTCAGGCCATGTAGTAGGGTGAATAATGATCCCCCAAAGAGGTCTAAGTCCTAATCCCTGGACTTTGCATATGTGATTAAGTCAAGGATTTTGAGATGGGAGATTACCCTGGATTACCTGGATGGGCCCAATGTCATCACAAGGCTCCTTATTAGAGGGAGCAGGAGTCAGAGGAGAAAGTGATGTGATGATGGAAGCAGAGATTGGAGTGATGCACTTTGAAGATGGAGGAAGGGACCACAAGCCAAGTAAAACAGGAAGCTAGCTCTAGAAGCTGGAAAAAGCAAGGAAATAGATTCCCTCCTGGAGCCCCCAGCCCTGCCAAAATCTTGACTTTAGCCCAGTGAAATCGATTTTGCACTTCTGGCTTCCAAAATAGTAAGAGAATAAATCGGTGTTGTTTTTAGGCCACCAAGTTAGTGGTAATTTGTTACAGCAGCCACAGAAACCTAATATAGGCCACGTGGTTTGGGTGACCCCATGTACCCAGAACTCAGAGATGCACATGTTCCAGGCATTGCGGATCATACGCTATCCCCTGGCCTCTGTGATTAGTTCACAGAGTCACATGTGATGCAAGTTTATCCAATGAGAGCCAATTCCAATGATATTGTGGGAGCTGTTGGTGCAGAGAAGCCTTACCAAAGGCTACCCCGAGAACAAATAGCAGCAGAGAAGACAGCACCTTGGAATTACTGCCAGTGTTCAAGTGACAGTGACACGGTTTGAACAGCTGAATCGAGCCATGCCTGAAGTCTTCCTCTGCGGGACTTCTTAGTTACCTGGGTCAATGAATTCTCTCTTTTGCTTAAAAATAAAAAAACAAACAAAAAAACAACTATAATGAATGCAATTTTTTAGTTATTGTATCAGCAAAAATCCAAAAGTTTAATAATATTTTGGTGAGGCTGTGGAGAAACTAGTCCTCTCATAGGTTGCTGGTGGGAACATAAGCTGGTATATCTCTCATGGAGGAGAATTGGGAAGTATCCTTCCAAATTATGAAAACATAGACCCTCTACTCTGGTATTTCTACTTTTGAAAGTTTAACCTACAGATGTATTAGCATATGGGTGAAATGGCTCTGTGCACAGGTTATTTACTAAAGCAAAGATTGGTAACCAAATATCCATTAATAAGACTAAATAAATTATAATACATCCATTCAATGGAATATTATGCAGCTATAAAAAAGAACAAGGAAACTTTGTATCTCTGTACTGATAAGGAAAGATATCCAAGATATGAAAAAAAATCAAGATGCATATAGTATGATATTTGTGTGCAAAAATAATTGTGTTTGCTTAAAGAATTTGAAAGGATACAAAAGAAACTAAGCAACTTGGTTGCCTATTTGTGAGGGAGATGGGAACTAGGCAGGTGGGGGATAAGATTGGTAGTGAAACCTTTCACCGTATTTCACTTCTTATGCTTTCTGGTTTTTGAAGCTTGTGAATGTATTACTTATTCTAAAAATTAAATTTAAAAAACCCAATTTGTACACTGTGATCCAAGTTTAGTAAGAAAATAAATAAATGTGTATGAAATCAGAAAATAGAAGACATCTAGCCTATAAGTGGTTATTCTGGATACAGTGGGAAGTAAATATTGTACTGGTTCTGTGGAATAAGGGAAGGAATAGCATAATTTCAGTGTCTACCCACTCTCTGCATTGTCAGGACAGGTGCCCCATCAGGCATTTTAAACCAGTTGCTCACCCAAACTATCACATATTTTAACTCAAGCTGTTGTTACATCCCAGCACATGGGTGAGTGGTTGGATTTTAGGTCTTTCTGTAGGACTTTACATTTTAACTTGTTAGACTGGGTCCATCTTTGAAATATTTTGGGACCCCCATCCATTCACTCATTTCACAGATACTCTGAGGATCCTTCTCCACCAGCCCCACTGGGGAGTGCTGGGGTTTCCTTTCCCACCTTAGGTCATCTGCGGAGGCGGGGGAAAGCCAAGTTAGAACAAGATGTGGTGAGAGCCCAGGAAGTTGAGGTGATCCTCTGGTGGGGACCAGCACACAGGCCCACAGACAGCAGGGAACAGATGCGTGGCTAACGGGCTGTGGTTGGCCTAGTGTGACGGGTAATGAGAGCCTGACTCCAGCTGAGGACAGAGCCCAGCTTGGCCACTGACTGGTGGACATGCGGCTGGAAAGGAGGGACAGGGCCAGAGAGGGCGAGGCTTCCAGAGCCTGGGAACCCTCCAGCAGGGGAAAGGGCATGAGGAAGGTAAGGCCTTCCTCACTCAGGAGGCCTCTTCTCCAGGCGGAAACCTGGAGGCAGACAAGAATCGCTCCCCTTTACTGAGCGGTGCTTGGTGTTGGACACGGTGCTGAGTTGATTCTTAATTCCCACAACCACCCTGGGAGAAAGGTTGACTGTCACCTCTAGTTGCAGATGAGGACCCCTGAGGCTTCGAGTGATTCATGCAATCTGCCCAAGGTACACAGCTGCTCAGGGGTGGGACAGGGCCCAGCTGGTCAGTCTGACATCAGGCTGTAACTCTTGACCACCACAGTACTCTTGGTGTACTTGTGTTGCTGAAATGAATAAATGGCCCAGAAAGAGTGCCAGACTGAAGCTACGTTGAGCCTGAAGCTACTCTTGTGGAAAGGTAAGCCTTGGAGGCAGACAGACCTCGCTGGGCTCGCATCCTGGGTGGGCAGCTCAAGAACCCTGTGAGCAACGGACAAGTCATTTAACCCTCTGAATCTCAGTTTCCTCTCTGCAAACATGAAGGGAATGTGTACCCTTGGCAGCCTGCTGTAATTAAATAGGACAGTGAATGTGAAATCATGACTAGCACAGGGCCTGACCCAAAGTCGATGCTTGACATCTGAGCTCAACAGAGAGGCTGCTGAACACCATGGAAAGGCCAGAGTTGGGGCTACAGAGACAGGGAGAAAGTTCCTTTGGAAGCCTGGCAGCTCTGCTCCGTCCCATGGATAGGGCTTTTAGCTTTGTCTCCCCAGAGTGATCATCAGGAATGCCCTTAAAATAAAAGGGGTCTTTGGATTTATTTGCAGAGAAAACTATTAGGGGAGGGCAAGATTGGAAAAAGGGAGAGACTAGGAGACACAGAGCAATCAAGAATATGGGTAGTAGCTTTAAATAGGCAAGGAACCTGGGCTGAGTCCCAGGTGTGGGAGAATGACAGAAGGGGGCTGCCATCTGGGATGTGCCCCAGCCAAGGCCAAGGCCAAGGCCAAGGCTGAAGAGGAAGCTTTGAGGTCCTCCCAAGCCAGGCCCCTTCCCCCTAATCTGCCCACTGGAGACACAAAAGGCTCACTTCAGGAGCTCAAAGGGGCTGGATTGTCCTGGGCTTCTCACTAGTTTTAAAACCTTACTCCTTAAGGCCAAAGGATTCTTTTGTTCAGCTTGTTCCTTTCAAGAGGGAAAATCTCTTCTGGAGGGCAACAGGCCCTGATATCCTCTGCCCAGGAAGCAGAGCCTCCTCCCAGCCCTCACAAGCTGTCTTTGCAACCTTGTCCCAGCTCTCGGAGATGAGCTTGTGTGCTGAGTCAGTTTGGCCGCCTTCCAGCCAAGAAGACAGTGGAGGCTGCAATGCAGGGGCCATTAAAGGAACTATTTTTAGGCTCCATTTCAATCTTATTCAGTACAGGCCGTGAGATGCTAGGCTTGAAAGTGGCCAGACCAAGGGGATGCTGGCAGAGACAGAGTCTCAGGCAAGTAGGTCAGGGAAAAGACAAAGAAATCTCACTATGTGAGAGAAAGAAGCTCCCAGAGGTTCATGTTGCTGTCCAAGGTGCAGGAGACAGAAGAGGGGAGCTTTTCACAGAGAATCAGCCCTCCTGCATTACCTGAGGAGTCACCAAGAAAAATGAGGAAAGTACAGCGACTTCCAAAAAGAGACTAGGGCAACATGCACCTGGGGAGCTCATTAAAAATATACCTCCCTGGCCCACCTTAGGTCATCTGAGTCTGAATATTAGAGTGGGGATGTGTGTTTCCAACCTACTCCCAGGGTAGGTGACTCTCACACAAAATGAAGTTCAAGGACCTGAGGGCTGGACAGTATCTACCTCTAGAATTCAAACGAATGATCCAGACTGAGGGGAAGGAAAGGCACAGGTGGTGGTGGTTATTTAACAACCCCCAGAGGTGCCATTCTCCTTTCCTCACTGGGCTCAGGCTTCCACCTATAAAGTGCAGGATCCTGGCAGAACTAGGAATCTCTTAGTTCTGCCTCAGAAGATCCTTGCCACAGGGATGCTCAGTGGTCAGCTCAGAGGACAGGAAGAAACGGCTTTCATACCAGAGGTCCACGTTATCCAAGGGTAACCATTAAAATTCCATTTAGAGTGAATACACGTACATTGGGAACCAAACTTCAAAGCATGTTTTGGGAGGAAAAAAATCCATTTGATTGGGACTGTCACAGAAAACAAAGTTTATTTATGTATATTGAAAGCTGCTAAGAGAATAGATCTTCAAAGTTCTTACCCCCATGCCCAACCCCCCCATATCTATGTGAGGTGATGGATGTGTTAACTAACCTTATTATGGTAATCATTTCACAATACATCATATATCAAATCATCCCTTTGTACACCTTAAACTTACACAATGTTATATGTCAATTATATTTCAACAGAGCTGGAAAAATAAAATTTATTTCATTTTGTAATTAGCAAACTTTAGATTATACTTGCAACTGTGTAATAATTCTTCAATATTTTCACATCTTTATATCTTATTTCTTAAAATGAATTAAGAGTTGAGGATTGACTTTTTGGTGGGGGACGGGGTATAATTTTTCTGACAAAACTGTCCAAGAACATTCTGTGCTATCCTTCATTTTGTTTGACTTTTGCAGAATTATAAAGAAGATAATTTTTCAAACATTTTAAAGGCTGTTACCTATTTCCACAGGACTTTTTTTTTTAACATCTTTATTGGAGTGTAACTGCTTTACAGTGCTGTGTTAGTTTCTGCTTCACAACAAAGTGAATCAGCTATACATATACACATATTCCCATATCTCCTCCCTCTTGCGTCTCCCTCCCATCCTCCCTGTCCCATCCCTCCAGGTGGTCACAAAGCACCGAGCTGATCTCCCTGTGCTATGCGGCTGCTTCCCACTAGCTATCTATTTTACATTTGGATACAGGACTTCTCTTAATCCTTTGAGAGTCAAACCATTATTTTTTGAGGTACCTATCATGTCATCACCATGAAGTCTCTCCTCAGATGTCACCTGGTCTCACTCTGCCACAGCATCACTGGACAGTAGCTCTGCATGTGATTTTCCAACATCACTCTCATCAACTTCATGAAATCCTGCAAGATTTACAATTATTCTTTGGGATGTATTTGTCTGTTTCCGTTGCATTGTCAGATGTTTATAACAGCCACCAGTCAGGAGAATTTGGCCATCAGAGACAGTGACAAGGTCTAGTGGAAAGAGTGAGGGGAAGGGGGAAAAAGAGCTTTTGCTTTTTGTGCTATGCGACTTTGGCTTCCCCTGCCACCTGCTAACAGCAGGGACTTAGCATAACAAATACCAAGATAATGAGGACCTGCCAAAGCAAGGTGAATTGTTCTCACTCTGCTTTTCTTGGCCACCTAGGGAAAGCCTATCCACACATGCTCTTTCACATTGTGCCACAGCTCCCACCTGCCCATCCAGACTGCAAAGCCACCCCTTCTTCCCTAAGGAGACACAGACAAAGGCCACATGGTCAGGTGACACTTTAATAGGCTAGAAATAGAAAACCTGTCTTTGGAGACTATCAAGAGCTACATGTGCGCCGGAGCAGAAAGCAGAGGCGCAGCAGTTGGGTCTGGGGGGAAACAACAGGCCGAGTGGGAGGTCAGCGATGGCTGAAGAATCCTTGAGGATGGTTATATTTAAACGGCTTCATCCTGCTGGGGCCCCTAGAGAAACAGGAGAAGGGAGAATAGTTTTAATACCATACGCTTTGGGCTGATAAAATAAATTACAATTCATCCACACAAGGGACTACTATTAGCTGTTAAGGAAAAAAAAAAGGAATGTTGTAAGAAAAGCAGACTGCAGAACAATATGACAGGTGTGACGCACTTCTGAAAAAATGTCTTTATGTGCCTGCAAAGGCATGAACACAAACCTGGAAGGGCCCTCATTGACGACGTGCACTTTGGGGGACAGGGCTTGGGCACCCTCACTTTTTAGTGTTTTTACAAAACTGCTCACTGTTGTTTGTTATATTTAACAACAAACATGTTTTATTTCTATGATTTAAAAAAACCCATAAAATCCTCCTTTGCAGGGAGAGTCCCATGCAGGTAGGAGTCTGTGTGTGAAACGAATCTGTACAAAGTTCCTACCAAGAGCCACGTGCTTTATACTCACTACTTCTTAGACGCTATTTCTATCATTTTATAGATTCTAAAGATGAAGAAACAGGCTTAGGGACGTAAACTGTCTGCCCAACATTATATGGTCAGAAAGCAGCACAGCACAAATTCAAAACCAGGTCTGATGCCAAAGCCTGCTGGCCACAGGCAAGCTGACAATCACAGCCAAAGCCTGGACCCTGCGAAGCTTAGGTGCTTCAGCTCCAATCCTGAGCCCCCCAAGCAAAACTTCACACAGGGAAGGAAAAAAAAAAACAAAAACAAAAAACTTCACACAGGGTTCTTTTCCATACAACTCCACAGTGAATGACATCCAGCTAAAGGGCCTCTCGTTTATCTGCCTATGACTGACATTCAATGGTAACCAGGAGGTGACACCTTGGATCTTGGTCTGAGGGAGGGTGAGAGGCAGTGTGTGGTGTGTGTGTGTGTGTAGGGGTGTGTGTGTGTAGGGCTGTGCAATCACTTACTTAAGGGAGGGCTTACTCTGCCTGCACTGTGCTTGGCACTTTACATGCTCCGCCTGGTTTAATTTCATCCTCCCAACAACACCTGAGGTGGATGCCATTTTAGGGATAAGGAATCTGAATCTCAGAGGGGTTAAGTACAGACCCTAATCACATAGGCTGGAGCTGCAATTTGAACCTAGGCCTTTCTGGCCCCAAAGGCTTTGCTCTTTTTTTTTTTTTAGCCGTGCCGCACAGCATGTGGGATCTCAGTTCCCTGACCAGGGATCGAACCCAAGCCCCCTGCGTTGGAAGCACGGAGTCTTAACCACTGGACCACCAGGGCAAGTCCCCCAAAGCCTTTGCTCCTAGTCACGACGTCATGTACCTCCCCAACATCAGAAGGGTGCAGTCATACAGGTAAGTCTAGGCATACAGCTGATGGAGACCCCATAGCCTGAAGGTACCCAGCCACGGGCAGAGCCAGACCTTGCATTTCCTGTGGCCCAGGCCAGCCCTTTGCAGCCCAGCCCCTTGGCCTGATTCCAGTGGTCAGCTGAATTCCAGGCCAAGAACCTCACATCCCACATCTCATCAGTCATGGAATTAATTGGATCTGAGTAGCCAAAGGAGCACCTTCCCAGAATGTCCTGCTGGAGGAGCTCAGCCTGGGAGACATACCAACCACTTCAGAAAATGGGTCCTTCGGGAACCATTCGATAACAGAATATAAACACTGGCCGTGTGAGAACTCCCACCCTGGAAATGTGCTACAGCAGGCTGGGAGTGGGGGTAAGAGCTGAGTTCTCACGCAGACACACCGGGGAAAGCAAGTCCTAGAAGGCACCAACATCTAGCCGCCAGCTCTGCCTGTCAGCAGCCACTCCGGGGCTGCAGCTGGTTATTATCAGCTAGCATGACAAACCAGGCCAGGTGGAGGTGCCAGACGGAGGTGGGAAGATGCTGGGGCAGCTTCCAGGAGCTGAAGCTGGCTGTGTGAGAAGAAGGTAAGGGGCAGGTAAGGCACCTTTTAGACTGACAGAGAACAAAGGGATGTCCTGATTAGATACAGATGCTAGCCCTTCGCAGACACCATTCCTCCCCAACCCCTTGCCCAAAAGGGAAGGGATGCCTGAGCAGTGTGAACTCTGGAGTTCTGAAACTGGCTCTAAGAACACTAGTTAAGGGATGAAAGGGAAAGAAAGGACCCAACACCAAGGCGAAAGAAAAGCAGCTCGCAGTGCTGTGCGTGCAGACACGCTAAATACCAATATCAGGACCTGCTGGCGCTTTCTGAGCCTCCGCCTGTGCCGGGATCCATTCTGGAAGCTTTACATGAACTCTCTCTACTTCATCATGAGTTAGAAGGTAACACCTTTGGGAAAGGTTCAGAGCTGAGCTGAAGTGACTCTTCCAAAGTCACACAGCTGGTGAGCAGGAAAGCAGAGATCTGCACTTGTGTTTGTGTTACTTCAAAGCTGGTTCCTTCTGTGACGCCTGACTGCCTATAGCTGTGATCCCCCTAGATGTGTGAGTACCTTAGGAAGTAGAGCAGACTCTGGGGACTGGTGGGATGCATATTGTTTAAAAGGTTCATTTGGACTATGAAAAGCAAACCTACTGTTTTCCACAGAAAGTAGAGAAAGGAAAGTTCAGTCAAATCCTCTTGCTCACTTGGCGTGAGACCCACCCCTGGGGGGTGTTCATGATGAACAACTGGACCAGGCTGGTAGGATGGGGGCCACAGGGAAAGTTTTAGGAAGAAGGGAGCAAGTTCTCCCCAGGAAATCTGGCAGCAGGATTTTAATTTCCATGGTGAATGGAGACTAGTGCACCAGGAAACGTGCGTGCCTTCCATGCCAGGCTCACCTCTGCCCCAGGTCCCTGTGAGAGGCAGGGCTGGAGGTCCCTGGGCCTGGCACCCACGCCCCTCCCCTCACCTGAAAAGCCGCAGACACATTTTCTCCTGGGGAAATTCCTTGGGCCCCTCCACGCTGTCATCGTGGCTCTCCGTCTCCAGGTAGACGTCCAGCAGCACGCACAGGCGCTGCAGCTGGTTCGTCAAGAGCTGGTGGCTGGGCCGGGGGCCGCACAGCTCCTTGTAGCACACATTGACCTCACTCTCCATGGCCTATGGGTGGGAAAACCAGAAACTCAGCACCACTCACAAGAACTGCACCCGGGCCTCCGCAGGAGCTGGGCCTCTGCACATCAAGCCGGACCGACTTGTCCTGAGGCTCCCTCTCCTCAAGACAATGGGGTCTTCCTGATCCTGACTCAGAACTTTCCCTGCCTTGCACGTCCACAGACAGAGGCAAAGATGTGTAGAAGAGGAATCTCATGATAAGATCCAAATCAAGTGTTAGGGTTAAAAATGTGCTCCATGGGGCTTCCCTGATGGCGCAGTGGTTGAGAATCTGCCTGCTAATGCAGGGGACACGGGTTCGAGCCCTGGCCTGGGAAGATCCCACATGCCGCGGAGCAACTAGGCCCGTGAGCCACAACTACTGAGCCTGCGCGTTTGGAGCCTGTGCTCCGCAACGAAAGGCCACGATAGTGAGAGGCCCGCGCACCGCGATGAAGAGTGGCCCCCACTTGCCGCAGCTAGAGGAAGCCCTTGCACAGAAACGAAGACCCAACACAACCATAAATAAATAAATAAATAAATAAATAAATAAATAAATAATAATTAAACAAAAAAACGTGCTCCATGACTACTGAATCAAATCCACAGGTATAACAATAATTAACAGGTGCAATGATCTTGGACATCATCTCATTCCAGCACTTTCTGTGCATCTGAGTTTTTTCTCATTTCCACAGAAGCCCAAACAACAACCTTTCACGGCAGGTATTTATATTATCCCCATTTCATAAATAGGGTGAACCTGTGGACCCCAAGCTAGATAAGGGGTTGAGATGGGTCCGAGCTCTTTCTGCTACGTCATGCACCCTCTAGCAAATTCTACAAACCCCGGCAGGCCCCTCTGCGCCGGGAATTGTGTCAGTGCCCAAGCCCTCAGCTGCGGCAGGTTCTGCCACTGCCAACCTCCCCAAGGAGGCTCTCCCTGCTCCTCCCACCACCCCCAGCAGGTCCTTACCCGAATATTGTCGTCGTTGTTGTTGGTTTTCTCCCCTTTCCAGTTCAGACAGAGCTGGAAAATAGGTGGGATGGAGGAGTAGCCGGGGTTCAGCACCACGGCAGCCTGGAGCTTAGCTGGGAAGGGAGGGGAAAGGAGGAAAACTCAGTTCTGAGACCTGGCTTGTTAGCCAAGGCACCCTCCCTGCTGGACCCCTGAGGCTAGCTCTGTGTCTCACGTTAATCCAAGTGCTCAGAGCACATTCTGGCACTAACTGACTTTTACTTTTGTTCTAGAATCTCCCAGGTGGAACTGCCAGGTTGCAGAATGTGAGGTCCTGTGACTCTGGTCCCTCCAAGGACACAAAGCTGTGTGGACTCCCCAGAGTCTGGTCCACAGTGAGTTTGCCCAAGAGTTCTATTTACTCCTTTGACAGAAGTTTGTTTTCATTGGCATTTATTTGCCAGCAAGTTAAGGATTTTCCCATGTGAAGGTTTCCTATCTGTTTTTCCTTTTCAACAATATTGGGTATTAGCTCTTACATTAGTCAAATATATTTTTTTCTATTCTGTTCTTTATTTTTATCTATTTTGTTATGTGCAGCTTTTTCATAGCTAACATTTAATGACTACCTACTGCTTTCCAAGCACTGTGCTAAGCCCTTTGCACACATTTTATTTCATCCTAATAATGATTCTGAGGTGGGTACCATTATTATCATCCCATTTTACATATAAAAAAACTGAAGCTCTGACAGAAACTTCCTTAAGATCATCAAGCAGTTGCAAAGCAAGCAGCAATGCTGAGTTTAATCAGAACTACCTGATGCCAAAGCTGTGTTCATAATCATTAAATGAAATATTTGCATTTTTTAACTTTTTCATTTTTTCTCTGGTGATAGCCTTTGCCTTTTTCAATAGGATGACATTTATCCTCTCCATCAATGGGCTAAGCATTTAGCCACTCCTTTTTCATTATTTATGGAGGAAAAAAGGAGCTCTCTGACCCACCAGTAATTCAAATAAATAACAGAGAACAAGAGAGTGTAGGTTAAGACAATTCTTCCCTGACAGTCGCAACAACATTTATTAAAAAGTGACACTTTCCTGTTGTTTCTGCCATAATAGTTTGCACATATTTCGGGGTTTATCTCTGTTCACTAATTTTTTGTTTTTAACCCATACCATGTAATTGTTGTCCACTTATTCATTTAAATTTCACTCTTAATTTTTCAAATTCTATAATGCATCTAATGAAAATTTAAATGATCACATTCATTCCATGTACGAATCTAGAATACTTATCATCTTTCCAAGCTTTCTTCCGCTCAACCAAGAAGCAGAAGTGATGTCTTCCAATGACTTCCCACCCCTGGGGCTTTGTAAATTTACTGGATGCATATTTTGTGCCCTTTCAAAATAGCACTCTGTTGTTTAGGGATGAGGTTAAAGTATTTTTTAAAAGGGGAGAGAATGGGGCTCCCCTGGTGGTGCAGTGGTTGAGGATCTGCCTGCTAATGCAGGGGACACGGGTTCGAGCCCTGGTCTGGGAAGATCCCACATGCCGCGGAGCAACTAGGCCCGTGAGCCACAACTACTGAGCCTGCGCGTCTGGAGCCTGTGCTCCGCAACAAGAGAGGCCACGATAGTGAGAGGTCCGTGCACTGCGATGAAGAGTGGCCCCCACTTGCCGCAATTAGAGGAAGCCCTCGCACAGAAACGAAGACCGAACACAGCCAAAAATAAATAAACAAACAAACGAACAAACTCAGAAGCAAAACAGCTAAAAGCAGAGCTAATTTGGTTGAAATGATCAGGATGAACTCGCTTCACCCAAAAAAAAAAAAAAGGGGAGAGGATGGAAAGCAAATGCAAAATTCCAAATAGCAGTCACCTATCGTCAGGGTGAGAATGAAATGGGATCAAGGAGCCTCAACTGTATCTGAAATTATTTAATTTCCTCAGAATATTTCTAAAAACATGCAAAGAAAAGAAAAGGAGAAGGGAAGAAATAGAGAAACTTGAACATCAAAGAGTGCAACCTTTCCTGACATGTCTCGTACTGTCTTGGAACTACAGACAACTTCCTCCGCCCTGTGGCCTCAGCACTGAGCCCCTGGGGTGGGATCCTGCAGGCTGTGCCAGACCTGCCAAGGCTGGGGCCGGATGACAGCACCACAGGCAGCATCGGGGTGGCTCCAGCAGGAAGCCCTGGCCGATCAGATGCCAGGACAGCTGTGAGAAATCACAGCTCTCGATGCCTCCCAAGTGAGTGCAGGGACTGCAGAGAGGGAGGAGGGTCCTGTACTTCACATCCTGAGAGTGACAGCCCTTCCCTGAAGAGGGGGATGAGCAGGCATCTGATTCTAAAATGCAATGAAACAAAGGGGCTAAGAGCTCAGGCTCAGAGGTCAGACTGGGTTTGTGACTAAGCCCTACTTTCCTCACCTACAAAGCAGGAATATCACCAGCCCCAGGACTGTCCTGAGGATTAGCTGATAAAGCATGGACATGACTGTTGCAGAACAAGTCCTGGCTGAATGCTGCCTCTCACAACCATGACTGTTTGCTAAGTCCCCACTGCAGGATTCCAGGATCTTTCGCTTCCTTTGGGCAACTCCCAGGAATGTTTTATTCTCAGCGGCTCCCCTTGCCTAGAGCAACTGTGATCAGCAGAGCAATTACCTGTGCCCCTTTCCACGAGTGCCATATAGTAGAGATTGGTGTCCCCAGCCAGTCCCGCCTCCACGATGTCTTTGGTAAAATGCAGCTCCTGGAAGTCACCAAGGACAAGGGGTGAACTGGTGGCTCCTCTAGTCAAATCCCCTGCCCTTCTGGTAGAGGAGCAGGAGCTGAACAGTGACGTGGGCCTGCAGTCTCCAGGACAGCAACAGTGGCCTGTCACCCCTCCACCTACCGTATAATCCTCATGGGCAATCGTCACCCACTTCACCAGACGAGAGACAACCTTTGCAGGGAAGAGGTACTGGCAGTCGCTGGTAACTGGCACAATGCCATGTTCTAAAAGAGAGCAGGACAGGTGGTGTCACAGGTAGAAATCAGCTGTCACAGCTGGGTAACTAGCATCCTCTGCAGGGCTCAGATGGCCCTGCCAGCTGTCCAGGTACACTCGGTACTCAGGTGCCCAGGCCAACACGTGCCAGAAACGAAGGCACACCAACCTGACCTTTACCCAGTGCTTGTGCTTGAGGCCGGACCCAGCACCAGCATTCGCAGCACTTTATCCTTAATCCAAATGATGGCCTGCCAAACAAAAAAAACCCCTGCAGCCAGAATCAGAGATGTACGGTGTCTCTGCAGCAGTGACTGTTAATTAGACCAAATAGCCAAGAGGGCTGTTCTCACAGCTGACCTTGATGGAGGAAGGACTGAAGTGTTCTGTGTTGGTTCCTCTAAGGGAAAAGAGCAGGAGGACTGCTCCAGGGTGAATTCCTGCTGGCGTTTCAATAAGCAAATGTGCCAACATGGTAAACGCTGTCCAGGATGACAATCACCCAACCCTGGGACAAAACAAACTAAGCAATGCTGATGGGGAGCAAGCAGTGCTGCCCTGGAGAAAACAGGGTCCACGTGAGGCCTCCAGACGGGTCCTGGGAACTCAAAGCCTTTCCTGACAGTGGCTCTTTTAGATCAGAAAGATCTTAACCCTCACTCCTTACAAGTCCCTTGTACATGGTAGGCTGTTACAAGTATTTACAGAATGAACAAATGAAAAGCCCCACATGGCCACCATCTTGGTCAAGGGCTCATCAGAATCACCTGGGACATTATGGAAAACACAGGGGCTCAGCCCCACCCTGGAGGATGTCAGCTCAGGTGTCAGGGAAGGGATGAAGTGTGGATCCCTGGACAGCTGTATTCAAGTAAGCTGAGCATAAGCTCCACAAAAGCAGGGCTCTGTCTTGTGCTCATGGCTCTTCTCCCAGCACGATTCTGGCTGCCTGGAATGAATTAGGCTCCTATTAAAACGCACATCAGGACTTCCCTGGTGGCACGGTGGTTAAGAATCCGCCTGCTGGGGCTTCCCTGGTGGTGCAGTGGTTGAGAATCCACCTGCCAGTGCAGGGGACATGGGTTCGAGCCCTGGCCCAGGAAGACCCCACATGCCATGAAGCAACTAAGCCCGTGCACCACAACTACTGAGCCTGTGATCTAGAGCCCGCGAGCCACAACTACTGAGCTCGCGTGCCACAACTACTGAAGCCCGCACGCCTAGAGCCCGTGCTCCACAAGAGAAGCCACCGCAATGAGAAGCCTGCACACCGCAACAAAAGAGTAGCCCCTGCTCGCTGCAACTAGAGAAAGCCCGCGCGCAGCAACAAAGACCCAATGCAGCCACAAATAATAAATAAATAAATTAAATTAAATAAATTTATATTAAAAAAAAAAGAATCCGCCTGCCAATGCAGAGGACACGGGTTCGAACCCTGGTCTAGGAAGATCCCACATGCCGCAGAGGAACGAAGCCCGTGTGCCACAACTATTGAGCCTGTGCTCTAGAGCCCGCGAGCCACAACTACTGAAGCCCGCGTGCCTAGAGCCCGTGCTCTGCAACAAGAGAAGCCACTGCAATGAGAAGCCCGTGCACTGCAACGAAGAGTAGCTCCCACTTGCCACAACTAGAGAAAGCCCGCACGTAGCAACGAAGACCCAACACAGCCAAAAATAAATAAATTTAAAAAAATATTTTTTAAAAAAATAAATAAAACGCACATCAAAGTCTGACGTGCACTGACCTAGCATGATGCTCCTGACCAATCTGCTAACCTGGGCCCCCAAAAGGCTTTGGGCTGACACAGCCCTGGTGGCCCTGAGGGGAGCTCAGACCTCTGCTTGGCGGCCTACAGCTCTCCCCAGTGGCCCAGCTAACACCTCTGCTCAACAAGAGCCAGAAAGCCAGCCCGCTTTGATTTGTCATCAGGAGTCAAGAAATCTGAGTGCAGGGCTCCGTTGTCTTTGTCCCTGCGTTGTCTGAGTGGCTCTCAGGCCACAGCCCTAACTAGCACCAGCTTACCCAGGGAGGCAAACTGCTTGTGGAGGGCCAGGCGGGACTGCACCCTGGTCTTCAGCAGTTTCATGGTGGTCTCCATGTGGCTGGCGCTCAGCAAGTGGTCAGCGATCACAGTGTGCTGTGGAGGACAGCGAGCGGCACACGTTAGTAGCTCCCCATCCCTTCCTCCAGGCACCCCTCTCTCCTAGGACCTGCCGGCCTGTGGCAGCCTGGACCACCCACATCCTGAGATGCCTTCTGGGGACAGCAGGGTTTCCCTGCTGTGACAGGCCAGAGGCTGAGTCCCAACAGGAACGATACAAGCTGCTGAGATCTTGAGAGGCTGTGGAAAAGGAAGGCTTCTGCTAAGGTGCCAGGTCCCCTGGGGTTCATTTCTGGCACCTTCGTACATAAGACCAAGGGGTGAAAGCACCTGGAGCCGCACTGCACGCAGGGCAAGGATCCAAGTTACTTTGACCTAGAGGGCTAACAGGCTCATGGCAAAGGCAAAAGGTACCTAAACACTTGTAGGCCTTGGACATTTTAGTATCCTGAGTGGAGGGAAGATAGATCATAGCCCAGAGGGATAGCATTCTGCTAGTTCAAAGTCCCAAAGCCCTTCTGGAGTCTGTATGGGAGGAGAGAAATAGAGGTCCTCAGCCAAGGGGACCGGATCAGTGGACACACCTGGGGCTGCTCTTTGGGGAAGTGGAGGCCACCCAGCTTCTGCACCCACAAATAGGGATGCCCTAAGTCAAGTACGTAGTCCCTCAAAGTCAGGATGCTGCAGGAAAGAACACAGAATGAAATGATTCTATAAGTCATTTCTGCAGTGGTCCCCGGATATATCCCTCCTCCCACCTTCTCATCCCCCCAAAACAGAACGGTCCCACAGGCTCAGCTGCCAGCAAAGCCTCTTAACTTCATCAGTTTCCTACTGTGAATTTCATCTCTCCTAGTCACTTTTCTCTTTTTCCCTTGGCAGTCTTCAACTCATTAGCAAATCTCAATAAAAAGGCAGTGTACTTGATCTCTTCATCAGTCCACCAATTTATAAAATATTTTAAAAATTTTAATCCTCAGAAAATTAAAATGTTAAATACATCTATTATCACGTTCCCAGAGTTTTGATCCTTCCACCCTTCCCCACCCTCCATGGCCTCATAAGCAGGAAAAGGCATGTGTTCTCTTCTCTGGATAGAGCACTCCCTCCTGCCCCGCCACCTCCCCTGCCCCCTGGGAGGCCTCTGGCCCTAACAGGTCTCCAGCTTTGGGTTTGAGCCACAGGAGAAACTCAGAAGCAGAGAGGCTGGGAGAGGAGGAAATGCTGCTGACTCACCCAACTTTATCAAACTGATACTGATTGGCTGGATTTGGAGTTTTCTTTCCATGATCCCCAGGATACAAACAGCTCAGGACTGAGTCAGGAGACAGCAAGTCACTAGAAGAGGGAAAAGACTGCAGTGAGAACGCCGGCCAACCCATTGCTTCGATGCAGACGTGGGCATTTGGCGGTGATAACGTCCCCTCTCACTGATGATCAAAGCCAGACCCTTTATATGCCTGAGGTCATCAGATGCTCATAACCCTATGAGGTAGGGAGTATCATCATTTCCATTCTACAGAGGAGAAGATCAAGGCTTTAAAAGATATGGCTTGTCCAAGATCACACTGCTAGTAAGTGCTGGAGCCAGGATTTACTCTATTCCATCAAAGACAGTAATACTCTTAACCATCAATTTTTTAAGAAACCTATCCCTTCAAGAGTTACATGGTGACCAGAGCCTTCTCCTCAGGGGAGCAAAGCCCTGTGACACAATAGGAATAATCAGAATTTTCATAGGAGCAAAACAGATTCCTTCTACCCCAGAGAGATCCAATGTGAAGCTTTGATATTGTGCCTATCTCACTTTTTACCAAATCTCATGCTATCACAGAAATAGGTCCCCTTTAAAATTCCCAGAAAAAGATATATCACATAGACTGGAGACAAGGTGACCTAGTGCTGTAAGCAGAGAGACACGGTGATGCCACAGCCACCTACTCACAATGGTTAAACATGTAATTAAACGTGGCAATCAGAGGAGATGGGGACAGAATGGAGTAATTTGATCACAAAGGTCAATGAGGCCCATCCTTTCCCTTCACCAATGGGAGCTCCCCTTCGCCTTCCAGGGACAGCATCAGGAGTGACTCAGGCGGAAACTGCTGCTCTGAGCCAGCAGGCCTCCAGGAACTTAGCACCGGGAGGGTGGCAGCTTCTGGCTCTGCCCTGCTCTCTCTCCTGACAGCGTCTCCCTGCACCACCACGACCCCCGAGGGTCTCTGTCCCCTTCGCTGCTTCACACAGAGAACCGGCTAGAAAATGAATAATTGTCAGTCTTTTAGCCAATGTTTAGTGACTGTTACTTATATACAGAATCAGCCAAAATGAAACAGAACAGCTAGGATTTTAAATTGACGAAACCTGATGGAAGAATCAAATCTTCTCGACAAAATTTCCATCTGCAATATGTGGCTCAGGACAACTGAATTTGGTAAAAATAATGGCCATTAAAGAGAAGGCTATATACTCATAAAAATATGACTATTCAAAAAACTATTCAGTTACTCGTCTTTGTTATAAAGTTTTAAAAGAAGAGATTTTAAAAATCTTCGTAAGGTGGAAATGGAAAATAATTAAAAATAATTCAATGCCTTAATGAAAAACTGATTAATGAATTAAAGTGGCCTAATGGAGATCATTCTGAAAAACAATTTCCTGAGGAAAATTCAGCAAGGTTCATATAATTCTGAATAAAATGTTTATAATAAAAACATGAATTTCCTAATGAATTAAGAGATCCTGGCATCAGTCGTCAATGCTGCTAACATCTCAAAAATAGAGACAGCCTGTGCCTCCTGATAAAATCACGCAACGTCTCTGACACAGTGCTGCACACCCACCTCCCCCGCTAAAAATGGAATCTGATCAGGTCTCTAACTCTACCTACAATTTACAGGAAATACAGGGGGAGGGAGTAACACGTTCAATTGTACCACAGGGATGCAATCATCAAAATGCAGCCTGGGGGAAACCTACAGAGCAAACAACCTACTTTCCTCAACAAATAAAAGATGGCAGGACATTCAGATGGAAAGACACTTGAAAGAAGCTTCATCCAACTACAAAACATGGACCTTAAAAAGATCCAGATTCAAAACCCAAACTGTAAGAACAAAACTAACAAAGAACACTTATGAGAAAATCAGGGAAATCTGAACTCTGACTAGATAATTGATATTAAGGAATTAGTGTCATACCGTGATTAAACTGAAATTTTTAAAAAGTATCCCTGTTTTAGTTGATAAATAAATAAAACCACACACCATGGTGTCTCCATGGGGCCAAAGCAGCCTTGAGCAAAGGCCTCTAGGCTGGGAGTCTGAAGTCTAGGCCCAGCACTTCCATAATTGGATATATGCCCCTGAACTCAGTTTCTCCAACTGTAAAATAGAGGGATGAGCTAGACAACACCTGAAGGCCCTTAAAGAGCTAATCCTGGCTTCAGGGTGGTGTTTCTTTTTGGGTTTCCTCCCTCTTTGGGGACCAGGGCAATGACAGTAGTGTAGTACCATGGTACACAGGCCCGGATGGCTTTGAATCATCACTCTCCATGCACTACCCATGACCTTGGGACAGCCTCTTAACTCTGCAGAGCCTCAGTTTCTTCACCTTGTAGAGCTACTGTGAGAGTTAAATGTGATGATGACAAACACGGCTGTCATTTACCAAGCGTTTCACCTATGCTAAGCATTTTACCTGACTCGCACAAGCACCCTGGGAGGGGATCTAATTAATGTCCAGAGTGAGGAAACAGACTCAGAGGCCAGGTAATCTGGCTAAAGGTGCACACACAGCTGTGAGGGGAGACCCGGCACTCGCAGAGCTCATAGTCAGTCTGCAGTCCTGCCCCTATCACAGTTATGTGCAGCGCCCCGCAGGGGAGTGGGCTTCAGTGCACACTGGGGCCAGCCTGCAGCCCCGTGACATAGCAGATAGGACATCTGAGAAGTGAGCAGGAAGAACGATCACGACAAAGAGCTCCACTGTGGCCAGGGCTGTCATGGGGCCCTCGAGCTGCTCACTGGACCAGCACTGCAACCGGGCACTCTGAAGAAGCCAGTCCTGGGCTCCCTCTGCTGGGGTGAAATGGGAACAAGGTCAACTCCATCCAGAGTGCTCGGGGTGGTCCAGCAACACTCTCAAGCACAGGGACCAAGGATGCAGCCTGAAGGGGGTGTGGACTCTAAGTGCAGGGTCGAAAACCCAGGGGAAACGCCACCATCAGGCAGGCCTGGGAAGAGTCCCACCCCACCAGGTACCAGACCCACGCCTCCCTCACTGGTCTTTCTACACCTGACGTGAGGACTCACTGGAAGCAGGTGGGGCAGGGCCAGGAGGCGTGCCAGGCCAGGTGAGCCTATTTCACCCCCAGGCCCTCTCGGTCCTCCTCCCTTCCTCCCACGCTGGCTGTGGAACAAGCAGCCACAGTCAGGGCCTTTCTGGGGATGCTCCACCTGTGGCTGCCACTACGTGCCTCTGCTCACCCTCCTCAAGACCCCCACAGGGACCCGCCAGTCTTCCTCCCGCTGCCCAGGTAGGGACAACCTGGGATTGAGCTGAGCTACAAAGTGAAATCCCAGCACCTTGGGACAGAAAGAGGCAAGAAAAGAGAGGCCTAAATTTGTCAACCTGGTAAGGTCTGCCAAATCTCACTTTCACATTCACACTCTTTCCACTGGTGTAAAAGCTGGTGCCCTGCCCACTCAATTTACAACAGGCTGTAGTCACTTCTAGCATCTGCTGTGTAGTAAGAGGACTTCACCAATTCAAGTCAGTGAGTGCTTTCTAAATACCTGTGATGTACCAGGACTTCGGGGCTGTGTGGACGTGACAACAGAAGCCAGTGTGGCCGTGAACTCCACTCAGAGCCAGATGAGGGAGGATCCGAGAGGAGCCCAGCACCAAGGCTCCCACCACACCCCCTCCCACGCCCCACCCCCCGCAGCACCTGTCCAATACCCTGCACTGATGGGGGTGATCAGTTCTGTGGCGGTTGTCACTTTGGCTTTTACCGTCATGATGTTGAGGTTCATGAGGTAGTAGAAAGTCAGGTGCAGTACACTGTCATCTGGAGGGGAGGAGGAAAAGAAGACATCATTTATGAGTTAAACACTAGAAGAGCGTCAACAGTATTATAGAAAGGAAAGTCAACAAGACTTTTAAGATCTTTCACTACAAAAACAACTTGATGGCAACTTAACATTGAGTAAAAAAAGAGTCTCTACAAATTCTTTGCTACTCCTCCCTCCAAGAGGTGGAGCTTCATTTCCCTCCCTTGAGTGTGGACTGGACTTAGAGACTCTGCTTCTAATACAACATGGAAAGGAAGCGATCAAGGGATCACCAAGTGATCTGGGTTAACATCACTAGTAACAAGACGAAGTGATACCTCTGACCCCTGATAAGACGTGACGGTGAACACTGCCATCTGTGGTATTCCTTCCCCAAAACCCACAACCTCAGTCTAATCAGGAGAAGACAACAGACAAGCCCAAATTGAGAGTCTTTCTACATAATACATAAACCTCATCTTCCAAAGTGTCAAGGTCACGAAAGACAAGCAAAGACTGGAGGAGACTAAGGGGCATGACGACTAAATGCAACGTGAGATCCTGGATTGGATCCTGGAAGAGAAAAAGGACACTGGTGGAAAAACCAGGGGAATGTGAATAAGTTTGGTAGTTAATAGTATTGTACCAATGAAACTGACACTGATTTTGGTAACTGTACTGTGGTTAAGATGTTGATACTGGGGTGAAAAGGAGGTGAGAAATCTTTGTATCGTCACTGAAACTCTTCTGAGTCTAAAATTATCTCAAAAAATTTTTTATAAGAAGGCAAGGAGAGGACAAATGTGTAGAGTGTTTCCATTTATGTAAAAAATAAAAGGCGAAGGGGATAAGTATATACTTGCGTAAAAGCTTCTAAATGCATAGTTTATTTCTTGAAAATACATAGGAAACTGTCACAATGGTTGCCCTTGGAGGTAATGACCAGGACCAGGGTCTGGAAGTCTGGGGTGAGAAGGAAACTTACATCTGACTGCTAACTCTTATCCTGCTGGGATGCTTTACTATGTGCTCCTTTACCCATATGAAGCCAGTTTCAAAACCCATCGTCTCTGCAAAATACAAAGTTCTACTTATATGTATTAAATTAAGCAGGTTGGTCATCTTACTCAAAGCCTGCATACTCTTGGCAACTTGTTCTGTGTATCTAACCTGTCAAGTTCAGAAAGAGGTGTAGTTCCATCAAGCATCCCTAATGTGTCTGATGTTTTTGCTATGTTTTCAGAGTTATGGCTTAGGAGGGGGAAAAAAATCAAACTCCATGAAGAACACCACAGGAAAACCGAAATATGAAACCAGAATCTTTTCCTGGGCAAGGAGGCATCAGCTTGCTGGACCCCGCAGAGCGGCAGCTGGCTGCACTCCTAGGCGCTATGAGATCCCCCAGACCAAGGGGAGCCAGACCTTTGCACTTCAGGTCCAGCATGACGGACAGCGGGTGCCTCTTCAGCATCTCCTTGCGCTTGTCGTCCAGCTGAACTCCCAGTGTGGGTCGCCGGCGTTTCTGGACAAAGGAAAGGGTCGAGCTGGTAAGCACTGCTCATGGGAATCTCCCCCATCCCCCTCTCCCTGCTGGCCAAGGCCTCACCACTGAGACCCGTGCTTCAGCTCTCCAGCTGCCAGGATCCCAGCCTCCCTTTCTTTTAAACCTCTTTCTTCTGCTTCTAGGGAGGATGGCACCCGCCAACTAGTGGGCCCCTAGGGCAGCCGCTCAGCACTCCCCACACTCTCACCGTGGTCTGCTCCTCCTCAGCATCCGAGTCACTCTCGTCATCTGCAGCGACAGAGAGAAGGCAGCTCGAGGTGAGGGGGCTCCCAATTCTCCTGAGAGCACCTCAACCCAGGGCGCGTAATAGGGCCCAGGCTTTTGTAAATGGGTTTCTTTAGAATAAATAATAAATTTGCTGCTTCTTATTCAGTATAGAAAACAGAGTGATGCAAGGAAAAGAAAAATGACCTACAATCCCATCACCCCTGGTTTTCTTCAGTGATTTTTAATGTCATCCTATGGACCACAAGCTCCTCCACTGGTGGTGGTGGTGGTGGCAGTAGTAACAGTAGTATAAACAACAATAACAGAAGCTCATATAATTTGAGGGGTTACTGTGTGCTGAGGACGATGCTAAGGGCTCTGCATGCATGACCTCATTTAATCCACATAATAATTCTACATGAGGTATTACTATCTTGTTTTGACAGGAGAGTAAACTGAGGCTCCAAAACGTTAAAGAACTTCCCTAGGATCAGTGAGCTAGTGACAGGCAGGCTGAAATCCAAAGGCAGTGTTTTTCCCTGTCTACCCCGAGCACTAAGACATTAAAGCTAAGCTCCCTGCCACACAGAACCAGTACGGCTAATTACCAAAGGACCAGCACTGGCCCTGGGTGGTGACCTGGCATCCCTGGAATCAGCTACGGTAGACGTGGGGGAGGATCCTGACCACCACTTACCTTGGGAGTCCTCGGGAGGCTTGAACAGAGCCTTGGCCTCATCCACGCTGCCTTCAATCGCCACAGACAACATCTTATCTAAGAGCAAGAAACAGCTTCCTGTGAAAGCTGCTAGAGAAGGAGCTAGGCTACACGAGTAGGCCCGCCCTGGGCTGCACTTCCTCTGCCTCTGTCACAGCTTCTTACTGACCGAGGCTGGAGGGCAAAAGTCCTTTCTCCAGATGAAGAGGAGCAAGGTGGGAAACCTAAGTCTTTTTCCCATTATTTACTGAAAACAAGGAACCAAAAATGCAGATTCCCGGCCAAGCATCACCTGAGACTAGGGGTGAATGCCTCTCTTTTCAGGCTTACACCAAGGCACAGAAATCCAAACCGATGGCCTAAAGCCACACGGCACAACTCTACCAACTGTCTTAAAGGTTCTCATCCAGAACCTGTAACTGTCCACATTCTGGAAACGACAGCTCTCCCCTCAGTTCTTATTCTCTATTCTGCACTAAACCAAGCACCTGGTACCTGCCTGGTACCGTAACATTTAACTGGGATGCAGCAGGACAGTGGGCAGGAACCTGGAACCTGCAGTCCAGTCCCGGCCTGAGTCTCTGCTCAACCAACTCCCAAACTTACAACCTGGAAAGTTATGTCACTGCTCTGAGCCTCAGTTTCTGCACCTATGAAACAGGGACTTGACAAATGGTGGCTGCCTGGTTGGGCTAGGAGGACTGAATTTTAATTATAAAATTACTTTTAAAAATTAATTTTTAATCCTCACAGCAATCCTATAGGAGCAATACTATTACTCTAGCCATATACAGATGAGAAAATTAAGGCTCAGGGAAGTTAGATACAACAGCCAAGAGGTAAATAAGCTAGGATTCAAGACCAAGTCTATTCAACTTGAGCTTGGTGTCTCAAACACAAAGCTAAGTGGCCTGCTCCCTGCACCAGGCCTGACACCTCAATGAGCGATGCCTGGGCCTGCCTCTGTGCAACTCCATGGGTCTAGCGCTGAGAGATCAGATAGGCCATCATCCTTCCTTCTCCATTCAAAAGGGTATACAGAGACGCAGAGAGTCACAGGAGCCTGAAAGGGTTTGTTCAAGTGCATAAAGAGGGATGACAAACTTCCCCCAAGTGGCAGGCCGCTGAGATATTCCTAAGTGGCTGACCACTGCTTATCTCTGACAACCCTCATGAACCATCACACCTCATCCCAAACAAGCTGGCTGCCCCCATTAACACTGGCAAATGCTAGACTGTTCTTTTGACTAGTTCCTGGAATTCTACAGTAAAATGGGAATGGAAACATGCTGGGTTTTAAACACAAAAGAAAAGAAAATTACTCACCCTGTCTAGGGGGCTGGGAGGATTTCATATGAGCTGATGATGAAAACAGGAGGGAGAAGAATGGGGAGGGAGAGGGATCAAAACGACCAGGAAGACACAAGAAGAGAGACAGTAATGTGTTGATGCCCATGGCTGGGAGGAGAGGCATGCACTGGCGCAATGTGTGTCTGTCTGATGCAGTGGGGTGGGCGTAGGGAAAAAAAATTTAGGTGCTGGGTGAAAGCTTGCAGTAGGGCAAAAGGTAGGATCTCTAAAAGCTTCTCAAAATCCTAAGAGTCATGGGCTGCCTTCAAGCTTAATGAGGACACCTCCTCTCCTTCCGTAATTCACTGTTATGACATGCAGCCTGTTCCAGGGCTTGGTGAAAGCCTGAGACAGCTGGCTGGGACCTGTGTTCACCAAACCCTCTCTCTGAAGCGAGCAGGAGGCACTGATCCACCTGCCAAGCGTGCCTTGATGGGGTGAGCGCTTGGGAGGCCAGATAGGCTGCCTGGGCACTGAACACAACAGCCGACCAGTCAGGCTCATCAAAGATTCAAAGCCATCCATTCTGAAATGCCCATCAGGTTAGTCCAGCCTCAGGCCAGCTGGTCAAAGCAGCCATGCTGGGCAGTGCAGAGGGGAGGCAGCATCTATCACCCGAGGGCTTCTGAGTAGGGCCAGGGAGCTTTCCTCAGCAGGAGTTGCTTCCAAATGACTCAACTGGCCACAGCTGCTGCTCCCACAGCCCCTCCCTGCCCAGCCCCCATACTCACCACAGGCTTGCCCATACGCAGTGGTCTGGACAAAGAGGACATAGAGGGGAGGTGGTAGGTGTCGGGCTGTCTCATACTGCTTGTGAGCTTGGTCGAAGGGCATAAACAGGTACTCCTGCACCGGTAGGGAAGCCTGCAAGCAGGGAAGAAGGGATTTTGTTTTTCTTTTATAGGCAGTCCACACAGGAACATGTGGCTTCTTAGTTACTTAGTATACAGTTTTTTATTTATGAAAGTGATAGCAGCAAAAAACAGTAAGAAAATGAACTTTAAAAAAAGATACTATCCGCCTAGCATCAAGAAAACATCAAATACCTAAATGTCAAAAGTGTGTCAACCTCTACATAAACACCTGAGAAATGAAAGATCTAAATGAATGGAGATATATGCCATGTTAATGGCCTCCAAGGCTTAATACTGCCCAGATGTCAATTCTCCCCAAAGTATCTATGGATTCAATGCAATCCAATCTAAATCCCAGCAGATGAAAATAGACTAGCTGATTCTAAAACTTATATGTAAATAAAAGAGGCCAAGAATAACAAAGATAATCCTGAAAAATTAAGTTGGAGGACTTACATTATTGAGCATCAAGACTTCTGATAGAGCTAGAGTAATAAGTCAGTGTGATATTGGTGCACAGACAACTAGATCACGCACACACAAACCCAAACATATACAGATATCTGATTTATGACAAAAATGGCACTGCAGAACAGTGGGGGAAAGAATGGTCTTTTCAATAAATGAATCAGCTGAATACCTGTGGGGAAAGAATCTGACCCTCACCTCACACTATATACAAAATTCACTTCCAGGAAGACTATAGATTTGAATGTGGAAGGTTAAACAATAAGGCTCTATAAGAAAATACGAGAATATTTCCATGACCTTGGGACAGAGAAAGGAAAAGACTGATAACGAGATCGTATTAAAATTAAGAACATCTGCTCATTAAAGGATACTATTATGAAAGTGAAAAGGAAAGATATCTGCAGAAGACTCATCTCCAGAAAATATAAAGAATTCCGGGCAACCCGACAGAAAAATGAGCAAAAGACTTTAACAGGCCCTTCACAAATGAGGTACTCCAAAAGCCAATTAGTATATAAAACGTGCTGTGCTCAATGTCACTGGTCCCCAGGGAAATGGAAATTTAAACCATAAAAGATACCCTCCAGAATGGCTATAATCAAGAAAAATGACAACATCAAGTGTTGACAAGGATGTGGAAAATTAGAACTTTCACATGGTGATGGTGGGAATTTCAAAAACCAGCACAATCACTTTAGAAAATTGTTTCACTGAATACCAAAGCTAAACATATGCATAGCGTACTATGATCCAACAATTTCATTCCTGGATATATATTCAAAAGAAATGTGTACACATGTACACCAAAGGACATGTATAAGAAGGCTCCTAGTGGCATTATTCACAACAGCCCCAAACTGGAAACACTCCAGATCAAACACTAAACATCAATGAGAATAAATGAACTCCTGGTACTCACAACAACCTAGATGAAACTCACAAACTGTGAATCAAAGAAGCCAGACACAAAAGAATATGTACTATATCATTCCATCTATGTAAGTTAAAAAACAGGCCAGGACTTCCCTGGTGGCGCAGTGGTTAAGAATCCGCCTGCCAATGCAGGGGGACATGGGTTCGAGCGCTGGTCTGGGAAGATCCCACGTGCCGTGGAGCAACTAAGCCCATGCACCACAACTACTGAGCCTGCGCTCTAGAGCCCATGAGCCACAACTACTGAACCCGTGTGCCACAACTACTGAAGCCCGTGTGCCTAGAGCCCATGCTCCGCAACAAGCCACCACAATGAGAAGCCCGCACACCACAACAGAGTAGCCCCTGCTCGCTGCAACTAGAGAAAGCCCGCGCGCAGCAACAAAGACCCGTAGCAGTCAAAAATAAATTAATTTAAAAAACAAAACAAACCAACAAAAACAGGCCAAGCTAACCTGTGATGTTAGAAGTCAAGATTAATGTTATGGGGTGGGGGGACAGTGACTGGGAGGGGAATAAAGTAACTTCTGGAAAATTGCTAATGTTCTTGATTTGGGTGCTGATTACACAGATGTGTTCACAAATGTGTACACAGTGAATATCCACTGAACTGTGAGTATGCTTACGAGTTGTATGCTTTTCTTTATATAAAATTATTTTTTTTACGTAGTATATGTACATTTTTTTTTAAGTTGTATTCGAGTTTATAAGGCAAAAATTCCCAGTTCCCAACCACCAAAGGTAACTTAATGGTTTGGTGTGAAAACATACTTTTCTAAGCACATACATGACTTACACATATATACAGCCATTCGAATACTTTGTAAATGAAGGTATACAAATGGGATTATACAACATGTTCTACAACTTGCAGTTTTTGATTTCATAATTTAATAGATCTTTCTGTCCAGTTATTCTGTCAGTAACAGGATGCTCCATACTTCCATTATAGGTGTAAGACTGAACCACACAAGAATTTATTTAACCTGTACCCTATTTATTTAACCTGTACCCTATTTAGGAGCATTCAGAGTGTTTCCAGTTAACAGGAAAAATTTAAGTACAACCAAAATTTTTAGTTTCTGATTTTTGTCCTATATGAAGCGTTACTGAGCATATTTGTTAACTCTAATTCTATGCCTAGAGTTGAAGAGAAGAAATGTAGATCTTGCCAAATCCTACAAAAGTGAATTTTCAATTTCACTAGGGTCCTTTTACAAAGTTCCTCCATATTAGCCATTTACCCTGCTTTATAAAACTATAAAGATTTAGATCAAATCTGGCTTCACAAAGCAAACAAAAATCAGGTCACCTATATAGAAAGAAATTACATTTTACAGGTAAAGTGGGGACTTTTCCTCCTAAGGTACCTAACGATTTTCAAATATGAGTAAAGTTCTTTTCAGAGCGAGTAGATTTGCTGAGCAGCTGGCCCCTGAGGTGCAGTCAGAGGGATCTAATAGACATCTGTGGAAGAATGCTTAGATACCCGGGGACTGTGGGCTGGTGGAGATCATGCAAGGTGTAAACTAAACTTACAGTTTGTGAAAGCGTTTTACCCGGAATAGGCGCTGGGTGAAAAGAAAACGCCGAGGTACGTGTGTGTATACGTTCCAGAGCCAATCCTGCCAGCAATTCCTCCACACAGGAACAACCTTATCACACCTGCTGTGGGCATGCAGACGGGACCATCCTTGCACTGTGCTCTAACACTGATTAGGGTTAACAGACCCGACAAAACCCACAGGGTGATGTGGCTGCTGGTGGCCTCAGGTCAGCAATGTGTCACTGAGTGGTGAAGGCAAAGCAAAAGCCAAGGAGGTGGCGGGGTGTGGGGAGACCCTCACCTGCATGATGCTGTTGAGACGAGGCTGGAGGCTACTCAGGTACTCCTTCTTTACTTCAATCTCCTTAAGGATCTTCTCCTTGTTGGACAGGCACTCTCGGTACTTCTCCGCCAGCCTGTTGGGGGAAGACAGAGCACTGTCGCCTGATGCTCTCCAGGGACATCCCAACACACCTGTTCACTATCAGACTCTACCTAATGACAGCAGTCACGATTATCTGCTAATGTTTACCTAGCACTTACTATGTGCCAGGCACTTTGGAGAATGGTTTACAAGCATTATGGCATTTAATCCTTATAAAAACCCTGGAAGATAGGGACTTTTTTTTATCCCCAAAGGAGGAAACGAAGGCCCAGGGAGGTAGATAACTTGCCCAAGGTCATCCAGTAAGAGCAAGCACAGAGCTGGGCTCTGAACCCATGCCTGTCTGCTCCAGAGGCCGTGCCCGTGACCACTGGTGTCACCTACTGCTCCGTTTCTTGCCTCAGAGGCTAGACCCAGAACTTTCACAAATATATGGACTCAGCAGCTATAGGACACAAATGAGGCCCATGGACCTGAGTGGGGCAGAGTGGGGATAGATTCCAGACCAGAGCCAAAGGAATGGAACACTTATGGCTTAGCCAAGGGCAAGTGATGTACTGGACAGGGGTGTGACAGGCCAGCCCCATCTGCTAAAAAACTGACACCAAGTCCCTAAGATCCAGACTCAGTACTTATTAAATTCACTATGTAGACCAAAGGCACAAAATACACTCAACAACAGAAAAAGGCAAGGAATTAAAAACAGCAGCTTCTCTGACAGAAAACAGAACAAATGTGCCAACCAAAAGCCCTGGAACTCGTGTACAAACATGAAAGGGAAAAAGGTCACCATGATGGAAGGGATGCAACCATAAAAAGTCCAGGATGAAAAAAATATACATACCATATTCTAAGGAAGATCTAGATTAAATTACACAGTATAGACATTCTACTTACAGTTAATAAATAAAAGCTCTTTATTAGTACAAAAAGTTTTATATGTAAAGGGGTGCCTCAAAGCATTATTTATGATATCAAAAAAATGCAAACAACCTAAAAGTCCAATTCAATATGGGAACAATTATGTGATTTACAATTTACCCTGGAATGTTGTACAACCTTCTAAAATAATGTTTGCAAAGCTTTGCAATACCACACAAATATGCTTACAGGTGGGGGAAAAGGCAAAAAAAAAAAAAAAAAAATCAGATTAATAATACAAAAGGTACTTAGATCTTAGGCACTAAAATTTTAAAGGAAAGGTTACTCTTTCTCATAACGGCATTAAGCAATTCCAATCCCACTTATGATACAGTTGGTCAAGTGTGAACTGCTAAGTGTGAATTAATCACAAAACGGGATTTGGTCTTAGAGACAATTCTGCTGGTTCCACAGTGCTTTGCTATCTGATCCTGGGTCAGGACAAAGCACTGTTCCTCATGGATAAAGGTCGGTGTCTGCATAGGTGAACAAGATCAGGAAGGAGGAAACGCTACCTTTTCCGCTGCTCCAGCTCCCAGTCCAGACGTGCAAGGGTTTGCTGGTGAGGGTCTCCCGTTGTGACTTCCGCCTTGCTGATATCTGGAGGGGCCTCCTTATAAAACTCCTCTAAGCTGACCAGATCGATTTCTTCGTGCTTTGACCTGCAGTCAAAAACTCAATGTTAAGCTGCTTGCTGCCCTCAGAAACCCAAACTGTGGCTTAGACAGGCCCAGAGTTCCACTCCGTGTACGTCAACTCAGCCCTGGTCTACAGCTACCTAGGAACCTAGAATCCAGTCTTCTCAGCAAATGCTCATTAGCAGGTGTTTCAATGTGAAGAGAGGTAGTTGGTGACATGCCACAGGATCCTTATCCATGTTGCCCAAGCTTTATATCCATGATTTAGCTGAAGACCTAAAAATACACTTATGAAATTTACAGACCTCTCCAAGCTGTGCAAGAGAGCTAAGAGCTTAAAGAATCAAATAAAAACACCATGGTCTAGGTCTAGACTGTCAGGCTGAAACCAAGAAATGCCATTTAACAGGAATAAACATAAGAGTCTACACTTAAGTTCAAATTATTAACTGCCTAAATATAGCATGGGGAAGATCCAACATAGTATGACCAGATGTGAAAAGATCTAGAGGCTTTAGCTGTTCATGTACAGTGACACACAATAACTGAGATGGGGATTTTTATCTCCATTTTTCAAATGAGATGGAGGCTTCCATCAGTAAGCAGCTTGCCCAAGGTCACACAGCTAGGGAGAGGCAGACCTGGGATTTGAACCCAGGCTGTCTGATTCCAGGGCCCCTGATCCTTCCACATGGCCACCTGCCTCGCTACAGGGTTTGCTGGCTTTCATCTGAACAATGGTTACAGGTGGAGCATCATATCTTTCTTCTTTTTAAATAGTACTATTTTTGAAACTTCTTGTAAGTCTTACACTGAGAGTTTATTTCCTCCATGAACCCTTCTCCCAGGTTCCCCCAATGATAATATCTTATCAAAGCATAATACATTGTCAAAACTAGGAAACTGACAATTGTACAATACTATTAACTCAGGTACCTGATGTGGATTTCACTTCTATTAGTATTTAAATATTATTATGTGGATGGATTTGTGAAGCAGATAAAGACACCTCTCAAAAATCAGCATACATCAAACCCAATGCCTAACGTGGTCCCCCTCATCCCAAGTTTATTACAAATAAAACCTGACTCCTTTCAGTTTACACAAATAGATCTGACGAGGCAAGAACACGTTCCCTTCTCTTATTTTGTCGATTCCTTCCTCTTTCACATCTCTCAGCTTGGATTTGCCAAGGGGCATCACAGTTTAAGGACACTGACAAACTGTAGTTTGTTCACCTAAAGGCAGCTAGGCAGCAAGAAGTTCAGGTTCCAAATAATGAAATCCATTTGCAAAAATGAATTGCTGGAACTTTAGAGAGGAAAGCTGGGCCAAAAGGTTAAAAAGATGTAACTGAAGTGAGCTGCTCCCATACAGGGTGCTCAGGAATCAAACTGGTAACGCAAAGGCTCTGCCTGCTGGGGAGAGACAACTGTTTTTCACCAGGTTCAGAGCGCAAAATTCAAAAGGGTCAGACAAGCTTTTGAGGTTCTTTGTGCAGCCTGGAACTACTGCTTCCAATTCTCCCACTCAAAGTGATCTATTCACCCTTCCCCCAGATCCTGTAGTCTCCAAGTGCATCTGACTTCTTTTTAAAGAAACTGGCTCACACTGAGCTATGTAGGAAAAAGCAGTTACCAACAGACCATCTTGCCAAAGCTCTGTGCTCCAAAACTCACTTAAACTCCAGACATTTGGTGATCTCCTTCTGCAGGTGCATCACCTCATACAACAGGTTCTGGAGCTGCAGGTGATAGGCATCCACTTTCTGCTTGGCCTGAAAGGAAGACAAGGTCAGAGGTGAGTGGGGCAAGTCGGGGTGGGGTGGGGCAAAGCAGAGAAGCAGCAAACTCAGAAAAGGGGTAAAGGAAATTAAAGAGGGGATGAGAAGGAGGAAGAGGAGGGTTAAATCTCTCAGCTCCTACCTCATGAGTCTGATCTCTTCCTTTCTTCAACCTGATGTGGGCTAATCGGTTAAGCTTTTTTAGAGTCATGAAATGCACACAGCTCTGGATCTTCCGATCTTCCATCTCAACTGCCTATAGGCCAAAAAAACTGGTAAAGACCTTGACAACAGGAGCTGGCTCAGCTTCCTTCAGCCCCTCACTGCTCATCCTCATCCAGAATCAAAAACAGACACTGGAAGGAGCTCAGAACCATAAGAAGTGTCAGGGGGAAATGGAAGGATGACTGTATAAGGGAATGCTTAAGGTTCCCAGGCATAAAAAACTAATTCCTGCTTGGACCAAAGTAACAGGAATCAAAGATGGAGCAAAGGCAGCCAATGCAAACAATAGCTGTCTCTACACAATGTACACAGAGATCCTAACAACGGCAACATCATGCCATACAACTTGACCTCTGTAAACAACATTACAGAATAATGTAAATGAAAATAGCAGAAGTACAGCTGCAAAACTTGACTACAGTAAAATAGATAGAATGTAATAATCTTAACAATATTGGCCAGTATAAGCACAAATAAGTGAGATTCCTGGAAAAATATGGATTGTTTTGTTTTGAACTTACCCATTTAGTTTTCAGTCACACTGTTTTGCTTCTCTGCCCTGAAACCTTTTTTTTCATTTAATATTAATACTTTAATTTTTGGTCTCTACGATTTTTTTGTACATATCTAGCCTTACAATAGCAATGGTGATTGACATGTACCATAATTTCTCCACACCCAGCACTTAATAAATACCATTTGGATGAATTATCAAATTACAGTTATGGAAAAAATTAATTATCCTGTACTTCCATGACTGTAATTGATGACTGGGTGGTGATGTTACAATAAATTAATAGGCAGGTATCTGGAGCCCTCAGGCTCTAACCCCCTGATGATGGCAGGACGTAAGACCAATATAAAGAAGGGCTCTGATAGGTGCGAAACAGGTCCATCCATGCAGACCCACCAGGTCCGTGTCCTCCCAGCCCCACTCCTTACCACATCCTTGCCTCCCCTGCTCTTCAGGTCCTGGATCTCGGCCATGAGCCTCTGCAACTCTTGGCACGTGTACTTGTACAGCTCATAGTCTCTGCCAGGGTCCCGCAGGTCCACCTCAGCCTCCTCGCTGTAGTATCTACCTTCCTGTGGAGGCAAGGATACAGGCCTTGGGTGGAGAGTAAAAGTCTCTCTGTTGGAACAGGGACACTTGGCTGAGATAAGTAACAATGAAGCCCCAAATCAGGTCTCTAAAGGATCTGGTCTGCAAATCAAATGTTTTTCTTCTTTTCAAAATGGAAAAGAATTCCTCTTTTCCTCTTTCTGATTATAAAGTAATGCATGCTTGGTGTCAGAGATTCAGAACATACTGAGGAGTATCAAAAACAAAATGAAAACTCGCCTATAATCTCACCTCCCAGCCTGAAATAACTCCATTGTTAGTACTGTGGATAAACACATTAAAAAAATAAATAAAATAAAATGGGATCATATTGTTCATGCTATTTAGTGCAATTTCCCATCATAATAAATATAAATCTCCATCAAAATGGCTACATATAGATGAACCAGAATTCATTTAACCAAATTTCTACTGATGGGTGTTTAGATGGTCAAATCAAGCTTTAGCAGAAACTAAAATATCCTAACTGGTCTCCCAGACTTTGGAATAAACAAACACATCTCTTTAAGAGAGAGTCAGTTACAATTAAAAATATTGTATTGCATATTTGAAAGTTGCTAAGAGAGCAGATCTTAAAAGTTCTCATCACAAGAAAAAAATTTTTGTAACAACTATGTAACGTGTCGGATGTTAACTAGATTTATTTCGGTGATCATTTCACAAAATAAACAAATATCAATCATTATGTTGTACACCTGAAATTAATATAATGTTATATACCAATTATACCTCAATTTAATTTTTTTAAAAAAGAGTCAGAATCAATACCTCCCAAAGGATAAGGTTCTTCATTAATTTTAATTTCCTAAATCTGAGGAAAGCATCATCTTCCATTTAAATTGAAGCTGGTATGTTTCTCTAGTCTAGTTAAAAAACAAACAAAAACCACAACCAACCAAAAAAATCAATACAGTTAAGTCATACAACCTATGGACTGGGAGAAAATATTTGCAAACGATGCGACCAACAAGGGCTTAATTTCCAAAATATACAAACAGCTCATACAACTCAATAACAAGAAACCAAACAACCCAATCAAAAAGTGGGCAGAAGAGTAAATAGACATTTCTCCAAAGAAGACATACAGATGGCCAAGAGGCACATGAAAAGATGCTCCACATCGCTAATTATTAGAGAAATGCAAATCAAAACTACAATGAGGTACCACCTCACGCCAGTCAGAATGGCCATCATTAAAGTCTACAAATAAATGCTGGAGAGGGAGTGAAGAAAAGGGAACCCTCCTACACCGTTGGTGGGAAGTAAACTGGTGCAGCCACTATGTAAAACAGTATGGAGGTTCCTCAAAAAACTAAAACTAGAGTTGCCATATGATCCAGCAATCCCATTCCTGGGCATATCCGGACAAAACTCTAATTAGAAAAGATACATGCACCTCAACATTCATAGCAGCACTATTCACAATAGCCAAGACATAGAAGCAACCTAACTGTCCATCGACAGATGAATGGATAAAGAAGATGTGGTGTATACATAGACAATGGAATACTACTCAGCCGTAAGAAAGAATGAAATAATACCATTTGCTGCAACATGGATGGACCTAGAGATTAGGTACAAAGTGAAGTCAGTCATAAAGAGAAAGACAAATATCATATGATACCACTTACATGTGGAATCTAAAATATGACACAAATTAACTTACTTACAAAACAGGTTCACAGACACAGAGAACAGATTTGTGGTTGCCAAGGGGAAGGATGGATTGGGAGTTTGGGACTAGCAGATGCAAACTATTATATATAGAATGGATAAAGAACAACGTTCTACTGCATTGCACAAGGAACTATATTCAAGATTCTGTAATAAACCATAATGGAGAAGAAAAACATAGTTAAGTCATAAATTAGCTTGACAGATTCAAGGACAGAGAAACAGCAAAAGAAGAACCTGCTGACTACGAGAGCACTCAGGCCTCAGAAGAAGACGTTCTTTAGCTACATGGTTCTGGTACTGTCTCGGTAGCAGACCAGGGATGTCACATCTCCAAAGCCTTAGTGGCCTGCTGCGGATGGACTGCCTTCTTCTGACCATCAGGAAAGCTGGAGACACACCATACTAGAATGCATTCTCTGTTCAGGCACTAATCATGTCTAATACAGGCTTGTTGGTTCTTGGGATGCTGCAGCTAAATCTGATGTGGATATTCAGGTCTTGAAGAGCCAAGGGAATTCCAGGCACCTGGTCAAACAGAGGCCACCTGGGAGGTTGTGCCTATGACCCTCGGCTGCTGCAAACCCACAGCCAGGTGCTTGGCCACGAGCTGCAATTTCTCAGCAGCACAGCAGCCCTGGCTGATCTCACCTGTTCAGTGTCAGAACGATTACGCTTCCCTTCAGCTGGAGCTCCATCACTTCGGATCACTTTGGGCTTTCGTTTTTTGCTCGATTCCGATGACATGGTTGTTTGGTGAGGTCAGGAGGAAACAGCAGAGACCTGTTAAGAGGAGAAAGCTTCTGAGCTTTTCCAGAGTTGGAACTGGAGATTTTCCTAGAGTCAGAATACCGAAGTCTGACTAGCAGTTGTGCCTGCTTACACTCTTGGTAACTCAAGAAAAGTCATCAACCCTCCAAAGCCTCAATTTAATCCTCTGTAAAAAGTGGAATCATCCCTCAGCCTGTTCAAAATGAACTCATCTTCCCCAACTCCACCTCCTTTAAAGGCACCACCACCACCCCACTGACCAAACTCCTCAGCCAGGCACATAAGCCCATTCTCAACACTACTGATTGATCATTGTGTGCTGGACCTTGATCTAAGCACTTTAAGGGTATGTTCTCATGCGGTTCTTATAACAAGGATCCTCTCAGATATGAACAAGCACCATTTTACAAGTGAGAACACTGAGGGTCAGGAAGGTGAATGACTTGCCCAAGGTCACACAGCTAGTGTGCTAAAGCTAGGGTCCAACCCATGCCACAGCAGTGCTCCTGACAACTACATTACTGTATCTTGTAGTGTTGCCACCGTGTCATCTGGCGATGCCATCAACTCCCTGGTTGACGTGAAAATTTAAAAGAACAGAACAGGGACTTCCCTGGTGGCGCGGTGGTTAAGAATCTGCCTGCCAGTGCAAGGGACACGGGTTTGAGCCCTGGTCCGGGAAGATCCCACATGCCGTGCAGCAACTAAGCCCAGGCGCCGCAACTACTGAGCCTGAGCTCTAGAGCCCATGAGCCACAACTACTGAGCCCACGTGCCTAGAGCCCATACTCCACAACAAGAGAAGCCACAAAGGGTAGCCCCTGCTCACCGCAACTAGAGAAAGCCGGCGCGCAGCAACGAAGACCCAATGCAGCCAAAAAAATAATAAAAATAAAATAGAATAGAATAGAAAATAAAAAATTTAAAAGAACAGAATATACATTCATGGGCCTCTAGCGTCACAAAGCATCCTCTCTCTGCTACCTCTACTGACTGTCACCAGCAGCCCGAGGTGGGCAGCACTAACCCCCCTACCCCAGTGAATCTGTCACCAACACTTATTGAGGGAGCCAATGCCTCAACAGAGTCGAGTCAGAGAAACCCTGGGCTGGAGTCTCCAGTCCTCTATTTCATGGCTATGAGTCCTGGGACAAGTCACTTCACTTTCCTCTGCATCTGCTTCCTCCCAGATCAAATGAAAATAGCCATCCCTACCTCAGAGGTGGTTGTGGACATTAATGCAGGAGGCGCTCCACTGGGGCAGGCGATGAAGATGATCTGAGAGCAGGGCTTTAGATGGTACACGAGTGGTTAATAATGTTAAGCACCTACAGAGAAAGTTAATCCCTTTCAATTCTTTTTAGAAACTTCTGATTGCTTCAAGGAGAACGTGTCATTTCCCTAGTTAGTCTTTAACATCTATGAATGCCAACGTCCTTTTGTTAACAAAAGGGCTCTATCTCAGATCCTTAGACGATGAAATCTAGCCACTATTAACGATAACCTTTATATATTAAATACATTAATTTTTATCACTACCTTCTGCATAGGACAAGTGAGAAAAGTTTTCTATTTATGGTAAAGATTTAAATTTTTCTTTTAAAGTAAATTTAATTTTTAAAAGTGACTCAATTAAAAAGTGACTCTGTTGATTTTTCACAGAGGGACCCGAAAAGCGTTAAGTGTGGGAAATCCTGACTTTGGCAAGACAGTAGACAGTGCCTGGCACACACAAGCGCATAATAAATGTGAGCTGATATCACCACCACCGTGGTGGTCGTTATCTAGAAGCTGCCCTGTAAGGCCTGACGAGGCTGCAGCCATCATTTTCCACAGGAGGAAATTGAGAGTGCGGCGCCGAGCGGCCGGGGTCCCCGGAGAATGAGGACTGAGAACCCGGGTCAGACCCCAGCCCGGGGACGCCCTCGAGAGGTCCGCACACCAGTCCCAGCCCGCCCAGCCCCATCCCCGTCCTCTCCTCACCACACTGCACCCCGACCTGTCCCGGCCAGCGAGCCACTTTCGGCGGCTCGCGCACCATAGAGAAGCGGAAGGAAGGAGCGGTCGACCGGAAGTGAGGCGCGGAGGCCGGAAGCGGAGCGCGAAGGGTCCCGACGGAGCCACCAAGCGGTGCGGGCGGCGGCTGGGCTGCGAGGGGACAAGGTGGTGGCACCTGGGTTGTCTGGGCGGGTCCCAGCCGGCCAGCAGCCTCACGCTGCCCTCTGAAACCAGGAAACCGAGGTTGCAAGGGCAAAGACTATGTGCCTCGTTCATTCTTTCCCCAGCGCCTAAAGCAATGCCCAGCAACTAGTAGGTGCTCGGCCAAGTATTTGTTGAATGAATTTGTCGAGAGCCCGAGATAACGCAACAATGTAGTAGTGCCATGATTTGGACACTTGTGAATTTGCTTCCATAACCTGGGTTCTTAACCACTGTCATACTCACCCGAACATCCCACACTAGCGAGAGCAGCAAGTCAAGGTGGGCATTAATCCCATTTTACCCCGCCTCTTTTCCCCCACAAGTTCATCCCCATTTTAGGCCCGATTTGCCCTAGGGCAGAGTCACAAATCTAATGCAGCATTTGACAGCTTCAAGTATTTTCTACCGCTGGTACGAATCGTACTGATGGGGTTCAGTAAATCCTACTCATCTGAAGGTAGAAACACTGATGTCCTGAATCCCTGGTTATGAAGTGTATTTCCTTCTGCCATAGAAGGAGGCCCTCCCCAAAAGTAGCTCAGGGAACGCAATAACCTCCAGTGGGGGTAGATCAGCCAGGTGGACCGGCGAAGCTGGCCCTGCCTGGGGCACCTACCAAATTTCCTTGCAGATGAAGAAAAGACACCATAGTTACAGTAAATATTTAACTGGTTCCATCAGTGACTCCAGCACAAGTTTTCCTGAAACGGAGGCAGAATCAAGCTACTCAGAAGTTCATGAGGTGTGGGGGTCACTGAGGAGGTCCCCAAAGTCACTGACCCCACTCAACACACCTGATGGCCCAGTGGAATGAGGGTTGGGCTGAGAGAATGTGAAGAGGGAGAAAAGGAATGCGGGGTGAGGGAAATACGGGACCTAGCCCGTAGCTCTGCCTGCAGGAGGGCAGAAGACACTCCCTGCACAGAAGGGCTGGAACAACTTGTTCAAGTTCTCAACCTCATTATGTGGGAAGAAAGAGATGCACCTCTCTCCAACTGTCTTGTATTAGGAACCCCTCCCCAAGTGGTCTTCTGTCATCTCTGTTCTATCTTCCCAATTCTGTATTCCAAATTCTTCAGTTCAAACCCAAGTTCTGAGTTCTAAGTTCCACCTTCTGGGTTCCTGTTCCATTGTTTCCCCCCCCCAGGTCCTTCCCAGCTCCCATCCCTTTTCCCAGGCTTTCTGAGTGGAATATGTGGATGTCCTACTGACTTAGCTAACTTGAGGGTTTTCCCTTTTGCTTCTTGAGGCAGTTCTAGGCTTTTCTCCAGTAGAAGGGACTTGGCTCAGACTGTCCAGCAAGTGGGTGGCCCAGTAGAGACCAGGGAATTCCTGAGAGCCTGGCCTGGTCTGACCTCCTCCCTTCCCACCCCACCTCTAACCACTGGACACACTACCTTTTGTGCAACTTAAGCAAAGCTGAGGATTTCCATGGTGATGATTATGGACTGGTGGCCTTGAGATGAGGAATCTTAGGGGAAAATGTGAAAAGACACAAAAGGTTGCTGTTCTTCATTCAGAGAAATTAACAACTGCTTCCAGCACAGGGAAACGGGTGGGCAGGGAAGGTGGGAAGGGTCTGGACAGGGCTGCGAGTTCTCAGAACCCCATCATCCTTCAGCTCCCCCTTCTCTGAGCTGAGCACTACCCCCAGAGTCCACAGAGTCTGAGAGAAAACCAAGACATCAGGGCTGGGATCTCCTCTGTCCATGGCTACCCTGAGGGAGAGGTGGGAGGAGGTGGAGGCAGCGGCAGCATCACTGGAGAGGTGAGATCTTCAAAGGGATCATGATCCGAGACTCCATGTGTCGAACCAGGGGGACTGCAGAGAGAGAGGCAGAGGTCACTGAGGCAGAGGGGGCTGAGGTGAGCCAACCCCCCAAAACTAGCCCCTGAAGGAGGAGGAGGCCCGGGATGCTGAGACAGGGAAACCCCACTGCTCTCCTGGAATGGCCCATGGAGAGCGCCACATCTCCCAAACTGTGGGATACGAGGGGACTTAGGCTGTGATGAAAGGCAGCTTTTAAAATTTTTCATAATTGGGACTTCCCTGGTGGTACAGTAGTTAAGAATCCACCTGCCAATGCAGGGGACACGGGTTGGAGCCCTGGTCCGGGAAGATCCCACATGCCGTGGAGCAACTAAGCCCGTGTGCCACAACTACTGAGCCTGCATGCTGCAACTACTGAAGCCCACATGCCTAGAGCCTGTCCTCCACAACAAGAGAAGCCACCGCAATAAGAAGCCCGCGCACCGCAACAAAGAGTAGCCCCCGCTCACCACAACTAGAGGAAGCCTGCACGCAGCAACAAAGACCCAACACAGCCAAAAATAAATAAATAAATAAATAAATAAATAACTTTTTAAAAATTTTCATAATTATATATTTATTTCCTATGTATGTGAAAAAATAACCATCACAGTTTAAAAGTGATTTCACAGATATTATTGCTTAGGACAAAGCTAGGTGAAGAACAAGGCAGGGGGATTTAAAGGAAGAGATCAAGAAAATAATTGTAGCAGAAGAAAACTGGCAGGACAAAAGCTGTGAGGGTGTCCTCAAAGGGCTAAGGTTTGAAAAACACTGATTTAGTTCAACTGACTCATTTTACAGGTGGGGACGCTGCAGCCCAGAGCGGGTCAGCCCAAGGTCACCCAGAAGGTCAGACTCTTTCCTCCTGCTCAGTGAAGGTAAACTTTACCGTGCTTACAAATTACCTACAGTTCTCGTTCAAGGGCAGATCTTTTTTTTTTTTTTTAAGAGATTTTCTTTTTTTTTTTTTTAAGATTTATTGATTGATTGATTGATTGATTGATTGCTATGTTGGGTCCTCGTTTCTGTGCTAGGGCTTTCTCTAGTTGCAGCAAGCGGGGGCCACTCTTCATTGCAGTGCGCAGGCCTCTCACTATCGTGGCCTCTCTTGTTGTGGAGCACAGGCTCCAGACGCGCAGGCTCAGTAGTTGTGGCTCATGGGCCTAGTTGCTCTGCGGCATGTGGGATCTTCCCAGACCAGGGCTCGAACCCGTGTCCCCTGCATTAGCAGGCAGATTCTCAACCACTGCGCCACCAGGGAAGCCCAAGGGCAGCTCTTGATTCAGTGCAGGGAGGGAGGGGGTTGAGATTGGGCATTTCTAACAAGCTTCCAGGGGATGCTGACACTGTCATTTGGGACCACGCTAACTCCTTCAGGAGATGCATCCTCCCGCACACCAGCTGGTAAGTGTGGAAGCTCAGCTGTAAGTTCCTTAAGGGCAGGGCATTCTCTGCCTCCCAACTCCCGCCCACCACAGTCCCTGGTACACAGTGAGTGCTCAATCAGCACCTACTGACTCCAGGTGGTTCCCAGGGGTCCCGGCAAAGTGGCAAATGCTGTACGCAAAAAACTTGCTCGAAAAAATTGACTGTGCGCCTCCTCTGCGCCAGAGTCTAGGCCAAGCACTTTTCATAAATTAGCTCCTGGAACCCTCCCTCCAGCCCTCTGAGGGAGGCATTCTCACCATTGCCACCTTACAGATGGAAAACAGCATCAGTGAGGTGAAGAACCAGGCCCAAGGTCACACTGTGTGCTCAACTACAACACTTCTCTGAGGCAGGGACCACCTGGCTGTGTTATTGCCCCTTGGAGCACTCACCCAGGACAGCCTGCATCCCGGGGAGCATGCCACCAGGACAGGAACCTACTAACTCATTGTCCTGAAAGTGAGTTCTCCATCACGAGAGGTAATCAAACGAGGTCAGATCTACTTGCAGAGGGGTTCCATCCTCAGATAGGGCTCTTGGCAGATGACCTCAGAGGAGGTGCTCACCTGTGTAGTAGACATTTTCATCCCAGCCCCTCTTCCTCCAGGCAGCATTTCTGGTCTCCTCCCGAGACTGCAGGTCTTTATAGGCTGTGGGGAAGGCATAGGCTCATTCCTGAGGCACAGAGGATCTGAGCCTGTACCCAGCACAAGGCCCTCCTTCCGTTATCCCAAACCCTGCCCTGCTGTCTCTTCCTCCCCTGATGCCTCCAGCTGTTAGCAAACACTGTCTGCTTTGACAATCTCATCCAATTGGTACATTTCTTGTGTATTTCCAGCCCAAAACTCTCCCCTGGGCTCTAGACTTGACTATCCAGTGTCCACTTGACATTTCCACTCAGATGTGTCAGTGTCTCAAAGGTAACACTTCTAAGGACCAAAAGTACACTCCTGACTCTCCAACCTGCTCCTCCAAGGGTCTCAGTAAGCAACACAGAGCTGCTCAAACAGGAGTCTTGGAGTCCTGGGGTCCTCTCTCCCTCCCCCACCCCAGACAGACAATTCATCCACCAGTCCCATTGGTTCCAGACCAATGAATCTGTGGAATTCTCAGCATCCTCACTGTCACCACCTCAGGCCAGGCCACCATCCTCTCCCTCCTGAGCTACTATAACCACCTCCTGATGCCCCACATCCTCTCTTGCTCCCCTACAAAGTGCTCCCAACAAAGCACATGGCAGCCAGAGGAATCATTAGAACACAAATCAGGTCATTTCATGCTGCTTGAAATGCTGCAGCAGTCGCCCGCTGCAGTTAGAATAAATCCCAGGAATTCCCTGATGGTCCAGTGGTTAGGACTCTGCACTTCCAGTGCAGGGGGATTGGGTTCGATCTCTGGTCGGGGAACTAAGATCCCTCAAGCCTCGCGGTGCAGCCAAAAAAAAAAAAAAGAGAAAAAGAAAAAGAATAAATCCCAACTCATCTCATCCCCACGGCCTGCAAGACCCAGTCTAACCTGGCCCATCCACATCTTCCCACTCTCTTCCCCACTCCCTCCACACAGGCCTCCTTTGCATGCCTCAAAACCCTGAAGGCCTTTCCCCGCCGCAGGGCCTTTGCACGTGTTGTTCCCTCTACTTGGAATACCCTTCCCTGGCAATTCACAGCTGACTCCTCATCCTTTAGCTGAGCTTACATTTCACCTCCTTAGAGAGGCGTTCTAGTCTATCTGAGCCAATGAAGCTTCCCATATTTTTCTTCATTATTTCTCCCTCTCTCTTTATGATTTGTAATAATCCAAAATTATCTTTTCTGTTACTTTATGTCTGAGGTGGTGTCTCCCTCTGCTGGAATGTAAGCTCCACAAGGGCACTAATGTATTCGCATTGTTGACATGGACTGAGAGTGGAGAAAGGGGGCCACAGAGGGTCCTGGAGGGTCCCCAGCCTACCCCAGAGATGGTGCACAACGTAGAGCTCTCCTATCTGCGAGAAGAAGCCGCCCACTGCCTCCTGGTTCTCCTGCCGGTACTTGATGGCCCGAGCCCTGGGGATGGCAGAAAAGTGTGGGGCAGAGGCCAGGGCCGGTGCAAAGGGCCCTCCGGGGTGTTCCCAGGCTGGTTTCTCAGTTACACATCAAGGGAGGAGCCTGAGGTAGGGCCCTTGGCTCTCAGAAATGATCAGGGACCAGGGTGACGGAGGTGCAGCCGCTGGCTGGGTGTTCTACCACAGTGGTCTAGAGGATCCGCACCCCGCTGGTTGGATCATCACCATCTCCCGGAGATGGCATGGAGGATGACGGGTTCCCTGCTACAGGGCCCTGGGAAAGGTGCCCCACCAGGGGCCTTGGTGGGGCAGGTGCGCAGGGTACCCCCAACTCCCCAGCACCACCACTCACCAGTTGTTCCCCCATTCGATCATGGTTCCCGGCTGAAAGAGAACCAAAGCAGAGGAGGCGAATGAGCCCCCTTCTGGTATTTCAAGCACCACTCTTGGGTGGGGATGGGAAACTGTCATGTCTCTGCAGCTCCTGGGGCCGCTTCACCTTATTCACGGGGCCCTGACTCACACCTGGGTGTGCACGTGTGCACACATGCACACACACCTCTGTTCTGGGGCCAGAAGCCCCAATCTAGATGCTGGGGCACCAGGCCCGCCCACCTCAGGGTACCAGGAAAGCAGCGCTGCTGCAGGAAGGGTGGGAGACAGGCGGGGACCTGGCGGGGGAGGCACCTTGAGCTTGTACGTCCTCAGCTCGTAGATGTTGGGGCCGGCTCTAGGCTGTGGCTCGTTCCAGAAGCTGAACTCGAGGAGCAGCTGGTTCCTCCTGGACAGCAGCATCTGGCTCCGCTCCTTTCGGAACTCCAGGTACTCCTGCGGGCATGGTGGTTTGGGCACGGCAGCCAGGAAGTGCCCCGGCCCCATCGGTGTGTCCCACAGGCTGATGGAGGCAGCCCCCAGCACAGGGCTGAGCCAGAACCAGCATCCGGAGAGCTTTGCCGAGTGGACGCCAACATACCTTGTTGTTTTTGAGCTTGTTCATGCAGTCCATGAGGGCTGGGTAGCCACCTGAGAATCGCCACAGGTGCACTGTTGGGGGGCAGGGAGGAGGGTACAGGTCAGGGGGCTGCGGGGACCCTGCCCTGCTTACCCCGAGGCTGGTTAGGTGTGTATGTAAAAGGGGAGGCTCCAGCCTGGTTCCCTGTAGCACCAGGACTCTCTGAGTTCCCTCTGCCTTGGTGGGGGCAGCACTACGCAGGGGAGAATGCCAGACACAAGCCCCGGAGACCTAGGTTTAAGCTGCAGCTCTGCCAGGTGGCCTTTGACCCCTCTAGGCCTCAATGTCCTCATCTTGAAAATGAGAATAACGCTCCCACCCAAACTTCTTTAAATAGCAACAAGAGGATCAGACGTGAACCTGTACCCTAGGAGCTGCGCATGCGTAAAGCAGACCACCAGGCCTGTGAGGGACAGGCTGGGCCAAAGGAAGGGGTAGGTCTGATGGGCAGAGATGGATGACTCCAAAACACTGAATTAAAGGAAAAAAACTAAGGAACAGAACAGCATGTGAGGTATGGTACCACGTGTGTTTAGAGGGGGAGGAACATATCCAGAGATGCTGGTCTATGTACCACCTCTCGATGGAGAGCTATCGAGATTGTGACAGGAGATACCCTTGGGGCAAAGAACTGAGGCCTGGGGTTCACAGGCAGGAGGGAGGTTTACTTTTCATTGCAAACTCTTTGTACCGTTTGCATTTTTTATCACAGTCTCTGTACTGGGTTAAATAGTGTCCTCCACCCCCACCCCCAAATTCATGCCAACCTAGAACCTCAGAATGTGACCTTATTTGAAATAGGGTCTTTCTAGTGATAGTCAAGCTAAGGTGAGGTCATATTGGGTGGGCCCTAAATTCAATGACTGATGTCCTTATAAGAAGAGGGAGACTTGGACACAGAGGGCAACACCATGTGAAAACAGACACCCAGGGAGAACACCACGTGACTAAGGAGGCAGAGGTTGGAGCAATGCATCTGTGAGCCAAGGAGTGCCAAGGATTTCCGGCCACCGCTAGAAGCTGGAAAAGGCAAGAAAAGATTCTCCCCTAGAGCCTTTGGAGGGAGCACGCCCCTACCAACACCTTGATTTCAGACTTCGGGACTCCAGAACTAGAGGGAATAGATTTCTGTTGTTTTAAGCCCACCAGTAGTTGGTACTTTTTACAGCAGCCCTAGGAAAACCCTGACACATCTTCCAGTAATAAAGAAACCTAGTTTGTGTGCAAGAGAAGGAACAGTCTTGTCATGCTTGGGAGCATGGCTGGGGCCAAGGGAGCAAGGTCCCCAAAAGGACAATCGGGCAGGCTAAGGCTGAGAGCATTTGGCTGCCCAGTGGCTTGGCATTTCAGACTCTTGTAACTTATCCCCAGCTGGTCGCTCACCTGCCTTTTGACTCCATCTCTGCCTTGATTTTCCCATCTGCAAAATGGTCTGAGCCTATGGTTTAAAGGCCTCTTTCCAAGGGAAACAGCAAAAGTACTGTATGGATGGCAGTCTATTAAGACCAGGAATGCTGACCTGTGGAAGAGGCATTAGCCTAATTCTGGGGGCCAAGAGGTAAAAGTTACAAGGAGGGCATCCAAGGCCCATGAGAAGAAAGAATTTTCTAACAATGATAGTGTTCCATCTAGAAGATGGATTGGAGGTTTTTTACAAAAAACCGAATCCACAAATTCATTAAAATGTAGATTCCTGAGCCCTACTCCCAGGGGGTGGCTCAGTGGATCTGCTCCCCAGATGATTCTACATAGGGGACAACCCCTCAAGATACACAAAATATAGGACATTCTTTAAAATTCACGCTCCCATTCCTCAAACGTCATTTCTCAATTAGCAGATACTTAGAAGAATACAAGAAGTACTGCTGGAACTGATTAGGTTGTACCTAAAACAGGAAAACTGTAGGGGCTGGAACGGAAGACAACTTTTCTCTTACCCCACTATTAATGTGTCAGTGACTGTTACTGAAACAGAATAAATGATTAAGAGAATCTACCTAACTGCAGATCACAGATTTAAAAAACAAACAAACAAAAAAAACACATACAATTATCAGGGCAGTTGAAGGATGAGATAAGTTGGCTTACGCGGTAGTGAGCTCCCCATAGCTGTGAGTGTTCAAGGGAAGCATAGAGGACCCTCTATCAGAGCTGCACCAGAGGAGCTCCCTGTGCTGTACGCAGTCTAATCAGCACTGTCCAAAAGGACTTTCTACTATGATGGAAAAGTTCTACAGCTGTGCCATCCAAGATGGTAGCCACGAGCCACATATTTCTATCACTGGGCACTTGAAATGTGGCTAGTGTGACTGAGGAACTGAATTTTTCATTTTATTTAACTTTACCCAATTTAAATTGAAATAGCTACACGTGGTTAGTGGTTACTTTCCTGAACAGTGTAGATCTAAATGCCAAGGCCCCTCTAAGTGGCTGGGATGCTGTGAGTGAACCAAATTCATGTGTGGGTCCTCACAGCTGGTGCCAACCGAGGTGGGCATGTTGGGGTGGGATGGGGCGTGCTGGGGGTACCACTGGGAAGCTGTAAGGAACCAGCTCAGACAAGAGTCCCTTTTATTCCACAAACACGTACGGCATACCGGGGGTTCAGTGGTGAAGAAAGGCAGGGGCCCCGCCCTCCCGGAACTCACCACCTCCACAGGGAGACAGACAGAACAGGGCACATGATCAGGGCTGTGAAGAGGCAAGTCCTGGGGGCTGGGGAGCCAGGAGAGGTGCCTCACCCAGCTGCGGTGGAGGGAATCAGGGGAGGCCTCCAGGAGGAGGTGATGTCTACACCAAAATAAAAGGTGAGTAGAGGAGTGAGCCAAGCAGAGGAGGCAAGGGAGAAAGAATGCTTCAGGCTGATGAAACAGCATGAACAAGAGCGTGGAACTAGAGGGAAAAACTATCCATCTGAAGAACAGAAAGAAGTCCTGGGTGGGATGGTGCAGTGAGCAGGAGGACGTGGCGAGACAAGGCTTGACGCTGGGCAGGGAAGGGCCCGAGAGCCTCGTGGGGCACCCCAAGGGCAGAGGGAGCCACCACAGATGTTTGGGCAGGGGAGTGAGCTGACGGGGGCTGCACTTAGAAAGACCCCTCTGGGTGCCGCTGCAGAGGGAGTGGAGGGCAGCCACCTGGGCTGGGCAGCAGTGGCGCTGGGAGGTGGGCAGCTCACCTGCCTGGTCCTGCTCCCCGTACCATGTGTTCCAGTTGCCCACGAGCGAGCAGGGATAGTCCTCATCCAGGTGCAGCTTGGGCAGCACAGCCTCCCTGCGGGAGGGGCACAGAGAAGGGAGAGGGCTCACACCAGCCACCAGAGCCCCTGAGATGAGGCTTCCAACTCAGGCCCGCAGAGTTGGGCCTCAGTCTCCCCATCTCTAAGATGCAGAGTCTGCACAAGAGGACTTGTGGCTCTGAAATCTACAGCCCCCTGGATTTCTGCACGGAGAACAGCGCTGGGATAGAGGCCCCCACCCAAGCAGGGACTGGGACAGGAGGGTTAGGGTTAGGGTCAGCTCACGTCAGGCTGTTGTAGGCATCCAGACACTCGGGCTTCACATTGTGAACTGCAACAGAGGACAGATAACAGGAGGTGAAGCGAGGGGGAGCGGGGTGTCTGTGGGGAGCTGTGCTGGGGGTAGCCCCATAGGGCCTGGGCTCCCAGGACAGCTCGGGATGTCCCAGACCCTCTCAAGTCCCAGCCGGAGCCTTGCAGGCCCCCAGAGGCCCTGGGAGGGCGGGCTGGCCAACTCAGCAGCCACTCACACTGGATCTTGTAGAGGTTGCTGGTCTCCTTCTTGGACAGCAGGGTGGAGTGGGCGTCCTTCCGGGGATCCACCTTGTGTACGAACAGAGAACGGAACCAGCTGCCTTCATTGTCCTTGGAATAGAAGCTGCGGGACAGAGGAGTTCAGGGGGGACCTGCTTACATCTGCTCAGACGCCTTGCTCCCCAAGGCTAGTGACACACATTTCTGGGAATGCAGCCACGGAATCCCATGGCAGCTCCAGAAGATGTCATGTCATTGGAGCCGGCTGAGCACACCTGGTCCTTTCTACAGAGATCCTGGCTGTCCAGTTCGCTTCTTGAAGCTCTGCGGAGCCTCAGGAGGCCAGGAGAGGCAGCCCCACCTCCCGCCTCTCTCTCCAGCCTCCCTGCCTCCACTTCACCCCTTTCCAAGAGGTCCTCCACTTGGACCACACAACTGCATCCCCTGCCAAGAGGATCAACCCCGCACCCATCTTGCCTGATGTCCAAAGCCCATGACAGCCCAACCTACCTTGGCAGCCTCCCATCCTGTCCATCCCCCACCTGTGTATCCCACTCTCCAGCTATGCTTCTCCCTGAACACACCAGGCTCTTTCACTCTGTGCTTTCTTTGCAATTTATGTCCCCTCTGACGAGAGGGCTGCACTCACCGTCCTCCCTGGTGCTCACACTACACCTGGCCTGTGCCCAATCCCAGCCCCACAAATGGAGAGCCCAAGACAAGCACACTTTGTCCTTGAGGAGGTCACAGTCTGCTGGGAGAAGTGGACCTTGGAACACAGTTACAGCCAGAGGTCTCTGGGAGAGCCCAGATGTGTGAGCCTGAACTTGGCCTCTGGAAGTCTGGGTTGGCTCTCCAGAGGAGGTGATCTGGCCAGTCTCCAAATCTCCAGGGCTGATTTGGCAGATAAAGGCAGGTAGAGGGGGTCAAAGGCATCACAAGGCAAGATTCATTCACTCATCCAGCCAACACTTAATTGACAAATATCTGCCCTGTGCACATTGCTATGTTGCTGTGAGAATGAATGAATGAATGACGTGCCTTGTTCAGAGCAGGGGGACCAACCACCAGGTCCTGCCAGATCATAACTGCACTCCCCACACAAGGTCCCAGCAGGGGTGGGGATTACTTTTAGGCTGCCAGAGGTGGTAAATCATCTTACTTAACAGCAGTGGTGCAGCTTGTAGCCAGGCCTGAAACACTAGCCTCCCGCTGGATGATTTCTAGCCAAGGAGCCTGGCAGTGGGGGCCCCATCAGCAAGTCCTCTCCTTTTTCAAGCCTTTTCTGTGGCTAGGATAAACGTTTTGCAAATCAAAGTATTGCTTTTCTCCAAAATATGGAGCAAGTACTGGGACTGATAAAATTTAAAAAGCATCCTAAAGTGGTGATATATTTGTATAAGCATAGAGAAAGATAAGTAACAATTTGTCCCAGACTGCTTTTTGTTGGTTGGTTGGTTGGTTGTTTGGTTTTTGGCCATGCCAAGCAGCCTGCAGGATCCTAGTTCCCCGACCAGGGACTGAACCCGGGCCACAGCAGTGAAAGTGCCGAGTTCCAACCACTGAACTGCCCGGGAACTCCCAGTCCCAAACTGTTAATACTGCTTACCTGGGAGAGGGAAGAGGAAGATGGTTAAACTTTTCGTTACTCATTATAATTTTTTGTAAAGGTAAAAAAAACTGTTTAAAGTATTTCCAAATTCATAGGCTTTCTATCATTTTGTGTGTATTTGCTTCATTAACAAAAAACAAAGACAGTTATCATCAGATAGTCGATGTAGTCTGTGAAAAATTTGGGACCAGAATAAGGGAGCCTCACTATGGCTAATGTTGGCTAAGGATATCCTCTGTGCCAGGGACCTGTGATCAGCTTAACATGATCCCGCTGAATCTATGTAATGATATCATAATGTTGATACTATTAATGCCCCCATTTTCGAGATGAGAAAATAGAAGGTCGGAGGTGGGAGGGTTAAGAAACTTGTCCCCAGGTCACATAGCAAATCAGGGGCAGAGAGCTCAGGAAAAAACCCAGAGCTCTTTCCTCTAAAGTCAGCCCCACCTCAGATCTGGCACCAACCTGGGGAACTAGCATCAGGTAGATACTGTGAAGAACCAGGTGTTTTTAACAAAGCCACTAGCAGAGGGACCTGACCCTTGGTTTGAATGTAGAGAGGCTGCTTCTGCTGGAAGGGGTGGTGACAGGGAGGGCAGCCACTCCTACTATTTGTCAACAAAGACCTTTGCTCCAGGACTGGGCTTTGAGTAATTTATTAACATCAGCACTGACCAAGATAAACAGCCAAGTGGCCAGCCCTGAAGAGACAGCCTGGGACCCCGGGGGCTGGGGAGTGAGGGGGTCCAGGAGCTCTGATGGGCTCCCATCTCCTCCCACCACTGTCTAATCTTTCCTGCCTCTGGGTCTCTGTTTCCCCACGTGTCAAAAGAGCAGGGTAGAGCAGCCTATCTCTAAAGATCTTTTCTACAGGTCCCAAGAATATCCCAGGGCAGGGTCTGAACTTGAAGCTAGCATCCGAGGGTTCACATTTTCAAGAGTTCAAATTTCACTTTCTCAATGAAATCACAACATTCTCCTGTCCCTGAACTCCCCAACTCTTCTCACCCTGCTCTCTATTTTTCTGTAGCTCCTTCTAACACGTTATAGAATTTTTTTGTTTATTACGTGCCTTGTTTATTGTCTCCCACTAGAAGCAGAGCCCCAGGAGGATAGGGATCTCGTCTGTCTCGTGTATCCCTGCTGTATCCCCAGTGCCTGTAACAGTGCTGGGACGTGGCACATGCTCAGACCACGTCTGGGGAACGAGTGCAGATGTGTGGGGGGAGCTAAGACACAGGTGCATGAAAATGATGAAATCTGAGAGGTAAGAAAGGAGCGAAAGTGTGGACCTTGGCTCAGAGTGTGGACTTGGGAGTCAGGGGCCCTTTCCATCCCCACCACCACCAGCAGAATTAGTGCTTAAGAACACAGGTTCTGGACAAATCCAGCACTAATCCCAGCCCAGCGTCATCTCTCTGAGCCTCATTTACCTCATCCATAAAATAAGAGCAATAGGATCGCCTTGTAGAGAATGGGGCAGACACGGCAGTGCAGCTAATATCACTCTTCCTACCTAACTTCCTAACTGAACTCCTGGCTCCCATTCTTTCCCTTTTTTCCTAACCTGCCCATCAATTTTGTAATGCACCATGGTTGTGATGCTATTCCTCCACTTGAAAATCTTCTATGGATCCCTACTGCCCGTAAAACAAGGCTGGATGTCTCCACTTGGGATTCTAGCTCTAATCTATTTTGCCAAGCTTTCCAGAGTCAATTCCCCTTTTCTCTTTTTCTTTTTCTTTTTTTTTTTAAAGATTTATTGATTGATTGATTGCTATGTTGGGTCTTTGTTTCTGTGCTAGGGCTTTCTCTAGTTGTGGCAAGCGGGGGCCACTCTTCATCGTGGTGCGCGGGCCTCTCACTATTGTGGCCTCTCTTGTTGCGGAGCACAGGCTCCAGACGTGCAGGCTCAGTAATAGTGGCTCACGGGCCTAGTTGCTCCGCAGCATGTGGGATCTTCCCAGACCAGGGCTCGAACCCATGTCCCCTGCATTGGCAGGCAGATTCTCAACCACTGCGCCACCAGGGAAGCCCCCCACCCTTTTCTTAATTTTTAATTTTTATTTATTTATTTTTTTGGCCGCCCCACGCAGCATGTGGGATCTTAGTTCCCCGACCAGGGACTGAACCCATGCCCCCAGCAGTGGAAGTGCAGAGTCTTAACCACTGGACTGCCGGGCAAGTCCCCAATTCCCTCTTAAATTTGGTGACCACAGAGCCAAGATTCCCTATCGTTAGCAACACCTGAGAACGTGTTAGAAGTTTTGAGGCCCCATCCCAGACCCACTGCAACAGAAACTCTGGGGGTGGGCCTAGCAATCTGGGTTTTAACAAGCCTGCCAAGGGATTCTGATGCACACTCAGGCCTGAGAATCACTGCTCTAAGGCAGTCCCAACTTTCTTTCTTTCTTTCTTTTTTTCATGTAATCTCAGTAAATCATCCCAGAAACACCAAAGATTCTGGTATCTAAACTATATTAAGAATATATTAAGCCCCAAGGGTGGGGCTTCCCTGGTGGCGCAGTGATTAAGAACCCGCCTGCCAATGCAGAGGACACGGGTTTGAGCCCTGGTCCAGGAAGATCCCACGTGCCGCGGAGCAACTAAGCCCATGTGCCACAACTACTGAGCCTGTGCTCTAGAGCCCGCGAGCCACAACTACTGAGCCCTCATGCCACAACTACTGAAGCCTGTGCGCCTAGAGCCAGAGCTCTGCAACAAAGAGAAGCCACCGCAATGAGAAGCCCGCGCACCGCAATGAAGAGTAGCCCCCGCTCGCCGCAACTAGAGAAAGCCCGCGCGCAGCAATGAAGACCCAATGCAGCCAAAAAATAAAATAAATTAAATAAATTAAAAAAAAAAAGAAGAAGAATGCCCCTTAGGCCTAGAAAAACCAGTTCAACCCCTTCCATAAACACATCTCTCCTGGGACTTCCCTGGCAGTCCAGTGGTTAAGACTCTGTGCTTCAGGGAGCTCAGCTCGGTGCTCTGTGATGACCTAGACGGGTGGGATGGCTGGGGCGCTGGGGGGCTGGGAGGCTGGGGGGCTCGGGGACTGGGGGGCTGGAGGGGGGGCAGGGAGGGAGGTCCAAGAGGGAGGGGATATATGTATACATATAGCTGATTCACTTCATTGTACAGTAGAAACTAACACAATATTGTAAAGCAATTATACTCCAATTAAAAAAAAAAAAAAGACTTTGTGCTTCCACTGCAGGGGGCACAGGTTAGATCCCTGGTCAGGGGAACTAAAATCCCACATGTGGGGCACGGCCAAAAAAAAAAAAAAAAAAAAAAAAACCTCTCCTATTTCGCCCTCAGCCCCTCCATCATTTTCATGTGAATACGTCTCGTCTCCCCAGCCACACCGGAAGCCTAGAGCTGACGTTCTCCATCCTTCAGGGTACCAGCACAATGCTTTTAGCATGGGAGTTGCTCAGTAAATATCTGTCCCAGATGAGAACTTTTGAGACACATTTGCACTCTCAATAGGGATCAACGGTCTGGTGCCTCACCACATGAAAATGCTCTGGAATGCTCTAGATTGATATGCTAGGAAGTTCAGCTCTGTGCACATTCCTGAAACACTCTTCTGTTTTGAGTTGGCTGAAAGGGGTCACAGGACTTTCCTGGTGGCACACTGGTTAAGAATCTGCCTGCCAATGCAGGGGACACTGGTTCGATCCCTGGTCCAGGAAGATCCCACATGCCGTGGAGCAATTAAGCCCGTGCGCCACAACCACTGAGCCTGCGAGCCACAAATACTGAGCTCACATGCCACAACTACTGAGACCCACATGCCTAGAGCTTGTGCTCCACAAAAAGAGAAGCCACGGCAATAAGAAGCCCACGCACCACAAGGAAGAGTAGCCCCTGCTCGCCGCAACTAGAGAGGGCCCACATGCAGCAACGAAGACCCAACACAGCCAAAAATAAATAAATAAATTAATTAATTAAAAAAAAAAAAAAAGAATCCGCCTGCCAATGTAGGGGACACGGGTTCGAGCCCTGATCCGGGAAGATTCCACATGCCGCAGAGCAACTAAGCCTGTGTACCACAACTACTGAGCCCGCGTGCCACAACTACTGAAGCCCATGTGCCCTAGAGCCTGTGCGCCGCAACTACTGAGCCCACATGCTGCAACTACTGAACCCCGTGTGCCTAGAGCCCGTGCTCCACAACAAGAGAAGCCATGGCAATGAGAAGTCCGCGCACTGCAACGAAGAGCAGCCCCTGCTCGCCACAACTAGAGAAAGCCCATGCGCAGCAACAAAGACCCAATGCAGCCAAAAATAATAAATAAAGTTAAAAAAAAAAAAGGGGCCACATTTCTGCTTATTGTTCCTGAAGTCTGTCTTTGGAAGACAAACCGGAAGAACTAAAGTTCTGTTAACGAGAGCATTACTGATGCAGCGGTAGCAACTGCTGTGTACTGAGCACTTTCTATGTGCTGAGAACTGATCCTCACAATATGTTCTTGAGAAAAATGAGGCTCAAAAACAAAATAGAGGGCTTCCCTGGTGGCGCAGTGGTTGAGAATCTGCCTGCCAACGCAGGGGACACGGGTTCGAGCCCTGGTCTGGGAAGATCCCACATGCCGCGGAGCAACTAGGCCCGTGAGCCACAATTACTGAGCCTGTGCGTCTGGAGCCTGTGCTCCGCAACAAGAGAGGCCGCGATAGTGAGAGGCCCACGCACCGCGATGAAGAGTGGCCCCCGCTTGCCACAACTAGAGAAAGCCCTCGCACAGAAACGAAGACCCAACACAGCCAAAAATAAATAAAATAAATAAAGTAAACAATGCGTTTAAAAAAAAAAAAGATTTCTTAAAAAAAAAAAAATTGAGAAAAATGAGGCTCAGAGATGTACCAGGCCTTATTCGAAAACAATTAATCAGTGGCCAAGAGGATTCCAATCCAGGTCTATCCGATTTCAAAGCCCACACTGGGTCTGTACCCAAGCGGCCCCCAAAGCTCAGAGGCCAGAGGGCCCCTCTGGTGACTCCAGAGAGATACGGGGCAGATGGAGGGTCGGCAGGAGTCCCAAGTACGGTGGGACCAGGGAGTAAGTAACTTCGAAGCAGTCCTTTAGGGACTTGATAAGTATTAATCCAAGTACCTGCACAGCAATCCTACGAAAAACACCAGGCAGGGATCCCCATCCCCACTTTAGAGAGAAGGAAACCAAGGATCACAGAGGTTCAGTGCCCCATCCAAGGTTAAGGAGTGGATAAGTGAGGAGCAGCAGGCTGCCTTTATGTCCCATGCTCCTTTTGTGGCCTCTGGCTATTCGCCACACAGATGGCTTTACCACCAACCAATTTTGTAACCCTGGGGAAGTGTGGTCCCGCCCCCAGCTTCCATTTCCTTATCTAGAAAACAAGGGGCTCACAGAAGGTGATCTCCCCAAAGCCCCTTCAGCCCTGACATCTTGGGGGCTCATGAAAAAATTTCTTGAGACACAGGTTTGGGCGAGGGGCAACATTTGCAGCAAATTCACCAGGGGCTGGGTACTTTGCACACATGGCCTTGTTAATCCTCAACAACTCTATGAAATACATCCTACTTTATCAACCCCATTTTACAGATTAGGAATCTGAGACTTCAAGAGGCCAAATGACTCATGCAAGGTCACCCCACTGAAAAAGGCTGAGTTAGATGTGCTGGTGCCAAGCAAACTCTAGGCTCTCTCCATGTTATCAGCTTTCTCCCCAATTACTGGGCAGTCAGGTTGGGAGCACATGCCTGGCTCCTCTTTCCCAGCCTCCCCTGACCCCCACTGCACAGCACTCTAGAAGATCTCACAGCAAAGCCTAACAGAACTCTGCAGCTTCATGCCTGGGCTGTTGGGCAGGACAGACCCCTCCCTTCCACAGGTGGGGGGACAGGTGTCCTCACTTCTTTGGCCAATGTTCTTGAGCATACACTGTTGTGAGCCCTGTGCCAGGGGCTGGGTAAACAGAAATATGAGGTGATGCTCTAGTGGCAGGGACAGGCAAGTGTGTACAGGGTGGTAAGAGCAGAGACGGGGGAAGTACAGGGTGCTAGAGACGGAGAAGGGAGGGGCTACCCAGGGCCAGTCAGGGAGGCCCAGCCCTGCCTCAGCCCAGAGCAGGGACCAAACAAAAGCCCAGGCCCAGCCCATGGCCCAGCCAGCCTCCCTCTCCCAGGAGGCCACCAGTTGTGGTGCAAAGAGCACAGGGGTGTCAGGAGGCCTGGGTCCAGACCCAGTGCCGCCACAGGATGGCAGGGGGAGTGACGCTGGGCAACTCCCATCCTTTCTCAGGCCTCCTTTGCCCCACTTCTACTGTTCAAGGTTGGGGAGCAAAGGATCTGTTCAGCCACAGCCTTTAGGGATCTCCCATTGCTCCCCATATCTCTTACTCCCAGAACTTGCAAAAGGAGGTGCTGCCTCTCCTAGAAGCCCCCAGGGGGACTATCTCACAATCACCGCAAAGGCCTGGGAAGGGGCCACTCCTCCTGCCCTCTGACAGCTCCCATTCCCCAGGGCCCAGGACCTGCCCCTCTCATTCACCCTACCCTTCATTCTCAGCCCAGAGCCAGGCATCCAATAGGACAAAGACCCTGCGCATACCTTTCCCACCTCCCCCGTTCTTTGAACAGACCTCCTCCCCATGGCTCCGCCACTAACCACTAGATTACAAGCCCGAGTCTCTGCCCATCCCCCAAGCCCTGACCCTGGCCCCCACGCGTGCACCCCCCACGCGCGCCGTCCCCGCCTGGCCCGGCCCGGCTCATACCGCGCTGCAGCCACAGCCGCAACGTCCCGGCCCCCGGGCCCCGGGCGCCCCAGCAGCCACCGAGCCGCCGCAGAGATGCTGCACAGACGCGGAGCCATGTTGGAGCGCTGCTGGTTGGAGGAAGGCCCCGCCCCCGAACCCGGCAGCGGAGGCGGAACGTGAGTAAGCCCCGCCCCACCTGGTCGCCCGCCCCCTCTCCACCCAGACAGGTGGGCGTAGTCCCTGTGCATTCAGCAACTTAGATGCTGGGCAGAAGTCCTTATTCTTGTCCTCTGAGCCTCTGCATCTCTGCTACAGACTTGCTCTGTGACCTGGAGCAAACCCTTTGCCCACTCTGGGCCTCAGTGTCCACCCCGGTAAAATGGGAGCATTGAACAATAATACCAGGGGTTCTTAACGGGGCACTCAAGGATGAGCGGCAGAGGGCGAGTAAGCCCCCTGAAATCTATACAGTTATGTGCGCCTGTGCGTTCCTGGGCGGGGGTGGAGGGGGTGGGGGTGGGGGCCGGCACAGATAGCGTTTATCACATTATGAAAGGAAAACCCCCTAACAATTTAAGACAGATGGACAAGGCTCTGGGTTGCAGGGGCACTTTCTCTCCATCGTCTCCTTTTCCCTTTCCATCCCCCCCTACCATCGCTGCCTGGGTCTCCTGGGGCCCCACGCCCTTCTCCTGCTCTGCCCAGGTCTTGTGCCTAACTTCCAAACTAGTCTCCTCTCGGCCCACAATCCCCCAGATCACAGACCTCAGCAGGAGCAGAGGGCCTGCAGACCCCACAGGGGGGCCCAGGAGCCTAATAGCTTCCAGAGAGACTGAATGTGTGCCTAAAAGAATGTCCACCCACTGAGGCTGACGCTGACGGTCAGCGTGGTGTGCCTGGGGTGGAGGAGTGAGGACAGGCTTTGATTTTGTGATTCCTTCAGCAAATATTGAGTCCACGTGGCTAGGCCATGTGGTTAGCTCTGAGACACCAAAGGCAGCCAGAACAACAAGCCCCCAGCCCTCTTGGAACTTAAGGCCTGGCCAGGGAGACAAAATCAAACTGGTACTAACCTCCTGGGCAGAGGCCTTAGGCCTACCCCTCCCCTCCCCTCTCCTGCCTGACATACTAAATATTTACTGAATGAGTGAAAAATATACACAAAAATATTTTTTGCCAACTGTGATAGAGGCTATGAAGAAGTATGTGGAGCTATGAGGACTTACAATGGAGAGCAGGAAAGAGAAAATTCGAGGTCCTATATAGACTTTGAGGGTCAATGATAACTTCTATAAGGAAGTGAGGCTTGAACTATGATTTTTTTTTCTTGTGTTTTCTAAAGTTGCTACAATGAACATGTATTCTTCGCATGATTTATTTTAAAAGGATACTGTATATCATCATGATAAATGAAAAACCGAAATCAACTGTTACACACAGGCAGAACCATCAAAATAAATGCAAAAGTATTTGCAACAGATACTGCAAAAGATAACAGTATCGCCGGTACCTTGTAGCTAAGGCAGAGGGCCATGAGCCTGGGGCCTGCTCTCTGTGTTAACAAAGAAGACACAGCTGGGCCCAGTTGCTCCTTGGGTTTATCAGAGGGACAAAAAGAGAGTGAGCTCCTCATTCTGGAAGTCAGCATGATTGGAGGGTTCCCAGACACAGCCACTCAGGAAAAGCCCTGATGGGTAGATGGAGGTGTAGCAAGTAACGTGTCACTGGTGTCATGCGGTGGAGGAACCAGGTGTGGCAGGCGTGTAGAGGTGGGTGTGACCATTTTGATCGGGCCTCACAGGTGGCCTGATTTTAGACCTAAGCTTTAAAGGCTAAGCAGGGAGAGTCCGCCATAAGGGAGCAGGGCAAGGAGAGTCTCAGGCAGAGGAAGCAATGTGTGCACAGTACGCGAAAGGGCCCCCAGGAAGGAATGGATTCGGATTGTTCAGCACCATCGAATGTCATCAGAGGGTGGAGATGATGTGGAGGCATCTTCTCTCTCAGTACAAGGAATACTTTCCTAACAATGGAGTGGGCAGCCTTGGTGACCTGTCACTGGATTGTGCCAACAGAGGCTGCACAGCAACTTATTGGCCATGTGGTGGAGGGCATTTGGCAATCAAGCCACAGGAAGCCAGGACCCCTGGACAGGGAAGGGCTGGCCCTCCTGGTCTAGGGTGAGAGTCCTCACCAAATTCTTGGTGTTTCTGGCCACCTCTGCTGGAGAAAACAAGGGAGGGCTGACCTGCAGCCTCCTCACGCTGGTCTAGGCATTTCTAAGATGGTCTTCCCATCTCCCCCTATTCGAGCGGGATAGGAGGATCAAACTAGGTCCTCCGGGAGCACGGTCTCACCCCTGACCGGGAGAGATGGGAGATGAGTCTGCATACCCAGGCCATGTGAACCAGTGTGGCTGCCTCACTGGAAATTCAGCTTCGAGATCTCCACCCCCACCCCAGCTAGGGTGATCAGCTCATTCCAGTTTACCCCAGACTTTCCCAGTTTGGGCACTAGATGTCCCCTATCTCAGGAAGCCCCTCTATCCTGGGCAAACTGGGATGTATGGTTATCCTAATTGTGGCCCTTTCCCTCTCCCCGGGACACACATCCACTCCACCCCAGAATCGTTTCCTTGCTTAACTAACCCCATTTACCCTGCTTGAAGTGGCAGGGCAGGGGGGCTGTCTTTGTGGCACTCAGTGACATGCAATGCTCGTTAACTGAGCACCTGGTATGAATGGGTCCCTTCCCCATGGACCATGCATTCTGGGCAGTAACCAAATGGATGTTGGACGACAATTCTGCAAATAAGGAGTTATACAATTAGACCATTTCCAGTTACTGCAGAATAAATTACCCCCAAATTTAGCAGCTTGAAACAATAAACATTTATGATCTCACACGGTTCCAAATGGGTCAGGAATTCAGGAATGAGTGATTAGCTGGGCTGTTTCTGGCTCAGGGTCTCCCACAATTTTGCAGTCAAGATATTGTCTTGGGCTGTGGTCATCTGAAGGCCTGACAGAGGCTGTGGGATCTGCTTCCAAGGTGGGCCGCTCACACACCTGGCAAGTCAGTGCTGGTTGTCAGCCAGGTGCCTCAGTTCCTTGCCACGTGTGCTTCTCCAGGTGCTGCTTGGGTGTCTTCACCCCATGGCAGGTGGCTTCCCCGAGAGCGAGTGATCCAAGAGAGAGTAAGGTGGAACCTTCAAGGACATTTTTTTTTTTTTTTTTTTTTAGTTCGGCCAGGCCGTGCAGCATGTGGGATCTTAGTTCCACCGAACGGGGATCAAACCCGTGCCCCCTGCAGTGGAAGCGCGGAGTCGTAACCACTGGACTGCCAGGGAAGTCCCCCAAGGACTTTTATGAATTGGCCTTGGAAATCATACTCTGTCATTTCTGAATATCCCATTGGTTACACCTGTCAGCCCTGCTCAGTGTGGGAGGGGACATTACAAGGGTGTGAATATCAACAAGTGAGATTCTTGGAGGCTGGCTACCACAATTATGTTCTGCACTAGGCCCAACTTAATTATTGGGATTGGACTCAGCTCTTCAAGCCATCTTCTACGAGCAGGCCTCCCCAGCATCATTGTCTTCTGTTCTAGGATCTCCCCTTCCCCTTCCTCTCTGAGGTCCCTTCCTGCTCACCACTGAGTCTGTGACATCTCTTTCTCCTGAACCTGTTCATCCTCCCCTCTCTGCAGGGAGCTGACCCATTTCTTCTTCTCCCTCCCTCCTTTCTCAAAGATGCCCTCATGGAATCTACCTTCATAACTCATTGCCAAGACCTACTGCCCAATCTGTGAAATGAAATGAGAGGAGCAGGGACAAAGACAGATGGGCAGAGCCAGGCAAAGAGGAGCAGGCAGGTTCATAAGTGTAAAATATGGACAAACCTGCCATCATCTATTCCCTGGGACAAATAGATCATCACTGAATGGGCTGCAGAAGAGCAAAGAGACAAATTACCCAGCTGTGGCAGTGTCACCTGCTCCTTATTGATGGGCTTTTACGCTCGGGCCCAACTGCTCTCTGAGAATTGCATCCTCCTGCTCCCATGAGACCCCGAACAGGAGTGACAGGAAAGACAAGAAAGCTTTTATGTCTCGGCTGGGGCATGAGCCACACTGCCAAGTTCCAGCCTTTCTGTAGTATGCATCATATACGTATATGAATTTTGTGACTTTGACACAGTGCCACATAAAAACATGATCAAAGTGCCACCCCATGTGTAAACTGGAAATCATACAAATGCCAGAGAAAGAGAACATTTTAACCGGTTAAATACTGAGCAATTTCAAAACTGTTGGGTTGGAATAAATTATAAATTGTGTTTACGCTGATGCCACAAGGCGGCGCCACTACAGCCAAAAACGACCACTTTCTGTGTCACTATGGAGCAAATCACACAGTTGTTAGCATGCTTTGGACTCCAGCAACTGCCTCTTTGTGACTACTGAGCTGTTATTTTGCCACTCACTGTCATTATAAACAACTTTAAAAAAGCTATAACAACGTCATTCAACAACGTCGTTCACGAAGTAGAGAGGTCAATGCTGAAAACCACGCCCCCAAATCAATACTTTGGAGCGGCTATTGGACGTGATAGAACACCGTGAAGAAGACTGAACCACCTCCGTGACAGGCGGTGCAGAAAATTTGGGAGAGTGCCAGCGGATAGAGATAACGCAGCAAAGACACGAAGCAGCATCAAAAGCAAAAATATGGTAAGATGGTTATAGATTTACGAGCTGTGCGAGCGCGTTTCATCGCCTCCTTCACATTCGTTCCTATGGGGAAACATGGGTCTTGGTATGCAACGTTTTGAATCATGTGAAGTTTACAGAAGGCATCCTTCCTGAAAAAAGTGGGACTTCCCTGGACCTCCCCAGATACCCTGGTAGAAATATGGCTCCTGGAGCCCACTGCTCAAAGGGGAATGTTATAGGTTGAATTGTGTCCTGTGAAATAATAGAAAATCTTTATGTGGTCTCTGACCCCAGTTCCTGGCACCTGAGCTCCTAAAACTCTTGTAATTTCCTAAGTGATAAAAGCACCAGGAGCCCTGTGTGTTCAAATTATTTGTCTTTGATCCTGGTTCTTAACACAGAGCTCCTAAATCCCTTGGAATTTCCTGGGTGATGGGAACATCTTTTGCTCTAATGAGGCAATGCTTGATGGGCTCCTGGATGGGGGCTGGTTACTAGAAAGATTAAGCCATCATTAGAAGCCTGGAGCTTTTAGCCCCAGCCCCCATCCTCCTGGAAGGGAAGAAAGGCTAGAGGTTGAGTTGATGATGGATCATGCCTACATGAGGAAGCCTCCATAAAAATCCCAAAAGTATGGGGTTCAGAGAGTTTCCAGGTTGGTGAACACATGCATGTGCTTGGAAGGTGGTGCACCCCAATGCCACGGGAACAGAAGTTCCTGCTCCCTGGACCACTGCAAACCTCATCCTACGTGTCTCTTCAACTGGCTGTTCATCTGTATCCTTTATCAAATAAAAAACCGGTTAACCTAAGTGTTTCCTTGAGTTCTATGAGCCATTCAAGCAAATTATCAAACCCAAGGAGGCGGTCACAGGATACCTGATTTATAACCAGTCCTCCAGAAGTTTAGATTACAACCTGGAATTCTGATTGGCATCTGAAGCCAGGGGCGAGGGTGGGGGGCAGTCTCGTGGGACTGAGCCCTTAACCTGTGGGGTCTGTACTAACTCTAGTTAGTGTCAGAATTGGATTAAATTATACGACATGCAGCTGGTGTCCTAGAGAATTGCTTAGTGTGGAAAACCCATGCATTTGGTGTCAGAAGTATTGTGGGTATGAGAGTAAAGGAGAAACACAGGAGTGTTTTTCTCACATGTGTCCCCTAAAAAAGATATTGAAGTCCTAAGCTCAGCACCTCAGAATGTGACATTATTTGGAAATAGGGTCTTTACAGAGGTAATCAAGTTATAATGAGGTCATTAGGGTGGGCTCTAACCCAGTCTGACTGGTGTCCTTATAAAAAGGGGAAACAGACACGTAGACAGCCCTGCACAGAGGGAAGAGGATGTGAAGAGACACAGGGAGAACACCATGGGAAAACTGGAGTGATGCAGCCACAAGCCAGAGAACATCTGGAGATTCCAGAAGCTGCAAGAGTCAAGGAAAGATCCTCTCCTACAGGTTACAGAAGGAGCAGGGCCCTGCTGACACCTTGATCTCAGACTTCTAGCCTCCAGAGCTGTGAGACAATACATTTCTGTTGTTCTGGGCCACCCAGTTTGTGTGATTTTGCTACAGCAGACTTGGAAACTAATACAGACTGTCAGCTTGAGACTCAAAATTATCTACCACAATAAGGAGCACAGAAATAGCAGAAAATTTCGAATTAGGCATGAGCATGAATTTTAGGCCAGAAAACAGTCATTTTTCAGTGCCTGCTGTGGACAAGGCCCCTTGCAACCTGCAGCATGCTGTCCTTGGAAGGCCATGGGCCCTGGGTTAGAGACCTGGGTTTGGGATCCAGGCTGTATTTCTATTAGGCTGTATGGTCTTTGGCCAGTAACTTAGCTTTGGGAGTCTCTGTTTTTTTAACTGTCAAATGGGTATAATAATCTACTTAATCATGAGAATTAAATGCAAATGCATGCATATGAAAATGAGCACCAGTTAAAGTTCTATCTATATGTGCTCTTAGGCTTCGGTATTTGCAATCCCATTTCCTATTCTCCCCATTTTAAGTGATGATGAAACGGAGGTCCAGAAATAGTTAAAAATAAAAAATAACTTTTTTAGGTTACACAGCACCTTAGAGTGCTCAATAAATATTAATTCCTATTTAAGAGTGACTCTTAAACATGTCATATCATTTATTATTATGCCCATTTTTACAGATGAGGTAACTGAGGCTCAGAGAAGCTAAGTTATGCCCAAGGTCACAGAAAAGTAGAAATTCCTACTCAGATCTGCCTGCTTCCAACACTGCAGGTGACAGTCTGGGCAAATTCAAGAATCTTCAGGGGCTTCCCTGGTGGCGCAGTGGTTGAGAATCTGCCTGCCAATGCACGGGACACGGGTTCGAGCCCTGGTCTGGGAAGATCCCACATGCCGCGGAGCAACTAGGCCCCTGAGCCACAAGGCCCCTGAGCCACAAGGCCCCTGAGCCACAACTACTGAGCCAGCGCGTCTGGAGCCTGTGCTCCGCAACAAGAGAGGCCGCGATAGTGAGAGGCCCGCGCACCGCGATGAAGAGTGGCCCCCACTTGCCGCAACTGGAGAAAGCCCTCGCATAGAAATGAAGACCCAACACAGCCAAAAATAATAAATAAATAAATAAATAAAAATTAAAAAAAAAACATTATTTATAAAAAAAAAAAAGAATCTTCAGTCCTGGGCCTGAAGGGAAGAGGGTGAGCACCAGTGATTTCCTAAGGCCTTGTAGGTTCTTTTTTTTTTTAAAAAGTATTTATTTATGGCTGCGTTGAGTCTTAGTTGCGGCACGCGGGCTCCAGAGTGCATGATCTCTCTAGTTGCAGCACCTGGGCTTAGTTGCCCTGCGGCATTTGGGATCTTAGTTCCCCGACCAGGGATTGAACCCATGTTCCCTGCTTTGGAAGGTGGATTCTTAACCACTGGACCACCAGAGAAGTCCCAGGTCTTGTAGGTTCTTACTCACTGTTATTCAGGTAGGAGCTGTTATCTGCAACTACTTTCATCCAGGCTCAGTGCTTCAGGATAGCGCCTTGGAGAATCCTAGCTATGGCCTCAGGCGAATTCCCTGGCAGTCCAGTGATTAGGACTCCATGCCTTCACTGCCGAGGCCTGGGTTCAATCCCTGGTCGGGAACGGAGATCCAGCAAGCTGCTGGTGTGGCCTTAAAAAAATTAATTAATTAATTAAAAAGGCTATGGCCTCAGAAGTCTTAGGTACCAGGTCGCACATCCTTCATCTTCCCATAGATGGGAGAGGGGCACCCCCTGGTTGTGACAAACAAAAAACAAAAAACAAAATAATCTCCAGACATTGCCAAATGCCCCCCTGGAGGGAAAGGATGTCACTTGGAGAAACTCTGATCTTCTGGAAGAATGAAGGAACAAAATATGTCAGGTGAGATCTGGATTTAAACAGTCCTATATGCAAATTGCAACTCTACCAATTATGATTTTGGGTAAATTACTTCATTTCAGCCTTATCCAGTTTCCCCATGTATAAACAAGGGATATATACCTACCAAATAGGGTTTTGAAAAAGATCAGAAGAAGCATGCCAGGCACTTTGCAGAGTACCTTATATGGTAAGCACTTAATATATGGCAGCTATTAACATTGTTCCCATAGTTGAGACTGTATTTCCTCATGTCCTTCACTTATTCATGCAACAAATATTCAGTAACTGGTGTCTGTGTGCCAGGTCTTTCTTAGTAAGCCCTACCTGAATTTTTCTTTCTCAAAACCTTATCTGGTATGTACTATTACCATCTCTATTTATTCTGTGTGAACAGCACTTTTAATGCCAGCATAATATTCCATCATGTCTATTTTGATTCCTGGCCCTGGCCTCCTTTCTGAGGTCCAGACCCATACATCTACCTGGATGTCCCCCAGGAATGTTAACAGCATGTTTGGCCAATTAGCCCAGTGCCTGGCACCTAGCAAGCCCTCCATAAAAATGAGCTATTACTGGCCATCAGTGTCATTTTTAGCCCCTGCTGATCCACCTCCTCTTGCTACTCCTCAGTGGGTTCTCAAAGTCACTTATTTTCTGTCAGCAGTCTTGGCCCTGGGTTAAAGCCCTGATTTGTTGTCCCTGTGGGGAGCCCATAGGAGAATCCAGCCTGGTTTTCCCACCTGCAGGGAAGAACTGAAGCAATGAAAATAAAGACACTCCCACGCTAATCAGAGTGCCCTAAACAACCAGTTTGGTGGGGAGAATTTGCTAGCAGTAGGCAAGACATAAAGTTCCCCCACGGCAGCCTGGCAGCCTTGCTGAGTGTGCCAGCAAATGATTCCTGGGGCCTGGCTGGTGCTTCACGGGCACCGCCGGGGCCCATGGAAAAGAGCTAATTTATGCTATTAGTATAGTTACAGCAACAGTGTCTGCTGAGTGTTCCAAAACTGTAGTTCATGGTCTTGGGGCCAGAACAGGGAGGAGCAATTTAGAAGCCACCACCAGGGAAGCAGAGCAGAGTAGAGGTAATACCAACAGCCTCCGGGTGAGATAGGCCTGGGTTTGAGTTCCAGCTTTGCCCCTCACTAGTTGGGTGATAGCCAGCAAGTAGCTCTGTCATGCTGAGCTTCTATTTCTTCACCTGTAGGGTTGGGGTGATGCTAATGATAGTTATTTGTGGAATGCTTCTTGATCAACCATTCAGGTATTCAACCATTAAGAGTTATTCAAAAATAGGATTTTTTTTTTTAATACACAAAGTTATACTTCCCCACCACACACACACACACACACACACACACACACACATATCCATATAACCCTTGATGACATTAAAAAAATAAATAATACACGTATATGATCCGAAATAAATTGGAAATCACACAGTATAAAATGAAAAATGCTTTTTTTTTAGTCTGGGCAGTGGCTTGAGGGATCTTAATTCCCCAACCAGGTATTGAACCCGGGCCCTCCAACGTAAAAGTGCGGAGTCCTAACCACTGGACCGCCAGGGAATTCCCCCAAAATACTTTCATTAAAAAAAAAAAAAAAAAACTACAAAAAGAGCAATTTCATAGGATTCAACCTAATATGACCAGCCACTGTTCTAAAGCTTTATAGTCCTCAACAACCCAATGAAGTAGGAACAACTATTACCCTCTCCCTCGGTAATAATTAGAATTTCTCCTAAAGAGAAGCAGAAGGACTTGGGAGGAAAGTGCCGGCTACCTAAACGGCCTCCACAAGTGATTTGAAAGTTTGAGAAACAGAGGTCAGTACATGTAATTAATTAAGTGCTAAACAGGATTATCCGCCTGGTGTCCGAAACACGATCCCCTGGGGCGCCACACGCGGCGCAGACTTGGTCCGAAGGGCAGTCCCTCGCGGAGGCAGGGGTGACCCGTCTCTCTCGCCCCTGCACGAGCCTCTACGTGTTTTCCCGGGAAAGGCGAGCCGGGCTCCGCCGCCTCAACCAGTCTTGCTAGAGTAGGCTTACCCCTGCGAACAAAAGCATTCGGAGAGACTGCCGCCTCAGCCACTCAACGCCGAGCCCAGGCCGGCGCCTCCAATTAGATCTGAACTTCCAATTGGTGAAGTGTTGTTGAAGACGGTGGGACAGAGCGGGAAAGTTCCTCCTCCCTCGGAGGTCTCAGCCAACCGCGGCGTCGGGGCGGCAGCCGCCGAGTTAGGTTGCGCCGCGTGTAGTGATCTAGGGGGCCCCCGAGGGCGGGGCGGGGAGCAGGCCGGGGGCTGCGGGGAGGGGACGCTTCCCGCGGGCGCGCGGAGTGAAGACGGTGACAGCCACGCGCGCACGTGCGTGCCCGGCTGCAGCGCGGCCCCGACACCTCCCTTGGCCGCTGAGAAGCGCGCGGGGTCTGGGCCGCCGGCGTCTAGGGGCCCCGTCCCCGGGCGTCACCAGCGTCCCCGGCCCGAGTCCCGGAGAGCCGGACCTTGCCCACCCCGTCGGTCCCCGATCGCGATCCCTCCCTGTGGCCGTCAGGGTCCGCCCCCCAACTCCCATTTCGGTTCCCGGGGCAGGGTCCTCGCGGTCCATGCTGGCCGCTGGGGGCCCGCGCCGCTCAGTCAGCTCCCGGGCCGGCCGGCCGGCCACCATGGTGGCCCTGAGGCCTGTGAGGCTCCTCCAGGGAGGCTAAAAGGTCCAGAGCGCAGGCCTCGGGGCGCGAGGGTCCCGAACCTGAGCCCCGCGCCATGGCCGGGGCCATCGCTTCCCGAATGAGCTTCAGCTCGCTCAAGAGGAAGCAGCCCAAGACGTTCACAGTGCGGATCGTCACCATGGACGCGGAGATGGAGTTCAATTGCGAGGTAACTGGCTGCAACGGGCTGCGGCGAAGGGGAGCGCGGCGGGATCGGGCCGGGTGCTGGTCCGGCACCGACGCGGGCGCCCTTGCCGCGGTGACAGTGGAGGTGGAAGCTTCGGGATTCTGTTTATATCATCTCTGGGCAAAGATAGAGTCAACCAGAACTGGAAGGGGCCATCTAGGCCCAAATCCTCATGTTAAAGATAATCGCTGCTTTTTTTCAATGGGGCTTTCGGGTTTGGAAGCACTTCCTGAAGGTTTTCATTCATTGTTACTGCAAGAGTCTGAAAGCATTCGTGGTAGCGAATTCTAGTTTTCAGTGTCACGCTTAAGCTCCAGTTCTATAGAGTTTAAACTTTATTAGATAATATTATGTACTCCAGATATTATAAGTTGCATCTCGTTTTATTGGAAAGTCTATAGTACTTGTTTCCCTTTTTCACAGCTTAAATTTTCTGGGGAAAAACAAAAAAACTTTGAGGAAAGAGACGGTGTCTTAAACTTTCCATACAGTTTCTATCATGATGGTAACAGTTATCATTTATTGAATACTTCCTAAATGCCAGATATTCATACACTTAATTCTCAAAACAACTCAATGAGGTAGGTACCCCAAACCATATATCTAGTAAATGGCGAAGGGGGGTTTTGATTCAAGATCTTAGCCAATACAGTACTGCCTCTCAAGTAGTTTAAGTCCTTGCTACTCAAAGTGTGGCCTGTGGACCAGCAGCATTGGCAGCAGTAACCTAAGTCAGGGGTTGGCAAACTTTTTCTGTAAAGGCCCACATAGTAAATATTTTCAGCTTTGCAGGCTTTAGGGTCTCGGTTGCAACTACTCAACTCAGCTCTACCATGGTAGCACAAAAGCAACCTTAGACAGGATCAACTTCCAGCATGACAGGGTGAGGAACTCTACTGACCTGGTTCCCTGTAAACTGGTAAAACATTAAAAAAAAAAAACAGTTTAAACCCTCTGGAAATTGCCCTAAGGGCAAACATCAAGTGAAGAAACAGCTACTCAAGAAAATCTATGAAAATTCGGTAAGAAAGGTAAGAGTTTGTGGTATTTGTTTTTGTTTTGGCAGAGAGGCATAAGGGATCTTAGTTCCCTGACCGGGGATCGAACCCACGCCCCCTGCAGTGGAAGCGTGGAGTCTTAACCACTGGACTGCCAGGGAAGTCCCGAGAGTTTGTGGTATTTGAACCAAGACCACTACTACCGTCCCTGCTCCCAGCTCTCGACAACGGCTGCAGGCTGCAACCCAGTACACTGGGCTCCCTCTCCCCCTAGCTCCCAGTCAGACAGCTTTCTTCCCAGGAGGAGCATGACTTTAGGGCTTCTCCTGCCCAAGGCTGAGGCTAAACCCTGGGTGAGTGAAGCTGAAAGATGGGGCTTCCTTCCTTCACCCAGCTTCTACTTATGGAATGGGAGCTGTACTCTGGGCATGGCCCACCGAGAGTACTGGGGTCCCAGTTGCTCTATCCCCACCCTCAGTTTGTGAGATGGTGGTACCAGCCAGGAGAGGCAAACTGAGAAGACCTCAGGCTAGTGTGTCTCCCCCTCCCCCCTTCTATCATCTGCTCAGAGATTTTGTCTGGAGGGAGAAGCAGGCTCCTAATCTCTTCCCAAAAAGTAGTGGCTTCATTTGCAGTAGAGTGTGGAGAAATTTATGCCTAAGGGTGCTTTCAAGAACTGTGGAGGTTTTAGTGAAAGGCAATTGGGAGGAGATTTGTGGATTTAATAAAGATACAGCCTAGACTGTAAGCCAGCTAGTTTGCAGGAGAGAATAAGACAGCTGGGAAGAGCTTTCCTGGGGTCAGAACAAATATCAAACACTAATCTCAAAAGAGCCACCTTTTGATTGGATTACTTTGTAGAACAAGTTATGCCCCAGGGCATTGTTGAAAATAATAGAACAATATACCACAATTAGTGGAGTTTAACAGTTGGGTGTGACCAGGGAAAGAGAGGGAGAGTCCTACTAAGACCACTGTCATCTTGGGTGACTTTGGGCAAATCCAAAGATACGTCTTCCTGAGGAGCAACATCATAGGCCATAACACTGTGAGAAGGGAAATAGATTTCACTAAAACAGTCCAGCCAGTCACTAAACAAATAAACAAGCAAATAACAGTAACCAGCCGGGTTGGGTGGGGGGGAAGCACTCCCTAGAGTTGCTGTAAATATGTTCACAGAACTGAAAGAAAGCATGATTAAGAAGTAAAGGAAGGTATAATGACATTTTTGCATCAACTAGATAGTATCAGTAAAGAGATATGAATTATAAAAAGAACCAAATTAAAATCCTGGAACTGGGGCTTCCCTGGTGGCGCAGTGGTTAAGAATCCACCTGCCAATGCAGGGGACATGGGTTTGAGCCCTGGTCTGGGAAGATCCCACATGCCGTGGAGCAACTAAGCCTGTGCGCCACAACTCCTGAAGCCCGGGTGCCTAGAGCCCGTGCTCTGCAACAAGAGAAGCCACTGCAATGAGAAGCCTGCACACCATAACAAAGAGTAGCCCCTTCTCACTGCAACTAGAGAAAGCCCGTGCACAGCAACAAAGACCCAACGCAACCAAAATAATTAAATAAATTAAATAAATTAATTTAAAAAAATTCTGGAATTAGAAAATACAATGACTGAAATAAAAAATTCACTAGAGGGGCTCAAGGTAGATTCCAACAGGCAGAAGAAATAATTAGTATTACTTGAAGATAGATTGATAAAGATTATGTAAGGTGAAGAGTAGAGAGAAAAAGAATGAAGAAAAATGTACACAGCCTCAGAGAAATGTGAGGATCATTCAGTGCACCAACATGTGTAATGGGACTACCAGAGGAGAGGAGAGGGAAAAAATATTCCAAAAAAATTGGCTGAAACTTCCTAAATTAATTGAAAAACAATAACCTGTATATTCAGGAAGCTCAATGAACTCCAAGGAGGATAAACACAAAGAGATTCACAGACACATCATAGTAAAAATGCTGAAAATCAGACAGGGAGAAAATCTGGGAAGCAACAAGAGAAAAATGACTTGACACTTATGAGGGAACCCCAATAAGATTAACAGCTAACTTCTCAGCAGAAGCTGTGGAGGCCAGAGGCAGTGGGGTAACATTCAAAGTGCTCAAAGAAAAAACTTATCAACTAGGAAACCTATATCCAACATAGCTGGATATAAATGAAAAGGACATTTCAAAAACAAAGTTAAATAAAGACTTTTCCAGATAAACAAAAACAGACTTTGTTGTTTAAAGACCCACCTTACAAGAAATATTAAAGGAAGCTTTTCAGGCCTAAAGCAAGTGACCCCAGATAGTAATTCAAATCCATGTGAAAAAAATCAAAGAGCACCAGTAAATGTAATTATATAATTATAAAAGTCAGTATAAATGTATATTTTCCTCTTTCTTTTAACTGATTTAAAATGCAATTATATAAAATAATTTGTATATAATATACAATATTTTTATATACTGTATTGTTGGGCCTATAACATGGAAACGTAATATATGTTTAATAGCTGTGCCAATAACAGTACAAAGGAGGTGGGTGAAAACCAAGCTGTAATAGGCTAAGGAAATGACTACAGATGGTAAAGTAATAACTACAACAATGTATTGCTGGGTTTGTAACTTTAATAGATATAGTATACAATAATTATAATACTATAAAAAAGGGGGAAGGGAACAGAACTATGTAGAATAACATTTCTATATAATCGCTGCAGTTAAGCTAGTATAAATCTGAAGCTGATTCTTTTTTTTAATATATATATATATATATTTAAAATTTGTTTAATTATTTATTTTTTGGCTGCGTTTGATTTTCATTGCTGCGCGCAGGCTTTCTCTACTTGCAGCGAGCGGGGGCTACTCTTCATTGAGGTGCGTGGGCTTCTCATTGCGGTGGCTTCTCTTGTTGTGGAGCACGGGATCTAGGCACGCAGGCTTCAGTAGTTGTGGCACGTGGGCTCAGTAGTTGTGGCTCGCGGGCTCTAGAGCGCAGGCTCAGTAGTTGTGGTGCATGGGCTTAGTTGCTCCGCAGCATGTGGGATCTTCTGGGACCAGGGCTTGAACCTGTGTCCCCTGCATTGGCAGGCGGATTCTTAACCACTGCACCACCAGGGAAGTCCAATATATATATTTTTTGATGTGAACCATTTTTAAAGTTTTTATGGAGTTTGTTACAGTGTTGCTTCTGTTTTTGGCCCCAAGGCACGTGGGGTCTTAGCTCCCCAGCCAGGGGTTGAACCTGCATTGGAAGGTGAAGTCTTAACCACTGGACCACCAGGGAAGTCCCTCTGAAGCTGATTCTGATAAGTTGGGATTATGTGGTTAAACCCTAGAGTAACCACTTAAAAAAAATCTTTAAAAATACAGTGGAAAAATAAATAAATAAATAAATAGTGGAAAAATCATTAAAGAAATTTAAATGCTTCATTAGAAACTATTCACTTAATGCAAATCAAGTAATAAAGGAGGAATAGAGAAGTAAAAAAGACAAGAAAAACATAGAAAACAAAAAATAAAATGGCAGTTGTATCCCAAATAATTAGATAACTTAAATGAAATGGACAAATTCCTAAAATGAAACCAGCTACCAAAAGTGACTCAAGAAGAAAGAGATAATCTGAATAGACCTATAACAACTGAAAGAGTAAATTAGCAATAAAAATACTACTCACGGTGAAAAACCCATGTTCTACCCACTAGTGGCCCAGGTGGCTTCACCACTGAATTCTACCAAACATTTCAAGATCAATAAATACCAATTCTTCACAAACGTTTCCAAAAAACTAGAAGAGGAGGGACCACGTCCCAGCTCATTTTATGAGGCCATCATTATCCTGATACGGAAACAAGACAAAGATAACACAAGAAAACTAGAGGTCAATATCTCTTATGAGTATGGAAGCCACAATCCTTAACAAAAATATTAGGAACCCAGCAACATATTAAAAAAACTATACTCCATAACCAAGTGAGATTTATCCCAGGAATGCAAGGTTGGTTTAACATCCAAAAATCAATTAATGTAATATATAATATCAATAGAGCAAAAAGCAGAAATTACAAGATTATCTCAATAGATGCAGAAAAAGCACTTGACAAAGTCCAACAGCATTTCATGATAAAAGCACCCAACAAAATAGGAATAGAAGAGAACAGCCCAATATCACACTTAATGGTGAAAGACTGGATCTTACTCTTTAAGATCAGGAATAAGACAAGGATGTCCACTCTCACCACTTCTATTCAACATTGTACTGCTGGTGCTAGCCAGGACAATTAGGCAAGACATGAAATAAAAGGCATCTATATTGGAAAGGAAGAAGTAAACCTATATCTATTTATACATAATATTATCTTGTATACAGATATTTAAAATTTTTATTTATTTATTTATTTAACGTCTTTATTGGAGTATAATTGCTTTACAATGGTGTGTTAGTTTCTGCTGTATAACAAAGTGAATCAGCTATACATATACATACATCCCCATATCTCCTCCCTCTTGCGTCTCCCTCCCACCCTCCCTATCCCACCCCTTTAGGTGGACACAAAGCACCGAGCTGATATCCCTGTGCTATGAGGCTGCTTCTCACTAGCTATCTATTTTACATTTGGCAGTGTATATATGTCCATGCCACTCTCTCACTTCGTCCCAGCTTACCCTTCCCCCTCCCCGTGTCCTCAAGTCCATTCTCTACGTCTGCATCTTTATTCCTGTCCTGCCCCTAGGTTCTTCAGAACCTTTTCTTTTTAGATTCCATATATATGTGTTAGCATATGGTATTTGTTTTTCTCTTTCTGACTTACTTCACTCTGACAATCTCTAGGTCCATCCACCTCGCTGCAAATAACTCAGTTTCATTTCTTTTTATGGCTGAGTAATATTCCATTGTATATATGTGCCACATCTTCTTTATCCATTCATCTGTCGATGGACACTTCGGTTGCTTCCATGTCCTGACTATTGTAAATAGAGCTGCAGTGAACATTGTGGTACATGACTCTTTTTGAATTATGGTTTTCTCAGGGTATATGCCCACTAGTGGGTTTGCTGGGTCGTATGGTAGTTCTATTTTTAGTTTTTTAAGGAACCTCCATACTGTTCTCCATAGTGGCTGTATCAATTTACATTCCCACCAACAGTGCAAGAGGGTTCCCTTTTCTCCACACCCTCTCCAGCATTTACCGTTTGTAGATTTTTTGATGATGGCCATTCTAACTGGTGTGTGGTGATACCACATTGTAGTTTTGATTTGCATTTCTCTAATGATTAGTGATGTTGAGCATCCTTTCATGTGTTTGTTGGCAATCTGTATATCTTCTTTGGAGAAATGTCAATTTAGGTCCTCTGCCCATTTTTGGATTGGGTTGTTTGTTTTTTTCATATTGAGCTGCATGAGCTGCTTGTAAATTTTGGAGATTAATCCTTTGTCAGTTGCTTCATTTGCAAATATTTTCTACCATTCTGAGGGTTGTCTTTTCATCCTGTTTATGTTTTCCTTTGCTTGGCAAAAGCTTTTAAGTTTCATTAGGTCCCATTTGTTTATTTTTGTTTTTATTTCCATTTCTCTAGGAGGTGGGTCAAAAAGGATCTTGCTGTGATTTATTTCATGGATTGTTCTGCCTATGTTTTCCTCTAAGAGTTTTATAGTGTCTGGCCTTACATTTAGGTCATTAATCCATTTTGAGTTTATTTTTGTGTATGGTGTTAGGGAGTGTTCTAATTTCATTCTTTTACATGTAGCTGTCCAGTTTTCCCAGCACCACTTATTGAAGAGACTGTCTTTTCTCCATTGTATATTCTTGCCTCCTTTATCAAAGATAAGGTGACCATATGTGCGTGGGTTTATCTCTGGGCTTTCTATCCTGTTCCATTGATCTATATTTCTGTTTTTGTGCCAGGACCATACTGTCTTGATTACTGTAGCTTTGTAGTATAGTCTGAAGTCAGGGAGTCTGATTCCTCCAGCTCCGTTTTTCTTTCTCAAGATTGCTTTGGCTATTTGGGGTCTTTTGTGTTTCCATACAAATTGTGAAATTTTTTGTTCTAGTTCTGTGAAAAATGCCTTTGGTAGTTTGATAGGGATTGCATTGAATCTGTAGATTGCTTTGGGTAGTATAGTCATTTTCACAATGTTGATTCTTCCAATCCAAGAACATGGTATATCTCTCCCATCTGTTTGTATCATCTTTAATTTCTTTCATCAGTGTCTTATTGTTTTCTACATACAGGTCTTTTGTCTCCTTGGGTAGGTTTATTCCTAGATATTTTATTCTTTTTGTTGCAATGGTAAATGGGAGTGTTTCCTTAATTTCTCTTTCAGATTTTTCATCATTAGTATATAGGAATGCAAGAGATTTCTGTGCATTAATTTTGTATCCTACTACTCTACCAAATTCATTGATTAGCTCTAGTAGTTTTCTGGTAGTATCTTTAGGATTCTCTATGTATAGTATCATGTCTTCTGCAAACAGTGACTGACTGTTTTACTTCTTCTTTTCTGATTTGGATTCCTTTTATTTCTTTTTCTTCTCTGATTGCTGTGGCTAAAACTTTCAAAACTATGTTGAATAATAGTGGTGAGAGTGGGCAACCTTGTCTTGTTCTTGATCTTAGAGGAAATGGTTTCAGTTTTTCACCATTGGGAACGATGTTGGCTGTGGGTTTGTCACATATGGCCTTCATTATGTTGAGGTAAGCTCCCTCTATGCCTACTTTCTGGAGGGTTTTTATCGTAAATGGGTGTTGAATTTTGTTGAAAGCTTTTTCTGCATCTTTGAGCTGATCATCTAGTTTTTCTCCTTCAGTTTGTTAATATGGTTTATCACATTGATTGATTTGCTTATGTTGAAGAATCCTAGCATTCCTGGGATAAACCCCACTTGATCATGGTGTATGATCCTTTTAATGTGCTGTTGGATTCTGTTTGCTAGTATTTTGTTGAGGATTTTTGCATCTATGTTCATCAGTGATATTGGTCTGTAGTTTTCTTTTTTTGTGGCATCTTTGTCTGGTTTTGGTATCAGGGTGATGGTGGCCTCGTAGAATGAGTTTGGGAGTGTTCCTCCCTCTGCAATATTTTGGAAGAGTTTGAGAAGGATGGGTGTTAGCTCTTCTCTAAATGTTTGATAGAATTAGTCTATGAAGCCATCTGGTCCTGGGCTTTTATTTGTTGCAAGATTTTTATTCACAGTTTCTATTTCAGTACTTCTGATTGGTCTGTTTATATTTTCTATTTCTTCCTCATTCAGTCTCAGAAGGTTGTGCTTTTCTAAGAATTTGTCCATTTCTTCCAGGTTGTCCATTTTATTGGCATATAGTTGCTGTAGTAATCTCTCATGATCCTTTGTATTTCTGCAGTGTCAGTTGTTACTTCTTTTTCATTTCTAATTCTATTGATTTGAGTCTTCTCGCTTTTTTTCTTGTTGAGTCTGGCTAATGGTTTATCAACTTTGTTTATATTCTCAAAGAACCAGCTTTTAGTTCTATTGATCTTTGCTATTGTTTCCTTCATTTCTTTTTCATTTATTTCTGATCTGATCTTTATGATTTCTTTCCTTCTGCTAACTTTGGGGGTTTTTTGTTCTTCTTTCTCTAATTGCTTTAGGTGTAAGGTTAGGTTGTTTATTTGAGATGTTTCTTGTTTCTTGAGGTAGGTAGATGTTACTTGTTTCTTGTATTGCTTTAAACTTCCCTCTTAGAACTGCTTTTGCTGCATCCCATAGGTTTTGGGTCTTCGTGTTTGTTTGTTTTAAAATTTGTTTGTTTAGTTATTTATTTTGTCTGTGTTGGGTCTTTGTTGCTGTGCGCTGGCTTTCTCTAGTTGTGGTGAGCTGGGGCTACTCTTCTTTTCTGTGCATGGGCTTCTCACTGCAATGACGTCTCTTGTTGCAGAGAATGGGCTCTAGGCACGCGGGCTTCAGTAGTTGTGGCTCGCAGGCTCTAGAGCCCAGGCTCAGTAATTGTGGCACACAGGCTTAGTTGCTCCACGGCATGTGGCATCTTCCTGGACCAAGGCTCGAACCTGTGTCCCCTGCATTGGCAGGTGGATTTTTAACCACTGTGCCACCAGGGAAGTCCAGGTCGTTGTGTTTTGATTGTCATTTGTTTCTAAGTATTTTTTGATTTCCTCTTTTATTTCTTCAGTGATCTGTTGGTTATTTAGTAGTGTATTGTTTAGCCTCCATGTGTTTGTATTTTTTTACAGATTTTTTTCCTGTAATTGATATCTAGTCTCATAGCCTTGTGGTTGGAAAAGATAGTTGATATGATTTTAATTTTCTTAAATTTACCAAGGCTTGATTTGTGATTCAAGATGTGATCCATCTTGGAGAATGTTACATGAGCACTTGAGAAGAAAGTGTAATCTGCTGTTTTTGGATGGAATGACCTATAAATATCAATTAAATCTATCTGGTCTATTGTGTCATTTAAAGCTTCTGTTTCCTTATTACTTTTCTGTCTGGATGATCTGTCCATTGGTGTAAGTGAGGTGTTAAAGTCCCCCACTATTATTGTGTTGCTGTCGATTTCCTCTTTTATAGCTGTTAGTAGTTGCCTTATGTATTGAGGTGCTCCTATGTTGGGTGCCTATATATTTGTAATTGTTATATCTTCTTCTTGGATTGATCCCTTGATCATTATGTAGTGTCCTTCCTTGTCTCTTGTAACATTCTTTATTTTAAAGTCTATTTTATCTGATATGAGTATTGCTACTCCAGCTTTCTATTGATTTCCATTTGCATGGAATATCTTTTTCCATCCCCTCCCTTTCAGTCTGTATGTGTCCCTAGGTCTAAAGTGGGTCTCTTGTAGACAGTATATATGTGGGTCTTGTTTTTGTATCCATTCAACGAGCCTGTGTCTTTTGGTTGGAGCATTTAATCCATTCACGTTTAAGGTAATTATCGATATGTATGTTCCTAGTACCATTTTCTTAATTGTTGTGGGTTTGTTTTTTTAGGTCCTTTTCTTCTCTTGTGTTTCCCACTTAGAGAAGTTCCTTTAGCATTTGTTGTAGAGCTGGTTTGGTGGTGCTGAATTCTCTTAGCTTTTGCTTGTCTGTAAAGCTTTTGATTTCTCCGTCGAATCTGAATGAGATCCTTGCCGGGTAGAGTACTCTTGGTTGTAGGTTCTTCCCTTTCATCATTTTAAATATACTGTGCCACTCCCTTCTGGCTTGTAGAGTTTCTGCTGAGAAATCAGCTGTTAACCTTATGGGAGTTCCCTTGTATGTTATTTGTTGTTTTTCCCTTGTTGCTTTCAATAATTTTTTTTGTCTTTAATTTTTGTCAATTTGATTACTATGTGTCTCAGCATGTTTCTCCTTGGGTTTATCCTGCCTGGGACTCTCTGCTTTGTGGACTTGGGTGGCTATTTCCTTTCCCATGTTAGGGAAGTTTTTGACTATAATCTCTTCAAATATTTTCTCGGGTCCTTTCGGTCTCTCTTCTCCTTCTGGGACCCCTATAATGCGAATGTTGTTGCGTTTAATGTTGTCCCAGAGGTATCTTAGGCTATCTTCATTTCTTTTTTTTTTTAAATTAATTAATTAATTAATTATTTTATTTACTTACTTTTGGCTGCATTGGTTCTTTGTTGCTGCACATGGGCTTTCTCTAGTTGCAGCAAGCGGGGGCTACTCTTTGTTGCGCTGCACAGGCTTCTCATTGCGCTGGCTTCTCTTGTTGTAGAGCGCAGCCTTTAGTAGTTGTGGCTCATGGGCTCTAGAGCGCAGGCTCGGTCGTTGTGGTTCATGGGCTTAGTTGCTCTGCGGCATGTGGGATCTTCCCAGACCAGGGCTCGAACCCGTGTCCCCTGCATTGGCAGGTGGATTCTTAACCACTGAGCCACCAGGGAAGCCCTGTCTTCATTTCTTTTCATTCTTTTTTCTTTATTCTGTTCCGCGGCAGTGAATTCCACCATTCTGTCTACCAGGTCACTTATCCATTTTTCTGCTTCAGTTATTCTGCTATTGATTCAGTCTAGTGTATTTTTCATTTCACTTATTGTATTGTTCATCTCTGTTTGTTTGTATTTTAATTCTTCTAGGTGTTTGTTCTTTAATTCTTCTAGGTCTTTGTTAAACATTTCTTGCATCTTCTCGATCTTTGCCTCCATTCTTTTTCTGACGTCCTGGGTTATCTTCACTATCATTTTCTGAATTCTTTTTCTGGAAGGTTGCCTATCTCCACTTCATTTAGTTGTTTTTCTGGGGTTTTATATTGTTCCTTCATCTGGTACAAAGTCCTCTGCCTTTACATTTTGTCTGTCTTTCTGTGAATGTGGTTTTCCTTCCACAGGCTGCAGAATTGTAGTTCTTCTTGCTTCTGCTGTCTGCCCACCTCCTTATTTATTTTCATTTTGGATGATCTGTCCATTGGTGAAAGTGGGGTGTTAAAGTCCCCTACTATTATTGTGTTACTGTCAATTTCCCCTTTTATGGCTGTTAGCATTTGCCTTATGTATTGTGGTGCTCCTGTGTTGGGTGCATAAATATTTACAATTGTTTTATCTTCCTCTTGGGTTGATCCCTTGATCATTATGTAGTGTCCTTCTTTGTCTCTTTTAATAGTTTTTATTTTAAAGTCTATTTTTTCTGATACGAGAATTGTTACTCCAGCTTTGTTTTTTTTCTTAATAAATTTATTTATTTATTTATTTATTTATTTATTTGTGGCTGTGTTGGGTCTTTGTTGCTGTGCACGGGCTTTCTCTAGTTGCCGTGAGCGGGAGCTACTGTTCGTTGCTGTGCGTTGGCTTCTCATTGTCGTGGCTTCTCTTGTTGAGGAGCATGGGCTCTAGGCACGCAGGCTTCAGTAGTTGTGGCGCGTGGGCTCAGTAGTTGTGTGTTGCAGGCTCTAGAGCACAGGCTCAATAGTTGTGGCACACGGGCTTAATTGCTCCGCGGCATGTGCGTTCTCCCCGGACCAGGGCTCAAACCCGTGTCACCTGCACTGGCAGGTGGATTCTTAACCACTGCGCCACCAGGGAAGCCCTGTCCAGCTTTCTTTTGATTCCCATTTGCATGGAATATCTTTTTCCATCCCCTCACTTTCAGTCTGTATGTGTCCCTAGGTCTGAAGTGGGTCTCTTGTAGACAGCATATGTACGGGTCTTTTTTTTTTTATCCATTCAGCCAGTCTGTGTCTTTTGGTTAGAGCAGTTAATCCATTTACATTTACGGTAGTTATTGATATGTATGTTCCTATTACCATTTTCTTAATTGTTTTGGGTTTGTTATTTTAAGTCTTTTCCTTCTCTTGTCTTTCCTGCCTAGAGACATTCCTTTAGCATTTGTTGTAGAGCTGGTTTGGTGGTGCTGAATTCTCTTAGCTTTTGCTTATCTGTAAAGGTTTTAATTTCTCCATTGAATCTGAATGAGATCCTTGCTAGGTAGAGTAATCTTGGTTGTAGGTTTTTCCCTTTCATCACTTTAAGTATGTCCTGCCCCTCCCTTCTGGCTTGCAGAGTTTCTGGTGAAAGATCAGCTGTTAATCTTATGGGGATTCCCTTGTATGTTAATTGTTGCCTTTCCCTTGCTGCTTTTAATATTTTTTCTTTGTATTTAATTTTTGATAGTTTGATTAATATGTGTCTTGGTGTGTTTCTCCTTGGATTTATCCTGTATGGGACTCTCTGCCCTTCCTGGACTTGACTTACTATTTTCTTACCCATAGGGAAGTTTTCAACTGTAATCTCTTAAAATATTTTCTCAGTCCCATTTTTTTTCCTCTTCTTCTTCTGGGACCCCTATAATTCGAATGTTGGTGAGTTTAATGTTGTCCCAGATGTCTCTGAGACTGTCCTCAATTCTTTTCATTCTTTTTTATTTATTCTGCTCTGTGGTAGTTATTTCCACTATTTTATCTTCCAGGTCACTTATCTCTTCTTCTACCTGAGTTATTCTACTATTGATTCCTTCTAGAGAATTTTTAATTTCATTTATTGTGTTGTTCATCATTGTTTGTTTGCTCTTTAGTTCTTCTTGGTCCTTGTTAAACATTTCTTGTATTTTCTCCATTCTATTTCCAAGGTTTTGGATCATCTTTACCATCATTACGCTGAATTCTGTTTCAGGTAGACTGCCTACTTCCTCTTCATTTGTTTGGTCAGGTGGGTTTTTACCTTGCTGCTTCATCTGCTGTGTATTTCTCTGTCTTCTCATTTTGCTTAACTTACTGTGTTTGAGATTTCCATTTCGCAGGCTGCAGGTTTGTAGTTCCCATTGTTTTTGGTGTCTGCTCCCAGTGGGTAACATTGGTTCAGTGGGTTGTGTAGGCTTCCTGGTGGAGGGTATTGGTGCCTGTGTTCTGGTGGGTAAGGCTGGATCTTGTCTTTCTGGTGGACAGGACCATGTCTGGTGGTGTGTTTTGGGGTGTCTGTGAACTTATTATGATTTTAGGCAGCCTCTCTTCTAATGGGTGGGGTTGTGTTCCTGTCTTGCTAGTTGTTTGGCATAGGATGTCCAGCACTGTAGCTTGCTGGTCGTTGAGTGGAGCTGGGTCTTAGCGTTAAGATGGAGATCTCTGGGAGAGCTCTTGCTGGTTGATATTACATGGGGCCGGGAGGTCTCTGGTGGACCAATGTCCTGAACTCGGCTCTCCCACCTCAGAGGCTGAGGCCTGACACCCGGCCAGAGCATCAAGACCCTGTCAGCCACATGGCTCAGAAGAAAAGGGAGAAAAAGAAAGAAGGAAAGAAAAATAAATAAATAAATAAGTAAAATAAAATAAAGTTATTAAAATAGAAAAAAATTATTAAAAATTAAAAATTAAAAAGTACTAAAAAAAGAAAGAGAGAAAGAAAGAAGAGAGCAACCAAACCAAAAAACAAATTCTGCAATGATAACAAGTGCTAAAAACTATACTTAAAAAAAACAAAAAAAACCAAAAAAAAACAGAATCCTAGGACAAGTGGCAAAAGCAAAGCTATACAGAGAAAATCACACAAAGAAGCATACACATACACACTCAGAAAAATAGAAAAATGTAAAAAATATATATGTATAAAAAAAGGAAGAGAGCAACCAAATCAATAAACAAATTTACCAATGATAATAAGCTCTAAATACTAAAGTAAGATAAACATAAAACAGAAACAAATTAGATGCAGAAAGCAAACCCCAAGTCTACAGTTGCTCCCAAAGTCCACTGTCTCAATTTTGCGGTGATTTGTTGTCTATTCAGGTATTCCAGAGATTCAGGGTACATTGAGTTGATTGTGGAGATTTAATCCACTGCTCCTGAGGCTGCTGGGAGAGACTTCCCTTTCTCTTCTTTGTTCGCCCAGCTCCTGGGGTTCAGCTTTGGACTTGGCCTCGCCTCTGCGTGTAGGTCGCGTGAGGCATCTCTTCCCCACCCATACAGGATGGGGTTAAAGGAGCGCTGATTAGGGGGCTCTGACTCACTCAGGCCAGGGGGAGGGAGGGGCACGGAATGGAGGGCGAGCCTGCGGCAGCAGCGACAGAAGCCGATTGCAACAGCCTGAGGCACGCTGTGTGTTCCCCCGGGGAAGTTGTCCCTGGATCATGGGACCCTGGCAGTGGCGGGCTGCACAGGCTCCCGGGAGGGGAGGTGTGGATAGTGACCTGTGCTTGCACACAAGCTTCTTGGTGGCTGTAGCAGCAGCCTTAGCGTTTCATGCCCGTCTCTGGTGTCTGCACTGATAGCTGCAGCTCGCGCCCGTCTCTGGAGCTCGTTTAGACAGTGCTCTGAATCCCCTCTCCTCATGCACCCCGAAACAATGTTCTCTTGCCTCTTAGGCAGTTCCAGACTTTTTCCTGGACTCCCTCCTAGCTAGCTGTGGCGCACTAGCCCCCTTCAGGCTCTGTTTACGCAGCCAACCCCAGTCCTCTCCCTGGGATCTGACCTCCGAAGCCCGAGCCTCAGCTCCCAGCCCCTGCCTGCCCCAGCTGGGGAGCAGACAAGCCTCTCAGGCTGGTGAGTGCTGGTCGGCACCGATCCTCTGTGCGGGAATCTCTCCACTTTGCCCTCTGCACCCCTGTTGCTGTGTTCTCCTCTGTGGCTCTGAAGCTTCCCCCCGCACTGACCCCCTGTCTCCATCAGTGAAGGGGCTTCCTAGTGTGTGGAAACATTTCCTCCTTTACAGCTCCCTCCCCGAGGTGCAGGTGCCGTCCCTGTTCTTTTGTCTCTGTTTTTCCTGTTTTCTTCTGCCCTACCCAGGTACATGGGGAGTTTCTTGCCTTTTGGGAAGTCTGAGGTCTTCTGCCAGCGTTCAGTAGGTGTTCTGTAGGAGTTGTTCCACATGTAGATGTAGTTCTGATGTATTTGTGGGGAGGAAGGTGATCTCCATGTCTTACTCCTCCACCATCTTGAAGGCGCCCCGTTGTGTACAGATTTTAAAGAATCTAGGGACTTCCCTGGCAGTCCAGTGGTTAAGACTTTGTGCTGCCAATGCAGAGGGCACAGGTTCAATCCCTGGTCAGGGAACTCAGTTCCTGAATGCCACATGGCACAGCCTAAAAAATAAATTAAAAAAAAAAAAGAATCCAGTAAACTATTAGAACTAATAAATGAGTTTAGCAGGGTTGCAGGATACAAGATCAATATACAAAAATTAATTGTAAGGACTTAGACCTGGTGGTGCAGTGGTTAAGAATCTACCTGCCGATGCAGGGGACACAGGTTCGAGCCGTGGTCCAGGAAGATCCCACATGCTGTGGAGCAGCTAAGCCCGTGCTCCACAACTACTGAGCCTGTGCTCTAGAGCCCGCGAGACACAACTCCTGAGCCCACGAGACACAACTCCTGAAGCCTGCGTGCCCTATAGCCCCTGCTCCGCAACAAGAGGAGCCACCGCAATGAGAAGCCCGCACACCGCAACAAAGAGTAGCCCCCGCTCGTCGCAACTAGAGAAAGCCCGCACACAGCAATGAAGACCCAACACAGCCAAAAATAAATAAATTAATTAATTAAATTAATTGTAATTCTATATATCTGCAATGAACAATCTGAAAAATTAAGAAATTCTATTTATAATAGCATCAAAAAGTATAAAATATTTAGGAATAAATTTAACAAAAGAAGTGCAAAACTTATACTCTGGAAAATTGTAAAACATTGTTGAAAGAAATTAAAGATGATCTAAATAAATGGAAAAACATTCCTTGTTCATGGATCAGAAGACTTAACATTGTTAAGAGGCAATAGTCCCCAAATTAATCTACACATTCAATACAATCCGTATCAGAATCCCAGTTTACTCCTGTGTAGAAATTGACAAGCTGATTCTAAAATTCATATGGAATTGCCAGGGACCAGAATAGCTGAAACAGTCTTGAAAAAGAAGAACAAAATAGGAAGATTCGCCCTTCCTCACTTCAAAAAAATACTACAAAACAACCATAATCATGATTGTGTGGTACTGGCATAAAGATAGACATATAGATCAATGGAATAGAATTGAGAGTCCAGACATAAACCTATACATCTTTGATTAACTGATTTTTGACAAGGGTGCCAGTACCATTCATTGGGGGAATGAATAGTCTTTTCAACAAATGGTGCTAAGACAGTTGAATAGCTGCATGCAAAAGAATTAAGTTGAACCTGTACTTTACACCATATACAAAAATTAACTCAAAATGGATTAAAGAGCTAAATGTAAGAACTAAAACTATAACACTCTCAGAAGAAAACATAGGGATAAATCTTCATGACTTAGGATTTGGCATAGGATTCTTAAGTATGACAACACAAAAAGCATGAGCAACAAAAGAATAAAATACATAAACTGGACTTCATCAAGACTGTGTTGTGAAGGACATCAAGAAAGTGAAAAGAAAAAAATATTGGCAAATCATGTATCTGATAAGGCTGTTATGTCTAATATATACGCAGAACTCATAGCTCAGTAATAAACAGGCAAATAACCCAATTAAGGAATGAACAAAGGATCTGAATAGACATTTCTCTAAGGAAGATGTAGAAATGGCCAATAAGTACATGAAAAGATGCTCAACATCATCAATCAGTCATCAGGGAAATACAAATCAAAAACCTCAGAGGGCATTTCCCTGGTGGTCCAGTGGCTAAGACTCTGTGCTCCCAATGCAAGGGGGCTGGGTTCGATCCCTGGTCAGGGAACTAGATCCTACATGCATGCCGCAACTAAGAGTTCTCAAGCTGCAACGAAAGAGCCTGCATGCAGCAACGAAAATCCCGCGGGCTGCAATTAAGACTCGGCGCAGCCTAAATAAATTTTAAAAACAAAACAAGCAAACAAACAAAACAACGAAATACCATTTTACCATAATGAGAGCCAACCAGTTGTATGACTAGAATCAAAAAGACATATAGGAACTTCCCTGGTGGCGCAGTGGTTAAGAATCCGCCTGCTAATGCAGGTGACACGGGTTCGAACCCTGGTCCGGGAAGATCCCACATGCCATGGAGCAACTAAGCCCATGTGCCACACCTACTGAGCCTGCGCTCTAGAGCCCGCGAGGCACAACTACTGAGCCCACGTGCTACAACTACTGAAGCCCACGCACCTAGAGCCCATGCTCCGCAACAAGAGAAGCCACCGCAACGAGAAGCCCGCGCACCGCAATGAAGAGTAGCCCCCGCTCACCACGACTAGAGAAAGCCCGTGCACAGCAACGAAGCCCAATGCAGCCAAAAATAAATAAATAAAATAAATTAAAAAAAAAAGACATATAATAACAAGTGTTGGTGAGAATATGAAGAAATTGGAATCCTCATATACCGCTGGTGGTGATGTAAAATGGTGCAGCGTCTTTGGAAGAGTCTGGCAGTTCCTTAAACAGTTGAACATAGAGTTACCATATGGTCCAGCAATTTTACTTGTAGCTAGCTAGTCAAAAGTGAAAACATGTCTATAGAGAAGCTGGTACATGAATGTTTATAGCAGCATTATTTGTAAAAGCCAAAAGGTGGAAACAACCCAGATGTCCATTAGATGATGAATGGATAAACAAAATGTGGTCTGTCTGTACAATGAGATATTATTTAGCAATAAAAAGGAAGGAGGTAACAATACATGATACAACATGGATGAACCTTGAAAACATTATAAGTGGAAGAAGCCAGTCACAAAAGATCATATATTATATGATTCCATTCATATACAAGTCTATTATAGGGATATCTATAATGAAAGTAGATTTGTGATTGCTTAGGGCTGGGAAATTAGGTGCGGGGATAGGGGCACTATAGCTAAAGAGTACGAGGTTTCTTTTTAAGGTGATGAAAATGTTCTAAACTTGACTCTAATGGCTGCACAACTCGGTGACTATGCTAAAAACCATTTACCTGTACACTTTAAATAGGTGAATTTTAAGGTATGTGAATTATATCTCAGTAGAGCTGTTTTTTAAAAAGCAGCCTTTGATAAAATTAAAAAATAATAGACTTGACTTTGTTCCAATAAAACTTTCTTTATGGACATTGAAATTTGAATTTCATGTAATTTTCACAAGTGAGGAAATGTTATTAAAATTTTTTGGGGGGGAATTCCCTGGCAGTCCAGTGGTTAGGACTCCACGCTTTCACTGCCGAGGGCCCGGGTTCGATCCCTGGTCAGGGAACTACAATCCCACAAGCCGCACAGCATGCCAAAAAATAAAATAAAATAAAAAATTTTTAAAAATTAAAAAAAGTTTTTTTCAATCATTTAAAAATGTAAAACTCATTCTTAGTTCTCAAACTGCAGTGGGTTGGACTTGTCTTGTGGACCAGTTTACTGACCCCTGATCGAAGTTACTATTTGATACATGTTGTGAGAGACTGACCCACAGGGAAAGGAATTTTTTGTGACATTTGTTCGGCCATAATTTTGCAATGAAAAACTCTTAGTTTTTCTTCTTTAAACAGACCCCATGCCCAAAGAGGATAGACACTATTATCAGCAATGTCGGGATTCCTCAACCTTGGCACTATTGACATTTTGGCTGGAGGGTTCTTTGTGGTGGGGACTGCCCTGTGCACCGTAGGATGTGTAGCAGCATCTCTGGCCTCCACCCATTAGATTACAGGAGCACCTCCTACCTTGCCCCAGTTGTGACTACTAAAAAATGTCTTCAGACACCGTCAACTGTCCCTGAAGGCAAAACACCCTCCTTTTCCCTCCACCCTATCCTCCACCACATTGAGAACCAGTGGAAGGAATAATAGTAGTGATATTCAGAGAGACAGACTGTTACAGCATACAGCCTGTCAGGCTTTAATGTACACATAAATGACCTGAGGATCTTGGTAAAATGCAGATTCTGATTCTGTAGTTCTGCGGTTGACTGAGAATTCTGCATTTCTAACAAATTCTCGAGTGATGCCAATGCTACTGGTCCAGGGACCACACTAAAGTAGCAAAGCAGTAGTAGTAGTAAAAAGTAGTAGCAGAGGGCCTCCCTGGTGGCGCAGTGGTTAAGAATCCGCCTGCCAATGCAGGGGTCACGGGTTCGAGCCCTGGTCTGGGAAGATCCCACATGCCGTGGAGCAACTAAGCCCATGAGCCACAAGTACTGAGCCTGCGCTCTAGAGGCCACAAGCCACAGCTACTGAGCCCACGTGCCACAACTACTGAAGCCCGCATGCCTAGAGCCTGTGCCCCACAGCCAGAGAAGCCACTGCGATGAGAAGCCCGTGCACCACAACAAAGAGTAGCCCCCGCTCAATGCAACTAGAGAAAGCCCGCGCGCAGAAATGAAGACCCAACGCAGCCAAAAATAAAATAAATAAATTTATAAAAATAAAAAAAGTAGTAGTAGAAAGTGCACAGGCTTTGAAATAAGACAGACCTGGGCTTGAATTCCAGCTAAACTACTGAAAGCTTGGATAAGATACTCAAGCTCTCTGAACCTCAGTATGCACATCAGTAAAATGGAACTACTATTACTGACCCTGCAAGGTTGTTCTAAGGACTCATGGAATGCTTAGTGCTGGGCAGAAAGGAAGGGACTATAGTCGGCTTAAAGCAGGAGGCTTGGGTCACCATGGGCACTGACTGCCCTGTTGTGATTTGTCCAGCCATTGTATCTCATCAAACCTCAAATTTCCAGTGAAAATACCTCTTTGTAAACCATGTTCAAATACTCTGTCGGAAGTAACGGTAGTTTGATTTATGATGATGGAGAGAACTCTGAGAAGCCACTGGTCTTGCTCTCCTGCTCTATTTTTTTTTTTTTTTTAATTTTATTTATTTATTTATGGCTGTGTTGGGTCTTCGTTTCTGTGCGAGGGCTTTCTCCAGCTGCGGCAAGTGGGGGCCACTCTTCATCGCGGTGCGCGGGCCTCTCACTATCGCGGCCTCTCTTGTTGCGGAGCACAGGCTCCAGATGCGCAGGCTCAGTAATTGTGGCTCACGGGCCTAGTTGCTCCGCGGCATGTGGGATCTTCCCAGACCAGGCTTGAACCCGTGTCCCCTGCATTGTCAGGCAGATTCTCAACCACTGCGCCACCAGGGAAGCCCTCCTGCTCTATTTTTATGTTGTACATTAACTGAGCAAGATGCTAATGCAAAGATGCATTTTGAAAAAAAAGAGAGATGGTACTTGAGGAATTCTTGGTTTTATTGAGGTCAAATGTAGGTGGCTTTCTAAGAAGGACTCAATTTCAGAACCAGTGGTAGTTAACATATGAATCATGTTAATGATACTAATCATTTCAGACTTTTTTGCTGCAGAGATAGGGGGAAAAATCTCTTTCTTGCACCACTTACTGCATTGCACAATTGGCTTGATGCTTTGGAGGATTTTTCCACTTGAAAGATTTGATAGTTGTCATTTTGAGAAAGTGGGTGCTGAACGTAATTTGCCAGGAGGCTAAACGGTTCTGTTATTTCTTTTCTAGGCAGGAATTTTACTCTAATAATTCAATCTATCAGTAAGAAGAGCCAAATATGAAAAATTTCTCGGAATTGAGTTGTGAGAGATCCTAATACCATCTTATATCAAAACCAAAGCCTCCTTCTCCTGTTTGTTGGCATCCCAAACATTTTCACATACCCAAGCAGAATTATGATTGGATTAAATACCAACATTACAGATCATTCCAGCATACAAGTGGACATACAGTGGTCCATGACGGGCGGAACTTTCAAAAGGAGAAGACAGAAAGAACAACTCTGGTGATTTCAGTAAAATGTTAAATCCTAGACACCCCAAGATCGAGGCAAATGATTCCCTTCCAGGATGTAAACTCCAGGAAGGAGTTCAGACTGGTGTTTGAACCCTGGCTTCTCCGTGGAGCTCTTCTGTGACCTTGGGCAAATCTCTTTTTTCTCCCAGGCCTCAGTTCTTCCACTGTAAAACAGGGGGAAGAACTTGATTTCAAAGGCTCTCAGCTTCGCATCCTATTTTAGGTGATCTGGGCGGAAGAAGCTCGGTGTGCAACTTTCTGTTTCATAGTTCCTTCTTAGGTAGGAAGGCATTTCAGGGTTTGAGCATGAAGGTATGAGAAAATCTGCTAGAGGACAGAACAAATATTGCTTAGGGAAAAGAGCCAGCATCCTGATAGAAGGGGTAAGTTGGCTTAGGTGGAAGGAAGACCCACCACTGCCCCCGTCTCCCTGATTGATCTTAGGCTTACCTCTCTAAACCTAAATACTATTATTCTAAATGAGAATAATAGTGTTTTCTTCTAGGATTGTTTTAAGGCATGAACGAGGTAGACCTTTACAGGTACTTAGCCCAGGGCCCGACCATAGTAAGCACTTGGTAAACATTAGCTTCGTATCATGAGTTGGGAGTGTGAGAATAAAGAGGAAAGGTCTCATGCTAGAGGCACTGTAAATTTTCTCCTTTAATCATCTCCTTCATTTTCTTTGAATCTTCTTCAGGTTATCCATGGCTTTGTAATTGTAGACCCTCTAGACTCCACAATTAGTCTAAATATAATGAGCTTTACCTTATGTCATATACTTAAGGATCTTTTTTGTAATGTGCTCTATAACTGGTCTCTATTTAGCTTGATGTCCACTGTGATAGCAGGATTCTTTTCTGATTTCACCATGCTTAATTATTCTCCATTCCTTTGTCCCCCGTGTGTCATTTTGAAATTTTTCTCTTTTGTTTTTGATGACTTCTCCAATTATTCATGCTAGTTTTGCATTCTTCTCCAAGAACATTTTTGGTACTTGTTTATTCTTTTTTTTTTTTTTTTTTTTTAATTTATTTATTGATTTATTTTTGGCTGGGTTGGGTCTTCATTGCTGTGCGTGGGCTTTCTCTGGTTGCTGTGAGCAGGGGCTACTCTTCATTGCGGTGCGTGGGCTTCTCATTGCGGTGGCTTTTCATTGCGGAGCACGGGCTCTAGGCGCACAGGCTTCAGTAGTTGTGGCTCGTGGGCTCAGTAGTTGTGGCACGTGGGCTCAGTAGTTGTGACTCACGGGCTTAGTTGCACCACGGCACATGGGATCTTCCCGGACCAGGGCTCGAACCCGTGTCCACTGCATTTGCAGGCGGATTCTTAACCACTGTACTACCAGGGAAGCCCTACTTGTTTATTCTTAATTTCAGAAGTTAAAAAAGCATTTGCGGTCTTAAAAACCCAGAATTGAGTTTTCTCAGAGCCGGTAATCATTTTAGCCAGCTGATGACAAGGCTTCTCTGGTTTGTGACAGGATGATGTGTTCCATCCTCCTGTCTGTGCTTTGTCTGATTTAGATTCTAAGTCCACATGTTTTAGTACTTTTTAAAAACAATTTTAAAATTTTTGGCTGCGTTGGGTCTTCGTTGCTGCGAGTGGCTTTCTCTAGTTGTGGCGTGCGGGGGCTGCTCTTCATTGTGGCGCACGGGCTTCTCATTGCGGTGGCTTCTCTTGTTGCGGAACGCAGGCTCTAGGTGCACGGGCTTCAGTTGTTGTGGCTCGCAGGTTCTAGAGCGCAGGCTCAGTAGTTGTGGCTCATGGGCTTCGTTGCTCCGTGGCATGTAGGATCTTCCAGGCCCAGGGCTCGAACCCATGTCCCCTGCATTGGCAGGTGGATTCTTAGCCACTGCGCCACCAGGGAAGCCCGCTTTAGTACATTTTTGGCAAGCAAAACTTTATTACCAACTTAGTGCTGGCCTCGGGAAAAGATCTTTAATCAAATCTTCAGTCACCTGTGCTGAGTTGAGGCACTTGTCCTAGTTCAGGAATCACTCCGACACCACTAGGTGGGGTCAGAGCACATCATTTCTAAAGGAATTGGCCTTTTTCCTCTCCTTTTTTTGAAGTACTTTTAAATATAAATTACAATTTTCACAGAGTCCAGGGCAGGAGGAGTTAATCCGCTGGGTAACACTTAGTCATAGGTGGTGTTTCAGAGTCTGTTCATTTTACTTCATGTTTAGGCATTTGAAATTGAGCTTTGTGCTGCCAGCACTGAATTTACTATTGTTTCCTATTCATAGCTCTCTGCAGAGTTCTTATTCTCAGTACTTGAAACATTTGTAATCATTGGTAATTGCTGAATATCAACAGCATGCTTGGAGCTAAAAAACTTGTATTTTTCATTAGCATGACAATCACCATTTTTGTTGCATCAGAGAGTTCATTATTGTAAGTCAACTCCTGATTATTAGTAGTAAGGAACATGATCGCAGTGGCAGTACCTGAGTAAAGGAAAGTAGAAAGCACACAGAAATTAAGTGTTAAGGGTCATTGACACCCCCTAAAATGATTTTAAGATATAGAATGGGATGTTAAAGGATTAAAAGAAAATGATTATAGCAGTGAAAAAAGTACTCCACGGTTTATACAAAACCATCTCAAGCTCGTAGACTCAGAGGGTATTAATCCTGAAAGCCCACTTGATGAGTGTGGAAGCTGAGACCCAGAGAGGTTAAGCGACTTTCCCAACACCGCGGGTTTGGGTGTTTTATAGCTATTTGACAAGGCCATGATTGCCCTCATGTTGTGAGTTAAATTCCAAAGATAGAGATTGTCTTCTTTACTTTGGAGGGATTGCATTGCTTTTATAGCATATAACTATTGTTTCTTTTTGCTTTGTCATCTGTCAGCCGACTTTCAAAGCTTTAAGCCTCTCATCTTTTTTCACAGCATTATAAAATTTGGGCCTTGCATGGGGGCACAATTGATTGACAGGTGAAGAAACTGAGGCGCAGTTGAGCTGCGTGGCTCACCCAAGGTTGTGCGTGGTGGAGGGGGGAGTTTAGGACGCAGATCCCCTCTCTGGGCTCATGGCCGCTGCCAGAACCTGTCTCCACTAAAGCAGGCAACGTGCCAGGAGCTGCAAACATAAGGACTTTTCTCCCCCCAAAAAATCTATAATTCATTTTGTCTTGAAAGACTTCTCAGAGTTTAAAACCTCCGTTTTGTGGCTTGCCGAGGCGCTGTGATCTGTTTCTTACTGGTCTCTTGTTCTGTGGAAATTTTTCTTGGTTGGCTCTTTGAGATTTAGATTTCCTTGCCCAAGGTATTTTTAGAGAGTGGAGATCAGTATGTGTCCCCAAAGAGGGGGGGGATATATACCTTCAGGCCCAATTATGCAATTAGAATTTTAATGAGGAGTGTCATAAATTTTTGCTTCATTGCAATCATTACCTAGAAGGCTGTTCTACTCAGAAGGCTCAGCTTAGGTATCATCATCATTATCATCATCATCAGCCAACCACAAGCATTTGTGAAGTGGCCACAGATTATGCAGCACTTGCTCGGGTCCTGGGAGACTTAGAGAGAGAGAGAGAGAAAGAGGAAGAGAGAAAGGGAGAGAGAGAGAGAGTGTGTGTGTGTGTGTGTGTGTGTTAGCCCTTGCCTTCAAGGAGTTTATGATCTGCAGAATTGCAGGAAGGACAGGAATCTTGGGGAAAGACAGGCACCTCATTTTTCCGTGTATGTAAAGTACATACTAACTCACATATCTGGTATTGTATGCGGGGGAGGGAGACAGTGGTGAGGTAAAGAAGGGATCTTAGAAAGGTCTGGTTGTGGGTAACTAGAAGCATGTAGGTTTGCTGACCAGGAAGGGCACAGGCTGCCTTGTAGCAAAGCAGAGCAGTTGGTTGGAGGAGAGAGGAAGTGATTGGTGGAGGGCCTTGAAACCAATGATTTAAATAGATTCAGCATACTAACAGCGATGATTGGAGGGCTGGGAGAGGAGAATTACTTGCTGTGGTTGATTATGGCAGAAACTGACAGGGCAAGATTGGACCTGAGTTTTTTGTTTTGTTTTGTTTTGTTTTGTTTTTGCAAAAAGGAGGTTTCAGGTTTGTGAGATTTTGTGCAGATTGAGCTAAGGGATTCGGGGGTCATGATTGGTAGAGCAAAGAGACGAGTCTCTTTTTTTGGCTAAAATATTGTTTCTATTTGGAGGGTCTCCTTTTCCCTCAGAAATAATGGCTGATTAGGAGTGGTGTGTGTGTGTCCTTAACCACGACAGGAAACACAGACATGAGACACAGAACCTGCTTCCATGGTATGAGTCGGGGAGGGTCGGTTTTACACCCCCATTACTGCACTCTTTTATCCTCTTTGATTAACTGGAATAGATTTTAATGGGACTCATTATTCACTACTGCACGGCAAAATCATTTTTATAACTCTTTCCATTGTGTTTACCTTGTAAATGGAGGTGTTTGGCATCTGTTTTTTCAAAACAGACCAATAAAAGTTGTATTTAGGTTTGGATCTGGCACATCAGCATCTTAAATTCTCAACTCTTCTCTGAAATCGGTTCTCGTAGGGCAGCCACGACTGCAAAAGTCAATTAGGGGTGAACGTGGAGAGGGGAGATCACAGCCGTCCTTGCTCTCGCATTCCCGAAATCATGGTAAACATGCTACATGTGTCCTGAGTCCGGGGAGGCACGGTTCCTTCTATTGCTCTGTCTGTAAGGGAGCTAACCTTTCAATAGTTTTTATGGAAAATGCTGGGGCAGCTTGTGAACTAATTAGAAGAAACCCTGATAAGTGAATGCCGGGTCTGTCCGTCGGTTCTCTTTCCTCTTCTGTGGAGTAGACAGCCAGTCAAATAGCATCTCTTGTGTGGCTGATAATCCTGTCCCCCAACATCTATGAAATGGGATGTCGCTTCTCTGCTAGCTTCTCCAGGTTTGAGTCTTCTCTGTAAAGCTGAAGTTTCTCTGGGGCTTCTGATTCTCAGGCATTTCACACATGGCAGCCACATTCGGTTCTCTGCACGGCCCAGAGAAAGCAGTGCGAGAAATGCAATGCGAAGGCTGCCAAAGCCAAAAAAACAAGTGGTAGTTTTAGGGTTGTGAGTCTAAACGTGGCCTGTTGTAAGAAGATGTCGCAGACGTTATTCAAAATGCTTCCCCGGTTAATAGACCCTGATCAGTCCTGTAGGTTATTGGTGCCAGTTGCTTCCAACAACAGAAAAGTGCTGCATTCCAGCTACGTTCCTGCTGCAGAGCGTAAGTGCTTAGTGCTATTTCCTTAAAACATTCGAGGTTGATAAATGACAAGCACTTCACTCTGGGTAAAGCTCATAAATCCAGCCCCTACAAAAGATAACAAGCTGACAGCACTTAGTCCTGTTTATAAAGTTCATACACATCCGTCTGTGATAGAGGCACGGGATGGATCTGGGAAATAGCACCGCAGCCCGTTAAAGTAATGCAAGAACACAGCCACGATGCAAGACGCGCCGTGCGCCCAGACTCCCTGCCATTTGCCCTGCGCTTCAAGGGCATCTGGAGGCCGAGGCCCACGGAGCCGGAGCCCACACGCCATGGAGTCCGGCTCCTTCCTGCAAATCTCCTTTCTCCCTCCCTCCACCGCTCCTTTTCTGCCTGCAAGATGAGCCCCTGCCTCGTCGCCTCCCTCCCTTCGCTGGGCTGAGCGGAGGCGGGGCGCGGGGGGTGAGGGGGTATGTGGAGCAGTGGAACACTTCCCCCAGGGCAGAAGAGATGAGTTCAGGTGAACATTTCATCAGCACCAGGGGCTGTTCTCTTTTTGGCAATCTGTTCAGGAAAAATGACAAACCCTCCAAAAAGGCCTGTAAGTAGCATAAGTGCAAAGCCTGAATGGCTTATGTGCTAGCAGGTGTCAGAAGAGAAAATGTTTTAATAAAAAAAGAAACACGAGACTCATGCCACTGGTCGTGGCTCCTTAGAGACGTGGCAGGTATTGTTCAGGGGGGCCTGGGTGCTCAGAGCAGGGACTGAATGACCCAGGCCCTGAGTGGCCGTGGTGGGTGCGAGCTGTCACACGCGTGGGGCTGAAGCCATGTACTCAGTACCGCACTGAACATTCAGTACTGCAGAAAGGACAGTCACGCTGCTTGTCAGATACCAGAAGAGCGCAAAGAACGTTCCTTCACTTGACAACAGCCTGGACCCAAGCGGCAGACATGCTGTTCCCTCCGGCTGGAGTGACCTCTCTTCCTTCAGCCCCTTCACCAGAGGACCAACGGCTGCCTGGCTTTCGAGACCCATCTCAGACAGCATCTCCCCAGGGAAGCCACTCACCCCACAGACCCCCAGGCCCGAGCTGTGTTCCCTCAGTCCTCTGTTCTGTGAGCATTTGCCAGGTTGCACTTTCCTTATCCGTTCACCTGTCTTCCCCATCAGCCGTGAATAGGGACAGCGTCTTGTCCCAGATTCATCATTCATCTCTGGGACCGAGTGCAGTGACTAGGATGTAGTGGGTGCTCAATAAATATTTGTCAAGTGAGTGATGGTATGGTTAGCACGATGAGAATTGATGGTGCCCTTTCTGATCTGCCATCCATCATGCGAGGAGTGGAATACAACTGGAGGCTTTAAACCATGCCACTTGAGAATATAAGAAGAGGCGGGGTTAGAATGAGTAATCACCACCTTTTATTGAGTATTTACTGTGGCACCTTCTTAGGCTTTTCAAATGTATCAGTGCACTTAATCCTGAGATCAATCTGCTAAAACAGGTTCTGTTTATTATCCCTGTTGCAAAGCACAAGGAAGTTCAATAACTTGCCCAAGGTCACACAGTGGCAGCACTGAGATTCATACCGATGTTGGATAACCACTGTTTCTCTCTGCCTTTTAGACTGGTTCCTGGAAGGAATTAAGCCCTAATCTTCGGAAGCATCCATCTTATGTAATGATTTAGCTTCTCTCCTGTACATCTAGAATGTTAGGAGTTTTGTTCCGTCCTAGGGAAAAAGGAGAAAACAGCCACTCAGACAGCTTTCTGTGGTTCACACGACACGTCAGAGTTAGGAGACAAAGAATTGGTTTTATTTTTATTTTATTTTTATTTTTTATTTTTTTTGGCCATGCCATATGGCTTTCGGGATCTTAGTTCCCCAGCTGTGCCCCCTGCAGTGGAAGCGTGGAGTCCTAACCACTGGACTGCCAGAGAATTCCCAAGAATTGATTTTAGACGGTAGTTTGAAGCACAGCAAGTGTTCCCCAGCCTCTGTTCTCCAGCCAGACTGAACTACAATACTGTCATTTCCTACAAGAACCATCTAGACCTCTAGACCTTCGCATATGCTCTTCCCTCTGCTGTAACACACTTCCCTGCTCTCTCCTCCTTCCCCAAGGCTGGTCTTCACTTGGCTTCTCTTTCCCACCAGTTCAGATGCCATTGCCCACTCCTTCAAGATAGAGGGTCCCTCCAGTCCCTGATGACCCTGTTGTGGCACTGGGTGCTATAGTGCTGACTACCACACCCGGAGTTGATTTGTGTGTGGGGCGAGGGGAATGATTATCTGTTCCTGACAGTTTCACACTCTGGGCCTGTTGTCTTCAGTCCCCCATTTATCCCCTGCACCTGAGCTGGTGCTCGGACACAGCGTGTGTTCACTAAATGTTTGTCGAAGGAGTGGATGAATGGGGGTTCATTTTGCTTTACACTTTTGAGCCTCGGGTTTTTGAAGTGGTCAAGTCTGTTCTGTCGCACAACCATTGTTTGCCACGTCTTGTGTGTACACACTCGGCGGGTGCCGTGGGGAGTAGAGAGATGACCGGCGTTGCTCTTGTTCTGAGGCGCCTACGATCTAGGGAGATGCTTAGGTGGTCACATCACCTTCCCACATCAGCACCGCGCGGTGGACCAGTGATAGAACTGGAGGCGGGCGTGCTCATGCTCTCGCGAGTCGGCAGCACCAAGGAAGCCCCATCGCAACCCAAGACCTCCCGTCCGCAGGGTGTCCCAAGAACCACCAGGAGCAACTGTGACCGGTGGTTCTTGTTTGTGAAGAAGTAGAAACCCAAATTAGGAAGGCTAAGCAAGCCTCATACATTTGGGGAAAGCATGCTGAAAAGTGCACCCTCATCTAGGTAACAACACATTGGAGGTTAGATTTAGCCCAAGAGAAAAACTTAATGACTTAAAACTAGAACACTTTATTTTGTAAATAGAGCTAAGACTTAAAATCAGGTGTATTTGGGACATCTCTACTTGGTTTCCTCAGGCACCCTATCTTACTTTGTCTAGAACTTAATTACTCATCTGTTTCCGTCAAAACTTGCTGCTCCTGCTTCTCCTGTCTTCCATCCCTCCTTTACTGGAACCACCTGATGCTCAAGCCAGAAATTCAGGTGTTTCTCTTGATGCTTTTCCAGTTCTCAGGCTTTCTCTCCTTCCCACTGCCTTCATCAAGGCGGGAGTTGGCCTCCCTTCTGCCCTTCTTGATTCCAGGCTCCTTTCCTCCAACCCATTCTCCACCCTGTTGTTAGTGCACATTCTAGAATGCAGGTCTGGTCCAATCATTCCTCTGCCTCAGGGTATTTGGAGAGTCCTGGTCCATCCCCACCACGCCCACTGAGTTCAGGCTGTCTGTTTCACCTCTGCCAGATGACATGCAGTTCCCTGTAGAGATCATGATGTTTGTTTTTAGACTTATTTCCTTTTCTCCTTTAACTAATTCTCCCTTGTTCTTTAAAGCTTTTTCTAACCTGGGTCGTTACTTGAGTCTTCGGCAGGGAACATTCTTCCAGAATTTCACATCCTCAGTGTCTAATATTGCTGGGCACATAGGATGTGCTGTGTAATGCTTGCTGAAAGATTAGCTGAGAGGATGGGGAGTTCCCTGGTGGCCTAGTGGTTAAGATTCCAGGCTTTCACTGCTGTGGACAGTGTTCAGTCCCTGGTCGGGGAACTGAGATCCCACAAGCCTCGAGGTGCAGCCAAAAAAAGGATTAGATGAGTGGAAGCAGAGGCTTTAATTCACATTGAGCTGTAAAGGAGCAATAAATACCTGGCTCTTCTGAAAATGGGTTTTGTCTTAATGTGGGAGAAGAGTGTTAAGATACCAGTTACTTACTGGAAAAGGTGGCTGGGGAGTGCTGGAGGAGAGCAAGATGAAAGGAACCCCACAGAGCAGAAAAAGAGGCGATCTGGGGGGTTGCCTACCTTAGACCACCAAGAAAAAGGCCAGTGTCTGCTGTAGCAAGCTGCCAAAGAATGTTTCCTTATACAAGAAGGGGACAGGTCTACTGTAGGTAATTAATTACTCAGACTCATTTCCAGTTTGACACCCTACAATTCTTAAAGTTGAAAATCTAAGCCAGGCATTCTGAATCGGTGTGAGAATTTTTCCCCTCTCTTCACTTTATTGCAAGCTCCATAGTAGCAAAGACATTGTCTCTGCATTCAACAGAGGTAATTTTGCATTTTAGAAACAAGGAAGTAGAAAACTGCATTAATACGAGATTATGTTTGAGAATTTAAGCTCCCAAGTCAGGAAATCCACTCAGCATTCTCTTGGTAGCTCTCAGTTTAGATGCACCACACACCCACTTGCAGACAGCCCTTTCGTGCCAGAGCCTGCCCTGCAGTGGCCGTGAGTTATGGCGGATTGGGGATCATTACCTTGATCTTCTTGGCCTTTGGGTATTTCACTTCTCCAAGTTAATGTGTGCTCTTAAGTGTTACATTATCTTGTAGCAAAGTAGTCATTTATAATTTATATACTATGTACTGGCTTAAAATAGAAACAAGAAGATAATCAGCATCCTGAAGCTCCTAGTTTTCCAAAATAACATTTCTTCAGAGAAGTCTGCCTGTAGGAATTAAAACCTACCGTGAATTAAAAAACCCTTTGTCCCAGTGTCAGACTGGGACATAGGTGTGCCAACAAGCATTATTAAGCCTTATAAAAGGGGAAGGAGATCATTTTTTTAAAATAAAACATTTTATTTTATTCTACTCAAAATAATTTCTAAAGAACTCAACCTTTGTAGTGTTGCAGGGGCCCCACTGAAGTCACAGAGAGGGGACTGGGACAGAGCTAGAGTGTCTTTTGGAGAAGGACAAAAGCTAATCCATATCTCCACCCCATGTCTGCTGCAGTTTTGGTGTCCTTCCATCTAGGCTGCTCCTTTGCTCTTTGACTTTGACTATACACATGGAGAAGGATGGGCTTTCCTGTTGAGTTCCTCGTAGGGAACACGCCGTCCATTCACATATATTAAAAATAGAAGGCCTGCTTGAAAAATCCTCTAGAATCAGGTTTTAGCAAACACCAATCAGATTTTAGAGGTCTAACTTATTTTTTTTTCCTTCTTGCTTTTATAAGAAGTCTCTGAACCCTGAACTTTCCTCAGTTCTTTTTCATTGTGCATCTTCAGTGTGCCAGGACCTTGGGTGGAAATTTCTAATGAGAGCAGGAGAAGGACAGACGCCCCTGCAGTCAGGTGGTCTTCCTCTTCCGATGTCTGGCGACCTTGTATTTGAATCCACCATCTGTGACCACCATCTCCGTGATGTGTCTCGTGCTCATCCCTGTACACAGGTGTCCATTTGAATGTCCACCTGATACTTGGGGGCCACTGACTGGGGTCGAGGCGAGCAGCCGCTATGGGTACTATGGGAACATCCTGGGTGATTTAACTTAAAAGCCACGGGTGGCAACATTTACTAAGCTCCTGGGTATTTTATTCCCCTATTATGATATTGAACCTGCTTTTCTGGCCACAAGATTGAAGAGCTGAGAAATGGGTTTAGCAGCCATTGCTTCAGGTCCTTTTGAAAATGAGGCTACGGGATTAGCACACTACAGTATATTCCTGTCTGTTTGTCCCCTGGGTTTCGATACAAGAGTTTGAAGTTGCTGCGTGTGGCCGTGGGTGGACACCTCCTCTTTGGCCTGGGTTACACATCATGACGGGGAGAGACCCGTGATTGGACTGGCTGGTCTCTAGTGTTTCTTTTTCCCCATGATTTGTGACGTCAGTTACAACATCTTACCCTATGTTGTGTTTTTAAAAAAATCAAGTAAAACTAGTCTTTACATTTTAAAAAGCTAGCCTTTTATTAAAGGGCAGAGTCACGATTAAAAAGAAAATCAACAACAAAATCTTGAGGAAACGAATGTCTCTAGAAGCTAACCTTGGATTAACGGGAGAAGCTTGACTCTCCTAAATGTGGACGTTATTTAGCAGCTTTCCTAAATTAGCAGCTTTGGGCATATTAAGATCTGTAAGGAACTGTCCAAGGGAGGTATTGTGTATGCTATGCAGTGATTAAGCCATTAAGCTCTAATTATTATTTTCCCACTCATGGTTTTGTGTAGGAAGGTTTACAATTATTTAGGAATTCTTTGCTCCTCGGCCATCTTAGCGTCATCCCCACCTTTCAGAACCTGAGGTGGGGGGAGCAGAGAAAAGGTTTTCCTGCGGGCTGCTTACCACTTGGGCTCAGCTGTCTTCCTCTGTTGGTTTGTTCCCTTGCAGATGAAGTGGAAGGGGAAGGACCTGTTTGACTTGGTGTGCCGGACCCTGGGGCTTCGGGAAACCTGGTTCTTTGGCCTGCAGTATACAATCAAGGACACCGTGGCCTGGCTCAAGATGGACAAGAAGGTGGGCCCAGACCCTGATGACACCAGTGGGGCTGGCATGGGCTCTGGATTTCCCCTGAGCATGTGTCTAGCATCATGGGGCATTATGGTACACAGCAGAGAGAGGGGCGGGTTGCGGAGGAAGTTATACGGGACAGGATGCGGGCCTGGGGAGGCCCCGCCTCTGTTCCTCACCGGCTACCCGGGGCCTGCAGAACCACCCAGGACTGACCTGCCGCCATCCCTGGCTTCTTCCTTGTTGTCACCGGGTGTCACCTGATTGCTTCAGGCTTAATGCCGTTCTGTTGACTGAGCCATGAGTCAGGCTTTGTGGATAAAAATTACTATCATATTATCGTTTTGGGTTTTTTTTGCACAATTTATGTCTTTGAAAGATTTTCTTGGGGCTCCTGTTCTTTAGGGAATTTTTAAGAGTCTTTTTGAGAAACACCATGGCCCAACTCAATTTATTCATTAACATGATCTAAGGAATAAAGAGTGCCCTGGTTCCCGCAGTGAAGGAAGAATGTCTATTTTGTTCTCATGATATTCTGGGGCTTCTGAGGCCTGGTGGACAAGTCTGGACTCCCAGCAGTTCTAATGTGGCTTAGAAATGGATATTGCCTCGGGGAACTGCCCTCTGCGTGGGTTTGTATGTGCTCACAAAGATGCTGTCACCTACTTACCTGCCAACCTATCCATGGAGACGCTGAGAGCAGGGCCGTATGTTTTAGTCAGTGACTCCTAAAAGACCCCTGAATCTCCGAGTAAGTCAGTGTCTCATTTTTACCCCAAATTACCCCCTGCAATTGCCTACCTCATTCTATTATCTACTACTTGGCATGATAAACAGTGAAAGCCTGCCGTCTTCTACCAGTTTGACTCTAAGCTCAGGTGTTCAAATTGTGTTTACATATGTACGCAGTAATCTGAATCTTCACGTTGGGGTCCCTGCTGGTTATAAATTTCACATGGTAATTCCCAACGATCATGAATGTCCAAGTGCTGCCATGCCAAGAAGAGCGTCCTAGATCAGGTTTATTTTGAATCTCTTGGGCACCATGACCAGGAATTTGGGCAGGAGCCTGGAGAGTTATCTATCAAAGACAGCAAAACCTTCAGTATCATTTTGTGACTCTCGGCAAAGTAAATTTGAAATCGTACCTGAGTGTTGGCCAAATGGATATTAGATTGGGGGCCTCAGGAGCCATGGAGCCTGCTGCTCAAAGGAAATAAATTATGACACATGTTAATGGAGACTTGTAGCCTGTCACATGGCATGTTTATGTCCTGAGATGAAATTCATTCTGGAGAGCAGATGGCTCAAGCTTTCCAGTGGGTGGATGAAATTGTTAGAAGATTAAAGGCAGAGTGGTTTACTGGCTGTGCTCAAGTATTTCGTGGGGCATCTCTAGAGGTTCCTTGAAACAAAGGGTTGCCATGATGGACGTGTTTCACTTTTGTTGCTCAGTTAATGTTTAGATGATTTCACAGATATCTAGTTCATCATCTCTAAGCTCCATTCCAGTATGGACCTAAATGTTGGAGGTAGTCAGCAAGACAAAAGAATAAAGGAAGATTCCACTACTTGAGAAAATTAAAAAACCTTCAGCCTACCGTAAAGGATAGTGCCCAAGGCCTTTGAGTTATAAATTTCTAGTTTTTAGCTATCTCTGTGGCCTTGAAAACATTTGTGCCTGAATCATCTTAGCTCCACTCACCACTTGGGGATATTGATTAATTTGATTAATTCTCCATGTGAAGTGAATATTACCTCCTGTTATAGATGGCTTTGTGAATGCTTCAAACTGTAGAATCACAACCTTTGGGAAATGTGATAAATTTAGAAGGGAGAAAAATGTTTATATACTCCCTGCAGAAGGTCCTTTGATGGTGGCCCGGGAGGGAGAGGGGCGAAACTAGCTTGTTTTTCTTTTGCTCTGCAATTCCGCAGGTGCTGGATCATGACGTTTCAAAGGAAGAGCCAGTCACCTTTCACTTCCTGGCCAAATTTTATCCTGAGAATGCCGAGGAGGAGCTGGTTCAGGAGATCACGCAACATTTATTCTTCTTGCAGGTACCCCTTTCCATGCTACCCCCCTGATCTTGAGAGAACCGCCCCCAGGGGTAGCGGCAGAGGCAGCCTGGGCCAACCCCTCGGATTTGACCACAAATGCCTCCACATTGTGAAAATGTTCTCCCTCTGGAAAGCCAGTCCCTTTGGTTCTGTAATGAAAAACAGTCTTCAGGACAGAGCTATACTTGAGTGATGAGAATTGGTGTCAGATGAAATTGCAAAAGTGTGATGGCGAAAGAACACATACAAGTAGCTCCCTAACTAGAAACATCTTTGAAGATGGCTCCTCACTAACTTAAAAGTACTCAATAGTTGCCCAGGAAGTCTAAAAAGAGAGCCTTGCAAAGAGTAGTTCTTCCAGAAATTTAAAATCTGCTCTCATGAAGGCGGGACTTCAGAACTCCAGTGACACTTGGTAAATCCCACACACGTGGTACTTCAGACATCATGTTTCATGCCACTCTTTGTCTATAATTGTCTTATTTTCCACTTACTCCCTCATTAGACTGTAAGCCCCTTTAAGGCAAGGCTCATTGAGTGCACAGTGGGCACCCCATAAGTAATTGTTCCACCGAATTGAAGAAATTAGGAGATCCATAATTATAGGTTCAAAGACAGCTAGTTGACCGTCTAGAGGTGCAGCTAGGGGGACTGGTGTGAGGATGAGAACCTTGGCAGTTTTGCTTGTGTTCCTACTGCTCGCTCAGAGCACTTCCCGAGTTTCACGGTTAGTTATGGTGCTTGGCGCTGGAACGGCTGGTGTGTCCGCCATCGGTGACAGAAAAGACCCCAGCGGGGCGCTAATTACATGATTGCCCAGATGTACACATATAGCCTGGCCTCCTATAATTAGTTTGAGCCTCAGATTATTGCATTAAGTAAATATTAAGTTAAATGTAATAACCCCCTCCAATAATTTCTCTTGCAAAAAAAAGTTTGCCAAAAAAGTGTGTGTGTTTGTATATCCCCTCTCCAATATTTTCATGTCAAAGGGAAGCCCTTTCAGTTTTTCTGTAGTGCAGCTTAAAACCGAAGGATTAGAAAGTTGCCCTGCTTTGAATGAAACCACAAAGTGACCTCCTAGGCCCCAGAATGTCCTAGCCGTATAGAGATGGCTTTCTTGTAAGTGCTTGGAAGCAGTGCCCATTCTCCATTTGACTTTGGCCTAATTTCCCCTCCTACTGAAATGTTGGAGCGCTTTCACGGCTGAGCAAGGCAAAATTTACTACTTTTATGAATCTGGTGACTGCTGACGTCTGTGAAAGAGAGCTGGCTTTCCCGTTGTGTTTTTTTCAGCATGCCCTCACTTCAAGAGGCTGTCTTGCCTCTGTGTCTGGAACATCACCCACCGTACCAGTCTAAGAAATTAAATGCAATGAGATATGTTAATTCAACATTATGGCTTAAGAATTATATTTCCCGGACCTCAAGTGGACTTAAAGGTTTAATCGATCAAACTTTATTGCTTCCTTTTTCCTTAGAGCAGGCATATTGAAAGTGATGGGGTTTTTTCCTGCAGTCATAACTCAGTGGCCTCACTGACTTTGGTCTTGTGTTAAGACTTAAAAGCAGACTCCATTTCCTCCTATTCTGCGTGTGCTCAGCTGGGGCCGAGGCTGCAATCACCACCAGAGCCGCTCCTGACATTTCCCGAGTTCACAGCTCTCCTCCGTCACAACCCAGATGTCAGTCTCTTTTTTTAACTACGAAGATTGTTTTTCCTCTTCGGCATTTGATCACGAACAGAAGAGATTAAGGGTTTTTTTCTGCGTAGCCATCTTACCAATAACTTCTTGGGGACCGAGCTCCCAACCTGTCGGCAGCGGTAAAAAGAAAAAATCGTGCCCTTTGTCAGAAAATCATTAGCAGGCTGGGTTGACAGGCCTCATTAGAACACGCTGCAGTGTCTTGCTGTGACCAGCCTGCACGGCTCCTGTCCACGCACATGGTATCATGTCTCCCCTGTTGCCCCTTTCAGGTAAAGAAGCAGATTTTAGATGAAAAGATCTACTGCCCTCCCGAGGCTTCTGTGCTCCTGGCTTCTTACGCCGTCCAGGCCAAGGTAGGCTCAAAGAAGGAAAACGCATTCTTCCTGGGCATTAATGCATGTCACAGGATCACACCAGTCATCTGTTTCTTTGGATCTTCTAGGCTTCAGAGACTTTCCCCAGAAAGTGGGGTGCTATGGCACTTGTGGACCTGGGGGACCACTCTCACTGTTCCACTGCTGTACCATCTTGTGAGAGTGTCTGTGTGTGTACAAACAATAAGTGTACAGCTCGATGAATTATCTGTGTAATCTCACTATGCACATGTGGTTAATTACATTCACCCAGCCAACCTCTCTTTTTATTAACCAGGAAGAATGAGTTTATCGTCTCCAGTTTTGGCCAAACATGGCCTTGGGGTCAGAAAGGCCCAGGTCCTCATTGCAAACTCATCTTCTGAGGACCAGCGGCCCTATGCCTCGGGACCATGTCACATCCTGGGGAATGTCCTGCTTCATCCACCTGGATGGCGTGCTGGCTGTGCTTACGGTCGGGCACTGCGGGCTCTCGGCCCCACCAAGCCCAGCTGAGCTGTCTGGTGACCTGAGATTCTTTCACAGAGAAATCGCTGCAGACTGGGAGTGGTGGGAGAGGGAGACCACTGGTCTTGTGCTTCTGTCCTCTCTGTTTTTATAAGACTCACTACAGGGTCTGCCCAGGGTGCTTCATGCCCCTCAGATTTCCGACTTCAATCACATGCCACTTTCTCCTGATCCCTCTGCTTACTACCTTTCACTGCAGCATAAGATGACCTCAGAATTGGGACACCTGGGTTACTTTTGTGATTTTTGCATAATCTTTTCAGTTATTATTTTCCTTTTTAGTTAGAGGTATCCATAAAGCAATTTCCCTGAAATGTTAGAGAAATTAATAAGACCCTCAACTTCTTAGCCCACTTTTTGGGGTAGCTTAAGATAATCTCAAATCAAAGCCAGGAAGTAACTGGCCTATCATTTGGAGGAAAAAAGGGTCTGTACATGCTCGTCACACTAACAGAAGCATCAGGGTCATTTGATGACTTGTCTAATATTTGCTGAGTATTCACTGGCCTGAGGGGAGGTTGTTGACTCTGTTACTGATACAGACACGAAGTGAGTATCTGCCCTCAGTGATTTGCCCAAGGTCATTTGGGCAATCTTGGGTAAAGCTCAGGGCAGAATTCATGGCTTTGGGAATTCATGCATTTTGTGCCTCCCCTATTCCACTGTCCTGACAAATGAGTAATTGAGAAAACAGAAAATGGGCCTTGATTCAACTAAAACATATGCTTCCTTTTATGCTTTGATTAAGAATATTAATAACAGGAGAAATGTGTCCTTTCAATCAGTATCGCCCTGACAGTGATGAAGCAGTTGTTGTCACTTTCATTAAATCTGAGCACTTCCTGGCCCGGAACTGAGCTTTTCTCTAGCACGCCTTCTCCCCGGCTGAGAGGAGGCCCAGATTCTCAAAGATACTACCTCTCTCTGAAGGACTTTAGTCTCAAAGGCTACATTTTCTTTGCATAAATTTTGGGCCACAAATTCAAAGGCCACCTGTAGAAAAAAAACTTTTCAGGGAACCAGCAGATGTTTGCTTAAACAGATTTCACTGTAGGAAAGCCCTCCTAATTTGGATCCTGCTAATTTAGAGATGAAAGTGATTCACAGACAGCATATGGGGTTCATATGGAGGAGCGTGCTTTAACTGTTTTTCCCGGTGTAAATTGTCAGGAACCTACAAATAAAGGTAATCTATGGCTTCAAGTCTGCATTTGGGAAACTAAGGATTATTATAACATGCTTCCAGTTTCTAGGACAGCTGTTAATATTAATAGGGTGTCTCTGATTACAATATTGATCAGATCTTACACGCCTGTAGTGTTTTACAGTTTTACAAAGTGTTATAACATGAATATTTCTTGCGATCCTCAATGGAGTCTTTTCTGTAAACCAAAGAATTTAAGGCTCAGAAAGGACTAATAATTTGTCTAAAGTCACAATACTTGATGTTAATTTTTTTTTTTAAATAAATTAATTAATTAATTTATTTTGGGCCGTGATGGGTCTTAGTTGCTGCGCACGGGCTTTTCTCTAGTTGCAGTGAGCAGGGGCTACTCTTCGTTGCGGTGCGCAGGCTTCTCATTACGGTGGCTTCTCTTGTTGCAGAGCACAGGCTCTAGGTGCGCAGGTTTCAGTAGAGCGCAGGCTCAGTAGTTGTGATGCATGGGCTTAGTTGCTCCGCGGCATGTGGGATTTTCCCAAACCAGGGCTCGAACCCGTGTCCCCTGCATTGGCAGGCGGATTCTCAACCACTGCGCCACCAGGGAAGCCCGATGTAAATCCTTTTTTAAATGGAGTTTGTAGCCCACTTCTTGATGGACAGGATTTAAAGCAGAATGGAGCTGCAGAATGGAGCAGGGGTGAGAACCCTAGTGTCTGGATTGCATAATTTAGCACTTGCACTTGCCCTCACTGTGAGAGGGGTCTCTGGGTATCACACACTACCTTTCACTAAATTCCAGGTTCATTTGTATGGTCACATCAGTCCAAACTTTTCAGTAAATCATCCTGGTTCCTTCCATTATATTCCATTTCTTTTCTTCCACAACCTTTCTGAGACAGATAGGAAATGTAAAAGTGTGGTGGGGAAAGTGAATTGAGCTCATGAACACATGGGATGTAATTACTCACAAATGTATTCATTACAGTATTTCAGCTGTTCAACTGATATAGACAGTTCATTCCAAAGCATAAAGAAACAATTACCCTTAAAACATAAATACAAATATTAATCACATGGTTCAGTTAACAAGAACCATATTTCTTAGGAGGAGTTTAGGTTATTTTTGAATCAGAAATATAGGCTGGTTTTTTTGGCCCAGTCATGTGACACTCCAAACCATCTTGCAACATCTTAAGCCACCTGTTGGATTTTATATTGACAATTTGATGTTTGAAATGTGTTCTTATTAAAAATGACTTTGGGAGAGAATGGTATGTAATTCCCCAATCTTGCAGGGCTGGCCAGCAGATTCCTAGTGTTCAGAGAGAGAAAAGACTGGTGGGAGAGGAGGCTTGTTGTTTCCTATTGCTCTTTGATGCTAATTAGGGGCAGAGTGCCAAAAGGCAACTAAGAAGTTGGGTATAGGTAAAGTATAGGTAGAGTGGCAAGAGTTGAGGCTGGAGAGGTCTGCTGGGGGTCAGATCATAAAGGGTCTTAACTTTATCCTGTGGGGGTTGCAGAGCCAGTGAAGGGTTTATATTTTAGACAGATCCTTTGGTGGCTGTGTGAAGGACAGATTAGAGTAAGACCAGTTTGGAAACAGGGAGACCTGTTAGAAGGCTGTGGTGGTCATCTGGCTGAGACTATGGGGTTCCCAACTTGGGCAGTGGTCAGTTGGATGGGAGGAGACTAACTTTAAAATAATCCAGGGAAAAAAAATACCCAGGAGGTAAAAGTTGATATAAATGGTACTATCCTTTGCATGTCCCACTTTCTGGGGGGCTTATCCTTTTACAAATGGGTATTTTCTCTCACTCAATGGCAATTTTGCGATGTATCGTGTTGTACGTGTCAATGTAGCGCATTGATTCTAACTGCTGTATGGTAGCCATTGATGAATAAGCCTAATTTATTTTTCTATCCTCCTGAGGAGGAGGTAAGTTTAGTTTCTGCTGTTTCCCTATTATAAGCAGCGCTTTACTGAGAACTCTTTTATATGCTTCCTTGTGTACATGTGCAAAAGCTTTTTCCCCTGAAGGTAGATTTCTAGAAGTAGCATTGCAGATATATCCCTGAATATAAAGAACTCTTAAGTTTCTAAGAAAAAAGCAGAAAAATGGGAGCAAAGGGTATGAATATCAGGCAATTTATAGACTATGAGAAGAATCTGTAAATACAAAAAGATGCTCTATCTTATTAGTAATCAAGAAAAAGAAGAATTAAAGTAACAATAAGGAAACATTTCAAACCCATGAGATTGACAAGGATTAATATAGGATGGATAAAGAACAAGGTCCTACTATATAGCACAGGGAACTATATTCAATATCCTGTGACAAACCATAATGGAAAAGAATATGAAAAAGAATATACATATATGTATAACTGAGTCACTTTGCTGTACAGAAGAAATTGACACAACATTGTAAATCAACTATACCTCAATTAAAAAAAAAAAAAGTAAAATAAATAAATAAATTGAATAGAAGCTCTGAGCTCATTTCCATGCAGGAAGAAACTGTGAATTGGCATAAGCTCTGTGGGGTGATGGGTATGGTAGGGGCCTGTCAGTGAGGAGACACCCCCTCCCCGAGTCCCCGAAATCCCACTCCTAGGCCGCCACTCTAGAAGAAGTCCTGCATAGTGCACCCTTTTCACTTAAAACTGTCAGAAGAGAGTTCTTAAAGTACTCAGTTTTTTAAACTATTGAACTGTATTTCATAGAACAGAGGGGCTGTGGTTTATTTAAATATCTTTTTTTGTTGTTTTGTTTTTGTTTTCTTTTTTTTAATTGAAGTATGGTTAATTTACAATGTTGTATTGGTTTCAAGTGTCCAGGAAAGTGATTCAGTTATACATATACGTATATATTCTTTTTCAGATTCTTTTCCATTATAAGTTATTACAAGATATTGAGTATAGTTCCCTGTGCTATACAGTAGGTCCTTGTTGTTTATTTAAATATATCTTTATTGGTAGATACTTAGGCTTGTTTTTCTTTCTATTACTTTTCTACTTAAATGGGTGCAGTGAACATCCTTGAGTACGCCTGTTTGGGCATATACGAACAATATTTGTCTATGATAGATATCAAGAAATGGCATAAATGGGTTGAAGGATAGGAACATTTAAAATTTAAATAATGCTAAGTGAAAGAAGCAGACAGGAAAGGCCACATATTGTACGATTCCATTTGTATGAAATGTCCAGATGAGGCAAATTCATGGAGACAGAAGGTAGGTTGAGTGGTTGTCAGGGGACAGGAGGAGGAAATTAGGACTTACTGCTAATGGGTAAGGGATTTCTTTTTGAGGTGATGGAAATATTCTGGAATTAGACAGTGGTGATGGTTGTACAACATTTTGAATGTACTAAAAACCACTGAATTATATACTTAAAATTGTGAATTTTATGTATGTAAATTTTATCTCAAAAAAATTTAAATAGTTATGACCAAATTGCTCTCCAAAAGTTCCTAATTTAACTTCTACCAATAGTGGTGAGAATATCTGTTTTTCCATATCCTCATCAACAGTGGTTGCTATCAGCCTTTTAAATTTTTGCTAATTTGACAAAAAAGTAGATTTTTTAAAAGTTTTCATTTCCTTGATTACCACTGGGGCATCATTTTCATAGACTTATTGGCCATTTGTATTTCTTTCCTCTGTGAATCAAGTGTTTATGACTTGCCTGTTTTTTCCACTTTATTGTTTGTCTTTTTCTAATTGAGTTATAGGAACTCTATATTATGAATATTAATCTTTTATCTTTTTTTACATGTCAGTCCTTTTCATGTTTTGAGTGACTTTTGGAATGACTTCACCAACTTAATATACACATGTTATTCTATATTTTATTCTGGTATTTTTATGGATTTTCATTTATAGGTTTAAGTCTTTAATCCATCTGGAATTTAGTGACTGGTGTGCGGTTGGGATCTAACTGTTTATTCTATATATGTATTGATTAAACCTTTATGTTTTGTGAAATCCTATTCAGAGCATTTGGTCTAATTTTTCATACATATAAGCAGAGGAAAGTATTTGTCTCTGTTTAAGAAGTGACTCTGAGAGCCCTTTAAAAGGTGAACTCCCTTCTTGAATTTAAATTCAATTGGTTTATATCAGGGGTGGATCCAGGTTTTGTGGGCCCTGAAGCTTATATAATTTAGGGTGTTCTTTTAATGCAAGAACACCAAATTATGAATATAAAATTAGGTACAGGCCCATGCAGGTGCAGAGACCTGAAACCCAAGCCTCATTAGCTTCCCAGCAAATTCACTCCTGCTTATGTTATTGGGATGCCTCTGTACATAAAATGAGGAGGAACAGCCATCTCCATCCATGGAATGGTCTGACTTTCTTTTATATTCACCAGCCACCACAACTTGAGGATTTTCTTCTTCTTTTGTTTTTTAAAAAGACACATACCTCAAGGTGGCTTTAATGTTATAAGTGAAATTAGTCCAGTGGAGAAGTTCCTTCAGCAGTGTCTTTGCCACCTCCCCAGCGCTCAGATGTAGCATTTGATCAATGGAGTAGCTGGGAGCTCAGTATGACAATGTGGATCATTAATCTTGCAAGCCTTTGGAGCCTGAATTTACAGCTTTCACTTTGCATATCTGCTTGCAAAAGCACTAGAGTTTGGTCAGCACTGTTGAGAGTTTTGCAAGTACAACTCACAGGGCTTTCTTTATCATCCCCCCCCCTTTTAAGAATCTGACAGGCAAAGAGTAACCAGTGTCATCATAAATAACGCAGCTGATGACAATAATACCTGACTCATTATGAGCTGGGCACCGTGCAAAATGCTTACCTGACTGTCTTCATCCTCGTCACCCCCCAGGAGGCAGGCACTGTTCTGACCCTTGCTTTCCAGATGGGGAAGCTGAGGTTTAGAGAGAGGGTGCCTCACTCAGAGCCTCAGGGGATGCTGCAGAGCCACCTCGCCTTCAAAATCCTCCAAGACAAATGCTCTCGTTTGACAAATTAGGAAACAGACTTGGAGAGGTGACATGACCTGAGTTTTTAATCTTTTGACATCAGGTTGTATTGAATGCTGTGTGTTAATCATAGTTTTAAAATTTTTATGGGTCGGGACTTCCCTGGTGGTCCAGTGGTTAAGACTCCACGATCCCAGTGCAGGGGGCAAGGGTTTGATCCCTGGTTAGGGAACTAAGATCCTGCATGCCTTATGGTGCAGCCAAAAAAATTAAAAAAAAAAAAAAATTCTGGGTATTTCATTTAATCCCCACAAGAATCCTATAAGATAAATACTTTTCTTATTCCCATTTTACAGATGAGAAAACTGAGACACAAAATTTCTAAGGTCACAGCTAATAAGTGAAGGAGCTGGAATTGAACTTTAAGCAGCCTGCCTCCCGTACCCCCTCCCCCTCCCCCCCAATTTCAGGCTCCTACCTGCACTCTCTGCAGAGAGTACTGTTAAAGCTCATACAGTTCCTGACTTATTACACCCCCCTGGCCTTTCAGAGATCCAGAGAAACCAGTTTCCTTCATTTTTTTTTTTTTTTTTAATTTTTTTGGCCGCACTGAACAGCATGCAGGAGCTTAGTTCCCTAACCAGGAATCAAACCCATGCCCCCTGCATTGAAAGCATGTAGTCTTAACCACTGGACCACCAGGGAAGTCCCTCCTTCAAGTTTTTTAAATGAAGAAATGCATAGACAGGGTTAAGTATTTAAGTTTGACCAGTTAATTTTTTAAACTGAAAAAACAATGCAATACAATTCTGTTATTTGCAAGGTAATTATGAGATTCATAAGAGATATTAATCCTCGGGGCTTTTATAGAAGGGTAGTATGGGAAGAAGTCATGATTTACAGTTGATGATGAACATCTCTTCAATCTCATGAGTGTCTGTTGGAAAACTCACCAGAAATCTAACTTAAGGTTCTTTGGGAATGAGGGTGGGCCATGTCCTCACCCGATTTGGTGGGATGTAGAGCCAACAGCCTTGTGCCAGACCTTTCTTTTGTTTTTCCAATGTTGGTGGCAAAAAGGATAAATGTTTATAGAAGATAATACTAAAATACTGAGCTTTGTTGTTTTGGGTCAAAAGAAAAGCCACTGAATGCTGATTGACAAGAGACAGGCTTTGATCTTCTATATATTTTATGGTTAGTTTCTTTTAAAAAATTCCTTCATTTCTGATTATTTCCTGGTCAGACTAACTTTCTAGGAAAGAAAGGGGTATTTGTTTGTTTGTTTGTTTTTTTATAAATTTATCCATCCTATTTATTTTTGGCTGTGTTGGGTCTTCATTGCTGCGCGCAGGCCCTCCCTAGTTGCAGCGAGGTGCGCGGGTTTCTCATTGCGGTGGCCTTCCGGATGCAGAGCAGGGAGGGGTATTTGTTTTGAAATCAGAAAATAAACTTCAAGTTATTGTCCCTGGTGAGTACATTAAAATGCAGGCCCCAGAGTGATTTGCTCTACAGCTTCAGGAAAATCTGTTAACATTTTACTCATTTCTTTGTCTGTACGATAGAAATGACAGTGTTGGCATCAGATTTTTCCAAAGCGTTTTTCAGAGCCTTGATTGAAAGGTATTAAAAATATTGCCGGCATTATCCCCAGCTCCCACCTATCAGTTGGCTCCAATTACCAGCCACTTACAAGCATTTATAGGTAAGACTCTTATCACTGGTTGCTAATCACAACTTACACAGTTGTGTTTTGTTGTCTCCTTTCAAAAGCTGTTTTGGTAGTGACGGCTTCCTTCAGGAGTTAGAAAACTCGGCTACATTTCTCTACAAATGTCACATTCTTATTAGCATGTCACCCATCCATCCCTTACGGGATTATGCGACTCTGTTCACAGATATAATCAGTTTTGTATTTTCATCCAAGGATAACAAACTAGCAAGGTTGCAATCTTGACTTGTCATCAGAATTAAATTGCTCCCTGGAGCTGGGAGGGACAGAGGCTGAGTCGACCTGTTCAGAAACGCAGTTGTCTTTAGAATCTCAATCCCACGCTCTCCTTTTCCTCTTCTTCCAGTACGGTGACTACGACCCCTCTGTTCACAAGCGGGGATTTTTGGCCCAAGAGGAATTGCTTCCAAAAAGGGTAAGAAGTCAAATTCCCTGTTTGGGAAGACATAACCAAAGGACCGGAAGGAATATTGGACGTAGGTGGCAAGAACATTTTTATAAATGTTTTGTAATCAATCTCAAGTAATGGTCTCTGTTAAGAACATTAAAAAGCAAAGGTTCGTGGGATTCGTTTGGGGTTGCCAGGACAGGCATGGCTTGCGGATGGTCCTTTCTTTAAAGGTGGGAGAGCGTCAGTGATTCCTAGGGAGGGGCGTGGAGCAGCCTGAGTTCAGCCTGGGGTAATGAGCTGTTTGCAGCTGCGAGGGGCTGGACGGATAGATGGGATGAGTCAGGGGTGGGCATTATAGCTTTTAATCCTTGGTGGTGTTTGTCTTGTTCATTAGCCTCAGAAGCAGGCCTTCCCTACCTTTTGCTGCTTCTGATTTTATAGCTCCACTCCCCTGTCATGTGTGATAAAGGTCTGCTCCTCACCTTCCCCTGACTTTACCTTCTCCTCTGATGGTTTCTGCAGAGGCAAAGGCAGCAGCGCGTACAGCCTGGCCCGCGGCCGGCCCGAAATTAGTGAGCTCTGCTCCTGAACGAGGTCCTCTCTCTGGGCTCTATGGCCCAGGAAAGAGGGGTGCTGCCAGGCGAGGGGTGCCCCGCAGCCTGAGAAATGGTGCAGCTTTCCGAGTTGTGACTCAGGTTGAACGGTGCTTATTTACACACCCACCTCTGCATGTGACTGGCTCCCTGTATATGGCTTTTTAAAAATAGCTTTGCTGTTTTGTAAAAATGATGCATAATTATAAAAATACCAAACAATACCAGAACTTTCTTTGTGTGTGGATTTTTTATTTTGCTCTCTTTTTTGCTAGGTAATAAATCTATATCAAATGACTCCAGAAATGTGGGAGGAAAGAATCACAGCCTGGTACGCAGAGCACCGAGGCCGAGCCAGGTGAGACTGCTTCATCACTGATTTATATTACCTTATGGGCCTTTTTTCTTTTTTAAGGAACTACAAAACTGGGATGTGTTTGTTGAACAAAATGCAGTACCGAAGTATATAGAAGAAAAAGGGAGAGCTGGCAGCAGTGCTGGTCTTCAGTATTGTGTGTGTCCTTTTCTGGTGCATGGGGGCATGGGTATGTACTGCCTGTCAGGATGTACAGACCTACTGCATTCAGTGCTAATTTATGTTCATTTTAAGAATTCTGTTGAGTCCCTCCCATCAGGAAGCTTGCACAAACCTCTTAGATAGCCTCATCCACCAGAGGGCAGACAGCAGAAGCAAGAAGAACTACAATTCTGCAGCCTGTGGAAGGAAAACCACATTCACAGAAAGATAGACAAAATGAAAAGGCAGAGGACTATGTAGCAGATGAAGGAACAACATAAAACCCCAGAAAAACAACTAAATGAAGTGGAGATAGGCAACTTTCCAGAAAAAGAATTCAGAATAATGACAGTGAAGATGATCCAGGACCTCGGAAAAAGAATGGAGGCAAAGATCGAGAAGATGCAAGAAATGATTAACAAAGACCTAGAAGAATTAAAGAACAAACACCTAGATGAGTTAAAGAACAAAGAGAGATGAATACAATAACTGAAATGAAAAATACACTAGAAGGAATCAATAGCAGAATAACTGAGGCAGAAGAAGGGATAAGTGACCTGGTAGACAGAATGGTGGAATTCACTGCCGTGGAACAGAATAAAGAAAAAAGAATGAAAAGAAATGAAGACAAGGCTTCCCTGGTGGCGCAGTGGTTAAGAATCCACCTGCCAATGCAGGGGACACGGGTTCGAGCCCTGGTCTGCAAAGATCCCACATGCCGCAGAGCAACTAAGCCCATGCACCACAACTACTGAGCCTGCGCTCTAGAGCCCACAAGCCACAACTACTGAAGGCTGCGCTCTACAACAAGAGAAGCCACAACAATGAGAAGCCTGTGCACCGCAACGAAGAGTAGCCCCCACTCACTGCAACTAGAGAAAGCCCATGTGCAGCAACAAAGATCCAATGCAGCCAAAAGTAAATACATTAAATAAAGAAATAAATAATTTTTTAAAAAAGAAAGAAATGAAGACAGCCTAAGAGACCTCTGGGACAACATTAAATGCAACAACATTCGCATTATAGGGGTCCCAGAAGGAGAAGAGAGAGTGAAAGGACCCGAGAAAATATTTGAAGAGATTATAGTCAAAAACTTCCCTAACATGGGAAAGGAAATAGCCACCAAAGTCGAGGAAGCGCAGAGAGTCTCATACAGGATAAACCCAAGGAGAAACATGCCGAGACACATAGTAATCAAATTGACAAAAATTAAAGACAAAGAAAAATTATTGAAAGCAACAAGGGAAAAAACGACAAATAACATACAAGGGAACTCGCATAAGGCTAACAGCTGATTTCTCAGCAGAAACTCTACAAGCCAGAAGGGAGTGGCACAGTATATTTAAAATGATGAAAGGGAAGAACCTACAACCAAGAGTACTCTACCCGGCAAGGATCTCGTTCAGATTCGACGGAGAAATCAAAAGCTTTACAGACAAGCAAAAGCTAAGAGAATTCAGCACCACCAAACCAGCTCTACAACAAATGCTAAAGGAACTTCTCTAAGTGGGAAACACAAGAGAAGAAAAGGACCTACAAAAACAAACCCATAACAATTAAGAAAATGGTACTAGGAACATACATATCGATAATTACTTTAAACGTGACTGGATTAAATGCTCCAACCAAAAGACACAGGCTCGCTGAATGGATACAAAAACAAGACTCATATATATACTGTCTACAAGAGACCCACTTCAGACCTAGGGACACATACAGACTGAAAGGGAGGGGATGGAATAAGATATTCCATGCAAATGGAAATCAATAGAAAGCTGGAGTAGCAATACTCATATCAGATAAAATAGACTTTAAAATAAAGAATGTTACAAGAGACAAGGAAGGACACTACATAATGATCAAGGGATCAATCCAAGAAGAAGATATAACAATTACAAATATATAGGCACCCAACATAGGAGCACCTCAATACATAAGGCAACTACTAACAGCTATAAAAGAGGAAATCGACAGCAACACAATAATAGTGGGGGACTTTAACACCTCACTTACACCAATGGACAGATCATCCAGACAGAAAAGTAATAAGGAAACACAAGCTTTAAATGACACAATAGACCAGATAGATTTAATTGATATTTATAGGACATTCCATCCAAAAACAGCAGATTACACTTTCTTCTCAAGTGCTCATGTAACATTCTCCAGGATAGATCACATCTTGGGTCACAAATCAAGCCTTGGTAAATTTAAGAAAATTGAAATCATATCCAGCATCTTTTCTGACCACAACACTATGAGATTAGAAATCAATTACAGGGAAAAAAACACAAACACATAGAGGGTAAACAATACGTTTCTAAATAACCAAGAGATCACTGAAGAAATCAAAGAGGAAATCAAAAAATACCTAGAGACAAATGACAATGAAAACACGATGATCCAAAACCTATGGGACGCAGCAAAAGCAGTTCTAAGGGGGAAGTTTATAGCAATACAAGCCTACCTCAGGAAACAAGAAACATCTCAAATAAACAATCTAACCTTACACCTAAAGCAATTAGAGAAAGAAGAACAAACAAAACCCAAAGTTAGTAGAAGGAAAGAAATCATAAAGAACAGAGCAGAAATAAATGAACTAGAAACAAAGAAAACTATAGCAAAGATCAATAAAACTTAAAGCTGGTTCTTAGAGAAGATAAACAAAATTGGTAAACCTTTAACCAGACTCATCAAGAAAAAGAGGGAGAGGACTCAAATCAATAAAATTAGAAATGAAAAAGGAGAAGTTACAACAGACACCGCAGATATACAAAGCATCCTAAGAGACTACTACAAGCAACTCTATGCCAATAAAGTGGACAACCTGGAAGAAATGGACAAATTCTTAAAAAGGTATAAGCTTCCAAGACTGAACCGGGAAGAAATAGAAAATATGAACAGACCAATCACAAGTAATGAAATTGGAACTGTGATTAAAAATCTTCCAGCAAACAAAAGTCCAGGACCAGATGGCTTCACAGGTGAATTCTATCAAACATTTAGAGAAGAGCTAACACCCATCCTTCTCAAGCTCTTCCAAAAAATTGCAGAGGAAGGAACACTCCCAAACTCATTCTATGAGGCCACCATCACGCTGATACCAAAACCAGACAAAGATACTACAAAAAAAGACAATTACAGACCAATATCACTGATGAATATAGATGCAAAAATCCTCAACACAATACTAGCAAACAGAATCCAACAACACATTAAAAGGATCATACACCATGATCAAGTGGGATTTATCCCAGGGATGCAAGGATTCTTCAATATACACAAATCAATCAATGTGATACACCATATTAACAAATTGAAGAAGAAAAACCATATGATCATCTCAATAGATGCAGGAAAAGCTTTTGACAAAATTCAACACCCATTTATGATAAAAACTCCAGAAAGTGGGCATAGAGGGAACCTACTTCAACATAATAAAGGCCATATACGACAAACCCACAGCAAACATCATTCTCAATGGTGAAAAACTGAAAGCATTTTCTCTAAGATCAGGAACAAGGCAAGGATATCCACTCTTGCCACTGTTATTCAGCATAGTTTTGGAAGTCCTAGCCACGGCAATCAGAGAAGAAAAAGAAATAAAAGGAATACAAATTAGAAAAGAAGTAAAACTGTCACTGTTTGCAGATGACATGACACTATACATAGAGAATCCTAAAGATGCCACCAGAAAACTACTAGAGCTAATCAATGAATCTGGTAAATTTGCGGGATACAAAATTAATACACAGATATCTCTTGCATTCCTATACACTAACAACGAAAAATCAGAAAGAGAAATTAAAGAAACAATCCCATTCACCACTGCAACAAAAAGAATAAAATACCTAGGAATAAACCTACCTAAGGAGGTAAAGACCTGTACTCAGAAAACTATAAGACACTGATGAAAGAAACCAAAGATGACACAGACAGATGGAGAGATGTACAATGTTCTTGGATTGGAAGAATCAATATTGTGAAAATGTCTATACTACCCAAAGCAATCTACAGATTCAATGCAATCCCTATCAAATTACCAGTGGCATTTTTTAGAGAACTAGAACAAAAAATCTTAAAATTTGTATGGCGACACAAAAGACCCCAAATAGCCAAAGCAGTCCTGAGGGGAAAAAACAGAGCTGGAAGAATCAGACTCCCTGACTTCAGACTGTACTACAAAGGTACAGTAATCAAGACAATATAGTACTGGCACAAAAACAGAAATATAGATCAATGGAACAGGATAGAAAGCCCAGAGATAAACCCACGCACCTATGGTCAACTAATCTATGACAAAGGAGGCAAGGATATACAATGGGGAAAAGACAGTCTCTTCAATAAGTGGTGCTGAGAAAACTGGACAGCTACATGTAGAAGAATGAAATTAGAACACTCTCTAACACCATACACAAAAATAAACTCAAAATGGATTAGAGACCTAAATGTAAGACCGGACACTTTAAAACTCTTAGAGGAAAACATAGGAAGAACACTCTTTGACATAAATCACAGCAAGATATTTTTGATCCACCTCCTAGAGTAATGGAAATAAAAACAAAAATAAACAAATGGGACCTAATGAAAGTTAAAAGCTTTTGCCAAGCAAAGGAAACTATAAACAAGACAAAAAGACAACCCTCAGAATGGAGAAAATATTTGCAAACGAATCAACGGACAAAGGATTAATCTCCAAGATATGTAAACAGCTCATGCAGCTCAATATTAAAAAAACAAACAACCCAATCAAAAATGGGCAGAAGGCCTAAATAGACATTTCTCCAAAGAAGAGCTATAGATGGCTAAGAAGCACATGAAAAGCTGCTCAACATCACTAATTATTAGAGAAATGCAAATCAAAACTACAGTGAGGTATCACCTCACACCAGTTAGAATGGGCATCATCAGAAAATCTATAAACAACAAATGCTGGAGAGGGTGTGGAGGAAAGGGAACCCTCTTGCACTGTTGGTGGGAATGTAAATTTATACAGCCGCTATGGAGAACAGTATGGAGGTTCCTTAAAAAACTAAAAATAGAATTATCATATGACCCAGCAAACCCACTACTGAGCATGTACCCAGAGAAAACCATAATTCAAAAAGACACATGCAGGGACTTCCCTGGTGGCTCAGTGGTTAATCTGCCTGCCAATGCAGGGGACACGGGTTCAATCCCTGGTCCAAGAAGGTCCCACATGCCGCGGAGCAACTAAGCCTGTGCGCCACAACTGCTGAGTCCAAGCTCTAGAGCCCACAGGCCACAACTACTGAGCCCGCGTGCCACAACTTCTGAAGCCCGTGCGCCTAGAGCCCGTGCTGCGCAACAAGAGAAGCCACCCTAATGAGATGCCTGTGCACTGCAATGAAGAGTAGCCCCCTCTCGCCGCAACTAGAGAAAGCCCGCACACAGCAAGGAGGACCCAACGCAGCCAAAAAATAAAATTAAATAAATAAATAAATAAATAAATAAATAAATAAAAAGACACATGCACCCCAATGTCCAATGTTCATTGCAGCACTATTTACAACAGCCAGGTCATGGAAGCAACCTAAATGCCCATCGACAGATGAATGGATAAAGAAGATGTGGTACATATATACAGTGGAATATTACTCAGCCATAAAAAGGAACGAAATTGGGTCATTTGTAGAGACCTGGATGGATCTAGAGATTGTCATACAGAGTGAAGTAAGTCAGAAAGAGAAAAACAAATATCGTATATTAACGCATATATGTGGAACCTAGAAAAATGGTACAGGTGAACCGGTTTGCAGGGCAGAAATAGAGACACAGATGTAGAGAACAAATGTATGGACACCAAGGGGGGAAAGTGGCGGGGGCGTGGTGGTGGGATGAATTGGGAGTTTGGGATTGACATACATTCACTAATATGTATAAAATAACTAATAAGAACCTGCTGTATAAAAAAATAAATAAAATAAAATTCAGAAAGAAAAGTTCTATTATATGCATATCCCATAGCTTTTGCGTCCATTCCTCTATTGATGGTATTTGGAGTAGCTATAGGTCTTTCACTTTTACAGAATGTTCTGCAGTGTACAATCTGATATCATTATGTAATTGTATGAGTAGTTCTGAGGATAGATCCTTTAGAGGAGTTGCTGAGGCAAAAGGATGTGAGCATTTTGCGTCTTGACAGGTGCCTCCAAATTGCCCTCCGAAAAGGTTGTACCTATTTACAAGCCCATCGGCAGTGTGTGAAAGTGTTCGCCCCCATTCTCTCCCCAACACTGGTTTTTAACCAATCTAATCTTTGTGATCTAAAAGATGAAATTTTGTATCTTAAGTATTAATTAGCATTTCCCCTATCACTTTAGGAATTGATCATCTTTTCATTAGCCTTTAATATTTGTTTTCTCTTCTTCAAATCAACTTCCTATCACATGTTGTTTTTAACTCTTAAAAAAGTATACCGAAAAGTGGACAGGTCGTAAATATACCACTTGATGGATTCTTACAAAGTGAAAACACCAGGTAACACCAGGTGACAAGAAAGCACGTGACCCCGATCACTCCTCCCCAGAGGTAACCACTCTTCTGAATCCAACTCCATGGATTAGTGTTGCCTGTTTTAAACATTGTATAAGTGCAATCAGACAGTTTCTGTTATTTGTGCCTCACTTCTTTTATGCAGCATGATATTGTGAGATTTGGGTTTGTGGCTTGTAACGGTGTTTTTTTCCATTTTCATTGCTGTGTAGAATTCCGCTGTATTCATAGACCACACATTATTTATCCATTCCACTACTGATGGACATTTAGGTTGTCCCGTTGTCCCCTGGTTTTTGCTGTTACAAATAACATCAAACAATTTTCCAAAGCAGTTGTATCAGTTTACATCAACAACGTGTGTGATTTCGAATTGCTCCACCTGCTTGCCACTGCTCCTCCTCTCAGGTTGAATTTTTAAAATTCATTTGAGACCATTTTGAGATGGGAGAGAGGGAAGAAGGCAAGGTCATAGGGAGACTTGAGTTAAGATATTTCAACACTGTACCTATCTGGGAGTTTTCTGCAAGTCATTGCTACTTAAAGATCTTCCTTTAAGTCTGACTCACAACTTAGAAGTGGGTGACCAGGCTTGGGTTTGACAGCCTGGATAGCTCTTGCCCTAACCTCCCGCAACATCCAAAGGATTAAAATCAGGAAGGTGCCTTAACCTCCAATAACACCCAAAGGAATAAAATCAGAAAGGCAGCTCTCAGGTAGCTTGCAGAGAGAGATACATCATTACCAAAACCTTCTAGGTGAAGAAAGTACGCAATTAGATACAGCAACAGCTTACGTAAAATTCGAACATGCAAATCCATTTGAGGGAGCAGATGTACCACGTGCTTGTCTTGAATTACTCAAGCCAGGTGTCACTGTTTACCAAGGGTTAAGCATGAAATTGAAGCCAAGAGACACTGTAATGAATCTATTCTCTTGTTTTCACGGGGATGGGAAATTCTGCTTCACCTCTGTGTGGTGTGGTTAACAGACTTGGGACCGGGCAGAGCTTGGCGGGTAGCTGCCTGGCTCGCGTCTTCCCGCAGGTTCGAAGCTCAGCTCGGTGTGCGCCGCCCTCCAGATTTCTCATTTCCGCGCCAGTGATGGTGTCTTTCATTCTCCTCGCAGGGACGAAGCTGAAATGGAATATTTGAAGATAGCTCAGGACCTGGAGATGTACGGTGTGAACTACTTTACAATCCGGGTGTGTGGAAGCCTCTGCGAGTTCCCCGTGTGTGGGTGGAGACTGAATGAGGGCAGACTGTTAAAATGGGTCCCTCCGCATCCCAGGGCGGTCGACACTTCGACAGTTCAGTGGTGAACAGGGGAAGAGGAAGGGGCGGGTGTAAGAGCCTCATTTTCTATATTGGGACTTAAGTTAGATCCTAGGTAATTAAGTATCAGTGGAGCCCGTATCAGTGGAGCCCGGGAGGGCCTGGTCCTGCCTGGGCAGAAACCTGTCTGAATGCTCTGGCGTAACATTTGATTATCTCTGGCTCTGTGAGATCCGGGTCCACAGGGAACACCTGTAAATATTTTCTTCCCCCAGGACACAAGGAGAGTAAAGCTGCTTTACAGATTACTGATTTGTTTGGGTGGGGGGACTCTCCCTGGCAGGCTAATTGATTTTCTTTGCAGACCATTAATAGTCCGCTGTCCTCTGGGAACCTGCTGCTCCTGCACCGGAGAAGCGTTTGTTTTCAGCCCCTGTCCCGCCTTTCAAGCATCTTTCTCCTGAGGCTCTGCTGCTGGACGCAGCTCCTCCCAAAGGAGTTCATGCGATTTGCTGAAGTATTTCATTGCCGGTTCCAAACTGTAGATGAGTAGACAGTAAAACAGCTATCATTATAGTTAAGGCTTGCTTTCCTTTTCAGGGTTTCCATAAATTTTGTATTAAATTTAGGTAAACTGAAACATTTAAAATATCCTAGGGATAGCTTTCTACTTTGTTTTCTAAATACATATTTTTAATGGATCATTTGCATAAAATAAGGCACACCGACAAATTATGTCATTTTTGTATAGTATACAAATGCCTAAAAGATTTTCCCTAATAACGCCGAAGGTTGTTTTCTAAAGTTTTATTAATTTGTATTTGCTAATTGTTTGGTTTCTTTAATGTCAGACTCATTTGACACATTTCTGTGGTTTTGTCCATATGACTCCTCTTGCCCCACCACCTACATTGTAGAAAACTAGTGTTTTATAACCCTTCAAAAACAGCTTCTTATGAGGGAATATTTCTACAGCAGTCAGACTAAATTATACTATTTTGTGTGTGTGTGTCTTGTATTGCGTGATAGATGAGGCTAATGGATATTTTAGTGTCTTTGTGTTAAAGTTCCTGAAATTTCACCATCACCTAAGGAAGACGTGTGCTTAAAACAATTTAAAAGGGGCTGCTTGAGTCCCCACTTCTCTGTTTATTCTCTAGAACAGTTGGAGCCTCATGATAGGAGGCAGAGGGTGCAATCCATTCTTTTAAAAAACTTAAGCTAGAAACATAATGAAACGTCTTGTTTTCCAAAACGTACTATAGATTTCTAAAGCACAAAGCCTCACTTGTGTTAACGCAGTGGTTTTAAGAGCTCTGCAGACGAGCAGACGACTCTCCCTCATGGTTTGGTGATCACATCTGACTTCAGGTGTCAGCTGGAGTAGAAGATTTATCTCAGAGTGCTCGCTCCTCCTCCTGACGCCTGCTGTTAGCCTTGTACTTCTCATCACAGTCCCCGCACCTTCTCAGTTTGCAGACCTGTTTTCCTGCCCTGGAGTCTTGGGTCCGTTTCCTTGTTGTCAGCAAGGGGTCAGGTGTGGGGAGATTCCCCCCACTGCCGTACGAGGACCAGACTGCAGCACAGGGGGATGGGCCTGCAGCCCGAAGAGGTGGCCTCCAGGTGCACGCTGGTCAGTGACCTGGGGCCCAGGACGCGTGCCCTATGGGTGCCCTGGCTGCTGGCCGGACTGCCGTCAGAGGGACAGCCTGCGTACAGTCTATCAATTAAATTTTTACACAGCTTTATTAGGGTACAATTTATATATAATTCATTTTGATATATTTTTCTGATATTTTGTAGTAAAAAGTTTCCAACGTGCAGGAAAGTTGGAAGACTTTTACAGTGCATACCTATGTATACCCACAGCCTGGATTCTACAGTTAACACTTTATACTTGCTTTATCACATTGAAACTACATTTTAGTGTAAAATAAGGCCATCTGATCCCAGCACTTAGAGTTTTCTTTCTGGTAGTACAATAACCTTTTCTTTTAACATAAGAGGTGTTTAATCCTACAAGTTTTTATTCTACATCTATGATAAGCCAGTTATTTAATTAGCAGTAACAATGTTTCGATTACCTCTGCTTTAGCCATGGAGCCAGTGACAGGAGCCCCCAGTGATCCTTCCGTGGGACACATGACTCACAAGAATGGTATCATTTTGCCTCCACCTGCCCCAGTTCAGGAAGCCGGAGGCCCCCTGGGTTCTAAGACAGCAGTGACTTCTGTTGGGACCTGTTGAAACTTGTCACATGTAACAGTCTATGCCAGGTTCTTTGGGAAGTTGAATAAAATCTTGAGCCTCAGCTGGAGCTGACGGTGGCTGTTCTTTGTCAAATCTACAGAATAAAAAGGGCACAGAGCTGCTGCTCGGAGTGGATGCTTTGGGGCTTCACATTTATGACCCTGAGAACAGACTGACCCCCAAGATCTCCTTCCCGTGGAACGAAATCCGAAACATCTCGTACAGCGACAAGGAGGTAGGACCCGTCTGCACTGTAGATGCCCTGGCGGCCCAGCAGGTTTTTCCCCATCTCTCCTTCTGGAGCGGCCGCTCCTTGTTAGCAGCAAGATCCTTTAATTCCCAGACTTTGGGTTTTTGCTTGTTGATTTTTATAGTATTTACAGAACAGTACTGGCATCCTGTTTTCAAACAGCATAACTAAACCCCTCTGCTGACTAATGAGAGGCTGGGAAGCTCAACTGTCAGGACTAAACCCTGGAGAACAGTAAACAAACCAGAAAGTAACCCTTTCTTATTACTTGGCTTTCTATTTCTGGTGGGAATTCTCTTTGTTTTTTTTTTTTAAATAAATTTATGTATTTTTTTTATTTTTATTTTTGGCTGTGTGGGTCTTAGTTGCTGTGCGCGGGCTTTCTCTAGTTGCGGCGAGAGGGGGCTACTGTTCGTTGCGGTGCGCAGGCTTCTCATTGTGGTGGCTTCTCCTGTTGTGGAGCACAGGCTCTAGGCGCACGGGCTTCAGTAGTTGTGGCACGTGGGCTCAGTAGTTGTGGCTTGCGGACTCCAGAGCGCAGGCTCAGTAGCTGTGGCACACGGGCTTAGTTGCTCTGCGGCATGTGGGATCTTCCCGGACCAGGGATCAAACCCGTGTTGCCTGCATTGGCAGGCGGACTCTTAACCACTGCGCCACCAGGGAAGCCCCTCTCTTTGTATTTTAAGTGTGGTGTATATTAAACCCTCTCTCTGTGTCCAGTGCTTGATTTATGGGATGCAGGATATGTGTGTATATATGTATATATATATATATATATATATATATATATATACACACACACACACACACACACACACACACACCTCTCCATAACATGTATGTGAATGTATATGTATTTTATATATATATATATATATATATATATAGTATATATAATATATACATATCAGCAGTGATATAAAGAAGGATATCAGGCCAACTTGCTTACAAGAATTAAAGAAAAATTAAGTTTGAATAACTCAAATGAGCACTCTGACTTAGAATTCAAATATTACTATATAGGATTGTGACTTTTCCCTAATGCTGTAATCCTATATTCATTCATTCATTCATTCTTCGTTAATTTTTAAAATTAATTTTTATTGGAGTATAGTTGCTTTACAATGTTGTGTTAGTTTCTGCTGTACAGCAAAGTGAATCAGTTAAACATATACATATATCCATTCTTTTTTAGATTCTTTTCCCATATAGGTCATTACAGAGTATTGAGTAGAGTTCCCTGTGCTATACAGTAGGTTCTTATTAGTTATCTATTTTATATATAGTAGTGTGTATATGTCAGTCCCAGTTTCCCAATTTATCCCCTCCCCCACCCTTTCCCCCTTGGTAACCACATTCATTGTTAATTTTAAGGGAGTTTTTGAGCATCTCCTTTGTGTTAGGTTTTGTGGGAGAAACAAAGATGTAGAGAATGCAGTCTCAGCCCTCAGGGAAGTTATAGTCAAGTAGTGACTCAACTGCCGTGATCCATAACCTCAGTGTGAGCGGCTGGTGACAGAGGTGGTGACGATATGGTACTTTTCAGCCTGCCAGCAGCTTTGCCCTGGCTCTGATTCAGTCTTCACAAGAACACTGCTGTGAGAGTAGGGACTGTGTTCTGGTTGCTCTGTGTCACCTCAGGAAGCGGAGATGCAGAGGGATCAGGTGACCTGTGTCTGGTGAGAGGAATAGCAGAAGCCACATCCCCTGAGTTTCCAGGGAAGCACAGAGGACGGGCCCTGAGACTCACTGCACCGGGCTGAGGAAGGCAGGCCTGGGCGTGGAGTGAGTAACAGAGATGGCCCACGTGGCTGCCTGCAGAGCCCCCACCCCGTGCAGGTTTCCTGCTTTCTCTTTCCTCGTGTAGCAACTCGAGGAAAGGAGCACCAGGTCCCTGGTTGCCAGTATGTGGTTGAGATCTACTTGGCCGTGCTTGATGAGACAGATTGAGCTTCTTAATTCAAAACATTTTGGCTTCTCAGATTTCTGTAAGTAACCCGGGAGATGAGCATTTAGGTATTTCTTTTTTAAAGCACTTAAACTGAAAGTTCTATGTGACTTAAAGCAGTAGGTGTGCTGGTAGTTTTTCATCTCTAATTTCATAAAGTCTATTTACTGCACATCCACAACTTCGCGTGCTAAAGGCTCCCAAAACACTCATCCTTCATGGAAGCCAAGGAGTGAAGTCTCCCCTAGTGCGATGGCTCGACACAGTAAACTAATATTCCCTCTCCCGGGGCAAGGCGCCCCCGAGTTCCGTCACGTCAGTAACTCACACGGTGCAAGGGCCCCAAGCTGACTTGACATGATGAGAAGTAGTCTTGGTCATTATATACAACGACTGTGCTGTCACAACAGAAGTGCTGGTTTATTTTAAGTGAGCCATTGATTCTGTGTGCATGCCCTGGCGTGGCACAGAGCCTGTGGTTTCCCCACTCCTTGAGGTTTCCCACTGACAGCTCTGGGCTTTGATAGCAAGGCCAAAAATAAGCTCACAAAATTCATAAATAGCAGCCTACACAAGAGCAATACTGCTTCTAAGTTCACTTGACCAAAAGCGAAACAAAGGACCATTTTTCTGTCCTCTGTGTACTAAGCCCTTGTTGGACAATATAGCATGTGAAAGAAATACCCAAGAATAGATCTTCTTAAACGACTTCATCTGCTTAGCAAGTCTTTCTTGGGAGTGGATATTCATGTTTAAAGTGCATCTTTGTTTATGACATAAATCGCAGCAAGATCCTTTTTGACCCACCTCCTAGAGAAATGGAAATAAAAACAAAAATAAACAAATGGGACCTAATGAAACTTGAAAGCTTTTGCCAAGCAAAAGAAAACAAGACGAAAAGACAACCCTCAGAATGGGAGAAAATATTTGCAAATGAAGCAACTGACAAAGGATTAATCTCCAAAATTTACAAGCAGCTCAGTATCAAAAAAACAAACAACCCAATCCAAAAATGGGCAGAAGACCTAAATAGACATTTCTCCAAAGAAGATATACACATTGCCAACAAACACATGAAAGGATGCTCAACATCACTAATCATTAGAGAAACGCAAATCAAAACTACAATGAGGTATCACCTCACACCAGTTAGAATGGCCATCATCAAAAGATCTACAAACAATAAATGCTGGAGAGGGTGTGGAGGAAAGGGAACCCTCTTGCACTGTTGGTGGGAATGTAAATTGATACAGCCACTATGGAGAACAGTATGGAGATTCCTTAAAAAACTAAAAATAGAACTACCATACGACCCAGCAATCCCACTACTGGGCATATACACTGAGAAAACCATAATTCAAAGAGTCATGTGCCACAATGTTCATTGCAGCTCTATTTACAATAGCCAGGACATGGAAGCAACCTAAGTGTCCATCATCGGACGAATGGATAAAGAAGATGTGGCACATATATACAATGGAATATTACTCAGCCATAAAAAGAAACGAAATTGAGTTATTTGTAGTGTGGTGGATGGACCTAGAGTCTGTCATACAGAGTGAAGTAAGTCAGAAAGAGAAAAACAAATACCGTATGCTAACACATATATATGGAATCTAAAAAAGAAAAAAAAAAAGGTTCTGAAGAGCCTAGGGGCAGGACAGTAATAAAGACGCAGACGTAAAGAATGGACTTGAGGACACGGGGAGGGGGAAGGGTAAGCTGGGACGAAGTGAGAGAGTGGCATGGACATATATACACTACCAAATGTAAAATAGATAGCTAGTGGGAAGCAGCTGCATAGCACAGGGAGATCAGCTGGGTGCTTTGTGACCACCTAGAGGGGTGGGATAGGGAAGGTGGGAGGGAGACGCAAGAGGGAGGAGATATGGGGATATATGTATATGTATAGCTGATTCACTTTGTTATAAAGCAGAAACTAACACACCATTGTAAAGCAATTATACTCCAATAAAGATGTTAAAAATAAAAAAATAAAATAAAAAAAATAAAGTGCATCTTTGAAATCTAAGATCTGTCCAGTCTCATCAGGAATGAGTGAGAACAACAGTTGCCGTTTTTTCTTTATATTTGACCCTGCCTGGTAGTCTGGCCCTGGGTTCTCCTACAAAGCTACCCACCCACCCACCCGCCCATCCGTAGCATTCCTCTTTCTCTCCCCTTTGATTTTTGTAGTATTTTCCTTTTCTACTACAGTCCATTCTTTGTCACTCTTTAACCGTATTCTTTCTATTAACAGCTTTCATCAAACCATCCTCATGTTTGGAAATCTGGGGTGACGCCCCATATGCTGTCACGTCAAATCTAAGCCCTTCTGACTGCCCATCCCCAGCCTACCTCACCAGCCCCCACTCCTGCCTTCCTCCCAGTCTAAACCCATGGTTTTATCTTAGTCATCAAAGAGTTAATAATGACACACACGCGCGCGCGCGCGCGCGCGCGCGCGCTAACACTGCTCATTTCCCCATCTCTGCCTTATCTCTATTGCTTGCCCTGTCCAGAATGCCCCTCCATCCTACCTTTTAGCTTCTCTGTCATATTCTTTGTCTAAGACCAGCTTATGTCCATCCTACCCTGAGGATTTGTGATTTGTGCCACCCAATGAGGCACTAACACGTGATGTAATCTCTTGAGTAGTTGACTCTTGTTGGTCTAGTTCCAGCCAGATGGTGAGCCTCCTGTAGGCAGGGCTGCCTCCTCGGTGGCCCTCCCAGTGTTGGCCTCAAGGTTGGGCCCGTCAAGGGTTTGTATTTCAGATTTCCAAGCCTAAGATGGTGCCGAGGACCCAGCTTACAGGATCCTGAACTTCCTGGGCACCATGAAGCCAGGACAAGGCATGGCCTCGTGCTGGATCTTTGCCAGGGGGTTTGCTGCTTTTGTGGAATTTCCCAGTTGGTGGCAATGTTCTAGGCTATCAGACTGAAACTGTTTTCTGCTTTTTCCTTTCAGTTTACTATTAAGCCATTGGATAAGAAAATTGATGTCTTCAAATTTAACTCCTCAAAGCTTCGTGTTAATAAGCTGGTAAGTTGAGATCCTGGTTTTTGCTACAGACTGTAGTTTTTCTGCGAAATTGAAAGCCCTTTTTGAACCAGTATCAGAGTGACATGTTGTGAGGTGTAGAATGATCACTCACTTGGTACGTGCTTCTCTGATCAGCCTTGAAAGATTTCTCTTTAGCTTAACCTAAAGAGTCAAACCTACATTTCGTGATGAGGAATTTCTAAAAGTTATTTTTATTGAAGTACTTCATACATATGAAAGGATATGTATAATGTATACATGGGCTATAAAGAACAACAGAAATAAACAGCTACTTACCCACCACCAAGCTTTAAGAAATAGCACACTCCCAACACTGTGGAACCGCCCCCGCATTAGCACCTTGCTGTCCCCCCTCTCCCTGAGGGTGACCACCATTCTCAGCTGTGTGCTTAATATCCCCCTGCTTTTCATCAGAACTTTAGTTCGTATACGGCAAGTTATGTATGTTTTTGAAATTTATATATGTACTATCAACTGTGTTCTTCTGTCACATGCCTTTTTTACACATTATTTTTTGAGATTTATCTATGTTGATGCTCAAAGATATGGTCCTTTCATTTCACTGCTGTATAGTATTCCATTATATATTCTGTTAAAAAATATATATATATATATATTTTTTTTTTTCTCCATTCTCCTGTTAATGGACAATTAAGTGCTTTCTGCGTCTTGTATCTGCCCGCTGGTACGCGTGGGCAATCGCTTCCCTGGAGTCTAGAGAGTGTCTTCACATAGCCCTGCATGTGGTATATGTCCAAATTCAAGGTTATGTCACGTTGTTTTCCAAAGAAGGTGAATTAATGTACAGATCCAACAACCCTGGGTGAGACTTCCTTTTGCCTTATATCCTATATCCTCAGCAATTGTGTTATTAGCCTTTAAAAATGTTTGCCAATCTTGTGCATTTAAAATGGTATCTCAGTGTCATATTAATTTGCATCTTTATATTTACTAATGAGGTTGAATATCTTTTCGTATATTTATTGGCCAGTCTCATTGTCTCTTTTGTCAAACTTGTTTCTTGTCTTTTGGCTGTTTTTCTTTTGGGTTGTTTGTTTTCTTTATTGGTTATCTCTTCTTCCAGTTTGTGTCTTATTTCTCCTTTTTTTTTTAATGCCTTAACAAATTTTAATGTAGATAAACGTATACATCTTTTCCTTAACTATTTGTGCTTTTTGTGGCTTGCTTGACATCTTTCCTTATCCTGTGACCATCAAGATATTCTTCTATGTTCTCTTCTAAGAATTTCCAGGGCTTGATCTTTGCACTTAAGGCATTAATCCCTCTGGAGTCGAGTTTTGCATGTGGTGGAGGTGGGGGAATCCAACTTACTTTTTTCCCACGAATGACCTGTCGTCCCAGCCCTGCCTGTTGAACACGCTTTGCCATCATCTCCCCTGCTATGCAGAGCCACGCGCTGACTCCGCAGAGTGAGGGGCATCAGAAGACAAGCTAAATGGCGCCCCTTCCTCTCTTCACTGTGATTGTCTCCAGAGCTGAGGTCTGGAGGCCACAGGGAGGACGTTGGTTGTTTCCCTCCATACCTTCTCTCAGGTTCCCCACAAGAGCCCTTGGACCAAGATGCTGTAGCTGCTCTGCTGTCTCAGTGGAGTCAACGTGTGGGTATAACATTTCTCCTGCTTTCATCGCACAGATTCTCCAGCTGTGTATCGGGAACCACGACCTGTTCATGAGGAGGAGGAAGGCTGATTCTTTGGAAGTTCAGCAGATGAAAGCTCAGGCCAGGGAGGAGAAGGCCAGAAAGCAGGTGAGCAGGTGAACTGCCGCTGTCTCCTGGTGGTGGTCTTGGCCCGGAGGTAAGGAGTGGGCTCACAGGAGTCCTTTGAGCACGGATCTGCCTACTCTTATTTTATTCCTGTTGGGTCTTTTTGGCTGATGAATAAATGATGCTGGGACGTCAGCTCTGGAAATGAGGAATAAACTCTAACAGCATATCTCAAAGACACATCCCTAGTTATTTCTCCAGTGAAGTGAGTGAAGTGTGATTAATGCACGTTGTGGGCAGAGATAGCCAAGCCCACATGTATCCACCCACCTATCCACCCATCCATCCATCCATCCATCGTCCATGCAGCTAAGCTTTCATTCTTTCTGCCTGCCTGTCTCCTGTGCCCAGACTTCTCCTTTTCTAATTAGATGGTGATGGAATGCAGGGCGGCATCTCTGCGCCCACTGCTGGAATTAGACTCCGGCCGCACTTCCCCATTGCAGGTCAACCCAGGCGGCACATCGCCCACAGCGAGAGGTGCCAGGAGCACGTTATCAGCAGCCTGGACGATCTGCATCATTGTTTTCTACTCTTAGACCTTTTTGACTCACCGCAATCCACACAGCTAGTCTGAGCCCCGCTGCTGAGAATATCAATCGTGGCTTTGGATGAACTACTAGACAGAGTAGCAGCAGCCGCAATCGGCTGCTCTTAGGACTTGCAGGCTTGGAGGGGTAATAATTAGTCTGTGTGCAGCTCTCTAATTTGGGTCCTCCGATGAAGCTGGCTCCCGGCCCTGAGATTTAGAATGAAATGCCCAGTTTGATCCATTGTGCTCTTGGCTCCGTCTCTGTGCTCTCGGCTCCGTCTCTTTGCTCTCTGAGATGGCGGGCCACAGATGTACTCTTCGGGATGCTTTGGGGTGGGGTGGGGGACAGTGGAATGGGTTTTGCTGGACAAAGAAATGCTCCTGGGCCAGCACAGGGTCATAGTGGCAACTTCAAGAAGAGCCCTCTCTGACCTCTTTATCAGCAGAGGAAAGCTTAGAAGTGAGAGATCTGATCACGGCAAGGAGCGTGTAAGCCTCCAGGCTGTGCAGAGAGTAGCTTGAACACAACCCTGGACCTGCACTGCCTGTAGGATGGCAGATGCACATTCCTGGCATCTGGCAACCTCAGGTCAGGGGCTTCATGGCCCAGCAGTACAGACATTGACCTTGGAGCCAGATGTGAAATTTAGTATGTGACCCTAGTGATTGACCTACCTTCCAGATCTCGGTTTTCTTATCTGTCAAGTGGAGCTAAGGATCTCTCTTCTGTGTCTCAGATCAGAGGACACACTGTACCTAAAGGTCTTTGTGAGCTGAAACTGCTTTGCAAACAGGAGGTCCCTTAAGATTGGGGTGGAGGTCTCAGGGAGGGTGCAATGCTGAGAGCAGAAGGGGATTGTAGACTTTTTTCAAGTGGAGGATAATGGGGATCTAGTCATCCACCTAATGGGAATGGTAATATGATGGAAATTAGAGAACAAATCGGCCAAGCTTTTCATTGACCTGCAAGAGGAAAACTGGAGAAAAATTTACTGTATTTTATTGCTTGTCTTTGCATTATTCCTTTGAGGCCCAATGCATTTTTTTGACTTACTATTTAGAAAAAGCAGCAATCTTAAAAATCTTGTGTTTGGGAGAAGATTGAAGCAAGAAGTAAGTAATTAAATGTGCTTTAATTATTTAAGGAAGAAAATAGTGCAGTGGTCATTTCTGGCTCCTGCTTTCTGAACTCAGCTAGAGCCCTAGGATCACAGAGAATAGCACTTGTCCTCTGCTTGTTCCCCTTATTAAGCTCGGCATGTGGCCCAATTAATACAGTGATCCAGAAGGCAAGGGAGGCAGCAGCAGCTTAGTGCTGGTGCCGTAAGGATCAGGGATCAGGGCCGCGTTCCCACTCCTCCCCCCGGGCTCCCTCCTGTCGCAGGCCTGGCTCAGGAGTTGCTTCCGCTTGAGGCTGTGGGGGTCTGCGCCTGGCTGCTGCCGCCTCCCGCTGTGAAATACAATGTGTGAGCTATTGATGCATCACACGGATGATTCCATCTTCTCCGAGGGTCAGAGGCAAGAGTGGAGCTACTGTTGATGAGATTAGAGGTGTGGGAGGGGTCCGTGTGGGTAAGAAGCGGCACGGTGGCTCATGGTGGCGGAGAGGGACACGTGGTCTATCTCTGGAGCTGCCCCTTGGGGAGAAGGAGCCTGCATTGTGTCCTGTCAGCTGCAGGGCAGAGCCACTGGGGTCTCAGGCACGTTGGCCAGGTAGCTGTTTCCGTACCCAGCGTGTACGGATGTACCTGTACATCCAGGTGGAGACTGGCTCCGTGTTCTGCTGTTTGTTCATTTACCACTAGATGATTTTTCAAGGAGCATGGCTTTCCACTCTACAGCTGGTTTAGAAGGATGGAGGGTGGTGGGTGAGGAGAACGACACTGGTACCTAAAGTCCAGGGAAGAAAAGGGTCCCCAGAGGGGAGACCCTGGGCACTGGCCGTCCTCGGATCTGTGGCACAGCAGGTCATGGGCCCTGTGACCAGCGACCGCTCATTCCCCCCAGATGGAGAGGCAGCGCCTCGCTCGAGAGAAGCAGATGAGGGAGGAGGCTGAACGCACGAGGGACGAGCTGGAGAGGAGGCTGCTGCAGATGAAGGAAGAGGCGACGATGGCCAACGAAGCCCTGGTGACTTCCAAGGGGCTGTGTCCTGGGAGGCTACTCGGACTCCCTCTGGCTCTGGAGTTAGGCCCCCAAGGACCACGGATTAGCCACATTTACTTTGACATCTTGGCTTAAAAAAATTATTGTCTTTCTCTCTGCCTGTGTTTCCAGGAGCAGATTTAGATTGAGTTCAACCTCCAAGTGCAGGCAGACTCCACTCACCATGGGTCACCTTTCCCGCAGGGTGTCTCAGCCCTGGCCCGCCCCACCTCGCGGCCAGGTCATCCCCTGGTGGGGGCCATCCTGTGTGTTGAGGGCTGGTTGGCTGTGTCCCTGGCCTCTGCCCACTAGGTTCCCCCATTTGTGACAATCAAAAATGTCTCTAGACATTGTGACGTGTCCCCAGAGGGCACAGTCTCCCGTGCTTTTGAAGCAATTATTTAAAGAGAAAGAAGGACAGAGTTAAGTTGGGTTTCTCCCTCATAAAGTGTAGCCTCAGCTCAAGTGGGTCCCCATGGAGGGACCCTGAAGGGCCTTCTGAGAAGTTGAAGGGTGTGGCTTGGGGACACTCCGTGGCAGGGCCCCAAGGAGTCCAAGACCTTGGTCCTTGCTGACCTGAGTCTCTGAGGCCTGATCGGGGAGGGATGACAGGCACAGGACTCCTGTTCCCACTGACCACGCTCTTTTCTCCAGATGCGGTCCGAGGAGACAGCCGACCTGTTGGCCGAAAAGGCCCAAATCACTGAGGAGGAGGCGAAGCTCCTGGCACAGAAGGCGGCAGAGGCCGAACAGGAGATGCAGCGCATCAAGGCCACGGCCATCCGGACGGAGGAAGAGAAGCGCCTTATGGAGCAGAAGGTGCTGGAGGCCGAGGTGCTGGCGCTGAAGATGGCTGAGGAGTCTGAGAGGAGGTCAGCATGGGGGCGGGGAGGCCCTGCGCTGGGGCAGAGCCTGCTGGCAGCTGCTGACCCGTCTCCCGGGCAGGGGCAGAGGCTCCTTCCCGCACAGGCCAGTGGGGCTGGAGCTGGACGGGTGCAGGAACGTAGTTCTCTTGTCCGGTGGACTCTGGTCGGGCTGTGCCTTTGCGATGAGCCCCCGTCTCTGTGATGCTTGTGTTTGCAGGAAAACCATCGAGCTTGTCCACAGGCTGCTGTTAGCTGAGGAGACATGAGGAGGCTCTTCTGACATTTACAGAACGTGCTTCTTTTCCCTTTTGGTTTGAGGGGCATGTGGGGAGACAGCAGCTATTCACCTTTAACGCTTCCCTGAAGATGGGAGGGGAGGGCAGGGTGCCCTGGCTCACGACCAGGTCGAAGGATGGGACTGTAGTCTGTGCTTTTCAAAGACAATTGGAGGCTCTGGGCTGTGCTGCTTCCACAGCCGTCAGATAACCCTGGCTCATTCCTCACGGCACTTGGTCTGTGGGTTTAGAACACCTGAATTTGGCTTTTCACTGCCAGGGTGCAGTCGCTACAGTTTCCTCTCCATTCTTTGCGTGTCGTTCTGGGAATACGGTTCCGTGTTTCCCACCCTGCCCTAGGCTCCTTTCTTTCCATGTGCCGTCACTTCCCCGCGAGTGATGTGTGTTGGGCTGGGTCCCCTGGGTCCAGTGTCCTGACAAGGCACGAGGCCCTCAGCTATGTGCTTATCTTCCTGCCCGAGGAGGTTGTTTCACTTGGGGGTCCTGAAGAATCAGTTCTTTCACATCCTGCCCTTTGTGATCCAGTATGACACCTTTGCCCAGCCCACTCTCACCCAGAAAGAAGCAGAGGAAGCTTCTAGCCCCTCCCCCGATTTCCCTCCCCCTCCCCCAGTTGCAAAGGTTCATCCTTGACTCTTCTGGCCACCTGCTTCACTGTTCTCCCAGTTTTGATTTAAACTGGAAATCAGTTGAAATGAACAATACCTGGGAATGTTGTTCCTGCTTCGGAAGTTCTGATTTCTTGTAAATCCTCCCCCACCCCCCCACCCCCGTGCTTGTTTGCCTGGTCTGGTGCCATCCTCAGGGTTAACCCAGCTCCCTTGTCTCCGGGGGTCAAGGGGGAAGAGGGGTCTCTTTCCTCCTCCTGTCATCTTCTGTGGAGCTGAGGGTCCCTTCTCTCCTTGCAGGGCCAAGGAGGCAGATCAGCTGAAGCAGGACCTGCAGGAAGCCCGTGAGGCAGAGCGAAGAGCCAAGCAGAAGCTCCTGGAAATCACCACCAAGCCCACGTACCCGGTGAGCCTGGGGCTGCCAGCCACGCTGCTTCTCACCTAGTAGCGGTCCCTTCCCTCCCAGCCCTCCGGTTCACCTGGTGGGGCCTTCAGGGCGACTGTTAAGCAAACGCATGGTGGAGCGAATGGTGCAGAATGTTCTAGGGCCTTGAAAGAGAGATGGGACGTAGGGAGGTGACTTGGTTTAAGCAAAGTAACAGAGGTGGGAAGCAAAGTGGTCCAAGGGGTAATAAATGATACCATTGACGATCTTATAGGGCAGACGGTGGGAGAAGTAGATTGGGGCCATATTTTAGACGACCCTCTGATCTGGGAGGAGAAAGTCCTCAAAACAAATCTAACTGCCTCACCCTCTGCTTCAAGGGTGGGCACGCTGGGCCCAGAGCCTTTATGGCCTCTGGAGGGGTGGGTGGTTGATGCAGCAGTGCCCTCTGTTCTTGTGGAACCGAACCTCCTAATCTGATTTCTCCTTCGTAGCCCATGAACCCACTCCCAGCCCCGCTGCCTCCTGACATACCAAGCTTCAACCTCATTGGTGACAGCCTGTCTTTCGACTTCAAGGATACTGACATGAAGCGGCTTTCCATGGAGATAGAGAAAGAAAAGTACGGAGCCCCCTCCCCTCCCCCGTGCCCCACGTGGGCAGCCTGGCACTAACTCCTACAAAGGTTTGTTCTGTCCTCACCCACCGGGAGAGGAATTTCCTAATTGGAAATGAAGGGCGACAGACCAGCATTCATCTTCCAGGATAAAAATGACACTTGATTGGTGACCCAGAGTTTATAGTGGCTCCAGAGCTCACCTGAAGTCTAGGACTGGTTGTCAGAGGTCTCCAAGCCAGTCAGACCGCTGTTCACGTGGTGGTCCGTGGTGGTCGTGTTCTAACCTGGTGATGCGACACGTTTCCTAGTTGTGTTCTCTGGCGGCTGAGCTCTGTGGCGGGTCCCATGTCTAGAACAAGGGCGAGAGAGAAGAAACTCAAGCTCAAGGCTGAGGAGGGCAAACGGCTGGGGCTACAGTCAGCTTGAACGGCCCTGCCGTGGGAGCCACACATTGAGCCCAGCGTGCCCTGAGCTGTCCTCCTCCTTCACTTTATGGTCGGGGACGTGGCTGTGAGATGGAAGGGAGCCCCACTGCAGAGGGCATCTAACTGAGGTCCCCTAATCAGAGCCGTCGGTAAATCGGCCATCTGTGCCATGGCTGGCCAGGGAAATGTCACAGTAGCTGCCAGGCACGGGGTGCCTGGGTGACAGGGTCCTTTATCTTTTATCTCATTTCATTCCCACCAACTGACTTCAAAGGTGGGTTTAGTGTTCCCATTTATAAATGAGAACCCAGATTTAGAACATTTAAGGAGCTCACCCAGCACCCCACAGCTGATGAGGGACAGATCCGGGGTGCAGCGCTTCGTCCGTCTGACTTTGCGGCCCATGCGCTTTCACCTTGTTTGGTGTCCTCAGGTAACCCTCTCCGTGTCCAGCATGGGCAGCCACAGGCCGGGCAGTAAGTCTCTCTGGGCACGTGTCCTGAGGATAGAGGGACCCAGCGTCTCTGTCTGTGGCACCCGCAGTCCCCTCCACCCGTGGTGGAGTTTCCCTCTACCCTTCACTGTTTTCTAGGCATGCTCAGCAGTACATGGTTGTGTGATCAGGGTACTGCTTTTTTACACTTTATGTTTTCTTACTCATTACCTGTGCGCACCAGGCACCACCCGTGCGTGGGAATCACTGCAGAATGTCCCTTGTGTCTGTGATGCCCGGTTTGCCTGGCTGTGCCCGTGTGGCTGGACACCCTGAGGATGGCTTCCTTCATAGATAACCATGTGTGCTTGCAGGTGGTGGTGGGCATCTTTCTATCCCTGGTGTTTGCTGAGTGAGCTTCGGTCATCTTTAGGAGATTATGTCCCAAAACAAGTAGGGATGTAGCCATGGCCTATCAGAAGAGGTCACTAGAATGGAATTACTTCTCTGAGAAGTGTTGAGACAAGATTGTTTTGGATGCCAGGAGGCTTGTTTCTTGTGTTGTTTTCTGTATAGAACTAAAAACTATCTGTTATCCATTACAACTGGTATGAGAGTTTACTGAGGCTTTCCTACACTTCCTTCTGTTTAATCCTGACCACAGCCCTGTGATCGTTATCCCTATCTTATGGATGAGGAAACAGATGCAGAGCAGTTTAGTGACTGGCCCAAGCTCCCATGGCCCGCGAGTGGCCGAGCAGAGATGTGAACCCCAGGCTCAGACCCTGGGTCCCAGGCCAAGCAGCGTGTGGGTCTGGAGCCTCTCGGTCACGGTACCTCACTGTTTGCCAGACCCCCTGATACTCTGTCCTCTCTCTGGCAGGGTGGAGTATATGGAGAAGAGCAAGCACCTGCAGGAGCAGCTCAACGAACTCAAGACAGAGATCGAGGCCTTGAAACTCAAAGAGAGGGAGACGGCCTTGGATATTCTGCACAATGAGAACTCTGATCAGGGCGGCACCAGCAGCAAACACAATACCATTAAAAAGGTACCGAGTCTCTTGTCTTTTGCTGATTAGGACAGTCGTTAATGAAATGTGAGGTTGGCATCTGGTTTCCTCAGTAGCCGAGTCATTAGACTGTTGTCATTTTTTATATGTACTTAGTTGAGGAAATTTTTTGACTCACGCCAGAAAGGGAATTTAATCTGCCAATGACTGTGAACCCATTGGCTCGATGGAAGGGGAGCTTGTGTTAAAAGCTCTGATGAAATGAATCACGGTTAAAGGACAGGTTTTGATCCATCATTTAGCAGTAAAGCAGTTCTGTCTTTTAAGCCGAGGGGAGTTCTGCCCAGGGAGCTGCCTTACTTAATGAGAAAGCAAAATGAAAGGGAGGCTGTTGAGAATGGACTCTCCCTCTCGTCTTTTTGTGTTTTTAAATGGCAAAGACTGTAAAATTCTGTTCTTGATTTAGAAACCAAATTCTGAAGTTTTAACTTTTTTCAGACTTGAAAGGGAGTATCTAGAAGAACCTTAATGTTTTAAAAGATGAGACTTCATTTATGTTGCTAACAGTTTCATGTCTTTCTCCACGGATATTTTGAGCTTTCAGCATTTTGGAGGAAGTTAAATTCCATGCTAACTATCAGCCCAAGAGTGTACATCTCTTATGCTGGGCAAAGCGGAAAGGTCCTCTCCTGCCAGGTGATGTCAGCTCCTGTCTCTTCCCCCAGGACCAGGCTAACACCTGTAAAATGGGGGTCAGTAAGACAAGGCTCTTCGTTGAGTTTAGATGGTGATAGTTAGATGTGTTTCACTTTGTACACTTTAGCGTAGTCTTTAAATTGGTCTCCCGGTTTGAGAGCTGTTTGTTTTCAAGAGATCCGTATCTACCTGCCATGGTTGAGGGGTACAGTCGGGAGCCCTGAATCCTCCCTCTTGACTCCAGTTAGTATTGGCACCGAGTAGAGAATTCCTTTTAATAGGGTGACCTGGAGGGAGAGACCTTTCCACAGTCCACGTTCTTCTTTCCTCCAGCTTCTGTAACTTACCGGGTTTCCCTTCCAAACCAAATTCTGAAACAGCTGGCAAAGGGGAGCTGGAGTGAGGCCTCAGCCAGTGAGCAGAGAGGAAGAAGGATGACTGGGCCAGTGAGCCAGTCGGGCCTCACAGGAGCTGCCTCGGACCCCTCCCTGCCCCACTCCCTCCCCCGGCGCCGGGCGCAGGCTCATCTTTGCCACTGCTGCCGTGATCTGGGCCCTCGACCACAGGGCCCTGGGGTGCTGAAAGCTGGGGAGACCCGTTTCCAAGCTATAAAAACACACAAATGAAGTCACTTGTCACAATTTCAGGCCTGTCTGAGCATTTTGCAAATGGCACATGTGGCATTGTTGATATCACAGGGTATGTTTTTGTTTTTCTTCATTTTATTTTGCTGGTTTAGCCTCAAGCCCAAGGCAGAAGACCTATCTGCATTTGAGCCCTCAAAGTAGGTTATTCCCAGGTACTCTGTATGTGGTGATGGGACTGCCCTCTGTGATACTAACCCCTGCATGAGCTTGCCTGTCTCTGTCCCCGGGCTGTGCCGAGCCCTCCCGAGGGCAGGTGGCGCGTGGGGATTGGCCGCAGCATGCTTCGAGTCTGAGAGCAGGCATCCGCCCTGTGGGGCCAGGACAGCCTCCAGGGTGCAGAAGGCTGCCTCGTTCTGAAGAGCATGTCCTAGGGCTGTAGGACCAGCCGTCCTTCACATCTTGTGTCGTTGTCGGGCTGGGGAAGGTCATGGCTTCTTGTCCGGTCAGGTCTGTCTAAAGTCCTTTGTCTTGGTGGCGTACTCCTTAGATAAATAACCCTAGCATGGAAACGGGGTCAATTTGGATGTTCTTAAGACTGGTGCCTTTAACACGAGATCAAGACCTTTCGTGTGGTGACAGCCTCTGAAGACCCGCAGTCATACCTGGTAGCTTCTGGTCGTGGGATGAAGGGGCTGCCCGTGTTCCCTCATTTTCCTCTAGAGCCTCCCTTTCTGTACACATCTATTCTCTTTTCAAGTACAGCAAACCAATAGCACAGGGGTCTGATATGCAGTCAGGCTAAGCAGACTGTCTGTCCGCCGGCGCGCTAACGGCCACCTCTGCCTGGGCTTCTCTGCAGTCTGGGGCGCGGTCGCAGTCGCCGTGAACTCAGGTCGGGACAGAGCAGTCTGGGCACCCAGCAGACGGGCAGTCAGTGCTCGTGGAGTGAATTAATTGAATAATTGCTGCTTTCCTTCTGCAACAGTTCATTATTCTCCCAACAGGCCTAGGCAGTGGAGAGAATTTATTACGTGCAATAATAACATCCTGCCTCTGCTCCTCGCCTGCTCCCCAGTAGTACCCCCGCCAGCGAGCCCACCCACACCTGACAGTCACACGGGATGTGTCCTTTGGTGTCCTCACCGTGCTTTCTGCTCCTAGAATAAAATAAGCCCATTGGAAGCTCTGTACCAAAAAGTGCGATCTGGCATAGGATAGATCCTATTTGTGGTTGCTATTAAAGTCCCAGATGGATCTCATTAGAAGATGGATTCGATCTGTCAGTGGTTCCAGGAACCCGTGGCGTGAACCACAATTTGTGTGTGACACTTTTGTTTAGCGGGCTCCTGTTTCTTCAGCTTTCATACCACACGCTGGCGCTGAACACGCCAGCACCAAGCGGCGCATGCTCCGCATCGGGCAAGTGTGAAGAGCACGGAGTGGGCCGGCCGGGTGGCACCTCTGCTCAAGGGATCACCCCGTGGCACCCAGAGGACCCCGGGGCGGCTCCACTGTGGCTTCCTGGACCCCGTGGCAAGCACAGGGGCACGCAGGAAGTCCCTTTTTGTTTTAGTCTATTCTGTCAGATATTCTCTGCATGTGACCGTCCTGTTGTACCTTGATATGATTTCATCTCTCTTCTTTCTGTAATGATTCAGAACGCTTAAATTCTTCAGAGACCCAGTTCTGACCGTCAGTTCCCACTGAGCTGTGATTATAGACAAATGATGTTTGATTTGTAGTCAAATGTGTACCGCTCCTAGGACATGCACAGAAGCCTTTTTTTTTTCTTTTTTTTTAGTGTCTTGATGTGAACTTGTTTTCAAAGTATGCGGCCAAGCTCCAGTTAATCAAGAATTCTGATTAATCAAGGGTTAATAAAATGGAGTTGGCTCTTAATACAGCTGGACTTAGTATCACCAGATTAAATAGCGGCAGCTTTTGCTACATGTGAAGTTGGATGCACTTTCCACTTTCTAGACTTTGGTTGTTCCTGTGGCCAGTGACCAAGCCTGACAGCCAGTCACCTGCTGTGCTGGGGCGGCTCTGGCCTTGTGCCTGCTGTGGTCTGGGCTGAAGTGAGCCTAGCTGACGAGAAATACCACGGCGGGCTTTGAAGTGTGGGCACCTAGAATGTCAAGGGCACAGCTCCATCTAGAAAGTCCAGGATGAGAAATGCAGACCGGTGGTGAACTGGAGAGTTTCCATTGTCCTGAAACTTGTCATTAATCTTGGTTCAAACCAGCCTGCATTGATTTTTGTTTTGTTTTTCATATCTTTTGATCATAGATTTCTTCAAGGAAAGACTGGTTCTCCTGCCTCCCGCGATCCAGGTGTACTCCTCCCCCTTGCTGTCTGTCCTCTCCTGCCTCACCTCGAGGCCGGTGTCTGACCCTGACTCAGCAGGACCCTCCGGGGCTGGTGACGCTTAAGATAATCACAAGGGTTTACCCACGGGTTACCATGGGAATGCTGAGAGGCAGTCCAGTTTGCTTCACCGGGGTTGCTGCTGCTCTGCCACGTACTATCTCTAAAATTCTCACCTTCTGTTACGGGTCAGTGTTCTCACCTGTAAAAAGGGAATAAAACAGTTCGTTCCCCCTCAGGATTGTTATGAGAATTTAGTGAGTTCACTGTAAGGACTCAGCAAGTGCTTAAAATTATATAAAGAAACAAATCTGCTTGTGAGCCTGGGCCGAACCACAGTTACGTGCACAACTTGTGACATGCGTGTCCAGTTAAGTGTTTTAGTTTCCGTGTGTTTAGAGGTAGAAACTTTTAAAAAGCCAGAATGAACTCCGCTGACTGTACTATCTGATTTGGACTTGCAAGGGTGTATTTTTCTCTTCCTGCTAATCTTAACTCCACATTTCAATTTTCTCCCAATCGATAATCAGTACAACTGGTTTGGCATTCGCATCTGAGTCCCGAGCGGTGCTAGTGATCAGAAGCTGCCCTTGGGAACGTAGATTTGTGGCATTCTCGGGGGGAGTGACCGTGACATGTATTCCTGGACTCTGGGTCTTGTGAGCGAGGGCGTGGGGTCTGGCAGTGAGGCTGGGGGAGGGGGACACGGTGTCTTGGGCTTGAACCTCTTGCCTTCAGAGCCACTGCACTGATGAAGTGAGTGGTGGCCAGGTGTGACTTAGCTGGGCAGCACATTCTGGAGGTGACAACACGTTCGCACCCTTCATCCCCTCTCAAGGGACAGCTTCACTCCCCAATTGTGGGCTGGTCTGAGCGCCGGGAAACTTGTCTTTGTTTTTTGTGCCCATGGTCTCTGAAGAAGCAGAGGATTTCAAAGGCAGTTGACAAATGAGAAATCCTGGGGGTCATAGAGCTTAGAAAGCTTATTTTTTTCTTAAATGGTGTGAACCATCGAGGTCTAGCTGTGGTTTCCGCTGGTGGAGGAGCAGGAATGAGGAGCCTCGACATTTATCTGAAGCTCCAGGCGCCTCTCTCAGATCAGGAAGACATAAAAGTCCAATGTCATCTTCAATTTACATGGACTCCCTTTGGAGATGCAGGGCTGGCCAAGTCAAGTGGAGCACTTAAAACACCAGGGAAGTGATAAATCACAGGGCGAGGGTGAATATGCGTGAAAGGCGTCTCCCACAGTTAAAGCAACCAGCCAGCCCTCCCTTGTGACCTCCATCAGCATCGCCTGCCTGGACGGGGGCAGCTCCACAGGCTGCGCTGCCCGTGTGGTGAATACGTTCAGCACCACCAGACCCCGCTCAGGGACCCACATGGCTCTGCCTGCTTCGGAAACCCTGCCTGTCTGGTGGAGCGTCCCCTGCCTTGGCTCCCTGGCTCCAGAACTTTCCCTTTGTGAGAACAGGGCAGAGGTGGGGGGCGGGGTGGAGAAGAAAGGGGAGCAGGAGTGGAGTGGGGAGCAGGGGTCAGCAGAGGCACCGGGTGTGGATGCAGAACACAGAAGAGAGAGCACTGGCTCCGTGGGAAGCTCGGGGGAGGTGTCGCAGGCATGGGCTGGTCTCGGGGCGCCCTCCTCCTGGACGTGACGCCTGGGCTCATCCCTGAAGGCCATTCCCACCTCACGCAGACTGAATGTCCACGCGCCTCTTAACTGTCGAGCGCTTCCAGTTTCCTTGCTTGTTCCTGGTAGCTCCCTAGGTAGAAGATTCTACCAGCCTCTTTGCCAAAAGACCACGATCCAGTCCCTCCCTTTGGTTGGTGGGCTTTACCTGGTCAAGCAGTTGCCCTTTGGGAGGCGTTGAGGAGCGTGCAAAACCTGCCTCTCCCTTCTAGGGTATTTTACCACCATTTGGAAGTGTCTGAGGACATTAGTGGGCCTTATTGGATGCAGTAAGACATCTCATTTGGTCCCTCAGCACTGAAGATACGTTTCAGTGCAACTTTCCTCCAGCACCTGATTTGTCACTGCAACAGCGGGAGGGAAGAGTCGGGATGCAAACTCATTCTGCGGGCTCGAGGTTCTATTCTTATGATCCTTGCTGTGATTTCCCTTCTGATATTGGCAATTTGAAATGACATCGGTCTATCTGCCCCGTTCCCCGGAGGTGCTCGTGCAGTGCTCTGTGCCCATCAGTTAGCCTCCCCCTGCCCAGCGAGGTGAATCAGGCCCATTCGTCCATTTTCCAGGTGGAGGAATGAAGTGAGGCCCTGCTAGCATCACACGGGCAGCTTGAGACATGGGCAGATACCGGTTTCCAGACATCATTCTGCCACTTTAGGTCCCTAAAGGATTAATAAACCAAAGGCACCCTCTGGGTTTTCCCAGGCATATTTCTCTCTAGAGCAGATACAGTAGCTGATACCAAATTGGATTTGTTAATTGTGGTGGACTCGGCCCTTCATCCCACCCCTGCTTAGGGATAAGTGTGTGGACAGCTCTCTCCCCGTGCACATCACCAGATGGCATTTGGGTACAAGCTGTCAACTAGCAAGACAGCAGAATAGCTTAATCTGACCAGTTTATAGCAGCCATCCCCCCTCACCGGCCCTGCCCCCTCAGCTTTGATTTGGAAGGAGAATGTTTATCACACCCCAAACCAGAGATTATGTTAGAATTTGCTGCTGCTGGATTTGGCTGTCACCTTCCTGCTCCTGGTGGAGAATCTGCCTGTCCTTTTGTATCTGCGCCCTCCCCCGCTCCTTCGTTCTCAATATGTAGTGGTGGAGAGGAAGTGTAACATGATTTTAGGGCTTGCATTTCAATTCCACTGCATTTTTATGGGACAAGCAGAGTCTCAGCGCCTAGAGTTATTAGGTTAGTATCTAAAATGGGTTCAGCGTTGTGGGTCTTTTTGTTTAAAATGAATTAGACACTCCCCCACCCCTTCTTCTCTTCTCCCCCCGGGATGAGTGGATTGAGGTGAGGCCCCCAGAGACTAGTTGGAGGAATCCTGGCGCTCTGATTAGTTTTCTTCTCCCAGCTTAATTGTAGAGCTTCTTCTCTCTCATCATTGATAGCCGAAGTGGCTCTGTGTCCCGCCCACCCCCTTTTGCTTTAGGAACAAGATTATCACAGTGCGGCCTTGTGAATCAATTTCTCTGTGCTGATGAAAGTGTAATTCATTCTTAATCAAACAGCCTTGCTGCTGCAGGCTCTGTGCCGGAATACATTTAGTTCTTCTCTCTTCACTTTGGGAAGCAATCCCCCTCAAAAGGACTTTTGGAGGAGAGCTGGAAGGAGGGAGCTGGCAGCCAGCCTGGGGCTGTGGTTTTCCAGCAGGGGGCACTCCTGGGAGTGAGGCCGGAGGAGCTTCGTAGCTGGAAGCCTTCACTGCAGAGCAGGCCAGGAAGGATCGGCGAGCCTGATGCTGGTCTCGGTGCTTCCAGGCTTGCTGTCTCTAGACCCTGGGGCCCTCTCTCAAGGGCAGGCCAGGTCCTCCTATGTAGATGGGCTGCCTGAAACCCTCGCCCAGTGAGTGGGAGCCCATGAGTCTGCATATTGTATGCATGCCCGGGTTTAGGAGAGGCTGCTGGGTACCAAGTCCTTCCCTAGGGTTGGGGGAGCCAGCCTCCTGTCTTTTTAAGGAGACAGAAGTGTCTCCCGAATCTGATTCATTAGCTGGCGGAGGTGTCTGTTCGGTGATACCGCACACAGCTCGGGTGGTGTGAAGAGGTCTCGCCCCGCCAGGAGGCTCCCCGTCCTGCCCTTGCACAGCCTGGTGGCCGTCACAGACAACAGGCAGTGTGATGGGGAGGTGGCTGTGGGGGAACTCTGCCAGGCTGTGTCTATCAAGGCTGGGCAGGAAGAAGGGGCCAGGCCACAGGTGGACCAGAGCCCCCCGAAGACGAAAACCACACCATACAGATATGCAGCCGAGAAAGAAAAGGAAGTTTGTCTCCTCAGAATGGAGCTGGATTAGTGACAGACTTGAACAGCCGGTTCAGTCAAGAGAGAACTTAATTCCTCCTGTATTATTCACACGGCGGATTTTAATCAGATGTGAGGAGACAGCTGCAAGAGGGAAGCGGGTCAGTCCCGTGCCTGGTGAGGAAACTTCATGTTCTTTTGTCATCTTCAGGGAACTGGTGAGAGGAACATGGGGTGCAGAGCTCCCGGAGGGGCTGGACGCGGCTGCCAGGACTCCCTGGCCGCCTCTGTCTGGACCCAGGGGGAGTTTTGGACGGTGAGGGGCAGACGTGGCCACCAGTCATGTTCGGGCAGAACTCTACCCGCGTGTCCTCAGAAGGATTCAGAGAAGGTGGACCAGACTTGCCAGGTCCCAGAATGAGGCAGCAGAAGAGGCCCTGCTTGTCTGTCCGCGTTCTGAGGCCTTTCTGCTTCACCACCTACTGAAATTCGGAGTCCGCCCAGCATGGCAGCGTGGTCATAGAGCCACGTTCTGTGCACTTGGGGAGTACCCCCCCGCTGGCACTGCCCCAGTCCTGGAGGTGCTGCCCCCCGAGCAGTGGGTCTGGGGTGATGATGGGTGTTGCTGGATCACCGAAGGGGCTGCAGGGTGGTGGGTGGCCCTCGCGGCTGACTCCGGCTCTCACCATGTGACACCGCAGGATGCGAGGCCCAGGGTGGCGGGTCATCTTTGTGGTCCCTTTGCTGCGCTGTGCGGAGAGACAGGCCCGTCCCTGAGCAGGAAGACGGACCAAACGCTGACGTGGCTTGTACACCTTCGGGTAGGAGAGGGTGGCGGGAATCCAGGATGCTTGTGAGCTGATTTCCAGGAGTCTATGAAGACGACCTGCAGAGGCAGTTCCCTTTATGAAGGGCTAGCTTTGTGCTGTCTCCTCTAAGCCTTCCCCTCCTCCTTTAGGGATACCTCCTGCGTGAGACTACACGGTCAATGTGACAGTCAATGAGCTTTCTAGAAAGAGCAGGTGGTGAGGGATCCCACAGGTGAGGGGAGGGCTGGGGTGTGGGGCGGAGCCGGGCCGGGAGCGCAGCTGGCAGTGCCTGAGGGGGAACCTCCCTGCCCATGGGCTTGAGTCCCCACGTGGAAGAAAGAAGCCCAGGCTTCTCCCCACGGACCATCCTCACTGCCCAGCTCCCCGACCTGCGCTCCAGCACGAGCAGGTCCTGATGCCTGAGATGAGGGACGCTGCGGAGGTGGGGCAGGCGCGCCAGTCAGCTCGTGCGGGATTATCCTCTGACGACGGGCTTCCTGTTGGAATTGGAACCACCACAAACTGTACAGAAAGGGTGAAAGGCAGGGGCGGGGCAGCCAGGTCTGCCTGTGGGCCGAGGTGGGATGCTCCAGTGCCCTTGGTGTCAGCAGCCACGTCAGCCACCTCTGTCCGGTGGCTCTGCCCTTCCCTCCAACAGCCTGGAGGCCACGGTACTGTCTTCTTGCCGAGGCTGCGCGTCCAGGGTGCTCTCCTGCCTCTGCACGGCCAGTGTTCGATCTCGCGCCGCACCTCTCCTTGGGCTGGGGTGCGACTGCTGCTCTTGCGAGATAAGAGGTCAGTGTGGGCTGGGATCCAGGGCAGTGTGTTGCCCACCCGAAGAGGGCTTTGCCTCCCGACAAGCACACGCTCAAGTGACTGGAGTCTGGTGCTGCCAGAGCTGCCAAAACCCTCCACTGGCACCTCGAGGGGACAGCCAGCACGCAGCTCCGGTAGGAGGATCCAGGAATTCTTGGAGCCATCGTTGTACATACGGGCAGGAGGCTCTCGGAGGCCCCCACAGCCCGGGCTCTGCGCCTGGGGAAGAGGCCAGGCCTCTCGGGGGCATCTGCTCTCCCTGCCTCAGAGGCTGTGAACCCTGCCTTCGCCCTCACCCCTCTGAGCCTGCCCTCTGCCCTGCTCCCCCCGGAAGGAGAGGAGCCGGAGCTGGGGGAGGGGGGACGTGACACTGCTATTAGTAACAGCAGCTGTAGCATTTCACCGCGCACCAGGCACGGCACCGAGCGCTCCACAGAGTTTCTGTCCCCCAGCACGTCACCCTGTGAGGAAGGGGCTGCCACCACCCCTGCTTCTCGGTGGGAACTGAGACCAGAGGGAGTCAGTGACCTGCCCAGGACCACCCAGCCGCCCAGATGGGCTTTGGGTCGGGCAGTCTGGCTGTGCCTGTGAGTGATTCAGTGTATGGAAGGAAGGGCTGCGGCAGAGCCCCCATCCCCTGCAGGTCCCCTGTACCCTGAGGAGCCAGCCTGAGGTCTCCCCGGGAGTGTGCGAGGAACCCGAGTGGAGACACGGGGTTTCACACCTTTTGATTCACCCTCCCCCAAGAGCCTTTTTGTCCCAGCGGCTCTCTGGCTCTCTTTCTTTCTTCCCGTTACCATCCTTGTTCCCATTATCACAGAGCACGTAACTCCCGGCCCGTCTCCTCTGCTTGTGTTTAGGGAGAAACCCATCCTTCTAGAGGGAGTTCCTTTTCAGCAAAGAAATGAAAGCTCTCTCCATTCCCGTTGGAGCTGGGCTTTCCAAAGGGTTTCTGAAATTGGTTCCACTGAAAAAAAGAGCTCAGATGTCTCCCTGCATTTAGCTTGTTAGTCAGGAACTTCAAGGCCAAAAGATTTGGCAGGATTTAAAGAGCTGGCTCTCAAGCTGTCTCATTTTGAGTGTACTGATGCTGTGTGTCTTTGATGGTGAAGTGGTTGGTTTGGAGTCTTCTTCCCCCACCCTTTGGAGAGCCAAGCTCTCTTTGGATTCAGGGACTGCCAGAGGTTGAGGGAATGGGCCAGACCATCCAGCCTGCCCCCATGGTTTAACTCCAGAGAAAAGCGGCTCAGAGAGGTCAAGGGTGTCCACTGAGGCTACACAGCGAGCTGGTGACGGGGAATTAGCGCCTGGGCCTTCTCAGCCCCAGGTGGAGTTCTCGACTTTCCCATGCATCTCACCATTTCGTTATCATTATCACCTACATCTTATTCACTCAACAAACTGAGCTCCTGCTATGTGCAAAGCACTAAGCTAAGTGGTTTGAGGGTATGAAGATGAACAGTACGCACTCTGTGTCCCCCCTCCCTGAAAACACTCCTTAGCAAAATCCCAGAGCTGGATATGGAGCACACAGTCTCACCTAAGTAACTGATTTCAGGAGTAGAGCAGGAAGCAGGGCACTGGGGGGGCGCCCATGCCAGATGCTTCTGTCTGGGGAGATCCTGGGAAGGGGCCTCCCGAGTTGGGGGATTGGGGTTTGGCAGCCTGGGAGGTCGCTTTATCTGCCAAACCGAGAGCTCCACCGCCGATCCTCCCTCTCCCTTCCACGTCTTCTCAAGCTTGTGCCGCTCAGGACAGCATTCCTGGGAAGGCCTCACAGTTTCTGCCCAGAGCACCGCCCCATGTGCTGCGCCCTCCCTGCCTAAACCAGCCCTACCTGGAAAGCCCGTTGCCTCCCAGTTTGTGGATGGAAACCCCCCCTCAGCTGCCAGGTCACGGGCAAGTCTGCTTTGGGGCCACCTGGGGAGCCAGGAGTGGAAAGGACGAGCTCTTCCTCACCTGACACAGGCCTGCCCTGCCCGAGGCCATGTCTCCTTGCCCCAGCAGCGTGCCCAGGGCATGAGGACTGAGAGGCTTGCATTGCTGAGCTGGCCCTCGAGCCCTGGAGCGGATGAGCACCCAGGCTGGCGCCAGCGCGGACAGCACACCAAGAGGCGTCGCAGAGACTCCTTTGTAGACGGGGATGTGAGAATCTATTAAAATGCCCAGGGTTCCCCTGCCCTCTGTGAAAAGGCGACATTGATGACATTTTCCTGCTGACATGCTTCTGCCCACCAGCCATCCCTCCTGGCATGTCCTCATTTGTCACCTCCTAATTTGAGTTCCTGGGCAAATCTGGAAACTTACTTGGGATTGACCACCAGCTTCTTGAACATCTACTTGAACTGTCTTCCCTTTCACTCCCAGCCACCTTTGAGTTTAGTCCGGGAGGCAGGAGGTCATCCTGTTGTGAAAGAGCTGAAAGCCAGCCCCCCTTTCACCTTCTTCTCTGCTTCCTTGCAGCTCACCCTGCAGAGTGCCAAGTCCCGAGTGGCCTTCTTTGAAGAGCTCTAGCAGGTGACCCAGCCACCCGAGGATTGGCCACTTCTGCTCGCGGCACCGATGGGATGGGCCTGACACCGAGGGAGCCGTCCGTAGGCAGGCTGGATGGGGGCTTCCTCGGGAGCTCTGGAGCTTTTCCTGGCTGAGCGGAGAGCCCAGCCCCCTTCACGTGCAATTGCCTTGAACTATGACCCTGCAGACGTATCTCTCTTGGGGTTCTAGTTCTCCTGACCTGAGTCTTTAAATTTTTTTGAGTATTTGTCTTTCCTTATCTAATGTGGGATTCCGTGCTTCCTTCGTCCAGAGCGCCCTGGGGTGTGTGTCTTACTGTCCACTGCTGACCTCCCAGCCCTGTCTGGGAAGTGGCTGTAGGAAGTGAAGTACACAGGCCCCCTGGAGACCGGGAGGCTGGTGCCATCCCCCCCTCACCCCCTCGAGGTTCCAGAACATTCATCTCCTTCACTGGTGAGGAACTGGCATGGGAAGAAGCATGGCCGCCCAAGCCCAGGCCTACAGCAACCTGCCTGCTACACATCACTGGAGAGCGAGCCAGGCGACGGCTCCTCAGCCTAGGCACCCCTGAGATAGCGCTCTGGCTGCCAGCTGGTGGGGAATGGGAAAGGCAGCTGTGCCTGGGGGAAGACCCGGCAGAAGCTGTGATGGAGGGCTGGCTGCCAGCAGAGGGCCTGGGAGGCCAGCAGAGCTGTGTAGGAACCTGCACCCTACAGAACGCTCGCTGCCTTTCTCCTGCCACCTCAGGCCAGGGTCCAGGAGGCAGGCGGGGCCCTCTGCAACCATAGCCTCTCTTGCAGGCGGGGTGGGGGGCTCCCCATCACTCTAGTCAGCACCTGGCAGCCCAGCCGTGGCCGGGGTCTCTGTAGGGCTCTGAGGCCCCGACACCCAGTTCCACTGGCCCCAGTCTGCCTCGTTGATCTGAATCGTCTTTCCTCCCGACCACACACCAGCAAGGCCCTCCCACCCATGGCTCTACCTGGGCCTCCTTGGCTGTTGCCCTCGTCTCCTTGAGAGCCCTTCGCTTTATGTTCTCCCCTGGGCCGTGTGAGGGTGGGGATGCAGGTGACCCCTCACAGTCAGTGCTCTGCACCTGCTGACACGCGACCCCCGGCCATGCCGGGTGGCAGCAGGTCACAAAGCCACCCCACGGCCCATACTCACTCCTTGGTTTGGGGCCGCTTTCCTGCCCTTTCTTCCTCCATGGCTGGTGGTGCTGCTGTGACCCACCAGGCCATTCACATCCTTCTGATGAGGCTGCTGTGCTGAGCCGGGGATAAGTGCTAACCAGTGAGAAGATGTGTATTAAATGAAGGCGTGGGAGGGCCTGGAGATTTCCCGAGGGCAGAGGTGGCCTCTGGCAATCCTGTGTGGTTTTGAGAAACTGAGACGCTCACAGAGATCCTGCCAAATTCCATGGTCAAGCTGACCTAGTGGTGTCCTGGGCTGGCCGCCACCTTCTTGGGTCACCTTGCACGGAGGAAGCCAGCCCTATGTGTCCCCCCAGCCCCTCAGGACATGCAGGGTGGGACTCCGAATCAGGACACTAAGCATGAATGGCTGTAGCTGGAAGGTTCCCTTGTGTCTCTCTGTGCCTCCGAGGCCTCTTCCCCTGAGACACGGTCCTGGCGGGGGTCCTCCGGCCGCGTTTGTAACGTAAGGTCTGACAGTTGTGAGGCTGTTTCCTCAGGCTCACCACCCATCCCTGACCCGCACATTTAGTCTGTAACAGTGGCTGTGGGCACAGAGCATGGTGGTCATTTATAAAAATGTTGTCAGGCTTTGTTTTTTTATTATTTAACTGCTGTGTGTACGTCTGAAGTCTGGGGAATGCCGAGCCATGCAGCCACAGGGCAGCCGGCTGGGATCTGAGCTGTGGAGGGAGCCGACTCTGAGGGCCAGCGGAGCCTGGCTCCAGCAGGGACAAGGCAGCTCTCCTTGGGGATGAGAGCTGGCAGGTACCTCCCAGAGATGAACAGGCGGAGAGGATGGCAGCCCTCAGAAATATCTTGAGCCCCAGTGGAAGAAGGAATGAAAGCAGAGCTTGGTTTTCAGGGCGTGTGCCAATGGCCGAGGTGACTGTGTGATTTGTAAGTGAACGGGCTTAGGTCTTATTAAGTAAGGAAGCCCCTGACCTCCATTGAGAGCAGGGCCCTGCCTGGATTGTTTCGTTAGAAGTGCTCCTGATGGTCCTTGGGCAGAAGCGCTGTGCTGGTAACACTCAGCGAGGCTGCGCTGGCAGCCCCTGGCGGGTCCGCACAGGGCACCTCGTTGATCTGATTGAGGCTCCACCTCAGCCCCAGCGGCTCTGCCCTGTGCTGTCCTCACAGTTATGCAGTTATTCGCGCACCCACCGGGCCCTGCTGGACAGCACCCCGCGGCATTACATAACGCTTCCTGAGTGATTGCGTTCTGTAGTCTTGGGGACAGGTTTCTCTCTCCCTTTCTTTTCTCTTTCAAATCAAAACCGCAAGTCCTGAGGCTAACAACCTGCAACTGGCTAAGCTTCGCCCGCTGACCGGGCTGGGACCTGCAGGCCCCTGGAGGGGGCGGCCTTGGCAGGGAGATGGCCTCTCCCAGCCGCCCGGGGGCCAGGCTGGCCCCTCTGGGCTTCCAGGGAAGCTCCATCCACCCGTTTTCAAAGACGTCAAACCACCCTTCTTCCTATGGGGCCTCCTGTCAGGGCCAGACCAGGGAAGGCTATTTTCTATTCTGGGGGATTGTTGTAATTTAAATGATTGTTTTAATAAAAATTCTAAGTTGTAAAAAGTTCGTCTTGGGCTCCCTCAGTTTGCTTGTTGCTCTGGCCATTGAAGTGGTGACTGGGGCTGGGGGGTGGCGGCTCCCTGATGTCCGGGACCTCAGCTCAGCCCCACGTCTTTGGTGGTGAAAGGGTCCCCTTTTCTGGGCTGACGACAGCACCCCGACTGTGCCTTCACCAGGGCACCCCTCGTGCTTCCCGTGAGGCAGGCCCTGTACTGGGTCCCAGTCTCTCCATGTCCTTCCCACACCCCTCGCCTGTCCTCAATTCTAGACCTGAAAACTAGGGCACCGCACTGGGCAATCGCTCCAGGCACTCCCGCTCTGGAAGGGGGTTGGGCAGCATGCAGAGCCACTGGGGGCCCAGGCACAGCCTGCAGGACAGATGAGGCCCCGCTGTGGTCACAGGGCCACATGCCATTCACACTTGGAGTTGGGAACTACCACTGCAGAGCTTTGGGGTTTTTTTGCTGCTTTTATTGTTTTAGTCAACAAAAGTCCTTTATTAAGACCAAAACTACTATAGGATAATTCTATCCCAAATCACGCAGCCTAAAATAGAGATTCAGGTGGCACAATGTGTTCTCAGGACTTCTGAGGGTCCACAGGGCTGCCTATCAAAGTACACAAAATTTTCCAAGAGTTTGAGTAAAATATAACCAGCTTTTTATATATTTTGGAAAGATATGAAGTTGTAAAACTAGAGAATTTTGAAGTTTTTAAACAATGTTTTGTTTTAAATGTATAGAATTAGTAACTAATTCAACTTTTTGTTAGATGAATAATATGAAACTGCTGCGTTTATTATTTTTTTCAGTTGAAGTATTGTTGATTTACAATGTTGTGTTAGTTTCAGGTGTGCAGAAACTGCTGCATTTCTTAAATGTAGGTTGTTATTTTCAGTGATTGGAAATAGTTTTATTTCCTACATAGTCCAAGCTAGATAAAATACTGTATAAATACTGGTCATTTGAAGCTGTCCAGACAATATTTTTACCTGACTTTTTTTTAAAAAGCCAACTCCTGATCCCCAAAAGATAGTAAGGCTCTCACAGATCCCAAGGGCTCCATTCAGTGGGGTTAGAATTAATAATACTGATATTTGGGTATTGGGGAGACAGGTTGAATTCTCCTCTGCTTTTTTTGGTTTGTTTTTAGTTTGTTTTGACCGTGCTGTAAACCCAAAGCTGCAGGCCGGACCTGGGTATTTAATTGTGGCATTTGCAGCCCAGCCCCATGGGGTCCCTTAGTGGCATTCCTGCCAGCACTTCATCCTTTTCTGTCGTCCTTGCCTGAGCTGAGCACCTGGCAGACGTCCCCAGGGCTGCCCATCCCAGAAGCCTTCGCTTTGGAGGAGCGGGTCGGGAGCCACCCACGTATAACAACGAGTTGGCAGCCGGACTCTGGGGGGAAAGGTATCGGTGAGAAGATTGCTGCAACCATGTCTAATCTAATCTCTTGAGCGTCTGGAGAAGAGAGTCGAGCTGTCTGTGTGTTCTCTGTCTCTGTCTCAGACAGCCCAGGCAGCTGAGAGAGGCCAAGGGCTCCTCTCCCCTCCCGGGCCGCGGCGGGACTCCCTGGCAGCCTGTCATTACTGCATTACAGCAGGATGCTGCGGCCACAGTCCCGGCGCTGGTAGGGAGTCCAGAGCTCGCTTACACGGAGAAGGCTCAGGGCTGTTCAGCACTGCCAGGACCTGAGCTGTGACTCAGAGGAACCCCCACCGGGTCCCCTCCCAGTTCCCACTTGATGCCCATTTCCCACTGGGGTAGTAGCCCCAGAATAGCACCTGGCATGTTGCCTCTGAGCCAAAGAAATCAAGACATCTCCTGGAGAGGTCCGCAGCCAGAGCTGCATGCTTGCTCTGTGCCTCCTGGCTCCCCCTCTGTAACGAGGGTTGGCAATGACGCCTCTGGGTACTTCTGAGATGTTGTCAGGATAACATGAAGAACAGACACAAAAAACACTCAGATTTCTAAGGAAAAAGAGATGAGGATGTGTAGCAGTACCACCGTTATTTACAAGTAACAGAAGCAGTACACACGAAGAAACATGAAAACTTTTCTTTACACCCAGCCATGCAGAGGGCTAAGGAAACCACACAGCTGAGGGACTCAGGGCCCCCAACTTGGAACTCAGAAAGACCTGGTTTCAGTCACTTAGCGGCCATGTGGTCTAGGCAAGTTACCTAAGTTTTGGGCACTGCAATCTCTTCATCTAAAAGGGGAGTTTTATAGGGTTTTGTGGGGATCGATCATGCCTGGGAATCTCTAAGCCTAGTGCCACAAGGGGAAGGTGACTCTTTCTCTGGATGCTTCCTTTGGAGGGGTGGGGGGCTTACAGGAGGAAGCAGAAAAAAGAGCAAGTGGACAGCCAGAAGAAGCCCCAGGTCAAGAGGGACGAGGCCCACCTGTGGCCCCCACATGGGCCCCATCCCTCCACCTGTACCAGGAGCTTAATTACCTGCATCTGGCTTATTTGTCCTCACTGTGTTTGCCCAGTGCCAGCTGCAAAGCCCAGGAGATGATAGATAACCCAGGCTGGGGCTGCCTGGAAAGGATGTTCTGGCTTTGTCACATTAATACCTGCTGCTCAGGTCAATAATTTACTGGAGGCTCAGGGTGGGAGAGCGGCTGGGTGGGCAGCCCTTGGCCCTGCACCTGGAGCAGCTCCCTGAGCCCGTGGGCACCTGGACCATAAAAACCCACTGCAGACGCCGGGGGTTGGGGCCGGGGCTGGGGGGGGCGACAGGCACGGCGGTGACCTAATTTTCTCTTATCAGGCATAAGGAAGAAGTCCCCATGGAATCTTGCCCATTTTCAATATAAATAATGTAATTCCCCCGCCTGCCTGCTCAGGGAGGAAGGGGCAGCCTTTGATCCAAAGGAATTAAGTCAGTAAACGAAAGCGAAGAAGGCTGTGGAGGTGTCTCCTTGTAGGCACCTGCTGTGCCATTTACCCGAGAGTGGATTGGAGTTAAATCCAGAACGAGTGAAGTGGACCGGTGGGGACAGCCTCTCTGCCGCCCACCCTCCCCCCTGGAGCTCCCTTCATCCAGAGACACCTTCCAGTCCCCCCACCCTCCCCAGCAACGGCCAAGCTTGGCCCTGCATAGTTTCCAGGGGAGGGTGATTCCGAGGGAAATGCGTGTGCAGAATTGGAGTGGTCTGGGATTGTCTGGGCTGGAGAAGGGCTCCCCTGCATGGGAGGAAGGGGCCCGTGGCTGGCAGAGCCACCCAGACTGATTGTCCCACCCTGGCCTGTCGGGGTCCAGCCTGCGCTTCAGGAGAGCAGCTCCCTGCTTCCAGCCGTGTGGCCTTGAGAAGGTCCCTTCCGCTCTTGTCCTCGGCTGTAGGTCAAGTTTGGACCAGAGGAACCCAAACCCCTTCCAGTTCCAGCTGTCTACGAATGTCATGTTTCTAAAAGAATTCCTCAGGCTGGTCTGTTTCACCCTCCAGGGAGCCGAAAAAAGACAGACCCAGGATACCACAGGGACAGCCCGCAGGGCAGCTGGTCTTGAACCAGGCACCCTGCAGGGCCAGCCAGCCTCACCCCATCCTCTCTCCCAGCTCCAGTCTCCTCTGGCACAAACTGGGGAGTGGCAGTTCTGGTGCCAGCCCCCGAGTTAATGTGAAGAGCAGTGGGCACCATTGCAGGGGCCTGGCACTGCCACCTGGGCTTCCCCACAGCCTCCTGCCCGGCAGCAGGTCCAGCTCCTGACAGCCCAGGTGGTGGCTGGGGCAGCCGAGTGCGCGTCGGCCAGACCTGCTGTGACAGGTGCTCTGCTCTAAAACCCACGGGGACCCCGCCTTCTTTGTCCACGCCCACACCCCTCCCCCAGCCTTCCGCTCCCAGCCGAGCTCCTGAGGCAGAATCTATTAAGTCCTTCATATTAGCCGGCAAAGGGGAAAACGGCCCTCTTTCATCTTAACTGGAGTGAATTTGCATTAACACCTGGGGAGTTCTGTTTGCCTTGAGAAAGCACATTACTATTCTGAGCTGCACACGCGGCAAAGTATCCGTACAGCTTTTTCTCCTCCCCCCCTTTTTTCCCCTGGAAAGGGGAGAGTGGCTGGGGATGCCAAGGCTCCCCGCTCCACGTAGGAAGGTCCCCGGAAACGCGAGAAGGGGGAGCAGGGAGCAGCTCTCAGGGGGCGCAGGCGTGCTCCCCTTGAGGTGCATTCGTGAGCTGTGCTCCCCCCTGCTCCCCCCTCCAGGAAGCCGTTAGGCTCCAGGGGCCGCCCCCACCCCAGTGCCCTCATTTGCCAAGCTCTGCTGTAACCAGTTCGTACTGGGCGTAGGGTAGAGAGGCCCAGCAAGGCAGCAGTCTGGGAGCCGGAGCCCCACCCCAAGGTGTCCTTCGTCAGGGAAGGGGGCCGGGTGATGCGGATAGCTCAGGGGTGGCTCCCGCTGGGCGGAGGGGCCCCCGGCAGTGACGACGACGTGGAAGTCACAGCGTTCCAGGTGGGTCTGACCCTCCGGTGGCAGAACCAGCACCAGCCCACTCTCCCGTCCTGTCACGGAGGCAACTTAAGAGTGTTCGCACCCAGGAACTATGGGGTCTAGGAGGGGGGTAGTTGGGCATGGTTGTCAGGTCTCAGACCTGGAGATGGAGGATCTAAAAGGAGAGAAAAGGGAGGAGGGCAGGGGAGGGAACGGTGCACAGGGAAACACCCCCCCTCGGCCCCTCGTGCTTTCCAGTCCTCCAGGAGGCCCAGCTCCTCCTCCCAAACCTGGAGAGGATGTGCGCCCCTGTCTCCCCCACTCTGGCTCCCATGGGCCGGGAAGCTGAGAGTCCCATGATGAACAGGGGAAAAGCAACACCCCCTGACCCCAGGCCACCCCACCCCACCTCCCGCCTCCTGGCGATCCCAGGCGATGGGGAGGGGAGGAGGATGCAGGGCAGACGGGGGGTGGGGGGACCAGGCCCCATCCCCTCTGGGTTGGGGAGCAGGGCAGAGAGAGGGTCCCACGAGGACTGGGGGTGGCACTGCAGGGCTGGTGGGGGACAGTGCTGCTCGGAGGAGAGGGCTTGGCCTTTCGAGCTCCACATTCCTCTTCCGCAGGATCGATTCAGTTCCCAGCCCACCACAGGGTCATCATGGGTAGCAGGTTCTGAGCCAGCACCTGCCACAGCGAGAGTTTATTAAACAAGGCCTGCCGCTGTGTGGTTATAGCTCTTCACTATTAGCTCGTCCTGATTCAGGTATCAAAGGAGACAGCTCAGGGCAGCAGGGGCTGTTGTGGGCAGGGAGGGCTTCTCCCACAGCTCTGCTCCCACTCCTGAGCCCTGGGCAGCTGTGCCCCTCTCCAGACCACCCTGAACTGCCCCCCTCCCATGAAGAGAGGGGCAGGGTGTGACCAGCCACAGAGAACCCTCCCTGCCCTGAAGCTGGGGCCCTCACGGGTTGACAGCAGGAGAGGGGCTGGTGGTTGCAAATATCCTTGAGTGGGTGACAGCTGCAGCTGCCTGGGCACAGCCTTTGGGACTTGGGGGGAGCCTGGAGGGTCTGGGAGCCCTGGGCCAGCATCAGCATTCCATGGGCATCCCTGGCCCCTCCGGCAGACTGCCCGCCCCCACCCAAGACTGGGTCCATGCCAGGTGCCACAGCTACTCTCTCCAGTGACATTTACCAGCTGGGAAGTGGCCACCGAGACATGAAATCAGGGCCGGCCTGGGGCTGGCCCACTTCATTAGAGCCGGCTCTGCTCCACTGGGTATGTCGGCACAGGCCAAGCACAGCCCCGCCCCCCCAGCCCTCCAGCTCCTCGCAGCCGGTCCAGCCCCACTGCCTGGGTCAGGGGAGCAGGCCCGGCCCCCCCCACCCCCCCACCCCGCCCCAGCACTGACCCTGTCTGCTCTTGCCAGGCCCCGAGGAAGATGAGACTTACTACAACAGTGATCGGTGTTGGCCTTGGCACACCTGGCCTGTCTCTAATCCTCAGCCGTCCCAGCAGGGACACATTCACCACCCTACACACCATGTCCAGTTCATGGCAGCAGCTCCCGCTTCGGTCCTGGCTGCGTCTTGAGGCTGCATGAGAGCCCTGTGCTGTCACCATCGCTCCCCTGTGGGACAGGAGGAGAGTGAGGCTCGGAGAGGCCACGTGACTTGGAGCTGGGGTGCAAACCCCGTTCTACCTCCGCCTGGGCTGTTCTGCTCAGCTTCCCAGGAGAGGCTCTCCCTTGGGCCCAGCCCAGAGGCGGGTGGGACAGAAGTCCTGCCCTCATGTGACCTGGGTGTGGCCACCGGCCCCCTGAGGGGGCTCAGCAGGGGGACAAGCCCCGGGGGCAGGAACGGTTTGGGAGGGGCTGTCGGGTTGGGGCTGGATTCTGGGAGGGGGTCCTGGTGCTGGCCCTCACCCCCACAGCAGGGGAGGAGCTGGGGATGCAGGGTTGAGCTCGGTGCTGTTGGGGGGCACGGGTTCTTTCACGAGCCCCCCCGCCAGGCTCTCCTCATTGAGCCTGTCCCTGGGCCGCGGTGTGGCCCTGGCCACATGGAGTGAGTGCAGGTCTGAGGCGCAGATGTGGGCGCCTCCCTCCTCCTCCTCCCAGCTGGGGGGCCTAGGCAAGTCAGGTCACCCCTCTGAGCTCCAGTTTTCGAAGCTGGAAAACAGGGTCACCGATGTCTGCCTTGGATGACTAAATGAGAACGCACTTTAAGTGCAGACTGTGCCTGGCACCAAGGGTGCCATCGCTGCCAGGGAGCACACGCCACAGCGGAATGCTGTCTGCCGCATTCCCAGTATCTAGCATGAGGGATGCAAAACCCAGTCCTGTAACTTCCAGGGTGCGTGGGGCAAGCATGCGGCCGAAGCCTTCTTGTCTGATTCCCTGGTGCCCAGCACAGAGCCTGGCCCAGAGTGGGTGCTCAGTACTTAACTGCTGGGTGAATGGGTCTCAGGCACCCCCATCTGTGAAATGAAGATCTTTTCTTTTTTCAAATATTTATTTATTTATTTAGGCTGCGCTGGGTCTTAGTTGCAGCATGCAAACTCTTAGCTGCTACATGCATGCAGGATCTAGTTCCCCACCCAGGGATCGCACCCAGGACCCCTGTATTGGGAGTGTGGAGTCTTACCCACTGGATCACCAGGAAAGTCCCTAGAATGAGGCTCTTAATGCCCAAGGATCTCGCCCCACTCCCTAGGCCGTTGTGCAATTCAGGTGAAATGATGGCTCAGAAAGCATTTGTTTTGATAATTAATATGCTGAGGAGGAGGGGGAGGGAGGCAGTGACCTCCCAGCAAACCGGGTGAGGGCTGGGAGAGTCCAGGCCACGATGTCCCCCGGCCAGCTGGTTGGGTCAACTGAGCTGTACTTACCGTGGGGCCTGGTCGTCACTCAGCCACCCCCACCCCCAGCCCTTCTGTCCCAGAGGAGCATCCATCAACGTCTCCTTCGCCCTGATGGCCCAGACAGTTAGCCAGTTCTGCCTGAATCTGATGGCCCTGCCACTCAAAGCCACCACCACTGCTTTGCCCCCCCTCCGCCAGGGGCCAGGCTGGGGGTCGGGGGTAGGACTGGGGGGTGCGAGGCAAGCACGGTGCCTCTTCTCTGTGAATCCTCTCCTCTTCTGGGTCAGGGGGCACTGCTGTGTCCCCATTTTACAGATGAGGACATTGGCTCCCAGAGGCCAGAGACTTGCCCAAGGTCATACAAGTGAGGCCCGGAGCTGTCACTCAAACGCAGATTGGTCTAGCTCCAGGGTCCCCACTTTTTACTTCTGCCGCCCTTATCCAGGCCTCAGTCTCCCCAGTGCTAAGAGAGCTGCAGACTTCCTGCAGGCTCCAGCCCCGCCAAGCCTGCTCACCCCATCCCAGCATCCCAGGGACAGCGTGATGGATGAGGGTCCCGTGGAGGGGCAGGTGCAACACGCCCACACACCCGCGGGCTGACCGTTGGGTGATGGATCTCTTCCTCCTCTCCCCTCCCCAGGGGCTCGGCTCCATCTGGTCAGGCACCGCGCCAGCCTGATGGATGGGCCGCCCACCGGGCCACCCTCGCTGTGGCTGCCACCCGCATCCTCGTAGCTGTGCTCCAGGGTCAGGAGGGCAGCTCCGCAGCCCCTCATTCAGTCATTCAACAAACACATGTTTATCAAGGGCCTACTATGTGCTGGAACACAGAGCAGGCAAGACAGATTAGGAAACCAGTTGTCACCCTCCAGTGTAACAAGTGTGGTCACAGGGCAAATAGAGGGCAGTTGTGAAAGCCAGAGGAGGCCTCTGACCCGAGGGACCAGGGTGATGGGTCTGACTAGGGCAGAAGGAGCAACTTGTACAAAGGGCCAGAAGTGAGAAAAGCAAGGGATGGTCCCACAGCTGTGACAGGTTCAGAATGACAGGCGTGGAGACGGGATGGGGCGGGGGCCCAGGGAGGCTGGGGACTGGGGCGAGGCCAGCTTGGGCTCGCCTCTGGATGAGGGGGAGCCAGAGCCAGGTTGGCGCTTCAGAAAGACCCCGCTGCTCCTGGGGGAGGGCGGCCTGCCGAGGGTCTGTAGAAATTCAGGAGCAGAAGCAGGCCCTGGCAGGGGCAGCAAAGGGGAGGGAGTGAAAGATTCTGGAGCCAATAGTGGTCAGTGGCAGAAGCCAGGGGGGTGATCGCGTTAGCTCCATTTTATAGATGAGGAAACCAAGCCTTGGAGACGGGGCAGGACCTGCCCAAGGTCACACAGAGAGGGAGAAGCAGAGCTGGGCTGGGGGCGAGGTTGTGTGGGAGCCACTGGCCCCTTGAGCCCTGGCATCTGAGCCTCGACCCCAGCCTCAGCCTGGCTTGGTGAGGGAGTCCGAGGGCAGCCCCCACCGGCACGGACACCAACTTATTCAGGGAGGCAGCTGTCCCCTTCGTGCTGCCACGGACAGGAGCCAGGCAAGAAATATCGCATCATTAAAATGACAAATCCCTTCACTAACTGAACTGGAAGGCCTGCCTCCCTGCCTCATATCCCTCAGCCCCCTCCTCCCCCACCCTGGGCTCATCACCCCTCCCAGACCGGCAGGAGAGCATGGCAGGACCACTGCCTCGCCCCTGAGATGACCTTGGGTCTCCAGCCCTCCAGCAGGGACCCGGGAGGAGGGGTCCTCTCCATTCTACAAGTGGGGAAATAGAGGCTCGGAGAGGGGACGAGACCCTCCAGCAGGGGCTCCCTCCTCTGCAAGGGTCCCGGCTGTCAGCCCCCCCACCCCCCCGACTTAACAGCAGGGGCTCCCCAGGTGACCTCAAAGGCCACATCCAACCCTGGGGTTCTGCTCAGAAGAACAAGTCCAAAGTAAGAGTCACATTCCAGAGTGCTGCCATGATCTGCTGCACAGCCTTTCCCATCTCTCACCTTGGGGGGTGCACTTTCTTGTCTGAGCCCCATCTTGTGAGGAGGATGGGGCACGGGTGGTTCTCCTGGATTTACAGGCAGGAATCCTGGGGGCCTTAGGCAGGCTGCTGCCCTCAGTTTCCCCATTTGACAATTCCTTTGGACCAAAGCTGAGGCCGAATTGTGCGGGGCCTGGTGGGTGACGAGTTAACACCTGTCTCTCCCCACGCCCACCTGTGTACTCCCACACCTCATCCATGCTTGTGTGTCCAGAGAGGCCCACACGTGCAAAGTGCATTGCACACCCAGACGCGTGTGATGTGGGCCCCAGCCCTGGCTTCTAGGGGCCCAGGTGCTCAGACCCCTGCACGTGCCTATCCACCCTGGCACACACGTGTGCACACACACTTGGCTACAGACGCACATGCGCAGGCCCACATCCCTCATGCGTCCAGCAGACCTGTCCACGTACATCTATGTCACGTACCCACAGCCGTCGGGAGCCCCACGTGGAGTCCGGGCTCCTCTGGGGAGCGGGGCAGGTGAACAGATGCCAGGAGATGCCGCCTGGCTCCACAGGCAGCCTGGTTCCCAGAATGACCCCCCCACTCCCCAGCCCTCCTCCAGGCCCAGCCAGCAAGGACGTGCCGTCCGTCCGCCCAGTGTCCTGGTCTCCTTGGATGCAGACAGATCCCACGGAGGTGTCTGGCGCATCCTGACTCGGCCGCAGCAACTGCACCAGCCCTCCCGGCCCCCTTCCCTGTGCCCAGCGCTGTCCTGCCCGTCCTTCCCCACCTGCTGGGCAGCGGCACCAGCCCCTCGCGCCCCACCCTCCCGGGGTGGAGAGGCGACTTCTTTCAGGAATCACCATGAAGGGTCTCCCAAGCCCTCCCACCTGACCTTGGGCAGGTCCTGCCTCATGAGGGGTCTCCCAAGCCCTCCCACCTGAGCTTGGGCAGGTCCTGCCTACTTCAAGACCTCAGTTTTCCCCTCTGGAAAATTGGAGGGAGGTTGAACTAGAAATTTGCCAAGGTCTTATACCTCTCTGGCTGTGCAATTCTCCCAAAGGCCAGGAGAGGGAAGGTGGGGGAGGGGGTCGGGGGAGACACAGGGAGGAGGAAGCAGACTTTTAGGGATAACCCCTCCTGGCCCAGCACCAGGCCTAACAGGGCTGGGAGTGGGAGCGCCCCTGAGTCCGGGGGCTGTGCGTGGAGCATTCTCTCAGGTAATCCTCCCTGCAACCTCCGAGTGGGTGCTTCATTGCCATTTTACAGAGGAGGAAACTGAGGCCTGGAGAGATGCCAGGAGGAGCCAAGGGCCCCCCAGCTCTCTGCACTTCCCCACACCGAGGGCCACAGTGTGAGAGCCAGGCGGGAGACAACTCCCTCCGCACTCCCTGTCCTGCCCGAGGTCAGGGAGGGTGGCATTCCGGGAATGGCTTTCTCCAGAGCCAGGCGCCTCCCCACTGCCCGCTCCGCTCCTGGCTCTGAGCCCACCCCTCGGCACTGCCCATCCATCTGCTGTCGCTTCCTGGCAGGGCCACTGAGCCATACATCACCCAACGAAGAAGCCTGAGGCAGCCTGGCCAGGCAGGTGGGCTGGCGCTCGCCCTGGAGGGACCCACCCTGGTGCTGATGGTGGGGTTTCAGGCACTGACTCTTGCCTGTGAACAGGGAGCTGCGGCCAGCAGAGGAGGGATCTCCTTGGAGTCCCAAAGCCCACCCCAGAGGTAGCCGATTCCAGTGGGAGGAGCACAAAAGTGGGAGCTGGAGGCCATGGGGTGACCCGAAAGGGAGTGTGGGTCAGGCTGATGGCCGTGCAAGTGGAGGGAACCAAGGTGGAGCACTTGGCAGGAGGATGGAGATTTTTATCTCCCCAGCCCCCATCTGCCAAGTAATTTGCTGATGTAGGTCGCTGGGGCACTGCTCCTTATGGAGCCATGCTGGGGGGTGGGGAGCCAGAGGGAAGGCTCACAGTTGGGGGGTCTCAGTCCCCACCCCACCCCACGTCAGCCTCCTGCCCCCCTCAACCTGCACAACACACCCCCACACAACCTGCCCTCACCTCCCAGGGCTGCCTCAGTAGGGAGCCTCCAACTTTGCATTCATTCATTCATTTATTCATTCATTCAACAACTATGTATGAGCATCTGCTCTATGTCACAACACTAGGGATGCAGCCGTGAACAAAATCCAGCAACAGGCGAAAAAAGAAAGTCCACGGTGTGTTACGTTGTGGTAAATGCAAGCCAGGACAATAAAGCAGGGCAGTGAGAGAATAGGTGTGGTTTGTCTTTGTGTTTTGCTTTGTTTTTTTAAGCAAGTGTGTGGCCAAGGAAAGCCCATCAGGAAGGTGACTTTTGAGTAAAGACCTGAAGGAGTGAGCGATGAAGATGTCTAGGGCGAGAGCATTTCTAGCAGACAACACAGCAAGTGCAAAGGCCCTGGGGCAGGAGTGTGCCTGGCACTCTGCCAGGTGAGGCAGCTGGAGCACGTAAGCAAGGGGAAGAGTTGAGGGCAGAGAGGTGAGGAGAGAGGTACATTGTGCTCCTTTGGAAGAAGGTGGAGTGAACCACGCCTAGGTTAGGAAAGTGACCAGTGGTAGTTTAGCGGACCAATGGGAGGGCCTAACATTGGACAGAGGCCCTCTGTCCATGGTCTGTCTGTCCTCCCTCCCTTTTCTTTTTTCTTTTTTTCCCTTCATTTCCTTAATTAATCCAGCAAATGTTTATTGAGTGCCAGAAATCGTTGTAGCCTCTTGTGAACTCAATCCAAAGGATTCTCCACCCTGCCCCCCTGACAAGACACCTCACAACGTCTGCCCCACATGCCTGGGGTGGGGCTGGACCCCCCCTCCGCCCCTCTCCATGCTCCAGATGTCAGCCCGTGTGTCCCTCACACAGGTGCAGAATGGCAGCGATGTGTGTGCAGAAAAGCCACCAAATGCCGGTTTCCAGGGCTGGTGAGTCTCAGACACACATATGAGGCCAGCGTGGAGCACACACAGTCTGTCCCTTCCTCTCCCTGGGCCTCAGTTTCCTCATCTTGGAACTGAACAGGGAGAGAGGACCTAAGACCTCTTTCTGATTCCCCAGAGCCCTGGGAGCACAGGGAGGGGCTGGGCTTGAGGGAGCCCCTCTACCCCGTTCTATAGGGAACTGAGCTTTGAACTTATAGGTCCCCTCGTGTCGTGCTCGCCAAGGCCTCCTCCTCTCCTCTCGACACGATGGAACCCCAGGTCTGAGAGGGGCATGTGTAGACCCTGGCTGCCCCCGCCCCACTCAGCTGCCCCAGGAGCCCTGCTTGGAAGGAGTGGCAGAAGAGCAGGAGGTCCCAGTGGTGACCCAACGCCAGCCAGGGAAGGGCGCCCCCCACCTGCTGCTCCCTGCCCCTGGCCCTGCATGGCCCCCCAGTTCACCCTGGCCCTCCATAGCTCTTCTAATTACATAGCCATAAAGCACAAATCTCTAACAATCCAATTAGTAACGCCATTACTGCTCTGTCCAGGATTAAAATTACCAATTAAACTGCTGTCGATTTTATCATCACTTAGGCTCGACACGACCAGGGCACTTCAGGCCACAGAGGCCCATTAGCGGCCCCTTGAGTGGGGTCTGACCAGGGCCAGGGCTGGGGGCCTAACTCAGCAGCTCAGAAGGAAGTCCCTCCACCCACCACCCCTGGCGTCCTAGTGCGCTGTCCCCAACATCAGGGACTCCAAAAGATCATAGCCCTGTTCCCTACGGAATCGGAAGCGGGCAGGGGAGGAGGGACTTCGGCAAAACCAGCCTCTACCTGGGCAGCGCCTCCAGTCTGGACCTCCCCCACGTTCCCCTCGTCAGACTCACTGTTTCATGGCCCCGTGTTTCAGTGCCAGGCCAACCTGCACAGCTGAGTCCCAGGACTAGGGGCCGTAAGCACTCATCTGAAAGCCTGGCCCCCACATCCCCTGCCCCCTCTCTCTGCTACCACAGTGCCCTCTGCCCACAGCCTCGAGGTGCCATCCTTACACGCTATCCCCACTGTGCTGGGGGCACCACTCTGATGAGCTACTCACAGGTCAGCACTGTCCATCTCCCAGGTGACAAGCAGGTGCTCCTTTGGGGGGCCCTCAGTGCCTTGTCTCAGCACAGGGGAGATCTTGGAGCACAAAGCCAGAGGCCAGGGAATAAGCAAGTGCTTGCCCTGCCTGGCGGTGAGGGGAGTGAGCTCCCCGTCCCTGGAGGTGTGCAAACACAAGCAGCACCCAGGCCGCATGGTGGCAGGTGGAGGCAGAAGCTCACACATGGAGAAAGGTAAATGTTGGGCTGGATGATTGAAGCCAGGTAAGTAATTTGCTTCTCCTGAGAAAGAATTTGAGATGTCAGGATCTGAGAACCCCCTTGGGAGGGCCAGAGGGTTCAGTTGTCTGATCTCCAGCCCTTGCCCTGGAGGTGCTTCCACAACAGGGGAGGGGCAGGGGCAGGGGCAGGGGCAGGGGAGGGGGCGGGGGGGAAGGGCCCGGGCAGCTGGAGACAGGGAGGTAGGCACCAGCCTGAGAACTCAGCCTGGTGTGCTAAAGGCTGCCGGTCCCCGGCATCACAAGGACCCCTCTGAGACACCACAGGAGCAGTGACGGTGAACGTTTGTGCTCTGCCCTGGACCCCGGGCTCAGTGCCTTCCCTGTCATCCTCCTCCTGTGCTCATCCTGAGAAATGGGTACACTTATTCCCAGGTGAGGCACCAAGACTCTGAAGTCCAACAACTTGCCCGAGGTCACACTGTTTCTCTCTCAGGTCTGATCCCAGAGGACATGCCGTGTGCCAGATGAGGCTGCAGAGCCCACCCGCAAGGTCTGCACATTTCAGCACCTGTGCAGCTCCTTGTTCAAATGGAAGTTTATGCGCAAGCTCTTTATGTCACACAAAGAAATGCAGAGAGGAGAGGCACTCTCGTCCCACTCCAGAGATGGCCAGAGCCTGCAAGGAGAGGCAACCTCCTCCCACCCCCACCCTTGGCCGATGCCCGGGCCGGCAGGACTTGGGGCCTCTTCTGGAGGAGCGGCTGCCCTGGGCAAATCGGTCAAGCATCTCATCAGAGGCGACAGACTGAGGCAGGGATCTGGGAGCCCAGAGCAATTAGGAGCTGCCTCGCGCCTGTCTCCTGCCAGCTGCCACAGCTGTCACTCAGGAAGTGGGCCTGGAGCAGGGGCTGGGCCCCTGATGCCCCAGCCAGTCAGCAGCCTGCCCAAAGGGGGAGACCGAGGCCCAAACGGGACCAGGGGCAGGGATCACTGTCATTTCCTGGGTGGGACACCACCAAGTTCTCCTCGCCCCTGCCCAGACTCAGTTTCCCCGACCAAGCCTTCTTCCCTGGAGCAGTGGTTCTAACCCTTGGAAGCTCCTGGGAAGCTTTTTAAAAGTGCCCTTGCCCAGGCTGCAGCCAAGCCGACTCTCTGGGGTGGGGGGGCCTGGGTGAGTGCCTGTGTCTGTCTCTCCCAGGCCAGGTTTTTTGCACTTATTGACATCAAACCCTGCCCCGAGGACTAGAAGCTTCTCTGTTCCTATGGCCATGCCTCCCTCTGCCTTCCAGACCATTTCTGGGCTCAGGGTAGTGTGAGAGCCAGAAAGGGAGGCTCTAAAGGTCCAGCCTCTCAGCAACGTGTCCCAGCACTGTGTGTGCCAGGGACAGAGGTACCAGGCACTGTCACCTTTGTCATCTCATCAGATCCCAGCAACCCTGGTTGGGTAGTGGCAGCGTCAACCCTATCTTACAGAGGAGGAAACTGAGGCAGGACTGGGTGTCACACCCAGGGCACAGAACTGGTAACAGCAGCCAGGTTTCATCCCAGCCACAATGGACTCCAAGTTCAGTGCTCTTTTTCTACCACCAAGCTGATTCTCAAGGAGTAACAAATTCAAGGACTTGTCCCTTTCACCCTGTTTCCCTCTAATGGACTCTGCCTCCTGCTCTGTCCTGTCTACCCCTGTCACCTGTGGGAGCTGGGCATCTAAGGGCTCAGAGAGGGTGCTCAGGGCAAGGCAAGATCAGAGCAGACAGGGGCCTCTGGGTCCTGGCCCGCACCCCTCACGGCTGGGTCTGCCTCTGCGGGTCTATAAATTCCATTATTCATCAAGTGACTGTGTGAGTTTTCCCGGACGATGAATATTTTATTCATCTCCACACACTGTCCCCAGCGGGTTCTTGGAACAATATTGCTCCCTAGCCAAGGAGCAGAGGCCAGAGCCTCTGCCCTCCCTGGATGTGCCCTTCCCCCACCAGCACCTCCCTGCCTCCCCCAGCAGTCCCCAAGTTTGGGCAGGGCTGCGGTCAGCAGCCCCGGCAAAACCTTGAGCTTGGTGCTTGCCCTCCCTCCATTTTGATATCCTCTTCCGGATAATGGGTTCATGTATTGCCTGTCAGGCCCTCCCAGATCCTTCCACAACTTTACCCGGTATGGCTTGGCCCTGGGCTCTGCCAGTAGCTCTCCCTGGTGCTGAATGTGGGTGGTGACAGGATGCTGGGGAACATGCTGGTTTTGAGAGGAGAGGGCTCCAGTCTCCGGCAGGGAGGCGGCCAGCCTCTGGACAGGGTAGTCCCCACTCCTCTCCTCTTGCCTCCCTGCCACTTGGTGGATTCTCCCAGAGTCACAGATGGGTCACCTCTCCCCGGGTTTCCAGCACCCTGAGCCAAGGACTAGTGGGGGAAGTCTGTGGAGACCCCTCTCTGGAGGGCCCACGAGTCTCCTGGTGGCACCCCAGGGAGTGCAGTGTGATGGCAGCGGCACCTTCCCCAGATGGGGGAGTGACAGACATAAATCACACCCTGTGATCTCACCATCTGCTCCCCTGTGACGTGCAGAGGAGAGGACAGGGCTGCAACGCCGAAGGGCGGGTGGGCTGGTGTGTGATCCTTCATTCATCCATTCATTCTCTCATTCATTCTTTCAGCAGATGTTCATCCAGCCCCTGCCACTTTCCCAAGCCCAGCCCAGTCCTGTGCCAGGCACTCGGATCTGGGGGGTGCGGACCCGGACCCTGGCCTCCAGAGCTGAGTGGGGTCCTCGCACACCTCTGAGCTTTTGCCCACCCTTGCTCCTCCTCCTGGAGTTCCCTTGACTCACAGTAAGAGCCACCATGTTCCGTGCCTGAGCACTTTGCGTGCAGGAACTAAGCATTCACTCTGGGGGCTGGCTGTGTTCCTATTTAACAGGTGAGTAAGCTGAGGTTCAGAGACACCCAAAGGCACATGTCCAGCTCTGGGTTCTCCATGCAGAACTCTTACTGCTCATGGCACTGCCTCCTCAACCGAAAGCCCTGTTTCCATGTCCTTCCTCTGTAAAAACTGCACCCCCCCCCCCCCGCCACCTGCCCTTCAGCAGGCAATGAGCTTCGGCCTTAGCCATGCTGCCCAGCCCTCTGGTGCTTGCTCTGTGAGCCCCAGGTACAAGCAGCTCCCCCTTATCCTCTGACTCCCAGCCTGGCTTGCTCGCAGGACCTGGCACCCAGGGGAGGCAGAGTTCCTCTGACCCTGAAAGGGCAGGGAGAGAGCAGCATGGCCCAGAGCCTGGATTCCCGTCCCATCCCTACCCAGCTCCTGCCTTGAGCTTGAACCCCAGCTCTATCTCATAACGCTGCATGACACAACCTGGTCCCTTCAGCTCCCTGAATGGGGGTGCCCTTGACCATGAGTGGGGTGTGGCCAAACTGCCTTCAGAGTCTTAGGGGACTCTGTGCAGGTCATGTGCACAGCCCAGGTGTAGCCCTGATGGCATGTGGAAGCTCCCTGGACACAGCCAGCTCCATGGGCCATGGCTTTGCACCAGGGGAGATGAGAGCGACTGGCCTGAGGTCAAGAATGACCCAAGCGGTGGGGTGCACCATGACCTTGGTGCTATAATCCCTTGGTGCTGTAAACCTGGAGGGTCCTGTCCCTTTGGCCTGGTGGGAACCTGTCCCAGGGAGCAGCCTGGTCACAAGATGGTCACAGACCAAGGCTGAGGCCAGGAGGAGGGCCCATGTCTTAGCAGACACCCACACCTTCCCTCAGCACAGACCTGCAGGTAGTGCTAGTCAGACCCACACAATTGATTTTTGCTTGATTTACTCGGGGACTGTTTCTGCCCGTCCTTTGAAGATTCTCTGCCTGGACAGCACGGCCGGGAGTCACAGGTGATGCAGTGGGAGCTCCGTCTGGCGAGCGCCAACATGCTGTGTGGCAGCCTCTTGGAAAGTCACCAGGAGCTGGGTTTCCCACCAGCCCCTCAGCAGGTTCCAGCCCACCTTCCCCAGACGTGGGGGTCCTGATTTAGAACTGGCTAGCCACTCAGTAAACACCAAAGGATTGAGCTGCTGTCATTCACGCTCCCCATCAGTACGTTGCAGCTATAATTATTATTGCATATTCCTCGGGGGGGGGATTTTCATGCTAATAGTAAACTCCCAAGAGACACAGGGAGGCCCTGCCAGGCACCTCTCATATGTTACATCTCTTCATCTTCACACTGCCCGGGAGGTAGCACTGCCACCCTCACTTCATGAGGGAAACCGAGGGCCCAGGAGGTTAAGGGAGGTGACTAAGGTCCCACGGCAGCAGCCCCAGGTCTGTCTGGCTCTGAGGTCCAGGTTCTTTCTTCCCCATTCCTCTGCTCCAGCAGAAGACCCAAGGGAGCTCAAAGCACTTAGCTCTAAGGGTGGAATGTCAGACCCGGGACAGGTGGAGTAGGAGGGCTTCGGGAGGGGCTTTTCTGGGGCCTCACACAGCCCCCAGCCCCAGGTCCTAATGGGCACCCAGCTGGCCCATAGAGGCTGGGGAGACAGACAGACAAACAGCTGGGGTCCTTCCTGGCTTCTCTGCAGGTTGTAGATGCTGCTGGGAGCTGTGTCCACAGCCAAGTCCAAGAAGTGCTGGGGCCCAGGCCTGGCCCAGCCCAGCTCAGCCAAGGCTGGCATCTCTCCCTGAGCCCCTCTCCCCAGGCCATGAGACAGGACTGTGATTAATCAGCGACAAAAGCAGAAAAATGTAATCAGCCTGGGAAGGGCAGGGCCGTGGAGGGCCGTGGCAATCAGCTGTCCCCCTGGGGCCGAGGGCTGATTGGACCAAAGGGGGCAGGGAGGTGGTTCCAATGGGGCCTCAAGGGGCGGGGTCCGCAGCTGGGGCCATGGCGAGGCCAGAGGGTCAATCCCTCCGCCATAAATATGCATGGACGTCTGCGAACACAGGCCCACACCTAGGGGCTGCACGCTGCCCCCCACCCGCCCACGGGTTTCTGCCCTCCCCTCCCAGCTTACAACCTTGGCACACACAGGTGTCCACACACACTCCCAACATGCGTTCATCTGCGTGTGGACTCGAAAACACATGTACGCACCCTCATGGATAACGGATACATGCACACGCATACTGCTCCCACGAACACCTGCCCCCTCACTCCACGCGCACACATGCTCTGGGGCCTGGGAGAGCCCTGCACAAGTATTGGGTCTAACCTGGAGCTACATGAACTGACAAAGCCTCACACCAGTCCCTACAGGCACCCAGCCACCTCTCTGTCCCCCACTGCCTCTGGGGCCTGGCTCCCTCTCTGCAGGCTGAGCGGTGGTGAGGGCTTGGGAAGGAGGCTCCACTGTTGGAGGCAAGGTCAGGTGCGAGGTCTCAGCCACAGGGCAGGGAAGCCTGCCCCAGAGCTGTCCTCAGCTCCTGCCTGCCGGCCCTGCCCCATGACCTTGGTCAACGCCCTTCTCTCTCAGCCTCAGTTTCCCCACTTTGGAGCCTCTCCTGGCACCAACACTCGGTTATTCTCTTCGAGGACCCAGGTGCCTGGGGCAGACCTCCCCTCGCTGCCAGGTATCTGGTCCTCAGTTCCTGGCTCTCTGTTCATGGGGGTGGGGGCCAGCCAAGGGGCTGGAAGGAAGGGCCCCACCCCCACCTTAATGTAATCCTGGTGGCTGCGGACTTGGTTTGTATGAGCGTTGGAGGGGAGAGTGATCCTCCTCAGGGAGAAAGGGGAGCCCGGGGCAAAGGGGAGAAGGAACCCTCGGCGGGCGAGGGGCGGCCGCACAGGGGCCGGCGGCGGGAAGGAGCGGGCGGGGTGGGGGGGGGAGCGTGAAGGGGGCGGGAGGCGGGCGGGGGAGGCGGGGAGCGCAGCCAGCGCGGCACAGAGCGAGCGAGCCAGCAGGGGAGGCGGCGAGAACCGGAGCGGCGGGCCGGGCGGCCGCGCCGGCGAGCGGACCAGCGGGCGGCGAGCAGCGCGCAGCGCGGAGCGCGCGGAGCACCAAGGAGCGGGAGCGGCGGGCGCAGCGCGCAGCGGCCCGAGCGGAGAGGCCCGAGCGGCGCCGCCCCCGCGGCCCCTGCGGGGCCCCCGCCGGGAGCCCGACGAGGGAGGGGACGGCATGGACCGGCGGCCCGGGACGCGGGGGCGCTAGGCCCCCGGAGGGGCGCCCCCCGCCTCGCCGCCACTGCCGCCGCCGGGCCGCCCTCCGTAGCCGCGCGCCCTGCCCGCTCCAGCCGCCCCCGGGGTCGCCGCCGGCCCATGAGCCCCGACCTCAAAGTTTGCGGCGGGCGGGCGGGCGCGGAGCCTCCAAGATGCCGTTCCACCCGGTGACGGCGGCGTTGATGTACCGGGGCATCTACACCGTACCCAACCTGCTGTCGGAGCAGCGCCCCGTGGACATCCCTGAGGACGAGCTCGAGGGTGAGTGCCCCGCCGGGACCCCCGCCCGCCGGCCCTCCTACCTGTGCGCCCAGGTGAAGCGCGGTCTAGGGGCGCAGGGGCTGGGGGCTGTCTGCAGGTGCCGCCTGCCAGGTGGGCACTCCAGCGAACGGCTGCGCGGGGAGGCAGGACGAGTTCGCACCCCTGGGCGCCGCGGTGGGGGTCGCCAAGGCGGAGGGGCGGCCCAGCCCCTGCCCGCCTGGTCCCCCGCGCTGCGGAAACTTGCCGGGCCCCGCAGCGGGGTCACGGGGCCGCGCAATCCGCGGTGACGGTGCGGCAACGCGGCGGATTGGGTTGGGGGGTCTGAGCTGTGCCCCCTCCGCCGGCCCGGCCAGAGCACCCGCATCTTGATCCCCTCCGTGGCGCCCGCCCGCGGCTCTGCGCTGGCATTGACATTCCGCTCGTGTCGCTTTTAAAATCCAATCTGCTCGGGCAGCGAGAGAAGGGGAGAGGGCGACTGCCCTGCTCCAGCCGGCTCCCGGGCTGCCCGCAGCCCCTCTTGCGGCCGTAGCCCCTTCCCCACAGCCCTGCGGGGACCCCCAGCCTGGAGCGCCAGAAAGGCGGCCCGGGAGGTGGTGGCGACAACAAGTGGCCAGATTGGGCGGCTTGGTTGAGATAACCAAGCCTGGTAGGGAAAGGCAGAGAGGCCGGGACCTAAATCTGTCCCCCTGGAGTCCCTCCACCTCTGGACATGAATGGGGACCTTAGGCAGCAGGTTAGGCGAGATCAGAGCAGATGACAGAGGCCAGGGTCCCTGGACAGAGGCTTCTGAGGAGCGATGAGACCCCTGGGGCCTGCGAGTTCTTTCCCTTCTGGGCTGGGGACAGGTGCTCAGGTTTTCCCTCCCCCCAGACCTCCTGGGGTCCCATATGGAGTGCAGTGAGGGGCTCTGGGCTGATGGGAGTCTTGGCCCCCTGGGATCTGCTTGTCTGCTGTTGGGGGAGGGGCTGCGATCACCCTGAAGCTGGGCCTCTCTTCAGGTACCTTAGGTCCAGGGGTCTCTGCGATCTGGGGCTCAACAGGGCCTTTAGGGGGTGCAGCTGAGACACCAGCGCAGTCAGGGATGATGGTGGGAGCACAAGCCATGGAGAGAGATCCAGCCTCATCCCCCAGCGCTGGAGGGAGCAGATCCTGGGGGAGTCAGACGGGATCAGGGGGAAGATCAAGGGGAGAAGGCAGCTACCCCCACCCCACCCCCACCCCCGCACTGCACCACAGACTGTGAGCCGCCTGCTTCTCACCAAGTCCCCCCAAAAGCCTCCAGAGGTTGGGAGAGCCATGGAAATGGAGCCTGATGTTTGAGGCGGGCAGGACAGATGGATGAGTGCCGCTACTGGGTCTCTGGCCTTGAATTCCAAAGCCCAAGTCCCTGCCCTGTCTGGGCCGAAGCCCAGGAACAAAAAGTCTCATCCAGGGCCTGGGAAAAGGAGGGAGTATGATGAGGGACAAGAGGGCAGGGGATGGGGCATAGGCTGTCTCTTCCCTAACACTGTCTTCTCCTGCCCTGGGCCACTGCAAACCTCTTAACCAGTTTCCCCTCCACAGACCCTCATCCACACCTTCCTCCTGGCCACGCGGGCAGGGGTAAACATTGTCCCCCTACACCAGGCAGCTTTCCCCTCATTCCCTCCTCTTGCTCCCAGCACCCCACCATGACCCTGGCAGCCCTGCTATGGGCCTCACTGGTCCCTCCTCTCCTGATCTCCCAGCCCTGGAGTGCAGACCCCAAGGAAGGGGAGAAGCTGAGGAGGCTGGGGTGCAGGGGTGAGCAGGGCACAGGGCGGGCAGTGCAGGGGCAAAGAGGCCGCAGGCTCCCGTTGGACCGCATGGCGGACATGCTGGCAGGAGCCCAGGAACGTTAGTCACCAGCCACACCAAAACGCACTCCCTGCTTCTCTCCTGTCCACTTCTCCTGGGCCCTGTGAAGCAGGAGGACCTGGCACAGGGGGCATCTGAAGGGCAGAGCCCTCCCTGGGGTGGGCGGGATGGGGCATCATGGAGCAAACAGATGCCTGGTGGCCCCAGCCCATCTCCCGGCCTGCGGGCAGCCATGGATGAGGACAGGAAGTCCTCTGTGATCGGCCCCCTTCTTGGCTGCAGGCACTCTGGAAGCCCTTCTCCTAGGAGACCAAGTCTCTGCAGGCCCCAGTGGGCCTTGAGTGCCAGGGCTGGGTGGGAAGGGTGACCATCCACAGCACAGATCCCCCCTCTGCCCCCTCCACCTCCCCAGTGCCTCATCAGTGCTCCTGCCCCAGGGTAGTGTGGGTAAGACCCAGGCTCTTTGCTGGGAGCATGCCCATCACTGCGCGAGCCACACGTGCCGAGGAGAGGGAGCCCGGCAGCTTGGGATGAAATGCTACAGACAGTACGTGCCTGCCTGCAGAAATCCAGCGGGTGGTTAGTCCGAGGGGGAGGAGGACTAGGAAGGGAGGTGGAGAGCACCGGGTTAAGGTGAGGGCTTCCTAGCCAAGCAGCAGTGGGTTCGAGTTCTCTGCTCCTTCAATTTACGGAGTGACCTTGGGCAATCACTTGCCTTTCTTGCCTCGGTTTCTCCATCTGTAAAAGGGGGTTGACATTGCCCCTCCCCAGGGCTGCCAGTGACAGAGGATGTGATGGAAGTGCTCAGCACAGGGCCTGGCATGCAGTGGGGACTCGGGGACTGGGACGCAGCAGCAGGGAGGCTGAGGGGTGGGGGTCGGGGAAGGCCCATGAGGAAGGAACACAGGGTATGCAGGGGGGCCGGGCCAGAAAGGCAGGCTGGGGGAGAGGGTGGGTGGAAAGAGCCTTGAAGGTCTGGCAGAGGCACCCGGGGACCCCTGGATGGCAGTTGGCCGGGTAGACGTGGCTGGGCAGAGCTGGTCTGGGTCCCCCAGCCTCCCTTGAGGCGGAGGTACAGGATCTCCCAGATTCTCCCTGAGATGCACACAACAGAGCCCCCCTGGCCTGTGGCAGTGCTGAGGCTGACCCCAGTGGCGTCGACAGGCTTGAGCACCTGAGGGTGGGAATTGGGGCAACTGCAAGCCCTAGCCTGGCCCTCCCTCTGAGAGAGGAGAAGGAAGACAGACGGACAGGCAGACAACCACCAGGGCAGAGGTCTGGGCTTGGCACTTGACCTGCTCAGTCAGATGGTGGAGCCTGCAATGAGAGTGGCCAAACGGGGGCGTTCGGGGTACGGGGGGGCAGAGGAGTCCCTTTTCCTGCCCCTCTTCTCTGCAAGCCCAGCAGCCGCCTCTGTCAGGCTGGAATCTCGGGGAGGCCAAAGTGCTGGGGCGTGGGGCCAATGCCGCGGAGAGTGGCCGTCGCTGCAGAGGACAGACACTGCCCCCCTCAAAGTGACCTCCAGCCCACGCACTCCCTCTCTGGACTCTGGCTCCCTGACAGTGCTGGCATCCCTTGGGGGCGGTTGGGGACTCAGGCCCTGACGCAGCTCCTCGGGCCAGGGAGGGGATTGAGGGCATCAGGCTGGAGGTGGCAGGTAGGGACCAGTGTCGGCCCGGAAATCCAGAGGCCCTGCCAGCCCTTCCCTGGGCCAGGCTTCCCCATGCCAAGATGGAGCACAGCAGGCTTCCCCTGGCCTCATGGGGAGCGAACAGAGCGAGGCTTTCGGGAAAACATGCCCAGCTGGGATGTGCCGATGGCGGCAGCAGCAACAGGAAAGCCATGACACCCACCCCACTCTGGGAGCCCCCAGCAGAGTCCAGCCTTCAGAGATGGGGCAAGAGTCACGTTCCCATCTCAAAGGCGAGGCTCTTGAGGTTCAGAGAGGGAGGTGCCTTGCCCAGGTCACTCGGCTGCTGAGTGGCAAAGCCAGACTCCAAGCCCGGGCCCCCAAGTCCTGGCACCAGCAAACAGGAAGGCCGGCCTGGTGCTTGAAGCTCCTCTAGTCCTCCCTCTCCTTCCGGCTCTGCCAGAACGTCTGGGATGTTCTGATTTATAGCATCCTGTTCTGAGCCAGGCCCAGCCCCAGCCAAGCACTTACATGCTTGATTTTCTTATTTAGTCATTTCCGCAGCCCCATTGTACAGGTGAGCAAACACCCACTCAAGGGCACCAGACCAGGATGCGGGAGAGCTGGGATCTGACCCTGAATCTGTGTGACTTAGTGCTGATTCTCTGGCCGAGAAGGTAATCCCTGAACTTGGCCTCAGAAATCAGCTGGTGCTGGGTCACAGCTCTGAGCAAGGGCGAGGACACAGAGTAAGACTGAGGTGTGAGCCAGGCGTGCCAGGGAGGAGTGGCTGAGGCGACACTTGAATGAGGAGGTGGCGGTCTTTGGATTGATCTAGTGGTCTTGGAAGGTTAGTCCTGCCTGAGAAAGGGCTGACCCTGGACCTGTCGCTTGCCCGCGGACCCCAAGATTCACCTGCCCTCCACTGTCTCCTGTGCGTTTTCTCAGGACTTTTAGAAGGAGATCAGGGGCTCCAACTGGAGCAGCCCTGGGCTCTGGGAGCCACACTTGGCCCCTGTCAGTGTGGGAGGGACAGCCTGGACCCCAATTCATTGCAGGGGAGAGAGCCAGCACCCACTGCAGCCCCACTGTGGGTCCAGGGTTTTGCCATCCCACCCTGAGCTCTCCCAACCAAGGACCCAGAAGGATGGGGTGCCTGCCTTGGGCTCCCCAAACCAGCCCCTGACCTGGGGGGGTCTGAGGATGGTTCCCCCACCCCTGACTTCGGCTTGATCCCCCTCCTCTGGGTGGCCCATGGAGTGAGGGGGTCCTTAGGGACTGCACAAGGGGACAAGCAGCATCCTCAGCCTCCCTTCCTGCTTCTTGCCTGCTTGGGGAGTAGAAAGCAAACGCTTGCCCTTACTAGCATCATTTGTAAACTAAGAGTAAATGGGCTCTGAGTGATGACCCCACACCAAGTGGAGCATGAACTTCTGGTCAGCTCCTTTGTGTGTGTGCTCCAGATGGGTGGGCTCCCTGAATCAGTCATTCATTCACTTAACCACTTATTAGCAAATGGTTATGCTTGAATGACAGGCAGTGTTCCAGGTAGCGGGGACACAGCGGTGAACAAGACTGACCTGGCTCCTGCTCTCATGGCGCCTCTAGTTCACAACCTGGTGTGGTCAGGAAGGAATCCTTGGGGGAAGAGTGGGGTCTGTGGGAGCCCAGAGGAGGGCCAGAGTCAGCTGTGGGGGCAGGGAGGGCTCCAGGGAGGTGATGCCATCCACGCTGGGAACCAGGGATGTATCAGAATTCACCATGGTGAGGGGAAGAGCATTCCAAGCAAAAGGAGCCTCATATTCAAAGGCCTGGAGGTGGAGCAGCCCTGGTGCCCACCATGACTGAAAGGGCCCCTAGGGCTGGAGTTCAGGACACCTGAGGTGGGCAGAGCCCGTGGCTGGGTCAGGAGGCCAACAGTGCCAGCCAGAAACCTAAGTGTGTGTGTGGAGGGCTGGGCAGAGGGTGTGCCTGGCTGCATGGTCAGTGCCTTCCTCTGAACCCAAAGACTCCCAGGTGATTGGAATTCCCTTAGCAGCCTCCGTAACTGCTGGGCCTCTGCTCACACACCTCTGGGGAAGGGGAGCTCACTACCTCCTCCGTGGCCCTGGAAAATTCAGGTGGGAGTTGGCCTGGAGTTCCCAGAGTCCAGGGTTTACAGAAGCCCCTGGGCCTGGCCCAGATCTCCCTTCCCAGCTGCTCTCCTGGCCAAGGGGCCACTGGTTAGGAGACCAGGTTCTCAGGCCCTGCCTGGGATGGGTAGGGGGTGGTCCAGAATCAGAGGGTCTGGGGGCCTAGGCAGCTCAGGTGTGGCCCACCGACTCTGTCTTGGCCTGCATGTCAACTGGAACCTCCAGGCATTGGCTGTAGATGCCAGGTGGGAGGAGCCTGATGAAGTTTGGGGCTTCAGCCCAAGCCACCTTGCCGTGTGGCTTGGGACACATGGCCACCCTCTCTGGGCTACAGTGGGTCCAGCAGAATCAGGGGATGACCCCAAGGTGCAGGATCCCACAGTTTCAGGGGCTCACAGACCCTCTAGGCCAGGCCTGGGCCAGCCTAACTCCTGCCCTCACCAGAAACAGCCCTGACTCCACACCGGCCACCTAGCCTCTCTGGGCCTCACTTTCCAGGCGGGCAGCGTGGAGCATCTCATCTGTCTCTCCTTCCAAATGCACGCTCGCACGCACACACGCACACTCGCACGCACGCACATGAGCTCACCTCTGCCCGCGAATTGAACAAGGAGACCCCCGGGGAGCTGGAGCAGAGAGGGTGGGAGTGGATTGAGATTCACTCCCCACCAACGGGAAATGTTCTGTAGGACCCTTCTTGGGCTGAGTAACAATGAAGGGACAGCAAACAGAGAAACAGAGGTTAAAAAAAAGGGTGAACGGGGAGAGGTTAGGACCCTTCAACCCTCAACAGTTCCTGGATGTCCTTGGTAAAACCCTTTCATCCTTACACCGTTACCGCCCAAGGCTGGCCCAAGGCCACTCACGGGGTTGCTTGTTCCCAGGCTCCCAGCCCAGTGCCTTGCTCCCCACCCCTGAGTCACCCAGGTCCTCAGGCCTGTCTCCCCCTCCATACAATGGGTGGGGGGAGTGACCCCCCCGCACCTGAGCTGGCCTGGGGCTGCTCCATCCATCCTCTGTCTTCCCCCAAACCTTGGGCTCCGTCTGGGAGGCAGTCTGCACTGAGCTGTCAGCCCATTAGCTCGGAGCCGCGGCTGCCTCACGTGGCCGCCATTAATGAGTGTTGGCCAGTGTTAAGGAGCTGAGCCTGGGGAGGAAGAGCAATGGGGATGAAGGGACGGGGGATGGAAGGGGGGGTGGGCAGGGAAGCCTTTGGCTGATCACAGAGGACCGGCTGCCTAGCCCGGCGTCCTCCCCTGCACCGTGGGACCCGTGGTACCGGCCACACGGGGTCGTCGTGAGCACGCCTGGAGAGGCTGTTGGGAGCCTGGCACGCGGAGCCGGAGACCCCCGGGGCTGTCTTGTCACTGCCGCGGGGCCTGGGCACCTTTGCTGCCTGCTTGGCCTGCCCTGAGCTCCAGGGAGGCAGCGCTGTAGTGGACTCTTGAGCCACTTGCCAACTGTCTCTGACCAGACCTTCGGGCTCTAGAGGGGAAGGGGGGATTCTCCATCCCGGGCTCAGGCTATGGCGTCTGGGATCCTGGAGGTCTGGGGAGTGGGCTGTCGGGGACAGGAGTGAGGTCTTGACCTGCTCTGCTCCTCCCACAGAGATCCGAGAGGCCTTCAAAGTCTTCGACCGCGATGGCAATGGCTTCATCTCCAAGCAGGAGCTGGGCACGGCCATGCGCTCCCTGGGATACATGCCCAACGAGGTGGAGCTGGAGGTTATCATCCAGCGGCTGGACATGGACGGTGAGCCCTGCCCGCTGCCTGTTTCCTCACCCCTCACCTGGTGGGGGGGGCCAAGTCTGGGGCCTGAGCCACCGAGACTGAGCCCATGGGGGGCCTCTCACTCTCCCCACTCCCAGCCAGCCTTCCAAGCCCATGGCTTGGGTTTGCAGCCAGGTCTGGCCCCATTTCTCAGCCTGGAGAATTGAGGCTAGAGAGAGTATGACAGCCCCAGCCATACCCAAAGGTTGGAGATTCTGCCCCTCTCACTCTGTGTTCCAAGAAATTTTTAAAGTACAAATTTTTTTTTTTTTATAAATTTTTATTTATTTATTTTTGGCTGCGTTGGGTCCTCGTTGCTGCACGCGGGCTTTCTCTCGTTGCGGTGAGCGGCGGCTACTCTTGGTTGCAGTGTACAGGCTTCTCATTGCAGTGGCTTCTCTTGTTGCGGAGCACGGGCTCTACGCGCGTCGGCTTCAGTAGTTGTGGCGTGTGGACTCTAGAGCGCAGGCTGGGTAGCTGTGGCGCACGGGCCTAGTTGCTCCGCGGCATGTGGGATCTTCCCAGACCAGGGCTCGAACCCGTGTCCCCTGCATTGGCAGGCAGATTCTTAACCACTGTGCCACCACGGAAATCCCTAAAGTACAAATTTTTAAAGTAAAACGGATATACTAAATACCCCACTTCCCATCACCAAAAATAAAAAATCAATTTAGTTGTAAATATTTGCCACCTGGCATTTAATCAAGGAAAAACTCATAAGAACCAGTAATGCCCAGTGCCCTCCGCTCATCCTCCTCTGGCTGCCTCCCCCACCTCATCTCCGCCCAGAGAGCAGGTGATGACCTGGGCAGGCGGTCCCCCATCCTGAGCTTCATTTCCTGTCTGTGTGGTGGGGAGGAAGTCCGGCCCCACACCTGCTCCAGGACAGCAGCAGGGTGATGCGAAGCCATGTAGGGTTCAGAGGGAAATGTGTCTCCCACACGCAAGGCCTGCTCAGGGCCCACCTGCTGCGTGCCACCCCCCCCCCCCACCTTGTCAGGTGGGGCCTCAGCACACTCGGTGGCTTCAGCATGAGCCCAGAGACTGGCACATCAGGCTCTGAGGAGAGGACCTGCCTGAGGTCCCATGGTGGCCCAAGGTGCCCAGGTGCAGCCTCACCAGCTGACTGGAACTGTGCCCGCTCTAGGTGATGGCCAAGTGGACTTCGAGGAGTTTGTGACCCTCCTGGGACCCAAGCTCTCCACCTCAGGGATCCCAGAGAAATTCCACGGCACTGACTTCGACACCGTCTTCTGGAAGGTACTCCCTGGCTGACTGGGACCCAGGGCTGTGTGCACAGTGAAGGGCTGTACTGGGCCAGCGAAGGGTCAGGCCCACACCATAAAGGGGGGGATGACACCCCCAGGCTCTGTCCACTGGACGTCTTGTCTCCCAGCGGGCCATGGGGTTCCCTGGGGAGGCTGGTGTTGGTCGAGGACTCAGAGAATGGAGTGAGTGGTTCCCAGCCCTCCAGAATCTGGAGGCTGGTCGCTGGCTTGTGTGGCTGCAGGTGCTGGGTGGGGACCGTGGTGGTGCTGGTGGCCAGAGCGCTGTGTCTCCCCCAACCCAAGTGTGACATGCAAAAGCTGACCGTGGACGAGCTGAAGCGGCTGCTCTACGACACCTTCTGTGAGCACTTGTCCATGAAGGACATCGAGAACATCATCATGACGGAGGAGGAGAGCCACCTAGGCACGGCGGAGGAGTGCCCCGTGGACGTGGAGAGTGAGTGACCCACCCCGGGACCCCACGGGCGGGCCGACTGCTCGGGCAGGGGAGGAACCAGGGGCTTGCAGAGGGGAGCTGGGGGCCTCCTTGCCTGCCCCAAACCTTGCGTCCCCGTGTGCCCCGCGGGACGAGCCCATGTGCAGAAGTGCAGGCGGCTCCTGAGTCCATCGCTTGGCTGTCCCCTTCTCTCTCTGGTGCTCCCCGGCGGCGGGCGGCCACAGCCTGCTCCAACCAGCAGATCCGTCAGACGTGCGTGCGCAAGAGCCTGATCTGCGCCTTCGCCATCGCCTTCATCATCAGCGTCATGCTCATCGCAGCCAACCAGGTGCTGCGCAGCGGCATGAAATAGGCGCCACCTGGGTGCCCTGTGGGGCGCGCGGTGCGTGGAGCCCCCTCCACACCCACCGCCGCCCGCAGTCCTCTCCCTCCACCGACTCCCTGGGCCACCACCGCGTGTACTTCAGGGCCTGGGCGTCCAGCGGCACCACCCCGCCCGCCCCACGGGCCTTGCATGGAGCTGTGGCCCAGCTGCAGAGGGCCTGGTGGTGGCTCTGAGGGTGGCCCTGGCCCTGCCTGCACCCTGCCCGTGCCCCACCCTGGCCTGTATGTAGCACTAACTTTTCCCGCTGTGCAGGGGCTCCTGGGAAATTAAGGAGGAATTTATACAGGGCCCAGTAGCTGCAGGTCCCTTGGGCAGGAGGAGGCATTGTGTGCCCAGGGCCACACAGCCAACCCAACCCTGGTCCCTCAGGTCTGCCCAGGGCCATGGAGGGGAGTGCAGGGGACAGAAAGCCTCCTCCTGGAGGGCAACATGAGGCTGGGGTCTCCTGGGCCCTTCTCCCTGGCATGGCCTGAGGAAGCCCCCGGCCTTCTGCTGAGTCCCTTCCTCTGACCTTCCTTAGACTCAAACCCAGCCCTCCTCCACACACCCACTAGGGCTAGAGAATCAGCCCATTTCAAAGATGAGGACCCTGAGGCTCAGAGGGCTCTCAGATTTGGCCTCAGTTCCCCCATCAGTGGTGATTTTTAGGCAGGGCAGAAGCTCACGGAAGATGGAGCATCTGAGGTGGCCCAGCTGCCACCTCACCCATTGGGCCCCCCACCAGAGGCCCAGTGACCTGAGGGCCACATCGCCCACCAGCACCCCAGCACAGTGGAGTGCAGTGGAGGCAGGAAGCAGAGCTGGGGCCCAGAGGCTGCGAATCCCCTGAGCAGCCTATCTGGTCTCCCTACCGACTGGGGGGCTCCTCCAGGGCAGAAGCCACCCCTGGTGTCAGTGCCAGGAAGCTCAGCCAGGCCACTCTCCCAAGCTCAGGGCCCGTCCTCCTGGGTCGCCCACTTCTCCGCACCATCCAGGCCGGAGACCCAGCTCCCATCCCTGGCCAAGCTGTGCCATCTCACGGTCGGGCACCAGCTCAGCACGGGCTGATGTGGGGGCCAGGATGGCAGACTGAGCCCTCAGCTCCCCTCCCCAGATCCGGGGCTACTGCTCGCCTGGGCGAGTCACAGCCACGCTGGCTGCCCCCTGCCCAGCTGTGCTGAGCCTCTGCCGGCCCCCAAGGGAGAAGGGCAGCAAGCACCGGTCACCCTGGAGAGGACCTCACTTCACTCCAGTCCTGCCCATCAGCTGACCCAGGGCCAGAGCACGGAGCTGAGGGCGCCAGGCAAGGGGCAAGAGCAGCCGCACAACGGTGGTGACAGACTTTCTTTATAAACATCTGGAAGGAAGTCTTCTCAAGATGTCCTGTTGGGGTGGGGGTGGTAGAGCTGCCTGGCTCAGAACCAGGACCAGGGCTGCACCTGGTTGGGGAGGACGCTTAGGCCTCAGAGAGGCCAGGCCAGGCCCAGTCTTTAGTTTCAGATGCTCCATGGGGTGCAGCAGGAGGGGGCCTGGGTGTCCCCCGTACAAGCCCTTATCTTGATTGTGGCTGATTGGAGGGCTGACTAGGCAGGGATAAGGGACTCAGCCCCACTGGACGCTGGGCTGCAGGGGCCAGCCCCCAGGTGGGGGTGCCCGCAGGGATGGAGGAAGCTCCTGGACTGGTGGCCAGCCCACTGGGTACTGGAAGACGGTGGCTCTGATGGGTTCAGCCCTAGAGGGAAAGAGAAGAACAGAGAATTAGTGTGGAGCACAGCCCAGGCCCAGGTGGGGGCACCCGCCTCCAGCTCACCCTCCCCACCACCCAAGCTGTGGGCAGGGGCAGCTGCCTGTATCACCTTTCTGGAAGGCAGAATCTCAGAAACACGCACACCCTTTGAGTCAGCCACCTCACCTCTAGGATTGAGCCCAAGGAAATAGGGGGGCTGTGGGCAGAGACTGAGCTATAAGAAATGGAAATAACCTAAGTGTCCACCTGTGGGGGACTGATTAAATATATATGCACGTCCACAGCAGAGAATGCTATGCAGCCTGCGTGAGAATTAAGGCAAACTTATATGCACTGACGAGGAAAGGTGCCATGATGTACTACTGTGTGAGTAGGGAGAAAAAGCAGCTTATAAAATAATGTATATAGCATGATACTATTTTTGTTTAAAGATATATAGCATATATAAATGCATAAAAAAAAACCTGGAAGACACAGCAAAATGTTAACAGTGGTTCTATCTGAGTGGTGCAATTATGGGTGATTTTTTTTTACTTCTTTATACTTTTCAAGAAAGTTTTTCAAGCACGCAAGCCTTTGAAATGAGAAAAAAATATTGTCTAAAATTTTTTTAAAAGCCTCATTTCTCATGCTACTCACTCCCCTTCCCCTTAAGGTCCACCGCCCCCGGAGCCACCTCCTAAGACCCGGGGCCTATCTGAAGCGCCCACCCTGTGTGCTCAGCCCGGGGTGGCCCTGTCCTAAGGGAGCCACTGAGGCACAAAGGCAGCCTCCCCACCAACTGCTCCACATTCCGATCCTTCTGGACTCGACCCCCACTCAGACTGCCGCTCCAGGGCTGCTCTGCCCCTCAGGCTACCTTGAACTCACTTGGGAGCTCACGTCGCCCCTGTAGGGCTGGAGCTCTCCAAGGGGGAGAGACCAGGGGATGGGGTGGCGTCCATCTGCTCCCGCAGTGCCCAGAGCCGGGCCTGGCACAGGGAGCCACCCAGTGAACGTTTGCTGATGAAAACAGCCATGCTGAGCGCTATTACTGCCTGGACACTACTCTGGGCCAGACACCACGGCTGAGAGGAACCTCAAGAATCCTTACTGAACCCCATTTTATAGATGAGGCAACTGAGGTGCATGGAATCAGTCATGGGCCCAAGTGACACAGTCTAGAATGGGGGGTGAGAGGCCGGAATGCCACCTACACGTGGGCCCCAGATGTTGGCCCCTCATGCTTCTGCCCCCAGCCCAGCCCAGCCCAGCCCACCCCCAGGCCCCACTTTCAGTGAAGGTGAGGCCCTGGCAGGCTCAGGGGCCCAGTGGCCAGGCCTCTGCAGGAAGGGAGCGTCCCAGGCCCACTGAGAGAGGTTTGAAGGCTCGGCCAGCCACCCCTCCTGGGCCTGACCTGCTGTCGGACTCAGAGCAAGGGCTTCAGGCAGCCCCGGTGCAGCCTCTGGGGCCTCCCGTGGCGTGAGGACAGGGGAATCCCTGCTCGGCTGCCTGCTGCCCACTGGAAAGCACAGAAAGCGGCTCCCAGCATGATTTATGGTGCCGGGGAGATTTTATAAACTCCACCAGGCGCAGAGAAGGGTGGGAATGGAGGAGGCTCCGCAGTTGCTGAAAGGGAGAGCCCCGGCTGCCAGCCAAGCCCCGGCTCCCTGTGGGGCTGGGGTGACCGCAGTTCTCCTCAGAGAGGGTGTGATCCATCCGGGAGCCCCTTCTTGTGAGCCTCAGGCCCTTCCTCTAGGACACGGGGCAGACTCCCGGGCAGCTGAGGCCTCCCGCCAGGAGAAGGGCGCGTTCCCCGGGCCTCAGACATGCGGGCCCCGAGCCCCTGGAGCACACCCCTCCAGCCTGCACAGAGCAGACGGGGACGCAGGTGCGCAGGACTCTGCTCGTGGCTTCTTTCTCGGCCTGTCTGCCCCGCCACAGGGACAGGGCAGCTCTCTTTCACCTGTCCCCAGCCATGGTCCTAATTAGAAGGAGAGTCTTAGGGAGGCGCCTGGGCCAGAACAGTAGCACCAGCCCTGAGAGGGGTGCAAAGGTTAAGATTAAGACGGATAAAGTCACAATCTGAAGAGCCAACAGTGGAAAGCAGCGGCGAGCACTGGCCTCGCGGGGATCAGCCTGCTCACCTGAGGCTGGCCCATCCCTCCCCCTACTGTCTGCTCCCAGCAGGTGCCTCAGGGTCAGTCTGCTGGGGCATGGGGGTGGGACAATGCACCAGGCTGGGGCCCCATTGAGCCTCCATCTCCCCTTTACAAGGACGGTTGGCCCAGCTCACCTTGAGGGCTCCGCTCAGCCTGTGAGGTCAGAGCCCTCGGGTCTGGGTGGCCCCAGGTGGGCCAGGCAGCCATCTCTACCCTGTGTCCTGGGGGGAGGACACAGACACCCAGAGAGGAAGAGGGGCCACCAGACCCATCCCCACGAGGCGCCCATGGCACTAATACTCAGGAATAGTCCTCCAGGCCGGGACCCTGCTCCCCCAAATGCTCTCTCATGCAGCCAACATGTCCTGGGTCTGTGCCAGGCTGATGACAGTGTGAGCTCAGAGCCGTGAGGGGGAGGCCCGGGGGTGGAAGGGGAGAAAGGGGAGATGTCTCAGCTAAAGCTTGAAGGATGAGTCTGACTTTGCCAGGCAGACATGGTGGGGGTGCAGTTCCAGGCAGAGGAAATAGTGTGTACAGGGTGCCCCGAAATCAGAAACGCCCACCACACCTAACCAGCTGCCAAGCGTCCGGCGGGATTGACAAAGAGGCCAGATGGGAGAGGTGAGAAGGTGACCCCCAAGGGCCGTGGAGGCGGCAGGGAAGTTCTCCGGGGCCTGCAAGCTGGGCTGCAGAGTCCGGGTCCCCCCGATGGGGAGGAAGCCCAGGAGGGTTTCAGCAGGGCCGGGGCCAGGGAGTGTTCTAGAAGCTGGTTGGGGACTTCCCTGGTGGCGCAGTGGTTGAGAATCCGCCTGCCAGTGCAGGGGACACGGGTTCGATCCCTGGTCCGGGAAGATCCCACATAACGTGGAGCAACTAAGCCTGTGCGCCACAACTACTGAGCCTGCACTCTGGAGCCCACGTGCCACAACTACTGAAACCCGTGCGCCTAGAGCCCCGTGCTCCGCAACAAGAGAAGCCACCACAATGAGAAGCCCGCGCACCGCAACAAGAGTAGTCCCCCGCTCGCGGCGACCAGAGAAAGACAGCACCCAGCAACAAAGACCCAACTCAGCCAAAAATAAATAAACAAATACAATTTAATAGAAGCTGGTTGGGGCTGTTGTGTGGAGGATGCACTGGAGGAGCAGAGGCGGGTAGGAGACCAGGAGGGGCTGCCGTGATGTCTAGGAGAGCCAGGGCGGGTGAAGGGCAGAGAGGGCACTGTTGCCACAGGGCTGCCTTGATGGTAGGAGACGCAGGGAACAGAGAGAGGCAGCCTGCTGGCTGGAATCCACCTCCCCGACCCCACGGAGTGGGGGCCAGGGACGCAAGGGCAGAGCCCAAAGCCTGTGGGCCTCAGGGTGTGGGTATCATTTTTCATGAGACCAACCTGAGGGGAGAGGGCTGAGGAAGACCGAGGCTGTGATGGCAAAAGCAATGATAAATGGTCACCTCCCTCCTAACAACCTCCTTTTCTCAAGGCTGGACTGGCCTGCTCTGCCCAGAGAGTAATTCATTTTGGCTCCAAGCCCTCAGGAGGCAGGTGGACAGGTGCAAAGGCACAGAGAACAAGTGGAAAAGCAGGTCCCCTGGAAGGGGCCAGGTTGGGTGGTCAGTGGGAGAGGAGCCCGGGGGATAGGGTTCAGCCTAGGGTGGTCCCCAGCGGCAGGCTCTATTCCAGAAACAGTCACTGCCATCCCAGCAGCCGGCTACTGCCACTATCACTGTAGACTTCCGGATGCAGTGGCCAACCACTGCACTGGCCCTTGGCCAGCCCTAGACCTGGTAACACAAGTGGCCCAGGGTCCAAAGCCAGGGCAGAGACCTAAGCTCTCTCTCAAGTGACAGCTGAGTGCTGCTAAGAGTAGCAGGTGTGTGACCAAGGCAGTCACAACCTCCTGGAGGGGTAGAGATTCCTCAGCTACAAACTGGGGGGACCAATCCCCCTAAAGGCCGGGGCTGAATGCCGGACACACCACGGCACCAACACACCCGATTATCATGTGGTCACCACACTTCCTGCAACTCTGGGCCCGTCATTCAGTCTCAGTTTCTCCATCTTGTCCCCTAGTCCTCTGAGTCTCATGGTCACAGGCACGCTGCCTTAGCACAGGGACACATCTGTTCCTAGGAAGGGACTTGAGGGCACCCATCTCTACCCAGCCCCACGCCCCCTCAGCCCAGCCACAGGGTCTCCCTGAGCCCTCGGAACAAGCCCAGGGGGTGCTCAGGCCTCTGGGGCTCACTCCCAGCAGAGGAACCACGGAGGCGGAGCGGGGAGGCGGCTGGGTCCAGGGAGCGGGGGAGCGGGGAAGCCCCCAGAGTTCTCTGAGTGGCCTCAGGCCCAAGCCTGGGGTGCAGGACATGGGTCCCTGGACCAGTCCCGAGGGGGGCGCCCACACTACCAAGATCACAATCACTTCTGACAGGACCAGACGGAAGGGACGTCACACTCTAACACAGGAGTCATGACTGTACTATATATTTTCAAGGTTGGGGGACAAACTGGGCACAGATTTAAAAACAATTAAAGTTAATTTTAAAATAGCTTAACGAGCTCTCCTCACTGAGGCACGGAGAAGGCAAGAAGCTTGGCCCTCATCTCCTGGCGGAGCCTCAAGGGAAGGCCTCACCCCACAGACTGTCCCAGCCAGGCTGCTGTCCCACTAGGCCACACCACAGAGATCACCGGGTCCGAAGCCCCAGTGCAGGACGGGAAAGGAGGCAGCCCGGCACGGGGTGACTTTACCAAGTCAGGCAGCTCACAGGCACATCCTCTAGCCCTCTTCCTCCCTTCTCTCTCTTTCAATACCTGGTAGAAGACCCCAGGAGCCCTGGCTTTGGTCTTGGCTGTGACCTTGAAGAGGAGAACCTGGGACGGCATGCAGCACACACCTGCGGGCTCCTGACCCAGGGTGCTCCCCATACAAGGGGTAAAGGGCACCCCGTCCACTTCTGAGCATCCTGAGTGCTGGGCCCAGGCAGCAGCTGGGCCAGCCCCACCCCAGCCCCCTCCTCGAGGAGGCAGTGGGACAATGACAAAGAGCCTGTCACACGCCTGTGCAATCCCAGCTGTGCCTGCTCTGAGCTGTGTGCCCTTGGACAAGTCACACCATCCCATGAGCCTCACTTCCCCTTCTGCAGGGTCGGAGCAACCATGCCTATCTGGCAAGGCCTAGAGGGGACAGTGTGGTGACTGGCTTTCTGGGGCCTCAGTAACCACAGTCAGGCCTCTCCCTCTGGCAATGGACTTGGTGATGTGGAGTCAAGCTGGCTTGGCCACCTGCCCCCTTCAGCCACTGCAAACTCCACTAAGGCAGGGGATGAGGCCTAGGCATAGGAACCTTCAGGCAAGTGCCCTTCAGCCTCTGGCCAGGGCCTGGGGACCCAAGAGCCCCCGATGTGGCCCCCACCTGAGGAGTCCTATGGGGGCGCCCGTGTCTGGTCCCTGGGCAGTTCGTGGAGACAAAGGCAAGCTGGCTGGGGGGAGGAGGGGACCCACGGGGCCTGTACCTGCTGCTTGGGGCCGAGCTCAGCCGCTGGGCTCTCTTCTCCAGCCAGTCCTCCACGTGGACCTCAGGGAGCTCGGTGACGTCTAGTGGCCACTCCCTGGCCCGCCTCTCCTCTGTGGGGGTAGAGAGACAGGCAACTGAGGGGCATACTCACCCCCATCTGAACCCCACACGCTCACAAAGCAGCTGGAACCTTCCAGAGGCGGGGGGGAGGGCACAGGCTGGGAGGCCAGGAGCAGGGCCTCTGGCCTGTCCCCATCCTGCAGCCACCTCCCCAGGTAGCCCCTCTGGGCCTCACTCAGCTTCCCCATGAAGTGAAGACAAAACACTGGCTGCCTCCCAAGCTTTTTGGAGTGGGACACAGGACAGTGCAGGTTGAGAGCCTGGTCCTCAGGAGGAGTCCAAACCTGGGGTCAGGGAGGCAGCGTGGGCTGCAGAACAGGGCAAAGCCTGCGCTCTCCCACCACGGGCCAACAGCTCTGAGAGACCATGGCTGGTGAAGAGCTGGAGATACAGCTGCCACCAGGACTCACTGGCCTGGCCCATAAGGCCTCACTTCCGCCCTGGGAAAGCTCCTAGAAACCTGTGTTTGTGGCAGGGCTGCGGCTACACTGTCATCAGATCCCCAGGGCAGGGCACTGCCCACAGGATCTGACTGGTCGGAGGGGAGTGAGGCCTATTGGTGGATGAGGGCCAAGGCCAGGCCACCCCAGATGCTCGCTGGCTGCCCGAGGCCACGTGGACAGAGAAGCCGCACTGGACGGGGGCTCACGTGAGGCTCAGTGTCTCCATCCATTCAATGAGGGGCTGCATGCGAAGATCGATAAAGACCATCTAAGTGAGAATTTCCTTATCTCTAATTGGAGCAGTAAGAAGTGAATTTCCCAAAGACAGACATGCCAGTTTCCAGAGGGAAGCTGAACTTGCCCTTCCCTGTAGTCCCCAGGCCTGAGCATCCTGAGGGCAGGGAAGGTGCTCTCTTTATCCCCTTGTCCCCAGAGCGCAGTGGGGGATCTGCCAGGGGCCGAATAGGGGCTCCAAACACGTTGCCTGATTGAGGAAGGGCGGGTGGGTGTACATGAATGAATGCCAGGCTAGCAGGGCCCAGGTGGGGCTGAGGCACACCCTCGGGACTCCTGGACAGGAAGCCATGCATGTCACTTTAAACCCAGCCGGGCACATGGATGGGGGCTCCCTGGCTCCTTCCCCACTCATGCCTGGGGTGGTCTGAAGGCAGTTCCTGACGCCCTGGATAGCCCTCAGCCTACCCCACATGGCAGCCGCAAAAGAGGGGGAAGGGGGAAGACACAGGGCAGCATTCCCCTACATCCCCCCAGCACTCACCCCTGCCCAGCCCAGGGTCCCAGTGAAACGCACCCTCCACCTGCATACTCAGCTCCTGCAGGTCTCGCTCTGACATGTGGGAAAATCTGCAGTTGGAGCCAAAGTCGCACTGGCCTGCAACGGGAGGAGAGAGTCACTTGCTGCCTCGGATGGACTCCTACCATTGAGCTGAGGGGCAGCCTGATGAGGGGCCACCAGAGTTTTAGGGGCAGGGTGTTAGGGACTAGGGAGTAGCAACTCCAGCCCTGAGGAAGAAGCTGGACTCTCTCTGGCCCAGCCATAAGAGCAGCCGGCGCGGCCTGTCTGGTCCACTAGGCCCTGCTCACAGCCCTTCCCTGGCCGGGGACCAAAGTCCACTGAAGCCTTTCATGATTGGGTTCCATAAGCCTCTGCAGGTTTGTCTCCTGTTACCTCCCCTTGCCCTGGCCTGCAGCCCCGACTAACTATGGGTGGGTCCCTGAGAGGGTTCTGCTTCCTCACGCCCTCCCCTTGGTGCCCACTGCCCATAGCGGGGGGAGAGGGGGAGGGCACAAGTAGCTGGACTGCGCCCCAGAAAGGCTTTACTGGCAGCTTTGTCAAGGAGGTACCAAAGTCCAGGTTGGCTTTCCAAATCTCAACTGGTGAGACCAAAATGTTTCTCAAAATAACAGGAGACTAGGCGGAGGAGGGATAAATTGGGAGATTGGGACTGACATATACACACTACTATATGTAAAATAGATAACTAATAAGAACCTGCTGTATAGCACAGGGAACTCTACTCAATACTCTGTAATGGCCTATATGGGAAAAGAATCTAAAAAAAAAAAAAGAGTGGATATATGTATATGTGTAACTGATTCACTTTGCTGTACACCTGGGCTAACACAACACTGTAAATCAACTACACTCCAATAAAAACTACGAAAAAAAAATAGGGCTTCCCTGGTGGTGCAGTGGTTAAGAATCCGCCTGCCAGTGCAGGGGACATGGGTTCAAGCCCTGGTCCGGGAAGATCCCACATGCCGCAGAGCAACTAATCCCGTGCGCCACAACTACTGAGCCTGCGCTCTAGAGCCCGTGAGCCACAACTACTGAGCCCACATGCCACAACTACTGAAGCCTGTGTGCCTACAGCCCGTACTCTGCAACAAGAGAAGCCACCGCAATGAGAAGCCTGCGCACCACAATGAAAGAGTAGCCCCCGCTCGCCACAACTAGAGAAAGCCCACGCACAGCAACAAAGACCCAAAGCAGCCAAAAATAAATAAATTAATTAATTAAAAAATAATAATAATAATAGGAGACTAGAGGTGTCCTAAGACAGCCTTGCCTACAAGCAGCGTGTTCATATCAAGGTGCAGCCCATGGGGAATGGCAGCCCCTGATTCGCAGGCCTGGTGCCCATTCTAGGGGCAGCATGGTCTCCTGAGGGGAGCACGGCCATTCACCCCGCTCTCCTAGGCCAACAGCAGTACCTCTCCCTGGTGCTAAGCTCCCTTTTACACCATGTTAATCATCATGGTTTTCCTCTTTGCCTTGGCTGCTAGGAAACTCAAGGCCAAACCCTTAGAGTACACAGGACCTCAAGGCAAGCATGGAGGAGACTAAGCATTCTCCTGGCCTTGTCTTATTTTTCTTACCCTTATTTTCATCTGCCTTTGGCTCCTTCACTTACTGAGGTTTTTGTCTCTTTGAACTGTATGCATCTTTATTAGCTGGGTACTGAGCAGTGAAATCAACATCCAGCGTCCTTTGTTCTAACCCTGAAGCTTCTCAGCATTGTCAGGCCTGTTCCTGTCTCCAGCCCTGCCTGCTGGGAGGGAGGACACAGTGGAGGTCAGGCTCCCAGGCTAACTTAATCAGCCAGTCTATTACACCCATTAGTATCTCCTGGATTTACTTGCAATCTCCCAGCCCTTGCTTGTTCTGGGTAAGCTGATAAAATCACATTCTAGGTCTGAAGAGCTGAGGACCAAGCCCTGGATGTCATAAGGCACAACCCCTGGGAAGGCCCCTGTTGACTGTGTCAAGTCAGCTGACGCACCAAGGCCACAAAGCGGGCTCAGGCGGGAGGGTGGGGGGAGGCTGTGCAGAAGTCCAAGCAGACCAGACAGGGCATGCTGGTCCCTAGGGGGACCTGAACGGAGCAGACCACTTTACCTGTCAGTAGAAACTTCCTGCAGGGCCGCTTGTTCTGTTCATCCAGCAAGATGGCAGCTGCATCTGCGAGGAGAGAGGAGCCGGGTTCAGACTTTAGCTGCACACAGGCACTTCCTACCACCGAGATCAGGGAAGGAAAGAGCTCCTCATCCACGGAGGAGTGTAAGAGGGGATGACCACAGGTAGGGATGCTGGGCAGAGGGATCCGAGCTTCAGGTGACCTCAGCCCCACCCACCCCACCCAGACCCAGCCAAAGGCCAGGACCAGGTTTGAGGTCAGAGACTCTCAACTTTGCACAGTGGATCATATTGGGAGGTTTTTTTGTGTTTTTTTTTTTTAGGTCCTGGTACCAGAAGAAGACTTCTCTGTAGTGTCTTTGCAACTTCCTGAGACTCTCTAATTATTTCAAAATAAAAACCTAAAAAGCCCACCAGTAAACCCCAGGGCCCAGGCATCGCTCCATGGACAAGGCTGTACCCCACCTCCCTCCGTTCCCCTCTCACACTAGCCACCGGCCTCAACAGGACTTCCTGGCAATCTTTCTGGATATGAACCTTAACCCCGGTTTCCTCCGATTTTTCCTACTTTTATTTTCATCATATAGGTACAGTTTAAATCTTGTATGCTCCTTGGTAGGCAAGGAATCAATCAGTCAAAATCTGTAAGTGAGTGAGACGAGTGAGGAAGGTGCCCTGACTCAGAGGCCCTCATGTCGTCCTGGAGGAAGGAGAGGCCAGGTCTGGGCTGTGCACTTTCCCCATCCATCTGTTGCCTTTTCTAGAGGCAGCTGGGGTAAAGGAAAGACCATGGGCTTCTGAGTCCAGGTACACAGGACCACATCCTCCAAATGTCACCATGACCTCCACCTCAGAAGTCTAATGGCTGTTGGAAGCCTTATCCCACCTGACTTCTGACTTCTATGTTTCATTTCATGGTGTTAGCCATTCCTTTTCACTGGATTCCAAAGTCACCGAGTCAAAATAGTTCTCCTGGTGTTTCTGACCTTCACTTTAAGAGCCCCCTGGGTCCTCTGCTCTTCTTTGTTTAGATTTTCTGTTACACTTTCTTGTTTCTTTCCTAAATTTATTCGGAAATCAAACACATCTCTGCTGGTTACTCCAAGATGGAGACCTCACCACTAAATTCCTACTTAGCCCTCAAATCAGACTTCCCAGCTGGGGCAGGTACCAAGCATTTCCAATTGAATACTCTCCAGGCCACGTCCAAATGGAGTGAGGGGTTAGGTGGGCTCCCCATTAACGAGCCCTGACTGGTAGGTGAACTCTCTCCAAGTCTCAGTTTCCCCATACGTAAAATGGGAGGAAAATTCTCACCTGGTAGGGCTGCTGTCAACATTTAATAAGATAACGGATGGGGAGAGCACTGGGCAGAGGACGTCCCACGTTAGAATTGTGGGAAAGTGGGGCTGGGAATGGCTTCAGCACCACAGTCCCCGGGTGATGCTAACGTGCAGCCAGGGCTGAGAGCTTCTGAAGTGGATACTCAACAAATGGGAGCAGTTCTTACTCCATTTCCTCCTCATAAACCCACCATTTACATGAACATCCCCATTTTGCAGACAGAAAAACTGAGGTTCACACAGGGAAAGGGGGCACACACATAGGAAGTGGCAGTGCCAGGTTTGAACCCTGGCCTGTGCGTCTCAAGCCCCCATCCTTTCCTGTGTTGTTGCCGATTTCCTGGTGGCTGGTTAGTAGCCGACTCTGAGGGGGTCTCCTCACTTTCTCAGGGCTGGGCTGCTGGGGTCGAGAGTTAGCTATTAGAGGATTCACTCCCGGGGCGGCCTGCAGGAGCGTGGGTGGGGCCAGCAGCGTGGGGAGGGGGTCAGCACTGGACTTGTCAGACTCAGCCCACCCAGCTGGTGCCAGAGGCTTTCCCTGGGGAGGAGGGCTGGTGGAGGGCGTGTGGACATTGCCCAGGGCCCTCCTGGGGTAGGACCGCTAAACTGGAAATGGGGCTGAGTCTGAGTCTTAGACAAGGGGCCCTGGTGGGGTGACTCAGTATGGGAGAAGAGTTCCAGGCTGCCCAGCATCTGGCTGGTGGTTCTCAACTCTAGCCACACGGCAAATCACTAGGCAGCTTTTAAAGTATACACAGCCCAAGCCCATCTTTCTCAGGTTCTGTTGTAATTCATCTAAGGGGAGGGCATGAGAATTGTTCAAAGCTCCTTAGTGATTCTGAAGTGCACCCAGGATTGAGAACCCCCAGCTGCAGGCCCTGCTCCTCCACCTGGCGTTCAAGGCTCCTCATGATCTGACCCCATTGGTCCTTCTCGCTTCAGCTCCCCAAATTAACAGCTGCCCTGCTGCCCTGGGTTTGTTTGCTCGTTCATTGAGATATTCATCTAACAAACATTTACTGAGCACGTCCTGTGTGCCAGGCGCCACGCCAGGATGAGGATTTAGTGGAGAACAAGTCAGACCTGGTCCTTCCTTCCACTCCAATAGTCACACTAATCCATGTGGATATAAACGGGGTAAACAGCCAGCACGCAGCCAAATGACCTGACCTGGCCCAGGGGTTGGAGAGGGCGTCCCGGAGGACTGTCTGGGGTGGGGAGGACAGCAGGAAAGGCATGCCTGCAGAGGGGACAGTACTTGTGGTGGTCAGTGTGGCTGGAGCTTGGAGGAACAGGTCAGCAGGCCTTGGAGGCCTGGGTGGGACAGGGTTTCCACCCAGAACACACTGTTGTAAATGGGGTGTGAGGTTACACAAGAGAGGGGCCCTGTTTTATTCACCTTTAAGTCTTCAGAGCCTCTCTGGGAGCCAAGGACACGCTAAGTGCTCACCAAGTGTTGGCTGAATGAATGAGCCATGAGATAAAGGGTCCAAGGCCAATCCTTTTGTGGACCCATAAGCATCGTTCTTACTTAGTAAGTCCTTACGTGCCATACAGTCATCAGGAGATTACTGAGCCCTGTCACATCCCTGGAAGGGGAGTATGGCTATTACAGCTGTTTTACACATGGCAAAATTAGGGCTACAGTGCTAGTGAGGGACACGTTGGGACTGACATCAGGCAGCCCAGTTCCAGGGCCCACGCCTGTCCTGACCAAGGCAGATGGATCATCATCCCTCTGAGGGTGAAGGGACTTGTCCAAGGCCATGAAGCCGGGAGCAGAGCAGGTCTCGAGTCCTAGCTGAGGCGGGGTACCCTGTGCCCTTGCAGAGACTATGCTGTGCAGTTGCGCAGGTGAGCTGGAGCCCTGGGGAAGCCTCCCAAGGAAGGGGAAAGAGCTCATATGTCAGCTTGGGGACCAGGGTGAGGTGATCCACTGCTCTGGATTTCTAACTCACCACCTGTAAATGGGGCTCCCTGGCCTGCCCAGCTTCCCTCGAAGTGCTGTTTTAAGGACTGGATGTAGCTGGGGATGTGAGCGAATGCTGGGAACCCTGAGAAGGGGCTCGTGGCGCCCACTGTTTCATCTTTTCTATAGCTCTCTTCCAATCAACCCTGTACCCACGGGCCCAGCTGTTCTTGGCTGAAAGTCTGGGACTAGGAGCAAACACCAGGATAACCTTGAGGCCTAGCTTCACGCCAGATCACAGCCCCTACTGGATTTGGGGTACAGGGAGCCTCTGCCTGACACCAGGTTCAGAGGCCTCTGAGGCACCTGAGAGACCCCTCCGCCCCTGAATTCCCCTCTGCCCCCACTCCCAGCCCCTTGCAACCATAGCCACGCCTGGTCTGCTGAGTGGCTTGGCCACCCTCCCTCACCCAAGCCTAGACCCCAGCCCAAACCTGCCTCTGGGGATGGGGGTCAGGGGATCAGTGTTTTTTATTTTAAAGTCTCTAGGTGATCCTAACTCAAAGTGTTTAGATCTGCTGCCTTACAGAGTTACTGAGAAAAGCAAATGACAAACCATGGAAGGCACCTGGCATACAGCAGGCACTCAGTAAAATGTGAGTGACCTGAATCTGAGTCACAGACCAGGGAACTCTCTCTGTCTCCCCTTCTGAGCTGCTGGGACTCAGCTCCTTCCTTCCAGCCTCTGGGCCCTGTCCTGGAATCCTGCTCCCCAGCTCATGGAGCACCGGCCCTGCCCCGGCTCATTCCAGGAGCTCCTGGTCACCCCACCCCACTGCCACAGTCCCCCTCCATTTGTCCAGCTCCTGGCGCCTCTCTCACTACTGCTCAGTGTGTGTGTCTAAAGACAGCAGAGCAGCAGCAGCTCCCTTCCAGCGAATGCTCCTGGGTGTCAGGTGCTTATGGCCTTAATTCCCTTGCCCCATAAGCCTTTCCCAGAAGCAGCTCAGTCATTCGACGGCCATTTACTGCGCCCCCTGCTCAGGCAGCAGTCGGCCATCGCCATCAAATGTAGCTCCGGTCATGGTGGCTATTGCCCACAGTCCTTCAAAGGCTGCCCTCTGCCCATCCCCCTTACCGTGGCCTCCGCAGGCCTGCATGATCTGACCCCGGCCCTGTGGCCAGCCTCGACCCCTACCATGCTCCTTCTCATCCTCTCTTCGGCTCCGAGAGCAGCTGGCGCTTTGCCCTCTGCCCAGGATGGAGCACTGGCTTTTCCCTACCTTTCAGCTGTGGGCCCAGACATTAGCTCCTTAGAGAGGCCTTCTTCGTGGCCACAGTGTCCCCAGAGCCTGGCAAGGCATCTGAGAATGGAGCCCTCAGTCAGGATTGCGGGGAAAGGAGCTCGCCTTCCACCTGCCCCTCTGAGGGCCCGTCTGCCTCAGGGGCCAGCAACCCAGGCCTCCTCTCTTTTGCTCCTCAAAGAGCCCAGACCAGCACTGTCACTGGCCCGCAGCGTTTCCCTGTCTGATGATAAGAAAGACTGGAGAACAGGGCTCCATCAGCCCGGCCGCCAGGCCGGCAGCACCCACCTCGGAACATGTCGTACCAGAGCTTCTTGGCCTTGAGGTGCTGCAGCCCGTTCAGGTGCTTCTTGCGGTTGTGGAGGTTGTCCTGGAAGGAGCGGTCGCAGTAGTCGCAGAAGTAACGCTTCCCCATGGTCACCCCCGCCGGGTGCTGCCGCTGCCACTGCCTGGGAAGTCGCAGAGCGCTGGGTCAGAGCGCAGAGGAAACGCCACCACCCTGCCTGAGCACGCCCCGGGGGCCAGGCCTGCGCCCCTGTCAGGAAGGCTCTACTTACCCACACCAGCTCGTATGAACTCCGCAACAGCCCGTGAGGGGCTACCCGGGCAGATGCTTATGGCCTGAGAGGCCTCATTCCAGAGGGGTCTTTTAACAGTTCTGACGCCCAGCTTCCACCCCAGGTCGGTTAAAGCAGAAACACAGTGGGTGAGGCCTGGGCGTCAGCGTGTTTTAATGCGCCCCAGGGAATTCTCGTCTGCAGCCAGGCTGGAGAACCACCACCTCACCCACTCTGGACAGCACCCCCCACCCCACCTCTCACCTCCCCTCTCCTGTTCCTCCATGCTGGCCGCACAGCCCCCCTCTCTGCGCCTCACACGCTCCAGGCAACGCCAGGCACACGCCCACCTCCTGCTGTTTGCACCTGCTGTTCCCTCTGCTCCCCCCGCACACCTGTCCCTCTTGCTCACTTGACTCCTTGGATCTTTGCTCAAATACTACCTTCTCAGTAATCTCCCATGACCACTTTATTTAAAATTGCAGAACCCTCCACTTAGCTTTCCCCATTCCCTGCTTCACTTTTATCACCTTTAAAGTAATAAGTTACTTGTTATGTTTATTATATTTTTCTTTCCTTCAACAGGAATATAAATCCATGTGGGCTGGGATATTTTTGTGTTTCTTTTGTTGTTGTTGTTGTTTTTAGGACACTCACACTTTGTTTTTCTACATAAAATTTACAAAGGCCCAGCCCCCAAAGTGGTGCACAGTACAGAGCAGGCAACCAAATATTTGTTATTCAACAATGAGTTAATTCCCATTTTCCTTATGGGACAACTGGGGTTCAGAGAGAGGAAGCGATTTGCCCAAGGTCACACAGCTGGTAAGCAGAAGGCAAACCCAGGTGCCCTAAAATCCCGCTGCTGGTGTCCTCTCTGCCACAGCCAGCTTAAGGCTTACAGAAGCCAGAGGGCTCAGGCAGAAATGCACACAGCTTCCCAAGGAGATCAGCTAAACACTTAGGTGGCAATCACAGAGGGAAATGAGAACGTTTCAGGATCTTCAGACACATAAGATCCCTCAGCCCTGGTGACCACAGCTGCCACTCCTGACCCAGGAGATCTGCAGCCATGACTCAAGGCCAGCCCTTGGGTCCCCATTTGGTGTCACAAGACCAGAGGACAAATGGGTCCACTCAGGGCCACCAGGTGGGATCTGCAAAGGCTGAGCCCAGAATAGCCTCTCACCTTTCAGGTCCTATAGTCTGACCCCTCATTTCCCAGAGCAGGTTCCTGAGGCCCAGAGGAGGAAGAAAAGTGACTTCCCCAAGGTCAAGAGGTAGCAGCCCAGGCCAGCTGCAAAAGCCCCAGACTCTCAGATTCTGGCAAATAAAGTTAAAGCTGAGACCTGACCCACAGGGCAGATAGATGGGGGAATACATGTTGGGAAAAAGAAAACGGGGAGAGACACAGAGACAAACAAGCCCCTGGACAGTCCAGGCAGCCAGGCGAGGGATGGAGAAAGACGCTCCTGCGGCAGAGACAGCAGCCATTAAGTCAAGGGCTGTAATGGGATCAGGAACAGTCATTCAAAATGAAAATGTATAAAACCTCTCTTCTCCCATTACTGCTGAGAAACCGCATCCCAGACACGCGGACTTGATATATTAAATTTGGCAGCTCTAATACACCCCGTCTTGCCAATAAACTTATAGGAATTGGACTGAAATTGTAAGAGATGAACGTTTAACGGCCTAGTGCTTAACTAAGCCATTCACGAAGGCTGAAGCTCAGAGGAGCCGCTGGCTCTGGAGCATAAAGGGGAGGGGAGGGGAGGGGAGGGGCAGTGGGAGGGGCGTTCCTCCAGGAGACTGATAAGGAACAGTGGCTCTGCGGCAGACTTAGCTGGGCAAAACCACACAGGGCACTGGGAAGCCAGCTGTGTGACCTTGGACCTCTCCAGGCCTCTACTTTCACTGTAGGAATATGGGGCAGTGGGTCCAACGGGTTGGCTGATTGCTTAGGGAGCAGCACACAGAAGTTTGAATCCAAATGAATTATTAATAAAAGAGTAACAGCAATACAAATGACACTAATAATGTCTGGCATTGAGCAAGTGTACAATAAATGTTATGTAATATTTGATGCACTAAGCACCTACTATGTGCCAGCACTGGGCTAAAAGCTTTATAATGCATCATCTCACTTAATCCTCAGGACAACCTGTGAGGTTTCAGATGAGGGCACTGAGGCTCCAAGAAGTGAAGTGACTTAGCCAAGATCATGCTGCTAGAAAGCAGCCGAGCTGGGCTTAGAACACAGGCAGGATGGCTCTAGAGCCCACACTCCTAATCACTTATGAAAGTCGCCTCCCAACAAATCATACTGTTGACAGCTTTCCTTTACTCACTACACCCCCAGGACCACACGGCCCCTTCAAACCCCAAGAGGTATGTATTACAACCTCATTTACGATTGAGGAAACTCAGGCCCAGAGAGGTGCTGTGAGGTGCCCCAGATCACACATCCAGGAAGGGCAAAGCGGGTCTCCCACCAAACCACCAGGAAATGAAGATCACATGCCCCTCTCCCAACCTGCCCAGCAACACTGATTCAAATGATGAGCCCCTCGGGGCTGGGCTGTGTGTGTCTGTGTGAGCGTGTGCATTCGTGTTTTCCCCTCTCTCTCACATGCACAAACCATGGGGGGCACACCAGCCTCCGCTGAGGGCCATCGTGGCAGCGTGGCCCACCCATGTCTCCCTCTGCCCACCCTGGCCACCCCTCATCTGGCACAAGGGAAGTGCTCAGCTGTCCGGGACAGGTCAATGAACCTTGTGTCTAGTCTCAGCTCTGCCAGGTGAGGATGTGGCTCTGTCACTTGCCCTCTCTAGGCCTCGGTTTCCCCACATGTGAAGTGGGAAGCAGGCAGCTAGACCAGGTGATCTCTAAGGGCACACACACACACGTGTGTCACTTAGCACAGAGCCTGGCCCACAGGAGACCCTCCAGAAACGTTGGCTGTCATCACCATCATTATTATTAGCCTCCAAAAGCCTGTATTTCAGAAAACTGAGACTCAGAACAAGGAACAGGATATCAGTGCCCAAGTGACCTCTGTGGTCATCTGCTCCATATTACAGATGAGGCAAGGGAGGCCAGGAAAGGGGAACTGAGTTGTCCAAAGCACACAGCACAAGGCAGGGGTGGGACTGAACCTCAGCCCCTTTAGCAGGCTAAGACCTCTGTCCGCACAGCAGCTCTGCAGAGCCCCCACTGCCCGGGAACAGTGTCAAGGGAGCAGAGCGGCTTTAGAGGGGCCAGCACTTCCTGCCTCCTTCACACGCCTGACCCCATGGAAGCAGAGGCCCTGTCCCTGGTTAGGAGCTGGCCTCCAGCAAGGTGACCTCACCCAGGCATCACCCAGGTGTGAAGTTCTAGAGCTCCTGACCCAACTCCCTCCCGCTCCAGTGCCCTGGCGCACATTAGCAAAAGATGCGGCTGCAGAATCCTCTGGACAGATACAGCGCCGGGCCAGACACACAACTTGGCAAGCAGAGTGTATTTCACTCTGCCTCACCTCGCAGCCAGGTGTCCTTGCACAAGGCACAACCTGCGCCACCGCACTTGGCAGTCCTGAGTGGGAGGTCAGGGAAGGGGGAATGGGGACAGCCGGACGTCTCTACGGCACCCAGACACCAGCATGGGGTGCTGACTAAGCTGGCCCTCTCTGCCGTGATTCATCCTCGTCCTCCGAGGCTGGCGCGCTCTGCAATATGTGAGCGAGGTCCTGTCCAGAACACAGGACCATCCGGCCCCACTCCCTCACCAGGAACACAGGCAGTGCCACCCACCCACTCCCAGAGACCAGGTCCACGGTGGCGACAGCATCTGCTGGATCCCTGGAGCTTTGCCAGGTGACAGGGTGGCTCCTCATGGGCATGGGACAGAGGGCAAGACTAGTGGGACCACTCTCTGAGGTCACACAGGCCTGGGTTCAAATACTAGCTCCACCACTAGAAAGTTATTTCATCTCCCAGAGTCTGTCCTTAGCTATAAAACAGGGACCCCACCGCTGCTGTGAATTTACCACCGCAGAGAATGGAGGCTGTTACTGCTGTTGCCATCATCCCCCAGGAGGCTCACTCCCCTCCTACCCCCAGCACGTCCTGACCACTTCATTTAAAATTGCAGCCAAAGGGGCTTCCCTGGTGGCGCAGTGGTTGAGACTCTGCCTGCCAATGCAGGGCACACGGGTTCGAGCCCTGGTCTGGGAAGATCCCACATGTCGCGGAGCAACTAGGCCCGTGAGCCACAACTACTGAGCCTGTGCGTCTGGAGCCTGTGCTCCGCAACAAGAGAGGCCGCGATAGTGAGAGGCCTGCGCATCGCGATGAAGAGTGGCCCCCACTTGCCGCATCTAGAGAAAGCCTTCGCACAGAAACGAAGACCCAACACAGCGAAAAATAAATAATAAAAATAAATAAATTTTTAAAATTGCAGCCGAAGTCACAGCGGCAAACACATCTGCCCCCTCACCACCTGCTCTGTTTTCCATAGCTCGTCTCACACAGTGATTTACTGTCACAAGAGCTGCCTCCCCACTAGAATACAGGCTCCACAAGGGCAGAGAGTTCTGTCCGTCTGTCCAACTGCGGCACCCGGAACAGAGGATCAAACGCAGAACTGCTGGTGGAATGAGCGAGGGAGCCACCCGCGGAGCCCAAGGCCTCCCGCCCTTTGCTCACCAACCCTCTTCTCCACAAGCTTGAATCTGGGGACAGGGACGAGGATGAGAAGAGAGACATGTAAGGCCCCCAAAAGCAGGTCTCTGCCACCCCCGCCCTCCCTGCAGGGCTCCTGTCTCCAGCAGGGCCCCCACTACTGACTTAGACCACACCCGGCGAGCCCATGGAACCTGACTGCAGGCCTCCGGGCTCAAGGAAAAGATGATCAACGAGTTGAGACGCTGTGGGGTGGAAGAAGGAAGAAAGGAGAATCAGATTTGACTCCTGTGTGCTAGGCATTCTCTTATTTAATCCTCACAGACCCTTGGAGTAGATATCAAGGCATCCATTTCACAGATGAGGAAACAGGTTCAGAAACAATCACTCCTATTTTGCTCAAAGCCACGACTGGGAGAGACACTGATAAGGAAGATTTCTCATCAACCTGAGTGCTGCGGGTGGGCCAGTGGTGCTGAGGGCCCCCGTGCACCTCCTGTGGAGCCCTCACCAGGCGTGCCAAGGCACACTGGAGCCAGCATTCACACTGGGGCCTGGCTGACCCGGGACCCATTCTCTCCCCACCCCACCACTCCACCGTGAGGCTGGCTCAAGGCAGACATCTGTGCTTCACTGATATTCTTGGTTGCTTTCATCACGTGTGTCTCAGGTACAGAGCTGGCTTTGGCACAAGGCTAAAATAAGCCAACAGCTTGGCCGGGGCCAGGGGCTGGGATGCACGCTGTGATTATCCAGGACTTGTGCTCACCACATGCTGCCCTCGAGCTTACCTGTCATTTCTTCTAATTATGGCACCACCAGACCCCAGGTGAACAGCAAACCTCAGCCAGTGGATGGCTTTACTGCACGCCCACTAGGAGCATGGCAATGTCCCAGTGCCACATATGCCCGCCGTCTGGAGTCGGCGGCACTGGACCCGGCCCATGCAGGTGGTCTGCAGGCTGCCTGCTCAGGACCCAGCTCCAACAGAAGTGCCAAGAAGATCCAGATGTCTCCCCTGATAGGAGCCCTGATATGTAAAGGGTCTCCCTCAGATGCCCCAGGGTTTTGTAGCAACCACTCAGCTTTCTCATCCTGACCTCGTTCACGTGTTTACTTCTTGAAGTAAAGTGTATCATCCACTCCCACCAATATAAGGCAGTGGGGACTCCACCCACAGCGATTTCTTAACTCAGCAGGTCTGGGACAGGGGTAAGGTCTAAGGAGGTCCTGATGCAGAGTCCACAGACCACACTCGGAGAAATGCTGGTCTAAGGTGGGAGATGACGGACTGAGGAACAGAGAAGGAGGGAGTTTGCCTGAAGTCACACAGGCCACACAAGCCAGTCCTTACTGTAGCCACTCACCCAGGCCTGAATCCCAACCCTGCCACCCATGGGCTGTGATACTCTCGTCAAACTACCTACCCCTGAGCCTCATCCGGAAGTCGGGGGTAATAATACTTTTCACAAGAGTACTGTGAGGATTGAGTCATGCATGCTAGGTGCTTGGCAGAGTGTCTGGCAAGCCAGTGCTGCTCAATGCACATCTGTGGACGTGGCAGCCAGCTTCTGTGGCACCCAATGACCCCACCTCCTGGTGTCTGCACTTTGTGTCTCCCGTTCCAAAGCGTATCAGGGTTGGTCTCTGTGACTAAGAGAAGAGAGCAGAGGGATGGTATGTCACTCCCAAGATCAGGTTATAAGACAACATGGTTTCCATCCTGGTGTCTCCCTTTCTCTGATCACTTGTTCTGGAGGGGGAAGCCAGCTACCATACTGTGAGCAGCCTGGTAGGGAGGCCCACGTGGCAAGGAACTGAGACCTCCTGCTAACAGCCAAGTGAGTGAGCTTGGAAGCAGACCCTCCAGCCCCAGTCAAGCCTTCAGAGGAGGGCAGCCCTGGCTGACAGCTTGACTGCAACCTTGTGGGAGACTCTGAGCCAGAACCACCCAGCTATGCCACTCCCAAGTTCCCAACCATCAGAAACCGTATCAGATAATGTTTGTTGTGGTTAAGTCACTAAGTTCTAGGGCAATTTGTTATGCAGCAACAGCTAACTAATACAGTGAAATAAATGAATGGAGAAACTAAATCACTTTACGATTTGTGATGGCCACAGGTACAAAGTGCCCCACAACCCAAAACTCTCCTGAGTCAAGTGAAAGGAGGGCCCCCCTCCCACTCACATATGCACAACCCTAAAGTTCCACGGTTCCCTTTTCAGTCATTCATTCACCAGCCAAACACACTGAGCACTTCCTCTCTGCCAGACTCGGGTTCACACTTCATGACACAGAGAACGCTTCATGCTTTCACGAGAACGTGAGCTGAGTATGTGCTGGGGATGGGTGGCCGACAGATGTGCCCCCAGTAACAGTCATAGGTAACAAGCTCTGTGCCGGGGGTCCCAAGGAGGGGCGCCTGCATCCAACAGGGACTTCCTCCAAGGAAATGATCAGAGATCATCTCGAAGATCTAGGTACCAAGGTGAGCACTGCAATGTAGCTTGTCCTGAAACCAAACTCCAAATGTCCAAGAGTAAAAAGAGCTGACAGTTATCCATTGCTCACCACATGCCAGGCAGACCGCTCAGGGTCCTGTGTAGAGTGGGGGAAGGGGTTCAATGATGATGCACAAAACCTACCATCCTCATTTTACCCTAAAAATAACTTTGGGTAGAGGGAGACCACAACTGGCAAGGAGCAAGAGTAGGGTGTGAGCCAACCTATTCAATGGTGCCATTAAAAATCAAGTCAAAGTAATACATCAACTATACTTCAGTTAAAGAAAAATCAGGGGCTTCCCTGGTGGCGCAGTGGTTGAGAGTCTGCCTGCCAATGCAGGGGACGCAGGTTCGAGCCTTGGTCTGGGAGGATCCCACGTGCCGCAGAGCGGCTGGGCCCGTGAGCCACAAATATTGAGCCGGCGTGTCTGGAGCTTGTGCTCCGCAACAAGAGAGGCCGCGGTGGTGGGAGGCCCGCGCACCGCGATGAGGAGTGGCCCCCGCTTGCCGCGGCTGGAGAAAGCCCTCGCACAGAAACGAGGACCCAACACAGCCAAAAATAAATAAATAATTTAAAAAAAAAAAAAGAAAGAAAAATCAGTCAAAGGGAACAATTCCCTACAAGGATAAAATGTTCATCCCCTATTGTAAATGAAAAATGACTCATTGTCACAACAGTATGTACAACATGATACCACTTTTTTAAGGAGAAAGAACCTCCCGCCTCAACACACACATATACACACAGACACACATACAAAGACTGGAGCAGACACAAAATATTTACTGTAGTTATGTCTAAAGAATAAAATTACGATGTGCGGGATTTTTTTTTTTTTCATTTTGTGTTTTTCTGTTTTTCTAAGTTTCTACTTTTGGCGTGTATAGTTCTAAAATTTTCCCAAAAAATTCCCTTCAAAAAAGTGGGAAATTTGTCAGGCAGGGATAAACCCTATTCCTTCTTCCTTAGGAGGCTGCCATGGATGGTTCCAGTGACCCAGTTCACCTGGATGAACCGGCCAGGGGTGGTGTTGAAAGGGATCTAGCGTAAACATTTCCCTCAGTCCAGGCTGACGGTTGATAGGACAAGCCCTGATTCCAAGTGGACCTGGCCCAGTGAAGGTCAGCTGAACCCAAATCTGGGCTCCAGGAGCTTCAGGATGGAGACAGTTTCTCACCAGACAGTTAGAGGTCCCAAGAGGCCAGAGTTTCCAAATAGGAAAGGCAAAAATAGTCTGAAAGAGGCTCTTGAACCATATACCCTGACTCATATAAACACCTCTGCCTTTCCCTTCTCCCCCCACCACCAAGTCTGGGCTCCAAATACCATGTGACTCTCTGTTACCACTGCCCAAGTCAGGTCTCACCCCTTCACATCTGGACCAGCCTCCTTAGTTCAGCCCACCCTTGGCAGCATCAGATCAACTCTCTCAAAACAACTCCTCAAAATTTTCCATTGCTCCTGGTGAGGAGCTTATTAAAAATGAAGTCTCCTGAATCAGATCCTCAGGAATTCTGACTCAGCAGATCTGGAGAGGGGCCCAGAAATTTGCGTTTTAACCAGGGACTCTAGCCACCCCCAGTAGGTACCCCCAAGAAATAAAAGCCTGGAGAATTGAGCTTCCACTGTTCATTGACCTCTTCATCCCCTGCATCCCAAAGGCAGCCTTTGCTGAAGGCAGTCACTCTGGGTAGACACAGCCCGCAAATCTGTGTCCCAGTCAGAAACTGGTCGGACTATGAACCACCTCAGTAAGGTGAACTGGTAACCCCGACTTGATGAGAACGCTAAGCACAATTTGTTAGAGTGGATAAAAGTGTTTTCTTACTGGCTAAGCATCCTGTCACACTCCAGGAAAGCTTAAAATTGAAAACAGAGGTAGTAGACTAAATCAATTATTGTACTAATGTTCCTGTCCTAAGTTTATTAATAATCAGTGTCTACCTGGTGCTTAAAAGTATCACATTGAAAAGAATTTGACATGTTGAGTATGTAACAGAAAAGCACTGTGATTCCAATTTAAAATATAAAAGTTAAAATATGTAGTTAGGTAATTGATAAAGTATCTGTCAGTAATTGATATGAGACTTGTGATTCTAAGTTGAGGGGTTAGCAATGGTTGGAAACACTGCTGCACATTAAAATCACTGGGGTGCTATAAAAGCTACTACAGGTGCCCGCCATATCCTAATTTCTTGTCAGAGATGGAGCCTGTATTTTTTGAATCCCCCGACTGAGAACAAGTGACAAAACAGAATTTGACTAAGTTTGTTAAAAGTACTGAAAAGTATTAAAATTTATTACATTTATGAGGTTAATTTTATTAGATTTTCTAGTAACTGTTTAAGTATTCTGGGGAAATTATGCTTGTTAGGTTATATATCTGAAGTACTTAAAAAGAAAATCAAATATATTAAACGTATAAGTGGAATTAAATGTGTAAGGGAATGTAACTGAGCTGAAGATAGGGCTGAATATTTAAAGGAATTTAGTTTGTTCAAGTGGAGTTCAAACATTAATCAAAGGGAAAGTTAAGGTCATTTTTCTTATTTTTCTAGATTTATGTATAGAATAATAATTTCTAAGTTGAAATCGATGGCCTAAAGAAAATTAGATTTTTAAAAAATTGTTGCTCCAAAATGAGAATTAACTAAAATGGCAAAAAAAATAAAACAAGCCCCACCTTAACTCCCTGTGTTCTTCCCTACCCATCTCACCTAAAATAATTCCTCCCTTCTCTGAACTTCTCATCTGGGAAGCTGTCAGCAAGATATAAGTATTCTTTCCCAGAAGCTTCACAACTTCCTGCCCGAAAGGGCTACCAGGACGCTTTGCAAATAGAAAACAACCGCATCGTGGATATAGAGCATTTCACGTTTTTCCTCCCAGTCCCCAAACGAGGCATTACTGTTGCTTTACAAGTCAGAGGCACATCCAGGTCTCGAATCCAGTCCCCGGTTTTCAATGCCACTCGTACGCCAATGACTTTTATCTCTGGCTCAGGCCTCTCCTCTGAACTCCAGATCCAAATCCCCATTAGCCTCTGGACCTCTCCATTTGATGCCTAAGGGGCAGCTCAAACTTAATGTGGCCAAACAGAACTTAAGATCATCCTGTTGATTTTAAGTTGCTGAGGTCAAAACTTTGATGCCATTCTTGAGTCCACTTTCCTGTACGCCCTACACGCATCTGTCAGTTTGTTCTGTTTGTCCCACCTCCAAAAATACATCCCAAATCTGATCACTACTCTAATCCACACCCTAATCTAAATTACCACCCTGCCTCAATTGACCCACCACAGCAACGTCCCCTCTTCAGTCTGCTCTCCAGAGCAGCCAGAAATGATGACATTAAAATGTAAATTAGATCATGTCACACCCCAGCTTAAAACCCTTCATTGGCTTCCTAGTGCAATTAGAAAAAAATAAGACTCTTTACCACGGGTTACAAGGCCAGATATGAGCTGACCTGAGCCTACTTCATAGTCCACTCTACTTTTTTCCCCCTCAAACACCCCAGGATAGAGCAGCCTCAAGGCCTTTGCACCAACGTTTTCCTGTGTGAACGGCTACTATTCACTCAGGTCTAGGGTTAAGTGTCGCCCTGAGGCCCACCTTGTCTAAAATATTACCACCACCACCCCCTCACCAATCAACCTTTCTTCAGCTCCTCAAAGCATTACTTGATATTACTGCACCTACCCATCTACCCATACACAGTAGAATGGGCGTTCCATGAAGGCAGGGACTTGTTCACCGCTGGGTCCCCAGCCCAAGGCCCAGAGGCACTTAGAAAACATTTGCTGGACGGCCCTAGTCCTCCAAAGTCCTTGCTATTTCTATTCCCAAGAAGGAATGAGTGGATCTAGGTCTCCTGCCTTCCAAGACAGGATTGTCAGCTGTGAAACCCAGGGATGAGGGGAACATGAAGCATGGGCAAAATCGCCACTTCCCCTGAGGCTGGGCAGAGGGATTCAGCCCCCAGGACCCGACTTGTGCCACAGGCTCCAACTCTAGCCCTGGACTTGGGGCTGACAGAGGAGACAGGATGGGGGACAAGCCTGGGACCGGGCACCCAGGCCTCGCCCCCCTACCCACTCCGCATTCCGTTTAATAGTGTGGTCCGCTGCGAGGCTCGCGGACTTAGATGGAAGAGCCCAAGCCCTCCCGTGAGGGTAAGGACACTCGCCCTCGACGTCCTGCCAAAGAAAGTACCTGGCTCCGCGGGGCCCAACGGCTCTGAGCTCCTCCTCCTGCGCCCTCACGCCACGAACTGCTTGCTGGGATTCGTAGTCCTTCCTTGGGTATCGGTCCACCCTTCCCAGAAACCTTTGCGAATCAAAGCTGAGACCGCGCCGGACGAAGTGGAGGAAGCGCGAGGGCTTCTGGGTGTCGTAGTTTAAAATAGTCAATCAGCAAGAAATGATTGAGGAGAAAAATTCGGTAATACATTTTACCAACTATTTGGGCTGCCGTGATCTGGATTTTAGGAGATCTGAATCACGCGCAAGCCATCAGTTACTTCCATAGTTCAAAACGACGAGCGCTGAGATCCAGAAGAACTACAAATCCCATAAAGCGTTACAAGTTGAGGACCTTTGGAGAGAAAGCTCGGTCGCGGTGCATGCGCGGTGGCGCTAATTCGGCAGCGGACAAACATGGCGGGCCCAACGTTGACTGCGAGATTGTACTCCCTGCTGTTCCGCAGGACCTCTACCTTTGCCCTCACCATAGCCGTGGGCGCCCTGTTCTTCGAGCGCGCCTTCGATCAAGGCGCGGACGCGATCTACGAACACATCAACGAAGGGGTGAGGGCCTGGGCCGTCCCTGACCTTGGGCGCCTCTGAGGGGTGACAGTGAGAGTGGAGGTGGGGCGGGATTCAGTCTACCTTTACGAAGAGGGGGGGATCTCTGGGTGTCTTCTGTCTGCAGACTGCCGTCTGTCCGCTCCGCCCGGTGTGAATCCTAAAACGTTAAACGGGGTTAATAGATCCTACTTTGCAGGGGTTTTAAGTATTGCTGTCTCCCGCCCCATACACCTACTTGTCCATTTGCAGAAGCGAACACTAACCTAGTGAGAGCAAAGGACTTGTTAGGGCCACATCACCAGGGAGTTAGAGGCAAGTCAGGGCTGGACCCGGGACCCCCTATCTCGTCTGAAGGTTTCAAGGGCAGATTTGAGTGGGCGACGGTCGTGAAAAGAACAACTCTGTAGATACCGTGACTGGCCTTTTCACATAGCACTTTTCAGTTCCAAAGTCTTTCCATGCTGTCAACGGTGGTATTAATAATGGTTAAGAGTAGGGTGGGTATGAAATCAGAGAGCCCTGGATGGGAATACTGGGCCTTATCAATTAATAACTGTGGCATTAAGGTGGGCGAGTTTCTTAACCTGTCTGAGCTTCATTTTTATCTGTGGAATTGAAATGATAATAATAGTAACTATCTTAGGGAATTATTGTGAGGATTATATGAGATGCAGGCAAGGTGCCACAGTACCTGGTAGGTGGTACTCTTAAAAAATGGCATTTGTTACATTCCTCACGAGAAAGTGGAAGCATGAGATAGAGAATAACAACACTTTTTAGACTCACTGTGTGCCAGGCACTGTGCTGGATGCCTTGCCTGCTTTCCGTCGTTAAATTGTGGCTCATACTGGGGAAGGTCTTGGACAAATAAGGCCTGTGCCACCACTCACTCTGTTTTTAACTTGAAGCTGTCTGGCCCTACAGCCCAGGCAGGCTCTGTCCACTGATGTACTGCCTGTGGCCAGGGCAATTTTCTGCCCTTATGGAAGTGCTGCTACTGTTCATCTTCAAGCAGTTCCTCTGGCCGTTTCCAATGTGTGGGGAAGGCATCTCAGGATGTTGTCATAACCCACCCATCTTTGGTGCTTTTAGGAATGAGAATCCAGCTAGTTCCTGACCCAAGGATCATAGGTCTGAGGAAATTTTTTAAATGGCTCAATGTGAAGTATTTGGGGACCATGCACTTAGGACCTCTTGAGTAATACCTGGGAGTTGAAGAAATGAGACATTTTCCAGCCTCTGTTCCTTAATAATTGTGTGCTCTGGGGGTAGGTCCCTCAGTCTCTCTACCTCAGTTTCCTGTAAAGTGAGATCATGCCTTCCCACTTACTTCACACACTGATTGAGAGCATCAGAGCATTCTGTAAATGTTAGGAATGTACATCAAGCCTAGTACTGCTTGCAGTTTGCCCACTGCAAACTGTCAGGATGTGGTACATGTTTCTCTCAGGTTTGTTATAGAGACCAGGGCAGTGGGAGGAGTTATAAAATGTGAGAGGCAAAACTAAGTTTGTGGTTCTTGTCTTTAAAATACAGAAGCTATGGAAACACATCAAGCACAAGTATGAGAACAAGGAGTAGTTCCTCGGAGGCCCCAATCCAAGCCAGAAGGACCAGGTCCACCCACCAGCTGTTTGCCCAGAGTCAGGGCCTCAGCTTGAAGATGAAGCTCATGTCACGCTCCACAGGCCACCTTTAGCTGTTGGCAGGAGATGACGTCACCTGACAGACTCTTTAACTTCTGCTATGTTTGAAGTATGTTTAGTCAGAGTCATCAACAAATAAATATAAATTGTCCTTGAGACCTGCTTCTGCATCGGGTGCTTTTTAACTACCTGATCTTCACTTAACAGTTATTTGACACCACTTCAAAGTCCTCTGCGTACATCTGAAGGGCAGATTCCATTATTTTGGGTTTCCCATTAACTTCCAAAGAAGAATTCTAGTTTTCAAACCATGAGCTAGAGTTGGTGATGTTATCTTCAGCTTTGGCTTCTAAACCAATAACTCCATTCTTAAGTCAGGCAGAGGATAGCTAACTGGCTTGGCCCTAGGGAAGCGCTGTGGATCCAGAGGGGGAACAAACCATGGCCTGAGGGTTTAGTCTCCATTCTGCCTTTAACTTGCTGAGTATCTTTGGGTAAGCTGGCGTACCTCTCTGGGCCACTGCTCATCTTCTGATGGCTGTAAGGGACGTTGGAAAACATGCAGCATGGCTGGGAGCAGCCATGGAGAGCACTGGGATGTGCTGAACAGGAGTAGAGCAGTTCTGTTTGGTAACTGGCCTGGGAAGATGAGTGACTCACCTGTCCGCCATATTTCACCTGGAGCTTGGCATGATTGGGCCAGAGCTGGATCAACCACCAGCAACTAATGGGGAAGAGTCAGGTCGGGAAACACAGGGGTAGGAGAGAACCTAGGAATTGCCCAGTTTGCCCTACCTGAGGCATATCTTAATGAAGATGAAGTCAAGCCCTCGAGAAATCATGACCTGCCAAAGGTAGTACAGCTCTGGGGGCCAAATCAAGACCTGAACCAAAGTAGAGGTTCATTCTAAGACTGATTCTAAGAATGATTTCAGCATTAATAGAGGAACACTCTGGGGGTTGAAGATTGCCACTTACTTTACACTGTTCCCAACGATTTGGGGGCAACGTGCTGGTGAAAAACAATAAAGCAGGGAGCATTCTCGAACAGTTATTCTACATTATTCTTGAGCACCTGATGACGAGCTCAGAGCAGCAGAGTTAGAATGAACTTAGTTGATCACTTGTCTCGGGGCACATTCAGCCCAAGCAGCAAACGTATTCCTAAGCCATTCTACATTAAGATGACCCTTTATTGGACTTCCCTGGTGGTCCAGTGGTTAAGGCTCCGTGCTCCCACTGCAGGGGGTGTGGGTTCAATCCCTGGTCAGGGAAGATCCTGCATGCAGTGCGGCCCAGCCAAAAAAAAAAAAGATGCCCCATTATTTGTCATCAGCATTTCTGGGCTGTTGAGGTTGTGTGTGTGTGTGTATTTCCTTTCAATAAGAGCCAAACATTAAAATAATAAGCGCCGTTTTACTTATTTTAGGGGATTGAATATTTTCCACCCAGAACCTCAGAATGTGACCTTATTTGGAACTAGGGTCTTTGCAGATGTAATTAGTTAAATTAAGATGAGGTCGTAATAGGTTGGGGTGGGCCCTAAATCCAATGACTGGTGTCCTTTTAAGAAGGCCATGTGAAGACAGCAACAGAGATTGGAGTTGAGCTTTCACAGGCCAAGGAATGCCAGAGATTGCCAGCAACCACCAGAAACAAGGAAAGGGACAAGGAAGGATTCTTCCCTAAAGACCAGAGGGGGAATTCCCTGGCGGTCCAGTGGTTACGACTCCGCGCTTCCACTGCAGGGGGCACGGGTTCGATCCCTGGGTGGGGGGACTAAGATCCCATATGCTGCATGGCGCAGCCAAAAGAAATGATATGGAAAATTGACACAGATGCACTACCGGAAAGAGTGTGCGAAGTGGTACCATTTCCTGGAGGTTATTTTGTACATATGTATTAAGATCCTTAATATACATACCCTTGATCCAATAAATTCCACTTCTAGTAACTTTTCCTAAAAAAAAAAAAAAAGAAGAAGAAGAAGGTCCACAAGAGATGTTCATCATGTTGTTTATAATGGGCGGGGAGGGGGGGATGAAATATCCAAAACAGGAATTACTATTGAGGTGAAATATGCAGTCATTTAAAACCAAGTTTTAACTGGGAGACAATATCTAACAAACATGGCATATCCAACCTCATTAATATGAAGGAAATATCCAACAAACATGGCACATCCAACCTCACTAATATGAAGCAGTCTTCCAAATCCATAAGACTAAGTAGAAGCTGGGGTGAATGACAGGAATAGGCAATTAAGGAATACAAATGGCCACAAACATGAGAAGATGCCCAGTTTCACTAATAAACAAAATGAAATACCATTTTTTGCGTATCAGATGAACAAAGATGGAAAAGATTAGCAGCACCAGTAGTTTAGTGAAGAAGCAGGCACTGCCCACAGGCATTGGGACAGTGATTTTGGAGGGTACTTTGTCGATATCTATTTTATTTAAATGTTTGTTCCTTTTGACCTTGATCTTCCACATCTAGAAAAATATCTCCAGAATCCCATGTGCACATGAACCCACACAAAAAGTCATTGGAGCATTGTTTGGAATTAAAAAAGAAGAAAAACGCCCTTCAATAGGGGAGTGGTTAAATACAAGGTAGATTCATACCACAGAAATCTATGCAGACAATAAAAAAAAAGACTGAGGTGACTCAGCGTGTAGTTGAAAAGAAAAATAAAGTGAAAACGAAATCAAGCTGCAAAACAGTATGTTTAGTTGTTTAGTTTGATATCACTTATGTAGACGCACGCACATTGATAAGGGTACACACAGAGTACTGCAGGATGTGCACTAAATTTTCCTGGGAAAACACACACCTGAGGGCTAGGATTTCAAACAACCTTCACTTTGTGCAACAGTGATTGACTTTTTCTTGCAACAAGCAGATATTGATGTTCTAATAAAAATATTTTATAGCAAAGAAAGCAATTCAGTAAAAAATGTTTAAGGCAAATGCTCAGATAAAACAGTCAAAATATAAAGCTGAGTAAAAAAAAGAGGTCACAAATTCCTATAAAGCATGATACATTTTTAAAATTAATTTATTTGTTTTTATTTTTGGCTGCGTTGGGTCTTTGTTGCTGTGCGCGGGCTTTCTCTAGTTGTGGCGAGCGGGGGCTACTCTTTGTTGCAGTGCGCGGACTTCTCATTGTCGTGGCTTCTCTTGTTGCAGAGCACGGGCTCTAGGCGCGCGGGCTTCAGTAGTTGTGGCACGCGGGCTCAGTAGTTGTGGCTTGCAGGCTCCAGAGTGCAGGCTCAGTAGTTGCGGCACATGGGCTTAGTTGCTCCGCAGCATGTGGGATCTTCCCAGACCAGGGCTCGAACCCGTGTCCCCTGCATTGGCAGGCGGATTCTTAACCACTACCCCACCAGGGAAACCCAAGCATGATACATTTTTTAAGACTCAACGCCTTCACTGCCGTGGGCCTGGGTTTAATCCCTGGTTGGGGAACTAAGATCCCTCAAGCAGTGAGGTGTGGCCAAAAAAAAAAGGAAATGCTCACACCAGATTGTTCACAGTGGTGAACTGGCTGAACTATTTTCTTTTCCATTGTATTTCCCCATGATTTCTAAGTTTTCTGCATCAAGCGTGTACTCTCTTCATAATGGGGGAGTATAAGTAAAAGGGGGAGAGAGCTTGATCACAGAGAGACGAAAAATGTGAGCCCCCAACCCTGGCTGCAGGCCTGGAACCCGGCTGCTGGGTGGCCCAGGGCTCCTCTTCCTGAGGTCCCAGTGGGCACTTGTCCTTGACTGGCACTGCCAGATGGGAGCTGGACCTACTCAGGGCCGCGTGGGTCTGCCAGCAGGTGGGGGAAGTGAGGATTAGCACCCTCCTCAGACTGACACAGAGAAGCTGTTTATTGCTGGAAAAAAATTCACCTCTGTCCCAAGCTCAGCCGGAGGCATGTTCTGGAGACGAGAGCTGTCTTTACAGTTAGAAAGCCCCAAGGACTCTGCACCTGGTCCCCTTGCACAGGTGTCAGGAAAAGCTAATTGCTTAGATGCCTCATAAAGCAAGTTCCAGAAGGTCTCTGAAATTGTCTTCAGAAGTTAGCATCTGGTATAGCTCTGAGCAAGTAGGACTGCTCTCTGGGCAAAGAGTTTTATGCTGATGTCCTATTCCTCTAGCCTCTCTCTTGCATTCAGAAACATCTCTCCAAACTGGTAGAAACCATTCATTCAACCAATACATCTCTGTTGAGTGCCTGTTCTTCCTGGTACTGTCCTAGACCTTGGGCAAATAGTGGAGAACCAGAAAGACCCCTACCCTCTTGGAGCTTAAGCATTCTAGTAGGTGAGACAGACAGTAAACAAGAAAGTAAATAAGAATTATAGCTCATGTTAAGGGCTATGAAGAAAATAAAACTGGGTAACATATAGGGAGTGACTCAGGTTTGAAGAGCAACATTAAATGGTCAAGGAAGTCTTCTCTATGGAGATGACATTTGAGCTGCGATTTGAATAGAAATCTCAGTCAGGTAAAGACCCAGAGTAAGAGCATTCCAGTAAATGAGAACAGCAAGTGCGAAGGCCCTGAGGTAGATGTGAGTTTGGTTTAGTCACTGTACTGAAGGAAGAGAGGGAATGATAGGGTCAGATGCTGTGTGGTCTTGTAGGCCACACTAAAAGAGTTTGGATTTCATTCTTTTTTGTTTGTTTCTTTAATAAATATATTTATTTGTTTATTTTTGGCTGCATTGGGTCTTTGTTGGTGCACGTGGGCTTTCTCTAAGTGCAGAGAGTGGGGACTACTCTTCGTTGCGGTGCACGGGCTTCTCATTGCCGTGGCTTCTCTTGTTGTGGAGCACGGGCTCTAGGCGTGCGGGCTTCAGTAGTTGTGGCTCGCGGGCTCTAGAGCGCAGGCTCAGTAGTTGTGGAACACGGGCTTAGTTGCTCCGCGGCATGTGGGATCTTCCCGGACCAGGCCTCGAACCCGTGTCCCCTGCATTGGCACGCAGATTCTTAACCACTGCGCCACCAGGGAAATCCTGGGTTTCATTCTAAGAAGAAAGGGAAGCCCCTGGGGTGGGGGTGGGGTTCTGATTAATGATTTACATTTATCAACCATTTATTATGAGCCAGGCATTGTACTCAGTGCTCAGCAGTTCACATGTCATTTAATTTGAACAATAACAACAATCCAAAAGGTCATATTATTGATATTATTCCTATTGAATAGCTCTAGTGAAGTGTAAAGAGCACTAATTTTAGAATGGACAGTCCTGCGTTAGAATTCAAGCCCCACCACTCACTGGCTGTGTAAACTCAGCCAAGTTACTCACCCTCTCTGAGTTCATTTCCTCATCTGTAAAATACTCACCGTGATATTCACAATGATAGCTATGATTCTTATTATTTCTGGAGACGTTGTCATCTTGGAGGGGTGTCAAGGGGAGTAAAGATTACTGTACAGTAAATCCTCACCCAGCTGTCTGCTTAATTAACCCAGCTAGGGGCTACCCTGGAAACTTCTGGCACTCCAGGGCAGCCTGCCAAGGCTCAAAACTTTTCAGCTGTGGATGGAGTCCAATTTATCCTGGCAGCTCAAAGAAAGAAGGAAGGCCCAGCCCTCAGAACATTCTAGGCTAGTCCACGGTAAACACAAGAATGCTGCCTATCACAGGCTGGGTTCCCTGGGAAGCAGACTCTGGGCTGGAAGTTAGGGTGCAGGAGGTTTATTAAGGAGTGCCCTTGGGGTCAATATCCTTCAGGTTGACAAAGGAAGGATAGGAAATAGGGCCACCAGAGGGAGAAGCCAGATGTAAATGCTGTCTTAATGGTGGCCTCAGGCCCTGTATACCTGCATCCACTCCCTGGGGCTCTGCAAGATCCAATTTGCAAAATAAAGATAACTAGACATGCTTTTGCCTGTTAAAGGATGCAGACGAGAACTGGAAAACTGTTCACAATGTCTTATTAACTGAAAAAATGGTGAGAACAGCATGTGTCGAGTGATCTCATTTTTGTAGAAAACCAATATTTATATTCCTTTTTCTAAAATAATGCTAGAAGGATGAGAACTAAAATCCTAACAGCGATTATTTCTGCTGGTTTTTCTTTCTTTGCTTATTTGTGTGACCCACACCAAGCATGTTACTGCTTTCGTAAGAAGGTAGGGGGGGGGCCAATGTAAGTTACTAAAAAGAAATAGATTCCATCCAGCCCTTCCAACAACAAGGAACAAGGACTGTCCTACAGATGAGCTTGAAGTCTTCTGAGGAAGGAACAGAAATCAATGAATTTAAAATGTCTGAGCACGTAGAGAATGAACTTGAGGACATGGAGAGGGGGAAGGGTAAGCTGGGACGAAGTGAGAGAGTAGCATTGACATCTATACACTACCAAATGTAAAATAGCTAGTGGGAAGCAGCTGTATTGCACGGGGAGGAGAGATCAGTTCCGTGCGAGGAGAGATCAGTTCCGTGCTTTGTGACCACCTAGAGGGGTGGGATAGGGAGGGTGGGAGGGAGACGCAAGAGTGAGGGGATGTGGGGATATATGTATACATATAGCTAATTCACTTTGTTATACAGCAGAAACTAACACAACATTGTAAAGTGATTATACTCCAATAAAGATGTTAATAAATAAATAAATAAATAAATAAAATAAAATAAAATAAATGTCTGAGCAATGTGCAAAGTTGGAGGGAATACAAATTCCCCAGGCAAGATGGAGGTAATGGCAGCTTCTTGAGTGTTAGGAAAGGATGAACACTCTGTACCAGGGGCAGGCATTGGCCCACTCGGAAGATCACACACACACACACACACAAACACACACACAAACATACACACACACACACACACGTGCGCGCAAAGCTGCCTTTTCCAGGCATTCACCCAGGACTAGGCCTGGGCCCCATGCCGTTAACACGCCCTGTATCACTGGATCCTCAGTCCGAGGTGGGCACTGTTCTCCATCCCATTTTACAGGTGGAAAATGAGGCTCAGAGAGGTTAAGTGTCTTGCCTAGGGTAACACAGCTAGTGAGAGTGGAGCAGAGGTTCAAAAACAGGGCAGTTGGCTCCAGAGCTCATATCCACTACTCCACACCGTGTAAAAATCATTTTTCTCTTTTCACTGAGGCCTTGGCCTGATATGCTTGGATTTATGCACAGACTGAAAGCCAAGGGCAGGCTCCAGCCGGCATCAAGGACAAGGCAATGATGGAATGCAGAGAGCGTCGGCTGGGAGCTCTTCCATCTACAGTCTGTGAGTACAACGGTGCTGACCGCCTTCCTGCTGCTCCTGGCTTATCCTGCCTTCAGGACTCCTGCATGGAAACTTTCTCGACTGCTCTGGACACTTCCTCTCCACTGAACCCTCAGAAGGCTGCCAGGTCAACTCCCCTGCTCAAACGCCTTTAATAGCTCCCCACTACCTATAAGATCAAGTTCAAATTCCTCAGCCTGACATTTAAGATTCAGGCTACTTCAAACCTCACTTAATACACCTTCCAAATAGGGCCCTTTGCTCTCTCATCTTGTGCTTAAACATGGATTATGGGGATTCCCTGGTGGTCTAGTCCTAACCAGGACTTTGCGCTTTCACTGCCAAGGGCACGGGTTCAATCCCTGGTCGGGGAACCAAGATCCCGCGAGCTGCGCGGTATGACCACCACCAACAACAACAAAAACACATGGATTATGGAAACAGAACATGCCCGAGTTTGAACTCCAGCTCTGCGCCTCTACAGCCAGGCGACTTTGGGCGGGTTGCTTTTCCTCTGTGAGCCTCAGTTTCCTCATGTGGAGAATGGGATAACGATAATGAGACCTCACAGGGTGCTTGGGAAGACATGGGAGATAAGGCTTGTGCTGTGCTTAGCACAGGCCTGTCGGGGGTAGTTTTGTTACATTGCTTCAGCGAGCAAGTTAATGGCGGGGGGGCGGGTGGGGGGAGCGGGGGGAGGCTCCCTGCACAGTCTCCAGGGACCAGGACCTAATTAGCATATTCAGTCCACAAAATGATGGCTGAGAGCTTTGGGGATGACTGTACAGCTGAATCATCGAAGTGAGCCCTCCCCGACACCGCCGTTGTCCCAGCTGCTTTAAAACCATGTTCCCTACCTCCTTTCCATCCCTCTGAGGACGGATCGCTTTCTGTGTTCCCCTCTGTGTCCCTTGACAATCTTGTTTTCAGTGTCTCTAACACTGTTGTAAACCCAGCGGCCTTGTGTCTTCCTCAGGCAGACCTTATCTCTTCCCCACACCTTTCACTGTGTAACAGAGTCCTCTGCTTCCGTCCATCTTCCTTCCTTCCTGATGTCGAAGCAGACTTCTGTCTCCCTCCTGTATAGGCTTCCAACAGAGAAGCCACTTCCTGCCCTGGGGCTGAAATTCCACGAGATGCCTTGTCTCCTTGGTTCACTAAGCTTTCCTTATGAAACCCCTCCTTCAAACTGCGCCCTCCAATGATCATCTTTTCCTTCCACTGGCAGACAGGGGAGACTGTGGCAGAGTGGGGATTTGGAAAATAGGTCCTGCCCGGCTTTCTACTCTCCTCTCCTTTCCCCTGCCCCTCTGTCAATGGAATGACTCTATTAGAGGGGTTGTATCAACAGAAGTATGGTGTTTAGAACGAAGGAGGTGATAGGTCCTCTTTTTCATGCTAAGCCAACCGCATTTAGAGTATTGTGGCTTCCGGTTCAAGTGCCAAGCTATAGAGAGGTAGGAAAACCAAGAGGCCGAAAATAGGGACTTTGGAGGCTGGCAAACCTGGGTTTGAATCCTGACTTAGCCATGATCAAGCGACTAACCTGCTAAATGAGGCTTATAATCACACCTATCACTGGCTTTGTTTCAAGGATTTAGTGAGGTAGTTTACAGTCCCCTGGGCACCTCCTTTGGGCTCCCAGGGCACCCAGCACATACTTACCAGGCTGACTTGTGCCTGTCTTCTTCTCTCTCTGGCTCCTGTCATCCTGAGCCCAGAGTCTAGGTCATCCTGAGCCCAGAGGCCTCTGGGAAGACTGCCCTGGACGAGTCAGGGCAGCTGTGCTGAGGGGGTGAGACGTGGGGTGCCCAGAAAGCTGGCTGGAGCATTGGTGGGAGGCACCCGCCACCCCTCACCTGGCTCCCTGTGAGCAAGGCCCTGCGAGTTCACTGGCCACCTCACAGCAGGCCACGACTGTACACGCCTTATCCCAGCCATCCTGCCAGCATCTCCAATTTACAGACAAGACAACTGTGGCTCAGAGAGGTGAGGCCACCTTGCTCAGAGTCACACAGACAGACAGTGGCTGAGACCAGCTGGCTTCTGACCCCAGAGCCTGGCCCCTGCTCTGAATGGCAAAAGCGAAATAGGCCACTGGCCATTCAGAAGCCCCAGATCCCCAAGGAAAAGTTCTGGCCTGGCCATTGCACGTTACTCTGAGTTACGACTCTCGGGGAGGAACCAATGCCTTTTTGTGCAGACCCCTCCTGAGCGGGGGAGTCTGGTTTTCCAGGTGTAACAAGCCACATGCATCCCCTTTAGCAGGTCACCGAGCTTGTCCTCACCTGTTGCTCCTCTCCTGTAACAGGCTGACTGGACCTGGGGGCGGGGCTCTGCCCATCGTCATGTGGACCTGGTGAGCCTGTCACAGGAACAGATGGCAGCCTCACCTGCCACTAATCAAACTCCCATCCGAAGGGGTCTCAGCTCGACTGTTCCCGAGGCTCCCTAGAGGCAGGGGCCTGTGGGGAAGGCTGTTTCATGACAGAACTTGCCCACAGAGGTAAAAGCCATCCCCGATTCTGTCCTCCTGGTGGGAGCTGTCAGGAAAAATACAGATAGAGGCAGCTCTAAAGCTGTTCGTGGCCCTGGGACCCCAGAATCCCACGTTTAGAAATGTGCCCCCCCTGGAAATAACAGGTGATTTGTGCAAAGAGGTTTGCAGCAGGGTGATTAAAAGAGAGCAGAGTAATGCAGGGCTGGACAAATGCAGAGTGGACAGGGCTGCCCACCAGTATTCTTCTCTCCCAACTGAACAAGTTCACGGCTCTCAGAGTGTCCCCCAGTTGTGACCTCATCTGACCCTCACAGTTACTGGTCCCCACGAGGCAAGAGGGCTTAGAGAATGATCATCCCTGTTTCGCACAAGAAGAAATCAAGGCCCAGAGAGTCCGAGTGACTGACATAAGGTCACACAGCTTATTGAAAGTCTAGAACCTGGGCCCCAGCCTCCTGACCCTCCATCCAGTGCTTTTTTTCACCACCCCTGGCCACCTTTAGGAGCAAATTAAAAATAAAAAGGATGGGGGCTTCCCTGGTGGCACAGTGGTTGAGAATCTGCCTGCCAATGCAGGGGACACAGGTTCGAGCCCTGGTTAGGGAAGATCCCACATGCCGCGGAGCAACTGGGCCCGTGAGCCAAAAATAAATTAATTTAAAAAAAAATAAAAATAAAAAAATAAAAAGGATGGACACGTGAGGCCTGGGAACGTGCATGTGAAAGAACGCTAAGTAGATCAGACCATGAGATGGGAGACAGGGTGGGTGCCTGCGTGTAACCTCTGTAAATAAAATTCCTAAGTGTACAGGAATGATTGGTGCTCATCCCACTGGAGGCTCTTTTTCTGCCAGGCTCTTCTATGAAAACTACTTTAAGGAGGAGAAAACCATAATTACCCCCTCGGGATGGCAGAACACTTAAGGGACATGTCAGATTGCTGAGGGTGGGCTCATGCAGCCAGACAAAGCATATTCAATGTCATACTTTCATATGTGGAGAACTAGAATTAAGGACCCGTTGTTTTTGTAATTCAGACCAAAGCAAGTGAAGCTCCACACCACCTCCAGGGCTGGGAGAGACCCCCAGCACCCCAGTGAATTCTTAAGCAGGGCAAACTTCCCCATCACTGGGGGAGGCGGTGGAATCTGAAATCCCAGGGCCTGAGATTGAAGCAGGTTAGGGGTTTTAAATAGGTTGAAAAACTCTGGACTAAACGCCCTTTAAGGCTCTCCAGTTCTGCCAGTCCGTGTAAAATTCTCTTGATGATTATCGATTGTTGAAAGAGAATTTCTAGTATGATGTGAAGTTGGAATTTAATGCTCATTTTACAATCCCTCCACCCCTCATCACACACACACATAGGGCTGGAGATGGTAACCTTTAGACTGAATTTTTCATCTCGGTTCAGCATGCAGAATTGCAATAGCTTCTGACTGAGGTCAAGGCCCCTCCCTGCTGCCCTGGCACAGAGATCTAGGTAAGAGCTGATGCCAGGCTGCCCCTCGCTCCACTGGGCTGACCTGAGAGCTCCACGGGGGCCCTGGCTCCACCCTTCCCCTCCCTGGGGACTAGCCTCCCCAAGGTGGGTCCCCTAGGCACCTCCCCCGCTCCTTCTAAAGATCCCATAAACATGCTCTGGATGCCAACACTCTCTCCTCACCTCTGAGCCCCTCTTCCTTCTCTTTGATATCAAGTTCCTTCTTAGGTGGGCCCACTCTCCTGCCTCCTCTTCCTCATTTCCCATTCTTCCCACTGGCTATCTCCCCACGACTTCCTGGAAAAGCTGGGCAGTGAGCCCCATTGTCTTAGCCTGCTTGACCTCTAGACTGCGGCCTAACACTGCATTCTCTCTCCTCTGCCCCCCTTCCACATTCACCCTGGATCCCTTGACTTTCCCACCTCCTGGCCCCCTCCCAGGTCTCGGTGCTCCCCAGCCTCTGCTAGCCCCATCTTAGCCTCCAGCCTTAGAGAGACTGGACACAAAAATGAAGAATCATTCAGTGGGCTTAATGGCAGACTGGACACACAGAGGAAAGGATACATGAATTTGAAAATAGAAAGTTTAAAAATGGAACTCAGAGCATCTGAGATCTGGGGGACAATATCAAACAGTCCAACATACATGTAATCAGAGTCCCATCAGCTTGGTCTGCTGAAATGGCATTTCCCATCCTCTTGTTCTGCAGCTGCTACTTGTATTTTTCTTTCTTTGTAAGAACAGTAGTAAAGAGGATGCGGGTGTGGGGGAAATGAACGGTAGGTGGCTTCGGGGTTAAGAGTCGGCTTTAGGAGACAATCCTGGGACCAAATCCTCCCTCAGTCACTTGCTAAATGTGTGACCTTGGATAGGCCACCTACCCTCTCTGTACCTCGGTCTTCTCATCTGTACCTACTGTGTGAGGATTAAACAAGATAACGCAAGGAATGAGCCAGGCAGAAACTCTGGCCACGGTAAGTGCTTTTTATTCTAATTACAAATAATTGTGGTCTCACCACCATTGTCATCCATGCTCTTATCATCATTTTCAGTTATGCACATTCCCTTCCAGACTTGGAAAAATGCAAAAAAATTTTTTCCTAACATTTTCACAATCATGGTGCATTACCATGTATTCTGCTTTAACATTTATTCTTAAAATTTTTTTTTAAATTCTTGAATATTTAGTTTCTCATGTTGCTACCAAGTATTCATTGACATCATGTTAAAGAGCTATACAACACCCCCCTGCATTTTTGGTGGGTTTAACTTTTAGTTTTGTTTGTTTGTTTCTCTCCCTGTATTATTTAACCCAAGCTTCTGGTGTGGCTGGGACAGGCAGGTTCTTGCCAAGTATTTACTCTTCCAAACTGCACCTAGCCATCTCAGAGGGCCACTCAGAAAGGATCTGTATCCATGGGCTCTGGGCATGTTACTTGCCCTCCCTAGGCTGCCGGGGCCCCTTTGAATGGCTCTGCCCACCCACCTCACAGAGGCACAGGTGCACTGTTCAAACTGACATCTCCACCGTCACTGCCAATCATGGACTGGAGACAAAGACACTCAAGTCTTAAGTCCTCTTGGAGGCACAAGGTCTTAAAAGCTTCCTGGGAAATGCCTGTGATAGTCATGTTCTCTGCCAGGGTACAGAGAAGGCACTTAGAAAATTCCTGCTTAGGAGCAGTCATGGGGGTGGTAGGGCCCAGTGACTGAGTGGGCAGGGTTCAGAGCCTCCACCCCACTTCACTTATAATGCTGCCCATCTTAAACCCTGGGGCCTCCTCAGTGGATCTAATTGGCACCAAGTGGAAACCGTTCATCTGGTCCAATGTACCCACTTTATATATAGGAAAACTGAGGCCCCAAGAGGTGAAGGGGTACGTCTGCCAGCACTATTCTGGATGACCCCTGAGCTGTTTCCAAAACAAGCCCAAAAGGATGCCCCCATGATCTGAAATGGAAAATCACCTTGAGGTGATTCTTCAAGGGAGACTAAGTTGGACCTGGCAGTACTTTCTGGAAAATTTCAAAAATCCCCCGTCTTCTCAAATCCTTTAAACCAGGAGGCTAACGTGAAGCCTGAACTCCAGGTGGTCAGGAGGTACAGATGACAAGTGAAGGTGTGAGGGGCTGTATAAACAGTAACAGGTAAGGCAGGTAAAGCCCAGGAGTCCCCCCAACCCACCTTACTTCGCTCCAGGGCCAAGGGCTGGGCTTGAGCAGCTCAGAGAGAGAAAAAAAAAATGGGCCTGCCACTGAGCTGGGTCCCTGGCAAATGCCTCCAGGAGGAAACAGAGTCTTCCTGCTGCCTGTCAGGACAGCGGTCCCTGGGCCTGATCTCAGCTAATTTGACAGCGCGAGGAGAGGACACCACCTCCATATCTGCTCTGCATCTCAAACACACCGAGAGAACTGGCTCGACAGAGGAATTGCTATTGATTTCCACTTGTGCAGGCTGACCTAACAAAACCAATTCATCAAGTGCCTGTCTGCCTCGCTGCTTCAGACTCTCATGCTAACCACGTGCAAATAAATTGCACTAGCATCTAGGGTGATTTGTCAAGGTCCAGCTGGGCAGGGGCCCTGGCTTCCACTGATGGACTCTGGGCCAGGCTGGTGGGGGGTCAGCCCAGCAAATGCCCTGCTGCTGATCCGCCACCGATCAGCCACATTCTGGGCGGCCCAAGAATCGGGATGTCTGGCAGCTGCAGCCATGCTAGGAGCTGGTTGGCCATGCCTGGGAGGGGGCTTTGAGGAACAAGGCCCAAGTCCCACTCGCTTCAACAGGACTTGGTAGTGACATCGTCACTTGTTTCTTCCTGTCTCCGACCCCTTGATTTTGGAGGATTTAATGGAACGTCTGTGCAACCAGGAGGTACTGAGTTCTGGTTTTGGCTCGGCCACTGGCCCACCATCCTTGGGCAGCTATGACATGGAGATGACACCACCCATGGGGGCCCAGGACCCTGAAAAGGCCAGGGGTCAGACTGGGTGTCCAATCCCTGTTCTCGCACCTCCTGGCTGTGGGCGGGCAGCCACCTGCAGTTCTCAGTGCCTGGCCTCCCTCATCTGTACTATGGGGCTGAAAATCGTACCTACCTACCTCCTAGGGTGGCGGTCGTGGGGACTGAACGAGCTCACGGAAAGGACTGCAGGGCCTCACACGCTCAGCCCCTGCTTCCGCAGGCAGGGACCGGAGGCTCAGAGAAGGGAGTGATGTTCTCTGGGCCACACAGTGAGGCAGAGCGAGATCAGGAGGGGTGAAAATGAGAGGCAAGCATGAAAGGCTGATGAAAAGAGCACCGCCCTGCCGCCTTCCTCTCCTGACGGCGGCTGTCATCGAAGCACTAGGACACAGGGGGAGCGGGTCACAGGCCCAGCACGGATCATTTCTTGAAAGGGTCAAAACTTTATTCGCAGGGCTTTTTTTGTGGTTTTTTTTGTTTTTGAATACACAGGTTTCCTGCCGTCCAGGGAGAAAGGGACGTGGTGTCCGGCTGCACGAGGTTTGGGGGCTGGCCTTGGGGCTCCAACCCCGTCCCTTGCACCTGCGCGCTGGCCGCTCGGTTCCTCTGCTGTGGATAAGGCACTGTGTGTTCTGCAGGATGGCGCTCACGGCTGGCTGGCAGACGATGAGGCGGCCTTCTCAGGGGCTGCGAAGCTGAGGCTGTCGAGGGGTGGACTTGAACTTGGGGCCTGGCAGGGGGCCAACTGGCGAGGAGGCCCCAGGCTACGGTACCTCAGCCTGGCAGGTCCGGCTAGCCCTGGCGCAGTGGCCTCAGGATGGAATCATGCCTTTGCTTCTTTTGCGGTCAGTCATGGTTCTCCGGTTGTGGTTGGCTCGTGTGGCCTTGCTGGATTCCTTCTTCCTGCGTTCCTGTGTTGTCTCTCGGCTCTGCCCGTGGCCCCGGGGGTTGCCAGCCACTGCCGTCGAGCTGTCATGCCGGTACCTGAGGGAGGAACAACCCGCCCCCACAAGAACCCATCAGCCGAAGGAGGAGGCCCTGATGGGAAGAGCCCTTTGCCTTCCTCGGAGGTCCCTGGGAGAGGACACAAAGCTTGGGCCAGGATACCCCCGTCCCAGCTTCCAGGGGGAGGAGAAATGGAGCCCGGCAGGGGCAGGGCTGTGGGCGCTCCGGCCAGCGCCGTGCCCTCTGTTTACTCTCCTCTGAGCCCTGCCTCCCGATGGGCCTCTGGCTAAGCTCTGAGGGTGGACCAGCTAGCGGGATGAACGCAGCCCACAGTGCAGAGAAGACGAGGGCCTGGGGATGGGCCCCTCTCTTCTCCACCCAGGGCCACGTGATACAGATGAGGTAGGACTCCAGTTCTACACCCCAGGGCCTTGCTTGGTGGCCTCCCAAGACCAAGTGCACTCAGATATGACCTCGGGCCTCTTCAGACCACATCAGCTGCTGGGTTTACCCAGAGCTCTGTGCTCAGGGGGCTGTGATGGTTCAGAGGTCAGAGTCACTCTGCTCTCTGCTCAACAACCTTCTGTGGCTCCCGGCTGCCTTCAGAATGAGATCCAATGTCTTCTCCACTTGGTTAGGCCCCCTGCACCCAGTGGGCAGGGCTGTGAGAGTCCCAGGGCCAGGATGGGGGACTGGGCTTGAAACCCCTGGCTTGGCTTTAAGTGGAAGAGGGACCTGGGGCAGGTCCTTGGCCCCTCTGGACCGCACCCCACCCCCAGGAAGACAAGGGGGTGAATTAGAGGAGTCTCTGGTTACCTGTTCCCAGCTCCCATCCAAAGGCCCCCCTCCCTGACCACCCTGAGCTTTCTTGCCTTTTTCCCCTCACGTGACAAACTCCTTTGCACACTTTCCACCTTTAAGGGCCCAGCTCACATGCCCCGTCCCTAACATGCCTCTCTCGGCCATAAAGGATACGTGCCTGTCTGTCTGTCTGGGCTCTGCCACATTTTACACTCTGCCTGACACCAGCGAGCTGTGGACACATCATGCTCCCACACCGGGTGATAAACCCCTTGTAGTGTCTATCAAGTAATGGTTACAAGTGTGGACCCCAGAGATAGGCCACCTGGACTCAATCTTTGCTCCACCACCTACTAGCTGTGTGACCTTTGGTGGGTTACTTAACATGTCTGGGCCTCAGTTTCCTCATCTGTAAAACGAGGATAATGGTAATAGTAGCTACTTCATAGGTCTGTTGCCAGAACTAAATTAACACATGTAAAGCACCTGGGGTTTGTGTGTGGGCTTCCTTTGTGGTTGGCTGGGCTTCCCCTTCCCACCAACACAGCCTCTTAAATGCTCACCCCTTCCTGGCCAGGAAGGCCATGCGCCTGGCTTCTGCTTTTTCCCGCAGCACTGCAGGGTCCTGCACAAAATGGTCAGGCTGTGGAGGGGAGGGGAGAAAAGAATCATGAGCTGCCCCATTTCCCTAAGCTGAGGTGAGGCTGCACCTGGCCCAATCCTGGTGACACCCCCATGCCAGAAGTGGGGCTAAGCCACAGTGCGGCTGGGCAATGCCCCAGAACGGAGCCGGCTTGCTACGGTCCAAGGTTTCCACCAGAAGCCCCTCCTCTGACCCTCCCACCAATTTCCGGAAGAGAGGCAGCTAAAGATGGCTCCATCATAGCAGGAGCACGATGATGACAGGTGGGAGCAATGGGGGAAGGCCAGGATGGCCGCCACGAGAGACCACACGGGGCCTGGAAACCCAAGAGAGCGCCCTGGAAGCCGACTCCTCCCCCCGCTGGCGCCACAAGCAATGGGCTGCGGGAGCGCCCGCCCTGTGCCAAGGTGGGGAGAGACTGGACTAGCGGGAGAAAGCGGGACCCAAGGACCACAGACAGGCTTTGGGGGCCCGGGCTGTTTCACAAAAACAAAAACAAAACAAGGGGAATTAGTAACTTTTGAAAACTTCAGGATTTGACATAAAAATCCAGGCTGATCCCTTGCCTGGAAGAAGGGAAAGTCCTGGAGGGTCCGGGCCTCCACAGCGCTGAGGAGCCCCTGGGCAGGGCGTGTGTGTCCCCCCACCTCAGTTTCCATCAGGCCCCGCTACTCATTTACGTTGGTGGCCTGGCCCCGGACACGTCTGAATTTGTCACCCTGGCGGGAGGACATGGGGGAATCCAGGGGTCCCAGGCTGCTGCCCCATTCAACCTGAGCAGCGCTGCTCTTATCTGTTTTATATGAGGCTCTAGTTAAGATTTCACTTGAAGAAAAAGTTTAGCGGCTAAAATCCAGAATTTTCAAACCCATCATCCCAGATGACCTCCAAAGGGCCCTTGGGCTCTAACGCCTCTCTGATTTCAAGAATTGCCAACCTGGGCACGGAGGCCAACAGCTGTCCCTCTCCTGGGCCCCAGGCTCCTGGGCCTAATGAACCCAGCAGCTCCAAGGCCCTGCCTCTGATCCATCCCCTGGGCCCTTACTGGGCAGCAGAGGCGGGTTCTAAGCCAGCAGCTCTCCAAGCAGACATCCTGGGCTCAGAGGGACCCCCACCCTCCCGGACAGTGATGCTGGAGCCGCCTCAAGGCCAGGTTCAGGGAAGCGGGGCACAGATCCTGATTCACCTCTCAGAAGTGTACCCTCCCCTTCACCTGCCACCTGCCAAGGAGGTACCTTGGGGGCCTCGTCCTCAGCCTCCTCCTCCTCCTCCTCGTCCTCCTCCTGCCCTTCTCTGGGCACTTTGGTTCTCAGCACCTGAGGGATGGTGAAGGGCCTGAGGGTTTAGAGAGAAAGTGAGATCAAAGACTAGATTAAATCTGGAGAGTGAGCCTCAGGGAGGAGGGAACCCCACTGGGTGAGAGGGGCTGCCAGGACGGGGAAGGGCTCAGGAGGCCGGGAAAAACCAAAGTGCTTTTGAAGCCAGCTTTGCTCCAGCCCCTGGATTCTGTGTGGGTACCAGGGTCTGACGCGGGGGCTTCAGGGAGGCTGAGCTGGGGCTGTGGGGGTCTCCAGTTCTCTCTAGTCAGGGCAGCTCTGCTTTTACCAGGGAATTGGGGAATCTCCATGAGATCCCATTGGGAAAAGTTTTCTGCAATTAGGAAGAAAAATGTAAAACTCCTGCATGAGACCCAATAAATGCTGCCTCACTCAGGGTAGGTTGGACCAACCGGCCAAGGGGGTGGCTGGGGTGGAGGGAGCACTGGACTAGGAGTCAGGAGGCCTGGGTTCGGGCCCTGGTTCTGCCACTGACTTGCTCACGTGACCTGGGCCCTGGCTCCCTGATCTGTATAAACAAGAGGCTGCGGGAGGCCGCTCTGCCCCTGGAATTTGACAGCCTCACCTGCGGCTGATGAGCTCATCATCTGAGTCTGCGTCGTTGGCGCCCACCTGGTTGCCATCATATGTGTCATCATACTCATCCTCGTAGTCGTCACCGCGGTAAGGCGAGTCCTCCCCTGGCTGCACTGGCACCTGAGACGGCAGAAGTGTGGGTCCGAGGGGCCCGGGGCTGGCCGGTCTCCCCCCGCAGCACGGCCGGTGGCCTGGGGACGCCTACCTCCTCCGCCACCACGCTGTACTGCTCGTAGCGCCGCCGCTGTGCCACCACCTCCCGCTTGTCGTTCAGCAGGCTCCGCGCGCTCTCCTCCTTCCTGGCACCGAGAGGGAACAGCAAGGAGACACAAAGGAAAACCATTAGGCTTTGAAGGCATGGGAAGGGGCTGCAGCTTCCATGGCTCACTTCTCCCCGCCTCAGGCTGCCACAAACTGAGATCAAGCACTGGTGGGGGCGTGGGGCTCACCGCTGCTGGTGCCCATGTGACTGGATCCAGCCACTCTAGAGGGCACCCCAGGAGCAGCTGTTAAAGTGGAAAACATGTCCCTCCCTTCAGCCGGGAGACTCCCTTTCAAGGCGTCCACCCTAGAGCAACGCTGGCCATGTGCGCACAGAGGTCTGATTGGGGATTTTCTTTTCAGCATCGTTTGTAACAGTGAAAAATGGAGAGCAACTCATGTCCATCACGGGTGAAACGGTCAAAGGACATGTGCTCCCTCTGTGCCACAGAATGCTGGGCGGCAGCTCTCAAGAATGACGGTGATCTATTTGTGCTGATGGAGAAAGAAATCTAAGACATTCTCCAGGAAAAAAACAAGCAGAGAAAAACTCACAGTATGATCCCATCTGTATAAAAAGCAGAAAGCAAACCAGAACAACTATCTCCTCCTGTGGGCACATACCTATCTATGCACGTAAATGCACAGAGAGAGGGCTAGTAAGCCCCCTGCCAAATGCCTGGTTACTCCAAGGAGGGGCCTGGGGTTATCCAAATCTTTTAAAACAAACACAAACTGAAGAAAGAGCAAGGCCACATGTCGCTTTCTTAGTGAGCTCAGGGGAGCCCTAGGCGGCCTCAGGGTGTGAGGGGCGAGGAAGGGTCCCGGTCTCTCACTTTCACCCCTGCTTTAGCACAGGGCCTCATCCGTCCTGCAGTTCAATCTTCCATGTCAGATTGCATGGCAATAAAAAGTCTGAAAGTTTAACTCCTGTCATATCACAGGGGAGGAAAGTCGGGGGCAGGGGAGGGAAGGGGAGAGACGTGTTTGGGAACACAGTGAGCTGTAGCACAACCATAGTGGGGACTCAGGCCTCTTGACTCCGGGTTTTGCAAATCTGTAGAAAACCTGGTTTGTCAGACACACAGGCCTGTGGAATGTAGTTTCTAGCCCTGCAGGGGAAATCAATATGAGATGCCAGGAAAGAAAATCCAGCTTAGCTGTGAAATCGGGCCTCTGGAATGTATCAAGGGTAAGGGGAAAAAAAAGAAGAGACACAAAGTCCATAGCATTCATAAAAATCTTCTATTAACTGGCTTTTGGTGCAGGGAGGGGCAGGCGCCTGAGTCTGGAGGGCTGTGTCTGGCTTGGGAACCTGGTGCAGGTCAGGACTGCAGCCCCCAGCATGGCGGGTTAGGATTTGCTTCCTTCGACAGTTTTTATAAAGGGCCTACTATATGCTGGGCAGGGTGCTAAAGCTGGGTTGGGGAGAGATTCAGAAAAGAGCAAGATCTGGATTTGCCCTTAAGGAGCTCAGTCTAGTGGCAAACAGCAGAAGTGTGCTAGATGAAGGCAAGCATGTCCTGGAAACACAAGGAAAGGAGAAATGAACTGGGGTGCAAGGGGCCTAGCGGGGGGGCTGGAGAAGGGGTAACGGAGGCTCTATGGTGCGGAGACGTTTGTCTGGACCAGGGAAAAATCTTGGTCCACAGGAATCTTTCAGCTCATGCCAGGAGAGGGGGCGTGTGACTGTGGCCTCGGCCCTTACCTGGCTCTCTTTGCCACGTTGAGGGCTGGAGAGAAAAGAGGCAGAGAGGAAATGAAAGGGGCCAAGCATGTCCAGGTTGTTGGTGCCACTGGCAGAAGCACACCCATTCAATCAACACACGTTTCCTGAGGGTCTGCTAGGTGCCAGGCCCTGTGCTGGGCCAGGGGACCAAGGATGGATGAGAGCTGTCACTGTTCTCTCTGCCATATCCCATGGTTCCTGGTCTACCTGGACCCCAGTCCCGGCAGTAGGGAGGTTCTTTCACACGGTGCGCCCTCTGGTTATGTTGCTCCCAGAAGGGCCACAGAGAAGCCTGGCAAACTGCACCTGCCCCAGCTGGGTCCTAGGAGAGGACACGGGTAAGGACAGAGGAGCCTGGTGCCCTGGGTACCCCGTCCAAGAAGGTGTGGCTTTGGCCCCATGACCTCATTTGGAACCAGAGAAGGAAATGAAAATCAGGGGCAAAACCAGCCAGGAAAAGATCCATCTGACCCCGAATAGCCAAAGCAAACTTGAGAAAGAAAAACGGAGCTGGAGGAATCAGGCTTCCTGACTTCAGACTATACTACAAAGCTACAGTAATCAAGATAGTATGGTACTGGCACCAAAACAGAAATATAGATCAATGGAACAGGATAGAAAGCCCAGATATAAACCCACACACATATGGTCACCTAATCTATGACAAAGGAGGCAAGAATATACAATGGAGAAAAGACAGCCTCTTCAATAAGTGGGGCTGGGAAAACTGGACAGCTGCATGTAAAAGAATGAAATTAGAACACTTCCTAACACCATACACAAAAATAAACTCAAAATGGATTAAAGACCTAAATGTAAGGCCAGACACTATAAAACTCTTAGAGGAAAACACAGGAAGAACACTTTTTGACATAAATCACAGCAAGATTCTTTTTGACCCACCTCCTAGAGAAATGGAAATAGAAACAAAAATAAATAAATGAGGGAGGGAGATGCAAGAGGGAAGAGAAATGGGAACATATTGTATATGTATAACTGATTCACTTTGTTATAAAGCAGAAGCTAACACACCATTGTAAGGCAATTATACTTCAATAAAGATGTTAAAAAATAAATAAATAAATAAATAAATAAATGGGACCTAATGAAACTTAAGAGCTTTTGCACAGCAAAGGAAACCATAAACAAGACAAAAAGACAACCCTCAGAATGGGAGAAAGTATTTGCAAACGAAGCAACTTACATAGGATTAATCTCCAAAATATACAAGCAGCTCATGCAGCTCAATATCAAAAAAACAAACAACCCAATCCAAAAATGGGCAGAAGATCTAAATAGACATTTCTCCAAAGAAGATACACAGATTGCCAACAAACACATGAAAGGATGCTCAACACTAATCATTAGAGAAATGCAAATCAAAACTACAATGAGGTATCACCTCACACCGGTCAGAATGGCCATCACCAAAAAATCTACAAACAATAAATGCTAGAGAGGGTGTGGAGAAAAGGGAACCCTCCTGCACTGTTGGTGGGAATGTAAACTGATACAGCCACTATGGAGAACAGTATGGAGGTTCCTTAAAAAACTAAAAATAGAACTACCATACGACCCAGCAATCCCACTACTGGGCATATACCGTGAGAAAACCATAATTCAAGAAGAGTCATGTACCACAATGTTCATTGCAGCTCTATTTACAATAGCCAGGACATGGAAGCAACCAAAGTGTCCATTGACAGATGAATGGATAAAGAAGATGTGGCACATATATACAATGGAATGTTACTCAGCCATAAAAAGAAATGACATTGAGTTATCTGTAGTGAGGTGGATGGACCTGGAGTCTGTCATACACAGTGAAGTAAATCAGAAAGAGAAAAACAAATACCGTATGCTAACACATATACATGGACTCTAAAAAAAAAAATGGTTCTGATGAACCTAGGGGCAGGACAGGAATAAAGATGCAGACGTAGAGAATGGACTTGAGGACACGGGGAGGGGGAAGGGTAAGCTGGGACGAAGTGAGAGAGTAGCACTGACATCTATACACTACTAAATGTAACATAGATAGCTAGTGGGAAGCAGCTGTATCACATGCGGAGATCAGCTCGGTGCTTTGTGACCACCTAGAGGGGTGGGATAGGGAGGGTGGGAGGGAGACACAAGAGGGAGGGGATATGGGGATATATGTATACATATAGCTGATTCACTTTGTTATACAGCAGAAACTAACACAACATTGTAAAGCAATTATACTCCAATAAATATGTGGAAAAAAAAAGGATCCATCTGAAAGCCAGAACATCAGTCAAGCAGCAGTAACTTCGGAGACTGTATTTGGAGCAAGTTGTTTCCTTGGCTTCCTACAAGCCCAGGGAACACGCGGGCTCTCCTGAAACGTGCCACCCTTTCCCCCCTTGTTTCCTCCAGCCTATCCTTCAAGGCCCAATTCAAACTGGCCCTTAGTGGGGTGACACCCACTTTTGAACCTCTAAAGGGCCTGAAGAGGCAATAAAGCCCCCCTTTTCCAGGTGAGGAATCAGGGGATCCAGAGAGGCAATGTAACCTTCCCAAGGTTACACATCTTCTACCAGCAGAGCCAGGGCCATAACACAGGCCTCCTGACTCAAGTCTACTTGGCTACTTCCTGAGTGGTGTGATCATAGGCTGGCCCCTTATCCTTGCCAAGACTTAGTTCTGCCTCCCAGGGATGATGTGAGCATGAAATCAGACAATGAGCAGAAGTGGACCTGGCATCTGCTGAGCTCAGCAAAGGGAATCCTATTTCTTTCACTACAGGACTTGTCAGATCCTTTAATGTACTAATGTGCCCTGTGACTCTCCAGGAAGCACACAGGGTGCACAGACATTTTTGGCAACAGAACTAATTTGAGAGAGAACACTTATTATCTTCCATGGCACCACTGTCCAGTCCAAAGGAGTTAGGGGACCCCACCTTACACACACTGCCTCCTTCCTTAGCTACTATACACCTGTGGCACATGTGCTCGGCGTCTACCCAACAACCCCCCTTTACCTCACCCCCACTCCTATCAGACCCTCATTTTGCTCAGGTTCTCCCCCTTCCCCCTTTTCTGGGAGCCCTGGACCTTGGCCCTGTGACCCAGTTCCCCAGTGAGATGTGAGGGGAATCTGGGGAGTTCCGGGAAAGGTTTCCTGGCCTCTAAGAGAGATGCAGAAAAACCTGGTCCAGACTTCCTCTTGGCTGTGTCATTTCTGGACGTCACAGCTGAAACAGCTGCAGTTACCCAGTGGCCCTGAGGGAGCAAGATGCACCCTTGATGATGTGGCTGCACCACAGGTCAACCAAGCCTAGACTTCCCTACCCTGTGACTGCCTGTCACGCAAGGGGACAGATTTCCTTATTACTTGAGCCACTGAGTATATCATATCTGTTTTAATGACACACACACATTTTAACTCAACGGTGATCTGCCTTGTGCTACTTAATTTCTCACGTGCTCCGTGAAGGCAGGGCCAAGGCCCTAAGCCCCCCTGCCCTGCCCACATCAGGACAGGGGTCCCCACTGAGGCCCCTCTGTGCCCCATCCTGGCACCTCTCCACTCTGTCACGGCTTGTTTAATGTCCTAAGTCTTTCCCACGGTCTCTGTGTCCTTTGAGGATGAGGCCTGGGCACCCTGCTCACCTTGTCTCCTGGTGTCTCTAGCACAGGGTCTGGAGATAGTGAATCACTTAATAAATATTTGCTGTATGAATAAATAAATAATGAACACATGAACAGAGACTCTGCCCGGGCTACCCGGCACAACGAGTTCAGTAAACATTTGCTACCTGGTCTCTCTGCCAGGCAGCAGGGAGCTCCTTCGAGCAGGGGTACAGCCCTCCTGGTCTGCCCCTCTCCCCATGGCAGGGTCATTCTGGCCTGGAACAGTGGCCACTGATACAGGAGAACATCGCCAGCCTGGGATCTGGGGATGTTGCAACGTGCGTGACTAAGCAGTTTGCAAATGCTTCCTGTCCAGCCACCCAGATGGCTTTATAGTTGCCCTGTGCCGGGTACCCAGGCCAGCAGTCAGCCACGCTTCTAGCGTTGGACAGCCCTGGGAATGGGGAACAGCTTGAGCTTCTGGCACTGAGGCTCCTATCCCAAGAACGGGGCAGGTCCTCTCCCCTCTCTGACCCTCACCACCTTCATCTATGTGTTGGGGGAGAGGGCGGGCTGGACTCATCCAGCAGTTCCTAGATTTCTGGATTCCGTGAAGCAGCCCCATGCAGGAGAACGCTGGGGGTCTAGTGCAGGACTGACGGTGTCTGACCCCGCCATTCTCCATCATGCCATGTGGCTGCTGACTCTTAGCCCCTCCAAGGGGTCTCCATTCCAAAGCCAGGTGATCTTTCCAAAACATACAATGTATCGGCTCAGGCGACCCTCACCATGCTCCCATGTCCTCGGGGCCACCACTCCTGCTGTTCACTCTGCTTGGAAAGCTTCTCCTGCCCCCTTTGCACAACTGACCCTTCCTCGTCCTTCCACAGTCAGTCCCACATCATTTTCTCCAAGGAGCCTTTCTGCCTGGACTGAAGCCCCGACTAGAGGCTTGGAAGTCTGTGCACCTCCACTTTGGAGAATCTTTTTCATCTGCAATTTCATGTTCCTTGTTTGCCAAGCTGATTAGTGCAAACTCCACGTGGGCAGGGGCCCTGTCTGTTTCACTCCCCACCACATCCCCAGCACCTAATAAATCCAGGGCCTAGAAGCACCAGGCAAATATTTGTTGAATAAATGAATAAATCATGAATGGACTTTTCAATGCCAAAAAAGTAAGGACATAGACTAAACATAAGTGGAAAGGCCTCAAAATGGAATACATTCACTTCTGAAAAGCTCACTCAGGACAGGTCCTTCATTTGCTCATTTTGTCACCAGATGGAAAAATTCAGGTCAAGGAGCAGCTGCTGGGAAGCACTGCCCAGCTCTCCCATCCAGGGATTTGGAGGTGGACACCTCCAAAGATGTAAGAAGGGAAGAAGGGCTGGTTTTGGTCCCGCTGGCCTTTTGCTGTCAACAAGGAGGACTCACTAACTCTGTGTGCAGAGTTGGAGCCTAAAGCAGGATCATTAGAGACCCTGAGCTCGGCTGCTGGGAGCACATGGGTGCCAAGTATGGGGGGAGCCCCGAGCAGAAGCTCCATGACCAATTCCATCAAGATGGGGGCCCTGAGTTTCTCGCTTTCTCTCTGCACTTGCAGAGTTGGGGTCCCTGGAACCCCACGGCCCACCACACTCACCTCCTGCCCTTGTGTACCCGGCTCAGGTCCACTGAGTCCCTGCTGAACACGTCAAACTCATCATTCTGGAAGATGTTGTGACGAGACGCCAGCAGGGGAGTCGGGTCTGGCTTCACCTGTCTGGAGGGCAGCACAGAAATCCATTTCAGGGGGCCTTGCTAGTGGACGCCTACCTGCACCCACTCCCCCCATCATGTTCTATCCGTCAGAGACTCCACCCCCCCCTCAACAGCCACACCTGGGACACAGCCTAAAAACCTGCCCAATCCTGTCCCTGCCTGGGTAGGCGGCCACCCCTCATACAAAGTGTCCCTTGGTCCTGCGTGCCATTCACACAGATTTTGCTCACGACAGCCCTATGAGATAGATAGTCAGAGGTCACTCAAGCTCTTTTTGCCTCAAGTGCCCTCACCTGTAAAATGGGCACACGGAGGCTGAGGAGCTTGTCCAAACGCAGAGCTAACTTCATTCATTCATTCAATAAACAACATTTATTCATGGAAGAAACACCCATTCCTGCACTCATTCCTTCTGCCTCCTGGGGTCTTCAAGGACGCAGTGGGCCCAACTCAGGAAAGGTGGGTATGGGGAATTCCCTAGCAGTCCAGTGGTTAGGACTTTGTGCTCTCACTGCCGAGGGCCCAGGTTTGATCCCTGGTTGGGGAACTAAAATCCCACAAGGCGCGTGGTGCAGCCAAAAAAAAAAAAAAAAAAAAAAAAAAAGAAGGGTGGTTCTGAAGGAAGTGAGAAGCTTTGGCTGTCCTCCCTCAGGAATCTACTGGGAAGATGGCAATGACACGGCAAGCCAGCAACATCAGAGCTCTGAAGGCTCTCGACCCCTCGGTCACATCCCTGTGGCTCTAATGGGTCTTCCTACGAGGTGCAGCAGGGCAGTCCAGCGGTGCCCATTCTGCCCTGCAGGGGGCATGTGAGGACCTCCGGGGCCTGAGGTTTCTGTTTCCTCAAAGAGGACATTAGCTTCCACGGTTGGGAAACTCTGCTGTGGGGAAGAGCAAGCGAGCTGAGTCCCGGGACACGTGGGAGGCAGAGGAACTAAGAAGGGCCCCTGACAAGGGCCCCGGGGCAGGCTGGACGCCGTGATCCTCCTCCCACCCGTCTCTCCCACCTGTCTAGGCCGTGGTCCAGCTGGCTGAGGGCAGGGGCCAGCCGCCCCTCCAGGATGTTGTTGATCACCTGCTCCGGGTCATAGCTGTAGTGCTCCAGGCAGGCCAGGATGAAGCCCTCGCCAAGGTCTGGCAGCAGGTCCTTCACTTGGGAGATGAGTGAGTCCAGCTCCACGCCACACACGGCGGGGCCTGGAGCAGCCGCTGCCCCCAGGCACTGTGGGAAGAGCCAGAGTGAAGTAGGGGAAGGCTAGGTTGGGCCAGTGACAGGGCAACCGGCCCCCAACAGTGCTGGTCTCGAGTCAGGGGACCTGGTTTGAGTCCCAGCCCTGCCCCTCCTGGCCGAGGGGCCTGAGCCAAGTCACTTAAGTGAAAGGGGGTTCTACGATTTACCAGCTGAGCTACTTCTGGCTGTGTGACTTGGGGCAGGGCGCTTTCGCACAAAAAACACAGAGCCCTGTGCCTGGCATGGACTAGGCTCTCCATAAATGGCCATGGCTTCTATGAATCAAGTCCTTTTCCTGCTCGGACAGGTTGATGACTGAGGTCAGAGCGGAACAGCAACCACCGGACCTGACTATGTGGAGATGCTCTCCTTTGATTATCTCCGCCTCGATGAGGGGGATTCAGTGTATAGAAAGATCGAAGTGGCTTAATTTTTTAGGCTTTTAAGGAAATTCACAAATCAAAAAAACAACAGTAGAACTCCTCCATGTCTGAAATAAGCCAAACGGGGAAAAGGTGGGGGGGCGGGGAGGCACAAGGGGCTGTCATTCTCCAAGGTCCTGAGACAGCAGTCACGGGGCCTGGGGTCTAACAGGAAGAGCAGCAGCGTCTGTCAGTGGAGCATCGAGGGCCAGCCAGGCTCCGAGCACTCACTTCACACAGCAGCTCTGAGCATCATCCCACAGCCACATGGAGGTGGGGACAGTGGCGGTCCCCACCTTACAGGTGAGAAACCAAGGCTGATGTGAGGGACGTGCCTGAGGCCACACAGCTGGCGGGTGGCAGAACCAGGATACGTCCCTGAGCTGCCCGACCCCAGAGACTGTGTGGTCTTAATCCCCACATCATGCTGCCTCCTGACATGCAGGGAAGAGTCCTGGGCTCAGTGGCCAATCAGTACGGCCACAGACTTGGTGATGGTGAGTTCTGGAAAAGCCTGGAGTGAAAGCACTAGATCAGAGGTTTCCACTCTGTTTAGAGGAGAGTGCCAACAAGGATTTCACATGGAAAAAGCTCCATTGCTTCATCTTATGGAGGGGAAACTGAGGCTTTGACAGCTAAGCGACTTGCCTTCCTCACACCCCGCCCAGCATGCCCGCAGCTCAGAACCCTCTAAAGGCCACGCAGAGCTGACCAGCAGCTCGAGGCTGTCAACTCCAAAAGAAACCCTTTTCCCTCAGAGCAGGAACAAAGAAGGGAGGTTTCCCGCTGCCCCAACCTCTCGATGGGGCCAGGAGGGGCTGGGGAGCAGGGGAAGCACCGCTCCTGTCACACACCTCCTCTTCCTCCAAGTTCTGGGGAAGCGATGATGGTCTGCTGACCGCCTCCGCCGCCTCCACGACCCTGTTAGGATTCTCAGCCACCGGTGGGTCTTTGGCATTGGTGGCTTTCCTTCGGTCCACCCCTTCCCATGCACTCTCAACTGCCTGGAGGATGTAGGCGGTCCGAGTCTCGTCCCTATGAGGACGTGTTAAGGAGTCTCTTGGGAGGGCAGCTCTGAGGCAGCATTGTTTCTCAATCCATCCCCAGCATCTGACTGTACGGCTTCGGCCAGGGGCTGTCTGGGCTGCATCCAGTGGGCATCACGGGCACCTGGGCTACATGAGGAAACGGGCCAGGCAGACCACAGCCACACTAGCCTGAAAACCCGGTACCTGCCACTCAGCAGAAAGCAGCTCTGGGTAAAGACAGGGCCAGGGGCTGGCAGCAGAGCATCCTGGGACATGGCATTTGGACGATCCAGCAGCTCCTCCTCTGCACTGACCCCCAGGAGGAGGGCCCGGTGGGGACACTACCACTGGGCTTCCTGTCGAACCAGTTGCGTGCTTTCTGCAAAGGCTGGGGGCCCACAGGGTGTCCCTGAGACAGGACTGAGCAACCTACTCAGCCACCAAAATGGCCCGTGGGCCTGCTCGTTCCTGCCCCTCCTCCCTCTCCACTACCCTGGGTATTGCCAAGCCAGACGCTGGGGAGTTGCCCTAGACCCCCTCACTCTACTTCTAACCCAACCCCCACCAGCCAAAGTATGAAACTGACAATGTCGCCCTCTGCTTCACACCCTTCCATGGCTCCCCAGCACTTGCAGGGTTGACCCCAAACTTCTCAGTGAGGGCCATCCCTGGGCCATGAAGGTCTGCTCAGCCCCAGCTCATCTGCCATGGCCTAAACCCCCTCCCGCTAGACCCCTTCCCCTCAGCCCTCTGCAATCTGCACACAACATCTGTGGGCTCCTCAGATAGGCCTGCTCTGTCCGCTGTCCCCTAGGAACACTTAATTCAGGGTTTGGCCACCTCCTCTTCCTTGCGCTGTTCTCAACTTGGATTTCACTTCCGTGTGACACCCCCACCCCAAGCTCCACTGGGTTGAAGGCCTCCCTGGTTTCCCCTGACTCTGAATTTCTCCCATATGACACTCTAACTGCCTATTTAATTATCCATCTCTCATCCTGCAGTGAGGTCCATAAGGGCAGGGCTGAGTCCATCTTGGTCACACAGGTCCAGATGCTCAGCAAAGACTAGGGTAAGTAGGGCTGTATTTGCCCCAAGGATCAGAGCAGTCCTCTCCTCCAGAGACTGGGGCCGGGGCCTCGGCGGGTGTCTAGGGAAGGCTGGCCGCGTGTTCTGGGGCCAAATGTCCCTCCACTCCTGTGGGTCCGACCCAGTCAGGCCAGGCCCGTCCCAGGGGCTGCAGTGGAAGGATACAAGGCTGACGAGGCCTGCTGCAACAGGCTGATGTCATCGGCCACGGGAAAGAGCGCATCATAGTCCCGGAGGAACCTGCCAGAGAGAGTGCAGCGGGGCGGGGGGGAGGGTGTCGGGGGAGACAGGGCTGGAGCCACAGGGGCTGGAGCCACACGGTTTGCTGCAGGCCACTCCCCGTGTCTGCTGCCCAACCACAAATGCCAGAAGCTTAGACCGTGGTGAGCACATGGCAGGGGCTCTATTACGTAAGGTCTCCTGGGGCTGGTGGGAGTGCCACGGGCCCGTCCCAGCTCAGCCACACGCTCACCTCTTCTCCTGCAGCAAGGAGCTGAAGATCTGAAGGAACTCTTCGATAAAGCCCTGAATGTTGTCACAGCTGGAACAGGACACAGGCAAGATGAGCTCATTCCATGCAGACAATCTGCTGCTCCCTTCCTCGCCCGCTCACCCCACCCCTCTGCCAGGCCTCCAGCCAGTTGGAGGAAAGAGGCATTTTTCTCAGTTTCCCATCTTTGCTCAGCAACCCTGGAGCAGGGGAAGGACAAGATGAAGTGAGGGAAACACCTCTGCTGGGCAAGGGGAGGGGGCTCTTCCACCCGGGTGGGGCAGTGGCTCCCGAGTGCTTACCTGCTTTCTAGGACTGGGAGAAGGCAGATCTGGTTCAGGAGGATGTGAAAAATCTCCAGTAGCTTCTTCCTGGAATGGGAGAGCCTCTGCCACAGGTCACCTAGCAGCCTTTGAAGGCCACAGAGAAAAAAGAAGTAGATTTGAGAAGCAAAAAAGGCACCAAGGGAACTTCTTCCCAGCATTTGCAGGCGCCCCTTGCCCCCCAACCCCCGCACCCGCCCCCAGGGGCTGGGAAAGCCTCACAGTTCGCTGTTGACAGCAGGTGGCAAAAGGCTACAGGCTCTGAGAGGCCGGCTGGTTCCAGGGCCACTTCTCAGCTCAAACAGGGGGGTCAGGAACCAGCAGGCCAAGAAGAGCTTGGAGCAACAGCTGAAGGGAAAAGGCTTCAATACCGAGGCCGGGAGGCCATTAGGTAGGGAGGCACCAGCCAAATCCGCATGGCCCTTGGTCCCACCCCCTTGACTTAGAGATGGGGATGCCAAAGCCCACGGAGGGCAGGGCCCAAGCTGGGGCTTCTCTCTCCCGCAACAATACTCTTAGTTTTGTCCCCGCCTCACTTGCTATCTTCAAGCCTCCTCTTCTTAATTGCAGACTCCAGTTCGGGAATTGCTATTTCGTAAAAGGAAGCTAGCCTGTGGTGGCACACGTGGGTAAAAGGCTGGATTAGCTCACAAATATCACACTTCATTAGAAAAAGCAAAGCAAACTCAAGGGAGTGGGAAGGCCTATTTCTTGCTCCCAAATTGTCACCACAGTTTTCTCCCGGGACCACCCTGGTTCTTCCTGAAGTTCACCCCAGATTGTCCCGCAGTGGCTGGTCCTAGGAAGAGCCTCATGGGAAGTGCCCTGGAGCTACTTCCCCCATTCATATGGGAAACCAAGGCCCAGATAGGCTCATTCTAACAGAGCAATGAGAGGGCCACCCAGACTCACTGGGGTTTGAGGAACAAATACAAAGTGACTTTTGTCTTGCTCAAAAACTGCCAGCAGCTCCCTACCTCTTATGACATCAAAGTGTAACTCCTCTCTGGTACATCCGTACCTGGCAGAGTATAGCCAACTCTGCTTTTCACCTCAGCAACCTCACAGCCACCCCTTCTCAACTCAGATTTAAACTCTCCATCCCCTAAATTAGGAGATTGGGATTAACATATACACACTACTATATATAAAATAGATAACTAATAAGAACCTACTGTATAGCACAGGGAGCTCTACTCAATGTTCTGTAACAGGGCTTCCCTGGTGGCGCAGTGGATAAGAATCTGCCTGCCAATGCAGGGGACAGGGGTTCGATCCCTGGTCTGGGAAGATCCCACATGCCGCAGAGCAACTAAGCCTGTGCTCCACAACTACTGAGTCTGGGCTCTAGAGGCCGCGAGCCACAACTACTGAAGCCCGCGCGCCTAGAACCTGTGCTCCACAACAAGAGAAGCCACTGCAATGAGAAGCCCGCGCACCGCAACGAAGAGTAGCCCCCGCTCGCCACAACTAGAGAAAGCCCGCACGCATCAACGAAGACACAATGCAGCCAAAAATAAATAAATAAATAAATAAATAAATAAATAAAAATTAAAAAAAAAAATTCTGTAGCAACCTATTGATATATGGGGAAAGAATCTGAAAAAGAATGGAGATATATACATATATATGTATAACTGATTCACTTTGCTGTACACCTGAAACTAACACAACGTTGTAAATCAACTATACTCCAATAAAAATTTCAACAAAAGCGAAAACAGAAACTCTTCATCCCAGCCACACGCTTCCTGATCACGCTCACCCCTGTGATTACTCCTCCCTGGAACTAGATACACAGAACTCAGAAGATCGCGTTTTTACAACTTAAAATGCAGCTACCTCTCTTCTGGGGTGTAATTCTATCTCTGAACATCTTAAGCTTCCCAAAGCCAGAAATGCAGCTGACGTGCCTAGGACAGTGCTGAATCTGCAGCAGGCACCCTGTAAACATCTGTCTGTGGATCGGCTGGCTGCTGACAACTTTTTCCTAGTGTGGTGCTGTGCGTAGCAGAGGGTAAGCAGGCCCAAAGAGGCAGGTCTTACGAGGCCCACAGCCTGGCACCCAGAAGACAACAGAGAGGGTAGTTTGGCTAAGCAGAGTCAGGCGTTGCCAGGATACACTGCTGGTGGGAGGGTTAACTGAAACAACCCCTATAGAGGGTGATTTGGCGAGATCTGTGAAAATTTTAAATGCATATACCATCTGTTCCCACAATTCTACTTCTAGGAATTTATTTCTCAGATATACTTGTAAAGAGGTACATAATGACCCGTGTGCAAAGTTATTCTTTACCGCAATTTTTTTGTAATAGCAAACAGTTGGAAAAAACCTAAATCTCTGGGGGCTGGTGTCCCACACAACGGAATTCTACCCAGCCATACCAAAGACTGAAGGTGCTTTATGCACAGATGTACATTAAATTTAAAAGTAAAATGCAAACAGTACATACAGTCCTCATAATATGCCAGTATATTAAATATTAAAAAGAGGGCGGGAGATTTATAATGTGTATATTTGCTTATATGTGCATATTTACATGCATATATCTGGAAAATTCCACAAAAAAAACTAACACGATGCTTGTGTGTGAGGAACAGAACTGGGGAAGGGGGAGAGGGAGGCTTTTCAATGTGTATTTTATACTTTTTGAGTTTTGAACCATGTGAATGTATTATTCATTCACAGAATTAAAGGACAGAAAGAAAGGAGGGCGGAGAAGGTTGTTCTGAGAGAGATTAGCTAGAGGGCTGTTTGGGGAGGTAGCCCCTTGACCAGAGCCCTCTGGGACTGAGGGGCTGCTTCGCTCAGCGGGTGTTCCTGGCCTCCAGCACAGTTGGAACAGGCTGAGCCAGCCCCAGGCTGTTTGTGGGTCAGAGGCAGTGTCACTTGCCAAAGGCAGGGTCACTCGCAGTCAAAAGTGTTTTCTTTTCTTCCTCCTCATCTTGAGATGGGTGGAGCTGCTCCCCTGCCACCTCGGGTACCTAGCAGGAAAGTCAGCTCTTCCGGAAATGACCCTCTCATCTCCAAAGACCCTTTCCAAAGCCATCTGCGCCATGTTTGGGAAAATGCTTTCACAAAATGGTAAAATGCTTATGGTGAATGAAAATAAGTCTAAGAACAGCATGATCTCTCATAGTGATTTTCATTTCCTACCTTTGGGGATTTCCCAAAGTTCCTACAAGCATTTGTCACATTTACCATGAGAAAAGATACCTTATAAAAACTGTGACAACATTTTTAAGAGTCCCATCCTAACCCCTTCCTTCTGGGGAAAGTGTGGATCAGTGCTTTATTCTAACGTTCTCCAGGAGGCTGATCAATCCTCATGTCTGATTTTCGCGAGCTGAGGAGATCCAGGCGGGCTCAGGGCACCAGCTGCCATCTCTGGCACATGCCAGGGCTAGATACATGTTTTGTTGAATGGGTGAGCAAATGGCCGAATGGACAGAGGGCTGGGTGGACAGAGCTGGGCAGCTCCCAGAAGCTCCTGCAAACGGTGGGGAGAGACGCCTGGCAAGAACAGCCAGAGGCCACTGAGAACAGGGCAGCCCAACCCCACCTCGCCCATCCCCACCTTCTGCCATTGTCAGGCAGCGTGCCAGTTAGCAGCCCACCCCACCACGCACCCCTTTCTCACTGCACACAGAACAGATGCCCATGGTGCTAAGTGGGCAAAGAGGGTCTCCCTCCCCGCCCTGTATCCCCCTTTGTATCTTTCTTCATCACAGCAGGATCTTTCTATGAGTTCTTTGGATAAAAGCCTCCAGGGCCTCCCTCCTGCCTGCACAATAAAGGCCCCACTCCCTGCCAGCACACATCAAACCAAGTCTGACTTCCCTGGAGCCGTATCTGGTTGTCGCCTGCTCCCCATGCCCACACCCGCCCCTCGTGTCACACTCCACTCCCCTGTTCTCCCTGGAACACACGCTGGGCCTCCGCAGGGTTCACTCCGCCAGCCTGAACGCCCTTCCGGCCATGGAAACCTTCCTCTGCCTGGAAGGTTGCTGTTCATTCTTAAGACCTCATTTAAGGGTCGTCCTGAAACCTTCTCTTATTTCACCAGATAGAACTTTGCTCCCTCGTCTGTGTTCATAATTCGGCCCCAACAGCTGGCGCCACACGGGTGCACATCTGCTCATGTCCTCACGTGTGCTCTTCCCTGGGCTGGAGGCTGAAGTCCTCAGCCCGCTCCTTATCATCTGTCACTCCCTGTGCCTGCCTGTGACAGGGGCTCTGAAACAAAACGGGACTGAATTGAAACTGCCCGACTCTTAGGTTGGTGTTTTTCTTCCTCCCCTCCCCTGTCCTTAGCCCCAAATAGCAGTGCTTCTCAAATGCAGCCTCCACACAGGCAGGAGCTGGAAGAGGGCCTGGTGCATGCTAAGCACCCAATAAATACTTGCTGAACGAAGATGTGAACTCCAACCTCGACTTCAACAGCCAGAACTACCTCTGTACCTGTAACAGAAGTCGTGTTTCTGGAAGGTTGGGCAAGCCAAAGGGAAGATATCCAGAAAGGCCCAGAGTGTGGTGCACGTATCACAAAGGTAGAGAACGATGTCCTTTAATTCCTGTCGCCAAAGGAAAACACGGCATTATTCTCCTCCGCCCCCAGGGACAGCTCTGTAGAGGGTCTGAGACAAAGCTGACCAAGCCGGGGGTCCCCAACAGACAGGTGAACGCTGGAGGTCCGGGCAAAGACTGGCTGGTCCATCTCTAGAAGCACGATCTGGGGAGCTCAACCCAAGCCTCGGGTCTTGCTACTGTAGTTCCAACAGATGCACAGCTGGGGATCTCTAGGGTGACTTCTAGCTCTGGGCTAATACGATTCTCTCTCTCATTTTTTTTTTAAATTAAATATACATATATTTTTTGATGTGTACCATTTTAAAAGTCTTTATTGAATTTGTTACAATATTGCTTCTGCTTTGTTTTGGTTTTTTGGCCACAAGGCATATGTGGGATCTTAGCTCCCCAACCAGGGATCGAACACGCACCCCCTGCACTGGAAGGCAAAGTCTTAACCACTGGACCGCCAGGGAGGTCCCCTGGGCTAATATGAGTCTCTCTTGGAAGTTGAAGGAGAACCCATCCCTGAATCTGAAGACAGCGCCTGAGGTCCCGCACAGAAAGTACATCCCAGTGAGGACAAGAATAGCCCACCCCACTTTCCTTAGAGTTTGAAGCGCCTGCACAGAACAGGGAGTGCGTCCTCATAGGCTTCCCTGATTCTCACGATGACGCTAACAAGCAGGCTGGGATCTCCATTCCACAGATGAGGAGACTTATCTGTAGAGACTTCTCTGCGGTTCAGAGGGGTAACATGCCCTGCTCCCACAGTACTCGGTGTGCCCTTTTCTGAAACACTTGTTTAAGGCCTGTTTTCCCACGAGATCGCAAGCTCCAGGAGGGCAGCTCACAGCTGCTTCGTTCCTCCTCTATCTCTGGTGCTTAACACAGGGCCAGATGCACGTCCAGGCTCCTTAAACATTTACCTCCCATCTGTCATCCCCATTAGATTCTGAGTTCCACGAGAGCAGGCGCCATGTCTGCTTCTGCTCACTGCTTCACCTTCACGGCCCAGCCTGGGGCCTGGCACGTGCTAGGGGCTCCTCCACGCAAATCGGCGCAGTGGATGAAAGGCTCAATGAATAACGCACCCAGGAACCTGTCCACCTGAACTATGTGAAGACTAAACCTCCATCCTGTTCCCTCCGCTACTCCATAAATGAAGCTCCCAGTGAAAAGAGAAGGCCTGCTGAAACGCTCTAAACCTGTGTGACGGGAACAGCTGCCTGTGGGGTTGGGGTAAAGGGCTGTGAGCAGGGGAAGAAGCTGCTGGGCCTTCTACTGGCCAGAAAGAAGCTGGGCTGAAGGGCAACCTCACCAGAAGAGGCATGTCGCTGGGGGTCAGCCGGCCCCTCTCCTCAAGCTTCTGGGGTGTGGCGCAGGCCCCGTCCCCTTGCAAACCACAGTGCTGGAGGATATTGCTGAAGACCTGTGAAACACAAGAGATGACTCTCCCACATCCTGTCGAGCCAGCAGCTAGGACCCCCATCCTGCAGCGAGGGACTGGTGATCCGAAAACTGCTTGGAATCTTTAGAATATATGCCAGCGTTCCTGGGACACCAGCTGAGACAGTGACCTTCTCAGAGAGCAGAATGAGAGTGGAATCTGTGTCAAAGTGGAATAATGGGGGCACCCTTCTTGCAGGATTGTGGTGAGGATTAAAATGACAAAATGTATGTAAATCCTGTGGATATTACCTGGATAGACTGGACAAGTGTATGGTGATGAATATTTAAGAGTTACAGTCAGTAACATATGTTTTTGGATCCCCTAGAGATGGCGATTTATGGGAACTATATTGAAATAAAAGACAAATCAACAGTGAGGGGAAAACAGAGCCCATCATAAAATCATGTAAGTATTTAACTGATTGTGCTATATTTTAAGTATGCTAGCATGTAAAATTCTAAGAGTTACTGTGAACAGCGGTTATCTCTTGGTGGTGGGATTATGGAGGAAGATTAATCTCCCTCTTTCTGTTTTTTTCTCCTTTTTTTTTAAATTTTCCAAATTTTCTACAGTGAACATTATTTCATCTGATTTGAGAAACGTACAGGGGTATCCTTAGAGGCAGATGGCTGTTGACAAACAACACAAAATGCACCCCAAGCTCTTTCTGTATGAGTGCTGGATAGCCCTTAGATTTCAGTCCTGTTCAAGAGAGGAAAGGATGAATTCAAAGGAGCGAGGTGAGGGGTGCAACACAGAGACAGTCTGGAGGTGTATCTGGGGTGGGGGTGGGGGGAATTTCTCTCAGACTCTTCCAGGAAAGTTGAGGAACATCAGCAGGTAGGAGAAGGGCTCTGCCTCCCCTGGGCAGGGCTGAGAGTCAGTCAGTACCTGAAGGATGGTGGGCATGGTTTCATTCAGGTCATTATAGTAACTTGGCTGTTGGAGAAAGATGTTTCCTGAAAAGAGAAGAGAAAAGTAGGAATTGGGAAAAGACAGTGAGGGTGGAGAGGACACAGTACAAATGGTTGCCAGCATGTTCTGTGACCTTTCTCCCCTTTCCTAAGCCTGCGTGCACAAAAGCAGTCTTGGCCCCGGCCCCGCTGGCACAGAGCTTTGGCCCAGCCTAGAAACTTCCCCAGGGTGAGGGAGGGACCTTGCTCAGTACAAGTTAACCTTTTAAGCACCTCTGCCCAGCGAATTACATAAAAGACCCTCCCTGGTCAACCAGCTCACCCTGCCATCCCCAGGGAATGATCACACTTGGGCACTGTGCTTTGTATGACAGCACTGGCTTTGTAAATGGGAGCTAGTCATCCAGGAAAATTAGGAGACAGGATCACTCTGCTCAAGAAACCTGGGTGCTACAATCCAGGAGTCTTGCCAGGCCACGCCTCTAGTAATGTGAGGAGATTCTAGGGAGAAATTTCTCTAGAAATTCTCTTACCCTCTGCTTTTGAATCTGCTAGCCATACTAATCCCTACTCCAAGGTGAGAGGCCTGCCAGGGACCTGGAGATAGATTTACCACACATTTGCACTTATTCCTATAAAATGAAGCCCCTCTCCGAGTGTTCACTATCCTCCAAGTGCTGCTGCTGTGAGTGCGGAGGTTAGAGCATACGGTAACTGGAACAGAAACTGAGTGTTCTGGCTGCCCAAATGGGTGGGGTAGGGGGGGAGGGAAGGAGGATCACAGCTAGCTGGGGGACATGATGATGCAAAATGCCACTGCCCTTAAGAAGAGGCCTGGGTTCCTCATCCCACTACAATCCCAGGACCTAAGGCTGGCTGACTGTCAGGGTGCTCTGACCTCTAGGTGTCCTCTGTCTTTGGGCAGGTCTGTCCTCGGTTGCCTTAATGATAACCCTGCAGCCCTCACCCTATCCTGGAGGATTTGAAAATGAATGAGATCAAAGGCCAGATGGGGCTGGGTGAGTAAGCGAATCACTAGGTGGCTAGACTTTCTATAAGCACCTTCCTGGAGGCCACTTCATTCCTTGATTCCAGAAAGCTGAGTTTTACCAGCAGGAGCTTCCTCAGCACCTCCCATCTGACCCCTCAACCTGTGAAGGTACTCTCTGACCATCTGTGCCCACGTGCTCCTGACAGGCGGGGAGTGACTGAGCTGTCTCCCCACCAACCTCTGCTCTTCCTCATAAAACCCTCCTAGCAATATCCTCAAGGGCAAGTTTGAACTCCTGACCATGGCATGAAGGGCCTGTAAGATCTGGCTTCTGCTGGCATTTCCGGCCACCCTCTTCCCATCCCTCGAATTGCATTCTTCCCTCACACCATCCTCAACCTCACACAATGAGCCCTGTCCCCTCCCTCTGCCTGCAGTGACCTCCCAGAGCTAAGTCCACCATAAGGCAGGTGTCACCCTCTCCAGGCAGAGTCTCCTGACCCAGGCATCAGGAGCAGGTCTCCTCCCATAATTCCCAGGCCACACAGCGGTCCTCACCACTCCTGGACCACTGGGCACAGGGAAAGGCACTCTTTCATAATACTTCCCATGCTTAGGCCTGAGTAACAGGGATATTTTATAAGCATCAAAATAGATCACATTTCACAATCTACCCTTGGGGTCTTCGGAGTCTCTTTCTTCTCCTTTATGTGACTCCAATGACACTGAAGATCTGACTTTTGGTCTCTTAAAGAAATAATTAAAAAAGAAGGGACAGCAATGGCCTCCCTTGAAATGTCCCTTCTCAGACTGAAGCAGTTCAGAAACCCAGGGTGGATGCAAGGTATTGCCAAAGAGATCAGTGCTGTCCTCCACAGGGCCAAGGCCTCATATACTCCTGCTCTGGCAAGGCATCTCCAAGAGAGTCTAACTGAAGAGCCCTGCTTTCACAATTACACTTGCTGATTCACAACACCAGCCTTAAGGTTGAAAAAAAAACGGGAGGCGGGGACAGGGCAAGGACTGGGCTTCTGCCCAAAGGACAATTGGCCAGTTCCCTTGCTCCCCCCTTGTCTCCTTTGTCAACCCTCTTCCAGCTGATCTGCTTTGCTCAAGAGCTTCTGTGGTAGAGAAAGTGGAGGCTGCCCCTTGCTGTGTCTCGTGTCTTCTGCTCAAGGGTTGGAAAGACAGCTAGTGTGTGTGTGTGTGTGTGTGTGTGCGCGTGTGTGTGTATGTGTGTGTGTGTGTGCGCGCGTGCGTGCACACGTGTTGAAGGGTGTAGAAAAGGGGCCTGCAGACGGAGAGGCAGACAGACAGACACACACACACAATATGAAGGGGCTCCTGATGCCTGATCCTGCCCTCTTTTCTGTGAACCAGCTTCTGTGAGCCAAAGAAAGGGCTCTCCTTTATAAGCCAATTTAGGGTTCTCAATCTGGGGATGAGAATATTCTAAAACAGCTCAAACTCTATGAGGGGGTATGTTTTCCTGGAGACAAGCTTTCATCTGATTCTCAAAGGAGTCAGTGACCCAAAAGATTAGGAACCCCGGCAACAGGCGGAGCTCTCTCACACCACCCTCGCTTGTCTGGAAATGCGGCCAGAGAGCACCTCTGCCTGGACCCTCACAGCCGTCTACAGCCCACGGACCTAATGCTGCCCTTGCCTCTACTTACAACCCGCTCCCCCACCTCACATTTTCTCCAGAGTCGTTAAGACTCCTCCCTCCAGCTGACCTCACTAAGCCCCACTTTACTCCCAGATGTGTCCTTTTCTGCCCCAGCAGCCCAAGCAGGCTCTCACCTTCAAACCCACACTGAAGCCCTGGCCTCCTCCATGGCCTCCCATCACCACCCTCCCCACCTGCATGCTGCCAGATTAACCTTGTTGCCAGATGGCTCCCCACCCTGCTCCAAGCTCCTAGAGGCTCCCACAGCCTGGTCACAGTAAGAGCCCACACTTACCAAGTGCCTGTAACGTGCCAGGCTCTGTGCTGAGCACCACCTCATATTTAATCCCCACAACCATCCTACAAGTTGGTCTTCCCTTTCTTCAGGTGAGAAAACTCAGGCTTAGAGTGGCTAACTGACTTGGTCAAGGTGACATAGCCGGGACTAGAGCTGTGGATTAGGCAGTTCAACTCTAGAACCTGCCTTCTTAGCCACCAAGCGATACTGCTCCCCAAGTGCCAAAGCCTGGCATGGAGCCCTCCTTGATCTGGCCCCAGCTTCCTCCCCTGGCTCCTGCGCTGCCCTCCCAGAATGCTCCACTCCAACCAAACCGGCCTAATAATTGTTTCTCTAACTAATCGTGCCTGCTTTTGTGCACTCACCCCAACCTCTGTCTAGAGTATAATTATTAAGGGTCTTTCCCAGGGAAAATAAAAGAAATTAACTGATGATCAGGCAATAATTAGATTTGAATGAGAAACCAGAGGTCGTTCCAATGAAAAAGCTGGATGTGAAATTTCATACACATTATGCTCTAATATGTTTTAAAAAAAATACAAAGAGAAAAGACTAGAAGGGAATAATCACCAAATCATTGTCTCTGGTTGCAGGAATTTAGTAATTGCTTTCCTGTTTCTTTACACTTTATATTCTTTCAAAATTTTCTAAATTAACATATATTACCTTTATTATTGCGGGGGGTGGGGAGGAAGGAAGGAAGGGAAGAAGACATTTCTAGGGATAACTGCGCTCTGTAACTGGGCATTTGGAAGTCTCTATCCTACAATCTCAGGGTGAGGAGTGCTGACAGGGGTGTCCAGGGTGAGTAGCTCTCCGTGCCAGTCCAATGCCATGAGTGGCTATTCAAAGACGAGTCCACTGCGGCACTGTTCCCTCTGTAACCTTCCCAACAAAGCTTCCGCCTCTGAGTGAAACTTCCAACCCATGGCCTCCTGATGGGATCCAACTGCTGATGTCTGTTCCCTTCACAACCCCAAAGGGTCCTCCCTGAACTCTGCCCCAATCTGTTCTCAGCAGCAATGCAAATCTCGACATTTCTGAGGCAGCCCCATTACCCCTGAGGCAGGGAGTGGCCAAGGGCAAGAGCTTGAGAGTCAGGCCCAAGTGACAATCCCAGCCTGGCCACTCATTAGTCACGGCCTCTCAGGCAAGTCCCTTACATTTAACCTCAGTTTCCTTAACTGTAAATGGGGATGATGACACCACTGACATCACAGGGTGACTGGGAGGATCAACTGAGATGACATATGAGGAGCGTCGGCAGAGTCGCCAGTGAGCACTCAAATAACCGTTAGCTGTCGCCACCGTTCTTACTCTCATTGCCGAAGCAAACTCCCCGACTCCTTCGACTGTTTGACGTGTGGCCTAATGCTAGGACTCCAAGATCCTGGAGCAGCTGCGTGATGCCCATTTTTGTCTCCACTCTCCCACCGCCACTTAGTCACTTCTTTCAGAGTTGACACACACGTCCACTAAGACATTTCCAAGCACCACCCACTGCTGCTGCTCTGAATCCCCCTGTGCTCATCCGGGCGCCCGCCCTTGGAATGTGGGGGCCATCTCTGTGCCTCCCCGCCCTGCCGCCCCCAGGCCACAGGCCCTACTCACCTATCATCTTCTGCAGCAGCGGGGAGTTGCCTTTTCCAAAGAGCACACAGAGGTCCAGGATCTTTGGGATGTCAAACAGGAAGTTGTTGTAGAGGATTTCTCCAAAAGCAGAGGGGGAAATGAAGTGATCCTAAGGAATAGTGCAGAAAGGATGAGAGACTTTCCAAAAACACGTGCATTGCAGGGTAATAGCAGGCTCACAAGAAACAACCTTCAGGTCCATCTGCAGGGGCCTGGCTAACAGAAGAAGCTCTGTCCACACCACGGATATGTCTGAGCCTCGTGGACTGACCTGGAGCAGTGGTCACACTTCATCTTAATGTAAACAGAAGCAACAGCTCACTATAAAACCATCAGCTGGGGAATCATTCTAAAATATTTATGTGTAAATCACCATGATGTCTGGGATTGTTTAAAATACTCCAAGAAAAACAGAAAACTCAGGGGGAGGGAGCAAACAAGATGTTGATACCTGTTGAACCCAGGTAATGGGTACGTGGGAGTCATTATACTTTTGTGTATATTTGAAAATTTCCATGCTAACAAGTTAAAAAAACGAAAAAGCAAGATACTATTTTTAAAATAAATATGCGCGCACACACACACATTGAAAGGAAAAACGTTTCCTGAAGGAACATGCACCCTGACAGTGGTCATTTTGAGGGGAGGGAATTTTGTGGATGACTTTCATTATCTACAAAATATTTTTGTTATGTTTGAGTTGTTTAGAGACAGCATTATTATTTTTAAAATCAGGGGGAAAAAAAGTAAAGGTTTTTAAAAAGCACATACGAGTTCCTCTAAAAACTCAGAATCAATGTTTTCGCCCTCTGACGCACAAGGAGGGCACAGTCACGCGCCACCTGGCACAGGGCCCTCGGCTCCCCATCGATGAAAACATTGGGTGTAACGCAGGCGACCCGGTGACTGAGAGGATAAGGGAGGTGGCACAGATTTCTTCCCCAATGGTGGGAATAAAAGCAGAGGGGAGACAGAGGAAACATGATACTTCCAGAGCCTTCCTTCCCAGGGGTGAGAGCCTGGCACAGAGGTGTCAGGTGGCGGTGGTGACCTGTCACGGGATCCGCGGCTTACTTTGGATTCCTTGTGAGTGGACATGCGAAGGAAGGTGAGAAAAACACTTCGGTGGAGGCGCTTCTCCATGTCAACGACCTCAGGGGCCGGGGCCACCCACTCGTCGAACTTTCGGGGGACATAGTGCAGGTAGGAGTCCAGGCACTTCTGCAGAGTCTCGTCGAAGACAACCTAAGCCAGGCGACAGAGGACAGCAAGGGCTCGTCACTGAGGCCCAAGGGCGTGTGGGTAGACTGTGCAGGGCTCACGGCCCATCAGCCCTGGACTGTGGCAAACACTCCAACCCCAAGGGACCGAAGAGGTATAAATCAGCCGAGGGCTAAACACGAGTTTCTAAAAATGATGTGTTGGAAGGCGTTGTGTAAACATCATTAAGACTGTGATACAAGTCAGAGCAATCCAAACCACAGTTTGCTGTTAAGGATCCAGTGTAAGAAGTAGAGAAAAAAAGCATCTCCTGGGAGAGAAAAACAACAGCACCCAACCAATGGCATGTCATGTGCTTTGTCTTAGCGTGAATTTTGATAGAATGTTACCTGGCACCAGAATTTATCGTGAGGCAGGGCCAGGAGCCAGTCGAGGTCATTGGCTACGAAGGTGGCGCGTTCCAGGTACTCCTCCACTAGGGCGGGAATGTTGTCTTTAGGGGGCGGTTTGTATAACACAAAATACCGGTCTGCCTTCTGCTCGGGGTGCTACGGATCCAAAAACCACGTGTTAACGTGGCAGAGGTTAGTCAGTGAGGGCCCATTTGCCAACCCACAGCAATGACAACACTGGGCTGTTCCAACCGGTGACTCTCAAGCATAAAGAACTGAGTGTCTCTGACCAAGGGGGCTTGGTTGCAGCCAGGGAACACCAGGCGGGCATTAAATACCATGTTTTTTGGAGAATATTTAATGACATGGGGAAAGGTTAAGGGAAGAAAAAGCAGGACACAAACCTCTCTATTTTATATAACCAGTTTGGGGAGTAAAAAAAAAGTACACATATTTAACACATTCACACACTGGTACAGATTTTTTTTAAAAGTGTGTGTGGGGGGGTGGCAACCCCCCAAAGCTAACAGTGGCTATCTCTAGTGGAAGGGATTATGACTTGACTATATTCTCCCATTAAAAAAAGAACATGTATTATTTTTTAAATTATTTTTTTAAATCATACAAGTGAGGCATGAGCATCTTTTCTTTCAAAAACTCACAATAGTACAGAAAGGTGAGTCGCCTGGCCCATACCCCCAGCCCCTGTGTCAACCCAGAGGTAACCCCTCACCATTCCCTGAGCATCCTCACAGACCTTTTCTAAGTATTTACATTAAAATGTGCCCATATGAGGCATTTGTTTGGGCCCATTTTCATCTCTCTGACACAAACAGTATCATACTGTACATATCACTGTGCTATACCCTTTGTATAATCAGAAAAAAACCTCAGTAATTTTTTTTTCAAAGATGCTAATCAGGTAATTGCAGGTCTCAGCTTAGCATCACAAGCTCTCTCTTCCAACCCTTACCTTGCCATGAACAAATCTTACTTTGTTCACCATAAAGAAGAGAAGATGAGCTCAGTTTTCTCTTCTGACTACATAAGGGCTGCTTTCTCTGGGGGGGGAGGTGATAACAGGAAGAAGGCTGGGCTGTGTCTCAGCTATTATCAACCACAATCCACCCACTTCCAGGTCTGTCAATCCGGGGGGGGGGGGGGGACAGGAGAACCACAGCTGATTGGTCAGTCTCCTCGAGAACCACCTACACCTCCCAACTGCCTAACACAAGTTTGCAAATTGGTGTCTTTGAGTCCCGCAGAATTCCTTGGGGGTCACCTGCCAGGTGGGTATTCAGGACCCGTCCCATTTAAATCAGAATTTATACAAAAGGAATCCTGCTGCCTGAAACAAGTTCAAAACTACTCTCTAGGCCCTAATTTCATCTCCTTGGTTTTCGAGTTCCCCTCCTGCCTTTGTCTGTTGACATCTCACCTCTTAGGTCACTTCTCAGGCCAGGCTACTCACCCCACTCGCCCAGCAGACACACACATACACAAACCCCTGAGAGTCTACCTCCCTACAATCCTACACATTTACTGGCACCCTGCTGGGCACATGAAGAAAGGCATCCGCGTGCTTCCAGAGCCCACTCTGCAGAGGGGAAGATGCACATCTAAGCTATCAAATGAGCACAACACAGACAGCTCAAACCCGGCAGAGGGACTGTGAGATTAACTGCGCCTGGAGGATGAGGGGCCGCTTCCCAGGGCCGGCAGCATCTGAGCTGGCCCTTGGAGGATGAGAAGGATTTTTAGGTGGAAAACACAGTATTTTTATGGAGGCATAAAAATGGGCCATTTAAAAAAAAAAAAAAGGGCACAGATTGCACCAGGCGGTGGGAGATGGATTTGGAGGGAGAGATGCTAGAAGGATAATAAAAGCCATCACTCACGAAGGACCTGCCCTGTGTCGGCTGCTGAGTAGGCCTGTCCCCGAGCCCATTTCTTTTTTACCTACAACAACTATTTCAAAGGGAGACAGTATTCTCCCCATTTTACAGAGGAGGAAACCAAGACTCAGTCAGATTCAGGAACTTTGCCAAGGTCACAGGGCTAAGGAAGCAATTGAGGCAGTATTTGAACCAAACCTGACACTGCAGACCTACTAAATGACCTAAGGTACCACGTGTCACCCTGGTCTCACTGCTCATCCATCTCACCCCAGCTCTGACCTCACCTCCTCCAGGAAGTCTCCCAAGTCCCACTCTGACTAGGTTAGGGGTTTCACCCAGGCTCCCCAACACCTGCACTCTGTGCTTCCCCGACTGTAGCACTTGTTAAATTGTATCAGAAGTGCTTGCAGATCCGTGGTTGCTGTGGAAGGGGACAGAGGAAGGGATAGATTATAGGGGGGGCACCAGGACACTTTCAGGAGTAGTAGAAATGTTCATTATCTTTTTTTTTCTGGCCGCACCACACAGCATGTGGAACTTCCCCGACCAGGGGTACCAGGGATCGAACCCATGACCCCTGAAGTGGAAGTGCAGAGTCTTAACCACTGGACCACCATGGAAGTCCAGAAATGTTCATTATCTTGATTATGGTGATGGTTTCATGGGTGTATGCAGATGTCAAAACCAATCAAATCGTATACTTTAAATAAATACATGCAGTTTATTGTCCTCCAATGATACCTCAATAAAGTGATATAAAAGGAAGGGCCTGCCTTCTCCTTCTCCCCCACTACCCTGCAGGTCTCTGGAGGGAGTCTAAGTCTTGCTCACCACAGCAGTCCCAACCCCTAGAACAGTGCCTGGCATCGAGCAGACTCTCCATATACATTTGCTGATTGAACAAAGGAATGCATGGAGGTAATGAAGGACCAGATCCTGCCAGGGTCTCTGAAGAACCTTCAATGCCACGCTCAAGAGTAGGGGCCATGGGGCTTCCCTGGTGGCGCAGTGGTTAAGAATCCGCCTGCCAATGCAGGGGACACTGGTTCGAGCCCTGGTGTGGGAAGATCCCACATGCCGCGGAGCAACTGGGCCCTTGAGCCACAATTACTGAGCCTGCGCGTCTGAAGCCTGTGCTCCGTAACAAGAGAGGCCACGATAGTGAGAGGCCCGTGCACCGTGATGAAGAGTGGCCCCCGCTTGCAACAACTAGAGAAAGCCCTCACACAGAAACAAAGACACAACACAGCCATAAATAAATTAATTAATTAATTAAAAAAAATCCCATGACCATCTCAATAGACAATAGAAAAAGCATTTGACAAAATTCAACATCCATTCATGATAAAAACTCTACTTAAAATTAAAAAAAAAAAAAAAAAAAAAGAGTAGGGGCCACTGGGGACTTCCCTGGCGGTCCAGTGGTTAAGACTCCATGCTCCCAATGCAGGGGGCATGGGTTCGATTCCTGGTCAGGGAACTAAGATCCCACATGCCACATGGTGCAGCCGAAAAAGAAAAAAAAAAAAAAAAAAAAGAGTAGGGGGCATGGAAGATTCCAGGGCAAGGAGCAGCAGGCTCCAACTGTATCTTCCACTCTTCAGGCCTGGCTTAGGTCCCACTTGCTCCATGAAGCTTTCTGAACATTCTCTGCCCATCAAACTTCTGCTCTGTTTATCTTGATAAGAAACTGTTTTGGACTGTTCTCCAAATGCTCCACTTATATGAGTCTTGTCTTTCTCAAGAGCTCATTCACCCACTTTGGCCCAAGACTTGATTTCTTTTGGATCTTCAATAGTAAGTATGTGCATCTGCACGGTAACTACTCAATAAACAGTAGCTTCAGCTATCACTCTGCAGAGGCAGCATGATGGCTGTCCCTTTGCTGGAGATCTTCTTCTCCCAAGTTGGGACTAAAGAGACAAATACAGGGTGGGTACATCTCTGAGGACAATCTTTCAGGAGCTGCTGGTGGCCTGCAGCACAGCCAAAAGACTGCTCCTCAATCAAGCAGCTGTCTTCCTGAGCTCGTCTCTCTTCCCACCCTACACCCCATTCATAATGCCGCTGTCACCGTCACAGCTGTCATCACCGTCTTCATTGAGTGCTCACTATGTCCTAGGTTCAGTGCTAATTCACAGGCATCTCATTTAATCCTCACAACCACCCCCGCAAGGCTGGTTCTACTGTTACCCTTTTTTGGATCCTGAGGCTTAGAGATGTTAAGTAACTTGCCCAAAGTCACAGGGCCAAGTCTGTGTGACATTAAACACAAAGCCGGGCTCCTTAACTCTGCTTCCACCCCAGGTGGTTGGTGTAGGAGTTAGGCTCTCAGGAGTCCAGGCCAATAGACTCAGGTCCTCCTGCCAGGTCCACCCTCCTCCCATTGCTCTGCCCGGCTAGTGCTTATTCACCCTTCAATACCCAGTTCAGGATCCCCCTCTTTCTGGAAGGAGTCCCTGGCAGTGTGTGCTCTCCCACCACCCTAAGACCTCCTCGTACCCATACACCCCGCTGGTCTGGATCAGCAGCCTGAACTTCCTTCCATCAAATCCTGATCATGCTGCAGAGAACTACCAGTCTGCTTTCTCCCCTCAAGGGCAGGAACCACCTCTTTTCTCTTTGTAGCTCCAGTGCCTGTCACAAAGCGTGGCTAGGGTCCTTGACTCATTTACTGAATGTCTCCTGAGAGCTACTACGTGCCTGGCACTGGAAAACCAGAACAAAGGGAAGGGCCCGGTCCCTGCTCCCACGGAGCCCACAGTCTAGCAGCCCAGGTGTCCCGTACACGGGGAAGGACTGAGGTGGGAAATCAGACCCAAGGAACCTGTCTCCACCGGCGCCGTCCAACAGAACCTCTGCAGTGACAGAACTGCTCTAGACCTGGTCCGTGCTGGCCAATACAGTAGGCTCTCACCACATGGGACTATTTTAACTTAAATGAACTAAAACTAAATTAAAAATCCAGTTCCTCAGTTGAACTAGCCACAATTTCAAGAGCTCAAGCACCACACGTGGTGAACAGCTAACATATTGGACAGAACAGTTCTCGATTTTCTGATCAATAACCCCCTTACATAAAAAGATTATGAATACAAGGGTATATTGTACAACACAGGGAACACAGCCAACATTTTATAATAACTATAAATGGAATATAACCTTTAAAATTGTGAATCACTATGTTATACACCTGAAACATATGATGTTGGACATCGACTCTACTTCGATTAAAAAAAAAGTTATAAAAAAGAAACAAGAGGCTTTATAGCAGAAAGGTTAAGGGTATGGGCTCTGGGGGCAGCCTAGCTGTGTTCCCATCCTGGCTCCCCTAATTTTCCAGTTTTATGACCCTGAACTTTTAGTTTCCTCATCTGTAAAATGGGGACAACCAAAATGCCTACTCAGAGGGCTGTGGTTTGGCTTACATGCCAGGTGAAAGGTTTGGCCCAGAGCGAGTGCTCTATAAATATTAAGTACTATTATTAGAGAGTAGTTAGGAAATAATAGGAAGCCATCCAGAAAGCAGGAAATAAAACACCAAGCTCTTGTTTCCCACAATTTTACTCAAGCTCCCAGAAAATACTTCCTCCCACCTTGTTCAAGTAAGCTCATATTCTTGGGAAAACAGCAAGGGGGTATGGGAACTCCAGTCCCTGCGTCTGTCTCCTTCTCCAGCACCCTGGCACCTCTCTGCGGCTCTAATCTCTCCCCGCAGCTGGTAATCGGCATGCTCACAGCCTCATTAATTTTCAGTCTCACAAGCCCTGCCAGGTCTGTGTGTGGCGCTTCTCAGCCCGTTCAGAACTGACCTCTGAAATCAGTGTGCCCCGCCAAAGTGGACAGCAGCTGGGACAGCTCTGAAAAAGGCCCATCCGAAACCTGAGCACCTCCCACAGCGTCCAATCCCCAGACCCAGCTTTGGGCCAGCCCCTCCGCTAGGCCAGCTCAGGCTGAGTCAGAACTGCCATCAGACTTTGATTCAAAATGAAATGCTTTGCGGGCAAGGTGTGGGGTGGTGACATGGAAAATACCACTCAAATTCAAGCTGCTCGGAAAGGAAATTTCTACACTGGGCCTGGAAGGACCTAATAGCGTCCCGACTACTGAATTACAGACTGTGGCCCTTGGGTCATTCTAGAACAGATAAAGAAGGAATTTACTTTGTGCTTCTGAAATTGCAAGAATGATAATATCAGGCTGAACGGCCTCAAGGCACCGGCTCACCAGCGCTGGTGAAGTCCTCAGCTTCCCTGTCTTCAGGTCCTTGTGGGTGATCTGGAGTTGGTCCAGGGGCAGAGCTGGCATTGTGCTGCATTGACCCTCCTGAAAGGAATATGGATGGGAAGAAGACAGCAGACACAGAGGCTCCTGGGGGCAGGGGCCTGCTTTGGGGCTGATCCCAGAGCCAGGAGAGAAGCTTCAACCTCTGGCCTCAAAGGCTTCAAAGGCCTGGTTCCTGTACCTACTAATCTAGACCAAAGTGACTTTTTTGCCTAAAGCAGCAGTTATCAGCTGAGGAGGAAAACACTCCCCAGGTGACTCCTGATATATTCCCACCCAATTTGAGAAGTACTGGTTAAAAGTACCTAGATTATCTTTATTATGGCTCCAGGTCCGTGCCCTCCTTGGCCTGTGAACTCTGTGAAGACAGTACCTGGGCTCTCCTTCTCTTGCTACCTTTCCTGTGACAAGCATAGGCCTGATACAGAGGTGGCTTCATCAAATATTTCATGAACAACTGAATATGAGGATACTTTTCTTACCACTCTAACCAGATTTTAAGTCTTTTGGGGGTTGGAGCCATGGGCCTTTCTTCACTTGCAGAGGGAGTTAAGAGTTTACAACCTTTCTAGTCTTCAAGGAAGAAGGACATGGATAAACAGGAGGACGAGGGAGGTCAACAGAATTCACAGAAAACTGCCAGAGCGAGCTCCTTTCTAGAGAGGCACAAACTGGCCTCAGAGTCAGTGAGCAGCAGACACCACGTCTCCTGTCTTCCCATCCAATGCTCTTTTCTCAATACAACTTGGCCTGACCTGCGGAAGGACATGCGTATTGGCTGAATCATGGCACAGAAGTGACTCAGGCCTCAGACATGCCACAAAAGGCCAGCACAGTCTCAATGACGACATGAAGACATAGCAAGGCTGGGATGAGGAAATCATCACCTCCTGAACCCTCACAGAGGAGCTGAGGGGCACGGTCAGCCACGAGTTACTGGAGTCCCAGATCTCAGATATTAGGCCTGGCCCTGGTGTTATGAAGACAGACTGATAAAGCAGGGTCTCTGCCCTGGGGGAGCTTCTGATCCAATAATAATAATGACAATAGCAGCAGCGGAAACATGCTTCTCATGTGCTGGTGCTCTTCTCAGTGCTTTTCTCAGCATGAACTCGCTTTATACACCTTAAGTTGCTTTACATGTATTAATGCTGGTAACAACTCTAAGGTTGGTACTATTATTACCTTCATTTTATCAATGAGGTAACAGAGGCTTGGAGAAGATAAGAAACTTGCCCTAGGTCTCAGAGTTAGTGGCTGGTGAAGCAGGCTGGCTCTTAACCATTCGCTGTACTGAGTCTAGTGCACTTGAGCTGGTGGGGGCTGTGGCTGTCGGAGAAGCATTTCTAGAGGAGTGCCTGAAGGCTCAGGAGAGCCTGAGTTGAGTCTTGAGAGTGGAGACTGGCCAGGGAAGAAGGGTGTCCCAGGCAGAGGAAACGGCAGGAGCAAAGGTAAGGAGGTAGGGAGCAGCTTGGTATACAAGGAACCTTGGTTCAGGGGCTGCTTTAAAGACTGTGAAGATATCCATCTTCACATGGGATGCAAAGAGAGAGGTCCAGTCTGTCTAGTCCTCGAGGCTTGTTCCAGCTCTAGGATCTCAGTGGATAGTGGATCAGACACATGGTCCCCGTGTCTGAGCTTTCATCTTTCACCTTTGCAAAATGTAGATAACACCATCTGTTGTATATCATTACTTCTAATCAGTTACTATCTTACTAGCCTTTTGCAATAACCCAGATAAGAACAAGGATTATTATGCTCAGATGTCCAAAGAGGGGCCCTGATTTGCTCAGGTAAATACATGAGTGGCCAAGTTGAAACCGAAGCCCAGCTCTTATGCCTGGGCACCTGGGTCTCTTGTGCTGAATATGCTAAAAATACTTCTTTCCTAACCCCTCGGCGATGCTGGGAGGGCAGCTAGAAACATCAGTGGTCAGCTCACCAGTGCAGAAGTCACAAGCCCAGTCCTTTCCATACTCACCTTCCAAAGACAGTAATGGGAGTGTCCAGTGTGGGGACCTAGGGTGGGGAAAGAGTCATAAGGAGGAGGCGGCTCTCCACCCTTATAATTCTAGGCCCCATAGTTCAGGCCTAGACAGGTAGAGACAGCACCTGCTTTTGGAAGAAATCTACTCCTACAAGCCAGTGCCTGTAAGGGTAGTTCAGACCCAGGCTGGTGTGATGGTTGAAAGAGAAGTTTATAGTTCTACAGCCTGGGTTCAAATCCTGGCTCCATCCTACCCATGTTGAGACCTTGAGACAGTTCCTTAACTCCTCTAAGCCTTGATTTCCTCATCTGTAAAATTGGGATGATAACAGTACATAATCTCATAAGCTCTCAGGGTTGATATGAGAAGTAACCAGTACTAAGTCATCAGGATAGTACTTGGTACATAATAAGCACTCAGTAAAGTTCACTTGTTATTATTCAAGTCCCAATCATAAGCAGAGCACTTTGGGCTTCCTCAGTTACTCGACAAACACTAACTGAATACATTCTGGGTCCTGGGCATGTAAATGACTATCATTCCGTGTTGTTAGAGCTGTAACTGGAAATTTCCAGAACAAGCACAGCAGAGAAAGGAAGGATGTCACAAAGAAGATGACTTACAACCTGGCTGTTGAAGGATAGGAGGAAAAGATGAAAAGGAAGGACATTCCAAGCAAAGAGCAAGCATGAGTAAAGGCTCAGAGCCTGTGGCTTTGAAGGAAGAGGGAGACATTTGGGATGGCTGAAAACACAGGTCAGAGAGGGGGTGACAGAAGTGGAGAGAAGAGGTTGGATAGGAAAGATGGAGCCATTTTAAAAAGAGCCTCAAATGCTATGCTGAAGATTTTGGCCTTTCATTTGAAGGCAATGAGGCGTCATTTAAGTAGAGGAGAGACACCATCAGAAAGAGAAGATAATAACCTGGTGCAGGAGAGGCCTTCTATGAACCACTGGAGGGCAAAAACTGTGTTAATTAACTGTGTTAATAGGCCATTCAAAGAGTTTTTGAGTACCTACTATGTGCCAGGCACTGAAGCCTGCCTGGAGAACCCTAAGGCGGGCAAGTAACAGACCTGATTCTGCCCTTCATAGAGTTTACAGTCTTGATGGTTAAGACAGATATGAACCAGACAGCCATACAAACAAGTAAAACTCAACATCGTGAGTATGCTATGCAGGTAAGGCCCTTGGGACTATGACAGCATTTAACAGAGAGAACTAACTTGAGGGAGAGAGGATGTCAAGGAAGTTTTGAGTTTTCATCTCAAGTATGAGTAGAAATTAACTAGGCAACGACTGGACTCTAAGTTCCAAAAGGATAAGGACAATGATCATGATGATATCTGTGCCCCACCAATGCATCCTCAGTGCCAAGCAGGGCAGTAGATGCCAAAAATTAGGAAAGGGCCCCATATTGACCAATTTCAATAAGTCCTGGGAGCATCCCCAGGGATACTGCTGCCTCAGTTTCTGTCTTCACCCTTCTGGTCTCAATTCAATATTACTCTTCTCAGAGACCTTACCAGACTGCCCTATCTAAAGTATTCACTCCCCTAGTTACTGTCATATCTTTAATTACCTAGCGCATTTATTTGTCGTTGACTGTCTCCGCCCATTAGACTGTAAGCTCCATGAGGGCGGGAGCCTTGTCTGTCTTGCTCTGTTTGTATCCCCAGTGCCTAGATCTGTGCCCGGCACATAGAAGGCGCTGGACATATATTTGTTGAACGAATTAATGAACGCTGAGGAAACTGAAGCTCAAGGTGAAGTGGGAGGATCGTGACTCGTCCAAGGCCAAGGTCACTCTCGGGCCGATCCTCCAATCCGAGACTCTAAGCTCTGGCGGCCTAATTGGGCGGGGGGCGGTGGAGGGGTAGGAGGAACGGGGCGACTCGCGGCCCCTGGGGCAGCGTAACCCTTAGCCCTGCCGTGTAGGCAGGGAGGCCCGAGGCCGCGTAAGGCACGGCTGCGGCCCTTCCCAGGCCCGATGCCCCACATCTGGCAGGGCCCAGCCACGCACTCACCTCGGCGGCTCCCCTGCCGGCGCTGTACCGCCGCCGCCACAGCCGCCGCGGTCCACGATGACAGCTCCCACAGAGCCGGCACTTCCGGGGTCAAACTGAGATTCCGCAGGCGCAGACAGGAAGCCTCGGCCCGGCCCCGCCCCCGAAGCCAACTACCGCCGGGAAGCCGGGCCCGGGGCCACGCCCCCAGCCGCAAGACTCTGCCCCCATAAGGAACAGCCTGGCTGTAGTCACGCCCACTGTCCCCCCTTAGCTCCGTTCTTGCTTTTGCAGAGCGAATGGAAGGTGGGTGGAGAGCAGGTATGGTTCCACCTCTTGGTAAAAACAAGTATGGTACCTGGGTTCTTTAGGATCCCAGGCCTCCACCTCCTTCCTTAACCTACTCAGTCATAATCTCAAGTCCAGGAGGAATTCTGCAGCTGAATACTGCAAGCTGTGTCAGAACACTGAATGCTTCCCTTTATTGGCATCATTTTTTCAGGCAAACTGAACATCCAACGATATGGAAGGGACAGAAAAAAAAGTGCCAGTAACTCCATGTTTTTTTCTTCTGGCATCACATCCATTGGGCACACAGGAAATATAATTTGTATCTTGGTGGTTGGTTGGAAGAAAATAATGTGTGGCAGCCTTTGGTACAGAGAAAGCTTAAAATAGGACTTCCGGCAAAAGGGTATGGATTGGTTTCATCATTCCTGATGGGTATTAATATCACTGAAGTTTTAGAGCTAAATAACATGACTATAAAAAGAAAAACATCCAATAAGACACCTGACTTCTCTAAACATGTCTCAGTTTCCTCATCTGTCAAAAGGGGTCATTGATACCCACTTCATCATCATTAGGAGACTTAATGAGATAACACAGACAATAGCAAGCACATAGTAGGTGCTCAAAAAATTGAGTGGAGAGAAAGGAAGGAAGAAAGAAGAGGAGGAAGGGAGGAAGGAAGGAAGGAGACTCCCTATCAGTTGGAGTGTTAACCCTTATATTTATTTCATCTTTGTTTTCTCTTCTTTGCCTGGAAAGATTAATGAGGAATGTGAGCTTCCAAAGGAGGCATCCTTGTCTGAGCTATCATATGTCCAACTGAAATGAAATTAAAAAGCCACTATAGGGACTTCCCTGGTGGTCCAGTGGTTAAAAATCTGCCTTCCAATGCAGGGGTCGTGAGTTCAATCCCTGGTTGGGGTACCAGGGATCCCACATGCTGCACAGCAACTAAGCCCGCGCGCTCTAGAGTCCGCGCACCACAAGGAAAGATCCCACATGCTGCAACGAAGATCCCGTGTGCTGCAACTAAGTCCCGACGCAGCCAAATAAATAAATAAATTTTTTTTAAAAAACCCACTTTAACAGGAGAAACCTTAAACCATGTATTACTTACATACAAGTATGGAGGAATGTGGGAGCCTCTATTCTCTAAATTAAAAGAAACACAACAACAACTAACTTACTTTAAGAGCAATTATTTGGGTTGGCAAAGGAGGCGAGTGTCTGTGGTGCTCATAATCAGTCAAGTCTAGGGATAACTAAAGAGAAAAACTGTCAGGAGTTGGAGCTAGAAAATCAGCACAGGAATATCTGGGACTGAGTCCCACCTGGCCCAGATGCTCTGAGTCACCTAAAATGAATCAGTATTGCCTTTGTGTTTCAATCCTCCAGCAAGTGTGTATTTGCAGAGCACCCATTGTTGGGGTTAGCTGTTGTGTGGCCCACACAGTGTTCATTTCCTGTTTTCCCACTCACAGCAGCTTGACTACTCCTCAGAGAACCATCCTTCCTGCTTCAGTCCACATGGAGTAGGACTGACTCTTCACCCAGAGTTGAGGAGTGTACAACTGTATTAGTTATCTATTGCTGTGCAACAAATCACCCCAAAATTCAGTGGCTTAGAACAATAATAATTATTTATTATCTCACATGGTTTCTGTGGGTTAAGGATTCCAAAGTGGCTTGGCTGGGTGGATACGGCTCAGGGTCTCTCATGAAGATGCAATCAGATGTCAGTTGGGACTGCACTCCTCTGAAGGCTTGATCAGAGCTAAAGAACCCACCTCCAGGTGGATCTGCTCATGTGGCTGGCAAGTTGGTAACAACTGTTGGCCAGAGGCCACAGTTCCTCTCCTCAGGGCTGTTTGAGTATCCCCACAACATGGCCCCTGGCTTCTTTCAGAGGGAGCAATCCAAGAGATCAAAGCAGAAGCAGCTATGCCTCTATGATTTAGCCTTAGCAGTCACATGCCATGACTTCATCCATGTTTCTATTGGTCACAAAGGCCAGCCTTTGTTCAGCGTGGAGGGGACAAAGGGCATGAATATCAGAAGGCAAGATCGTTGGGGGCCATCTTGGAAAGTGGCTACGACATCGATCTGAGTCTGGCAATCAGCATATTCCAAACCCTCAGCCATAGTGACTGGCTCAAAAATAGATACATGATCCAAATTATACCAAATTCTGAGATCTTTATTGGAGTCAAGAAGAAAGAAAAGTTCTCTTTCTTTTTTTCTTTCTTTTGGCCGCGCCATGCAGCATGCGGGATCTTTGATCCCCCAACCAGGGATCGAACCCGCGCCCCCTGCAGTGGAAGCGCAGCATCTTAACCACTGGACCACCAGGGATGTCCCCCAACCCAAGCTTCTTTACATGGTGGTTGGGTCCCCACAGAGTAACAGTGGGAGCTGCCAGATCTTTTGAGGCCTAGGCTCTGATACTCATACAACATCACTTCCTCCACATTCTATTGGTCAAAGCAAGTTATAAGGCCAGTTCTGATTCATGGAGAGAGGAAGTAGCCCTCCTGCCTCATCCACAAGCAACCACTCATCTACTTTCTGTCTCTATAGATTTTTGATGGCCATTTTTACAGGCAACCTACAACAGCTAGGGAGACTATGCAATGAGAGAGATTTGTGTGGGAGATAACGGTGTTTTGAGCTCTGGCAGTAGCAAAGTATCCTCAGGAGAAAATGAAACAACAGCAGTGAAATCTCTTTGCAAAGTGTTACATAAAAATACAAATTTCATAATCTACACTGTCCCCATCCAGGAACTGCTGTCCCCAGCAGCTTTCTGTTAAGCCAGGCTTTCTCTCCATAGGCCATGTCTGTCCAATCCCCCTGCCCTCTGTCGAGTTCATCAAAGCTTCTGCTGACTCAAGAAGAATCTAGAGAATGATCACTGCAGTGAAAGCCTCAAATCATCCCCCAGGGCCCCTAATAACAAAACATCTGCTTGCCATTCTTCCCTTTCCCTCTGGGTTTTAGTGAGAAAGCAGCATTAAATGAAGATAATGAGAAACAACTTAAAAACTAAGCCTCCTGGCTTCCAAGAAGGGAGGCTTAATTTGAAGGCAGCTAATTACCCACTCATTATAATTTACAGATAGCGGTTATCTTGCCTTCTGTCACTGGTCTGCAAACAGTAGTTGGAAAGATTAAAAAAACGTCCGGACTTCCCTGGTGGCGCAGTGGTTAAGAATCCACCTGCCAGTGCAAGGGACAGGGGTTCAAGCCCTGGTCTGGGAAGATCCCACGTGCTGCGGAGCAACTAAGCCCGTGCGCCACAACTACTGAGCCTGCGCTCTATAGCCCGCAAGCCACAACTTCTGAGCCCACGAGCCACAACTACTGAAGCCCACACACCTAGAGCCCATGCTCCGCAACAAGAGAAACCACCGCAATGAGAAGCCTGTGCACCGCAAGGAAGAGTAACCCCCACTTGCCTCAACTAGAGAAAGACTGCGTGCAGCAACGAAGACCCAGTGCAGCCAAAAAATAAATAAAAATAAAAAATAAAAAGTCCAAGCTAATGCATTTTAGAAAGAAGAGGGCAGAGAACCCCCAAGTCAAAGAAAAGAATCTTATCAAACATGTAGTCCAGATCTCTCATTTGGTGGGTAAGGGAACTGAGGCCCAGAAAGGGGATGAGACTTGCCCAGAGAGGTCCACAGCTGGCGGGTGGCCAAAGGGGCACTGGAATTGAAGTCTCCGTGCTGGCTCCAGCCGAAAGCTCCACCCAGGGAGATGAAAGGGTAGCTCTGTCTGCCCCATGCTGCTCAGAGACTGCACTCAGACCACCCATCGCAGTGGCAATTGGCACATCCGGGCTCTCGGTAATCATCAGTGTGGGACGATGGAGCCACAGAACCAGGGGGCAGAAATAATTCCTCAAGGGCTGCGACCAGGTTTAAATTGCAGCGAGGGCTGGGCAGGGGGATTTTTGCTTCACTTTAAGATTGAATATTTTTTATTTGGTAGCGTCTCAGACTTTTCATGTAGGCTCTGAGACAAAGGGCTTTCAAAAGGCACCTCCAGCTACTCTGGTGATGGGAAAGGTAGGTACTTGATATTTTTAACCATTAAGCCTGGGGTTTCAGTACGGTGGAATAGTGCCAGCTCTTTATCTGTCCTTTGGAGAGCATGAAAAGAAGTTACTGGAAGATATGCCTTGACTATCATGAAAACAGAGGAACCTTGCCTTCTCATGTTCCTGGGTGTTTTCTCCCTGGGCCACATAGTCCCCAGCGGACTCCAGAATGCAGCCACTCTGACCTTCTAATTTCTTAAATGCCCTGGTCCCTTCACACTTCAGGGCACTAGCCATGCTGCTTCCTGAGCCTGAAATGCCCCCTATGCTCTCCTTATCAAGGTAAAGCCTTCATCTCTTCTTTCCCCAGGTTATAATCATTTCCCCGATATATACACTCCTAGCTAGCTCCCTGAATTTCCCCATGTATCACAGCTCACAGCTCATCATCTTGTATTTTTTGTGTGATTATTTCATCAGTGACTGCCTCCCTCATTAGACTATGTGTCCTGACAAGTTATGAACCTCATCTCTTTTGTTCCCTAACCTGATTCCCAATTCTCAGTTTAGTACCTGGCACCTAATTGCATGCAATAAATATTTGCTGAATGAATGATTGAATCAAAGTGCCAAGATAGTCTACAATGACTCTTCTTTTTAAAAAATATTTATTTATTTATTTATTTGGTTGCACCAGGTCTTAGTTGCGGCAGGCAGGCTCCTTAGTTGCGGCATGCGAACTCTTAGTTGCAGCATGCATGAGGGATCTAGTTCCCAGACCAGGGATCAAACCCGAGCCCCCTGCATTGGGGGCGTGGAGACTTATTCACTGTGCTACCAGGGTAGTCCCAAGAACAATGCTTCTAATTCCAAGTAAAGAAACCCAGAGATGGGCAATGACTTGCCCAGGGTCACATGCAGGCATCTAATAGGTCCTTGCTGATTATTCACTCCCTTAAAATACCTTGGCACGTGGGACACAGCCACTTCAAGGCAATGCAAGGCTGAGGGACTCAGCTGTGTTCCATACTCTGGACAACCGTAGTCCCCTCCTTAGCAGAAGGCTCCGCATGAGGCAGGAATTCTAAACCTGAGTCAATGAAGGGGCTCCAGGATCTATGCATCCCCTGAAATGTATGCAGGTATATTGGGGAGCTTTTTTCAGTAGAAGGGCTGCCAGGTTTTATCCGAACTTCAAATGAGCAAGATCCCCAAATGCTAAGAATCACTCACACTAGCTCTCTGCTGAATCTCTTCTTTCCTTCTCACTAGAAAAGCCACGGCCCAAGAATCTCTGGCAGCAGAAACATGGCTTAGTGTGAGGCTGCGAGGCTAGCAGAGGTCAAGCCTAAGTGGCTAACACGTGCAATCAGAGAGAAATGCATTTTCAGCTTCAGCTGGTTGAGGGTATCAGGGAAAGCTTCCTGGAATAGGCGCCAGTTAAGCTGGGCTGTAGTGAACTGTGAAGGTTTGAAGGGCTAGAAGTGGTGTAGGGAGAGGGATAGGGTCCCAAATTCCCTTCTGGGAGCCCCAGTGTCCTCATCAACTCCCCATGCCCCAAAGGAGAGCTCGTTTAAACTGTCTAGCATCAGAGTCTTTTGGGTCCAGACACCAGCCTGGCTGTAGAATCTTTTTTTCCTTCTCCCTTTTGAAGGCAACACAGGCTGTTTTTGCGGTGCCAACCATCGCCGGTAACCCTTTGTCCCCTCTGTTGAATTATTCATCTGGTGAGATGAATTATTAATTTCTAATTTTGTTCAGCAAATGCCAGGCAAACAGGTATAAATGGATTTGGGACCCTGGGCATGGAGCCACAGACCTCCCCAGGTCTCCTTAAGCACAGGCCACCAGGGCCAAGAAATTATGCAGGAATTTGCAAGGGGCTCGCCCTGGAATGCATTTGACTGAGGGCGAAGTTGGTACAAGATCATGGTGCCCCTTGAAGTGGCTGGGCTCCACTCTCCTCTGGCTCTCAGGCACCTTGCTTTCCTGGGTCTTCGCTGTGGTGATCCTGACTGGCTCCAGTGCTAGGCTGTATTGCGTGTCCACAGTGGGCCCAGCTGCATTCCGTGGAGTGAGTTGGATTTGATTCTGAGCCTAGAATCTAAGTGGCTCAGGGTTAATCAAGCAGGATTTTTCAACCATAGCCCTGTTGACATTTTGGCCCAGATAACTATTTTTGGGGGACTGTTCTGTGCATTGTAGGATGTGGAGCGGCATTCCTGGCCTCTACCCACTAGACGCCAGTAGCATACCTACCCCTGCCCCCAGCTGTGGCAACCAAAAAGTCTTGACATTGTCAAGTGTCCCCTCGGGGGCAAAGTTGCTCCCACTTGAGAGCCACTGGGTTAGTGCTTTCACTTCTTTCAGTCTTTTTCTTTCTTCTTCTTCTCCTTTCTATTCAGTGGGGATCTAGGTAGTAGTTACCAAGGTGAAATATGATGGTCAAACAAGATCACAGATGTGAGGTCTCCACTTGTTCAGAGCGTCCCCATCCTGGGACATTTCTGTTACAGGAACTGACAGTTCTCTTTTATTTCTGAGTCCAGGTCTCAGTTAGGATTGTGTTCAGCTGCAGGTAACAGAACAACCACCTTAACCTGACTTGAACAGTGAAGGGGAGTGATTGGTTCTAACTGGGTCCCAGAAGTAAGTTGATCTTCAGGTTTGGTTGATCCCACAATTCACCCATGTCCTCATCCTCAGGGACCAGTTCTTTCTGTCTTTTTGCTCTGCCATATACAGTGAGGGCTTCCACTGAGATTGGTTCACCTTCGGGTCCTAGGAAGATCTTCAGCAGCCGTCAGCACCATGGGCCTTCTTATTCACTCCAGGGTCTGAAAGAACACATCTGTTCCTGCATTCCAAGCCAGAGTCCTGGGAGCCAGCCTGACTGGGCCACTTAGGTCACAAGCCCACTCTGAAATTAGAGTGGAATGGGTGTGCTGTGTGGTTTATGCCCATCAAGTCCCACCCCTGGAACTTGGGATGGAATCACCTTTCCCAGGGTATGGCTGTGTAGATACTCAAACGAAGAAATGAAGATCTTAGCACCAACAGGATCCAGTGAGCGTTCTAGAACCAATCATTCTAGTGGAGGGGAGGAATAGACTAGTTGATTGGCTGGACCTGGGACTTGGCCAACCCTTAGAGATGAGGGCATAGGGAGGTGGGGAAGTCAGCCTCACCCAATGGGAGGGACTGAAAGGGGGGGAAGCTTGGTTTCCTAATCCCCAAATAGGGATGCAGCTACCAGGAAAGGGCAGAAATGGATGCTGGGGAGGCAAAAATAAAAGGTGTCCATTGAATGAGGTCAAGAGAGGGCTGTGGAGGGGGGTGCATGTTAGGATATCTATAGAGTGGATCAGACATCTCTGTGTACCACTTCAGCGGCACGGAGCTCACCTTTTATTCCAACTAATGATAGGTGTTCTCAGGTGCGACTTGACAACGCCCCTCCTCTCTCTATGCCACCTGTCAGGCTCAGTACTCACCCTGTGTAACCTAGAAATGTGGAATGTTAATGCCCACGAGGCAACCCTTGACCAAAGGGATTTGGAGCTGATGGCTAAATGCTTCCCCTTTTATTCCTCAGAGTGGACACATCCCAGATATGTTTCCGAAGGCATCTCAGACAATCCCAAGGTATTGAGCCACCAGTCACCCACATCAGGTCCACCCATGGCCCGCCTTGTCCTGGCTCTTGCTTCTTGCCTGTCCTTCACTCCTGCTCCCTGGGACCACTTCCTAAATAAACTATTCACACAGAAGCCTTTATCTCAGACTCTAATTTTGGGGGGGACTTCCCTGGTGGCGCAGTGATTAAGAGTCCACCTGCCAATGCAGGGGACACAGGTTTGAGCCCTGGTCTGGGAAGATCCCACACGCCGCGGAGCAACTAAGCCCATGCGCCACAACTACTGAGCCCACGTGCCGCAACTACTGAAGCCAGCACACCTAGAGCCCGTGCTCTGCAACAAGAGAAGCCACCACAATGTGAAGCCCACACACTGCAACGAAGAGTAGCCCCCGCTAGTGGCAACTAGAGAAAGCCTGCGCACAGCAATGAAGACCCAACGCAGCCAAAAATAAATAACATAAAAATAAATAAATAGGGGCTTCCCTGGTGGCGCAGCGGTTGGGAGTCTGCCTGCTAGTGCGGGGGACGCGGGTTCGCGCCCTGGTCTGGGAGGATCCCACATGCCGCGGAGCAACTGGGCCCGTGAGCCACAATTGCTGAGCCTGCGCATCTGGAGCCTGTGCTCCGCGGCCGGAGAGGCCGCGATGGTGGGAGGCCCGCGCACCGCGATGAAGAGTGGCCCCCGCTTGCCGCAACTGGAGAGGGCCCTAGCACAGAGGCGAAGACCCAACATAGCAATCAATCCATCAATCAATCAATCAATAAAAAAAAAATAAAATAAATCTTTAAAAAAAAAAATAAATAAATAAATAAATAAATAAATAAATAAGTAAAATAATTTTGGGGCAACCCAGGATAAGTCAAAGATCTTAGCTAGTCTGAGATTTAGATGTAAGTCTTTATACTTTTTAGACAGCATGTGAAAATAAAAGAAAGTTTTGTGCCTTTAAATTGGCCTCCTGCCTGTTGCTTGGGGACCATGTTCAGTGGAAACTGCTCTCAGCGCTGAAAGTCAAGCCTCTTGAGACCATGTGAGTCCCAGACCATTCTTGGCAGGAGGCAGTGGTCTGCCAGCTGCTGTGCCCAGGGTGTGCCAGGCGGGCGGCAGGGGTGTCCCAAGATGAACCCCTGCCCAGAGAAGCTGTCAGGGGCTGACTGCAGCACTGAGAACTTTATCAAGATGTCACCAGCCAAACTGGGAAGGCTGCCCTGCCTCCAGCTGCACCCTGTGATTCTGACTGACATGTCCTCAACTCCACTTGGGCATCAAGTGCTCACTTGGGGTGGCCCGCCTGTGACAAGGCACAAAGCAGTCTTTGCAGAGATAGTGAGAGGGGCCTGGAGAAAGGGCTGTCTCCTTTTCTGTAGCAGCCTGCCTCTCCTCCACTGGCTATAGACCCATGTCACAGTATGTCTCTGCTTCCTGCTCCCTAGGCTCGGTTTCCTCCACCGATGCCCACTGACAATCCCTGACACTGTTGGGATGAATGCCTCATTTTCTCAACCTTCTGGCCACAGCCCATACACCTACTGTGCGCCCCTCCTGGCGGGGCCCTTGGCCACCTCTCCTGAGCTCAAACCTTGCTCCTTGCTGCCAAAAAGGCCCTCAGGCCCAGTATGTCTTGCCTTTTGACAATCCTCTAGCTCTCCAACAGACACCCAGAGCCGGGCTGGCAGGGCACGGAGGCAGCCTAGTTTATACATACTTGGCAATATCTCAGTTTATGATCAGGTATACCAGGGAAATTTGGGACAGGACTGAATAGTAACAGATTAGCCCCAATCTGACTGTGTCATTCCTCGGCAATTTTTTTTTGGCGGGGGGTGGGGCCACATCGCATGGCTTGTGGGATCCTGGTTCTATTATGTAGAAAATAAGCTACAAGGATATATCGTACAACATGGGGAATATATTTTATAATAACTATAAATGGAGTATAACCTTTAAAAATTGTGACTCACTCTACTGTACACCTGTAACTCACATAATATTGTACATTACCTATACTTCAATATAAAAAAAAAAGCAGGGACTTCCCTGGTGGTCCAGTGGTTAAGGCATCGCACCTCTACTGCAGGGAGCACGGGTTTGATCTCTGGTCGGGGAACTAAGATCCCACATGCTGCACGGTGTGGCCAAAAAAATAAAAAAAATTTTTTTAATTTTATAAAAGCAAAGCTTAAATAAATAAATAAATCAGTTTAAACATTACTCTTCCAATTGCACTTCTCTCTTTTTTTTTTTTTTATTATTTTTGGCTGCGTTGGGTCTTTGTTGCTCTGCACAGGCTTTCTCTAGTTGCAGCAAGCGGGGGCTCCTCTTCATTGCGGCGCGCCGACTTCTTAGTGTGGTGGCTTCTCATTATGGTGGCTTCTCTTGTTGCGGAGCACGGGCTCTAGGCACTCAGGTTCAGTAGTTGTGGCTCGCGGGCTCTAGAGCACAGGCACAGCAGTTGTGGTGCATGGGCTTAGTTGTTCCGTGGCATGTGGGATCTTCCCAGACTAGGGATCGAACCCGTGTTCCCTGCATTGGCAGGCGGATTCTTAACCACTGTGCCACCAGGGAAGTCCCACACTCCTCTTTACCTTCATGTTTTATGGATTTTATGAATCAAGTAAATGTATTTTCTAAGTAGTTTTAAGCTCTTCCTTCCTCCACTCCTCCCTTCTTTCCTTCTTTCCTTCCTTCTTCCCTTCCTTCCTTCCTTCCTTTCTTCCTTCCTTCTTTTCCTTCCTTTTCTTAAGTATCATTGAATCTGGCCTATTCTTTTCTCCCCCCCCTCGGAATCACCCCACCTCTGTGACTGCTGGGTACTGAGAGGGCATCTCCACAGGCTCTTACTACCCACACCTTGGTGAATCCAAGAGCTGGGAGGCCTAGAATTCTTGATTTTGCTCTCCTCTTCATTTCCATCCCTGGTGACCCACAGCCAGACCTCTAATTTGTAAGTCTGGGCTTACCTGTTTGGAAAATGGGTTGAATTATTGATGCCTCCCTCAACAGGGTGTTGAAATTTAATTACTGTTTGCAACATTGCTTAAGATGTCGAGATGAAAGGCAGTTTTAAAAGTCCATGTTATTGGCATTAGTAATAAAGCTGAGGAATTTGTTTGTGAGTTTGCAAGGTTGTCATAACTGGGAAAGGGGGGGAAAAAAAAAGGTTGATTTTATGTGGAAAAACCTTGCCCAAAAAACAGCCACAGATCCTGGTTGGTATAAATAGCAAGAACATCCTGTACCTCAAAGGACTTTGCAAATTTCACATTCTTCCCTGTCCCTAAAAAGAACCCACAACTTCCAAAACTGAAAACAAGGAGTTACCTGGGGTTTTAAGGCAGGAAATTCAGGGGACAATTTTTGGCTGAGACCGTTCTCAGTTCTCTTCACAATTTATAAGAAAAGTGCAGTTAAAGAACAGGTTCCTCATTTTTACCCTCAATACTTTGCTTTTGCTTTTTGCATTCTGATCACATTTCTACCAACATAGCAGTTAACAAGGACTTTTAGAAACCTATTATTTTTGTGAACACTTTATAAGGGAGGTTAGGATAAAATAAAAGGTTAAAACTCAGTCCATGCCCTCAGAACATTTACTGTCAAGCCAGAAGATAAATAGGAGCAAGTGGCCTATATTTAGAATTTACTTCACGGTGCCCTGTTATTAATAATAACTGCCCCCTTTGGAGTGTCCCAAGCTCTTTGAAATGCATTTCTTCATTTGATCCACTGGCAGTGCTGGAATTACAAGCTCTGATTTGAGGGTGAGGAAGCTCAGACACAAGTGACTTTTCTAAGGCCATACAGCCTGCAAGTGATGGTTTTGGGACTTAAACTTAGTCCTGGGAATTGGAATGGTCTAAGGGAATCTAGTGGAAAGATCTAGTGTTCCTTCCACTGTAGTACTGCCACACCTGGAAGCTAATCAAAGGAAAGGCCTAGCCTTTTGCCCCAGCTTAAGCCAAAGACCAATGCCATGTGGCATCTAATCAAAGAGGAGCAGTGTAGAGGTTAAGGGTGTGGGTCTTGGACTCAGAGGTTCTGGTTTTGTTCCTGACTCTTACTTACTATGTGGATTGGGGCAAATGACTTGTCTTTGCTGAGCCTGTTTCCTCATCTATTAAATGGAGATATAATAATAGTGTTTGTCTTCATTAAGTTCTCTTAAAAGAGATCATCTGTGGAGAGTGCTTAGCCCAGTGCTTGACATATCCAGTCTTTGCTAAAAGTTATCAGGTGAGACCATGTTAGGCAAATGAATGCTAAATGCACCTTTACCCCTGAAAGGAACCATCTTGGGCCAAGAACTCAAAGGAATTAAAAAAAAAAAAACACCACTTCAGGACTTCCCTAGTGGTCCAGTAGTTAAGACTCCACACTTCTACTGCAGGGGGCACATATTCGAGCCTTGCTTGGGGAACTAGGATCCTGCGTGGCATGGCCAGAGAAAAACACCACTTTTATTTTGAGATAACTGTAGATTTACATGCAATTGTAAGAAATCGCCCCTATGCCCTTTACCAATTTTCCCCTTTATAACTATAGTACCATATCACAACCAGGAAATTGACATTGATATAATCCACCCACTTATTTGGATTTCACCAGTTTTACGTGTGTGTGTGTGTGTGTGTGTAGTTCTATGCAATGTTATCACATGTGTCGGTTTGTTTGACTACCACCACAGTCAAGTTACAGAAGAGTTTCATTTCAAGCATCCCTCAGGCAACCCTTTCATAGTCATAGCCTTCTCCCTTCGTCTTTGCTTCCCTAACCCCTGGCAACCACTAATGTATTCTCCATCTCTACCATTTTGTCACTGCAAGAATGTTATATACATAGAATCATCCTGTATGTAGCCTTTTAAGGTTTGCTTTTTTTGTTCAGCATAATTCCCTTGAGATCCCATGAAGTTGTTGCCGGTGTCAGCAGTTACTTCCTTTTTATTACTGAATAGTATTGCATAGTATGGAAGTGCCAAAATTTGTTTTACATTCAGCCGTTGAAAGACATTTGGTTTGATTCCAGTTTGGGGCTATTATGAATAAAGCGGCTATGGACAATCATGTACAGGTTTTTGTGTGAACATAAGTTTTCACTTCTCTGGAATAAATGCCCAAGAACACAACTGCTGGGTATTTGTAAGTGTATATTTAGTTTTGTAAGAAATTGTCGTACTGGACTTCCCTGGTGGCACAGTGGATAAGAATCTGCCTGCCAATGCAGGGGACGCGGGTTTGAGCCCTGGTCCGGGAAGATCCCACATGCCGCAGAGCAACTAAGCCTACGTGCCACAACTACTGAGCCTGCGCTCTATAGCCCACAAGCCACAACTACTGAGCCCGTGTGCCACACTACTGAAGGCTGCGCACCTAGAGCCTGTGCTCTGTAATAAGAGAAGCCACCGCAATGAGAAGCTGCGCACCGCATCGAAGAGTAGCCCCCCGCTCACCACAACTAGAGAAAGTCCATGCGCAGCAATGAAGACCCAATGCACCCAAAAAGAAAGAAAGAAAGAAAGAAGGAAAAGAAATTGCCGTATTTTTTTCCAGAGTGACTCTACCATTTTACACTCCCACCTGCAATGTATAAGTGATCCAGTTTCTCTGCTTCCTCACCAGCCCTTGGTGTTATTATTATTTTTTATTTTAGCCATTCTGGTAGGTTTATTGTTATACCTTACTATGGTTTCAATTTGCATTTCCCTAATGACTAACGATGTTGAACATCTTTTCATGTGCTTATTTGCCATCTGTCTACTCTCTTCAGTGAAGCGTCTGTTCATGTCTTTAGCCCATTTTCTAATCGAGTTATTTGATTTTTACTGCTGAGTTTTGAGAGTTCTTTGTCAGATATGTAGTTTACAAATATTTTCTCCCAGTCTGTAGCTTGTCTTTTCGTATTCTTCGTAGGGCCTTTTGCAGAGCCTAAGGTTTTAGTTTTGATGTGGTCCAACTTATTAACTTCCTTTCATGAGTTATGCTTTTGATTTCAAGTCTAAAAAATGTTTTGCCTAACCCTAGATCTCCTTTTTTCTTTTCTAAAAACTTTATGGTCTTATATGTTACATTTAAATCCTTGGGCTTCCCTGGTGGCACAGTGGTTAAGAATCCGCCTGCAAATGCAGGGGACAAGGGTTCAAGCCCTGGTCCGGGAAGTTCCCACATGCCACGGAGCAATGAAGCCCGTGCGCCACAACTACTGAACCTGCGCTCTAGAGCCCAAAAGCCACAACTACTGAGTCCTCGTGCCCCAACTACTGAAGCCCACGCGCCTAGAGCCCGTGCTCCGCAACAAGAGAAGCCACCGCAATGAGAAGCCCACGCACCGCAACGAAGAGTAGCCCACACTCACCGCAACTGGAGAAAGCACGCACGCAGCAAGGAAGTAAAAATAAATAAAATAAATAAATAAATAAATAAATAAACCCTTGATCCATGTTGAGTTAATTTTTGTACATGGTGTGTCGTTTAGGTCAATGTTCATTTTTTTTGCCTAAGGATGTCCAATTGCTCCAGCAACGTATGTTTGAAAGGCTATTTTTCTTCTACTGAATTGCTTTTATACCTTTGTCAAAAATCAGTTGGGCGTATTTGTGTGGGTCTATTTCTAAGCCAAGAACCCAAAGCAATTTTGACTCAAATATTTACCACGCGGTATCAGTCAATACAAAGACTGAATGAAGACCAACATGTGAAGTATTTATCAAGCAATCTAATGATCTACGTAATTAAGTGTGAAACTGTAAGAAATTGACTGTGAGTATCCTGATCATTCCAACACAGGCCCAGGGAAGTGGTCCAAAGCAGCAGGTTGTATTGAAACAGGCCCTGGGACTTCCCTGGTGGTCCAATGGTTAAGACTCCAAGTTTCCAATGCTGAGGGTGCAGGTTCAATCCTTGGTTGGGGAAATAAGATTTCCATACGCTGTGCGGTGTGGGCCAAAAAGTTTTTTTAAAAAAGAAAGAATCAGGCCCTGACTCTGGAACTATGATTCCATAATTTATCACCTGAAAGACATGGGGCAGGTAAGTGAGTTAACTAACCTCCTGGAGCCTTACCTTCTCCATGGTTCAACAGTGATAATATTACCTGCCTCACAGGATTAGTTTGTGGACCAATGAGCTGGGGAACTGAAAATGGCCAACAACGAACTTGGTCCACAGTAGCTGTGGCAAGGACAGATCTGAGGGATAGTTTGGGAGTTTTACCCCATTTTCTCTCTCAGCCCCCTCCCAAGCAACCAAAGTAAACATCCACTGTAAGTGAAAAGTGTGTGTGATTTGTAAATGTGTTTTACAAAGGCAGCTTTGATGTCTCAAAGCTAGGGACTTCCTAGTCCCTCCCTTTAACCAAGCTACTGCTCTTAAACCCTTCTCTTACAGAAATTGCAGAGATGCTACAGGTCCACAGTATAGGTTGGGCATCTGTTCTCATGAGCATCAGAACTTAAGACTGGCATTCAAGGGTCTCCATTTCAACCACATCTGGTCACTGACACTGCAAATGAGGTTCATCATTTTCATTCTCTGGACATCAGCTTTTCCCTAGAAAGGGGATGAAACTTGGTCTTCACCTCCTAAGGTGGCTTAGGAGGACCAACAAATAACAAAATACAGAATACCTGGTGGATGTCCTCATACTTAACATGTGTTAAGCGTTGTTGAACAGGGGTTCTATACTATGGCTCAGGCCCAAATCCTGCCCTTCCTCCCCACCACCCCCCAGCCTCTTTTTGTATGGCCTGAGATTTAAGAATGGTTTCTACATTTTAAAGTGTTGGTAAAAGAAAGAAAGAAAGGGCAGAATATGCCACAGAGATGTATGTGGCTTGCAAAGCCTAAAATATTTACTATCTGCCCCTTTACAGATAAAGTTTGCTGGCCCCTGTGGTAGAGGATAAAATTGAGGCTCAAAGAAGGGGAGGATGTCATATACCTGAGGTCACACAACAAGGAAATGGTCAAGCTATCCATTCATTCATCCATCCAAAATATATAGATTGGGCTTCCTTTATATGTAAGGATAAAAGGCTACAAAAGCATGGGATAGTTAAGTGCAGTATTTCCCAAAGTGGGTTCTGAGGAGCCCAGATCCTGGGAGTTGCCCAGAGACATGTCCTCAGCTCAAACGAGTTCTGGAAACTGAAAAGTCCATAACCTCTTCTTGAAAGGTTACTATGTATAACAGCATATCAAGGTTCTGAGAAGTCCTACAGCAAAGAAAATAATCTGGTTACCTTTGTTGAACTCAGCATGTCTCAGATTTATTCGGTAGGGAAAATTTTGTTTTGTTCTGTTTATTTTGATGATAGCTACGTAATATCATTCCTCAGAAACATTTGGGAAATTCGGAAGTTATAGGCCAATCACTTGGGTTTGACAGCTGGCCTGGCCACTTTGCTGTAAGACCATGAGCAAGTCACTCAGCCTCTTCCAGCCTCATTGGTGGAAAGCAAAGACTTATTTCCAGCTACATGTCTGATCCTCTGTTTCCTGCCTTAAGAGCCACATTTCCCACAGAGGTGTTTGTTGGCAATCTTTCACGCTGTTGGGCTAGGGGTACAGGATTATTTTTTCTCTCTGGTTGGATATAATTCTGTAATTTCCCTGAAAGACCAAGGCCCCCAGATCACATCAGCTGTCCTTTTATGCCATGTATGCCCTGATGAAGAAGGGTGGAGTGGGTCAGGTTCTAGAAGACTCAAACTTAAAAAGTCAAGAATGTAGGACTCGGGGAGACAGATGGCATACATCCGATAAAAGGATTTGTCAACATCCAGAGACTTGTTGGAACAGGGTTGATTATTTCCTAGAGGTGCTGATGAAGGAATTTGTAATATTAAAAGAATGCAACCATTATGGAATCTAGCCTGCCATCTATGATTAACACAGCATTAAATCATAGAATTTCAGTACAATTTTAATCGTAAAATGGTAAGCCTGCCACACAGAAAGATGCCCAAATAAACCTATACTTGCTCCAGTTGCTTGGTTTGGTGAATAGTCTCTCTTTTGCCTCTGGGTCTTTGCACGTGCTGTTCCCTCTCAAGAGTCATCTTTCTCTTGACTTTTGCCCTATTAACTCCAGCTTTCTTTCCAGTCTCTGTATCAATGTTACCTGGACCACTATAAGTGTGGGTGGGTTCTCTACATAACTGCTGCTGTAAATCCTGTATCTTCTCCATCAGAGCACTTATCTGCCTTCTGTTGACTTTGCCTTGTCAACTAGACTATAAGTCTCAGGAGGGCAGGGACCGATTTTGTCTTGCTCACTATTGCATCTGCAGAGCTTGGCATTGTGCTGGACAAAGCGGGTACTCCACAAACATTGGTAACAAACCAAAAGACTGAGTGTGTATACTCTTTGGACTCCTTGGTTCTCAGACACATTGGAGAAACTGAGGCAGCTTGGTTCTCAGACACATTGGAGAAACTGTTGAGGTGTGGCAGGTCTGGGAATGGAACCGAGATCCTCTGACACTGGGTATAAGACTCTTTTTCATACTCCTAGACCACTTCTTAAATAACTTAATTCCTTTCCAGCAGAGCTTTTGCAGCCTTATTCTAGTCTTTCTTGTCATCACCTTAGAGGTTAAGACTGTTTCGGAGAATTATTTTATAACAAATGGGATCTTAGGGTAGAAGAAAATTTATCTAACTCTCAGGGGTAAGGAAAAACGTGTGTCTTTTGGACCTTGAATTTAAATGAGCCAGCAAATCCCTGCTAATTCTCTTCCCTTGCTGGGTCCTGTCTGCTTCATACTTAGCAAAGGAGAAACCCAGCCTGTGTCACCCATGATTTATGCCCTGCTGTTTGCTCTCTTCCCCTAGAACATTAAACACCCTGAGCAGAGGGGGAAGAAGAGGTAATCTCAGGATGCCTGGCTGCCAGACGGGTGTTTGGGGCAGGCTCTCTGCTCTGGTGGGAAATGGGAGGAAGTTGAAATGTTAAGGAAAAAAAAAAGAAAAAAGAAAAGACCGATGGGGCTTTTACATAAAAGGAACAAGGGAGTCTCTGTTTGCTTCAACCTTTGCGAAAACCATTGGCTTTTGAGCTGAAAGACCTGGGTGCTTGATTTACTTGTTTACAGAGTGCCTTTGGGCAAGACTTTCCTCTCTCTGGGTCTCAGTTTCCCCAGCTGGCAAGGGAGGGTCTGGATGGCTTGAGCTCCCCACAGCCTCAGGGATCTGGAGGGTGCTGATGCGGCCGTGTTGCATGCAGAGAGGAGTGTAGGCAGCACAGTGGTTAACCATGTGGACCCCACTTCCCCCTCCCACTGGCTAGGGCTCTGGGCAAGTTCCTCACCTCTCAGAGCCTCATCTGCATGATGGGGTCGATCGCCTCGCCCTTCCTCGTTGGGTTGCTGGGAACTAAAGCTCCTAGCAGTATTGTCATGGAACCAGCACTTAATAAGAGTCAGCTATTATTGGGACTGCTGTTCCTGAGATGGTCCCTAACCCTGGTCTTGGTGTCCCTCGACCTGAGTTCCCTGCTTGGGACCTGGTTAGTGGGGGCAGGGCATCCCTGGCAGCACTTGGAAACTCTGGGCAGAAGGGAGGAGGAGCTATTTTCAGTGGATTCTGGTTCTATTTGTGGCTGCGAGTTGGCCCAGGCTGCAGGGAAGCTTTGGGTAGAGCAAGCTGGGAACTGAGAGGGGTGTGTCGTCTTACATCAGAGATGGTAGAGAGAGGGGGAAGGGGGACGGAAAGGAGAAAGAGGGAATGTACCTCTCCTCTCCTATGGTTCTCGCTCCCCGCCATCCCTTTCTATCCTCTCCTTGCCAATTTCATCTCCTCTGCCTTCCCTGGGGGAATTTAGAGGGGGTGACTGGCCTTTCAAGGTGGATTTAGTTAGCAGCATGAAGCGATCCATCAATCTGGTTGACACAGTGTTCCCAAAAAACAGCACTGATTTTCTTAGGCTGAAGTGGGATTCATATCCCCAGCAGAACTGTGCAGTATTTATTAAAGCATGAGTGGTGTCTAAACCACCAAACATCTAAATCATTTATCAGAGTGTAGAGGAAGCACTCTCATTTCCCCACTGGACCCTGGGGTGGTACCTGTTGAACCCCTCGCCCCCAGCTTCTTAACCTCTCTGGGCCTCAGTTCCCTCATTTATGAAATCAATGCGGGGGGGTAGTGGGGAGGTCTTGGCAGGGAGACATATTTGGAGCTCTTGAGTCCTTTCCAGCTGCAATTCTGTGATTCTCTGATGCAATAGTCAAACAAGGTGAAGCTGAATCCTTTAATCAGAGCATGGTTGGTAGGACTGGCAGGCTCCAGAGAGAGGATGACATCCTGCTCTGTGATTTTCTGGATGAGAAAACTGAGGCCTGGAAGGTGGGGTCAGTTCAGGTAGTGGGTCAGTGGTTCAGCTGGGTCAGGAATCCAGGCCTCCTACCTCCTATTGCAGCAGGTCTTCCCCGACACTGGACTGCTGGGTGCCTCTCCCTGGGAGGAGGACAGGAAGCACATCTGTACACCGGCTAACTTATTTAATCACCACAATAATTCATTTTCCATATGAAGTCACCCACATAGCAAGGTTTGGTGGCAGGTCTGCCCGATTAAAAAACTCCATCACTATTCCAGTGTTTCCCAAAGACCTGTCATTTGAGTACTATCCTCATGAGTTTTTGACATAATCAGCTTTGTACTAATATTTACATCACATTTTTCTTTAAATCAATTCCTCACTTTACATAAATAAATGTAGTCTCATCCTAAGCAAAAATATCTGTGATACTGAGTTTGATCGGTTATATTTTTCCAAATATATATTAAACATAACTATTTAAATTAAAAAATCCATGTGCTGACTAAAAATGTCTTTGAGGTTGAGTAACTCCAATGAATATGGCAGTGGTTCTCAAACTTGTTGGTTTCTTCAAAATTATTGATAAATAATAATAAAGAAAGGGACTTCCCTGGAGGTCCAGTGGTTAAGACTCCGAGGTTCCACTGCAGGGGGTGCGGGTTCAATCCCTGGTCGGGGAACTAGGATCCCTGCAAGCCATGCTGCAAGGCCAATAAAATAAAATAAAATAAAATAAATAAAATTATTGAGGACCCTGAAGAGCTTTTGTTATGTAGGGTATGTCAATTGATATTTACCTCATTAAGAATTAAAACTGACAAGATATTAAATTACTTATAATTTATTAAAAGATAACATGGTATAAAAATAATATTGTAAATCCATGACATGGTAATATAAATAACATATTTTTGTGAAAAACTACTCTATTTTCCAGAACAAAAAATTTAATGAGAAGAATGGCACTGGGGACTTCCCTGGTGGTGCAGTGGTTAAGAATCCGCCTGCCAGGACAGGAATAAAGACGCAGACATAGAGAATGGACTTGAGGACACGGGGAGGGGGAAGGGTAAACTGAGACGAAGTGAGAGAGTGGCACTGACATATATACACTACCAAATGTAAAATAGCTAGCTAGTGGGAAGCAGCCACATAGCACAGGGAGATCAGCTGGGTGCTTTGTGACCACCTAGAGGGGTGGGATAGGCAGGGTGGGAGGGAGACACAAGAGCGAGGGGATATGGGGATATATGTATACACAGAGCTGATTCACTGTGTTATACAGCAGCAACTAACACAACAATGTAAAGCAATTATACTCCAATAAAGATGTTAAAAAAAAAAAAAAAGAATCCACCTGCCAATGCAGGAGACACGGGTTTGTTCGAGCCCTGGTCTGGGAAGATCCCACATGCCACGGAGCAACTAAGCCCATGCGCCACAACTACTGACGCCTGAGTGCCTAGAGCCTGTGCTCCACAACAAGAGATGCCACCACAATGAGAAGCCCATGCACTGCAACAGAGTAGACCCCACTCACGGCAACTAGAGAAAGCCCGCGCGCAGCAGCAAAGACCCAGCGCAGCCAATAATAAATAAATAAATTTATAAAAAAAAGAAAGAAAAAAACCAATGGCATTGTTTTACACATTTTCAGGTCTTATTAAAGTTTGACTTAATACAGGAATTCCGCATTCTCCTATCTGCTTCTGCATTCAATCTGTCAGTTTTTTTCGTTGAAATACATGAAGACAATCCAGCCTCATACAATTCAGATGGTTGTGGATATTCTTTTTTTGATACTACACTAAACTTGAGAAGAGGTGGTTTCTTAAAGTTTAGTTGCATAAATTCATTTGAATGAATCTTTTGTACTCAGTTACACTAAACTCCATTGGTTTATCTTGCACTTTGAATAGATCTTTTATTCATGCATGATTTGGTAACATCATGAATTGGTCATTTAGAAAATATTGGTTCATTGGGTTATGCGGCTCTTCCAAAAGTAGCCATGGTTTATTATACAGTATCAATATTTCACTTTTGTTAACATTACTACCCATCTAAGCAAATGAGGACACGCAAATAGTGATCTTATGTGCACAGAGAAATTCCTCCTACGTCCTACATGCTAGTTGAGGATTCCTTAGCCCAAGTTAAAAGGCAAATACGGTGATACTCTGTCTAAAAAGAGGTCAAAGTGATATGCCAAAAGTCTGCCTTCTCCCGTGGGATTCCTGGGGAGTTGTGGGATTGGCTGAGTGGATGTTAACAGCATATTGGCTGAATATCTTCCTCGAGCCAACTCATTGGGAGCTAGCCAGCCTATGGCTGGGCTGTCCTGGACTCAGGTACTAGCTTCCATCCAATCAGAGACCACCAACTATGGAACCCTATCCTTCACCCATTGCCTGAGCAGAGGCCTAGGTAGCAAAACGTGTGCCCCAAGGGGACTGAACTTGATGGGAACCTTATTTTACTGGGCAATAGGAGAAACAGGTGGGAAAACCTGTTCATCTGTTCTTTTGTACTTACTATTTACTCTCTCATACTTTAAAGGCTATAATCATATAACAGTAAAAGGAAAGCTGGATAGCAAAATATAAATAAAGGTGCAGAGTTGAGGTGGGAGGGAAAGTCACCGTTAATATGTGGATTTGAAGGGCCAACAGCAGGCCACCACTGAGCTTCAGATTTAGCCCTCGGCTTTCTGGAAGCCAAGGTGAGAAGATACACAATCAGCTGCCTAACACTAATTGTCAGAAAGGAAGTGCACCTGTATCTGTGAGCAACGTAGGCAGAGAATATTGCCTGCTATATCAGTAAACAAAGGATGTTGCGGCCATCAAGCCATCAGCCACTGCAGTAGGCAGAGAATATTGCCTGCCATATCAGTAAACAAAGGATGTTGCAGCCATCAAGCCGTCAGCCACTGCAGTCACCTTCTTTACGGTGCTGCAGAGGATTCAGGGTGGAGAAAACAGGATAGTGGCCCCAGGTCGTTAAGGTGCATATCAAAGGAATGATTTCAATGAACCCAAACTCCTGCACCTTCCCATGCATAGTAAAATGCTAAATTCATTAACTTGAGATGTCTGTTTTTTCTTTAATTAACGGTAATCTTTTGATGTTCTAACTACCTGGTTTTTGGTGCAAAAATTCCTATATATTCTGGCTCCTCCCTAACCTCTTTGGAACAGGCCCCAGAGGTATCAGAGAGGCTGAGAATAAAACATACTCTCAACTTTTAGGTTGTGCAATTTTTTTTCAGCTGACAGAGTAGAGCAAAGCCTTTCCTAACTTTGAACTCTAATGTAGTTTCTTACTTGGGATTTTATTTCAGGCAACGATCCCATAGAGTTGGCAGTGCAGCCTGGTGGGTGAGAGCATAGCTTTTGTTGTCAGTTGGGTTTGGGTTTGACATATATATATATTTTAATAAATTTATTTATTTTATTATTTTATTTTTTGGATGCGTTGGGTCATTGTTGCTGCATGCGGGCTTTTCTCTGGTTGCAGCGAGCGGGGGGCTACTCTTCGTTGCAGTGCACGGGCTTCTCATTGCGGTGGCTTCTCTTGTTGCGGAGCACAGGCTCTAGGGCGTGGGCTTCAGTAGTTGTGGTGCACGGGCTTAGTTGCTCTGAGGCATGTGGGATCTTCCTGGACCAGGGATCCAACCCATGTCCCCTGCATTGGCAGGTGGATTCTTTAAATTTTTATTTATTTATTTTTTGGTTGTGTTGGGTCTTCGTTTCTGTGCGAGGGCTTTCTCTAGCTGCGGCAAGCGGGGGCCACTCTTCATCGCGGTGCACGGGCCTCTCACTATCGCGGCCTCTCTTGTTGCGGAGCACAGGCTCCAGACGCGCAGGCTCAGTAGTTGTGGCTCACGGGCCTAGCTGCTCCGCGGCATGTGGGATCTTCCCAGACCAGGGCTCGAACCCGTGTCCCCTGCATTGGCAGGCAGATTCTCAACCACTGCGCCACCAGGGAAGCCCAAGCAGGTGGATTCTTAACAACTGCGCCACCAGGGAAGCCCCTGGGTTTGATTTTTAAAAAACTTTTAGTGCAGCTTATCCTGGGCTGCAGTTTCTTCATCTGTAAAATGGTGATAATAACAGTATCTACTTATTCAAGCTGTGAAGATTCAATTAGATGAGTTGTATAAATATTAGCTATTAGTTAATCAAGAAATTTCCCACTGCTTGTCATGAGCAGTTCTAGGTGCTGGGGGTAAAGTGATGAACCAAACAAAGAAGATCTTTATCTTCAAGTAGCTTTTACTTCAGAATGGGATAAAAAGACAACAAACATGAAAAACAGGTAAATAATTGCACAGAGTGCTGTGGAAAAAATAATACAACAAATGCAAGGATAGATTTCATTTGACTGGTTCTCGCAGCCATTTTCCAGAAAAGTCAAAGGTATAACGTTAAAACGTAACTCTGAGGAGGTGAATCTGTTAGGGCCTGAGGTTAATTCAGTCCTGGTGTGTAGAATTCTTCTACAGGCTATTGTGTGTGGGTTACAAGTTTTTTTTTTTGCTTGTTTGAAAACTCACTCCTTCCAGCTGTGCTTTGGTGCAAGCAGTCTGAAATTGTATTGAGTAGAACCTTGAGCACACTATACTTACTTGCATTACATTAAATTAGTTTTATCCTCAGCACAATTACAGGTGAAAGATACAACTATTGTTCTAGCGTTGTCTTGCCCAGGGCTATAGAGCTAGGAAAAGATGCCTCCCAAAAGTCTGTGGGACCACCTTTGGTTTTCTTCTGCGCCCATTACCCACCCTTTTCTCTCTCCTTCTCCAGCTGCGCTTCCCAGCCAGCCCCTCGCTCGCTCCGGGCGCTCGGCTCATCAGCAACCCCGCTCACCCCGGGGGCGTGGTAATCGGCCCAGACCACGCCCCCTCCCCCGCGACGGCCCGCCCTCTTTTCCCCTGACCGCGGGCTGAGAGCCCGAGCGTGCGCGCGCCCCCGCTCGCGGCCCGGCTGTGTCTCGGGAGCGTGCACTGTGTGGCCGCCGCCGCCATGTTGTTGTGGTTGTGAGAAGGCGGCGGCAGCGGCGGTGGCGGAGGAGCAGCCGGTCGAGACGCTCCAGCGGCCCAGGCCCTGCCCCCCGCCGGCCCTGGCTGGGAGCCTTGTGGGGTGGCGGAGGAGGCCGTGCCGTGACGGGCCTCGCCATGTCCTGCCGCCCGGTAAGGAAGGCCCCCCCCCCCCGCCCCGTCTCCTCTGGGGGTGAGGAGGAGCTGGAGGAGGGGCGGGCCTCGGCCCGGGCGCGGCGGCTGTCACCCTCTGAGGAGGCGGCGGCGGCCCGCGGGGGGCTGGGGACGGCGTGCGTGGCCCGGGGAGGGTGACCCGGGCGGCGGCCGCGGCCGCCAGAGGGAGGCGCGGGGAGCGGGAGCTCAGCGGCCCGGCGCGGCCCGGACCCTCGGCGCGGAGGAGGCGGGGTCCATCCCGGGCGGCCTTCCCGAACTTGGTGGGGAAGGGCCCACGGGGCTAGGGGTGTGAGGCGCTACCTCGCAGCGTCCGGGGAAATGTCCGCGGACCCCCGGGAGGTGAGTGTGCGCCCCTCGCCCCGACCGGGTCTGTGGGAGTCCTCCATGGCGAGAGGCCGGAGGTCGGGGGCCACGGCGCCCCCGGGGCGAGCGGAGCGGGCCCGGGACTTGTGGGAAGGAGGAGTGGCCGCCTTACTGTGCAGCAGGGCATCACCCTGACCTGGTAGTGCTTGGGTGGGAAGGATGGTTCGGAGGCGGTTGAGAGAGCTCAGCAACACTGGTCAAACAGCTCCACGAAAGATTGCAGAGTAATTTCTCAGATGAAAATCGTGCCACTAAATGTATTGAATCCTGCTGCTTAGGACCCCTAAGATAATATTGTTGGTTGTACTTTGGGCTGGAAAACTTCCTTCAAAATAGTGGTGTAACTTTTATGGCCGTTTTAATAAATTCCTCGGGGGTCTGATAGTCTCACCTGTGAGTTTTGCACATTAGCTACTGTTGGGTAATGATGGTCAGGTGTCGTCTCCAGACTGAGGCCTAAATTCTTAACCGTTTTAGTATCTTGACATACACTTTGTTATCTGACAGTATCTATTTTTTCACGACGAGGGAAAAAAAGTTGGCATGCTCTTCCAGTTGAGCTTCACCTTCGTTTCTCATAATGTCGACAACAATGCCATCGAGGCCTGGGTTGAATTAGATGAGATGATTTTTTTTTAATGTAAAGTAGTCGTGACTTGTACACGAAGAGGTGTTGGGGACCTTCCCCTTTCAGATCCAAGGCTGTTTCAGTAGGGCAAGAGACAAGACGCGTGTTGTTTTTTGCTCAGAGACCAACTAAGGTAAGGTGTGTTGGTGGCACGCAGAAAGTCTTCTTTTCCAAGGCCTGTGACTTGGGTGGGTAGAAGAGCTTAGAGAATGACACTGTTTTGAGTAAACCCAGTACAGTATGTGACATTTAACTAAGTTTGGAGGGTTCTAGAATTTTTGATTGGCTCCCTATAAAGGCTTCTTTCAGCTCTAATTACTTTCCTCATTTTCAGGTGGCCCTGAGCTGTTCGAGTGACCAGCACACTGGTGCAGCCCCACTTGTAGTTAGTTAATGGCAAGCCATAGGAGAACCGAGGTTTTCCCAGCTTGTAGGCCAGGTTTTTTTAGTTCAGTCCTTACCTAATTAAATACCAGTTGTCGGAAATAATATGGACTGCCTGAAATGCTGATTCCTGGGCATCACGCGGGACCTGGTGAATTAAAATCTCTGAGGGTGGGGCCTAGGAATCCATCCTTACAAAACTCCCTGAATGATTCTGGTCAGCCAGGTTTGTGAACTTCTGCTTTAGATCACTTTTGGTATTCCAAAAGATTTCCACTAATTATGACTCCTGAGAGTGTTTTTAATTGTTTATACAATTTCAGAGGTATGGAGGAGGGGGAAGCCTGAGAGACAAAACTGAAAATTGAGCATCTCTTAAAATATAATGGATTTATGTAGGGGAAACAGATTTGTTGCCAAAAATTATTTGTGCAGGTTCTGAGGAACACACTTGATAAAATTAGAGGCTGCTTGACTGGAGGTATATCCAGAGATACAATGAGGAATCCAGAGGAAAGAAGCAGAGAGGGAGAGGCAGTAAGTCTGCTTCTGGCCCACAAAGAGCTCCACTGAAGGTGCTTCCCAGCATCATGATTGCTCCTACACCATCTGATTCAGTTTCTAGTAACGTGTGGGTAGGGCAGGTGAATTAGCAGTCATTTGAGACAAGGGTTGTGAACCAGGAAGGTTTACTGTGGATTGTGAAAAGTTCTTGAAATATGCCTGAGGCCCTGAGGACTGGTAAAGTCAGTTTTAAAATCTGTTGCAGTTTTGGTTAACACCTTCTGTGGTAAAGTGGAGTGCTGAGTTACCAAAGGAAGTAGTCATATTGCAGAGGGGGTGTGGTGAGGTTTGTTATAAGTTTGGAAGAGTTGGAAGAAAATGTTACAGTTGTATAGAGCAGTGAAGGAGTTTGCTAAATATCCTGTTAAATCATAGTGTAGTATTGTTAGAGAAGTACACCTAGTTGTCCACTACAAGAGCCAGGGGCCATGTTTGTTTTGTTCCTTGGTGTCTACAGTAGCTAGCATAGTTCCCAGCGTATGCTGTGCTCTCAGATATTTGTCGAGTAAATGAATAGTATTGAGATGGAAAAAAGAACAGTTTTGGTGGTTAATAACAACGTTTGTTATTAAAAGTTACTTGATCATTTGCATTGGATTAAAGAGTCAGTTTTTTAGTCCTTGTGGTTTGGAACTTTGAGATCCCATCAAGAGATTCTGTTTTCTGAAGACTGCCATTGCACACTATCCTGTCCTCTAGTTTTTGGGTCTTAATGTGCCTTAATTTTTGTGTGTGTGTGTGTATGTGTTTCTTAATTTTTTTAGGTATTAGTGTTTTTTTTTTTTAAGCACATTTTGTTAGATGCAGAGATATTTAGAATAATGGGAAGCTGTAGATTGGCAGAGATTGTGTCATTAATTTGACTCTGTGACTGCTGTTAGGAATGTCACTTCTCTGGACCTCAGTTTTCTTATCAATCTACAATTAAAGGCCTGTACTTGTTGACCTCAAGTAGTTTCTCCAGCCTGAATTTGGAAATCTTTAATAATTTCTAATTGTTACTTCGTATTAATCTCATATAGGTAGATGAACCTTTTAATTAAAAAAAAACAACAACTGAAAAAAGAACATTCTGTTTTGAATTCTGCTTTTGACTTATGGATTTTAGACATCGTCCAAAAGTGCTCTGGAAATTGAGCGCATGTTGCAAGTATTATGCAGAAACAACATGCTTATGCTGTTGTAATTAACTTAGTGTTGAAATCAAAATGGATTTCACATAGGGAACTTCATAATTTAGTGTGAAGCCACAAGATTAAGAATGGTTCGGGGGAAGTTTGTGTAATTTATGTGGTCAGTTGTTTCTTACAGACCACCCAATTTTGTAATTTTCTGTGGTGAATTTATATGTAATTTTATAATCAGTGAAACTTAAGACAAAGCATGAGATTAAGTACATATCCAGTTGAACTAGGATTGCCAGTAATTTTAGAGGCTACCAAAATTGTTAATATTCATTGTTATTTTTAATTTTAATTTCATGCTTTTATCTTCACTTTTGTGCCTAGAACCTTAACATACCTTTTAAATTCATATTTGTATCAGACGTTCAAAGTGAAAACTATTGTAACATGGCATTGGATGACCAGTAAGTCCTGGGTTCAAGCCTGGGTTGTGCTTCTCATTAGCTGTATTGTTTCTGGCAAACCACATAACCCTTCTGAGCTTCAGTTTCCTCATTAGTAAAAGGAAGAAGAGCAACTTCTCTATTTATATCAGCCTGTCAGTGAGGATCAAGTGGAGTGGTGTATATGAAAAGCAATCTAAAAATGTAAGGGGATGATAATGGAGTCCTATTGTGTTAGAATCCTATTTTCCTGGAAGAGTTGGCTTGTGGAGCAGTGGTAAAATCTGGTATCTGCTGTCAAGTGCAGAATTTACTAATATCACTGGTAAAGCAACAACAAAATGTCTGTACTCTGCCTGGAGAAACCTTTTAGCAAGCACTTGTACCAGTCTGCCAATAGGAATGGTCACAGTGTTTCGAGAAACTTCAGAGGGATCTGGGGGTCTTACATTTGTGCCCAGGTTTGCACTTGGAGTAGACATTTTGTTATGTTAGAACGGTGGTGGAAAGTGGAAGGGTCAAGGAGTTTAGTACATTCCATGTAAAGTTTTAGGGCTGTGTTTTCTAAATGGCAGCTGGCAACGTCATAGGGTAATGAAATCAATGTGATTTCTAAAAAATAGAAAATATCAGCACATCAAAAATGGTAAAAATAATTATTGATTTGGGAAACTTTTGTTGTTTTATACGTTTATATGTGTGTATTGAGTTGCAACATAAAATGTATTTTTTCTTTCTTTTTTTTTTTTGCGGCACCACGTGTCTTGCGGGATTTTGCTTCCCCGACCAGGAATCAAACCTGTGCTCCCTGCAGTGGAAGCATGGAGCCCTAACCAGTGTACTGCCAGGGAATTCCCTTGTTTGGACTTTTAAAATACATGTGCTATTGTTTTCTTAGGCTAAATTCCTAAAAGTGGGCTTACCTGGCAAAGGTTTTTTTTTTTTTTTTTTTTTTTAATTTATTTATTTTTTGGCTGCGTTGGGTCTTCGTTGCTGCACCCGGGCTTCCTCTAGTTGGGGTGAGCGGGGGCTACTCTTCATTGCGGTGCACGGGCTTCTCACTGCAGTGGCTTCTCGTTGTGGAGCACAGGCTCTAGGCGCACAGGCTTCAGTAGTTGTGGCACGCGGGCTCAGTAGTTGTGGCCTACAGGCTGTAGAGCGCAGGCTCAGTAGTTGTCGCGCACGGGCTTAGTTGCTCTGCGGCATGTGGGATCTTCCCGGACCAGGGCTTGAACCCGTGTCTCCTGCATTGGCAGGCGGATTCTTAACCATTGAGCCACCAGGGAAGCCCCGGGTTCTACTTTTTAAATTTGAATATACTCAGGGCGCCCTCTACATAGGATGCTATTTTAAAGTCTCAGCAACAGAATATCAGTGTCCAATTCCATGTATTCTTTTTTCTTTTTTTTTTTTTTTAAATTGGGGTAAAATTGCTTTACAATATTGTGTTAGTTTCTGCTGTACAATAAAGTGAATCAGCTATATGTATGCATATATCCCCTTTCACTTGGACCTCCCTTCCAGCCCCCCATCCCACCCATCTAGGTTGACACAGAGCACCGAGCTGAGCTCCCTGTGCAATTCCATATATTCTTGCTAGTGACTTACTACCTTTTAGCTTGTTGGTGGGAGTTTAAAATAGTTTGGGAATAGTTTTCCTTTGTTCTTTTTTTTTTTTTTTCCTTTGTTCTTTTTTCAGCATCAGATCTTAGCCTCTACTGCTTAACTGTGGAAGGGGCGGGTAAAAATGAAAGTGCAGTGATAGGGACTACTTTAGACCAGTGGTCTCTAAACTTTTTGATTGCTCATCCCAACAGTAAAAAATTTTGAGCGTTAATGTTCAGTCCTTAAGTATTTAATTTACAAATAATATGTATAGTAATTGGTTATTGTGTACTTTATAAAATATAAACAAAAAATTAACAAGGATGAGAATTAAAAATACCTTATAAAATATAAACAAAAATATTAACAAGGATGAGAATTAACAATAAAGTTCAAATGTTTTTCTTCTTTACCACAGTGGAGCATCTTGGGTATTCCTTGAAGTGCACTGTACTCTACTTTGGACATAACTGCTTTCGACGCTTAAGATTTAATGTTGGGCTTTTATGGTTGACTGTTTTTGGGCCTTTCCATTAATTGTGCAGATGGTCCAGCCTAGTTGGATTATGATAGTCTTTAAAGTGTCCCATGCTGTTCAGAGTCACATCTGCAATAAGCGCAAACATAAACCTTGCTCATAAAGCATCAGTTTGATACCTTTTGTCATTGTTGACGTGGCTGAATTTGAAAAGGGCAAATCATAGGATAGGAAACAGTCTAAATAATTAGTTTATTTCTCTTAGATATGAAGAACTGATATTGTGTAGAGTATATTTTTAAAAGTCTGTGCTTTATGGAAAGCAGTTTGGTTGTAACAGTTTTGTTTTCTAAGAGCTTAGGTCTTGGAGACTGAAAAAATTGCTCTGTACTTGCTTTCCTTTGCTTGCAAAATACCACAATTAACCTTTCGCTCTAACTCCATTTGGAAGAGCCTGAGTCAATAACTTTTAAAAAATGCTTTCTTGGGCTGAAACTTTCCCTGATGAATCTTAGATTAAAAGGTAACTTTTTTCCTTAGGTTTGAATAAGTTACTTATGATTTGCCCCTTTCCTCCCCCCTGTAAGTTATGAAATCAGGAAATGGTGTTTTTTTCACTACAAAAATGAGTCTCCCTCTTACTTCCCATCATGGGGAATTTAATTTCAGTTATTTTACATGGGTCGATATCAGAGAAAGATAATATTGAAATCTTAGAGATTGTGAAAAGAGCAACCTGGGTGATTATTTTTTGCTAGTTAAAATAAATTTTTTTTTGCCAGTTAAAAGATAATTTATATTGAAGGGGATTGCTATATACAGTATTTTAGGAAAAGGGCCAGGTATCCCTTTTTACCTTAGGTGGCATGATTTATAAGGTGCTGTCACATACATTTTCTTAGATCCTCATAAGGATTTGAAAGCATCGTTTAATCAGGGATGTTGTGACTCCTTTGAGGCCACATGCCTAGTGTTTGACATCATATTTAAAGAGGTAGACTGTAATCCCTGCAGAAGTAGGTACTGATGGCTATTCTCCTTCACTCCTCAGCACTTAATATACTGCCTGGTACAAAGTAAGCTATCAATATTTATGGACTAACTGTTTGAACTCGTACATATATATTTACATGTGTAAATAAGTTATAGCATTGTAAAACCAATACGTCATTTTCTGTAGTTAGATTTTTCGTTCATCTGATGTGCACAGAAAACGTTTTTGTGGGAGAGGTCATTAATTTTACATCAGCCTTTCAGATATCCTCTTACTTTCTCTTAAGGATAGATTCATGGTGACAAAAAAATTAGTCTTTTTTAAATTTTATTTTTTATTTTATTTATTTTTGGTTGCGTTGCTGCACGCAGGCTTTCTCTAGTTGCGGCGAGCAGGGGCTACTCTTCCTTGCGGTGCGTGGGCTTCTCATTGCGGTGGCTTCTCTTGTTGCGGAGCACTGGCTCTAGGCGCACGGGCTTCAGTAGTTGTGGCTCGCGGGCTCTAGAGCACAAACTAAGTAGTTGTGGCGCACAGGCTTAGTTGCTCCGTGGCATGTGGGATCTTCCCAGGCCAGGGCTCGAACCCGTGTCCTCTGCATTGGCAGGAAGATTCTTAACCACTGCACCACCAGGGAAGCCCAAAAAATTAGTCTTGATGTAATTCTTTTCACCGTGTGTGTCCCTCCTACTGGCAAGACTGTGTGTGTGTATATATGTTTGTGTATATTTATTTATATAGTAGTTTGCTATTTAAAAAGGAAACATACTCATTAGTTAGTCTTTGGGTATATAGTGGTTCTTGAAACATGGACTTCATGGTTTGCCCTAGGGTGAATGAAAAGGAGCAAGTATGATTTCTCTCACTTGTCTTATTCTCTCCAGTTCCCTGTACACGTGGCTTTGGTTTACTCTGAAAACACTGAAAAAAAAAGTTAGTCTTCTGAAGAAGCTAGTATTTTATTTCCTCTTTGATCTGCTGAACTTAAAATCATGTTTAGTAAGTGAACTAATATACTTTTATACATAAGAGAGACCCTGTAAAGACAAGAATGGAAATATTAACAGTGATTAATTTCTGACTGGGATAGTGACCATTTTCTGCTTCATATTCTTCTGTAGTTTCCCAATTTTCTGTAATGAACATGTATTACTCTTATAATTAGGAAAAAGCTGCTATTTTAAAGTACATTTTAATATCCTTTGTTTTCTTTTTTTTGGCTGTGTTGGGTCTTCATTGCTGCGCGCAGGCTTTCTCTAGTTGTGGCGAGAGGGGGCTACTCTTCATTGCAGTGCGTGGGCTTCTCATTGTGGTGGCTTCTCTTGTTGCGGAGCACGGTCGCTAGAGTGCACGGGCTTCAGTAGTTGTGGCTCATGGGCTCTAGAGCTCAGGCTCAGTAGTTGTTGTGCACAGGCATAGTTGCTCTGTGGCATGTGGGATCTTCCCAGACCAGGGATCAAACCTGTGTCCCCTGCATTGGTAGGTGGATTCTTAACCACTGCACTACCAGGGAAGTCCCTGTCCTAGTTTTCATTGGCTGGCTTATGAAGGTTTAAGTCATAGTCACCATTGAGAAAGTGGGTTGTGGTCTTCCCTGGTGGTCCAGTGGTTAAGATTCCGCACTTCCACTGCAGGGGGTGCGGGTTCGCTCCCTGGTTGGGGAAGTTCTGCATGCTGTGGGGTGTGCCCAAAAAAAAAAAAAAAATAGAGGAAGAAAGTGGTTCCTTAACTGACTCCAGTTCCTAAGCAGAGTGGCAGCTGTAGGAAGTGGTATGGGAAAATGGGGCAGGCAAGCTGATTTGAACTTTCTTATTGTGATTTCCCCTTTGACTGAGATAGTGTGGGCTTTGGTCACAGTTAAACACAAGACCTCCATCTAATTTTTCTCTTCCTAATGAGCTGTTTGAGAATTATGAAACCTTAAAAAGAAAAATCAGATTCTATGAACTGTAAACACAGGACTTGGCCTGAATTCCCAGTTTGCTTGCTGACATGCCATGTGGACTTGCCATGTGGAGCAAGAACTGTAGCTGTGTATGTTGTGTGTGTGTGTGTGTGTTTGTGTGTGTGTGTTTAAAAATATCAAGTGGATGGAGAACAGTAGGAGGTTCCTTAAAAAACTAAAAATAGAACTACCATACAACCCAGCAATCCCACTACTGGGCATATACCCTGAGAAGACCATAATTCAAAAAGAGTCATGTACCACAGTGTTCATTGCAGCTGTATTTACAATAGCCAGGACATGGAAGCAACCTAAATGTCCAACGATAGATGAATGGGTAAAGAAGATGTGGCACATACATACAATGGAATATTACTCAGCCATAAAAAGAAATGAAATTGAATTATTTGTAGTGAGGTGGATGGACCTAGAGTCTGTCATACAGAGTGAAGTAAGTCAGAAAGAGAAAAACAAATATCATATGCTAACACATATATATGGAATCTAAAAAAAAAAAAGGTTATGAAGAACCTAGGGGCAGGACAGGAGTAAAGACGCAGACGTAGAGAATGGACTTGAGGACACGGGGAGGGGGGAGGGTAAGCTGGGACGAAGTGAGAGAGTGGCAGGACATATATACTACCAAATGTAAAATAGATAGCCAGTGGGCAGCAGCCGCATAGCACAGGGAGATCAGCTCGGTGCTTTGTGACCACCTAGAGGGTGGGATAGGGAGGGTGGGAGGGAGGGAGACGCAAGAGGGAAGAGATATGGGGATATATGTATATGTATAGCTGGTTCACTTTGTTATAAAGCAGAAACTAACACACCATTGTAAAGCAATTATACTCCAACAAAGATGTTAAAAAAAAAAAATCAAGTGGGACTATAGCAACTCAGATGTGATACTGATTTTTACATGTAATTTGAACTGGAATATACTTAGATAAATGACCTATTTTGACAGTAGAGTCTCATTGGGGTTTTGGTGTTAATGTACAGCTGGGAGTTGAGCCACTGTAAGTTTATTTACTCATTCATCTGTTGATATTTTAGGAAGGTCTATGTAATACATCCTTTAACGTTTAAGTGATAGAGTTTAGGTAGAGCCTGTCAGCTTTTTCTGTTTATTGCATATTATAGTGACTTAAATGCTTGTGTAAATAGATGATATATGATTCAGAATGTTAGATTTCCGGGGTAGAACTTTTTTTAACTATCTGCCCTTTATTATTTTAAAGAATAAGATTAAAGTTGAAGAGCAATCAAGGTGATAAAGGTAGGTGCTAATATAAATTTATAGAGGTTTTTAGTTAAAAATCTTATAATAAAGATATATAGGCTTGTCAAAAAAAAAAAAATACCCTGTAGAAGTCGATAAAGACCATATTCCTCTGTTCGCAAATTCCACAATCTTGGCTTTTCTTTTTTTAAAAGTAAAATTTAAATATTTCAAAATTTAGAAAAATATGGAGAATAATTTAATAAACACCATGTACGTAATTTAAAAGATGTTGATTTAGATTTAATAGATGTTGACATCTTGTAAGATTTGCCTGAAAGGTGTATTTATATTTGTTTTTAAAAATCAAAATATATAGTTGGAGTCCCTTTTGCATTATTCATCTTAGATCCTGTTTCCATTATCCAGAGGTGGTTTTACTCTCTTAGCCCATGCTCTTTTATTCTTCCAACAAATGTCTCTGTGTATTTAAAATGTAGTAGTATTGTGTTTCGAATGTATGTGGTACCTTAGTGTATATATTCTATTTGAAAAGCTTGAAATTTATCTGTGTTGATATATGTAATTTACTTCACTTAAAAGCTATTAGCTTAATAGCTATTCAGTTGTATGAATAGAATGCAATTTTAGTCCTCTATTAATAGTTGTTTTCAGTTAATATACAGATCTTAAAATTCCCCTTTAATAGGATCAAACTGTACGTGCTTATCTACAATTTGTTTTTTTCTCAGTAATGTACTACAGACATCTTACTGTATCACAAAATATAGATTTACTTCATTTTTAAGGACTGTAGTTTTTTAAAACGTTTTATAGGCACGCTACAATTATTTATCCAGTCCTTTACTGATGGACATCTAGGGATTTTTTTTTTTGGCATTTTTTTCCCTTATTACAAAAAGTGCTGTTTCTCATGGATATTCTCGCACTTTATACTTTTGAACAACGGTAGGATAATTTCCACAGAAATAATTCTGCAGAGTAAATTTTGGGGGAATAGAATTGCATGCAATAAATATTGATGCTTTTATATTAAATCTAAACCAATATGTGTATTTGTAACTTTCTTATTCCTGGTCTGTTCACTTAGGTCTGTTCAAAATGGGTGCTATGTAAGAGGCGCTGAGATGGATTGCTTTGTAGTATAAAGCAGCCAACATGTTAAAATTGCATAGTAGAAACTAGGAGGAGTCCCAGCTTTATATAGGTGAGGCACATAGAGCTGTGTTCGGGGAATAGTTTTAGTTTTGCTAGCACAGAATAGAGGATTCAAAAATAAGTTTGTAAAGTGCTATAAATTAATGAAATCCTTAAATTACTTGAAATTCTTTTACTTGCTGTACTGAGCCCTTTTAGGCTGAGATCAAAGGCAGTTTTGGTGAAGATGTGTCTGGTGGTAGTGTGCATAATTGGGAGCAGGCAGAGATTAGAAAGCAGTGAAGAATCTGTACTGTACTCAGAATTAGGTAATAAGGACCTGAATTAAGGTGGTGGCAAGGTGGTAATTTAGGTAGCTAGATTAAGGTAGAGGATTGTTGGTTGATACCCTAAAGGAAATACACAAATTTGAATGGGAGGTTAGTGGCAAGGATTCAGAGTTGGTGGGTTTTGGGTCTCAGAGAATAGTGATAGTATAGAAATGTGGAATTGGGAGGGGGAGCTGGTTTTGGAAAAGGACTAAAATGAAACCCTTCACACGTTTAACATTGAGGCCAGGGTATACAAGTAAAAATGTCCTGCAGGAGCTTGGAGATAGAGAACTTGAGGCAGGAAGAAAGGTAAGCCTTATCTGGATGAGGTGTTGAACCTAGAAGAGCCAGAGATTGAGGCTCACATTTAGGGGAGTGGGAGAATATTGAATTTTAAGAAAACCTGTTAAAATTAGGTTAATGAGGCATAGTGGAGGCCAAGGAGAAGAGATTTCCAAACGAGTGATAATTAAATTTGAGTGAGATGGGAAACAATGGGATTTGGTGATCCATACTAATCATCCATCATTTTCTTAGGTTAATTTTAGCATAATAAGGGGTGAGGAGTGGGAGATGAGACAGCATGTATGGAACCTGTGTTGTTCAATAGAACTTTCTCTGATTCCATCTGACATTCGATAACTGCTGTTCAGTGCATATTGAGCACTTGAAATTTGGCTAGTTTGATCAAGGAACTATTGGGGTGGCCAAAAAGCCTTCGGTTTTTAAGTAAAAATAAAAGACATTTTTCATTTTCACCGAGAACTTTATTGAACAACATATTCACCCTTTTGGTCCACTACCTTCTGCCATTTTTCAGACAACTTCATAATTCCATCTTCCCAAAACTTTTAATCTTTTTGAGCAAAGAACTGTTCCAGGTGCCTTTTACAGTCTTCTAGGGAATTGAAATTTTTTCCATTAAGAGAATTTTATAAAGACAAATAAATGGAAATCCAAAGGTGCAATGTCTGGTGAATACGGCGGATGAATCAGAATTTCCCAGCCAAGCAGTAACAGTTTTTGCCTGGTCACCAAAGAAACATGCAGTCTTGCATTATCCTGATGGAAGATTGTGCGTTTTCTGTTGACTAATTCTGGACGCTTTTCGTCAAGTGCTGCTTTCAGTTGGTCTAATTGGGAGCAGTCCTTGTTGGAATTAATCGTTTGGTTTTCCAGAGGAGCTCATAATAGAGGACTCACTTCCAATCCCACCATATACACAACATCACCTTCTTTGGATGAAGACTGGCCTTTGGTGTGGTTGGTGGTGGTTCATTTCACTTGCCCCACGATCTCTTCCTTTCCACTTTATTGTACAGTATCCACTTTGCATTGCCCGACACAATTTGTTTTGAAAATGGAACGTTTTCATCACATTTAAGTAGAGAATCGCATGCAGAAATATGGTCAAGAAGGTTTTTTTTGCTTAACTTGTGTGGAGTCCAAACATCAAAGTGATTAACATAACCAAGCTGGTGCAAATGATTTTCAGCACTTGATTTGGATATTTTGAATATGTCAGCTGTCTCCCATGTGGTATATAATGTTGATTGTTCTCAATGTCTCGATTTGATCACTATCAACTTCAACTGGTCTACCTGACCATGGAGCATTGCCCAGCGAGAAATCTCCACCACGAAACTTCTCAAACCACTTTTGACACATTTGATCAGTCACAGCACCTTCTCCATACACTGCACAAATCTTTTTATGCGTTTCAGTTGCGTTTTTACCTTTCTTGAAATAATAAAGCATAATATGCCGAAAATATTGCTTTTTTCTTCCATCTTGAATATTAAAACAGCTACACAAAAATTCAATTTTGATAAGGTTTTTTTAATAAATGTATTTATTTTCAGCTGCGTTGGGTCTTCGTTGCTGTGCGCGGGCTTTCTCTAGTTGCAGTGAGCTGGGGCTACGCTTCGTTGCAGTGCGCAGGCTTCTCATTGCGGTGACTTCTCTTGCTGCAGAGCACGGGCTGTAGGGCGTGCGGGCTTCAGTAGTAGTGGCCCATGGACTTAGTTGCTCTGTGACATATGGAGTCTTCCCGGACCAGGGATCGAACCCGTGTCCCCTGCATTGGCAGGCGGATTCTTAACCATTGCGCCACCAGGGAAGTCCCAAGTTTTTTTTTTTTTTAATGTACCCTGATATGACAGGTGTTACAATACAGGCTAACAAAATTGTTTCAAATGAAGTTAAAGACAACTAAGTGCTACTAGAGCCATCTTACAGAAAAAACCGAACGAACCTTTTGGCCAACCCAATAAATTAAAATTTTTAAATTTTAATTAATTTAAATTTAAATAGCCACATGTGGCTAATGGCTACATGTTGGATGGTACAGATTATGGACTCTTAAAATGAAACAGTGATGTAGATTAGCAGGAGGAGGAGATCTCAGGATAAAGTAGAAGCATTTAGTTATTTAAAAATTTTGTTGCAGTGCTATCAAAATTGTGTTGGAATTACATATTTTAGTGCAAACTAGATTTTTGCATTTTTGTGTTCAGTGTTGGCTATAATTAATTGACAACTCTTTTCTATATAGAAGATCAAAATTAATTTTAAGAGAATTATGGTCTGAAATTTCTTCATGATGTCCCTTCCCTTTTTTTCTTCTGTCTTGCTTTTTAAGGTTATAATTCAAATTTTACTGATGAAAGAAAGAATATCTATTGAGACATTTGGATCTCTATTTTCTCCAATTAAAAGTAACTGAAAATTTCTGTTTTAGAAGTCTCTTTGGGGAGAGGGAATACCAGCTATACTTTAAACAAATCAATATCTTAGATATTTTATGGCTTGAGAAATGGTTTGCTTTGAGAATGATTTATGGTTTAAATTTGAATATTTGATAATACATGAGAGAACCTTTCTTACTAGGCTTACCTAAATGCACTTTGCAAGAAGAAAAATTAAGTGTAAATGGAAGACCCATTCACAAACAGTGCTAATTGTGTGATTCCATTTCTATAAAGTTAAAAAAAAGACAAAACTGATAGATGGCAACGGAAGTCAGAATAATGGTTATTTTTGGTAGTGAGCATAAGGGAGGCTGTAGGGTTGCTAATGTTCTGTATCTTGATCTGGGTGGTAATTTCATGGTTTTCTTTATGAGAATCATTGAGTTGTATACTTGTATAAACTTTTTTGTATGTAGGTAATACTTCAGTTTTAAAACTTTTACCGCCTCACAAAATTTTAATGAACGTAATTAGCTGAGTTTGTCTTCCTTTAGCTTTTTAATTTTTCTGCTACTTCTGTTCATACGTGAATACACTTAATGGTGAGACCTATTTTGTCTTTTAAAATTATGATCTAAAACATGCAGAAGGGTGCATAAAAATGTATAGCTTAATGAATTTTTAAATTGAGTATATTGGAGGGACGTCCCTGGTGGTCTAGTGGTTAAGACTCTGCTTCCACTGCGGGGGGCATGGGTTCGATCCCTGGTCTGGAAACCAAGATCCCACATACCTTGTGGCACGGCCAAAAAAAAAAAAACTACATTGGAGGGTTTTTTGTTCTTGTTGTTCATTTGTTTTTTGTTTTTGAGTATGTCGTACCTATGTCTATAAGAAGGGAAGGAGTTGATAGAGGGCTAGAAATTTTGAAGAGAACAAAGTTGTCTTTTTTTTTTTAATTTATTTATTTTTGGCGGTGTTGGGTCTTCGTTTCTGCGCGTGGGCTTTCTCTAGTTGCAGGGAGCGGGGGCTACTCTTTGTTGCAGCGCACGGGCTTCTCATTGCGGTGGCTTCTTTTGTTGCGGAGCACGGGCTCTAGGGCTTGCGGGCTTCAGTAGTTGTGGCTTGCAGACTCTAGAGTGTAGGCTCAGTAGTTGTGGCGCACGGGCTTAGTTGCTCCGTGGCATGTGCGATCTTCACGGACCAGGTCTCGAACCCCTGTCCCCTGCATTGGCAGGCGGATTCTTAACCACTGTGCCACCAGGGAAATCCCGGGTTGTCCAGTTTTTGATAACTACAAATAAAGCTGCTATAAAAGTATTCACACACGTGTGTGTATGCCCACGTATGTGTTTTCTTATGGTTTTAAAAGAAATCTGGTGCCTAGAGCTTTTTTAACTTTATTATGGAACCTGAAAAAGCTTGTAATTTTCACAGAATTTTGTTAATTGCTTAGTAAACTTCACCCCCCCCAAAATTTCACTCTGGAATGAGAATAATTTGTTATACAAATAATCTTACAGTGTAAACTGTAAATAATGAGAATTTTTTAAAATTAAGGAAGTAGGCACATGTACTTAGTGGATATATTTACTTATCAAACTCCTTAGTGCATAATGTCATATTTTGTTTTTAGTAGCTCTTGAACTGTGAATCTTTGACTTTCTTTTGTTCCTCTAGCTAGCAGAATGGTTATATAATTGGTAGTGAAAAGTCTATAAGTAAAACAGGTTTAGCACTACAGAGTTCCCGCAAGATGGCTGGAAGTATTAATATTGGTTGCCAGTTTCATGTAAACAAGTCATAAAACTTACAGTTTATGGTTGATTAGCTACTTGAATTAAATTATCCTCTTTTTTTTCTGTGTAGTGAACTTTCTTTTTCTAGCAATATGAGGGCAAGAAAAAGAGGTGTAGGACCTTTTATCTTGGGAAAGAAATTGCAGGCAATTTTTGCAAATTAATGTTTCAGGGTTCCAATTCTGACCCTGCAGAGGACTACAGAGACTGTAGGTGGTATATGACATTTTCGAGAATAGTATGTGTGTGTTTCTTTTGATTAGTCTTAGAATTAGATTAGTTTAAGCCTTTTGGATACTATGATTGAGGTACTTGGTATACAGAGCTACAGAGCTTCTTTCAGCAATGTACATTTCTTCTGAGTTAAGATATTTAGAAAACTGAATGTTGTGTTTAGAACCAAGAGACATTACGCTTCAAGTATGAACATTTGGTTAAGGGGATATCTCACTTGTAGGCTATCATGTTTCTAGCTATTTCCCATGGAAATATCCATCTGGAAATGCCCACTCTTGACAGTAATGGGGATTGCAAATTAACAGTTTGTCTTCTGTATGTGGTTGTTTGCTAGGGGCAAGACTTAGGCTCTTTACTTTTCCGAAGACTACAATATTGGTGATTCAAGTTGAGAATTCCAGGATAGGGTTGCCAAAATTAGAAATATGGGAGTATGGAGGTAGCAACCATGGGATCAGTATTACAAATAAAATTTTAATTAGCTGTATTAGTTGCACACTTAATTTTCACTGCTACCTAGTGAAGTAGGCAGGGCAGGCTGTACTATTACTCTCACTTTACAGGTGAATAAATTGTGTTTCAAAGCTGTCAGAACTTGTCTGAGGTTGCACTGCTAGTGAATAGCTAAATTAGAATTTCAATCCAGGTCTTCTAATAACAAGTTGGATGTTCTTTCCACTATTGCAGTTTAGTATGGTGAAGAGCTCAGGCTTGGGTTTGAATCTTGGTTTTACCACTAGTACCCTGTGATCCTAGGCAAATTCCTTAACTTCTCCTTGCTTCAGATTTCTCAGTTTTAAAATGGGGATAACAGTACTCTTGGGGCCTTTGTTAGGATTCGGCAAATGCTTATAACAGTAGCTAGCCAATAGTAAGCACTCCATATATGCCGGTTGTGGTCGTTGCTACTGTTACTACAGTGATAACACTCCTTCTTTCCCTGAAGGCATTATAACTGTCCATTACTTTATTTAGAGCTAGGAGCTTTTGCATTCCTGCTCCATGGAACTACTTAAGTTGCACTACACACCCCCTTCCCCCATTCCCAGTGTTTTACCTTCTCAAAACTAAGAATTAACAAAAATTTATTAGGGGGTACATCTAAAAAGATACAAAAATAGATTTTTCCCTTTAGAGATATTTGATGAGCCTTCAGAGAATTCCTGGGTATCTCAAACTTTTATTAACTTGAGAATTCTTCAACTAGTTTACCTGATACAGAAAAAGATAACTTTTCCTTTGTCAAGAGCATGAAAAACTTTTAAATGTACCCATTTGCATAACATATACTTAAAGTTATCAGGAGATTTTACAGGGCATTTTTGGATACTTGGACATAAGAGAATCTTTTAACATGATATTATGTAAACCTGCTTGGGTTATTCATTCCTTCTTTTACTGAGACATGTGAGTGGCTTGCTTGGATACGTATCTGTGTCCTTTCTTTGATAAACACCTGAGGGAGTCTTTTGAAATACAGTGTTTTGGCCACTATTTCAACTCTGCAGAAATATGGTTTCATGATAAACACAACAAAAAGCACATTGGCAGCAGTCCAGAAGCTGACTCACCAAGGAGTAATGATAGACACTTTGAAGGCAATGGCCTATCCCAGGGTCCTATTTCAAAGCTTCATGCTATGATAACATCAGTGAAAGGCAGCCAAGAAATCAAGATGTGATCTTACTTGTATCTCCTGGGAATAATGATAGGAAAGACTTCTGTAGTAGGATGCAAGTAAGATTTTTTTTCGTAATGATCTTGTAAAACTTGGGGATGGGCAAAAAGCTGCAGATTCAGAATGGTGGTGACCTTTGTGAGGCTGTAGTACCATTTCCTTCTCTTGGACTGGATGAGAATAATCTTGTAATAACTAAGGGTTAACTCAAGAAGCTCAATGCCATATCAGTTTTCTAGAGCTCGGGGAATATACTTAGCTCAGTAGTAAGCACACGTATCAGGTTCATGTCAGACACTGTAGCTACTGTTTCCTACTTGAACAGACTAGAAGAAACCAAAGCAAGACCAGAATCAGTTCAGTTTTGAGGAACAGACCCTTTGCCTACTAGTGTTGCATATTTTAGGAGTAAAAATAGTATGAAGGTGGACTTGCTTCAGAGTCATGAAATAAGTACTCTGGTTGTTTTTGTGGATTAGAATGATTGCAGCTCCATTTCTAAATCCAATTTTATAGCCTTAAGTTTTTCTACATGGCAAATTAAACTATAATCACTACCGAAGATCATTGCTGACTCTGTGTGGAAATAGCAGTATGCCCTTTCATGTTGTTGAAAGTTGTTTCAGAGATAAGAAAACACCTCAATAATCTGAAAGTATTTTTCAGAGATAAAGCTAAGTGAATATGCCACAGTTATAGATTGACCCTTTTTTGATTATTGTGGTACTTTCTATCTACCAATAAAAATTGTTAACATGATGGTCCTTTCCTATAGAATATTAAGGAAGATTGCTTTTAGCTATTTACTATATTATTTTCAAGCTTAAAGTTTAGGAAATAAAAACTTAGTTTTCTGAGTGCTGTAATTTAATATGTGCTTTATCCAGAATGTGCCTCTTTAAGTGCTTTTCTTGAAGAAATGTTACTTTGTGCTATTTTTGTATAATTTGAGAATATAGATATCTCTCCCCCCACCCCCAACCCAGTAATCTGGGCCTGGTTTCAGTGCACTGAGAGGAAAAAAATCCTAGTTTTTCTTTTTTGCCTTTTTGAAATGGAGTAGTATGATATCCCCTCCCCCACCCCCCTCTTTATTTTTAACTCTGGAGAAGGAAGGATTTATTATTACTTGCAGCACTGGGGAGAACACTGAGGAATCTTTCCCAAAGCAGTGTCTGGCCCTTTTGTTTTTGAATTGGCTTTATATATGCTTGTCCTACTTAAGTTTTTATATGATTTAAACTTAGATCTGTAAATTATTAGGTAGTTCTATGACTTGGGCAAGTTAACTTATCTTTTTGTGCCTTAGTTTCCCCCTTTGTAAAATGGGATAATACCTCATAGGGTTGTTTTAAGATTAAATGACTAATAAATGGTGAAGCACGTAGAAGAGTTCTTTATATGTGTTGGCTATTATAATTGTTACGAACACGGATCTTCTCCCCTACACTATTTGCAGCTCTACATTCTTGTAATGTTTTCATAAGTATGAGTAACAACTTTGTATTAAGGAATTTAATTCTTTATCATAAATAACTATAAATTTGCTACTTAGTAAAAATAGAGTATCATTTTATTCCCTCAGATTGAGCCTGAAAGATAAGAATTAGTAGAGAGTGAGCCTTTTTTATGTCTTATAGGTACTCAGATACTACTAAATGTAGGTCATCGTTTGAATTGAATTCTGAGTATACATGCAGTTATGTAGAACAGAAACAGCTTGCATGGGACTGGAAGTGCCGGAAAGATAAAAACCGTATATGGTAGCAAACTGCGTCATTTAAACTGAGTGGTGGATCAGCAAATAATTTTGGGTTGTGAGTTTTCTTTATAACACTCAATTGTTTTGAAATGCTTAGCCTTGAAACAAAGTAATTTAAAACTTAGATATGCTAGGAAGTTTCAGATTCCTTTCCACTTAAATGTCTTTCAAGGAAGGAAGTGGGAATTCCCTGGCAGTTCAGTGGTTAAGACTCTGTGCTTCCACTGCAGGGGGCCCAGGTTCCATCCCTGGTTAGGGGACTAGGATCCTGCAAACCGTGAGGCGTGCCAGAAGCGGGGGGGGGGGGGGAGGAAGCATTTCTCCAGAGATATTTGGCTCCCTGAGTGTTGTATGATTCTTAGCCATTGCTGTGTTGATTATATGATCACTAACAAATATAAGTCTCATGTTATGCTTTAATTTCAGATTTGTGCCATCACTGAGTGAATTTTTTAAATGAGATTGCTTGTTTCTTGCTAAACTATCATATATATGCTCATTAAATTGACCTTTTCCTTTTCCCCCCGTGTGTGGACCTTTCTGTAATTTTAGGTCACTGGTTTTAGAGCCAGGGGTTAGATTTCTTTATTTTTTACATTTTGGATTATATCTGGAGGATTATTGCTAATTCCTAGATTGTGCCCTTAAGGCAGATTTTTTGAACATTAGGGGCTTCCCCAACACTTAATTATACTAGTAAAAGGAATAGGGTTTTCATTGGATTTTTGTTTGTTTTTGAGGTCCTTGCATTTAATTCATGGAATCAAGATAACTTACAGATAGTGGCAAGTCATTGCTTTTAGTTTATTCAGCAAGATTTCTCATTACTCATTTTCTGGTGCCTTAAGGGTTGAACATGTGTATTAGGCCTGTCCAGTTTTGTCTCTCTCACTTGTACTGATTGGCATCCTACACAAAGGGCCAGTAGGTATTCTTCACTGGTATTGATACACAGATGACAGGAGAAAGCTGTCAGTTTTCTTTTGGGCTTGTGAAGCTGAGACTGCCTCTAGCGGGAGGCAGGAGGTTTGTCTATAGTGGGAGAGAATGAGGCCAAATGAGTAAAGAGGAGCATGAGATAAAGAGGATGGATCTGGTGGCATTGAGACTTTGAGGCCCTACTGCCTGAAGTTCATTCTTTTCGTGTCTGTGCACCACCTTAGTATCCTTTTGTGAGCCAGGCAGTTCTGATTTTAAGTTAGCTTGGCTTTCTTTCACTTAAAATTGAGAGTTCTGATTAATATATCTAATATTAGTCTAGTAATGTTTAAAGATAATTTGGACTTTAATCTCAGGGTAAATGTTTAATATGCATAGGTAAGTTCAGTTCATACATAATATTCAGAATCAGTGAAAATAATGAAGTATTTTCAATTTTCAGTGGTCTTTGCTTATAGGGAAGAGTGTCAGGATGGGTATAGAATGGATCAGTATTCTTTTCTAACAGTTTATACCTATATGATGTAGAAGTTTCCTTTAAAGAGATTATCACCATAAGTAGAAGAGCAAAGATAGAAAGTTAGATTATAATCATAATTTCACTCATCAGGCATGAATATCCTCTCTTGTTTTCTCAAAAAGAGGCTGTGGTAACCGTATAAAAGTGGCAGAAAGAGGGAGAGAAAAACTGGAAAGTAGAACAGACAAGAGGAAGTGAAGAGATGAGCTACATATGCTAAGAATTAGTGAACACCTAGTATTTGCTGTAGGTTCCATGGATTGCCTACTTCTGGATTAGATTCTAGACTCTTGTGAAATGAATTGGTGATAGAGATGAAGAAAAGTTTTAATTTGTTTTCTTTAGGCTGAGGTTAAGATTGATGTGGTTAATAAGTATTAAGGGCAGCTTTCTTGTCTTGCTTTTAAAATAAGCTGTTGATATTATGTTGTCTTGCAAAATCTGGTTCTTTCATTACTTGACCCTAATTGCTTGATTGTAACACATAATGGGAGAATGAAAGGTAAAGTACTCAAAACTTTCTTTCAGAATTTTTGTTTTGGAAGCCTTTGAATACTGGGATTAATGCATAGGCACTTCAGTTAACATGAAGAACTTTAAAATAATCCATTCCCAAAATAAACTTGACCACTGGCAAGTATTTGAGGTATCTGTGCTACACCATCCAACTTTTAGCCTAATCTGTTTTAGCTGGCTTGCCCTGAGTAAGTTGAAACTTCCTTTACGGCTTCACTATGGGTTAAATGCAGTTCGTGGAGCTCCATCAAAAGGGTATTAGTTATACAGATTCTCATGGTCATTCCTAAAGCACACATTCTGTGTTTAGATTTACAATAAAATGATCTGTATCCCTAAACATGGTTCCACCAGTTACAAATGATTTTGGGGCAAGTCATTAACTTCTTAGAGCCTTACTCTAACTAAGATTTAGGAAAAATACTTGCCTTACCTGGAGCATATGTGTATACCTCTGACTTTTTTTGTTATTAAGTGCGGGGGAAAAAAAGCTTCATTGAGGTATAATTTGCACAAAATTTCACTCTTTTTTTTCCCCCGTGCCAAGCAGTGTATGGGATCTTAGTTCCCCAACCAGGGATCGAACCCACGCCCCCTGCAGTGAAGCCTGGAGCCTTAACCACTGAACCGCCAGGGAATTCCCCAAATTCACTCATTTTTAACTATGTAGTTTGAGTTTTTAAAATTGTATAAAGTCATATAAATACTCCTATTTCTATCACCCCAAAAAGTTTGGATCACTTTCCTTCCCCCATCCCTGCCTGTGGCAGTTACTGATAACTTTCTATAACCATAGTTTTGCCTTTATTCTGAAATCTCATATAAATGGAATCATACAATACATACTCTTTTGTGTCTGCCCTCTTTTTTTTTTTTAATCAATTTATTTTTGGCTGTGTTGGGTCTTCGTTGCTGCCCGAGGGCTTTCTCTAGTTGCGACGAGCGGGGGCTGCTCTTCATTGAGGTACATGGGCTTCTCATCGCAGTGGCTTCTCTTGTTGCAGAGTATGGGCTCTAGGTGCGGGGGCTTCAGTAGTTGTGGCTTGCAGGCTCTAGAGCACAGGTTCGGTAGTTGTGGCACACGGGCTTAGTTGCTCCGCGGCACGTGGGATCTTCCTGGACCAGGGCTTGAACCCGTGTGCCCTGGCAGGTGGATTCTTAACCACTGCGCCACCAGGGAAGTCCTTGTCTGCCCTCTTTGACTTAACATAATGCTTTGAGATTCATTCCTGTTGTTAAAAGTAGTAGTAGGTTGTATTTAATTGTAGTATTCCATTATATGGATATTCCATAGTTTCTTTATTCACTAGTCGATGGATATTTGGGTTTCTAGTTTGTAGCTGTAATGAATAAAGTTCCTTATAAACGTATGTATACAGGTCTTTGGGCATTTGTTTTAATTTCTCTCAGTTAAATACCTAGAAGTGGAAATGGGAGTTATGTGGTAAATGTATGTTTATAACTTTATAAGAAACTGCCCAGCTATTTTCCAAAGTGACTATACTGTTTTGTATTCCTGCCAGCAGTGTATGAGAATTCCGGGTGTTCCACATCCTTGGTAACACTTGGTGTAGTCAGTCTTTATTTAGCCATTCTTGTGGGTCTGTAGTGATATATTACTGTAGTTTTACTTTGTAATTTTCAGATGATTAACATTGATCATCTTTTCGTATGCTTATTTGCTATTCATTTATCTTCTTTGAAGTGTTCTTTAAAATCTTTTGCCCAGTTGAAAAATCAGGTTTTTTTTTAAGTTGCAAGAGTTCTTTATGATTTCTGGATATGAGTCCTTTATTACAGGTTTTGCAAATCATGTTTTGCAAATATGCTCTCATAGTTTGTGGGTTTTGCCTTTTCATTTTCTTAACGGTATCTTTCAAAGATTGAAAAATTTAATTTTTATGAAGTCCAAGTTACTGATCTATTATTTCTTTTATAGTTAATGTTCTCTATATCCCATCTAAGGAATCTTCTGTAAGCCTAAGGTCACTAATACTCTTTTAAATTTTCCTTTTGCAAGTTTGTGGTTTTACATTTAGTTCTGTGAAACACTTCAAGTTAGTCTGTTTAATGAATGAGGTAAGGGTTGAGGTTCATCATTTTGTATATAGATATCTAAAATTTCCTCTAAGCAGTGCTGTAGCTGCATCCCACAAATTGACATACTATGTACTACCATTCAGTTTGAAATATTTTCTAATTTCTCTTGTAATGTCTTTTTTTTTTTTTTACTATGGATTATTTGTAAGTATGTTGTTCAGTTAACAGATATTTGAGGTTTTAGTTATTGTTACTGAATTCTAATTTAATACCATTGTGATCAGAGAACATACTCTATAGGATTTCAGTTTTTGAATTTGAGGTTTGTTTTGTGGTGAGGCACATGATGGTAAATATTGTATGTGTCCTTGAGAAGAATGTGTATCCTGCAGGTAGACATCAGTTATTGGTTGATAGCATTATTAGTCTTGTATACACTTATATATTGTTTTGTTCTACTTGTTCTATCAGTTACTGAAAGAGGAGTGCTAAAATCTCAAACTACAATTATGGATTCAGTTCTGTCAGTTTTTGCCTCATGTTTTTTGAAGTTCTGTTTTTAGGTGCATATATATTTTAGGATTGTTATGTGTTCTCAGTAAACTCACCCTTTTATCATAATGACTTGTCCTACTTTATCTTGGTAATATTTGCTCTTCCCAAGGCAACTTTGACATGAATATGGATAGCTCTTGTAGCTTTCTTAGGACTAGACTGGTATTTGAATGGTGTATCTTTTTCCATCCTTTACTTTCAACCTGTCTTTGTCTTTATATTTACAGTGTGTTTCTTGTAGTTAGCATGTAGTTAGATGGTGATTTTTTAAATTTAGTCTGACAGTCTCTGCTTTTTAAATGGTATCTTTTAAAAAGTCTGTTAACATTTAAGTATTGATATGGTTAGGTTTAAGTCTACCAGCTTGCTCCTTGTTTTCCATTGTGGGGATCCACTCGGACCTCTAGAATTGATATATGATTATTTTAAACTAAAGGCATTTGATATTCAACAATTCAGAAAGAAGCTTTCCTGGAGCTTCCCTTTTCTCAAAGCACAAACTTCTGGAGTGAAGCTCCCATAAATCCCCTCTCCAGAGAAATTTATGGCCATGAAGAAAAAATGCATAAGACCACTTACACTTGCATAAACATTATGACAAACTTTCTTCTGTATTCTTCTAGAAATCCATTTGTTGTTCCCCATAGAAGCCTTTTCATCTCCTACCTTTTCTATCAAATTAGGTATATAAGCCTCCATCTTTAGCTGTTTAAAGAGCCACTTCTTTTGTGCATTTTTCATATGCATATGAATAAACCTAGTTTTTTCCCCTTGGTTACCTGTGAGTTTCAGTTTAATTTGCTGGCCTCCAGTATGAAACTTAAGAGTAGAGGAAGTTTTTCCTCCTTGACACTATTCACCCCATCTATTCTTTATTTTTATTGCCATTTTTTGGGTTAAGTATTTTGTAGTATTTAACTTATCTCTTATTTTAGTGTATTAACTGTGCTTATTTTTCTTCCTAGCTAGGGTTTACAATAAGCCCCTTTAACTTACCACAGTCTACCTTCAAATAATGTTATACCATTTGATTTATAATATGAGAGCCCTCTGGTAGTGTACCTCCATTTTCCCTTCCTTCTGTCCTTTGTGTTATTGTTATACATTTAGCTTCTAGATACGTTATAAAACCCATAATTCACTGTTATATTTGCTTTAAAGAGTCAACTGTTTTTTTAAAGAAGAAAAGATAATTTATACTTATCCGAATTTCTCAAAATTTGTTTTTATTTAAAGCTTTGTTAGGGTGGACCAAGAGAAGTCTTTGCCCTAGGGCTAGTTTAGCTCTGCCTGTAAGATTTCAACTGAATGCTGGGGTATTTAGTAAGATCTCTTCACTCTGGTTGAGGTTGGTTAGAACCCCACATCTGTGTAAAATAAACTCCAGTACTTGTTCCCACGTAGTTGTTCATTACCCAGTGATTCTTCTTTGCCCAACCTTGTGGAATCTCATTCTATGCATGTACAGCTTAGTTCAGTAAAGACAGAAGCTCAGCGAATATAGCCAGTATTTTATAATAACTTTATATGGAGTATAATGTATGAAAATATTGAATCACTGTGTTGTACACCTGAAACTAATATAATGTATAGTCAACTATATTTAAAAAAAAAAAAAAGGATACCTCAAATTACAGCTGCCTCAGACTTTTGAAACTCATAATTGAGTTTCTGATTGGGTTTCTGCTGTGCTTGGATTTCCGCTTTTTGGCCAGGGTGTGGAAAGTACTTCGAGGCGAAAAGCTTGGGCAGTCAGAGGTCTGAGGTAGTTTATTTCCCTTCTCTCAGGGATTGAAGTTCTGTGCTGTCTGTTGTCGATCGTCCAAGAATTTTGGTTTATATATTTTGTCCACTGTTCTAGTTGGTTATGGTGGGAGGGCTAGTCCCAAACCATTTACTCCATCATGACCAGACTTATATTTTAGAAATGCAAGATTCTGCGTGATAAAAGCTCTTATAGCCTTTAAATAATATATTGCATTTTGCAGGCAATCTTTTGCAGCAGCTTTCCTGGCTTAGCCAGTATCCATGTTGTAATTACGCATTAAAGAATTTTATGTAAATTAAGAAATGTTTGGACTTTATAATAAGATTGTAAATAGGACCCTGGATCTACCAATTGCCTCCTAATGCCTACAGTTGATAGCTGGAACTGTCTCATTGGCCACTGCAACCACAGTAGTTTGAGCTTTGAGGTATAAGGTCACTAATGAATGACAGTTTATTCTGTTCTTGTTTTATAATATCCCAACGCCTTTAGAAAGGATTTTGTATTGGCTTCCACCAGCTGATATTCATTAGAATATGGAAATAACTCAAACAAGAGGACTAGCCTCTTAAAAACCCACTTTAATGTTAGAAGAGGAAAGGTGATTCTAAGTGACTGTTTCTTCACATGAAGGCGGTATTACATTTTCATATTTATTGCTTAAGGAAAAAATTATGTGGCCAAAGGTTATCTTTTATAGTTCGGTCATTATCTAGGACTACAGACTTCAGTTTTGTTTTCTTAGTAATACTCTTCTCTACTCCCTCATCATCTAAGAGAAGACCCTTCATATAAGATTTAAAAAATCATACTGGGATTTGCATTAAAAGTTGCATTGTATACCTAGTAGACTTTATAGTCATAATGTGTAATTTTCACCTACTAAATAGGGCCATCTTTGTTCACCGGAACCTTTATTTCACTGGAACAAGTCTTTGTGCTAGTTTTGGCACCACTCAAGGAATAGTGGCAGCCTTTAAATATTGACAAAAGATGTCAAATAATTTTCTGTCATTTTATTGTCGTTATTACTACTGGGTAAAAGATAGAAAGTTATAAAAATATTGTGCATTTATTTAATACATGTTTTTGCTTTCCTTTTACAGTTTTTAAAGTCTTGGTATGGTAAAAAGTCATTTTTTGGGTAAATTGACATACTGTGTCTATGATATATATGGATAGTAAGATCCTCGTGTAGCTTGAAGACAGCTTATGGAGTAAATATTTGCTAACAATTAAATGGGATTTGAATAACTGGCAAGGGATCATTTGATACAGGGAGGTTGCTTATTTATCTTGAAATTGTGTAATACTTTTTCCCATCTGAAATCATCAAATGTCTAATGTGGCTAATGCAGACAGTTTGTGTTTAATTTAGCAAAGATTAGTAACTGCTGGTGTTATCTGGCTTGAGATGACCTTGAAGGAAGTGTTGGGAGCATGATCTGTACTGGGCTGTTGAGAACTTTCTTTAGAGATACATACATAGTTCTTTCTTACACTGATCTCCCAGTGTATGCCAGAATAAGGTCTTACTTCTTGATGTATTGAAAAATAAGTCCATGATGTTAAGCAAACATCTTTAAATTGGTCATATAATTTAAAATAACTTCCATGTAGTCTAGTTAATTTTGAACTTTAAAGTTTTGCATTTTGGTAGCAGATAGGAGCTCTCTGAAGCATTTTCTCTGCCTTGAAACATCTTCCTGTTTATTATCTTTGCCTATTTTCTCTACAGGATTTGGCTTAGGTTTATTAATATAATAAATATTTATTAAGTGCCCCCTATTTACTAGACACTGTTATGCGCTAGGCCTGTGGATGCAGTGGGGAACAAGATTACTTGGTGTCTGACCTCATTCAGTTTGTAGCCTGTAAAGGAAAAGGAATATGAGTTGGGGAATTACTTATGTATATGTCTTTTTTTTTTTTTTTTTTAATAAAATGGGCAAACTATGCTGAATGGTTAAGATAGTCTTCTGCTTTGTTTTGGTACACTGGGAGTTTCACCAGAATCTGTCTCAATCAACTGTTAATTTAAAGGGACTATATCATGTAATATGTTAAGAGTAAAGCGAACTTTACCTAAAATGATGCTATTGGTCGTGGATTCTAAAAGGTAGAGGTACACAATATTATTTGCTTTGAAGAATACAAAGAAAGGATTGTTGGTTTGTACAGTTTTCTTATTTCTTTCCTTCCCACAAGAGACATTTTAGTATCAGGCTAAAATCTAAAATTATAGCTCTTAAAGTTTTGGGGAAACGTATCATACGACTACGTAGTTTTGCTAGTAGTCACTGGGTAATTAATTAAGTTTTCCTCATTTTATGCTTCCTGTCCTTTTTCTTTTCTAGGGGGGAAAACAGTTTTCTCTAGGTCCCACCTCTTCCCAATTCTTTTTTTTTTAATTATTGTTGAACTGTTATCCAGCCCTGAAAATTCCAGGACATGGGCAAGGCCTGACATATAAAATTCAGCTCTTAAAGGTAAATGTACCAGAGAGCTGGCTCCTTACTTAAGTACTTTGTTTCTTCTCATGCACCACAAATGTACATTTTTCCCAAGATAAGTACTTGGTTTTTTTTGTTTTTTTTTTAAAATTTATTTATTTTTATTCTTGGCTGTGTTGGGTCTTCGTTTCTGTGCGAGGGCTTTCTCTAGTTGCGGCGAACGGGGGCCACTCTTCATCGCGGTGCGCGGGCCTCTCACTGTCGCGGCCTCTCTTGTTGCGGAGCACAAGCTCCAAACGCGCAGGCTCAGTAGTTGTGGCTCACGGGCCTAGTTGCTCCGCGGCACGCGGGATCTTCCCAGACCAGGGCTCGAACCCGTGTCCCCTGCATTGTCAGGCAGATTCTCAACCACTGTGCCACCAGGGAAGCCCCCCACCTCTTGTAGCATGGCACGTTTTTATTCTTTATACCAGAAGTGTACCTATTTAAGAGTGAATGATATTCTGTCATGCCATGGATTTCTCACTGACACGTGGTTTAAACTGCCCAATTTTATGTACGTTGACAGCAAAAGCTAGCCAAGAAAGGAGGAAGGGAAGTTTTTATCAAGAGGTTAATACAATTGTTGTTGTAAACAGTGATATGTGCCCAGTAAGAAATTTGGCTCTTGAAATATAATAAGTGTTTCTGGATTACTAATTTATATTGACGTTTGGACATGTTTCCAATCCTGGTTTTAATCTGTAGGAAATATTTTTCTAGATTAAACTCAGCCCAGTATAATTATGTTTATAATTTATTTTAGATATCTAACTTTATTAGGCTACTGGTTGATAACTTTATGTGTGCATTTTATTTCACCTGTGCTTTTCTTATTCTTAAGATTTAGGTAATTTGCTTTAAAAAAATTAGATAACTCGGGAGGGGGTGAGGGAGAGAGGGATGGACTGGGAGTTTGGGGTTAGTAGATGCAAACTATTATATTTAGAATGGATAAACAACAAGGTTCTACTGTATAGCGCAGGGAACTATTTCCAATCTCCTGGGATAAACTGTAATGGAAAAGAATATAAAAGAAGAATGTATATATGTGTATAACTGAGTCACTTTTCTGTACAGCAGTAATTAACACAACATTGTAAATCAACTATACTCCAATAAAAACACTCAAAAAAATAAAATGCATGAGAACACTAAAAAAATTAGACAACTCAGGAATTCACTAATTCCTTATTTAAAAAATTATTAGATCACATATTATGCTAATTGACTCATTTCTGCTAATGAAACCATCTGTAATAGGCTAGAGAAAAGAACATTTTGTTGGAGTCTTACTATGTAAAACTAAGCCATCAGTAAATTCATGGCTAAGATTAAGACTTTAGGAATTCAGGGTTCTTAAGTTGAAGTCTGAATATGGGCATTTAGTAAACAGTATTCTTGCTAAATTTGTCTATTGAGTTTTGGTTCCTGCTAGTATTTAGAATATTTGAATGTTGTGTTATATTCATTTGAATATTTATTTTTGCATCTCCGTAACAAAAAGGAAGTGGTTGGTATTTAAACTTTTTGAATGGTAGGAAAAGAATCTTAGAGGCAAAGGAAATCATTTCAAGACCAGTGTTGTACACCTATTATGAACAAAGATTTTTTTTAACCTTATGTATAAATAATTCTCTAGCATAGAGATTGTTCAAGCTTTGATATAAGGCACAGATAGTAATTGCATTTGGCCTAAAGATTGATGCTGACCAAAAGTTAAACCTTGTGAGTTTTGCTTCTTCTAATTTTTTTTTGCCTTTTGTTATTCTTTGAAAATATATGAATGACTACTGAATTTCTTCAGCTTTTACTAAATTTTGTTTAAAGACTTAAAAAAGCTTACAAGTTTAATATGCCAGAGTTAAAACAAAAACCACGAGGTTTTGTGTGTGGATTTTTTTGCTGAGGTGGGGGGGTGGGTTGTCCTCTTGTAATGCTGCGATAACTTAATGAACATCCTGTTAATATTTGGGGGAATTTCTTTTACGGGAGCTTAGGATTTTTTTAACATTTTAATTCATAGTTCATTTATTTTCTGAAATTCTTATTTCACTTTACTACTTTTACTATATATGTGCATATATATAATTTTATTGTGGTAAAATATACATAACGTGAAATTTACCATTATAGATGCACCGTTCTGTGACAGTACATTCACATTGTTGTGCAACTATCACCTGTATTCATTTCCAGAACTTTTTCATCTTCCTCAGCTGAAACTCTACCCATTAATTACAAACTTCTCATTCATCCCTCTCTTCAGTCCCTAGCAACCACCATTCTGCTTATTATCTTCCTGAATTTGACTACCTTAAGTACCCCATAAGTGGAATCATACAATATTTGTTCTTTTGTGACTGGCTTATTTCACTTAGCATAAAATCATTGGTTTATCCATGTGGTAGCATGTGTGAGAATTTCCTTCCTTTTAAAGGCTGAATAGTACTTCACTCTACGTATATACTACATTTTGTTTATCCATTCATCCATCTGTGGATACTTAGGTTGCTTCCACCTTTTGGCTATTGTGAATAATTCTGCTGTGGACATGGGTATACAAATACCTGTTCAAGTCCCTGCTTTTACTTCTTTTGCATATGTACCCAGAGGTAGAATTGCTGGATCATATGATAATCTTTTTTTTTTTTTTTTTAATTAATTAATTAATTTATTTATTTATGGCTGTGTTGGGTCTTCGTTTCTGTACGAGGGCTTTCTCTAGTTGTGGCAAGCGGGGGCCACTCTTCATCACGGTGCGCGGGCCTCTTACTATCGCGGCCTCTCTTGTTGCGGAGCGCAGGCTCCAGACGCGCAGGCTCAGTAGTTGTGGCTCATGGGGCCAGTTGCTCCGCGGCATGTGGGATCTTCCCGGACCAGGGCTCGAACCCGTGTCCCCTGCATTGGCAGGCGGACTCTCAACCACTGCGCCACCACGGAAGCCCCATATGATAATCTTATGTTTAGTTTTTTGAGGAATTGCCATACTGTGTTCCACAGTGGCCGCACCATTTTACATGCCCACCAGCAATGCACAATTTCCACACATCCTAATACTTTATTAATTTCTTTTTTTGTTTTAAACAATAGCCATTTTAATGGGTGTGAAGTAGTATCTCATTGTGGATTTGATTTGCATTTCCCTAAGGACTAGTGATGTTGAGCATCTTTTTGTGTGCTTACTGGACCTTTGTATGTCTTCTTTGGTTTGGAACCAAGTCTAAGTCTTTAGTAGCCACAAAATACCTTAGAATGGGTGCCTTAAACAACAAAAGTTTATGTTCCCACAGTTCTGGAGGCTGCTAAGTCCTAAATCAAGGTTATAGCAGGGTTCAGTTTTTGGTGAGGGCTCTCTTCCTTGTTTTCAGAATAGCACTTTGTCTTCATATGGCCTTTCCTCTGAGCCATATGAAGGATGGAGGGAGCTCTCTTGTGTCTTTCTTATAAGGATATTAACCCTATTGGATCAGAGCCCCACCCACCCCTTATAACTTCATTTAACCTTAATTGCTTTTGTAAAGGTTTTTTCTCCAAATATAGTCACTTTGGGGATTAGGCGTCAACATTTTAATTTTGAGGGGACACAGACATTCAGTCCATAACAAAGTATTTTGCCCATTAGAAATTATTTTTGGTTGTTGTTGAATGTAGGAGTTAAAAAATACATATGTATATGTACACACAGACTAGATATTAATCCCTTATCACATATGTTATTTGCAAATATTTTGTTTCATTCTGTGGGTTGCCTTTGTACTCTTTGCATCAAAGGACATTATCAACAAATGATTTTCATTTTGATCAAGTGCACTTTGTTAATTTTTTTACTTGTTGCCTGTGCCTTTGATGTTATATCCAGGAAATCATTGCCAAATGTAATGTCATAAAAATTTCTTCCGGTGTTTTCTTCTAAGATTTTTATGGTTTTAGCTCTTTGATCCATTTTGAGTTAAATTTTGTATTTGGTATAAGAAAAGGGTCCAACTTTATTCCTTTGCATGTGAATATCCAGTTTTCCCAGGACCATTTGTTGAAAAGACTGGGTTTCCTATTGAATGGTCTTGGTACCTTATGTGCCCCATATATGCAAGGTTTTATTTCTGAATTCTCTGTTCTAGTCCATTGGTCTTTATGCTAGCACCACACTGTTTTGATTACCATAACTTGGTAGTAAATTTTGAAATCAGGAAGTGTGAGTGTTCCAGGAAGTGTGAGTTTTCCAGTGTTGTTCATCTTTTTTCCAAGATTGTTTTGTCTGTTCATGGTACTTTGAAATTCCACATGAGTTTTAGGATGAATTTTCCTATTTCTGCAAAAAATATCATTGGGATTTTGATAGAGATTGAATTGAATCTGTAGATCACTTTAGGTAGTATTGACATCTTCACAGTGTTAAGCATTCCAATCCATGAACACATGATATCTTTCATTTATTTGTATTGTCTTTAATTTCTTTTAGCCCTGTTATTGTAGTTTTTAGTGTACATGTCTTTTGCTTCCTTGGTTACATTTATTATTAAGTATTGTTTTTGATGCTATTGTATGTAGAATTGTTTTCTTAATTTCATCTTTGGGTTGTTCATTGTTATGTATTCTATTTTTTAATAAATTTATTTATTTATTTTTGGCTGTGTTGGGTCTTCATTGCTGCGTGCAGGCTTTCTCTAGTTGCAGCGAGCGGGAGCTACTCTTCCCTGCGGTGCGCGGGCTTCTCATTGCGGTGGCTTCTCGTTGGGGAGCACGGGCTCTGGGCGCATGGGCTTCAGTCGTTGTGGCACGCGGGGTCTAGAGTGCAGGCTCAGTAGTTGTGGCACACAGGCTTAGTTGCTCCGTGGCATGTGGGGTCTTCCTGGACCAGGGATCAAACCCATATGCCCTGCATTGACAGGCAGATTGTCAACCACTGCACCACCAGGGAAGTCCCTGTATTTTATTTTTGTATCTTGGACCAAGAATATGAATTTCTAGCTTTCCTAGCTTGTAACTAACTTGGTTATCCATACTGATGTTCGTAATTGATTTGGTAGTCTTAACAGTTTTAAAAAATGTTTGGATGAGGGGTTCCCTGATGGTGCAGTGGTTGAGAATCCGCCTGCCAGTGCAGGGGACATGGGTTCGATTCCTGGTCCGGGGAGATCCCACATGCCATGGAGCAACAAAGCCCATGCGCCACAACTACTGAGCCTGAGTTCTAGACCCGGCGAGCCACAACTACTGAGCCCGCCTGCCACAACTACTGAAGCCCGCGCACCTAGAGCCCGTGCTTCGCAACAAGAGAAGCCACCGCAATGAGAAGCCCGCCCACCGCAATGAAGAGTAGCTCCCGGCTCATGGCAACTAGAGAAAGCCCGCACGCAGCAACAAAGACCCAACACAGCCAAAAGTAAATAGAGTAAATTAAGAAAAAATGTTTGGATGAAATAATTTGGAAAGCATTTTTTTCCTTAATTTCTTTTGATGCCAGTAGTAATTTGTGTGCCCTTTGTTCTGAATATTAGGGTAGTAGCTTGGGAGTGGCCTGAGCCTTGGAGATAAAGTGATTAAAATTAAGAGTAATTGTAGTGAATAATTCCAGACACATCTTAAAGGGTATATCTTGTGATGGTTAGTTTTGTATGTTAACTTGACTGGGCCCAGGGGTGCCCAGATTAAACATTTTTTCTGGGTGTATCTGTGAGAGTGTTTCTGTATGCAGTTAGTGTTTGAATAAGTGGACTTAGTAAAGTAGATTGCCCTACCCCCCACCCCCAGTGTGGGTGGGCATCATCCAGTCCTTTGAGGGCCTAACTAGAACAAAAAGGTGGAGGAAGAAGGAATTTGCCTGTTTTTGCTTCCTGCCTGTCTGCATGAGCTGGGACATTGGTCTTCTGCCCTTGGACTGGGATTTATACCATCAGCTCCCCTGGTTCTCTGGCCTTTGGACTTGGACTGCAATTATACCACTGGCTTTCTTGGGTCTCCAGTTTGCGGATGGCAGATCATGGGACTTCTCATCTGCTTTAATCCTGTGAGCTAATACCTCATAATAAATCTCTTCATATATGTAATTTATTGGTTCTGTTTCTCTGGAGAACTCCAGCTAGTACAGATCCCATTTTTTAAAAAAGTAACAAAGGAGTAAGAGTGGAAACATATTATGTTCCTTTTTGATTTCCTTTTTTTTTTTTTTTTAAATGACAGCTTTGTTTAGATGTAATTCACATACCATAAAATTCACCCTTTTAAAGTGTACAGTTCAGTAAATTTTAGTGTATTCATGGAGTTCTGTGGTTATCACCACTAATTTAAAAACATTTTCAGCACCTCCAAAAGATACCACATACCCTTTAGCAGTTCCTCTCCTTTCCCACCTCTTTTCAGTTGCTGGCAACTACTAGTTGACTTTGTTTCTGTGAATTTGCTTATTCTGGATATTGTATATAAATGGATTCATATGTGGTCTTTGTGTCCTACTTCTTTCACTCAGAGTAATGTTTTTAGGTTCATCCATGTTGTAGCATGTATTAGTACTGTATTCCTTTTCATGCCTGAATAATATTCTGTTGTGTGGATAATAAATTTTGTTTATCCATTCATCCATCAATGGACGTTGGGTTGTTTGTACTTTTTCGCTATTATGAATACTGCTATTATGAACATTTATGTGTAGGTTTTTGTGTGGACACATATTTTCAGTTCTTTAGGGTATGCTCCTAGGAGTGAAATTGCTGAGTCATGTAGTAACTATAGGTTTAGCTTTTTAAAGAACTGCCAGACTGTTTTGAACAGTGACTGTACCATTTCACATTTGTACCATCAGTATTTTAGGGTTCCAGTATCACCACATCCTTAACAATACTTGTTATCTGCCTAGCCATCCTTAGGGGGTTTGAAATGGTATATATATTGTGGTTTTTTTTTTTTTTTTTTAATCTGTAGCATCTTTTTTTTTTAAATTTATTTATTTTTGGCTGTGTTGGGTCTTCGTTTCTGTGCGAGGGCTTTCTCTAGTTGTGGCAAGCGGGGGCCACTCTTCATCGCGGTGCGCGGGCCTCCCACTGTCGCCGCCTCTCTTGTTGCGGAGCACAGGCTCCAGACGTGCAGGCTCAGTCGTTGTGGCTCACGGGCCCAGCCGCTGCGTGGCATGTGGGATCCTCCCAGACCAGGGCTCGAACCCGTGTCCCCTGCATTGGCAGGCAGACTCTCAACCACTGCGCCACCAGGGAAGCCCCTATATTGTGGTTTTGATTTGCATTTTTCTAATGACTAATGATGCTGAGCATCTTTTCATGTGCTTATTGGCCATTTGTGTATCTTCTTTGGAGAAATGTTTATTCAGATCATTTGCCCATTTTAAAGTTTATTATTTTTAAAATTGTTGAGTAGCATTCTTTATATATTCTGGATACAAGTTCCTAATCAGATATATAATTTGCAGAAACTTTCTCCCATTCTGTGGATTGTCTTTTCTCTTTCTTGATGGTGTTCTTTGAAGTACAAATATGCTTAATTTTGATGAAATCCCATTTACCTATTTTTTTTTCCTTTGGTTACGTATGGCATTGGTTTTTTATCGAAGAAGCCATTGCAAAATCCAAAATCATGAGGATTTTACTCCTTAGTTGTGGAAGTTTGATAGCTTTATTTCTGACATTTAGTCTGTGATCAGTTTTGAGTTAATTTTTGCGTATGGTTGTGAGGTAGGGTTCCAGCTCGATTCTTTTGTACGTGGATATTCAGTTGTCCTACCACCATTTGTTGAAAACAGTCTTCTTTCCTGATTGATATGTTATGGCATCTTTGTCAAAAAATCAATTGACTGTATGTGTCTGGGTTTATTTGTGGACCTGTATTTCTATGACATTGATTTACAAGTTAGTGCCACATTGTCTTGATTACTCTCGCTTTGTAGTAAGTCTTGAAATTGAGAAGTGTGAGTCCTTCAACTTTTATTCCATTTTTCAAGATTATTTTAGTTATTCTGGGTCCCTGGCATTTCCTTATAAGTGTTAGGATCAGCTTGTTACTGTATGCAAAAAAGCTAACTGATATTTTTAGAGGGATTTCATTGAATCTGTAGATCAGTATGTGAGTAGTATTGCCATCTTAACAAATTAAATCTTTAGATCCATGAACATGGTGGGATGTCTTTCTATTTGTTTAGGTCATCTTTAATGTCTTTCAACGGTGTTTTGTAGTTTTGAAGTTACTTGTCCTAAATTCTTTTTTTCATTTTCTGTTCTAGATTTTGAAGTGTATTAAAGGGTAAAGTTCATCCTTAGTGGTGGTAGTTTATTAGAAAGAAAATTTGAGTATCGCTGTATTTTCCAAAGCAGCATGCGATATGATGCATGCAGTAGGCAACAGCAACACGTGTGAAATGATAGTGATATTTCTCAGATGAGATCATTTAAGGGTGAAACGTATTAATTTCTTGTTTGCATCAGTGCCTTCCAAAATAAGATTTCAATACTCAAGTAGGTGAATAAATTCTTCTTGTAAAATAGTAGAACATGAACGATAAAGCTAAAATGACCGTAACCATCTTTTTCAATACTGTTTTTTTCTCATTGTCTCTACACATAAACCACTATAATTAGTTTTGTTTTTTTCTTCCAGGCTTTTTCCTTCATGCCTTTGTGTATATATGTATCCCTAAATAATATATATACCATTCTTTTTTTTCAATTTTATTTTAAATTTTGTAATTTTTATGGTAGACAATAATTATTTGCCCATCTGAGGCCAATAGTCTTGATTAAAAAAATCACAAAGTTGTATAAATGTTCTCTTCCTTCTCAAAAACCATGTTCATTTTCTCTCCATGAAACAGGGCTGCCTGGAAAGCCTTGAACCACAGTGTAACCCACAGAGCTTAACTTCGGCTCATCAAAGCAGTGTCACAGCTGTTCCAAGAGGAGGCATTTCTTCTCTGGAAGTATGAAGCCAGTGATTAGTATACACAAGTCAGCTTTTGCCACCACTGTCATTGGCTGAGGACAGCAGTAGGTTCATATGAAATCATTATTTTTGTTAGAAAGTGATGGAGCGAGCGTAATTCCTAGTAAATTTCATGATTTTTCTGCCAGAATACTGAGGTGAATGACCTTGAAGTCCAGTTTCTTCATAAGCGTCTTTATCCAGTGATGATAATAATTTCCCTGGGAATTGGGGTTCTGCTCTGCTCTCAGCAGATCCTGGGCAAACCAGGTAACCTCACTGATACCTCAGCTTCCATATCTTGCTCTTGAAAGAGTCACAGGCACAAGAAGGAACCAAGCTGTGGGCAGAGGAGGTAGGGAGGAGGCACGAGTCAAGACTCAGTTTCTTCCCTCATTTCATAATATATTGTACATTTCTCTCTCTGTCTTACATTTTCCTCAGTAATATGTCTTAGAGACATTTGCTTAAGTATTATATAACATTCCCTAGTATGAACATTGCTTTGTTTTTATTACCTGTTGCAGTGAAGATTTTTCTTACATTTCTCTCAGTGCACATGTGACTACTTCTCTGAAGTATACCAAGGGAAATAGAGTTGCTGGGTTATATGATATGCATACCTGTAGTTTTAACACACTGCCAAAATGCTCTTCAAAGTAGCTATAATAATTTTACTTCTACCAAAAGTGTATGCAAGTAGTCATTTTCTATGCACATTCCAGTATTTGAAATTAAACAGTATGTTTTTGCCAATCTTATAGATGGAAAATAGTTATTGTCATTGTTTTCATTTGTATTTTTCTGATTATTTGAGGTTGACCATACTTTCATATGTATGTTGAACGTTTGCATTTCTTCTGTGATTTCCCATTATCGTTTGTCAGATTTTTTCAGTTGGGATTTTTTTCCTCTCTCATGGATTATAGGAGGTTTTTAAAGGAATATGCTCAATTCCTTTCAGATTATTGCAATCTGATCTTTCTTTTACCATAGATTAGTTTTACAGAATTTAATATAAATGGTCATTCCCAGACCTTTTATGTGGACTTCTGAGCTTATGATTATAATCAGTTTGTTATTAAGAAAGGGAACTTAAAAAATTGAGTTGTTGGCTAAAAAATTTTGAATTAGAGTTGAGTGGTTTCCGAATAGTGACTTGGGAACTTTACTTCATTGTTTAATTAGAAAAAAATTTTGTTTTAAATTCTGTAGTGGAAACACTGACACAACAAGGTTAACAGTACTCAAATCTCTGAAATGAGATATAGCCCAGTGGAAGGAAGATAGCAGTAGCTGATCTACCCCTATCTGTTTCCGTACTTGCCTCTTAAATGTTAGTTTCATGGTACTCTTTACCATTACATGCATTGATTTTGGTTTATATTGTCTTGTACACGCAGACGTTGTTTTGATAAAGGACAACATCCAGAGTTTTAGTGTTTTAGTTTTTGCCAAAGCTATATTTAAAAAAAATAATTTTTATTCCCATAGTCCCTCCAAAAGGGGAAAAAAACCTCCAAGTTTATTTTTTTAAGCAGACTAAGTCAGTAGAGGGGAGGATGTCTAACCTGATTTCTAGCCTTTTTGTAACACAGTTAATGTTACAGATTCATCAAGATTTCATTTTATTTGGTGGGAACTCCTGACAGCCAGCTCTTCTTTCTTCCTTGCTTGTGCCTTGATCTCATTGCACACCTTCTACTTAAAGTTCTGCAGTGGTTATTCTTTTAAAAAATACCCATCTCAGAGCTCCACTCATGTTAACCAAGATTACAGGGACTGGTTAATAAATCTGAATGCCAGTGCAGTATACATCAGTCTGTTGCATTGTAGGTTTGTATTTAAGCTGAGAACTTCTCTGTTCTCTGAAAGCACTTCTTGTTTTAATTTTAAAAAATTGAGATATGATATACATATAATAAAGTGTAGTAACCTTAAAGTTTGACAACTTTTTAACCTACGTAACTATACCCAGATTAAGATGAACATTTACAGCTCTCCTCCATTAAGACTCCCTCCCACCCTTTCCCAGTCAATACGTACCCTAAAGAGAGAATCACAGTTTTGACTTATGTTACTATAGTGCCTTTACTTTTGTGTTTAGTTCCATGGTAAAAGTTCTTTTTAAAATGTTCCTTTTTTTGATTGTGAATTTAATAGAACACTGGAGTGGCATACCTAACTTATTAGTAAAGTTATAATCAGAGATTGCTTGGAAGGCATGGAAGTAAGCAAGGTGAATTGTATGATTCAGATGATTAATAGTATCATTCTAGGGTAGTCTTATGCAGCCTTCCTCATGGTCAATATACTTTCCAACCTCCTTTTTCATTTTGATTTTTTTTATAATAAGGAAAATAAAGAATGCTGAATGTTCATGTACCTACAGACTAACGATATTAATCTTCTATCATATTTATGTCAGACTTAACAAATTTTTTGCTTTGATATTATTTCAGATTTAATCTACAGAAGTAATATGAGGAATTTACCAATGCCCTTCACCAGTTGTCTATATTTTGTTTCATATGCTTTATCATTCTCCATTTTTTTTTAAGCATTTGAGGGTAAGTTGGAGGTGCTGTGCCCCGATGTGTGTTTAGAGTTTATTTCTTAAGAATAAGGTAAGGAACATTCTCTTGTATAACCACAGAGCAATCTTTTATGGGTTCTTATAGTTTAATTTTGAGGATAATTTTATATCTGAGTTCTTGGATACACCTCTTAGTTGGCAAAATATTCACGTTTCCTCAGGTTCCTATATCATCAGAATTTTTAGTATGTTTTTAAGTGTCTTATGACTAAATGCAGTTGTTGTTTGTTTTGCTGTTGATCAAGACATTTTGACATTTGAGAATTAAAATATATCTTGCTGACTTCCGCTTGTATTTCATTGGGTTGTTGTCACCAGGTATACTGTATTCCAGTATCTTCACATAATTTTTTAACTGAGAGGTGCTAATCAGACTTTAGTCTGTTAATGTCCATTGCACATTCATACCATAAGGTATCAAAGATGATACTATAAACCCAACAGAGCATTTTTTGTTTTCCCTTACCACCACCTCCCACAGAGGTGATGTACTTACGCTTGTCTGAGCCACATTTATTCTCCTCCTTGTTCTCCTTATATAATAGTACACACTTTTAGGGCAGTTGATTTGTGGATAAAGACATTTCTATTGTGTATAAAATTTATGGAAGTGAGTAAATTTGCTTGTGAAAATTAAGCTCTGGACGCTGTAGGTCTTGGCATACATCTAACCAACTGAGCAACTATCCGTGTTGGAGTACTTGAAGAAGGTGGTGGTTTCCCTCGTGCCCTGTTTGGATAGTCTGGATAATTTTTCTTTTATACGTGTAACATCTGGAATTTTCTTGTTTTATTTGCATGTTAAAATAAAATCTATAATATAATTTTTTCCCTTAGTACCTAAGTTTCAGTATTTTATTATACATTGTTATATTGGTAGAATTTGAAAAATCCTATCATTGTTTTAGGGGAAAACCCGATTCGGGTGATCATTCACATCATCGTGAGGTGTCTACTCTGGTATTTTAGAATCTAGAAATGTACTAGCTCTTTGACCTTGGGCAAATTGCTTAATCTTTGGGAGACTTGGAGTACTCTCTCTGAAATAGGGATGAGCAACCTGTGAAGGTTAAATGGGGTAATGTATGAAAAGTACATTGGCACATAGTTCAGTAAATACTAGCTCTTAAATATGAAGATAATGGTGTTTATTCAGAGTTTGGTTTTGTTTAACAAAATAATAAAATATCCCTTTCGACTAGTTTTACTAAGCCTGTATTATCCTATTACAGTGTTAAAACAGAGCTCTGGGGACTTCCCTGGTGGTCCAGTGGCTAAGCCTCCGTGCTCCCAATGCAGGGGGCCCAGGTTCGATCCCTGGCCAGGGAACTAGATCCCACAACTAAAAGATCCTGCACGTGGCAATGAAGATCCCTCGTGCTGCAACAAAGACCCGGAGTAGCCAAATAAATAAATAATAAAATAAATAAATATTTTTGAAAAAAAGAGCTCTGTATGCAGTATTTTAACCGTGGTTCTCTTGTGAACTGCGTAATGGATACTTATGTATTGAAGACTTTTTAAGAGTTTTTTATGTATATTAATTTATTCTCCAATAATTCATGAGTTTGGTCAGGGGACGTAATTAAATTTTTTTGAGAGCTCAAGAACGATAACCAGAGTGTGTGGTGTAACTAGTTATTGATACATATCAGGGCATTAGTGATAAAGCTAACATGTATGTGATTACTAAGTGCCAGGTACACTTCTAATTGCTTCTGTATATTAGATCATGTAATCCTTAATACTCTGATACATTGTTGCTATCAGAAGCTTGTTAATGAAGAGTGACCTGTTGAAGATTACAGAACTAGTAACTGCCTGAATTAGGTTTTGAGGCAAGGTCAGGCTGACTCTAAAGCTGTGCAAGAATGCCTAAAAACTAACACTGTAATGCTAGTGTATGTTTTAAATTCTATTTATTTGTTTATTTGTTTATTTATGGTTGTGTTGGGTCTTCGTTGCTGTGCGCAGGCTTTCTCTAGTTGTGGCGGGCGGGGCTACTCTTCGGTGCGGTGTGTGGGCTTCTCATTGCGGTGGCTTCAGTAGTTGTGGCTCGTGGGCTCTAGAGCACAGGCTCAGTAGTTGTGGTGCACGGGCTTAGTTGCTCGCGGCATGTGGGATCTTCACGGACCAGGGCTCAAACCTGTGTCGCCTGCATTGGCAGGCGGATTCTTCACCCCTGCGCCACCAGGGAAGTCCCTGTTTTTAATTCTTAAACATTAACATTCCCCCGGAGGCTTTGTTTAAAACAGGAGACACTGAAGAGATATTACACAGTAAAAGGGGAAATCATATTCCTTCACTCTGCCACAAGCTGTTGTAGGGAGTAGAACAAAGGAAGGAAAGCAGGAGATTTAGTCTTAAATATGGACTTTTACAAAAGAATTTGCCTTTCCGGTTAGGTTTACTGTCTGGTTGATAATCTTTTCTCCCCTGTACCCTTTCCAGGGAGAAGTTTAGAAGCAGTAGACAAAACTACCTGTCCGCTCTGAAACTCCTTAGATGGGTTTGCATCTCTTCCTATTCTATAGTCTACAATTATAATTTGGAACAAGATTAGATTTAAGAATAAAAGATTCTTTAACTTCTATGGTTTTGTTATAGTACTGACCTTAACACCCTAATAAATTTTCTTTGAAAATCAGATAATTTGGGTGTGCTTGGGAACTTTTAGGTAGTTGTAGTCTCATTAATACACTGATCACATGGACCAATTTCTCTAATCCGGTCAGCTTTTTGCTTCCTTGCCCTTACGTTTGCTCTATTGTGCTGGTGCCCATAACAGCACAAGCTTACAGCCCAGTGATGCAGGGCAAGTAGACTTCCTTCCTACCCTGAAGTTTTTTCCTGTACTAGATGCCAGCCCTGAGGATGATGAGCCTGGGAGTTTAATGGAAAAACCTGATTTCCTGACTTTCTCCCATTAGATTAGATTGTCTCAGTGCTGAAGTAAAAAGTGGGTAGAAAGCAGTGCCTGGCTTGAGGATATTTAATAAATGTTCAGCTTTAAAGTGAATGGATTTGTTGCTTTAACATCTCAGAAAATGTCAGTGGCTTGAATGTTATTGGGTTGGCCAAAAAGTTGGTTTGGGTTTTTCCATAAGATGTTCTGGAAAAACCTGAACGAACTTTTTGGCCAACCCAATACTATTGAACAATAATCTGTAATGGAACATTATTTAGTGACACCAAGTTTTCAATTTAATAGTCATTTATTTGCCTTGGTAAATGCTCTGTATTTTCCCATATTCTCCAAAACTTGCTTCTCTTTAGTTTTCTGAGTTAATTTCTTTAAATAGAATATAAAATTGTAATATATAAAAAATGACCCCCTTCATCCTTTCCATTTGAGTTTTTAAATGCTTATTTTTTGATATAACTGACTTGGCTAAAAGATATCCTGGATGATTTGATTTTTTGGATTTTAAAGGCTTATATTTTACCCCTTTTCCAGAACCTTTTGTCAAGCATCCGCTTCTACAGCTGAAAAAACTTAAGATACTTCTTGATAAGTATCTTAAGTAAGGATTAAGCTTCCTTATTATATAACTTCTTATTCCCTATGTTACCCTTCTAGTCATTTCTACTAATTTTTCAGCTTCACTGTATTTTCTCTTCTAACTCATTTGGACTTGGGACTTTTAATACCCTTATCAGCAGGGCTGAATCTTTTTTTTTCTGAGGAGAATGCTGACACTTTAAATGGTTATAAAAATTAGATGTTTGCCTACTGAATGCCAAGATATCCTTTTCTGGAGACTTCTTTCTTAACCACACACTGTTTACCTTTGATCACAGCAGTCTTTAGGCTCAGGAGCTGCTTGCTCTCTCTTCTTTTTGTGCTTGTTTACCTTTTCTTTCTTAAAACTTTGAAGACTTTTTTTTTTAAATACTAGTTTATTAGAATATAAAGTTTGGTGAATAATAGCACTACATATAATTTTGGGGTCCCAATGAAGTACACATCAAAATGCATTTCATAAATGTGTATAAAAGGATCTAAAATCATTGAATGATGGAATAAACTTCCCAAAGCCTTTTTTTTTTTTAGTTATGATGCTTCAGTAGGTACAGACTTTTTGAAATCTGAGTCTCTGATTTGGAACCATATATATACTTCTGGTCATAATGAGAAAAAAGATTTTTATTGATTTGTGAGCCCATTAGTAAATTTTTCTTGGTCACTAGAGTACTGGTGTTTGTAAATTCTTTTCCACTTTTCCCATAGAATCCTAGCACAGGACTGGGTATGTAGTTGGCAGGGTCTCTTTTTCAAAAATTAAGAATTTCAGAGTGGCTGCAACAGAGCATTAAACCAAGTGTGGAGTCCCATGTGACTGCACAGGTTGCACACCCATGAAGCTGGCCCTGTCCTGGCTAACGTGTTCAGTTCTTCAACAGATGACTTAGAAAACTGTACATTTCCTAATTTTGAGGCATAATTGTATGTTTTACTGTCTTCATTTGAAGAAAACATGTCTGTACTATCAGTAGAATTTAAAATATCTTGAAATGGTTTACATTAGTTTTATTTTCTAATGTAAGATCTGGTTGAGGAGTGTTACAACTCAAATTTTTATTACAGGTTTAAATAAAATAAAAAACACAAAAGACTATGCATCTGAAAGATGGGAAAGGGACTTTATTGGAGCTGAGAGTTTATTCAGACATTGAGATCTTATAGAGAGAGACTTGAAATTGATGGTCCTGAGTTGTGACTTGAAGTCATGTGCTTATCTTACTCTTGAGATAACCTTATAAACCATTTCAGGCATGCTAATTGAGGTTAGCTAAAACTACTTTTAGCAAAAGCCATATGGTGCTTTTCCTGATGAGCTAAATCGAGCCTTAAAATCCAAAGATACAGTTTTTTAATGAAATTACTTGAAGGTTTCAAGGTAGACATTATTCTGGGATGATTATGTGTATGGAGGTTATTACTTGGCTATTTTATACAGAAGAATAACAATTGATGTGGACTTTCAGATGATGCTGTACTATTGATAATATTGTATTTTATTTTTCTTTTTATTTTATTTTTGGCTGTGTTGGGTCTTCGTTTCTGTGCGAGGGCTTTCTCTAGTGGCGGCAAGTGGGGGCCACTCTTCATCGCGATGCGCAGGCCTCTCACTGTCGCAGTCCTTCTTGTTGCGGAGCACAGGCTCCAGACGTGCAGGCTCAGTAGTTGTGGCTCACGGGCCTAGTTGCTCCGCGGCATGTGGGATCTTCCCAGACGAAGGCTCGAACCAGTGTCCCCTGCATCGGCAGGCAGATTCTTAACCACTGCGCCACCAGGGAAGCCCCAGTAATATTGTATTTTAATAGGTGAAAAATTTGATGGGAGTTGAAACTAGAACCCCCTTTTTCTTCCAAGTAGGAAATTGGAACATTCTCAAAGATCCAACATTTCTTTTTTTTTCTTTTATTGTTCCTTGTTGCCAGTAGGCTAGTGAGTGGTTAAACAATTTCTTTGACCAAAGGTGCAAGGGAACTGACTGAAGCCATCGTATAACACATGCCTTTGATCATGTCATGAACATTTTTTTTTTGAATTTTTGAATTTTATTTATTTTTTTAATACAGCAGGTTCCTATTAGTTATCCATTTTATACATATTAGTGTATATATGTCAATCCCAATCTCCCAATTCATCACACCTGCCCCCCCCCCCCCGCCACTTCCCCCCTTGGTGTCCATACGTTCGTTCTCTCTGTTTTTGTCTCTGTTTCTGCCTTGCAAACAAGTTCATCTGTACCATTTTTCTAGATTCCACATATATGCGTTAATGTACGATATTTGTTTTTCTCTTTCTGATTTACTTCACTGTGTATGACTGTCTCTAGATCCATCCAGGTCTCTACAAATGACCCAGTTTCGTTCGATTTTATGGCTGAGTAATATTCCATTGTATATATGTGCCATATCTTTTTTATCCATTCATCTGTCGATGGACACTTATGTGGCTTCCATGTCCTGGCTATTGTAAATAGAGCTGCAGTGAACATTGTGGTACATGACTCTTTTTGAATTATGGTTTTCTCAGGGTATATGCCCAGTAGTGGGATTGCTGGGTTATATGGTAGTTCTATCTTTAGTTTTTTAAGGAACCTCCATACTGTTCTCCATAATGGCTGTATCCATTTACCTTCCCACCAACAGTGCAAGAGGGTTCCCTTTTCTACACACCCTCTCCAGCATTTGTTGTTTGTAGATTTTCTGATGATGCCCATTCTAACTGGTGTGAGGTGATACCTCACTGTAGTTTTGATTTGCATTTCTCTAATAATTAGTGATGTTGAGCAGCTTTTCATGCGCTTCTTGGCCATCTGTATGTCTTCTTTGGAGAAATGTCTCTTTAGGTCTTCTGCCCATTGTTTGATTGGGTTGTTTGTTTTTTTAATATTGAGTTGCATGAGCTGTTTATATATTTTGGAGATTAATCCTTTGTCCGTTGATTCGTTTGCAAATATTTTCTCCCACTCTGAGGGTTGTCTTTCCGTCTTATTTGTAGTTTCCTTTGCTGTGCAAAAGCTTTGAAGTTTCATTAGGTCCCATTTGTTTATTTTTGTTTTTATTTCCATTACTCTAGGAGGTGGACCAAAAAAAGATCTTGCTGTGATTTATGTCATAGAGTGTTCTTCCTATGTTTTTCTCTAAGAGTTTTATAGTGTCCACTCTTAACATTTAGGTCTCTAATCCATTTTGAGCTTATTTTTGTGTATGGTGTTAGGGAGTGTTTTAATTTCATTTTTTTACATGTTTTCCCAGCACCACTTATTGAAGAGACTGTCTTTTCTCCATTGTATATCCTTGCCTCCTTTGTCATAGATTAGTTGATCATAGGTGCGTGGGTTTATCTCTGGGCTTTCTGTCCTGTTCCATTGATCTATATTTCTGTTTTTGTGCCAGTACCATGTTGTCTTGATTACTGTAGATTTGTAGTATAGTCTGAAGTTAGGGAGTCTGATTCCTCCAGCTCGGTTTTTTCCCTCAACACTGCTTTGGCTATTCGGGGTCTTTTGTGTCTCCATACAAATTTTAAGATTTTTTGTTCTAGTTTTGTAAAAAATGCCATTGGTAATTTGATAGGGATTGCATTGAATCTGTAGATTGCTTTGGGCAGTATAGTCATTTTCACAATATTGATTCTTCCAATCCAAGAACATGGTATATCTCTCCATCTGTTTGTATCATCTTCAGTTTCTTTTCTCAGTGTCTTTTAGTTTTCTGCATACAGGTCTTTTGTCTCCTTAGGTAGGTTTATTCCTAGGTATTTTATTCTTTTTGTTGCAGTGGTAAATGGGAGTGTTTCCTTAATTTCTCTTTCAGATCTTTCATCATTAGTATATAGGAATGCAAGAGATTTCTGTGCATTAATTTTGTATCCTGCAGCTTTACCAAATTTCATTGATTAGCTGTAGTAGTTTTGTGGTGGCATCTTTAGGATTCTCTATGTATAGTATCATATCATCTGCAAACAGTGACAGTTTTACTTCTTCTTTTCTAATTTGTATTCCTTTTATTTCTTTTTCTTCTCTGATTGCCGTGGCTAGGACTTCCAAAACTATGTTGAATAATAGTGGCGAGAGTGGGCATCCTTGTCTTGTTTCTGATCTTAGAGAAAATGCTTTCAGTTTTTCACCATTGAGAATGATGTTTGCTGTGGGTTTGTCGTATATGGCCTTTATTATGTTGAGGTAGGTTCCCTCTATGCCCACTTTCTGGAGAGTTTTTATCATAACTGGGTGTTGAATTTTGTCAAAAGCATTTTCTCCATCTATTGAGATGATCATATGGTTTTTATTCAGTTTGTTAATATGGTGTATCACATTGATTGATTTGCATATATTGAAGAATCCTTGCATCCCTGGGATAAATCCCACTTCATCATGGTGTACAATCCTTTTAATGTGTTGTTGGATTCTTTTTTTTTTTAAATTTATTTCTTTTCTTTTCTTTTATTTATTTTTTATTTTTGGCTGCATTGGGTCTTCATTGCTGCGCATGGGCTTTCTCTAGTTGTGGTGAGCAGGAGCTACTCTTTGTTGTGGTGCGTGGACTTCTCCTTGCGGTGGCTTCTCTTGTTGCGGAGCATGGGCTCTAGGCACACGGGCTCAGTAGTTGTGGCTCACAGGCTCTAGAGTGCAGGCTCAGTAGTTGTGGCACACGGGCTTAGTTTCTCCATGGCATGTGGGATCTTCCCAGACCAGGGATCGAACCCATGTCCCCTGCATTGGCAGGCAGATTCTTAACCACTGCACCACCAGGGAAGCCCATGTTGTTGGATTCTGTTTGCTAGTATTTTGTTGAGGATTTTTGCGTCTATATTCATCAGTAATATTGGTGTGTAATTTTCTTTTTTTGTAGTATTTTTTTCTGGTTTTGGTATCAGGGTGATGCTGGCCTCATAGAATGAGTTTGGCAGTGTTCCTTCTGCAATTTTTTGGAAGAGTTTGGGAAGGATGGGTGTTAGCTCTTCTCTAAATATTTGATAGAATTCACCTGTGAAACCATCTGGTCCTGGACTGTTGTTTGTTGGAAGATTTTTAATCACAGTTTCAGTTTCATTACTTGTGATTGGTCTGTTCATATTTTCTGGTTTTTCCTGGTTTAGTCTTGGAAGGTTATACCTTTCTAAGAATTTGTCCATTTCTTCTAGGTTGTCCATTTTATTGGCATAGAGTTGCTTGTAGTAGTAGTCCCTTAGGATGCTTTGTATTTCTGCCGTGTCTGTTGTAACTTCTTTTTCATTTCTAATTTTATTGATTTGAGTCCTCCCTCTTTTTTCTTGATGAGTCTGGCTAATGGTTTATCAATTTTGTTTATGTTCGCAAAGAACTAGCTTTTAGTTTTATTGATCTTTGCCATTGTTTTCTCTGTTTCTGTTTCCTTTATTTCTGCTCTGACCTTTATGATTTCTTTCCTTCTACTAACTTTGGGTTTTGTTTGTTCTTCTTTCTCTGGTTCCTGTAGGTGTAAGATTAGATTATTTGATATTTTTCTTGTTTCTTGAGGTAGGCTTGTATTGCTATAAGCTTCCCTCTTAAAACTGCTTTTGCTGCATCCCATAGGTTTTGATCATTGTGTTTTCATTGTAATTTGTCTCTAGGTAATTTTTGATTTCCTCTTTGATTTCTTCAGTGATCTCTTGGTTATTTAGAAACGTATTGTTTACCCTCTATGTGTTTGTGTCTTTTACGTTTTTTCCCCTGTAATTTCTAATCTCATAGCACTGTGGTCAGAAAAGATGCTTGATATGATTTCAGTGTTCTTAAATTTACCAAGGCTTGATTTGTGACCCAAGATGTGGTCTATCCTGGAGAATGTTCCAAGCGCACTTGAGAAGAAAGTGTAATCTGCTGTTTTTGGATGGAATGTCCTATAAATATCAATTAAATCTGTCTGGTCTATTGTGTCATTTAAAGCTTGTGTTTCCTTATTCCCTTTGTGTCTGGATGATCTGTCCATTGGTGTAGGTGAGGTGTTAAAGTCCCCCACTATTATTGTGTTACTGTCGATTTCTTCTTTTAGAGCTGTTAGTAGTTATGTATTGAGGTGCTCCTATGTTGGGTGCATATATATTTGTAATTGTGATATCTTCTTCTTGGATTGATCCCTTGATCATTATGTAGTGTCCTTCCTTGTTTCTTGTAACATTCTTTATTTTAAAGTCTATTTTATCTGATATGAGTATAGCTACTCCAGCTTTCTTTTGATTTCCATTTGCATGGAATATCTTTTTCCATCCCCTCCCTTTCAGTCTGTATGTGTCCCTAGGTCTGAAGTGGGTCTCTTGTAGACAGTATATATATGGGCCTTGTTTTTGTATCCATTCAGCGAGCCTGTGTCTTTTGTTGGAGCATTTAATCCATTCACGTTTAAGGTAATTATTGATATGTATGCTCCTATTACCATTTTCTTAATTGTTATGGGTTTGTTTTTGTAGGTCCTTTTCTTTTCTTGTGTTTCCCACTTAGAGAAGTTCCTTTAGCATTTGTTGTAGAGCTGGTTTGGTGGTGCTGAATTCTCTTAGCTTTTGCTTGTCTGTAAAGCTTTTGATTTCTCCATCGAATCTGAATGATATCCTTGCTGGGTAGAGTAATCTTGGTTGTAGGTTCTTCCGTTTCATCACTTTAAGTATATCATGCCACTCTCTTCTGGCTTGTAGAATTTCTGCTGCGAAGTCAGCTGTTAACCTTATGGGAGTTCCCTTGTATGTTATTTGTTGTTTTTCCCTTGTTGCTTTCAATAATTCTTTTTGTCTTTAATTTTTGCCACTTTGATTACTATGTGTCTCGGTGTGTTTCTCCTTGGGTTTATCCTTCTTGGGACTCTCTGTGCTTCCTGGACTTGGGTGGCTATTTCCTTTTCCATGTTAGGGAAGTTTTCGACTATAATCTCTTCAAGTATTTTCCTGCATCCTTTCTCTCTTTTCTCCTTCTGGGACCCCTATAATGTGAATGTTGTTGCGTTTAATGTTGTTCCAGAGGTCTGTTAGGCTGTCTTCATTTCTTTTCATTCTTTTTTCTTTATTCTGTTCCGCGGCAGTGAGTTCCACCATTCTGTCTTCCAGGTCACTTATCCATTCTTCTGCCTCAGTTATCTGCTATTGATTCCTTCTAGTGTATTTTTCATTTCAGTTACTGTATTGTTCATCTCTGTTTGTTCTTTAATTTTTCTAGGTGTTCTTTAATTCTTCCTGGTCTTTGTTAAATATTTCTTGCATCTTCTCAATCTTTGCCTCCATTCTTTTTCCAGGGTCCTGGATCATCTTCACTATCATTATTCTGAATTCTTTTTCTGAAAGGTTGCCTATCTCCATTTAGTTGTTTTTCTGGGGTTTTATCTTGTTCCTTCATCTGGTACATAGCCCTCTGCCTTTTCACCTTGTTTATCTTTCTGTGAATGTGGTTTTTGTTCCACAGGCTGCAGGGTTGTAGTTCTTCTTCGATCATGTCAAGAACTTGATCTCCTTGGAGACAAGTTTACTTCATGGAAATTTTAGTACCTTAGAGGGACCTCGGACTTTACCCAAAACACTAGTCACCTGTAAATGTATGCTTTTTGGTTATAGGGGAGATCAGGAGTTCATATGCATACCCTCAGAAAGAGAGAGTCTGGTGACATTGGGAGGGTGATGCATATGACCTCATTGTACAACCTTTTTTTTTTTTTTTTTTTAACAACAGCAGTATTTATTATTTATTTTATGTTTATTTATTTTTGGCTGTGTTGGGTCTTCGTTTCTGTGCGAGGGCTTTCTCTAGTTGTGGCAAGCGGGGGCCACTCTTCATCGCGGTGCGCGGGCCTCTCACTGTTGCGGCGCACAGGCTCCAGACGCGCAGGCTCAGTAGTTGTGGCTCACGGGCCCAGTTGCTCCGCGGCATGTGGGATCTTCCCAGACCAGGGCTCGAACCCGTGTCCCCTGCATTAGCAGGCAGATTCTCAACCACTGTGCCACCAGGGAAGCCCTGTACAACCTTTTTTAAAGACAGTATACTACTTTTGGATGAGGGTTAGAGCCTCTGCTTTAGGATACTATTTTAGGATTTTTTTTAAAGTTAAAGTAGAATTTATTTAGTGAAATACACAGATGGAAATGTGCGGTTTAAGTATTTACAGCTGTGGAGCCACTGCCTCAATCGTGATATAGAACTTAAACATCCCATTAGAAAGTTTCCTCTTGCCCCTTTCTGGTTATTTCCCTGTCTCCTTCTGCCCAAACTACTGTTCTTGTTTCTGTCTCTACAGATTAGTTTTATCTGTATTTGAACTTCATTTAAATGGAATCGTGTAGTATTCTTTTGTAACTTGCTGCTTTGAGTCAACATAATACTTTTGTGATTCCTCCATGTTGCTGCGAATATCAGTAGTTCATTTATTGCTGAGTAGTATTCCATTGTAGAAATACACTACAGTTTATCTGATGACCTGTTACTGAACATTATGAGTTCTTTCCAGTTTGGGGCTATTATGAATACAGTTGCTGTGAATATCTGTGTCCAAGTCGTTTTGGGATCATGTGTTTTCCCTTCTCTTGGGTTAATACCAAGGAGTGAAATTGTTGGGCCATAGGATAGATGTATGTTTAACTTAATAAGCAACTGCCAAACTGTCCTCCAAAGTGGTAATGCCAGTTTACATTTCCATGAGCCATGTATGAGTTCCAGTTACTCAACATCTTAGCCAGCATTTGTTCTTGTCAGTCTCTTTAATTACTTACTGGGTGTGAAAGTTTATCTTATTGTGGTGTTTTCACTTGCCTTTTGCTGATGACTGACAATGCACATTTTGTGATGTGTTTATTGGCCATTTATATATCTTTTGTGGGATTTCTATTAAAATATTTAGGCCATTGAAATTTTTTTGTTATTGGTTTGTCTTTTTTTGAACACTTCTTGTATTGAAATACGACAGTTAAAGTGCATGAGATGTAATTGTACAGTGTAATGAGTGATTATAAAGTGAACACTCATGTCACTACTATCCAGGTTAAGAAATAGAATACCAGCACCCCAAAAGCCTGTCCAGGTCTCTGTTCCTTCTAATGCTTATCCCTTTCCTTCCTTCTTAGAAATAACTAACCACTGTCCTGGCCTTTATGGTAATCACTGTATGGCTTTTATTTGTATTGTTACCCACGTATACATTCGTAAACAATAGTTTTGCCTGTCTTTGAATGGAATCATACTGTACACATTTTCTGTCTTGCTTCTCTTGCACATTCCTGTGTGTTGTGTGTTGATCTAGTTCATTTTTATTGCTGGTATATTGTATGGATATGCTACAAACTATCCATTTTATTGCTGCTGGACAAGTGGGTTGTTTCTAGGTTTGGACTACTATGAACAATGCTGCTGTGAATATTCTTAAACATTTCTTGTGGTGCAGTATCTGCATTCTAGGGTTTATACCTAGGAGCACAATTTCCAGGCCACAGGGTATGCATATCTTCGACTTGAATGCCATGTTGTTTTCTAAGTGGTTTATCAATTCATATTTCCATTAGTAATGAATGAGAGTTCTTGTTCCATATCCTCATTAACACTTGATATTGTCAGCGTTTTCAGTTTTCAAAACCTGGGAGGTGTTTAGTAGTATCTTGTGACTCTAATTTGAATTTCCCTGATGATTGTTTTTGAGCATCTTTGCCTATGTTTTTTGGCCATTTGGATTTCTTCTGCAATTGCTTATTCAAGTCTTTCACCCATTTTTCTAGTGGATTATTTGTCTTATTTAAAAAAATACTAATTTATAGTTCTTTGTATATTCTGGATACCTAGTTGGTTAAGTTTGGGCAAATGCTTTTGTCCATTTATTTATCTTTGTTTTCACTGCCTTTATGATCTAATAGAAATTCTTAACTTTAATGTAGTTAAATTTAGTTTTTTTGCTTTATGGTTACTTTTTATGTCTTATTTTAAAGGTCTTTCCATACCTAGAGATCATGAAAATATTTTCTTAAACATTTTTTGAAAGCTTTATACTTTTGCCTTTCACAGTTATATCAGTAACTCACTTGATGTTGCTTATAGTGTATGAAATAGGGGCCAGTTTCATTTTTTTCCATGTGGATGTCAGTCGTCCCAGCATACTTTATTGAAAGGCCAGTCCTTCCCCTACTGTTCTATATTATCTCTTTTCATAAATCAGGTGTCCATTATATATAGATGTGTTTCTTGGCTGCCTGTTCTGTTCCATTGGTCTCTCCCTGTGACAGTGCCACACCATCTTTAGCTAGTATGGTCTAATCTTCATATTTGTCTTACTGAATCTTCACATCTTGATTCCTGTCCCCCTTTGAAGGGCATTTTAGCTATTCTTGAACTTTCGTGATTTTAGAATCATTTTATCATCTCCTTCATAAGAAAAGAAAAGAAAAACACCTGCTAATAATTTGATTGGGATTGTATTGGATTATCAGTTCAAATTGAGAGAACTGATAATTTACAGACTTTGTAATTTATTTTGGTGGTCTTTACTGTCTTTCAGTACCTCCTCATAATCCATCTTCATTGAATTTAGTCCTGGGTGCTTGATAGTTTTTGATGCTGTTATACATACATTGTCTCTTTTCTCTAATTTTCCCCCTCATTTTATATATTAATTTTTCTAACCTACAGTCTTGCTAAATCTTTGTAATCCTTTGCTTTTATATATTTCTATGTCATGTTATTAGGTTTATATAATACAGAATCATTGTTTCCCTAATTTGAACGTTTTATCATTATGAAAGGTTCTATTTCTAGTAATGCTTCTTGCCTTAAAGTCCTTTTTTTTTTGTATAAGTATAGCCAAACCAGTGTTTCCTTTGTTAATACTTGCTTGACATGTTTCTTCATAATCTGTTCTCCAATTTTTTTGTTTCCTTAAATTTTCAGTTGTGTGCTTCTAACAGTGTGTAGTTGGATTTTTTGTTTGTTTGTTTGGCCGAGCCGAGTGGCTTGAGGGATCTTAGTTCCCCAACCAGGGATTGAACCCAGGCCACCACAGCGAAAGTGCTGAGTCCTAACCGCTGGACCACCAGGGAATTCCCTTGTAGTTGGATTTTTAAATTTGGGGGCTGCTGGGACGGTACAGCTCAGTCTGTCTTCAGTTTTAGCAAGTTACTCTGGGGAAACAAGATGGTAGATTGTTTTCTTTAGGTGGTGGTAGTAAAGTGATGTTCATTGAGGAGCAAGTTCATTGTTAGGATTTTTAGCTAGTGTGACAAAGGCAGAATACTCCATTAGTAGTAGAACTGTTGAATGTTAGTCAGCTGATTAGTTATTTTTCTTTCTGATAAAAGTTTTATTTGCAGTAGGTCTATATAAATGCTTTATTACAGAACATAAAAATTAGCTGTAATTGCCATTTTTAATTGGTATAGTTCTGATTTAAGCTTTTCTCACTTTTGAAATGTTTACTTTTATCTCAGTTACAATGAATGAAGTGTAAATTGTCCTCATTGCTGAAATCACTGCTGTCTTTGATTTATATTAAAAGCAGATCTCACCTTAAAGTAAATATAAGCTCTACATTAATTTATTTCTGGAAGTGAGTTAATTATTATTTAAGAAAATATTTGACTTTTAATATTCATAAATTGAATGTTTTACTTATTCTTTAAAGCTGTAATTTGAGTATAATAGAGTTTGATTACTTAGAAATTTTCTAATTTCTAATGTTAGTGTGAAAGAAAAACATGGTATGATTTATATTATCATGTTGTGAAAAATTAATTCAAATGAGTATTTTTGTCAAGAAATCTATAAAACTTTAAATTTTAGTATGCAGTGTCTAATAGTATCCTTTGTTCAGTTGATACAAGAAACAGTAAACAGAATGATTTATATTTGAGTTACAGTAATGCCCTAACTGTGTAAAAAAACAAACAAACAAAAGATACAACTCTGATATACATTATTCAATTACGATTTTACTAAGGAAATAAGGCCAAATGTTTGAATCACGTGATTTTGTTACTCAGGACTTTGGGTTGCTGGTGATAGAAACTGAATTAGAGCTTAAATAAACAACAAGAGAAGGGGTGGCTTTACTGGCGGAACACTGGAGCGGCTCACATAATTGAAGAACTGTGGCAGGCAGCTTGGGGACTTTGAGGACTGGAAGTGGGGGTAGAGTGTCTCAAGTATTCTAGCTTTGCATCTCTCTGGGCATTGGTGTGGGATCCTCTCAGGTTTCTCCTGGTTCATAGCTGCACAGTCCAAAGTCTCTTCTTAGTGTCTCAGTAATATTTTCCATGGTGCCCATAGGCCAAAAAAATAACAGTTCCATTTATAAAGTGGTTAGGGCCAAACATCCTAAGTATTTATTTCCTAACAATTTAGTTATTTGAAAAATTGATACATGCAGTTTGAAAGAGAACGTTTTAATTTCCATATATATGCATGTTGGATACTGCACAGATTCTCAAGCCTTAGAATCAGATCAGACATTACACCTCTGTTTCCTGTTCCACACTGATTGTTACATGCTGCTTGCTTTTTATCATAGCAACTGCTAAAACTCCTGCTTCTTAAAGAAATGTCACTGAAAGGAATGTTTTGTGAGTTAATGTTGAAATTATGAATGACCTCAGATAGTCGTTTGTGTGGTCCACTAGATGTCAGTTATTGTCGTTTCCTTTAAAAACTAAAAACAGTCCTGTAGGGCCCCTGTGAACTTACTGTGGTAGGCCCAGGGTGACTCGGTGCACAGTGAGGGGACTGAGTCTAGTAGAAGAGAAAGATTCTCATTGGTTCCCCCTTGGTTCATGTGGTTGAGGGAATAGGCTATGACTTGGTTAACCTGGGTTACTCACCCAATTCCTGTGCTTAGAAGGGCATAATATTCCATTGTATGGGTATATCAGTTTACCTATTTCCAGTTGTTTAAAAATTGTAAACAGGGTGTAAATTAACATCTTGTATATCTGTGACTATTTCTATAGCATATAGATTCTATTAAGTCTCACCTAACACTTAACACTTGAAAAAAGTTTTATGGATTTGAAAACATGATTATTTGTGCTTTAAAATTATCTGGGTAATTGAGGATCAGAGACCTAAACCTAAGAGCTAAAACTATAACACTCTTAGAAGAAAACGTAGGGGAAAAATTTCATGACGTTGCGTTTGGCACTGATTTATTGGATATGACATCAAAAACACAGGCAATAAAAGAAAGAAATAGAATACACCATCAAGAGAGTGAAAGGCAACCCAAAGAATGACAAAATATTTGCGAGTCATGTCTGATAAAGGATTAATATCTAGAATATATAAAGAACCACAATGCAACACCAAAAAACAACCCAACTAAAAATGGGCAAAGGACTTGAATAGACATTTCTTCAAACAAGTTGTACAGATGGCCAGTAAGCACGTGAAAAGAGGATCAGTATCACTGATCATTAGGGAAATGCAAATCAAAACCACGGGATACCACTTCACACCCATTAGGATGGCTATTGTCAAAAAGTGGAACAGTGTTGATGAGGATATGGAGAAATTAGAACCCTGGTGTATTGCTGATAGGAATGTAAAATGGTACAGCTGCTGTGGAAAACAATGTGGTGGTTCCTTAAAAAATTAAACATAGAATTACCATGTGATCCAACAATTCCATTCCTTAGGTATCTAGCCAAAAGAAGTGAAATCAGGGACTCTTAACAGATTTGTACATCATTGTTCATAGCAGCACTATTCACAGTAGCCAAAAGGTAGCAACAACCTAAATGTCCATCAATGGATGAATGTATAAACAAAATGTGGTACGTACAGTCATCCCTCGGTATCCATGGGGGATTGGTTCCAGGACCCTGTGGTGAATACAAAAATCCAAGGATGCTGAAGTCCCTTGTATAAAATGGCATGGTATTTGTATATAACATACACACATCCTCTGGTATGGTTTAAATTGCCTCTCGATTACTTGTAACACCTAATATATATAATGTAAATGCTATGTAAATACAATGTAAATGTTGTATAAATAGTTGCTGACAGGCGCAAATTTTTTTGCTTTTTGGAACTTCCTGGATTTTTTTCCACCTGAATATTTTTGATCTGCAGTTTGTTGAATCTGCTGATGGGGAACTTGAGGATATGTAGGACCTACTGTACATACAATGAAGTATATTTGGCCTTAAAAAGGAAGTTTGGGATGATGAAAAAGTTCTGGAAATGGATAGTGGTGGTGATTGCACAACAGTGTGATATACTTAAGGCCATTGGATTGTACACTTAAAATGGTTAAAATTGTAAATATTATATGTATCTTACCACAGTAAAAAAAAAACCCTGAAAAAACCACCTTAGATTTGTACTTTGTTATATTTCAACTATACCTTAATAAAGCTAAACAAAATCTTGGAATAATCTAAAAAATTTGTGAAGACTTTAAAGATGATGAAATAATAAACTGCATAGTTTTGAAAGACAATTTGTTCTACAAAGTAATATTCTTATGGAGGCAGGTCTGTGGAACAGAGGCAAGCAACTGATATATTTTAACTTAAAAAAAAAATTTATTAATTTATTTTTGGCTGCGTTGGGTCTTCGTTGCTCTGCGCGCGGGCTTTCTCTAGTTGCAGCGATTGGGGGCTACTCTTTGTTGCGGTGCACGGGCTTCTCATTGTGGTGGCTTTTCTTTGTTGTGGAGCACGGGCTCTAGGCATGCGGGCTTCAGTAGCTGTGGCTCACAGGCTCAGTAGTTGTGGCTCGCAGGCTCTAGAGCGCAGGCTCAATAGTTGTGGTGCACAGGCTTAGTTGCTCCGTGGCATGTGGGATCTTCCTGGACTGGGGCTCAAACCCGTGTCCCCTGCATTGGCAGGCAGATTCTTAACCACTGTGCCACCAGGGAAGTCCCGATATATTTTAACTTTAGGAAAACTTTTAATTATCCCTGGTGGCACCTTCATCCATATGGGATGAAAATATGTCTTATTGCTAAATGGTGCAAACAGATTTGGAGGGTCATATTTTAGAGGGTCATATTTATTGTTACTGGTGGTTTGCTGTCAGAAAAGAGAGAGAACAAATTTCTTTTTTTATAACGGGGTTAGGATTGGGCTCTCTACTTATCATATAGGGTTCTTACTAGTGATAGAGATGAAATGGAGAGTATGCTTATTAAGTTCACAGATGACTTGTAAGCTCCTTGGAGGATAGAATTAAGAGTTCAGAATTATCTTGACAAGTGAGAAGATGTTGTAAAGAGTAAAGATTTTAAGCAACATGTGTCAAATAGTATATTTGAGACAGTGGATAATAAAACACTGATGAAAATCTCTAGTTTTGTGGGAGAATGAAACTGAATAAAACCTATACTGTTCTTTGAAAAATATAGTTGAACATGTAGTAAATATGTAAGAAATAAACATGCTCAATATTACAGGGGTTCCTTACTTGGATACTCTTTATGAGCAGTAAAGTTAGCATCAAGTTTTACTGTATTAGCGAACTTATTTAATGGAGAGGCAGTGTGGTATAGATACTTATAATGTCACCTGTTTAGCCAGAATGCCTAGGTTTGAATTCTGGCTTCTCCACTTAGCTGGTATAAGTTTAGGAAAGTTACTTGTTTGTATATCTGTTTTTTCAACTGTAAATGGTAACAATAATGGTTACTACTTTATAAAATTATTGTGGGGTTAATTGAGTTAGTATACATAATACTTTTAAAACAGTGCCTGACAGAGGGAAATGCTCAATAAAAGTTAACTGCTAATAAAACAAGCTTGACAGCTGGCCACAGTTGACTCATTAATAGGAGATTATACTTGTTTCGTTTGACTGTTTTCTCTCCCTGTTCTTGCTGTTACTTAAAAACTTATTAAAAATAATTTGGACTTGTTCTTCCTACGCAGCATGCCAAATAGTATTTCCATATTTTTTTATGCTGTAGAGTCAGCTATTCATGTGGATGCAGTACTATTCAGGTTCTTTGCCAATTATCAAAAAGCATTAAATGTATATGACTGAAAAATTATCTTGGCTTCAAATTGGAAGAAACTGCTTTATTTCACCTTTGTCAATTCAAGAAAGGTTGAGAAAAGGAAAGAGGAGGAGTCCAGATTTGGGGGTAGAAGCAAAATTATTACACAGAGAATGGGACATAAAAAGGATGCTTTAGAAGCAGCTTGATCAAGGATTCCTACTTTCATATGATGGCCTCAAAGAGATCAAAGAGGATTAAGACCACCTCTTTCTTGCTGTCACTTTTGTATTCCATATCTTTGTTTTGAAGTAGTATTTCTAGCTTGACAGAAATGACCCTCATTTTACACAAAAGCAGCATTCTGTTAATAGCAGTTCAGGACTGATATTACAGTTGTTATCAAGTTCCTGTTTGCTTCAAGAAGTTTTTACATGTTAGTGAAACTATAGTTACAGTTTTCTGGTCACATATTATCTATTTTTAGTGTAACACTGGAACGTGAAAGTAGAAAGCACTCCAGTTTTCCCATGATTGTAATGAGAATTATCACCTATAGTTATCTTTAATTGCTTATGAGAAAAACTTTTATGGTGTCTCAAAACTCTTAAGCTTGGGTACATATCTGAAGAAAATGAAGACATTAATTCAAAAAGATATATGCACCCCAGTGTTCATAACAGCATTATTTACCATAGCCAAGATACGGAAGCAACCTAAGCACCCATCAACAGACGAATGGATAAAGATGATGTATGTATACACAATGGAATACTACTCAGCCATATAAAAGAATGAAATCTTGCCATTTGCAGCAACATGGATAGACTTGGAGGGTATTGTTCTTAGTGAAATGTCAGACAAATACTGTATGATGTCATTTATATGTGGAATCTAAAAAATAAAACATACTAGTGAATATAACAAAAAAGAAACAGACTCACAGATACAGAGAACAAACTAGCGGTTACCAGTGGGGAGAGGGGCAAGTTAGGGGTAGGGGACGAAGAGGGAGAAACTACTAAGCATAAAATAAATAAGATACAAGGATATATTTTACAAGACAGTGAATATAGCCAATATTTTATAATTATAAATGGAGTATAACCTTTAAAAATTGTGAATCACTATGTTGTACATCTGAAACTTACATAATATTATAAATTATACCTCAAAAAAACCTCTTAAGAAGAGAAATTTAATTGATCAAAACATTTTGAGGACCTCTTGAGGGAACTTGCCTCTGTGTGTTTGAGAGAGAGAGAGAGGAAAAAAAGGGAGAAGGAGGAGGGTGAGAGAGTTGGGGGAGGGAGAGAAGTAGACCTAGGTAAAAGAGAATAAATGTTAAATCATGTATACTTGCAAAAATGCAGTGAAAGTTTAGTGGTTTGGAATACTAGAGGCGCTCTAGGGATCTGGTTGATGGAGAAAGGGCCAGTCTGGGTATAGGAAATAACATAAGCAATGGCAAGGAATTTGGAATGGACACAGAATGTCCTAGAGGGAAGAATAAGATTTTCATGTGGGGGAGACCTTGTCATTAAGAAGGAAGGTCCTCATTTTGGGGAGGTCTTGTTGAGAGGTATGTTTAGATCTTGACAAGTACTATGATAGTATCCTGACAATTGAGAATGTGTAGAGAATAATGGTTAACATTGCTTGGCTCAGTCAGTTAAGTGATTTCTTCTTGGTTAGCCTCAAATGCCTACGACTAAAATTTTTGCTTCAGCAAAATCACATTACTTTTTTTATTTTGGACTTTGAAAGTTTTTAATGAATAATGGAAACTTATACATCTTTCAGTCCCAAGGGTTTATTCTGTATGAAGAAAGGCAGGTAGAAATGTTGGATTTATGGTAAGAACTAGAATGTAGAGGTTTTAAATGGGAATGGGTGTGCTTGAAACATTTATTCAGTGGGTAGGTAATAGGAGGCTCTGGTTAATTTCTTGTATTGACCTAAATTATGCTTGTTTTTTAAATCTAGGGAACAGTTATTGAGCATGTTTGTTGTCCTCATCAGAATTAGTATTCATTGAACATTGATTAGAAAACTATTAATGTTATCTCCATTTTACAGATGAGAAGACTGTATCACTTTGGGAAGTTCACTCAGTTGGGAGCCAAAATTCGCATCCAAAACAGTCTGATTGCAGAACCTGTGCTCTTACCTAGTAAGCTATATTGTAATGCCTCTTGTTAAGCGGTAGTGGTAAGGCCCTTGGGTTCAGATGTTGAGTGTTGAGTGGGAAAATGACCTATCTAGATAATCACGGTCTAGACAGAAATGTAAATAATTATAATGACATGTAGTAAGTGTTATAAAATAGAGCTGTATTGAAACTGCACAGTGAACTCTGAAGGGAAAGTTTTCATGGTGAAATTAATGTTTTCAAGCCAAGTATTGAAGGATATGTTGGATTTATCCAAATGGATTAGGCGGTATGAGTAAATCAGGCAGAGGTGGTAGCAGTGACAAAAGCTCATGCATGAAAAATTTTAAAGAAGCCTCAAGTCGTTCATTCTGGACATGTACGCCACAGGGCATATCTTTTTTGAGCAGGGACGTTTTATGGAAATGTCTGTTGACAGGATCGACATGCCAGGTGATGTTCAAAGAGGAATTGACCAGAATCAGTTCTAAGTTCAGTTGTAACTGGTTATTTTGTTTCATAGGTAATAAGGTCTAAATAAATTTAATTCAGCAAATGTTTGAGAACCGGTTTGCTAGACCAGTGGTGGTGGCCCTGGTGGCATGGAATGGAAAGATGGAAATTGAGCATTTCAAAGAGAGCAGTGGGAGATGGTGTCAGATTTTGTTATTGGAAAGTGTCATATGGTTTCCAGTCTTGAAGACCTAGGTGACCAAGATTCCCAATGGAATATTAAGAAAGAAGATACGGTGGGGGAAGGGAAGGGAGGCCAGTGATGGCTTCTGTTTGGAATATGTAGAGTTGGAGGTGCTTCATTGACAGTCCAGAGGAGATCTGGTATTCTGCTCCCGTGCCAGCAATAGCAGTCAGGATTGGGGAAGCTGTGGGAGCTCTCACGTAGTAGTAGCAGAAACCTTGAGAGAGGCTATCATTTGTATGGGGGAGGACTGGATGTTGTTGTTTATGGCCCTGCTCAGGCCTGCTTTGAATGGTTTCAGACTTTTAATGAATTGGAAAAATAGGTCTTATGAAGCAAAATGAGAGAATAAAGCAGCCCAAGGAAAGACAGGTAGCAGTTTGTCTTATGAAGGATTTGTATTAGCATATAGTGCAGTATAACCCAAGCCTCTCATTAATATATTACCTACATGGTTTTTTGCAGTATCTGTATACCAAATGATAATGCATCTTAAAATCAAGTTTTTTTCTTTCTTGGTGATGTGTAAATTTAATGGTGTGCCTTGACTTCGGTAGCATCTTAGAGTCAATAGAATGCAGAATGTTTTTTCCAGTGCTCATTAGCATAAGTATGTAGTTTTGTTTTTTAAAGGCCTTTGTGTTACATTTACGTCCTCTCAAATATCACCAATGGTATGTATACCGTACCATGGAAACAATTGAAAAAATACCTATATGTTTTAGAATATAGGTTTTAGGTTAGATGTTGAAGAGTAAATCAGTAGAAAATGTAAACTCTTCCCAAGGTTTTTATATTTCTTTGCATTTTAGCATATGTGTGTCCTGACTAAAAACAGAATACAGAATGTTGTCCATTCATAGGCCTGATGTTTACCAGAGAGCTTGGGTAAATGCATTATTTCTTACACCTGTTTTAGACGTCAGTTTCTTTGACAAACTATTTTCATGTTGGAAAATGCAAGAAACATGAGTGGCTCAGATTGACCTTGAAAGTGTGGTACTGTTCTTAGTAGTTATGTTCACATGCTTATTGGAAACTTGAGAATTCCTGTTACTTGTCTGTGTGGATTTTTTTTTTTTTGGCTGCACCACGCCGCATGCAGGCTCTTAGTTCCTGACCAGGGATCGAACTCCTGTCCCCTGCAGTGGAAGCTTGGAGTCCTAACCACTGGACCACCAGGGAAGTCCTAGTACTTAAGTTTTTTGATGTATAAACAGTATATTTAGAATACTCAATATGTTTAGAATAGGTTGATATTAGACTGTATGTTTGAGCAGTTTTTCATCTTGTTTTAGAGAATATTTTACCTATATTTTATTTTTATTTATGTATTTATTTTTTAAATAAATTTATTTATTTATTTATTTATTTAGCTGTGTTGGGACTTTGTTGCTGCATGTGGGCTTTTCTCTAGTTGCGGCGAGCGGGGGCTACTCTTTGTTGTGGTGCGCGGGCTTCTCATTGCGGTGGCGTCTCTTGTTGCGGAGCACGGGCTCTAGAGCGCAGGCTCAGTAGTTGTGGCGCGTGGGCTTAGTTGCTCCGCGGCAGGTGGGATCTTCCCGGACCAGGGCTAGAACCCGTGTTCCCTGAATTGGTAGGCAGATTCTTAACCACTGTGCCACCAGGGAAGTCCCTTACCTATATTTTAATGTGCTTACTATGAATATAAGTAATTTAGCCAGCATGTTTTTTAAAAAAGCTCCCGCCCCCTTCCTTTTCTGATTAATGGATTAAGCAAATTGATAGCTTAAGAATTTTTAAAATTCAAGATTTGGTTTTTGTCTTCAGTTTGAACCTATGACTTGTCTTGAGGTTTTCAGAGTGGTTAATTTAAGTGCAGTTATTTAAGGACAAAGGAGAACCCTCTTTACTTAATAAGACAGCTTTATTACTTATTAGCTTAGGACTTTTGCCCTCCTTAAGTAAAGCATGTTCGTGAATTCTACTTTTTGACTTTAAGCTGAAAATTTTTTCTTCCTGTGTATATTTTGATGGCAGTTACATGTTTCCCTCTGTTTACATGAGATAAATATTACTAGTTTAAAAGTGTGGGTCTTTTTCTGGGGATCTGTTGAATTGTATTGGTCTTAAAAGGATTCTTAAGAAGATGGTGTTCGGGTCAAGATGATTTCTGGTCTTTTGGCTATTTAATAATTGAGGAGAATTGAGGAGGTTATTGGGTTTTTATTGGCTTGCTTTCAAAAGTATGAGTAGCTCCCTACCTAATTGCCAGAATATAAATTTTAACTAGGCCAGCAGGAAGAGTGGATTCTTTTTGTTGCACATATAGCCTCTACTATTGGAATTTTGTTTCTCTTTTCTGAATGTATCTATTGGCTAGTTGGAGTTGGACAGTTTATAATTGAGATGACAGCAGTTAAAAATTGAAATCCGTTTCTTCTCTTCATTGTTAAATTTTATGCTTAAAGGATGGATTTGCATTTTCATTCAGCTTTCTGGTCCTTGTCCATTTTTTTTTTTTAAATTTTATTTACTTACTTATTTATTTATGGCTGTGTTGGGTCTTCGCTTCTGTGCGAGGGCCCTCTCCAGTTGTGGCAAGCGGGGGCCGCTCTTCATCGCGGTGCGCGGGCCTCTCACCATCGCGGCCTCTCCTGTTGCAGAGCACAGGCTCCAGACACGCAGGCTCAGCAATTGTGGCCCACGGGCCCAGTCACTCTGCGGCACTTGGGATCTTCCCAGACCAGGGCTCAAACCCGTGTCCCTTGCATTGGCAGGCAGACTCTCAACCACTGCGCCACCGGGGAAGCCCTCCTTGTCCATTTTGATGCCAGTTACTCTGCATAAAACTAAGTGGAGTGAACCAGAATTTTTCTGAAGAATCTGTTTACAGATGGGGAGAGAAACATTAACATTCCTATATATTATTAATAAACTGATAAGCAGTATGCAGATTAGCTAGGTTTGGAATACTGATAGCTATTTTTTGAGTGTAGTTTAATTCCAAATTTTTCCTAGAATTGGTGTTGAATATCCCAAGTACCTAGGCATAATAGGAAAACCATGTCATTTATACATGGGCATACTCTTGACTTCCTATGGTAAGTAGACCTTCAAACTAAGTTGCTCGTCTTTCTAGAAAAGAAACCTCTTTTCCAGCAGTGAGGGCGGAGAGTTGGTGTAAAAAGGGTGGGGTTTGGAGAGTCTGTTTTTGCCCCTCTAGGGCAGGGTGCAGAAGCAAAGCATATTAGAATAAACTGTAAATTTGCAGATTTCAAAATGACAGTGGTATATTGAATTCTGCATAATTTTTTAGTTGTCTTTAACAAAAATAAGTTTTTTTGTCTTTGCTACCTCACTGATTTCTTTTTCTGAGTACATAAGAAATAGGAGCTCATAATTTAAGCCTTATTAAAAAAAACCTTTTGAGAACCTATTGTAAAACTGCTCATCTTCATAGGGATTGGTCATTTAAGTGTTTTGTCCAAGAAAATGCAGTTATAATTTTATTCTTTGAACAGTAGGAGGCATGGACAGAGTTTGCAGTCTTATGTTGAGATAATCATGATATTTTAAGAGGGGCAGAAGTCATTACAGGATTATAATTAGGAAAATTTAAGTTTCCATGAAGAGGTATGCACTTTCTGATTAGGAATCTTTCTTTTTTTAAAAATAGAACATTTGACCTATGCATTGCCCATGAGAATTTTGATTTAGGACAGTGTAGGGGAGAAAGGAGGGGGAAACAAAACTACTTCTTTCCTCTTCATCAGAGGTTAACTGAGAACAAGTGGCAGGACATTAATGAGCATGCAAAAATTTGCCTTCTCTTAATTTCCCAACAGTAGACCTTGGAATTAGTCAAAGAAACAAAAGTCAGGAAACATTTTTCCAACACTGGGGCTAGTCTTTCTGATCTTTCCATAGCAGTTATAAATATTGAACTACCCCTGGCACTTAGATGAAATGATGCTGCTTGGCTTTTAATTTAGTTAATTTCTAGTGCTTTGAATGCCTGGATTTTCTGTCTCGATAACCGAGACTTAAGTATTTGGTTTCTGTTAGAGTTTTTTTTCTTAGGAGATAGGGAACATTTCTTCATTTACCATGGTGAATCTAAATGCTGCCTTATAAAATCAGATTTAAAATCCTTAATTTCAGTAGTAAAATGATACCTGCCTTGTGACTTTTCATGGAGGATATAGAGTCAGAAAATAACGTTGCAAATTACTCATAGAAATTCCTTATAATCCTATTAATGATTTAATATATCTGAGTTAGTAGTATGAAGTGAATGTTTTCTTTTTTTTAAAAAAAAATAGTATTTATTTATTTGGTTGCACCAGGTCTTAGTTGCGGCTTGCTGGCTCCTTAGTTGCAGCACATGGGCTCCTTAGTTGGGGCATGTGAACTCTTTGTTGTGCCATGCATGTGGGATCTAGTTCCCTGACCAGGGATTGAACCCAGGCCCCTTGCTTTGGGAGCACGGAGTCTTGTCCACTGCTCCAGCAGGGAAGTCCCGTGAATGTTTTCTTTATAGAAGTGATCGTAAAGAGCAAGTCAAAACATTAAAAAAACCTTTTTTGAAATTATTTTTACCCTTTTTAGCAGATTGTATTATATCTTTGGTTTTAATCTTTTCTGGTCACCACCAGAAAATGTCTTCACCAAGACATCATGTATGATTTATGCTCCCCCGCCCCCCTTTTGTATAAGGATTAAGTTTAAAAGGGAAACACTTGTAAAATAAGTGATTTTAAAAGGTACAAATCAAATTTGATAAAGTTGGTTTGATCACAGCTGATCTTTTCTGAGAACATGGTCAGGGCTTCCTTTTGCCCACGTGAGATGTGAAAAGGAAAAAGGTGTATCTGAAATACAGTCAGATCTTAATGTCTAAAAATGCTAGAGCACAGTTTCTTTGCTTTTGACTTCTCACATTCTTGGGTCCCATTTGGAAAAGCAGCTGTCAGTATTTCAGCCACTTACATGAAGACAAATGATCTTAAGTATTGATCACTAACCAACTGTTTGAAATTCTGTCTATTGCAGATACTCCTTTGAGGAATGTATTCAGAACTTCTCCCACATTAAAACAAAACAAAACAAAACAAACTCCTCATAGAATGAACCACGCTCTGTACCACTAATGTAGTCACAGAATTATTCAAGATTGATCTTTGGTCATTATCTATTGAAACAGAATTTTACTTGTTAGAGTGAACATTATCATTAATGTTGCTGGTTCAAGAGACTTACTGCTAGCAAAAGGCTCTTTGATACAGAAATTTGATTATAACATGGAGTTCATCTGACCGTTTCTGACAACTTACTGGATTTTTGTTTTTCAAGAAGATGGTTGTTTTTTGCTTAGGAAATGATAATATTTTAGCTGCTTATCTGTGTCCTACAGCTGGCAGAGGAATGCAGTACTCTGACCATGAATTTGCGTCTGGATCCCTGAAAACACACAGACCTTACTTAGTGTTTTCAAAAGAGGTAGAAAAGACATGTGGCATCTTTTTAAAAGTTTTTTTTTTTTAATAAATTACCTTGTTTAGAAAACTCAGTGAGTTTTCCAGGACACTGACTCAATTTTGTATTTAGTTTCTTTTTACTTTTTTTTTTTGAAACATGGTCCTAGTAAGTAGGGGGGGAAAGTCCAACTGAGAGCATTCAGCCATACTTTTTATTTTATTTTATTTTTTAACATCTTTATTGGAGTATAATTGCTTTACAATGGTGTGTTTCTGCTTTATAACAAAGTGAATCAGCTCTACAGCCATACTTTTTGAACTGTCTCTTGGTTTTTATTTTCATTTATAGTTGGCTCCAGCAGCAAAAGTTTAGAAAACTTGAGGTTTGGGCTCCTGTACAAGGAGTAAGACCAAACCACAGTAGTTTTACTCAGTTGCTAAATGCTTGGGTTTTGGGTAATACTGGTAATTAAATCATCTCCCCACCATGGAATAGTCTCCCCAACATGCCATAGAATCCTAGTTTGGGAAGGTCACATCATCCATCAGATATCCGAAAAGTTACTGGGTATAAATGAGGGAAACACTAAGAAGCTGAAAAACTTGCCCAAAGTAGTAGCAGTTGTAAAGTCACTTCTTAAAATTTAACATCTCTGAATTACTTTATGACCTCCACACTCAAGTTTTGCTGTCAGTGTTTCTTACTATGCAGTGCATGTGCAAGAAAAGCCATTTCTTTCACATACAGTGAACATAAAAGATTCCTTTAAAATTACTCAGGGTTGCCTTCTTAAAGTTTTGAACCCTCAATCATTCCTGCATTTGAAAGTGAGACAGGGCTGTAAAAAAATACTTCATGGGGTGGGATAGGGAGTGTGGGAGGGAGACACAAGAGGGAGGAGATATGGGGATATATGTATATGTATAGCTGATTCACTTTGTTATAAAGCAGAAACTAACACACCATTGTAAAGCAATTATACTCCAATAAAGATGTTAAAAAAAAAAAAAAAAACCTTCATTGTTCTTTTGAAGTTAAAATGTACCCTAGGCAAAAAAGTGCTGCTTTAGCCACCCTTCCTCCCCCTGCTCCCCCCCGCCCCCCCCCGCCCCCCCCCCCCCACATTTTAGGAGGCCTGGCCTGAGTCTCTTAAGTTTTTCCTTGTGAATTTGGTTTGACCTAATTAGCTTTTGTAGTTTGGATTCACTTATTATATAAATGGCCCAAATTGGTGTGCCTCTTTGTTGAAGCTGATCTAGTAGGTGGCATATACATGATAACAAACTATTCCATGTAGGTGTCCATTCCTTATTAGCCTTCTCAGGGCCTCCATGCCCTTCCTCTTAATCAGTATCTCATTGTCTTCCAGAAAGACATTGACTGTACTTTGCAGCTGCACAGTAATATCTAGTATTTTAGTATTTAATAATCAAGTATGTTTTTATTCTCTTTAGGGTTTCCTCTTGAAATAGATAAAATTCTATCCATAGTATAATACATGATTGTAAAAAAATTTACCTTTTTCAGATAACTGCAAATTCTTTTTTTTTTTCTTTTAACACTAGTCCCCAGATGGAACTTAAGGGTGACCATAGTTAACCCTTGCCCCACACTGCTGCCCTGGCTGGCTGTTCATTAGTGCTTTATGTGTTTAAGAATCCCATGTTATTAGACACTTTAGGTAATTGCTTAGATTTAACGTAACCACTTTACATTCTACCTCTTCAAATATATGACCGTTCAAGGTCACCCAAACAACTGTTCCTACTCTGAGGTGTACATGACTGGTATCACAGGATATCATCTGGCTTCATGAGAAGGTAGCTTGTGGCACCAAAGAGCTTCTTTCAGACTTACTTCTACATGGCCTTTATCTGGCAAATAGTCATAAGAGGCATGGGCAGTTTTTAAAATTTTGTTGGCAGTGTTTCACAATGGCATACTTGTTTCCAGCTAAGTAGATGTTTGGTTGTGGTTAAGAGGAGTCATTGCTGGCATTGAAGCAGACCTGCCTGAACCTTTTTGTTGAATCTTCCTGTTGTTTGGTCTATGTCTTGGAGCTTTACACCTGTGGAAACTATACACAAACACTTTTGTATTAATAGACTTATATCTTTGACAGAATAAATTACCAAGTAATTTCTAAAACATGTCAGATGATCCTTGTAGTAGAGGTAGTGATTTCTTTGAAGTAAATGTAACACCATCAATTCATTCTTACCCCTAGACTTAACCTGTCTCTTGAATTTAATCCCATTTCACCCCTAATTACTGGCTGGACAGACATCTACTTGGGAGGCCACTTTTAAAGTCAGTGTATCATATCTGGTGTTGCTTCCTTGGAATCTACCCTTCATTTCTTAACAATACCGTTGTTTTTCTACTCACCACAGGCCTTAGAATTTTGCAGTTATCTTTGACAACTTGCTCTGCCCTCTTTTTTCCATTCCTAATCAACTACCAAGCTCAGGCAATTAATGCTTTCACTCATTTTGGTGTCTTCTTCTGCATTTTTACTGTGGTTGAGACATTGGGCCCTTAGCAGTTTATATCTGCACTACTAGTCTAGGAACATCCTAAGTGACTTTTCCCCTCCAAACCATCCTACTTGCTGCTTTTTAATACCACCATTTTCATGTTGTTATTCTCCTGCTCATAAAGCTTTTGGTTTAGTGCCATCGAATGAAATCTAGATTCCTTAGCCTGGCATTCAAGGCCCACAGTGTGTCCTATCTTTTTAGTCTTATTTTCCTGAACATGATTGGTATTCTAACCTATTCTTTATTTCTCAAAAATGTGCTTTCTTCCCACTGTGGTATTAACAGCCATCCTTACTTGGCTTCCATTCCCTTTCTCTTTATTTAAATTCCACCTAATCTGTAAGACTCAAGTTGAAGTTCTCCACCTCCTGTGAAGTTTCGCCTGGGTTGTCTCTCCTCTGAACTCTGAGTACTTGCATGTCATTGGACAGTTAACCTTGTAGTACTCTGATACTTCTTGGGTTACAGTGAACTATGTCTCATCATTTTTTGCATTTAATACTTAAGTGGAATGTGCCTTCATATATATTGTTTTATCTGGTTCTTTTTTTAACAGCTAAGGACAAAGAGACCCAGTATCTGTTCTTTTTAACAACTGTTTTCTTATTATCCTAAATAAAATTCATAGATGATATAATGTACCTACAGACGTAGTTTTAAAAAAATCAACAGTAACCTTACTGTAGTATAAAGGAAAAATGAAAAAAATTTGTAACTTGTATTTCAGTTTTCAAATACTCAGCAAAAATTAGACTCTAGAAAGAAAAGTTCCTACAGATTTAAAACCCCTGAACTTTCCTGCTGTACTGTGTTGTACCGCCTTAAACAACTTAACAGGCCCAATCTTGATACTAATACGATTTATCTGAAGTTGCAAGTTATGAATAGCCTTAGTTCCTTTCCCATACAGCATGTGGTCAATACAGCCCAGCCTGTATTAAACTAAAATTAAATTTTACAAAATTTAAATTAAAAGTTACTGGGAGACAAAAGTACTACTTGTAAAGTGGTTAAAACACTTTATTATTACATATTTAGCCTCCTCTTATATGGTTCTTACTTGTTTAAAAAATGGTTCCAGAGGTTATGGCAATAATGTGATATGTTGACTGACTCTTTAATTTTAGGACTTTGATATTTTGTACAGTCCTGTTCATATATGTGACTTTATGTCACATAAACAGCTCAAAAGGATGAGTTGCCTGCAAATACTGAGAGAAGTCTTTACAAAGGAATCAGGTTGATTAGGTCTTTTATCTCTAAAGGTCAGATTGTTGCCTAGTGGTGACAAGAATTCTTTGTGTTTAGACTGTACTCCTGCCTCTCTGATTTTTTTCTTACACAAAAAAGACCCCTTGATAGAAGCCAATTATGTGTACAAATTAAACTACCAAGTCCAAACCTAGGTCTCCTGTGATCTTCTTAGTTTTTTAAAGTACTTGTTCCTTTAGTGGCAAAGGTTTACCAGAGAAGCCATCAGAAATGGTGCTAGATTGATAGAGAAAAACTCTTAAAGAGGAGTATTTATAGGTTCTTGGAAAGTTCTATCTGTGCAGTTCTGTAGTTTCTAAAAGCATGCTAAGGCCGGACTTGGCCCATTTTGCACAATTAAACATTCTAAAACCTGTGGTTGACTAAATAGTTCACATTGTAACAATTTAAAAAATAATGTATTGTCATGGCATTCCAACTTGTAGAGAAAAGTTGTGGGAGATCTAAGTGGCTTAACTTGATACTTAGGATATTTGTCATTGTAAAACTACTGTTTTTTTCTTTTGCAGATTTTCTTGTGAAACGTTCGGGTAGAAAAAGTTGTTGGGACAAACTTCATTTGGTAAGTTTGTCCCACTACCTCCTGCCCCCTACTATACTCTCTGCTGTTCTGAGGCAGCAAAAGGTAATTTACAGATGAATTTTCGGGGCCTGTTTTGTCTGTGGACATAATTATTTAGGTGAACCATTGTATGTTCACTTTAATGTTAAATCTCAATATTTGGTGGTTTGTTGTTTTTTTTTTCCCATTAGGACTCAAGCCAGATTACTTTTCCCATATATAATTGTGCCATAGTATAATATACTGTGCCTAGAAACTTGTATTTAAGTTGAGATTAAATGAGTTGTGGCCCTAATCTTTTGTTTAAAATAGTTATTAACATGATGTTCTTTTAAATTGAAACTTGATTCTTATTTTGAATTTTCTTAAATTGTTAAATCTGTGTGAAAATCAAGGCCTCATTACTAGCGTTAGTGGTACTAATGTGACGTTCAACTAGAAAATAACTCTAAAAAATTTGTTAGTCCTGTCCCCAGTGTGGATGTTAATCCCTGTCCTGTCCTTTTTTTCATAGACCTGTGTGGATCTGTTATTACCTAAGTCTTTATTACTGCCTCTTTTTTCTGCCATCTGTCTAATGGAGGAAATTATTATCTAACTTTATTGAAAAGAGAAGTTGCTGTTTTGGTTTTAAGTTTCTGGATCCAAATCATTCCCTTGTTCCAGAATCTTTAGCTTGGCATTGCCTCCAGATTAAGGATCAAGCTCCTTAGCATGGCATTTTAGGCTCTTTATAAGTGAGCTTTAAGCACATCTACTGCAACTAGGCACTCATTTCCCCCATGCATCTAGAACATCTTTTGCTGTAGCCACCCTGACCTACTTACTGTCCCTCAAATACTGTCCAATATCTTGCCTTTTTTTGGGTCTCATTCTTTGCTTGTGCTGTTCCTGTCCCCCCTTTGTCTCAAAATCTGTCTGGTTCAGCCATTAAAAGTGCGAGTGTTCCACAAAGCCTTACTTGAGTGCCCAGTTCAGAATCCATTTCTCTGTCTTTTGCATCCCCATGGAATTCTATTTCTACATCTCTTATCACACTCTGCCTTATTAGTTATGTTTGTCACCCCACAGGATTGTGAACATCTTGAAGGCAAGAACTATCTTCATGTTTCAATTTTCAGATCACGCAAACGTTCCCTGAGTCCTGGGATACTAGTGTCTTCTCAGTATAATTTCATTATAATTAGGATTTTTGTTTTTGTTGTGTGTGTTTGGTTAAGAATAAGGGAGAAGAATTAGATTCTTTTGTTCTAGTAGAGAAGAATTAGATTCTTTTGTTCTAGTAGAGATTAGTTATCATCTTGTTGATTCAGGATACTGTTTATTTCCATTCTATATAGGAAGGATTTATATAGTACATATAATGTGTCCTTGTAGTCCAAGTTGCTCAGTATCTCACTTGGCTGAGTTATTGTTGGCAAGTGTGAGTTTTAGTTACTGATTAGGGAATTGAGTAATTTCTTGTTAACAGGTGCCTGAAAGAATGAGATTCCATGTTAAGTAGGAAGATAAATGTCTTACTTCGGTAAAGATTTCTCAGAAGTCACATTCTGAGACTGACACTGGAGACCAGTGAAGCCTGCAGATCCGAACTGTCAAATTCTCATACATACATTAAGAAAAGAGAAATCATTTGACTTTGCTTCAAATAAGAATTTTACCCTTCATTTGGCCTAGCAGGGTGCATATTAGACCTTTGGAGAAGAAATGTAATCCTAAGGTATTACTTGACTCTTCAGTGTTTAATTTTTATTTTTTTAATTTTTAAAAAATATTTATTTATTTATTTTTGGCTGCGTTGGGTGGGTCTTCGTTGCTGTGCACAGGCTTTCTTTAGTTCTGTTAGGCGGGGGCTACTCTTCGTTGCAGTGTGCAGGCTTCTCATTGCGGTGGCTTCTCTTGTTGCTCTAGGCGCCTGGGCTCAGTAGTTGTGGCGCACGGGCTTAGTTGCTCCGCAGCATGTGGGATCTTCCCGGACCAGGGCTCAAACCCGTGTCCCTTGCATTGGCAGGCGGATTCTTAACCACTGCGCCACCAGGGAAGCCTGATGTTAGATTATTAAATTAATTTTGATACCAGGAAACATATTATTGGAATTAATATAATGTGGGTTCCAAATTAAAAGACTAAAGAGAGATGACAACTAGATCCAATGTGATCCTAGACTGGATCCTTTTATGGGGGGGGGGGGGAAGTCTCTGTAAAGGATGCAATTGGTTGACCAAATTGGAATATAAAAAGTAGATTAAAGTACTATATCAGTGTCAAGTTTCCTGAATTTGAAAACTAGTTCTGTGGTTATATAAGAGATTATTTTTGTTCTTATAAAGTATATATTGAAGTAGTAAGGGGTAAAGAAGTAGCATGACTTGCCTTAAAGGTCCCAAAGGTCATAGAGTTTAGTGAATGGCAGACTCAGGACTCCTGTCTCTTCTGCCCTCAGAACCATTGCTTTACATCCCTGATTATTTTTTTTGATGGCTTTATCTTCACACTCTGTCTTAGGTCAAGTGAAAAGCTTTTATGCAATATTATTTTGAATTTCCTTTTTAAAAATGTCTTTGTAGAAAAGTTTATTTTCCTAATTACAAGGGTAAAGTAATTCTAAAAGTATAAAAACAAAATCCCTATTCCCACTTTCTTCCTTAGAGTGGTAACCATTGTTAACAATCATTACATCATTTTTCTGTACATGTACAGACATGTTTCTGGATTAATACAAATAATGCTTATGCGTATTTTTATTTTAACCTTTCAAATTACAGAACATTAGAACTTCTACCAAGTTGATAACTATGAGTTAGTGAATTATAGTTTCATAAATGGAATTAGTATGTGTAGTCTTTGGCAATAATGATCCCCCCCACCAAGTGTGTATCTTTTCACCTAGTAAATTTATTTTTAAGAATCAGGGCTGCAGAAATAGTGACTTGTGCAGAGATATGGGCAAGGATGGTTATTGTGGCTATTTTGATTGTAATAGAAAAGTGAAAATAACCTAAATATCTCAGTAATTGATGAATTGTTAGGTTATGGTGTATCGGAATATAATGGAGTACTGAACTGCCATGTTGAAAGTATGTAGTGACACAGGAAGGATTTGGTGCATTGAGGGAAAATGTGCAGAACAATGAATACAGTATGATCCTCCCCCCTCATTTTTCGGGGGTAGATTATGTATGTCTTTGTATATAAATAAAGAAGTGTCCTGGACAGAATTATAAAATATTAACAGTAGTTGTAATTACGTGTAATTGAAGCAAAGGGCAGCAAAGAATGAGAAGGGAAGTTCTACTTATTTACTTAAAAAATAACAGATTTGAGATATAATTCATATATTATACTGTACATTTGACCCATTAACGTATACAGTTCAGTGGCTCAGTATATTCATTGTGCTGTGCAACCATCACTGCAGTCAATTTTAGAACATTTTATTACTTCAGAAAGAAGCTCTCCATACCCTTTAGCTATCACCCCCCTTACCTTCCACCTCCCCCAGATCTAAGTAGCTACTAATGCACTTCCTATCTCTATTAATTTCCCTGTTCCATTTCTGTGAAGTATGATATGTGGACTTTTGTGACCGGCTTCTTTTACTTGGTATAATGTATTCAAGGTTCATCTATATTGAAGCATGTATCAGTACTTCGTTCCTTTTAATTGGCTGATTAATACTCCATTTTGGGATATACAACATTTTGTTTATCCATTCATCCGTCAGTGGACATTTGGGTTGTTTCTGTCTTTTGACTGTCTTGAATAATGCTGCTATAAACATGTGTATACGAGTTTTTCTGTAGATGTGTTTTTGTCTCTCAGACAAAATTCCACTCTCTTTAGGAGTGGAATTGCTGGGTCAGGTGGTAGCTAGCTCTATGTTTAATTGTTTGAGGAACTGCTAGGCTGTTTTCCAAGGAGGCTGAACCATTTTACACTCCCACAAGCAGTATCTGGGGACAGTTGCTTGCTTTTTACACCTGTATTTTAAATTTTCTTAGAAGGAACATGCATTACTATTACAACTAAAAAATTAAGAAGTGTTAAACTACTTCTCTTAGGCTAACAGTAATGACTCAATTTCTTCCTTTTGGTGATAGTATAATTACCATTCTGGAACCCAAGTTTTGTGAGTCAGTTGTTGACTACTTTTTAATGATTGGCTATATCTGCTCTTTGTAATATTAATATTACAAGGACCTCCAGCAGCTTCGTGATTCATATTGGTTGCAGAGTACCCATGATCTTGGCTTTTTCTTATGAACTTGGAATTCCTATAGAAAGTTTTACCTTTCCTCAGATGTTTAAAGCAGCACCTCTTACTTTGAACTATGTTATCTGTTTTCTTATCTCCCCTCTTGCACCATAAATTCTTTAATCTTCCTTAGCCCCCACATCTAGGCCTTTACCTATTACTGTCAGTTATACTCTAAAATAACTTATATCCTTATGCTTTTATTCCATCTGCACTGCCTCCATTCTAAATCAAGCTACCATTTTCCTCCCTGTAATTGTCTCCTGATTCTCTTTATTCTTTTTGTTCTCTAATCCATTCACCACACAGTAATCAGAATTATTTTAAAATCAAATCATATCACTCGGCTGTTTAAAATCTGTCAATGAATTTTTGACACTTGGAATATAATCTGTTGCACTTGGAATATAATTTATACTCCTTACTATCTACATTATCCTCTTGTACATTTCTCCATCTTCAAGTTGGGCCACTCTTCTTTCTGGCTCAGTACATTTTAGCTATACTGGCTTCCTCTTTTTAATCCTTCAGAAATGCCAAAGTCTTTTCCTTGTCAGGAACACATGCTGTTTTCTGTACCAGAAACTGGCCTTGCTGCACAGAGAGGCCTTTTCTGACCACCTTATCTAAAGTAGGACTCCCATACCCCCACCCTCTCAGTCTCTGTCTCAGCATCCTGTTTGTTTCCTTTATCACATTGAGCACAATTTGTAATTATAATTATTTGTTTCTGTCTTCCACACTGGGATATGAGCTCCTTAGTGCAGGAACCAGCACAGTGTCATAGTGTTTGACACGTAGTTAGTTCTCAGGTAATTGTTGATTGACCAAAGTGCAGCACACCATTTTACAGTCTTTATTTGGTGTAGAAATGGAAGACATCAGGGACTTCCCTGGTGGTCCAGTGGCTAATAAGATTCTGCACTCCCAGTACAGGGGGCCCGGGTTTGATCCCTGGTCGGGGAGCTAAGATCCCACATGCCTCGCGGCCAAAAAACCAAAACATAAAACAGAAGCAATATTGTAATAAATTCAATAAAGACTTTAAGAATGGTCCACATCAAAAAAATAAAAGAAAAGGAAAGTAAAAACTTTGTGAAAATTTCAAATGTATAAAAGTAGAGAAAATAGGTTAATCTCCATTTACTTATTTCATTGGGCTTCAAAAGCTATCAACTCATGGGCCCATCCTGTTTCATAGATATATACTCCTACTCATTTTGCCTATTCCATGATATATTACTTCATGTGTACATATTTTAATTGTATATCTAAAAGAAACTTCTAAAAAGCCATAACCACAGAAACCTCCTAACCACTGTGACATTGTCAGTTATACAGAAAATTAATAAATAACATCAAATATTATATGGGCAGATTTCCCTAAATGTCTCAAATTATTTTCATACTTTGAATTAGGATCCAAGCAAAGTCCATATATTGCAATTGGTTGACATGTCACATCTCTTTTTTAATCTGAGTTTTCCTTTGATCTCTTCTGTCTTGCAGTTTAAAGAATTTGGGTTATTTTTATATTTTTATAGCTTTCTCTAGACTAGATCATTATGTTCATCCTATATTTCATTAGCAGTTGTAAAATGGTGATACTTATTTGTGTCTTTCCTTGTTTGTGTATTAGGTGAAATACTACCCCCATCAACTACTTGGTTGTACAGAGGTTCAGTTTATATAGGAAAAGCAAGATAAATACTAATTCTTTGCCTTTATTTACCAGTTTCAAAAATAAGAAGTTGCTTACTTAGCATTCCTCCAGTGGTGACCAATGAGAGGGAGAGAGAGAAATATTATGAACTTATAATTAAACATATTGAAATTCAATATATGGTGCTTATTATTTTTGCTCAAATTATTCCATTTTCACCAGTGATTCTGTTTAGATTGGCTCTGGAGTCCTTTTGATATACCCTTAGTAGTCTTTGATAGTTTCCTTGCTTTCCAATTTAATGTTCCAGGATCAACTTACACATTTTCTGTTCTAGACCTGTAATTGGCTATTTCTCAGGAGCCTTGTTGGCTCCTTTTGAAGTGAGAATTAGTATTTAGATACCATGGTCTAGATGCTTAGAATGCTCATTGCTGCTGGGTCAGTTCCATAACATTTTTGCAGTAAGATTATTTTTAGTATTTCATGAAGAGTTTGATTATATTCATACTCCTCACCTACACATCACATAAAACTTACCCTTTAAAAGCATACAGTTCAGGAGTTTTCAGTATGTTGTGCTAAACCACCACTAATCTGTTTTCTGTCTCTACCTAGATTTAAAATTCTGGGCAATTCATATAAATGAAATCGTACAATATGGTCTTTTGTGCCTGGCTTCTTTCAGTTAGTATTATGTTTTCAGAGTTCATCCGTATTGTATCATGCGTCAGTATTTTAGTCTTCTTTTATTGCTGGATAATATTCCATTGTGTGGATATACCACATTTTATTCTTTCATCATTTGATGGACATTTGGGTTGTTTCTGCTTCTTGGCTGTTATGAAGAATGCTGCTGTGAACATTAACACACAAGTTTTTGTGTGGATATGTTTTCAGTTCTCTTGGGTATATACCCAGGAATGGAGTTAATGACTCATATGGTGACTTTTAAAGGAACTGCTAAACCATTTTCTACAGCAGTGCATGAAGGTTTCAAGTTCTCCATATTCCACTACCTTTTTTATGTTAATATCTTCATCACTGGAGTTGCACTTTGTTATCTGTTTTGCAAAACTTCAAATCCACTTCTTTTTTTTTTTTTTAATTAATTTTATTTTATTTATATTTATTATTTTTGGCTGTGTTGGGTCTTCGTTTCTGTGCGAGGGCTTTCTTTAGTTGCGGCAAGTGGGGGCCACTCTTCATCGCGGTGCGCGGGCCTTTCACTGTCGTGGCCTCTCTTGTTGTGGGGCACAGGCTCCAGACGCGCAGGCTCAGTAGTTGTGGCTCACGGGCCTAGTTGCTCCGCGGCATGTGGGATCTTCCCAGACCAGGGCTCGAACCCGTGTCCCCTGCATTGGCAGGCAGACTCTCAACCACTGCGCCACCAGGGAAGCCCCACTTCTTTTTGAGTTATTTAAAATATAGCAGTTTGAATATATATATGATACTGTCATTAGACATTTAATTCTAAAACACAAATATCTTTTGCACAACATTAGGACAGTTTAAAAATAAAATTCATCCAGTAGGTGTTTCTTTTTAAAGTGATCTTTAAGAGATTTTTTTCTAATAAGTTCATACCCTCAGGAATAATTTCTTTACCTTTCCTCCTTTCCTTTTTAATTAATTCCAACAGGTGGCCTCTTTACATACCCTTGCCACCTCATCTAAAACAGCACTTCTTTGTTACTCCTTATCCCTAAACCCTGCTTTATTTTCTTTGTAACACTTACCAGCTACCTAATATAAACATGTCTATTTATTTGTTTCTAGTGGGGAAGGCAGGCAGTAAAATTTTTATTTTATTTCATTTTTTAAATTTATTTTTGGCTGCGTTGGGTCTTCGTTGCTGTGCACAGGCTTTCTCTAGTTGAGATGAGCGGCGCTACTCTTTTTGCGGTGCACAGGCTTCTCATCATGGTGGCTTCTCCTGTTGGCGGAGCACAGGCTCTAGGCGTGCGGGCTTCAGTAGTTGCAGCACGTGGACTCAGTGGTTGTGGCGCACGGGCTTAGTTGCTCCGTGGCATGTGGGATCTTCCTGGACTAGGGATCGAACCCGTGTCCCCTGCATTGGCAGGCGGATTCTTTTATTTATTTATTTATTTTGGCTGCATTGGGTCGTCTTTGCTGCGCGCGGGCCCCCTCCAGCCGCGGCGAGCAGGGGCCACCCCGCGCCGCGGTGTGCGGGCTTCTCACTGCGGTGGTCTCTCTTGCCGCGGAGCGCAGGCTCTAGGCACATGGGCCTCAGCAGCTGCAGCACACGGGCTCAGTAGCTGTGGCGCAAGGGCCCAGCTGCCCCAAGGCACGTGGGAGCTTCCCAGACCAGGGATCGAACCCATGTCCCCTGCAGTGGCAGGCGGACTCTCAACCACTGCGCCACCAGGGAAGTCCCAGGCATTAAAATTAAGCTCCATGACTTTTTGGTTACAGTTGTCTCCCCTAGATCTAGAGCAGTGCCTGGGATATATTAGGTGTTGAATAAATATTTATTGAAATGAATGAATAAATGAGAATTTTATGCCAATCTGTGTTCTTGAGCTAGGTTATATCACAAAGACTTGTTTTAGGTTTGAATAATGGTAAGAATGATGACTCTGAGTTGATTTGTTACTAAACCACTTGGTTCTTCCTCATCCTTCTAGCCTCTGAACAATGGAGTACCCCAAACCACCACTTGGTCCTCTTAGTTTCTCCATCTGTACTTGCCCCAGAATTTACTAGCTTTAATGCCATCCACACACTTATGCCTCCCACATTTATGTTACTATCTCTAGCTTCCATCTTCTTCATCTCCAAGCTAGTTTGTTCAGCTTTTACTTGGTGTCTTCAACAGGATATCTGTTAGACATCTCAAATATAACGTGTCTAAAACGGAACCTTTGATTCCCTGTTCTCCCTCCTGTACCTCTGCACAGAGTGGGTAATCCATTTTCTGATGTTTTCCCTCATCAGTAAATGGGAAATCCTTGCTTCTAGATGCTGAAGCCAGAAAGTGTGACTTCTTTTATTTAATGAATTAGCTCAAATCCTGTGGGTGGTAATTTCAAAATATATCCAGAATCCAGCAATGTCTCACCATTTCCATCACTACTTCTTATGGTGATTATTTCCTTCTGACAGGTCTTCCTGTTTCCTCCTATGCTCCCTCAGCTCCCCCAACAATCTAGTCTGTTCCCACCCTATAGCCAGAGCCATCCTTTAAGTCACCTCATGTCACTCCTCTGTTGATAACTGCACAAGGCTCCACATGTTCTGGGCCCTGCTGCTTCTTTGATGTCCTCTGTTCCCTCACTTTCACTGCTCACAAAGAGTTTACTTTGAATATTGAATGCCAGACTGCCTAAAATACCCTATATTCATGGAAGTTTAGTGAACTAGAAATGGTGGCTTTGCATGAAATGTATCTATTTTTTTTAATAAAAAGCTACTTATTAGAGATGATAGTGTTCTTACTAGCCTGTCTTTGAGTTTCTTGTTAGGTATTCCTCCCCCACTCTTATAGTTGTTTCTGAAAACCAGGTAAAGGTATTAGTGCAGTTTATGTGAGTTTTCAGTGAGCATAGGATATTGGGGCAAAAGGCAGTTTTTTCATATTTTTTTACTAAGCCAGTTTGGTTCCCACAGATGGGGAGATCCATTTTGAATTTACAGATAACCACAAAAACATACTGTAATATTACAAGAATATTGTTTTTGCATTTGCAGGTCAGTTTTAGTTATTGCTTTATTATTTTCATCTAAGGTTTGTAATATTTTTTGTATTGCTATCAACATTCAGAACATGAGCCTTTGCTACTTTTTTGCTCAAATAGTTTACGACCAGGAGGATTTTCACAAGGGAGTTAAGGAGTTTGGATTTGACTAGTGGGGATTGGCTGGGTGATATTCAGCTTTTCCTTGGCTGACTCTGTTCAGGTCTTTTTTTAAAAAATTTTTTTTTTAAAGATTTATTTATTGATTGATTGATTGATTGCTATGTTGGGTCTTCGTTTCTGTGCTAGGGCTTTCTGTAGTTGCGGCAAGCGGGGGCCACTCTTCATCGCAGTGCGCGGGCCTCTCACTATCGTGGCCTCTCTTGTTGCGGAGCACAGGCTCCAGACGCGCAGGCTCAGTAGTTGTGGCTCACGGGCCTAGTTGCTCCGCGGCATGTGGGATCTTCCCAGACCAGGGCGCGAACCCGTGTCCCCTGCATTAGCAGGCAGATTCTCAACCACTGCGCCACCAGGGAAGCCCCTGGTCAGGTGTTTAGGTCCTTGTATATGCAGTTTCTTTAATTACGGTATGGCCAAATGGGGTTGGGGGATGTGTGTGTGGGAATTGGCAATTTTGTCCTTCTTTTTTTTTTTCTTTTTCAAGATCCAGGCATAAAGGAAAGAAAAGCCTTGCCAAGATACCAAAGAAAGGACGGGGATCTCTCCTCCTAATCTGGGCCTCCTGTCATGGTAAGTACTAAGAAATAACAAGAAAATTGAACTTGAACTCTGTCCTGACAATTAAGTGAATACTAATAAGTTCATAGTTACCCATTTTTGTTATTGTGAGAAATCATTTCACTTTTTCTTTCCCAGAACTCTCTTGTCTATTTTCTTTTATTGTTTACTTAGTAGTAATAATTTTAGAATATTGTAGTGTCTTAGAGCAGTTTTGCTTCTATTAACTTTAATCCTGTGAGTTAGATATTGTCTCTTTTCAGTCAGATAGTAAATGGAGTCAAGACTAAAACCCATGTTTCTTGGACTACTTCAGGGTTCTTATTCCTTTTCTAGGAAGGAAGGTATCGTGAAAAGCTTTTCTCTGTGTGTGTGTTTGTGTGTGTGTGTGCGCACACGCGCGCGCATGTGTGTGTTTTGTTGTGTATAGGAGAATTATATGGTCATACACATATTCTTTATGAATTTACTTTTCTGGATAGAAGCAATTCCCTGTCTTCCCTGTCCTGTCTCTTTAAGGCATTATTTTTATCCCAGAGAAGATGAAGTAGCTCTCTGCACACTCCCTACGTACGTCTTTGACTAAAATGAGTGTATTTCAGTGACTTGTGGGCCATTTAGGACTCAGTTCAGGCAGAGATGATGGAGCAATGAGCCAACCACATTTCTGTCAATCCTGAGAACACGTAAACCGTGCTCCAAGGCTTAAAAAAGAAATGGTCCTCTATAATATTGTCCCGCTTCTATCTTGGTGATGTTTTCTAGAACCAAACTCTGTCTCATGCTGGTGCACAAAGAAGGAATTGAAAAGGCCATGTTAATTTCAAGCTTCATTAGGAACATGGGTGGAAAATGCTTTTCAAAATTAAAAACAAACTAAAACAAAACAGAAAAACTAGTTGTATAGAAGTGTCATATTAAAATGACGACAAAGGTAACTGCTCTCATCTTAAATCTTTGCCAGTTTTTTCTTAGTTTGTGGGCATAACAACTTTCTAATGTATCCTATACCCAAACACTGATGAGCTTTTCTTTAGACTATATTTTATTTTATTGGTTTTCACGAGTTTTTAATGAACTGAAAAAGTGTTTGCCTAATATTTTATGGTATGTATGCCAATGCTAATGAATAGCAGATGGTGGGCTTATGAAAGCAGCTCTGTTCTGTACTGAGGGGTTGTCCTTCATTGTGTACCACATAGCTACAATGGTGTGGTCCTCATTCTGGTGCTGCTGGGGTCTCTGGTGCCCTGCAGACAGTCTTCCTGGTGCGCTCTGGAGATACTTGTGTGTGCAGTATTTGGGGAGCAGTATGACCGTGGGTCTTTTTTTAAAAATCTGTCATAAAGTAGCATTACAACAAGTTTTTACAAGTACTTATTTACAACTCTTCCACCAAAACCCATGGTTGTGTTCCTTTCTAACTAGTTTATGTCCATATGTATATTTTATGTAGTTGGAATTAAAACATAATTATTTTGCTTATTTCACTAAATGAATTAAACATTTTCCCTTGTTGACTCATTGGATTCCTAATGATTTTTTACTAGCTACATATCATTTTGCAAGTTGTTGAATCATTGATTTAAGTAATATTAATTAATATTTTGTTTTAGAATTTTGGTTCTGTGTCCTTAATCCTTATTTTTTGTATAGAGAATTCAGAAGTACTGGTTTTTCTTTCTTTTTTTAGTGTATACTTCTATACTAATTTGAGTAACATCGTCATACTTTTAAAAGTTCTTAAATGAGATTGAGGTTTTTTTGGGGAGGTTAAGCATTAGGAAGATGTTCTCATGTTTCATTATGGAAAATCTCAAGCCTGTGCAAATCGAGAATAGTATGATGAACCCTCATATATGCATCAACCAGCTGCAATAATCATCAGTTCATGGCCACACTTGTTTCTTCTGACTCCCTCACCCCGGCCTCTTTGGATTATTTTGAAACAGATCACAAACATTATATCAAGGGAAATTTATTTTTGATGGCCTTTAATACCAGTCTTAAGAATGATGAATTGACAGACTGACAATCACTTTAACTTTTACATTTGTCAAATGTTCCTACAGATATTTCACTCTTAAGTATAGTTTTTTTTTTTTATCCTGGAAGGCTGTATATAAATTTAGTTTATAGGCATTTCCACTGGTCAGCCTCTACTCGCCATGTTCTTTAAATATTTATCTCTAATATTGACTTCTGAGATACAGACTTAAGTCTCTTACCTGCATAGTTTAGTGAATAGCAGAAATTAGCCTGGAACTGTGGTGACTGATCCCTTTTCAAGATTTTATAGGTGACCCCATATGGCGCTGGTGGATATTAAGTACCACCAGATTCCACAATGCCTGGTGTTCCTCAGCAATAGCAGGAAATTGACCATGTGGAATACATTCTCCTACTAATAAACTACCGCTTAATAAGCTAGCCTAGGAGAAATTTGTTTTCAAGCCTCTTATCAGGCTAACACTTGACAGACTTTTTCTTTTTTCTTTTTTTTTTTTTTAGTACATTTATTTATTTATTTATGGCTGTGTTGGGTCTTTGTTGCTGCGCACGAGCTTTCTCTAGTTGCAGTGAGCGGGGGCTACTCTTCATTGTGGTGGCTTCTCTTGTTGCAGAGCATGGGCTCTAGACACGCGGGCTTCAGTAGTTGTGGCACACGGGCTCAGTAGTTGTGGCTTGTGGGCCTCTAGAGCGCAGGCTCAGTAGTTGTGGCGCACGGGCTTAGTTGCTCCGCGGCATGTGGGATCTTCCCGGACCAGGGTTTGAACCCGTGTCCCCTGCATTGGCAGGCGGATTCTTAGCCACTGTGCCACCAGGGAAGTCCCCAGACTTTTTCTTCCTTGCCTTTTGTCTCCTTCCAGCTCTTCCTCCATCAGCCATCTCAAGTTTGTCCTCCCTTTTACATATGAAACTCAGAAACTGTAATAAATTAGGCAGTTGATTCAGCTTATGCTTAGCCAAGTAATATTTTTACCATTCTTCTTGGAAAGTCTATGAAGAGTTTATCCTAATCCTTGGGGATTAAATGCATTTTTATGTATTGTGTTGGCCATAAAGTTCATTCGGATTTTTCTGTAAGAGCGTGTGGAAAAATCCGAACGAACTTTTTGGCCAGCCCAATGTAAGGGGGAAAATCAGTCCAGAAACTGTACAGGTAACGTGAACGGAGACAGTCTTATTAAAAAAGCATTTATTTTATTTGACTGTGAAATATTATTTCTTTATGCTCATCTTGTTTGCCAAATTCTCAATTCTCTTATGCTGAAAATCATTTGTTCCATTTTCAGTTTTCGGTAACTGCTTTGGTTATATACATTGGCCTGGATTAGCCCCCAAGTAAATGTGCCAGCAAGAATGAATTGATAAATGGCTTCTCTAGTTTTTTTTTTTTTTTTTTAAGCCTGCTATATTATTTCAGTTCTATGCTATTTAGAGGTCAGTAAAAATCTAGTCTGGGAATCACTTAAATAATGATCTGTCAAATGATCTTGAAGAGAATAAAAGTTTAGGCCTTATATAGTTAGGTGAGTTTAAAAAGTTAATGTGATGCTGAGAAAGCATGTTTACAGTGTACTTTTATGTAATAATTTTTAAAAGCCCTCCCCCCATATTTCATAGCTTTTCCTGCCTATCCCCTATTGGTTTATGAGAAAAACTTCCTAAATTCAAGTTTTCTCATATCTTTTCTCTTTAGTGCTGAGTGTAAATACTCAGTGTTCTTTAAGTCAAGAACTACCTCTTAAGAATGGAAATAGAATTGGTTAAAAGAAAAAAAGGTAACATTTATAGGAAAATTGAGTTCCTTTCAAATATGACTATGTCCCTTATTCCTTCACCCAATCATTGACCTCAGAGGAAATGAGTGGAAAGGAATAAAATGGAACAGATTGACACAAAACTCTTCATATAACAAGTTATTTTGGTGTTTATAGAAGTGGAGTCATTCTTTGTACACCCTAGGTAATTATATTTCTGGAGGCTCCAAGCCATGTCATATCAACCTTACTAAAACACACCAACTTCATTAAACTTTTATTTATTTATTGCTATAAATAACTGAATAGATTTGTATACTTTTGCTTTTGAAATTATTTGATTATCAGCTACGATTTCTTGACAGTCATGGTGAATACTTAGCAGTGTCACTTCCCTAGGACTGCTAAGTATATGACAAGTTTTATATTTTTTGGTAGCATTTTATGAACCATTTATAAAGTTGTTACAGTTTTATTTTTAGAATTTGAAGCTGCTAATTTCTTTATACATTTTAAGTATCAAACTTTTTAAAAGTTTGTGCCTCAAGATAAAACCTGTGCCTCAAGATAAAATGGCCCCTTAGAGGGGTTGGAATGGGCCCAGTCAGCTAGAGTAGCAAAGATACGGTTTTATGGGTAGTAGCTGAGTGAGTGAGTGTTGTTGAAGTCTCTGTATGGCTGTTCGTTTCATCACTAGGAGACTGGTTTTATAGAAAGCCTGACTTCAGATTAAACAGCTTTAATTGGTACAGTCAGTGGTACCACATCCATGGAGTCCCAGATTAATCGGGGAAAATTACAGAAAGTTCCAAAAAGCAACACCTGAATGTGCTGTGTACCAGCAACTATTTACATAGCATTTACTTTACATTAGGTTTTATAAGTAATCTAGAGGTGATTTAAAGTATACTGGAGGATGAGCATAGGTTATATGCAAATACTGTATACCTTTTTTATATAAGGGATTTGAGTATCCATGGGAGGGCTGTGTGTCCTGGAACCTATCCCCCTCAGATACTGAAGGACGAATGTATTTAGTAGTGGATTATAGTAGAGCAGCAATTCTCAAAGTCTTTGGTCTGAGGAGCTCTTTTTACATTCTTGACTTATTGAGGGCCCCAAAGAGCTTTTGTTTATGTAGGGTGTGTCTGTCTGTATTTACTGTATTAGAAGTTAAAGCTGAGAAATCTTTAAAATGTTCATTAATTCATTTAAAAATAACAATAACCAATTAAATGTTACCATAACATTTTTTATGAAAATTAACTTTTTCCTCATCCGACAATAATTAATGTAAAAGAGTAGCATTGATTTTTACAGTTTTTAAAAAATGTTTGGCTTAATAGATGATAGCTGGATTCTCATACCTACTTCTACATCCAATTTGTTACAGTATGTGTTTTTGAAATAAATGAAGTAAATCCAGCCTCACAGAGATACATAGTTAGAAAAAGGAAGAGTATTTTAATAGTTTTTCCAGGTAGTTGTGTGTATTCTTCTATTATACTACATCAGAACTTGACAAGTATCAGTTCTTTTTTATAAATTTATTTATTTATTTATTTATTTTTAGCTGCATTGGGTCTTTGCTGTGCACGGGCTTTCTCTAGTTGTGGCGAGCGGGGGCTACTCTTCGTTGTGGTGCATGGGCTTATGATCGCGGTGGCTTCTCTTGCTGCGGAGCACCGGCTCTAGGCGTGCGGGCTTCAGTAGCTGTGGCTCTCCGGCTCTAGAGCGCAGGCTCAGTAGTTGTGGCCCATGGGCTTAGTTGCTCCACGGCATGTGGAATCTTCCCAGACCAGGGCTCAAACCCGTGTCTCCTGCCTTGGCAGGCGGATTCTTAACCACTGCGCCACCAGGGAAGCCCCGACAAGTATCAGTTCTTTGAAGGTTAGTTGCAGTGTGGAATCTGAAGCCATATCAGTGAACTTTTTGTATTATGTTAAAACCATAGGTCTGTCTTGCACTTTAAATTAACCTTTTATCCATGCATAATTTTGTAACATCAAGAATAGGTCATTTTGAAAATAATGAGGAATGAGAAAATAACGAGTAATGCAGATCTTCCAAATGTAGACATACTTCGCGATAAAATTTCTTTAAAAAATCACCCTTGGGGACTTCCCTGGTGGAGCAGTGGTTAAAAATCCGCCTGCCAATTCAGGGGATATGGGTTTGATCCCTGGTCTGGGAAGTTCCCACATGCCGCAGAGCAGTTAAGCCTGTGTGTCACAACTCCTGAGCCTGTGCTCTAGAGCCCGTGAGCCACAACTACTGAGCCCGGGTGCCACGACTACTGAAGCCCGCGCGCCTAGAGCCCATGCTCCACAACAGGAGAAGCCACCACAATGAGAAGCCCGCGCACCGCAACAAAGAGTAGCCCCCACTCTCCGCAACTAGAGAGAAAGCCCGCATGCAGCAATGCAGACAAAAACAAACAAAAAACCTTGAGTATTGTTTGTTTATAGATAGGATTTTTCTTTCTTTGAGATTAAAAAATTGTTAGAAGTGTGATAAGTAGCATGTGTGGAAATGTCCAGTAACTAGTGGTTGTATTTCTCACTGGTGCTGTCAGTTTAACATGATACGGTTTTGCTCATATAAAATTTGCTGTGTAAACAGATTCCATCATAATATACAGTCAGACTTTCCAACAGATTGCTTTTTTCCCCCTGCCCTGGTCTTCCTATACCATAAAAATTCATAATGTAAAAGACTACTTTTTAATATAAATTATAATTAGTTCAATTCAGGTGCCATTTAGATTATAATTTATTGCTTCTTTGAAATTGCCTTAATGGAAATAAATCTAATTTGTAATATAAAGCAGATTATGCTAGGGGTAGTGGTTCACACATGTTTTCAGTTTGAGAATTCACTTCTTAAGTTTACATTAAAAAGAAAAAAACTTTCTGTTATGGAAAGTTCACATATAACCAAAGTAGACACAGCGGTATAGTGAACTCTCACTTAAAAGTTGCATGAATTATCCCTCATGGACAGTTCTGTTTCATTTATGCCCCATTCCCTTCCCTCTCCAGTTATTTTGAAGCAAATTCCAGATGTGAGTCACATCATTTCATTTTTATATAATGCACAATGTATCTTTCAAAAATAAGAATTGAAGGTTATAACTTAAGAGAAAACAGCCACTGTATCTTGGTTTCTCCTAAAAGTAATATACTAACAACTTATTAGTGCTTAATAGAAATGTTCTTAACTTCTTTGACTTTTTTTTTTTGGCATTGGTGTGTTCTCCGTCTAAAGGCGCCGAATGTATTAGATGGAACACTTTTGGGGGTGAATATTTTTTCATTGAGCTTTCTGCCAGTTCACCTTGGTCACTGGACTCTCACTGTTATTATGCTCCTAGACATGGCAGAAAAACCCAATATGGATGAGTAGGAGCTTTGAAATTATTTAAACATTTGGGTTTTTCCAGGATGAAGAGACTCAGCACAGCCTTGAGTGCATCCAGGCCAATCAGATCTTTCCCAGGAAGCAGCTGATCCGGGAGGATGAGAATCTTCAGGTAATTTCAGGCCACTTTTGATTGTGAAATAAGTATTAAGCATCATAGTAACAATGTAGCAGAGCTAATGGATTGAAGTAATGTACTATATATAGGAAAATATGTATTAGAAAAATATATATTTTCCTCAGCCATACACATAATAGAAATGTAAGCTGGAAAACATCTCTCCTTTTAGAAAGACTTTTTTTCCTGAGAATTCACTGAGATGATCATCTCTGTGTCATTCCTTCTGTAGTCTAGAATATGAATAACTAGGTTTTATGAATCTTGAATGTTGTGGGTATAAACCCATCCTCTTTAGGTCCCTTACCCATTTATGTACTGTTTTTGAGTGACAGTGTTTATCATCCATTCACCTGACCCATGTTTGAACACTTTGCTTTACTGCTTCAAAACTCTGAAGGGTTTCTTCTTCCATTTTGAAGGTTCCTTTCCTTGAACTTCATGGAGAGAGCACAGAGTATGTGGGCCGTGCTGAGGATGCCATCATTGCCCTTTCTAATTACAGACTTCACATCAAGTTCAAGGAGTCTCTTGTTAATGTAAGTGTTTCTCAACTGTTCTCCCACTAAAGTAGATGGAGAAAGGAAGTATTCAATAAAAAAACTTGTTAATGTTCTCAAAGAGAGGAGTGTTATATGGGGTTTGGTTTGAAAACCTTGTGTGCTCTGCTTTTCTCTTACTTAATTTAAGCACTCAGGGACACTAGGTTAGCAAGCAACTCTTGTGCTTGATTTAAAATGATACATGTAGTTGTCAGCTAAGGTGTCCATTGTCTAGTAACACTGCATGATTCGCAGTAGGTAATGATGTACCATTAAGCTTTGTAAGGTTGCAAAGGCTGTGTAGGCTTTTATTCCTCAATTTTTAGTAGTTGCTGACTGCCTCAGTTGAGAGAATTTCCTGGACCTTAATGTCAAATGTTGAGTTGTACTTTGAGCTCAGTGCAGACTTCTGTTATAGGATGAAGTTATTCTAATGGCTCCTTAGTGGTATAAGTATAGATGTCAAGTACAGTGTGTATTTGCATAATGGACTATACATTGCTGAAGAGAAGGAAGGCTCTCAATTTTCGAGTGCATTTACCCTTTTCAATTATGAGGGTATTCTCAGTGAACTGGTTCTTCCAGCACACTTGCCATCATTAATAGTTTTCAATAAACGTGCCTTTCACCGCAAAAATGTGAAGGTTCATGTATTTTAACCAAATGAATGCCTTCTTCCTTCCTCACTGGACCGTATTGTGGCTTTCTGCACTTTGGTTCTAGCACAAAGAAGTGTATTATGACATCTTATAAAAGCTCAGGACTGTACTTTCATTCAGATTGTGTGTTTTGGGGTTCATTTGGGGATTCTTAGAAAAAGTTTACTCAGCCATCCGGAAGTTACCCAATTCCTTCATCATATTTTTCCCTTGTCAAGACTCAAATGGCTGACATTTTCTTTGTGGTTGGCATTTATTATTTTAGTATTTATTATTATTCTTTGTAGTTAAGCATTTACATCCAGGAATCATTGTGGCCTGAATTCCTCCTGGTTTCTAGATTTGGGCTATGATCATATCTGTTATGTTAGTTTTCTGCCTATCAGCTAAAATACACACTGGATTCATCAAGGAAAGAGGCATGTTGTGCTTTCTTACCATATAGCACTGTATTCAGAAGGGCCCATTTGGAATTGGGTGGCCGTGATAGGAGGGGACAGGATTGAATCTCCTATAACATTCCAGCAACCAGGAGTTTCCTACCAGCTACTGTGGAAATAATGACAGTAATAATTAGTAGAATTGCCCAATTTAATTTTGTGTTTAAACTGTGTTTAAATGTCTAGAATTGATGGAATTGTAATTAAATTGCATGTAGAGATAATTTAGTTTCATATCATTGCATTTTTCCATACAGTCCTCTGTCTCTCAGCTTTTTGGTTTATGGCGAAGTATTTCAGAGACTATTTTTAGATCTATTTGGGAATATGGTCTATTGGAGAGAAAGCATGGATTTGATCATGTCATTCACCAGCCTGAAGCCCTTCAGTGTTTCTTAACTACTTCTAAGATGAAATTACTTAGCATGGTATGATCCTTGGTCCCTGACAGCTTTTCTGTATCCCTCTTTTTCCCCTTCTTCCTTTTGTATTGGTAAAACCACCCTCCTTGGAATCTCAGACATACTTTACACCTCTGAGTTCTCTCTTCTCCTACCCAGGGAACTTCTCTTCATCTGTCAAAACCCAGTTCAGGTGATAAATTCTGCTGTGAAGCCTTTCTCAATCCCAGTTCCCTCCCTGACAGTTTATTACCCTCTCTTCTGGCTTCTTCTGTATCTTGAACATACCTTTACAACATTTACCAGATATGCTGTAATTTTTTGTTTATTCATCTTTGTATCTTCAGAATCCAACATGTTTACTGGTGCCATGGTATTCAGTAAATACTAAAGTGAATTGAAGTTAATAGGGGTTTGAAATTGATATTAGACCATTTTTAAACCCCCTTTGGGTTTAAAGTTCATTTTAAAACATACTTCTGTGTAAATACGCCTGTGTCATCTTGTCTCTTAACAGTAGCTGTATGAGTAGGTTGTTTACTGGAATTGTTGGTCCCCCATTGTGACTGAGACACAGTGCTTAAGAAAACTTACCCCTGTTCTTACTTTTGACCCATTTCTTCACCTAAAAGTGCTTTCCATTTAGCATTATAACCCTCTAAGGCATAGAGCCTGCATGTCACGTTTTAAAAAGCCCAAGATAATGGTTTTGCACAGAAAAATGGTTGTGCAAAAGTATTTTGGCGTTGCAGTGACTTTAAACATTTCAGATTGAGAGCGACTAGGACTTCTTCATACAAATAAGTTAATCACATCACAGTTAGTGCTAAGGTTCCTAAAACCTGTGGTTACTCCAGGAAACGGTGGCTCCTCCTACACTAGGTCCTCCCTCAGCAGATGAGTATTTCAGTAAAATCTGTGAGATTAAGAGACCTCCCCCTTTAAAGGTTATTATATCTAAATCAAACATAAATCAACCATCACCCAGATGTGCCAGTATATATTGTGACATGCTCCAGTTCGCATCATTTTGTATGCTTTTAAATCAACACACATCATTTTGTATGCTTTTGAATCAACACATTTAGCACTTTAGAAAATGACTTACTACTATCAAGCTTTAAATAGCTACCTGATAATCATATATTCTCTGTTAATTTCACAGCAGCACTGAGATACATCATTACTTTAATGCACACACATTCACTGGGTATCAAGTTTCCAGTTTCTAGGGTAAAGAACCTCTGTAGTACAGTTCAGTTGTATTTAAGGTACGAATTGCTCCCATTCTCTGCTTTTCCCAAACTGTATTTTTACATATGTACAGGTATTTGCTCAACTAATTTATAAACAAGTAAGTGTTCAAGTGGAGTTCATGAAATTTTTAAACAATTCTTGTTGTGTAATTCAATAGACCACCTCTCAATCTGCTGCTTCTGCAATCCCAGTAAGTAGCATGAGAATTCTAGGCGGTTGTTGCACCTGTGCTTGGAACAAACTGGTTTTGAGTGTCAGATGCTCACCTTGCATATCAGCAAAGTGTGTCATCTCTGCATGAGTCCCTTCCCTCATATTAGACAAAGTTCAAGTGGTTTCCTATATGAGGACAATTTGTGCGGTGGGGATAAAGCCACACAGTTTAAACATAAGCGGGTGGAATTGTGACCTTCAAAAAATGTAAACTGAATTTCAACCAGAAATAATTTGTAAAGTCAACATGAGTATTTAAAAGGACATTAAAACTCCATTTCCAGACTGCTCTGTTAATGCTTCTTAGGAACAAGCTGGAAGTATACTTGGGAACACTTTCTTTAGCATTTTCCTAGATTCTTTCCATTGCCTAACTATTGTACATCAAAAATCTTCATTCCCCAAGCATCAAAAGGAGGTTATTGTTAACAATGCACTTTGGCCTTAGCATTCATAAATCAGAAGAGGCTTCTGAAACCAGTGCTGGAAGAGTATCTTGAAATACCACAGGTGAGCAATAAAGAGTTTGGGTCTTTAACCTGTGACAGTCTTCTTCCTCTGACTGGTTTTTAAGTCATAAGAGTTAGAGCCCAGATATTCCGGTGTGTTACAGATTTTAGGTTAAGACTCATTACATTATTTTTTACTCTGCTACTGCCAGTTTTACTTCACATGTGTATGCAAGATTAGTACTTCCCATTCATGCTATAAAAAGGGCATTTGTTTTTAAAAGGTATACATTATCCCACTTTTAAATTCTGGTGCTTAAAAAATAATTCACACACACACCCCCACCCACCCAGAATGAATTATGGTAAATATAGTAGGATATGATGATATAAAATTCCCTCTGGAATGACACAGTACTGTGGGTCTTTTATACTTGTGCATGTCTATTAAATTTTTAAACTGCCGCTCTTCTGCTTTTTTGGATTGATGCTCTTATGAGTTTTGGTGTACATGATATAACTTTTGACCTTTTGAGGAATTGATTAACAGCACTGAGTGTGTTTGATGTATTTTGCGCATGAGTTTGGTGGGTTTTATAAGAGGAAAAACACTGTAATGGGAGATAGAATTGCCTGGGAGGTAGAAGGCAGAGGAGAAAGGAGCAAAAAGAAAATGAGATGCTACAAAACACTGAATCAGTGGGTAAGAGAGGATTTGAATGTGACTTTAGATTTCTTCGAATTGCCTCTAAGGAATCTTGGTTTACATTCTGTTTTCCTCTTGAAGATCCCTGGTGAAGAGGCTACTACTTAATTGTGAAAGAAAAACTAAAGTAGAGCTCACACAGAAGGGAAGGGCATCTTAGAGGAAGAAAGAAAGGAGTACCATATGTAATGGAAGGACCCTGAGCTAGAGGACAGCCATGGATTCTGGTCCTGACTTGCCACTAGCTTTAGTGTAGTGGCTTAACCTTCCTGGGCTATAAAATGGTCTGGCTCTTGTGCCTGTAATTCTTTGTTATGAGGTTGAATATTGGGTATGTCTAGTTACGGAAATGGTAAGAGATCCTCCTAATATGTGATGAAAGTTGAGAAACCTAAATCAGTGAACTTGCCTTTAAAAAAGTACAGAACCTTATTATGTTTTGGTTGGGTGTATGAAGAGGAAAAGAAGCCTATCTCTGCCTTTTTAGAAGAGGAGGCAGTCTGGGGGCAGGGGTGCATTGAAGAGTAACATTGAGGTGAAACGGGAAGAAAAAAGGGAGATACTCATTTGATATAAAATCACGTATTTCTCTTTTAGGTCCTTGTTCTTGCTGCATATTAAACTTCCTTGCATATGACAATCTGCATGATTATTAAAATCTGTTTTCTGTGTCTATGACTTGAGTACACATGGTTGTTTCTGGTGACTTGCTAGTATCTGTATACTAGCAACCAACATTTTTATCCTTATTCCTTAAATTTGCAGTGTTAAAATACATGAAAATTTGTATATTGAAAGCATTTAGGTAGCAGGTGTTTTGCATGCTCTGAGGTGTTGCATATTTGTATTTTGGAAGTCTGGACATAGGCTCTTGGGCTCTAGTCCAATAGTAGGGATGTAAAACTTACCTGTTCTTTGTAGCAAAATAGCACAGACTGGTCCACTCCCTCCAGCAGCTGCTAATAGCGTTAGTTGGTTTTCAAGTTTTCTAGCTATAAGGAAAGGTGATAGAAGGGGATCTGGGATGCCAGTGACTGCTGAGAGAGCACGTGGATTTGTAAAGCTCACTTCTCACTCTACCCCAGGCTCTTTCCCATTCCCTGTCCCTGGGACTTCCTAAGTTGTGACCATCCGAGGTTGAGAAAGCAAAGGCTTGTGTCATGTAGGAAGGTTGGAAGGTTGTCCAAGGAAGTCAGGAAGCATGCAAAATTTGGCTGGTAAAATTTTAGAAAATTGAGATAAGAACTCAGGCCTCTTAATTGCCAGTCTGGCAGCTCTTGTTTGTTTGTTTGTTTGTTTGTTTTGTGTGTGTGGGGGGGGAGGGAGAAGGGGGTTGTAGGTTTAAAAACAAAGAAACCCAACATGAATCTGTTATAGGATACCCAGAGGACTGGCCTGAGAACAAATCAGTGTCCTCTTCTGATCTCTTAATCTCCTATTACTTCTTCATAATTTATCCCCACTGATACATTGTTGGGGTTTTTTTCCTTCTTAGACGTACAGGTCTTGAAAGAATTTTTAGCTGCATCAACTCCAGTTTCTCACGGCACCTTGGGGTTAAGGAGTTAAACAAAAACAGAGGGCCAAAGCTCCTTTTTTTTCTCAGAACACAGGCAAGAATTCTTAGCCTTTCTCTTACTTCTGGTCCTATTATAAGTGTAAGGGAAATTTTGTTGATTAATCAAGAAGGCTCTAGTCCTGAGGTAGAACTCCCAACCATTACCTGAGTAGTATTATTTTGCTTTCTTACCCTTTTTAATCCCTGCCCCAGTTTGCTTGTTTATTTGTTTGTTTGTCTAAGATGTCTGGCATTGGGCTTCTTTTTGATCTCCACATCCTTGTTCTGAGAGTTCTCAGCTGACTCTGGCAACTGCATGATGGGGCAGCGTTTGCTGGAAGCCTGTTTCTGAAACTGGCTCAGCTAACAGGAGGGCCACCCTGTGCAGGCAGCACTCTCTTGTTTCTGTCTGTTGGAAGAGACTGCCTCCTTCTCATGCAAATCATGAACTGTTGGAATGCTCCTTGCAACTCCCAGAGCCACATTTTGGTTGGGCTTGATACAGTGTAAAAAGACCCTTTTCCAATGAGTGAGAGTATCTACTGTTATTTTTACCAGGCTCTCTTTAGAAGTTTTGGAAATTGCTTTTTGAAGCCAGGGGTTGAATCAGGATAAGATGAGGGACAGAGGGAGGATTCTAACAACCGCTTAAGGATTTGTCACCCTGTTCAGATGCTTTCCCTCCTGTCTGCCTGCCTTCTTTGATCCCTCTCCACTGTCATACTTATCCTGTGTTCAGTAGTCTGCTGACCAGATTGGCAGGGAAAGAACCATCCCAGCTTACTCATACCTTGAGCCCCACGTGGCAAACAGGGCTCCTCAGCTTGTCTTTTTTCTTTTTTTCTTTTTTTTGGCTGCGTTGGGTCTTCGTTGCTGCATGTGGGCTTTCTTTTCTCAAGTCGTGGAGAGCGGGGGCTACTCTTCGTTGCAGTGCGTGGGCTTCTCATTGCGGTGACTTCTCTTGTTGCAGAGCACGGGCTCTAGGTGCACGGGCTTCAGTAGTTGTGGCACGCTGGTTCAGTAGTTGTGGCTCGTGGGCTCTAGAGTGCAGGCTCAGTAGTTGTGGTGCATGGGCTTAGTTGCTCCATGGCATGTGGGATCTTCCTGGACCAGGGCTTGAACCTGTGTCCCCTGCATTGGCAGGTGGATTCTTAACCACTGTGCCACCAGGGAAGTCCCCTCAGCTTGTCTTTTGAAGCAAATTAGACCTAGCTAATTAAGCCACTGTGAGACCTGCTCCCTTCTCCTCGATACCTAGCCTACTGAGCAGAGAGCCTGACCCGCAGCTCTGTCTACTCTCTTGTCTTTTTTGTCCAACCTGCAGGCAGTTCAGACCTCCAGTCTTTTTCAAGATTCTCCTTTGCTAACACAAAGCCACAAGCCCACCTTGTCATTTGGGGCAAGTGACAAGTGTAGTCCCACTAGCCTCTTGATCTGCAGCTCTTTTCTGTCAACAAGACAGGATAACTATTCTGGTTCCCTTTGGCTTCTGTGTCATCACAAATCACAGCTAGCTCTAACCTTGTAAAGTAGTACTTTGAGAGATGAGTTTGAAAATTTGTTGCCAGAGAGATGGCGTATTTCCCTGTTCTTCCAGATGTGGTGCCTCCTCTTTATTTGTTATCTTTGTGCTATGACATGACTTAAGGGCACTGATTAGAGATTGAGAAAGGGAAACCCTCAATCAGCCAGGAAATCACTTGAGTGCTATTGATTTAGATGAATGTGCAGTTCTGTGCTTCTTTCTCCTGCAGAGCTTTCCAATCACTCTTGCTGGACACACTGAAGAACTGCAGGGTCAATACCTTTTTGACTAAGGGAACTTCATCTTTTTTTAATTGCAGGTTCCATTACAGCTTATAGAAAGTGTTGAATGCCGAGATATATTTCAGCTTCATTTGACTTGCAAAGACTGCAAAGTTATCAGGTATGTGATGAGTTTATGCTGTTGTTTAGTGTGGAAAATACTTCTTAAAGGATGGATTCATGATTTGATAACAGAAAAACAGCTTTTGAGGGTCAGCCTAGTTAGGAGTATTTTCGGAGTAGTTAGTCCCTGAAATATTTTATCTTTAGCCTACTTTGCTATTGGAAAGGTGTTTTTTATTTTTTATTTGGACATGATTTTAAATTTACAAAACAGGTACAAACATAAAAATAGTAAAGAGCACTAGTATTGTTAACATTTTACCTTATTTGCTTCATCGTTTGCAGGGGGCGTGTGTGTGCGTGTGTGTGTGTGTGCGTGCGCGCGCGCATGCGCTAGTGTGTGAAATTCTTGTTCTGAACCATTTGAAAGTAAGTTACATAATCATGGCTCTTTGCCCTGAAATACTTGTGTGCTTTCTTAAGAATAGGGGTATTTTCTTACATAACCCACAGTATCATTGTCAACTTCACAATTTTACACTCATAATACTTTTTATCCAATCTACTCTCCACGTTCCAGTTTTGTCAGTTGACCTAATAATGCCCTTTATAGCATTCCCCCACCTCGTTCAGAACAGGATCCAGTCAAGGTCACATATTACGTTTAGTTGCCGTGATTCTATAGCTTTCTTTAATCTGAAATGTTTTCCACCACGTTTCTTTATCTTTTATGACATTAACGTTTTGAAGAAAAAATCTTTTATTTATAATAGAAAGTTTCTTATTTTGTGTCCGGTGTTTCCTTGTGATTAAATTGAGGTTGTGCGTTCTCAGCTGGAATACTGTATGTATGAGGTTGTGTCCTTTTCAGGAGATTGTATTACAGCTGGAGGCAAACAGTGTTCATCTGTCCCTTGCTGGTGATGTTAGTTGTGATCACTCTCGCCAAGGAGTCACCCGCTTTCTGTGTAATTTCTATATTTTCTCCCTTGCAACTAATCAACAGTCTGGGAGGCACTTTAAGACACTAGAAATGTCCTGCTTCTCATCACATTTCTCCAGTGTTGGCTTTATCTGATCTAATCTTTACTATAATGGTTGAAAAGTGATGCCTAAAATGCATTTTAAATTTAGTAGCTCTACCAGTTTTTAATTCCCCAAGTTTTTTGCTTTATTTCTTTGACCTATTCTGGAGTGCCAGTAAACATTTTGTGTGGACATATTGATGAGCCACACTGATTGGGACAAGGGAGAGGTTTAAGTGACCTCCTTGGTTTTTTGTTTTTTTTTTTTAACTTTTGTTGGAGTATAGTTGATTCCTCCTTGGTTTTAAGGTAAATATTTAAGTTGCTTTTTAGCAATTGAGATTTGGCTTGCTTTTGATAGATACTGGTTATAACTCACAGTTTTAAAAGGTTGCTTATTAATTACTCAATTTTAGATACTGCGTTTGAAAAGATAAAGTATTTTTTACACTAATTATTTTAACCTCCTAGTTATATATACTGAAAATTGCACTTGATAATAGAACTGTTTTGTTCTCTACATGGTAACATCTGAAAGTTTCAGTGTAATGTATCTTATTTTTGATCTAAAGTTGCTGACTTATTCTAACTGCTAAATAGATAAATTTTGAAATTATTCCCTAATTGGCTAAAAGTACTGTGAACTGTTTTTGAGCTTGCTGTAATATGTCATAACAAAACAAAAAGAACTTCTTTAAACATATTCTTTGAGAAGGGCAACCATAAAGCTTTGGTGGAAGAAGTGGAATAAAACCCCATTCCTGGAAGAGAATGACTACCATTTTACTTTAATAATTGTCAATCTCAGAAGAGATTTTATTACTCTAAAAAAAATAGGTTTTCCACATGTCCAGCTTTCTTCTTCTTGACATTTTTCACCATTGGCTAAAATTTGTTGGACATGTTTTGTTATTATAAATCATAAACATTAGACCACTTCTAGTGCTTTTTTGACTGTTGTTATCATTTCACTGTGAGTAGGCACTCTTGAAATGGTGGCTACCCTTAGGTTTCATTGTCAGCTGTCTTCTGATTACATTTGTACTTGTTTGGCTTTACAAAGGTGTCAGTTCTCAACCTTTGAGCAGTGTCAAGAGTGGCTGAAGAGACTGAACAATGCAATCCGACCACCTGCTAAAATAGAAGATCTCTTCTCATTTGCATACCACGCTTGGTGCATGGAGGTATACGCCAGTGAAAAAGAGCAACATGGAGACCTGTGCAGGCCAGGTAGGCCTTTCTAAAATGTGCAGATGGTGGCTTTATTGAATTACTGCTTGAGATATCTGTAACATGAAATGGGACTCCTAAGCATTCGTGTGTTTAATCAGTGTACTTTTCATGGAGCACGTAGCATTTGCCCATCATTCTTCTAAGCTCAACGGAAGATGTTTCCTACCTTTCAAGGGGAAGGAAAGAACACTAGACTTGGCATCACAATTTACTGGGCCTGACTAAAAACACGTAGGGTATGGGTGTTAGGGAAGCCCAGTGGAAGGGAGCCATGAGCGTTATATACATGTTTGCGAAGACTTCACATTAGAAGTGGCTTTTGAGTAGGCTTTGAAGGTTGAATAAGAGTTCATTGATAACAGACTGGGGAAAAGAACTTTAGACAGAGCAAGTAGCATGAACAAAGGTACAGAAGTGTGAGGTTAGGCCACAGAATAATGGATTACAAAATGGCTTTTTGCTGTGTTTGAATTTCAAGTCATAGATTACCTTTTGTCACCCCTTTCATCTCACAGATGATGAAACAGAGGTCCAGAGAGGCCAGGTGACTTTTCTCAGGACAAATAAAGAAGTTGGGCCTATACTGGAACCCAGGCTTCCTGACTCCTCATGAAATCTTTGTCACACTCACTGTCTTTCTCCCTCAAAAATGGCGTTGACCAAGTTCATGCTGTTTCTCTGTGTGTAGTTTTCTATAAATTGTATGTTGCCGTAAATAGAACTTTGCTGGTCCAGCACCGAATCTTTAATGTGTCCAGCTTGGAAGCAACGTCTTGAATTCCTAAGCAGTGAAACGTTGTGAGCTTCCTTCCAATAAAGTTTACTCTAGAGACTTTTTCCTTTAAACCTCAATTTTCAGTCCTGAACCTTCAATATTAACAATTCTGCCCTGGGTTGTTTTAAACATTGGAGGCTAATCTAGCAATGCTTGGATCCCTTTGTTTCCTGGCTCATTCACTGGTTAAAGCTTTTGGTTCATATATTTAATTAAATTATAGCAAACACAAACATATTTTTAAAGATGCTTTAATATGTACTTTTGTTTGACCCTCATGACCTTGTCAAACAGGCAGGATAGGCTGGTGTTTCTGTTTTGGGAGCCAAAGAAACGGAGACTCAGAGGTAAAACCTGTTGCCAAGTCCCACTGCTAGGCAGTGACAGAGCCAGGACTTGAACCCAGTTCTCAGCTATTGGGAGCTGACTGTTTGGGGTGCTGTGGATACAGAGACGAAAAACAGAGGCACCTGCCCTTGTGGAGCCTCAGGGAAAGCCCCAGGAATCCAAGCTTCCCATAAGCGTGGTCAGCCAGTGGAACCCAAAGTCGTTCACAAGAGTCACCCACACCAACCTTGGAAGGTGATGAGAATGTGCCTTAGCTGTCTCTCACTTCACTCCCTTATCCATTGCATCTTTCTTTTTCCTTCTTTATATGAGATGCCATTGTATTTTAATTTTTTTTGTTTATGGCTCTTTTCAGCTTTTTTTAGTTTTTAAAAAAGTAACGTTTACATGCAATGAAATGCACAAATCTTACATGTATATTTGCTAAGTTTTTAGCCATTATATCTTATTTATTAGATTTTTAATCTCTACCATCTCCTAGGATAATGAAGTTATTGAGTGTATCTTGCTGTATTATGTTATATAAGAACTTTGATTTGTTTACGGCTCTTAACTCCAAAAGGCATTCCCTAGTTTTGGGTTGCCAGTGTTTAGTTAACAAGGCTTGAATTTCTCCTAACCTGTTTCTCTCACAACCACAGACTGAAAATTCCTCATCTTTAGATGATTCCTTATTCCCTTGATAATTTAGTTTCTTTAGGATTTGAGTCAACTCTCAGAATATTCCTAAGATGTGTCAGATCAAAACTTCACTCCTGTCTATTAATTATAGATGGCTTTGTCCTGAGCTGAGATGACTTTGGTCCCCAGGTCTTTCCCTTCTTGAAGATATTTGGTATTCGTTGGCCACCAGGACATCCAATTTCGTGTCTTTTCATGGGTTTGTGATGGATGGAGGCATTTGGGGGTTAGAATACTGATTTAGCAACTAGAAAACCTGAATTCAAACCTGTACTCTACCATTTAATTTTAAAAATAATACTGGGCAAGCCATTTATCCTCTCTGTACTTTAGTTTCTTTTGTTCTTCAAAGTGAGACATTTTTCTTCTTCCTGCCCAAGCTGATCTGGATATTCTGAAGATCAAATCTGTTAATGCTGGAGAGTTCAATTCAGTAAATGTTTGAGTGCCTCCTATGTGCCATGCTTGTGAATACATTTTGGAAATTATGAATATACAAGACGGTGCCATTGTAACTGATAGGAATTTACTCTGAGTAAAGGTTGTATTTTCTTTTCAATATATACATTCCACACTGAAGTCAACCTGCTACAACTCACATGCAATCTTACTGTACTTTAGTGACTTGGTTTGAGTGTGTATATATGTGTATGGCTTTTTCCTTTTATATATTTTCACTGTGGAGTACAGAGGAAAACCTGCTTTTAAAAAATACTGTGGTGGCATTTTTAAAGCCAGTCAACCTAGTTCTTTCGTCTCCACCCAATGTCATTGAGTGTTGGTGGTGGCTACAGCATTACTTACCAATTACGAGCAGACCAGACAACCACATTCTTATAAGTCATCTTTATGTGAGACAGCACTTGAGATATTTCAGAGTCATGCCATTCTGTAATCTGCCCCAACACATGAGACCACAAGCATAGACTCTGAAGGGTGGAAGTTAGTTTAGTCTTTCAGAAGTTAATAAAACCTTTTATGGATTCTTCTCTGCCTAGCCTGTTAAGAGTAGAATGTGTCAGAGAGGGGGGAAATGGGAAAATTACATCATTACCCTGTATTCATATAAATCGTAGTTTCTGACTGTTGAACCTGTCATAGTTAAGCCAGCCATACTGTGGCCACAGCTCTAGGTCTTAATCTGCTTTGGAGAAAGTCACCACATTGCTGTTGGAGTTCATTGTAAAACTCTTGACTCTGCTCTTAGCCCCATTTCAAACTCTAAATAAGAATGGACTGGACTTCCCTGGTGGTACAGTGGTTAAGAATCTGCCTGCCAGTGCAGGGGACACGGGTTTGAGCCCTGGTCCGGAAGATCCCACGTGCCGCAGAGCAACTCAGCCTGTGCACCACAGCTACTGAGCCTGTACTCTAGAGCCTGCGAGCCACAACTACTGAAGCCCGCGCGCCTACAGCCCGTGCTCCGCAAATAGAGAAGCCACTGCAGTGAGAAGCCCGTGCACCGCAACAAAGAGTAGCTCCCGCTCGCCACAACTAGAGAAAGCCTGCGCACAGCACCGAAGACCCAATGCAGCCAAAAATAAAAAATAAATAAAAAATGAACAGGAGAAAATTAAAAAAAAAAAGAATGGACTAAAGCTTAAAGCTTCTCTCCCATATGCTCAGCCTCCTTCTCATTTTAGCTGCCTTCTTGGTGACTGTTCTGTACTTCAGCATTAATCTGGAGTCCTGACAGATGACTGGGCAATTCAGTTGCTATTTAAGTAGCATCAGACCCACATCTCTGACCTCTCTTCTATGATATACCCATTAAGCACATTTTGATTAACTATGAACAGCATGACTCTGGGTCATATACTGTTGTGCAGCTGCCTGTTTCGTATAAAGTAAAAGCCCTTGTCAGCAGAGTCCGTTTTCTGAGTTTAAATGCCGTCCAGTAAGTGTACATCTAGACGACTGTACTGGGACCTTTGTTCATAGAAAAGAAGGATTCTTCCCTCCGTATTTGAAAATCTGGGAGGGCTAGTTCTCACCTTCTCTGACTCTGATACTGTTCTTCCTCACAGTAAGGGCCTGGCCCTTCTATCCCAGGCCTTTAAATTGTGTATAATTGTAGGCTTGAATACTCAGAATCACCAGGAAGCTAGACTTTTGGGGGGAAATTTTTTTTAGACTGCTGGTTGACACTGTGGTTATGATAGAGGGATTTACTGCTTTAAAATTTTTTCATTCTCATTAAAATAAGAATTGCTGGACTGTAGTATAAGAAATACAAAATGTTAAAAAGGGACAGATCCTCATTTGGGGATGGGGGAGGCACACAGGAAGGGTTGAAATGGAAATACAAAGCTAAACAAATAAATTGGGGTATTACAGCATATCTAATGTTGAATCAATGGAGACACGAGAATTCTGAGAGGGGAGTTCTTAAGGGAAATCCAGCAATATATGTGCTTGGCATGCACTTTTCTGGCAGAATAAACACAAGTGAACTTATAACACAGTTTAGCAAAAGCCAGTTGAATTACTCATGTATGTAAGGTCTGCTGCTAAATTTTTTTTTCAAGCAGTGGTTTTCAAACTAGGTTGTGATCCACCAGTAGGTCATGAAATCAAAGTTTTAAGAAATGAAATATGAAATGAAAATTCAGGATAGAAAATATCAATGTATCACACACATAGTAAGGGTGGGTATTTTGTGAAACTTTTAAAAGTAAATATGTCATATTGAATTGTGATGTAAAACATTCTTATTGTGGGTTGTGATGGTCAGTTTCAAAGTTGATGAAGTCACTGCTTTAGAGGATACAAAGATAATTAAAACTCTTCTCAAGGAACTTGAAATAACAGATTTTCTGTGCTCACTACTCAGTATGTATTTCTTTGTGTGTGGCTCAGAATTTCATGCCGGGGATGGTAATTCTAAGCCCTTTCTTGGGCAATTGTTCTATGTAGAAAACTGCCTGAGGAGGAGGGGAAGGAGGTGGAAGAGAAGGAGGTGGGAGAGGAGGGGGGAGGAGGAGGAGGAGGAGGTTCTTGTTGTTATTTTGCCCGTGATTATTTTAAAGTTATAGAAGATCCTATTTAGAGTATCTGTGTGTTTAAGATAGAGGTACTAATGTAAATGACCATTAATTAAAATACCTTTACCTTTTGCAAAGACTTGGAGCTGTATCCCAGGTTGGGGAAAATCTTGGCATTAATTAATGAACTTGGAAGTTGCCATAGTTCTTACGGCTTTTATATTGGGATTAAAAGTGAAAGGTTCCCTGTGTAGAATTAGTGATGCTCACCATTCCTTGCAATTTGTAGACAGCACTCCAATTCAGATAGCTTTTTCCTATTTGGAAGATTATATTGCTTTTAAAACTTTTCCAAAATGGGATAGATTCAGTTGATTATTTCTTCCTGCATCTCTGAACCTCACCTTTTTATAGCTCTCCTTCAGGAAACATTTAATACTTAGTTTAAGCTCAAGAAAACCAGTTTAAATGGGAAGTAGTTTTATAGACTTGTCCTTCATTCAAGTAATTGCTATTTCGTATTCTGAAGCTCTTCTCCCAGGGAGAGCAAAGCTTTGATCACCAGTGCTGGCTGTTTTGTGCTTTTGTTACTGTAGTTTCTCCCAGCCCCCACCAGTATTTATTTTACAACCTATAATACTGTATGTTAGAGGTACTGCTTAATGGTTTGTTTCGTTGTTGTTGTTTATTTGCTTTTTATAAAATTACTGCTCTAGGACTGTTTTCAAGGAAGGAAGTTATTTCAGATTTAATGACTTTTATGTTCGGTTCATTTCTGCCTTTGTTGCTCGCTGTCTTGAAGAAGCAGCCAAATTCATTAGGGCAAATGTAGGCAGTTATACTTGTTTGGGTGGATGTTTGTACAAATGCTCAGCACTGTAGTTACTAGTGTGGTGTTTCTTGAGATTCCTGGGTACTGGCAGTTAAAAGTCCCATGATCTTTTAATTGCAATTCTGTAATCTGTAAGGTTCTGAAAATCAAAAGATTTTTATTTTATTTGGTAGTTTGACTTGATCTGAACTAACTATTTGTTGCTTTATTTATCCCATTTAGTGTGAATTATCCATGCATTTCACTGTAAAGATGTTAATGTTTGGTTAATGCTGTTGATATCATTAACCCAGTATTATTATACATGCACACCTTAAAATCCAGAAAATTCAGGTTCTGAAATCTGGCCCAAAGGGTTTCTCATGAGGAGTTATAGGTCTGTACTACTCTTCTTGATGAACTTGTTGATTTTATTTCTTATGTATACCATCAGTCTCAGTGTGGAAATGGGAAAGTAGCCAGTATAGGGATAAGAACATGGGTTTTGAGATGAGACAGACCTGCCATAATAATCACCTCAGTCTCAGTTTTGTCCTCTGTAAAATGAGCCCAGTGATACTACTCTCAAATTTGATAGTAGTGATTAGATAATATTCTTTTTTTGTTTTTTAGTTTATTTTTAATTGAAGAGATAATACTAATTCTTAATTAAAATCAAAATTAATTTCCTCATTTCTTCTTATAGTCTTATCCTGGCAGGAGATTTTTTTAACTAAATATGTTATTTATACAATACCTTTTTAAAAATAACTGAGCAGGGTAGCAGTGCTTTCATTCCACCTGTTGTGGAAAATCGTATTCATTTCGTCCTTTCTTCTATCTGTCTGTGGTTCCTAGGGGAGCACGTAACATCAAGGTTTAAAAATGAAGTGGAGCGGATGGGTTTTGATATGAACAATGCCTGGAGGATTTCCAACATCAATGAAAAGTACAAGTGAGTTGTATTTGATCCCTGTGGACTGTGTTTCATGGCCACTGCCTTTGCAAGAAACCCCAATTCTCATGTGGCAGAACATTTGAATTTAGACTTTTTCTTTGAAATGGAGTTTTATTTATTAAATCTAAATGCCTCATCTTCAGCGTGCTTCTTGAGCCTTCTGTTCCCATTGCTATCACTGGAGTGGAAAGAGATCCTTACTTAGTAGGATCCTGGAACCTTCCTTTCTATCCCCTCCTATTCTTCCTGGCACATGCATGTCTAGATAATATTGTGCTTACCTGTAGACAGGGAGTTTCTGTTGTTCTCATCACTGCTTGACATCACATTAGAGATAAGATTAGTGATCTCAGAAGCAGTGATAAAACACTTGGTTTTTACTGTAATTTTACTCCAGATCCTATGAAATAGGCTACCATATTATTCTCTAATTTGTTGATCTAAAACTAATGTCACAGCTATGATCGCTTAACCATTAAATATTAATGTAACCATTATTAAATATTTCCCATTACCTATTTCCCTAAAAGGTATAAGAACTTTGGTAGGGGAGGGCAGTTAACTACTGTGATTTTGGTGATCCAAATTTCTATAAAACAAAAGAAAATTGTCCAGAATTTTAAAATTAACATATCCTCCTCTTAAGTTTCCCTGCAGCAATTGGAGGCCTTAATCACTCTGTTGTCCTTCCAGCTGCCTCAAATTATGATAGGTATTTTCCTGGACTGTTTGTGTGTAGCCACCGGAGCATTTCATTTTTTGTTGGAAAAACGACAGCTAATTACTACGCACAGCTCTTAACATGGACCTTGGCCAAGGAGGTGGTGTGAAGAATCAGGAGCTACAGACGTGTCATACCTTTGCCTGTTCTCAGTGACAAGTCAAATTAGAGAATTGAGGTGGAGAGAGGAGGGGGGTCCTCAGGGAGCCTGAGGCTGGCACAGGCTTTGCTCACATGTAACCCACCTTTCCTATACTGGAAACTGCTTATCTACAAGTGAGCAGCTCATACTTGCTGAAGAGCTGACTACTAGGTAATGTAATCCTTAGAGAACAAGGAATACAGTGATCAGAATATTGGGTGAAGTAAAACAAAACCTGAATTAAGCTAAGCTTGTTGAGAAAAAATTTTTGAGTTCAAAAGCTAGTGGTTTTCAGAAATCTCTTTTTAATATGGATTTAAAAAATTAACTTCTTTGAGTCCACTATTTCCACTTCAGAACCAGCCTTCAGCACATTGAAAAGTTCTTCATACTACAAAGGAAGAATAAGAGCCAAATTTACTCTTAAGTTTAAAAGAAGATAAAAGGAACAAGACTCATGGTTAGAGTGTTAATTTATAATCTGTGTCCTAGGTTATTTTTAGGAGTTTGTAGATAGGTATTAGGAAGTTTGTGGAGCTACTTTTGGTCAGTCTCCATTCTCCTGGTTAGGCTTTTGAATTCCTGATACTTAATCTGGAAATTGAGAATAAGAGAGAGAGATTTAGTCCAGAGTGATCAGAACCCTCAATTCCTAAGCAGTTTGTATTTTTCTGCCTCTTCCCCTAATGCATAGAGTAGGCTAGGGCATGGTGGTAGAGATGATGGTAGTGGAGGAGGAGGAGCAGTTTGTATATTTTTGGATTTGGATTAAATGTCTATTGCCTTCACTATTGAGAAGGAATATTGGGTTTCCCAGAGAGAGACATGTCTCGTAAGCAAAAAACCTATCAGAAATAATGCTTTCTAGGGCACCAGCTTGACTAGTACGTGCCTACTAGTATTTTCCCTAATGAAAACAGCTTTTCTTACGCAACATGGTAAATCAACTATAATATAAAATAAAAGTTAAATTTAAAAAAGAGAAAAACAGCTTTTTTTCCCCTTGAGTGTAGTTTATTCTGAAGGATGTTTTATAGAAATTATGATTAATAGCATATTCACATTACTAACTTGGCTTAATGGAGCTACGATTATGTATGCAGATGGGGCTGACCCGTAGTGCTCTATAAACCCACGGCTGCACCTGTTACCTATAATTAGGACACCCTGTTTGGTTCAGATCAAAGAATATGTTAGTAATCCTATGAGGTCTCTGGAAACTTGAAATTGTGGGCTCTTGCCCTTCTTCTCATGTTTCCCTGAAAGACTGAGGGTCTGGTAGAGGTAACACAGACTTCCACCTCTGCAGTTGGACTGGGCATTTGTGTAGTTAGAAATGACCCACATATTGGTTACAACAGTTACAGTGGAGTAACTGCCTCTCAACTCCCCTTTTTACATTGATAGTTAAGATCGCCAGATTTCCAAAAGGCAGCATCAAGTGGAACAATCCAAGATAGTATCATTTGACATACACATAAGTAAACAATTAAGGCAACCCATTCTGCTGAGCAGGCCAAGACTCAGGTAATGCTCCTCATTGCCTTTTAACTGGCTCTGGGGTAGCTTGATCGACATCCTTCTGCTGGCTCACTCATGTCTCTCCCTCTTCTCCCCTGCCTCTCTGTCTTCTTCCCTTCTCCCTCTTCCTCACCTTCCCTGTTAGGCTGTGTGGTAGCTATCCACAGGAGCTCATAGTGCCTGCTTGGATCACTGACAAAGAACTAGAAAGTGTCGCAAGCTTCAGGTCCTGGAAGCGCATCCCCGCCGTCGTCTATAGGTAAGTAAGCCTGGCCAGACCCAGCTTGGTTTGGTGCTGCTGCCCACTGCATGTGGTCTGCTGCTTCTGTTGCTGCTAACCTGGGGGTGGTGGTTCAGGGAACTTTCCAGGTTATTCTGTACTTCCTTATTGCTGAAGCTGCTTGTCCAGTCATATACCAGTAATTCATCTGGAACACTACCTGATGATTCAGTTGACACTGAAAAGAAAATTTTAATAGAAAAGTGGCTGGACTTGCTATTTTAAGATCCTTCTGACATTCTGTGGGAAGATAATGTGCTCATTGCATTTAGCTTCAGATGTTGGCCCTTGGATTGAGAGAGATGAATCCTAGAAAGTAAGAATTGGGAGTATAGATTTGAGTCATTTGTGATTGTCTTTGTGGTTGAAACTTTGACACATGGAAGAGGTCTGCTTTGAGAGGGAGCATTTAGGGAAGAAGGCTAGGGCTTGGCTGGATAGATGCTATCAGAGATCAAAGGCAGGAGAGTCAAGGGAGGCAAGTTCTAGAAGGGGGTGGTGGTGTGGTGATGAGCACAGGTTTTAGAATTCAGGTCTTCTCTCTGACACGCCTTGCTGTGGCACCTTGAGTAAGTCCCCTAACTGACCTCAGCCCATTCCCAATTAGTAAAATGGGAATGATGTTCTTACTTCACAGGTATGCTGCGACATCTGAATGGAGCACTGGGCTTCCTAAGCAATGTCTGGAGTAGGTTGTATTCCTGAGGGCTGCTTTTATAATTCAGTGAATAGCTAGCTCAGTTCTCACAGAATCATGTTAAATTTTTAAGAATTCATTCCCTCTTATTTTGGAACAGTTTCAGATGTCCTTGTAATATCACATTCTCCATTTCATTTTTCCAGTTTGCAGACATTATGGACTCTCCTTGAATTCGGGCCAAACCAGTGAGGCTTAGTTAGAAACTCATGCCAGGGGGCAGTCCATTGAAATACTGAGGTTGTAAGAAGGGGTTTATTTCCTTGTGGAATTCCCACTGAGGTAACCAGCTTGTTTAGTCCATGGAAGGCAGATTCTGATGCCCACCCTGAAGAGGGAGAGATGGAAAAGTACGTATTTGCTTCTGTCCCAGTGGAACCCATTAAGTTTTCACTCTCAATTTTCATCACTGTTGTTTTCAGATACTCCTAGAAAAGTAGGTCATCAAATTTACCTATCACTCAAGTGGTAAGGATGACACAGGAAAGCTGAAAGGATTAATGAGTCTTATCAGTGATCGGCCCAGCTCAAATAGGGAAAGCAGCCAGCTGCTGCTCTGCAGACAGCAGCTGTGTTAGATCAGCAGCCCTGGCATTTGTGAGGTTTGCTGACTTTGAGCATAAGGGGAAAGGATTCTCATTCTCAAAGTAAGGGTCTTTTGGTGAATTCTCCCTGTTGGTAGAGAGGCTTGAAAGTGTAGGCTGAAGAAAAACTTAGAGTAAACATGGGAAGCTTCTTTCCCCTTCCAAAGTTTTTTCCAGAGGGCATAAGTTTCCCTAGCTCAGGTGGCAGGATGCTTCTGAATCCAACATGTGTTTACTGAATGTAGTTGTCTGTAAATTGCACTAATGACTCCTGAGGTTGCTAGCAGCAGTTACTTGACAGCACCATGCTGAACCAGCACCTGATTAGTGCTTTCTCCTATGGTGATGAGAGAGTGCTTAATTGGATTTATTATTGAAGACAGAGATTGCTTTAACACAGAAAGGTGGTGCGAAGGGCGCCCATCTGTAGTGCAATTCACAGCTCTCCCCCTTTGTGCATTGAGTGTTAGAAACTTCTAGTCATTTAGGGAGTTGATTAATACTAACTTAGGGATAGTTTAAACATTTGTATCTTTCTATATAAAATTGAAGCATTTAGTGTTTAGTAGAGGACTCATACATTGGACATCTTAATTTTTATTTTTCCTTGTTCTATTTGTAAAATGATGGAAATGCTCTTTAGTGATTTTTAGCTGTAGTGTTTTCGTTCTCTTTCATGCAGTCTAAAGCATTTAGAAGACTGCAGAAAACTTCACTGCTTATTGCAGCAGTTCAGTTACAATCTAGCTATTATAATACTATGGCCCTTAGGGAATTCCCTGGCGGTCCAGTGGTTAGGTAGGACTCCTGCTTCCACTGCAGGGGACACAGGTTCGATCCCTGGTGGGGGAAGTAAGATCCTGCATGCCATGTGGTGCGGCCAAAAAAAAATAATAATGTGGCCCTTAAAACCCAAGACCCAGGCCGATGAGTGCCATCTACTGTTCCTCTTGAGCATTGCTGGGAAAGATTTCAGAAGAAAAGGATGTGCAGGAAAGGCCCTGCCAGCCTATCCTGTAAAGGGTTTGCTGTCAATCAGCTCATTGGTTACTCGGCACCTATTATTATATGCTAGGAGGCATTTTAAGAATCAGGTTTTATTTATAGTTTGGTGAGGTTTTATTTATAGTTTGGCTCCATTCAGCAGGTGACCCAATTGAATGTGTTGGCAATACACAAGTACTCTCCATTATTTGTCCCCTAATGAGGGAGGATTTAAAAACTACAAGCAAACTGATGGTTCCAGTGGAATTTGATTATTGCCAAATTTAATTTATTGCTTATGAGTTTTAGGATTAAAAACAAAAATCTTTCTCATGTTGTTCCTTGAACAAGATAAATAGATTCAATAGTCTGCTTTTTAAAAATCCATCTGTGCCCTACATGTGTTATATGTGTGTATGAATATGTGTTTAGAAACAATTTTAATGGGAGGAAAAGACATTGACAGTTCTCTCTAGGATATAGAATTGGGAGACATTAAAATTTTTTGCTTACTAGCTTTTCTACTCATTTATTTTTAAAGTGAACTGATTACCTCTATAACTTCTAAAAACAGCTTTATTGAGATGTCACATACAATTCACCCTTTTAATGTGTATAGCTCAGTGATTTTTTTTTAGTATATTCACAATGTTGTGCAGCCATCAACTACAGTTGTTTTAGTACATTCTCACCACCCCAAAAAGAAACGCCAGATCCATTAGTAGTCACTCCCCATTCCCTCCCCAAGCTCCTTAACTCTGGGTTATCAGTAAATCTACATTCTGTCTCTATAGATTTACCTATTCTGGACACTATATAAGTGGAATCATAGTATGTGGTCTTTCATGACTCACTTCTTTCACTTAGGAGCAATAACATACTCAAGGTTCATCCGTGTTGTAACATGTGTTAGAACTTGATTCCTTTTCATCACCAAATAATATTACCTTTATAACTTTTTAGTTGCTAAAATTGCCTAACTAAAATTCCTAATTAGGAAAAGCTTGGGTTTTAAGAGCATCTTAAGGTAGACTATGTGTATGATTTCTGGTCTTATTTCTTGATAAAGGATCTTATCAGAGTATGGCTTATTGATGTTTATGCTATTCATTTCCTTCTAATAGTTTACAGAAGGGTGGCTGGCTCATTGAGCTATCTGCCTATAGTAAGAGCAGTTGTGATTCATGAAATGTCAGGAGGTTTTGTAAAGCAGTCCACTACAGGCCAGGTAAGTATTTCAGTCCCACGTGTGGGATCTTGTTTTGAAAAGAATCCTCAAGCCAGCCCTAAGTGTACAGTTGCTACAGTGGGCCCTCAGAAGTCAGTGAGGAAACAAATGTTTGTCAGCATCTATTATGCTAGGATATTCAGGTGTAGTATTAAAAAGGAGAGATTAATGCTTCATTATTAAGTGTGCTATTTGTAGTTTATTTTTTACCTGATTTTCCAAAAATAAATTTAAATATTCAGGTATTTTCTTTATGAATATTTTTCTCTGACAATACACTTTTAAATACACTTTTATCATTTTGTTGGTTATTCTACAAAGGTCTCTAAAATGGTTTGATAATCAAGAAAGATGCAGATAGGTTTTGTTATTTTTAATTATTATTATTATTATTATTATTTTAAAAATTTATTTATTTGGCTGTGCCGGGTCTTGTTTGTGGCATGCAGGCTCTTTTAGTTGCGGCATGTGGGATCTAGTTTCCTGACCAGGGATCGATCCCGGGCCCCCTGCATTGGGAGCACGGAGTCTTAACCACTGGACCACCAGGGAAGTCCCTAATTATTACTTATTTAGTTTTTGTCCACACTGCACGGCATGTGGGATCTTAGTTCCCTGACCAGGGATCGAATCCGTGTCCCCTGTAGTGGAAGTGTGGAGTCTCAACCACTGCGCCGCCAGGGAAGTCCCGGGGTTTTGTTATTCTTGTTGCTGTATAAGACTTCTGCCCTGAGAGGACTTGAAGCTAAACCATCACTTACCTGCAGTCAAGCTGTTCATTAAGGCATTTAAAATCTACTATCTCACTTTCTGTATGAGCACAGAGCATCTGAATGGGCCCACTGGGATGGGTACAGTTGTTGTCTTGCTCCCCGCACAGGCACCAGAGCAATGGAGCTGTCATTGCCCGCTGTGGACAGCCGGAGGTCAGCTGGTGGGGCTGGCGAAATGCTGATGATGAGCACCTGGTGCAGTCAGTAGCCAAAGCTTGTGCCTCCGACTCCCGATCCAGTGGCAGCAAGCTGTCAACTAGGAACAGTCCCCGAGACTTCCCCAATGCAGACCTTTCTGATGTGGAGTTTGGTAAGGTGCTCCCTGGGCCTCTGGCAGCAGTTTTTATAGCATCTGAGAACCTTTTCTTGAAATGGCCTTCTTTATAAGACACAGAATTTGTTTCATAGGAGAGAGAGAGTGAAGCGTCAGTTGATGGGATTGTTTGAGGAGTCATGGATCTTGGCAAAAACCAGAAGACCCTCTGTTTCAGACTTGGTTTAAGTGGACTAGAGTGTTTGTTGTCTTTCTTGCCATCGTGACAAGATGGAATATATATGTGATAGGGGACCTGCAGTGTCTCCAGACCATGGGGGGAAACACCAGGATTATGTTGTAGTTATTCTAGGACTACAGATGTAGAAATGCGGTATAGGAGATTGTAGGCAAAATAGAAAACAAACTAGAGGGAGAAGTCCTATTGTATTAATGTAGTTTTGGTTAGGTGGATTTCAGTTTTTTGGGTACTGTAATAAGTGCCTGTGGTTCTTATTTTGCAACAGTTCTGGGAGAGACAGGTTCATTTAGTTTTTCCTTCCTGCTCCTGATGTCCCTAGATTCTTCTCTGTCAAATGCTTCAGGAGCAGAGAGTTTAGCTGTCCAACCACAGAAGCTTTTGATCTTGGATGCACGCTCCTATGCAGCAGCTGTGGCAAACCGAGCCAAAGGAGGAGGCTGTGAATGCCCAGGTGAGGTGCACAGTGCTTTCGTCCCCGACCCTCTGTCCCTGTGAGTCCACCCCATGCCCAGCTGGGTCTTAGTTCTCAATTTGAAGTGAATGGAAAGCCATGTTCCTCAACCTATCTTGAGACAGCCAGAGCTCCTTCTTGGATTCTTAATACTGTATGCTCTTTTTAAGGGAGAAATGGAGGAGGAGGTGCAGTGAAACTAAAGAATCTTCCTTCCCTGTGCCAACTTTTAGGTGATAAGGAAAGTAAATCCTCTCCCATAATAAGGCCTGTTATGTTTGGAAGCTTCTTCTTTAGCAGCTCAATTTCTCAGCCTTCTAAAAGCTTTCTTTGTGTTTGACAGTGGGTATGCTCATTACTAGCCTCACAGAAAACTCCTCACATGACTTTTACTTAGAAAACATGGGGTAGAAATTGAAGCAGCAAATACAAAACTCTAGCAAAGTGCCTCAGTGCTGACCTATAACACCCCTACTGTTTGAACGCTGGCTTTCTCCAAGGAGGGACCTGTTAGGTGCCAGTTGTGTGCTGTTGGAGCAGGTAGAGGCACTGAGCTCCTTATTCAGATGAGAGCTAAGCTGGAATCTAAAAGCAGTTGTACCAAGGTGAAATTTGAATGCAGAAATGCATGGTTCTGCTAGGTTCTTTTCAAAGAGATTCCAGAGATGCAAGTTAGTAGAGGCCCAAGAAGTAAACCTGGGGTAAGATGGAAGTATACAGATCTTTTTTTAAAAAAAATAACAGCTTCTATTTTATATCAGTATCTTCTTCACAAATCTAACCTTCCTTTTTGAAAAGACAGCTAAAAATCAAGCACTGTTTTCCTCTCATAATAAAGGACTGGACTAATAGGCATCAAAACATTGGCATTTCATTAGTCAGCAGCTACAGTGGGTTTATTTTATAGCCGGTTTGCTCCTTTTAAATTTGGCCATTTGGACTTTAAATTCAACATATTTGTGTTCTCTTTGTTGTTATTCTCTCCAGAGTATTACCCGAACTGTGAAGTTGTTTTTATGGGGATGGCAAATATTCATTCAATTCGGAGGAGTTTTCAGTCTCTGCGATTGCTGTGCACACAGATGCCAGATCCGGGAAAGTAAGACCTTGGCTTTGGCTTTAAGTTTGCACTGATTTTTTTTTTTTTTTTTAAATGAGTTTGAAGGTGTCTTTCTATTTTTTGGTAAATTTCAGTTTAACTTTCAGAGTCCATGGTTATTCTCATTCCTGTGTTAGGAGCATGCAGCACAAAGGAGGAGCTGGAAGAAAAATCTAGCACTTTGAAAGGTTTAAAATGTGCAGCAAAGAACAGATCTCAGCCCTCAGAATGGAAACATTGCCTTCTTATTTTTCCTGGGCCCTCTTCCTTTTCTTCCACATGTTTTTGACTCAGAGTAACTTAATTCTTTGTTTTCTGACATCCTGTAGTGACACTTAACTTGCTATGAACTGGAATGTTTTACCATGAAGAGTAAAAATTTATTCATTATGTTCTGAAAAGGGTTAAACATTCTTTAAACTTGCCAGTAGGTCAGTTCCTTTTACATTTGCTTCTGATTTCTAAACTACCATCTTACTTACTAAGAACATTACCGTGATTTTTATTGCTTATTAAAAATGAATGGCTGGCATTTGCTGTGAGGAAGGTGAAATAACACTCTTCCCCCCAAGGGAACTGTTTGAATACAAGATAAATTAGGAGGAATGCTCTGTAAAACAAATATGGACAGATAAATATTTAAAAGCCCCTGTTTTACTGTTTCAGGAAGCCAGAAATGGTGCCAGAGAAGACAGAATTTTCTCTGTTCTGGTGTTTGTGCTAGATCCCATAGCTATTTCCCTGGGTTCTGTTCAGTAGATCTCATGATTGCATCAATTTTGCAGCATTGGTTGATTTATTAAATCAAATGGCTGCCTGAACCACTTGTACTAACTCCTGGTAGCAAATGATTAAATTCATCACATTTGCAATCAGCCCAGAGGGTGAAGCAGTTGTCCTTGGGGAAAAGCCTGACGGAAGAAATGAGATCGCTGCTCTGCTTTGGGGATTAGCAACTTGCATCTGCTATACATATTCAGAACCTAGCTAGTAGTACTCTTTCCTAAAGGGAGGGCATAGAAAGAGCCTGGCTGAGGATTCAGGAGATCTGCCACTAATTGACTGTGTGACTTAGGCCAGTGGCTTAATTCCTGTGGTTATCCGTTTTTCCTGTCTATAAAATAAAAGGGATAGAGTCAGTACTACCTGATCTCTAATATCTTCCATAAGTTAAAATTCTTTCTTAAAAAGCTGTTTTTTAAACTCTTGAGTCAAGAAGATGTAATTAGCCCTTGCTTGGTCCAAATGAATGTCAGGAGGAGGAGGGAGGTTGTAAAGGAAGAAGGAAATGCTTTGTCTGTATTTGGCAGCAAATCATAATGCAGTACTGAAGCTTCCCTTGTGGATAAAAAGAAGCTATGGGAGAGGCGGGACCAGCTTATAAGCGAGCCTCCTGACACTTGTTTGCGGCCATAGAGGGCTACAGCATGCTTAGGTTGCTACCTCAGCTTTTGAGAATAGGACAAGGGAGCCTGGAGTCTCAGCGCACCTCCTCCGTTGGCAGATTTTGGAGTGCAGCTCCTGTGTTAGGCATGGACGGAAGACGCCAAGTGGTACGTAAGAATGATTCAGTCAGGTTCAAGAGAACCAGGTTCTCATTTACTGTTTCTCCAGAGGCCAGGAGATAAGTTAGTATTTGTTCTCCTAAGCCTCATCTTTTATTGTTTTTCAAGACTGTGTGAGGAATGAGAATAAATAATCAATCCACCAGCAAAAAATGTTTCTCAGGTATTTAGTAGGACATAGAAGGTCTTGAGATAGAATTCTTATCCACGATTTAAAAAGTAGGAACTTTCAGTGTGTGCTAGGCACTGCACAAGGAGGGTATAGCTGTGCCTGAGACACAGTGTCTGCCCACTGAGGAGTCAGAGTCTGGTTGGTAGAACAAGCAAATCCATGTGAAGCCAGTGCTTATGCAGTACATTCTGATGTGTGTTTGCCTGGAAAGACCCTCTCTTTGGACTATTCCAAAAATTCATACTCATTCCCCAAGGTTTAATAAGCCTTTATAGGCTAGTCTTGGCAAAAGCCTTCTCATAGTCCCCTGACAGAAGTATTTATTCTCTCCTCAAACTCAGAGTTTGAAGGACTAGACTGTGGTCTTAACTACAAATCTGATCACATTTTGGAGAAATTGGAGCTTTTTGGGGGGGGTTGGGGAGTAGAATTCATGACAGGGCACAAGAAATAAAATGTCAACACAGTTAAAAAACCATTTGTTATCAGCTTGTGATTATTCCCAAGGGGCCATTCTTGGGATCTGATACTTCCTGAAGGCCTTTCAAAAAAAGGTTCTTTTAGATCCCTGCTGAATCCAGTCAGTACTAAGCCCAGAAACTGTGTAGCCACAGGCGTACTAATTTGTGTGAGTCTAAATCATTAGTGTGGGCCCATCCAGTTTTAATCCATAGACATTCAAGACTTGATCAGTGGTAGGTGTTGGGGTGTGGGTAGTAAGCAATGTTGTCTGCAGTGTTGGATGTGGCATCTAGCTTGTATCTTATTACAGACATACTTATATTTGAGTTTTCTTTACCTTTTTTTTTTTGAGAACTTGCTGGGCAGAGTTGCTGATCATTAAATATAAATATTTTCTCTTTTCCATCTCAGAGTGGCTGTGTTTTTTGTTTTTTTTTTTTGAGAAGATTCCAGGAAGAGCTACTTTTCTTATACTGGGTAGATATACCTATTATGGACTAAAAAATATTAAATATTAATTCTCTCTGGGAAATAAGCTATAAGATTTTTGGAACAAAAGGTGGCCCTGTTAATTACTGTCCTATTTCGAAGGCTCTCCTCTATTGCATGGTAGGGCTTGGGTCTCATCCTTGTACATGGTTTGTAAACACAGAGATTTTCTCTTTGTTTTGGCAGTGTTTTATTTGGAAGGAAAAGTCTTTGGGAATTGCTTTTTAATATGACTGGTATTTGGCATGACCCAGTATATCATAAAAATCAGCATTTCCTATCCCCTTCTGTTTTATTTTTGTAGTTGGCTCTCAGCTCTTGAAAGTACAAAATGGCTCCATCACCTGTCTGTGCTTCTGAAGTCAGCACTTCTGGTAGTGCATGCTGTGGATCGTGATCAACGACCAGTGCTAGCACACTGCTCGGATGGCTGGGACCGCACCCCCCAGATTGTGGCATTGGCTAAGCTCTTGCTGGACCCTTATTACCGAACCATAGAGGTAGGATTTGACACTTTAGGATGAGAGGGGGAAACCTTGGAGGGTTTTATGATCAGTTTTGATTGAGGTGGCTAGGTCCAGTGAAAGTGAAATTTCTTTAGTTTTGAATCATTGCTCCTTTATCTTGAGCTAAATTGTTGTGGTACGTACCACAGTGCTTGTGCCTCTTAAAAGGGGGTAGATTGTGGATAACAAGGTATTGAGAATACAGACATGTTTTCCTTTGCAGAGTATCTACTTGGATACCCCAGGAAAGTGGGGCTTCTATAGAAGGATCTTGACATGCTTATTATGGTAATGGGTCTGTATATCACCACAATGTTCTGTGGAGAAAGAACCCTATTGTGAAATAATCACCTATTGGGTTAAAGATATAAGAAAAACCATAAAGGTCCCCTAAAATATATGTAAATCTGGGATGGGGAAAGATTTTACAAACATGGCTTTGTAAGGATACCATGAAAGATAGAAATTAAAAAATAAAAAAGAAATTAAGGGGGTAAAAAGTATGACTTTTTTATAGTGAATGAAGGGCTAAAAATATAAATAGTCTCAACAAAGACTTAGATAAATGCTTAGTTACCACCCTTTTGATGATATGGAATGGAGTTGAGGGAATCGGGAAACTGCCCTAAGCCTGTGTCCCATCCTTTGGCCGTGGGGCTGGGTTAGGGGCTCCTGGTGGGCTTAGTGGGAGGGTGTTAAAAGGGATCACTGTTGGTGACATTAGGCTCAGGACAGTTATAGTTTGGATAGACAAGCACAAATGGGTCTCTCGTGGGTGCTTCCCCGCAGGGTTTCCAGGTCCTCGTGGAGATGGAGTGGCTGGATTTTGGCCACAAGTTTGCTGACCGGTGTGGTCATGGGGAGAACTCGGATGATCTGAACGAACGTTGTCCAGTGTTTTTACAGTGGCTTGACTGTGTTCATCAGCTTCAGAGGCAATTTCCGTGCTCTTTTGAGTTCAATGAAGCATTCCTTGTGAGTTTGGGCTTGTGATTCTTCGTTTTGGGGACCTTCTAAATTCATAGGGGTATCAATGCAAATGTTAGTGGGCCAGTTTTCACATGAAACTGCATCTTTTCTAGAATTTGAGGGGCCATTCTTCCATTTTTAATTAAAAAACAATAGTAATAAACAGGTGTTTGTTTATTTAGTGAATCCATGTGTACTAAGTTTACATAAACTTTGAGTTCTTCTAAACATAACTTTTAAAATGGACAGAAGCACACTAAACAGTAGTTAGAAATAGAAACAATAGATTTTCATCTGCTCCCTCCAGTCCATCTACCAACCCCCCTGCGTCTGTTCCACACTCTCTGCTCCCTGTCCTTTGAAGGAGGATGTACTAACGTTGCCCTCTTCCAGCCACTCCTCCACTTGTGCACCAGCTTCCACCCCCCTCCTTTGCTCAGCTTCATGGCTTCAGCATTTCTCCTCCCTGCCCTCTGCGTCAGCCTACTTTCCTTTTTACCAGATCATTGCCATCAGCATACAAGCATGGTATAGTGCCTCCTATTTCAACAAAACCGTTTCTGGGTCCTGCATCCCCCTCTAGCTATTATCTCATTTTTCATACCTCATTTCTTCACAGCAGAGCTCCTCAAGTCTTGACATTTACTCTCTCAAATGCTTCTCCTCCCATTCTCTTTTAAACCTGGCCCAGTCAGGTGTTCACTCCACCACTTTACCAGAGCTGCTCTTGTTAAGGTCACCAGTGACCTTCACATTTCTAATCCAGTGATCAGTTTTCAATCACCCTTCTTTTTTTTAATTGCAGTATAAGTGATAGATAACATTATATTAGTTTCAGGTGTACAACAGTGATTTGATATTTGTATATATTGCTAAAAGATTACCACAAAATTCTAGTTAACATCTGTTACCATACATAGTTACAAAGTTTTTTTCTTGTGATGAGAACTTTTAAGATGTCCTCTCCTGGCAACCTTCAAATATACAGTACAGTATTACTTACAGTCACCCTGCTGCACATCACATCCCACAACTTACTTATTTTATAACTGGAAGTTTGTACTTTTTTTTTTTTTTTAAATTTTTATTTATTTATTTATTTATTTATTTTTAATTTATGGCTATGTTGGGTCTTCGTTTCTCTGCGAGGGCTTTCTCTAGTTGTGGCAAGTGGGAGCCACTCTTCATCGCTGTGCGCGGGCCTCTCACTATCGCGGCCTCTCTTGTTGCGGAACACAGGCTCCAGACACGCAGGCTCAGCAATTGTGGCTCACGGGCCCAGCCGCTCCGCGGCATGTGGGATCCTCCCAGACCAGGGCTCGAACTCGCGTCCCCTGCATTAGCAGGCAGATTCTCAACCACTGCGCCACCAGGGAAGCCCGGAAGTTTGTACCTTTTGACTGCCTTCATCTTCTTTGATCCATCATTAAAATTTGGCACAATTTAATCACTCCTTTCTTGAAACACTTTCTTCAGTTGACTTTCAGCACACACTCTTAGTTCTCCTCTGCTTCACCAACTGGTCCTTTCTGTCTCCTTTGCTGGTTCCTCTTTCCCTCCCCACTTGTGAATGCTGGGAGTGCCCCAGGGCTCAGCCTCCTTCTCTAGGGATTTCATCCAGTTTGTTGGCTTTAATTGCTCTCTGTGATTCCCACATGTATACGTCTTCAGCTCAGATCTCTCTCTCCACTTAACTCCAGGCTCTCATCCACTTGTGACTACTCAGTATCTCCACTTGGATGTCGTAATGGTATTTCAAACTTAACATGTTCAGAACTTAGTTGTTGATTTCCATATGGCTTCACCCCAAAACTGATCTTCCAGAAGTCTTCCATCTCACCAAATGGCAACTCAAACCTTCGATTCATTTAGGGCAGAAACTTTTATGTCATCCTCAACTCTCCTTTCTTTCATATTCCATATTCAGTCTGTCAGCAGATTCTGCAGCTCTGCTTTAAAAATATATCTAAAACCTGATAACTTATTGCTACCTGTGCTGTTCCCAGCACTAGTCTAAGCCACCACATCTCCTGTCCCAATTCCTGAGTCAGTCTAGCAGCCTGAGGGATCCTTCTAAAACATGATACAGACCGTATCATTCCTCTGTCAAGAAACCTCCAATGACTCTGCTTTTCACACAGAATAAAAGTCACAGTCCTTAAAATGGCCTGCAAGTCCTCCAAGGCTCTCTCCACAGTCCTTAAAATGGGCTGCAAGCCTGTCCAGGCTCATTTCCTCCCATCCTCCGCCTCATGCAATGTCTGTCAGTTTCTCAGAAGTTGCAATCCTGTACTCACCTCAAGGCCATTGTGCTGGCGGTTGCCTCTGCCTGGAGCAGCCTCCTCTCCCACCCCCAGCTGGTGTGATCTGCTCTCTCACTTCCATCAGGTCTCTAGAGGCCAGTGAGCCTTCTCACGCTGCCCTGCATGTGCTCTGGCCCTCTTACCCTGCCTTATTGTCCATAGCACTGGTCACCCCTCCCCCCACAGCCAGAGCGAGCTCTACCAGGGCAGGAGAGCCGTCTTCTCACTGTTGCCTGTCCAGCACCCACAGAAACATTTGGGGTATGTGAGATGCTCAATAGCAACTTGCTGAATGAAAAGCTGTTTAGAAGTTCAGGCTTGGGTTGCACACTGACCTGCTCCTATGTCCAGTTTATATGGGTAGCTGTTAACTTGGGACCTTGGAGACTGTTTACAAGGGAGGCCAAGAGGATGGGGGTGCCAACACCCTGTCTTTGCTGTTTTGACTTAGGAGTGATGGTGGCTGGGGTTATGAGGAGTCTGCGATTGGGTGGCTTACTTGGGTCCCCCACCCCCATCCTTACCAAGCGTGAACTGAAGTGCACATCAGGGGTGTTGGGGAAGGTGGCTTAGCTGGGCTGACCTTCCCCCAGAAAATGGTGTACCCATTGCTTGATTTTGCCTCATATTGGACTCCCACAGGTGAAACTGGTGCAGCATACCTATTCCTGCCTCTTTGGAACATTCCTGTGCAACAACGCCAAGGAGAGAGGGGAAAAACATACTCAGGAACGGACATGTTCTGTGTGGTCGCTGCTTCGGGCGGGCAACAAGGCTTTCAAAAACCTACTGTATTCCTCTCAGTCAGAAGCCGTATGTATTCTTTAGTCTTTTCTCCCTCATCAGCAGAATGAATTTGGGGATGGGGACATATGGGATCTTTTTTGAGAAGTGACTGTTTTCTTGAAGGCATCTCAGTTGTCTCTGGATGGAGTAGTTCCATTTTTTCCCAACCACTCTGTCCTGAGAAAGGCCTGTTTTCTGGTTATTCTGCCCTGCTTCTGACTGCTCTTTGTTCAGGGTGGTTTGATTTAACAAACATCTCTAACTTTGCCACTCTAGACATGAATCTTTTCTGGCACCTCTGCCAGAGCTTAACTTATTTCTAGCATGTTCTGTCTAACAAGTGGAGGAGGCACCTAAGTTATTCCCTGGATGCCCCTGATAGCTCAGAAGGAGGTGCAGGCCCCCAGCACCCTTCCAGTGTCAACAGGCAATGATACCCATTGCAGCATCTGTCTCAGCAGAAAACTGTGTGTGACACCAGCAGTGTGTCTGTGTGATCCTCTGCTCACATGGAGAACTGGCAGGCCCTCTAAGACTTTGTTCCTCAAAGGAACACTTTCTGTTAAGCAGAGAAAAGGAGGCACTTATATCTATGCATTGGTACACAGTAATGTACACGGTAATGTTCCTTTTGTCAGAATGCATCTTAAATTCTAAAGTCACAAGGAGGCTAATCAGAGGTTATATTGATTTGCTGGACTATTAATTAATAAACCTCTTACTACAGTTAAGTAGTCCAAGGAAAGATTGAAGCTAGCTGCTTCTCTGTCTCCTGTGCCTGCTGGGGAAGTAACAGTACAGAAGAAAATTCCCTCCTTTTAACTTGATTAATTTAGATGATCCTATAAAACAGGTTTGACAGTGTGTTCTGAAGCCAAGCTTTTGTACTAGGGAACTATCACCATCTAGCAGAATGACTCATTTTCTTGTGCAGTAAAAGCAACAAATTAGGTTGAGAAAAGCCAGTCATTCAATAAAGGTGACCTAAGAAACAACTAATGAGAAATGGATTTAAAGAATTTTTTTTAGATTTTCATTCTCACAGAGGCTGTCAGGTGAAAAATGTCCCATCTACCCACCACCCCCCGTGATAGAGCTGCATCCACTCATGCTAATGCCCCTTGGAGATTGTGCAGGACTTCTGGGCGTTCCTGCTTGGTGCTTGCTTCTTCACCCTCATTTCTAGACATTTCTAACAGACTTGTTGGAAGTTGTTTAAACCTGTGTCCACCGCTCTCTCTTCAGGTGCTGTACCCTGTGTGCCACGTGCGTAACCTGATGCTGTGGAGTGCAGTGTACCTGCCCTGTCCATCCCCGTCCACCCCCGTGGACGACAGCTGTGCACCATACCCAGCCCCTGGCACCAGCCCTGATGATCCGCCTCTGAGTCGGTGAGCCTGGGGCTGATGCCAAGACTGCAGGTCCTTTGTGGGTTACTCCTGTGTTGGGATGCATCCAGGGATGGTTGGAGATCATGACATTGTCTGGTTCCACACATCTTTCTTAGATCTCTGAAGTTTTCTTAGGGAAGGTATAAGGGTTTTGGGCTATGAGGCTGTAAGAGCCTTGTTTCCTGAAGAGTACTGGGCCCTGTTGCTACATCACTCTCTTGCATGCACCAAGCAGTTTCTCAGTGATGGAGCATATCCTCTGGGTTCCTTGTGACCCTCTGGCTTGAGTTTCAGCCACTGCTCTGTGCTCCTGCCTCCCTGCTGTGACTTGCTGTCCTGGGCTTGAAAGGCAGATGCCGTCAGATGATAGACAGTCTGGCTTTGAGACCTATGAATTAGCTTTACTGAATGCAGACTGATGAATAATAATTTAAAATATTGTAATATCAGAAGATCAGCAGTGCTACTTTCCTCTGCCACTAATTGAGAAACACAGCAGTATCATGAAGAATATCTTTTTAAAATAGCATTTGCTATTAGCTTATTTGTATGTGTTGGGCATGGGGTAGGGATGGTGCCAGAGGAATAGAAGTACTCGTCCTGGAGCTCTGCCTTCCTGCAGTCTGAGCCTTACTCCAGATGCGCCATGGCTCCTTGAGTAGCCGTAATGGAGCCGTTTATGAAATGACTGCCTGTTAAAACCTGTTGTCTCCTACTTCCCTGTGAACAACCTCATATTCTCATTTCCCCCAAACTCCTTCCTTTAGGCTACCAAAGACTAGATCATTTGACAATCTGACCACAGCCTGCGAGAACACAGTGCCTCTAGCCAGCCGGCGCAGCAGTGACCCAAGCCTGAATGAGAAGTGGCAGGAGCACCGTCGCTCGCTGGAACTGAGCACTCTGGCTGGTCCTGGAGAGGAGCTTCTGGATCCTGACAGCCTGGGGAAGCCAGCCAAAGTGCTGGGTGGTGCCGAGCTGTCTGTTGCAGCTGGAGTAGCTGAGGGGCAGATGGAGAATATCCTGCAAGAGGCCACCAAAGAGGAGAGTGGGGTAGAGGAGCCTGCCCACAGGGGGATGCAGGAGGTCAAAGAGGAGGCTCTTTTAGAAGAGGGGAGCAGGGGGAAGACCCCTGAGCTCCCAGCCATTGTGCTTCATCAAGAGCCAGAACTGGGTGATGCTGCTCTAAGGAGCCATCCAGGCACCAGCCTTCTTGTGCTCTCACAGGGTATTCCTGAGCAGCAGGGTGGGCACAGTATTCTCCCCAGTTCTCTACAGGAGCCCCCCCAGGGAGAGGATGCCCAGGAGGTCCCTGTGGAACAGTCTCGAATAGGAGCTATCACACAGGACAGGGAGGAAGCAGTCCTTCCAATCTCAGTAGATGTAAAAGTTGGCTCTGGTACCTCACAGTCAAGTTCTCTGCCCTCCCAAGTTTCATTTGAGACCAGAGGACCAAACGCGGATAGTTCCATGGACATGTTAGTGGAAGATAAAGTGAAGTCAGAAAGTGGTCCCCAAGGCCATGATAAACCTTGCTTACCTGCCAGGGTAAGCAGTGGCAGGTTCAGTGGCAAGGAGGAGCTTCCTCAAGCCATGGAGCCCAGGCCTTCAGAGAGGAGCCTGGCTGAGAGGCCCCAAGTGGGATCTCTGGTGTATAGGACTTCCCCCAGCAGCACCCAGAGCCCAGCGCATTCTCCTTGTGCCTTGCCTTTAGCCGAATGTAAAGAGGGGCTTGTGTGCAATGGTGCTCCAGAGACTGAAAATAAGGCCTCAGAGCAGCCCCCAGGGCATAGTACCCTCCAGAAGTACCCTACCCCCATGGGCACTGCGCCAATGGGGAGACTGGTAGGAGCAAGGACTCACTGAGCCGCCAGCTGTCCTGCCACAAGCTGCAGCTCTGCCCACTTACACTCGAGGAACTTGCACCACAAGTGGCTGCACAGCCACTCGGGGAGGGCGTCTGCAACTGGCAGCCCTGACCAGCCTTCCCGCAGCCACCTGGACGACGACGGCATGCCTGTGTACACGGACACTATCCAACAGCGCCTGCGTCAGATTGAGTCGGGCCACCAGCAGGAAGTGGAGACCTTGAAGAAACAAGTCCCAGGAGCTGAGGAGTCGCCTGGAGAGCCAGTACCTGACCAGCTCCCTACGCTTCAATGGGGACTTTGGGATGAAGTGGTAAGTACACCATGGTGCCTCCATAGCTACACAAGGAGACAGGGCACACTGAGCCGGGGCGCCCTTTGTACAGATTCTGAAAGAACTGTAAAGTTTCAGAATTGAGAGAGGCTGGAGATCAGCCTCAGCCAGGTGATTGGCAGTTCTTCGTTTCTTTCCTGTCTTGCTTACTTTCCACAAGTATCCTGTCTATAGACAGAGTAAGGAAGAGAGTTAGCACTCACTATGTGGTTGGTCAGTTCTCTTTGGAGAGAGGATCATGCCTTGAGAAAAGCGTGAACTCCTGGGCAGAATAACATTTGTAGGGCAATGTCAAATATTCCTGTGAAATCATAGTGCCTGTCCTACCCCAGTAGCTAGGGAACAATTAGCCGCTGCACCCCACCCCCCAACCCCCAAACATAACATGGGCTGTAGCTGTGAAGGTTTAGTTCTTTTTAAACGGATATTTGTACCTACCTTGCGGCAGGTGATGGCAGTAGAAATGGGGAGAGGTAGCACTGTTGGGAGTTAGCACTGATGGAGCCTGGTGACCGGAGTGGTGGTAACTGAGGGGAGGTTCTCAAGGAGGCAGTCTCAAACGTGATTAAGGACAAGTGTGAGTCTGGCTCTGAAGCAGTCAGCGTACATTAAAGGCGGGCTCGTCCAATGACTTTCAGTTCAAACTGACTTGGTTTTTCCTTTATACTAATGATGGTTTCTCATTTTCCCAAAGAGTCCTTCAGAGAAAGGAGGACATGCCCAAAGCACTCAGTTTCAACACACACATGTAAGTGGCAGGGTTGGGATTGACAGGCCCCCTGGAGCAGCTGACACTGAGTTCCCACTTCATCCTGGTCATTTCTGCCCTACTCACTTCTGGAACCCCGAGGCCTATCTTTCCATGCCAGAATCCCTGCACATAACCTTAGATCTGTGATCTCTCTCTTCCAGCTGAGCTCAGCTCTGTCTCTGACCCTGCTCAACCCAATTCTTGATGGCTGAGGCACCTAGAGATTCAGCAGCCCTAACACCCAGGCCCGCCCAAAGTCCCCAGTGCTCCCTTCTTTGCCAAGCCCTTTCTTCTTCTGGGAGGAGACCAGGTTCATTCTGTTCAGCTGTGTTTGTTTGCCAACAGACTTCAATTCCTGACTCGGAAGCATTCTGGATCAGAACTGTTTGTCTCGCTGCAGCACAGAGATTTTTCTCTGAAGCCAGCTGGGAGCAGGTGGATAAACAGGACACGGAGGTACAGGGCTCAGCCCCTGTTCTGAGTGCCACCCATGCAACTGTTTTGCAGTTCTTCTCTACCCCCATCATCCATTCCCCCTGCCCCTGCTAAGGAATGACCACACAGCACACTTAGCCTTGAGCCTCTCTGAATCTCAGCACCTATGAATTCCCATCAAGCCTAGAATTTCTCAGCAAGGGAGATGCAGCAGGCCAGCCCTCTCTCCTCATTGCCTGTATGAACTGGAGCCTTGCCAGCTCTCATAGCGACCCAGGGTGCTGTTGCCTGCCACTTGATCTCAGGGGAGTTTGGAGTCCCCTCCAGGGAAACGATTTGGACGCCTTTCTTGTACTGCTGACATTAGACCTGATGGGCTGGTGCCCACTGGAGCCAGTGTGGTCCTTGTGGACTCTTGCTGCCCCCAGCATGGCTCTGTTGGCTCCGACTGGATGGCCCATCTCCTGTCACTAACCTGGCCTCATCCGTTTTACAGATGACCCGTGGCTCCCTGACCACCTGGCCGCCCACTGCTATGCATGCGACAGCGCCTTGCTGGCTTGCCAGCAGGAAGCACCACTGCAGGTGCCACTGGGAGGGTGTGGTGGGGTGGGTGGGTGTGTAGAGGCTGAGGTTTGGTCCACAGAGCCTGCAGATTTGAAAGATGCAGGCAGCTGGCTGGCAGTGTTCTGAGGCAGACCCCAGGGTCTACAGGACCCTGACTCACCTTTTGTGCCTCTGAAATTGGTGTTTGCAGAACTGCACTGGGTGTCTTTCTTCCATTTTAGAGTGATCGTAAGTTTTGAAAATGATGTCCCTTTTTTATTTTGCTTCCTGGATTGGTGGAGCAACTGCCACCACCCACACCGCCATTTCTTATTCCTAGAATACAATTTCTTCCCATTCAGCACGGCTGCTGTGAGCAAAGACAGTTTTCCTGCTGTGGGCAGGGAACTTCGTTTTCCTACTCCTTACCCCCGCTCCCTGACCACATACTTATTGGTTGGAGGACTAGTGGGAATAGCTTAGGGTATAGTCTTCAATCCATAAGGCTCCTGACTTCTTTCTTCCTTCTGGGTTGGGGTAGTGAGTGGCTAAGGATGCTTTGCCCCAGCTGGGGTGGTGACTGGAGGATGTTCAGTGTTCTTGGGGTAGGACTTTTATCTGAACTGTGTGACATAGCCCACCCACATGAACGGACCTGGATTGAAAATGGAACCACCTCTTTGTCTAGTGATGATGCTTCTAGGACTGTGTATCTCCCCACCCTCACCCCAAGCCCAAATGTCTTTAGTTGGCTTCTTCTCTGAGCTCTTTCTCCCCTCCTTGCAGGGACATTGACCGTGTTGATCAAACGTGGTGAGCATTTGCAACAACCTGTCTGTGATTTCTGCACACCTACAGTAACTTCTCCACACTAATGCTACCATTTCCCCCTCTCTGCACTCATTGGGATGAAGCTTGGGGCAGGAGTGCAGGCAGGCAAGCAGGTGGGCTTGGGTGGGGTGGGGAGACCACAGCAGCTAGCTGAGGAGACCATTACAGCTGAGTCAGGTTGCAGCCGTGGTTGCCCCTGCTGACTGCATAGGTCAGCCGAGCCATCTTGCCTATGGCAAGAAGCGGTGCTTCAGCAGGGGCTGGTCTTGTGGAATAGCCAGTTGAGGGGTTTTAGAGCTATTTTGTTTGGGTCAGTCATTCACTTAGATGCCAGAATAATGCTTGTGACTTTCAAGTCAAACAGCATGACTGCTTTTTTAAAAAAAAAAAAAAAAGCCCAGGACTGAACAGAGGTGGTCTTTCCAGAGAACTGTTAGCATTGAAGACTTAAGGGAAAACTCCACTTAGGGTCTATCAGGATCCCCTGAAAGAAGTCAGATAGAAAAGCTTAACTCATCAAATTCATGTCAGGCCTTTAAGCTGAATTCCAGAAGGTATGTTAAATAAATGTACACATCTAGAAATAGATTTAGGTAATTTTTCTCTGTAACCACAGTTGTTGCTGACTCATGCTTTTCAGAAACAGAGTTGTGAAGTACTCACTGCATTCTAGAAGATGAAGTCTTGTGTTTGTTTTAATTCTGTCTTTCCATTGCTCCTTGTCTAGCCTTTTCCTTTTGCCGGTGGTATTTTGTTGCCAAAGGGTATTCAGTATTCTCTCTTCTGTGCTTAAGTGGTCCTTAATCCAGCAGTGGGTTTCCTTTCTGAGGAGCATAAATGAAAAAGTAGTGAGTGATGCTGGCTAAGGAGGAGGATTTCCTTTTAGATGCTTGCCCCAAGTCTTTGGCGGGCTGCATCAGACTCTTCGGAGTCTCCTATTCTAGGGCCTCCCCAGAGTGGGATGGGGTTGTAAGGTGAGCAGAAACTCATCCTCTGCCAGTTCCCTTTCCTGGTAGTGTGAAGGGCATCAGTTTGGGTGTGCAGACCTTTGCTGCACAGGCGCATCAGAGCTGGGCTTTCAAATGGAGGAGTGGAGAGAGGCCGGGGGCCTGGGTGCAGTCAGGCCTTCAGGTAGAGCTGATATTCCCTGGAGATGCATGGGGGCAGGGGAGTGACCCATTGTCAACTCATCCTTGTCTAATAGGGGGTGTGTGTGCACCTGTGTTCACCTGTGCTCTTGTCTTTTCACCCTGAGCATGTGTCACTGGTTGCTTGTCTCCTGGCTTCGCATGCTGGCAGCAAAAGCAGTCCTAGATGGCAGCAGTCAATTCTTCGTGTTGTTGCCTCTGAGCCTTTGGGCAAGGCTCCTCACTCCCCAGCTGGGCTGGGAGTTTCTCTCATCTGATTAGCCCAGAGGCAGTTCCATTGGACTCCAGCCTCTCTATGATCATAAGCTACAGAGAGGCCATTGCCCAGGTGGGTGAGGCCACGGAGTTTTCCTGGGCCAAGACTTGGCTGCTAGCTCAATGGCCTTCTGCCCTGGGCTCATTTGTTTTGGATCTCTCTTGAGCAGCATCTACCTGACACCTTGTAACCTTGAGCCATAGTGGTGAGGCAGCCAGGTGTCCTTGGCCCTAAAGTGAAAGTGGTGTGCAATTGTGCTAGGGAGCGGTCCCCTCCCTTCCTGGCTTCTTCCTGGGTTTAGACAAACGAGAGTGTTTGATATTAGAGGAGTCTCTGGCACATCTGAATCGTGTACAGAGAAGCGCTGTCTTCTGAAGTTGGTTTCTCCACCCCGTGTCTGCTGACACTAATGCTGTTTTTGTTTCTGCTCATCTCAAGGAATTGTGGGAACGTATTCTGCTCCAGTTGTTGTAACCAGAAGGTTCCAGTTCCCAGCCAACAGCTCTTTGAACCTAGTCGAGTGTGCAAGTCTTGCTATAGCAGCCTGCATCCCACAAGCTCCAGCATTGACCTTGAACTGGATAAGCCCATTGCTGCCACTTCAAACTGAAGCTCAGTGACCTGGGGCGGGCAGAGGCCAAGCTGCTGTTCCTCTGACAGGCCCACAACAGCCTGGGCAGACTGAGAGGCCCATGCACTTTGGAATGGGGACATGGAACCAACTGTGCAGAGTGATGGAAATTTGGGATGTACCACTGGATTGTAGATTGATCTCTCCCTCCCCAACCCACCCTTTTTTTTCCTCTCCATTTTCTATCCTCCCTCTGCCTCCAAAAATGAGACAAGTACCCTGTTTATCTTTTTTTTTTTTTTTGGATGGAAGACCAGAGGTTGCCAGGCCCCCTATAACTGTTGAGCTGCCTGCTGTCAGGCGATGCTGAGGGGTGGCTTAGTTCCTCAGGCTGGGACGGAGGCTGGTTGAGTCAGGAGTGGAGGCCTGAGATAGAGAGCAGGGAATAAAGCCAGTGCTGACGTTTGTGACCTTTCCTCGTATCACTGCCACATCAGAGCTGATTGGATTGGAAAAACCTTTGCTGCTGAGGACGCTGAAAGCATCTGCTCTAAGAGCAGTGCCCCAGGTGCCCTCTCCCTTCCGAGAGGGACTGGGCTAGTCCCACCCCACACGGGATTGGAGTTTGGAGGGAGGCGCACACGCACATAGTAAGTGGGACCCCTTAGGTGCCCCCACCCTGTTTGGGGAAAGAAGGGGTACACTCGTGAGGCAGGGAGAGGGCTGGGAATGGGAGGCTGGCATATTCTCCCCCATGGGATTCTCTTTTTAACTTGACCCAGATTGTCTAGGGCTCTCTCTCCTCACTGTCAACGGTCTGCCCCCCTCAGCCAGGCTCTGTGGCGCTTCCCACCCTCAGGCATAGGGTGCAGACTGGCCAGAGTGCAGTATCCTGCTGCTGTGGTCAAGGCCAAAGTATGCCCTGAGCCTGGAAGCCCCTTCCGGGTCCTGGTCCCCCGAACAATCTCTCTTCCTCGGCTAGCACCGGGAAATCCAGACTCAGGGTTCCAAAAATTCCCCACTCCCAAACCAATCATGGATCTCCCCCTTTAGGGGTAGAATCAGCCTTTCAGATGGCAGTGTCTGGAGAAGGGAGCATGTCCCATAGACTCAGCCTTCCGCTGCCTCCCCTTCTTGGAGCAGTGGGAAGGGCCCAGCGGTCCCACTGCCCTGCTCCTGTGCTGCTGGTCAGCAGTGAGGGGCCACTTGGTGACTCTGCAGGGCTCCTTAGAGAAGTGACAAAGCCCGTAGGAGATGCAAGGCACCTTTCCTTAGTAAGCTTTGATGGGGTCCAAAAAGAGCCTTATTTAAATCAAGACTATTTGTGGTGGAGGTGGGTATGGAGAAGATTGGAGAGGAGTTTAGGTTTGTGCTTTGTGATCTTGGCATCCATATTTTGTGCCTGCCCTCCCTCTCGGGGGAAGGGCCATGCTTGGCTCTGCTAAAAGCTGCTAACTGGTAACAGGGCGGATTGTGGTGGGCAGTGGGGGTGAGGCCTGAGAACTCTCCTGACCCTTTGGAAGCAATTCCCTAGCTAAGGGCAAGTTGTCTCTCAGGAAGGTGGCTCCTGTGTGTGCCTGGGTGTAGATAAGACGTGGGCCAGAAACCTTCCCTGGAGCTGTCAGTCCAGGCAAAGCCAAGAGCATCTGAGTGCGTCTCTGACTTCCCAGTGGCAGGAGGTTGCTCAGAATCTGAATTTAGTGAAACAGGGTGTAAGTTCTTCGCACTCTGTGTGGTCTGGCCTTGCAGGTAGGGAGAAGTCAGTCTAACTGAAGATTGTGCAGGTCCTAGTGACGGGTGCCAAGAGGTTACGATACGGGTTTCTTGGGTCTGATGTACAGTGTGAATAAATGCTTGCAGCTCTTAGCCCTTTTTTGATCAATGAAGCACTTTTTTATTAATATTTTTCTTTGTATGTAAAGGAGGAACCGTAACTCTCCGTAGCTGTATATATAACCCTTTTCTCCTAAAGAGGAGTTGGTCAGTGCTCCTATATTTTTCATTTTTTGTCAAAGAAGTAAATACTTTAGAACTGTTAAATATATAAATAAAGTGAATAAAGTTTAGTGTTCCGCATGGTAGCATTTGCTAACACGTTCTAATTCTTTTCCCTGTGGTTTATTCCCCTTCACCCCATTTCCCTCTTACACAGAAGCAATTTGAGGTGCTGCTGAGAAAGTTAACTTTGGCAAAGGAAAACTGATTTCTTTTCAACTCTGGACCTTGGCAAGGAGCCGCACCACAATACCCACACACTGCAACACATTTCCTCGATGGTTTTTGCTACTAACATCTCCAAAGCTAAAAAGGCAAAGCAGTCTGACATCTTAACAATCAGCCGTTCTTCCTTATCTGAAGAACTGAGTGTCAACAGTAATTAAAACTACCTCTGTCCTCCAGGCTCGCTTTTTTTTTTTTTTTTTTTTTTTGCTGTTGCTTTGATTTTAGCCAGTGCTCTGGCCCCTTAACCCCACGCAGGGAGCAACAGCTGCACCTGTAGCAGCAGGTAAGCACTGAGGCATGCGTACAGTGGAGACTGAAAGGAGGTTTTGTGGGGAGGGTGGCTAGAAAGTGCCTCTGCTCTGCCTGTCTTGGATGAGAGAATTACGGGTGGGCAAAGAGACCTTGGGGCAGAAACTGAATTGGATGTGAGTGGATTGTGTGCCTAACTAGAGGTCTCCTTCCTCCTCCCACACAGAGGGAGGAACCTCTGCTCCTTAGATCTGCAACCAGCCGAGGAGGCCGTAGTCTCTAGTCACTTCGGACTAGTTCTTGTTCTTCGCGGAGGTGGATTTTCTTTCCTGTGTCACTCTTGGGCACCCTTCCCATCCCATGGGCCTGTGGGGGACGTAACATTATGCAGTTCTTCCTGAGGGAAGGTAGGTACTGAGTAACGCCCAGCTCTGGGGTTGCCAGCCTCACATCTGTGGTGAGTTGGGGGCTCTGATGAGTGACCTGCTCTGAGCTACCAGAGAGCCTTCCAAGGTCACTTTCTGGATGTACTCACTTCCTAAAGTACACACGCACTTAAAAACAGCTCAGCTGGTTCCAGTCTGAGAGCTGTGTGTGCCATCTGGCAGGTGTTTGAGAACTAACTTGTCCTCTGGGAGGAGAAGGTGCCATTTCAGCTGCCTTCAGTCCATGTGGGAGCCAAGTCTGTGCTCAGACCAATTTGTAAAAACCTGAGTTGTGTCACAGCCAATGTGTGTCTACACAGAGCTCCTGTTGTGCCTGGGGGCTAATGCTTAGCCCTTGGCAAGTTAAAAACACTTGTAGAATCTAGCAAGGCTGTTGGGTCCATAGAGGGGGAGTTACTGGCGTTAGGGAAGATGAAGAGCCAGGTGCTGGTGAGACCTGCACAGTGCAAGTCAAGGCAAGGAACTGCCCTGTGGAAGAGGGCGGTATGTGAAGAAAAGCTGTTATCTGAGGACACAGCCAGATTTCTTCAGGCTGTCACATGGAGATATTTGGTCTAAGCAGTGGAGTACTAATGGTGACCTTGAGATGCCAGGATGTCCTCTTCATCTCTGAATTCTTCCCTTTTTTCTATACTTTGGTGTCCTTAATCCCAGTCCAAAAAATGATAGGACTGCCTTAATCCACTGAGACTTTCTAGTAAAGGTGTACAGAAAATTTTTTCTTTATTTTGCTAATATGCTCATTGTTCATTTCTATGTTAGAGAATAATATTCTAAGAATTAAAAAGGTACTGTGGCAGATTTAAAGGGGAATGAACAAAATGCTGCCCCAGAGCATTTGTTAATTTCCAGCTATTAAAAAATATCAAAATGGGAATTGAGGATAAACCCTAGAATATGGTTTCAGGCCACTGTCCTTGAGACAGCTGATATACTTGGCCGCTGCACATGAGGCTGGGAGATCATTAACTGTAGCCATGACCTCTACTGATGTCTTAAGAACAAGGGCTGCTTTGAAGGTGCTGTTGCAGGACTTCTCATTTTGCTGGTACCTGTTCAAGTGATCTGTCTCCAGGGCTGCAGCTGTACCCACCCGACTGCACTAGCTGAGGGTAGGGTTAACAGTGAGTGAAAATGGGCCTGGACTGTGGAGCAAAATGACTTGACTTTCCATTTGGAGTTTGGAAAATATGGCAGGAGTCCCAGCTGTTTAATTTCTAGTCACATTTTCTAAGAACATTTGTTCGAAGTCGATGTTACTGATGAGATGTCTGGAGGGCAGGACCAGAATGTGTGAGAGGCATCTAGCAGGAGTAGGAGTCTCCCTGCCCCCAGTACACAACCACACTGACACTTTGGTCCTCTCCCTTGTGTGGAGTTCATCTGCTGCATATTTGTGCAGATAACCAGCTGCCTCCCTGGTTGAACAGGGCTCTTCCAGACTAGGCAGTTGTTGGAGGCATGAGGAGGAAAGGGAAGGGGTACCCTCTGAAGTAGGAATTACAAAGTTTTTTAATGCTGCTGTTGCATTTTATTTACCACTTACTGTCTTTTCTATCATATCGAAGTTCTTAGCGTCTCTTATAGTGCTCATAGCAGTTGCATTTCAGTTGTATTTTCAGTGAAACTTGTTTTACATTGGCATTCAAAATTGACCTTTCACTGCTTCCTGACTGGTTTAAGATTTTTTTTTTTAATGCAAACTGAACCCATGAGGCTTGGATTCTGGTTAAAAACACCGTGTTGCTGCTGACAGTAGTGCCCACTATTGTAACAGCACTGATTCTGCTATAGCCTCCGTGACCATGTAAACTAAGTAAATGTCGTTTTCACCCACAAACTGTTGTTCAGCCCCTTGCCACTGTGGTTCTCTAGTCAGTCTTGTGACCAGTGTTTTAGGTGCATGGGATAAATCAGCTCCACCCCTTAGTCTGTTCAAGAGACAGGGAAGGGCCTGGCCAGGAGGGGGCAGCAGGAGTCAGCATCTGTGTTTCAGAGGCCTGGGACTTGAAATCCTGATATTAGAGGTAGGGGGGAGGGACCTTAGATAGTGTAGTTTTGTGGTTTTCATGCTGTTCTGTGGGGAGCGAGCCTTCAGTCCCATTCAGTATTAGGCTTCCAAGTAAGATGTGATTTGAAGAAAGGTTTCGATGATTAAAATGAAAGTCTGAAATCACTGATTTAATCCAACCTCCTGATTTTTTTAAATTTAATTTTTTATTTTTTACAGTAGGTCCTTGTTGGTTATCTGTTTTAAATATAGCAGTGTGTACATCTGAATCCCAAACTCCCAATCTATCCTCCCCCCCACCCTCCCCCAAGTTCATTCTCTAAGTCTGTGAGACGGTTTTGTAAATAAGTTCATTTGTATCTTTTAGATTCCACATGTATATGATATTTGTCTTTCTCTGACTTACTTCATCTAGTATGATAATCTCCAGGCCCATCTATGTTGCTGCAAATGGCATCATTTCATTCTTTTTAACTAACATTCCATTGTACCACATCTTCTTTATCCACTCATCAGTCGATGGACATTCAGGTTGCTTCCATGTCTTGGCTATTGTAAACAGTGCTGCAACGAACACTGCGGTGCTTGCATCCTTTTGAACCATGTTTTTCTCTGGATATAAGCCCAGGAGTGGGATTGCTAGATCATGTGGTAGCTGTCATTAGTTTAAGGAACCTCCATACTGTTCTCCACAGTGGCTATACCAATGTATATTCCCACCAACAGTATAGGAGGGTTCCGTTTTCTCCACACCCTCTCCATCACTTATTGTTTGTAGATTTTTTGATGATGGCCATTCTGTCCAGTGTGAGGTGATATCTCATTGTAGTTTTGATTTGCATTTCTCTAATAATTAGCCATGTTGAGCATCTTTCCATGTGCCTTTTGGCCATCTGTATGTCTTCTTTGGAGAAATGTCTATTTAGGTTTTCTGCCTATTTTTTGATGGGGTTGTTTGCTTTTTTTTGACATTGAGCTGCATGAGCTGTTTGTATATTTTGGAGACTAATCCCTTGTCAGTCGCACTGTTTGCGAGTATTTTCTCCCATTCTTTGGGTTGTCTTTTTGTTTTCTTTGTGGTTTCCTTTGTTGTGTAAAAGCTTTTGAGTTTAATTAGGTCCCGTTTGTTTTTGTTTTTATTTCCATTACTCTGGGAGACAGACTGAAAAAGATATTGATGCAATTTATGTCATATGTCAGTGTATTCTACCTATGTTTTCCTCTAAGAGTTTTATAGTATCCGGTCTTACATGTAGGTCTTTAATCCATTTTGAGTTTGTGATATTTTGTTGAGAAAACCAAGTTTCAGGGAGCAGCAAAGATTCATCCACAGTTACCAGTGAATAAACGGAAGAATTTGAATAAGAAACATTCTCTCCTGCCCCCTTCCCCTCAGTGCTCTTGGGTTTCCAGAAAGCAGCCTTAGATAAATAGTTACTCTAACCTGGTTCTCTTTGAATTAGCCAAACCAGAAATCTTGGAGAAGAGCTTAGTAGTCATTACCAGAAGGCTTAAACTGTGAGCCCTCCTCTCCCTGGTAACCAAAATCAAAAGGCTTTGATATTGTAATGCAGTATTTTTGTTTTTCTTTTAAACCTTTCATGTACATAAAAAGTGTTAATAGCATGAACTAAGTTCAAGTCATGTCTTAAACTAGTGGGGTGGCAAGGGAAGGGGGGAGCATTTTTGACTAGTGCAAATGGGTTAGTTGTGAGCTATCATCTCAGTGTCCAATTTATATCCGATTTTGTTTGGTATGGTATGGAGGAAAAAAAATCCTGATTTTTATCTGTATAAGTGGAAATAGTCATAGGTTGTCTGCAATCTCTAGTTATGGACAAAACTAGATACTTGAAAAAAGATCAAAAGAGGAATATCCAATACCTGCTTTCAGCCCTTATCCTCCATATATCAGGTGAGAAACACACAAAGGTTATAATCACTAAAATTGTACTATGGTGAGAGCCATAGCACTGAGTTGCAGCTGGGTGTGGCAATCCCAGCACCAGGCTTGCACCTTCTGCATCAGTGACCCCTGAGAAGCCCACACAAGCACAATAATGGAGGCCTTACCTAAGGTCTCAGGCAGCCTAAGCAACGCATGTTTTACATCTGAGTGTACGTGTTACGGACGACTTTTAATATTTAAGATGACACTTGAAGCGAATGTTTGCAGGGAACCTCTGAAGCACTGCCACAAGAGCCAGTTTCAAAACCACTCGTTTAGTGGAAAGAACCTGGGGTTTCTGAGCCCACAAACTTGGGCTGGAATCCAGCCCCGCAGCGCCAGCTGAGTTGCCCGTGGGTGGTGAGGAACTGAGCATGTCCTTATCTAGAGCAGAGCACTGGCCACAAAGAGGGGGTTGACGGAGAGTGCCTAGAAAGCGCTCCCCTTTCCACCGTCCATAAAATGAGGTGACATTTCTGTCTGGCTGCTGGTGGACATTCTGAATGGTCAGAGCCAGACAGGGCTTTTGTCCCACCATGTATTAAAACTAGAAGACGACTGGCCCTGCCCTGGGTCTTCCACCTCACAGAGGTAACATTCTGATCTGAGTTAAAATAAATTGCAAGTTTATCACTACTCAAAGACTTTAAAGTTCATATATGAACTTAAAATATATTTTTTTAATGGATGCAAGTCTGCAGGTGCACTGCTGCTTTAAAATCCTATAAAAGCAATGGGAAAGGGGGCCAAGAGAAAGAAATTGCTTGTTGGGGTTGGGGTGGCATCTAAGAACTCTGAGTCCTGTGGAGACTGATGTGGCCTCACTTTGCTGAACAGGTGATGAGTTTGAGGTTCCTGACTGAAGACTGACCAAGCCATAAGATATGCAGACCAGCCAGCTCTCCAGGCTGAGGAGCAGGGGAGGTAGAGCGAGGTGGGCCTTACCTCTGCACAGCATGGATGTCTAAGGCACGGGCCTGGGCCAGGTTGTGTTCACTACCTGGCAGGCGAGCCCAAGGTTGGAAAAGGAGTGAAGACCTTGCCTTCAGCTCGTCCTCCTTTCATCTCCAATGCCAAAGGAGCCCATGGTGGCTGAACATATTTAAGGCTTCGTCATCCAAAGTAAAACAGATGTGAGTTAATTATAAATGGTTCCCCTACTGTATTTTGCCCATTGGAAAATCAGTCCCTAGAACTAGAGGTTCTTTCAGGTCACCCAGAAGATCCTGGTACTTGCTGGCACATACTCTACTGGGGCGGCTCCCAAGTTTGAAGTCCCTGTCAGCCCTTGGGACCTGACCTGGGTAGCATAATTCTTTCTATTCTTTCATTTGAGTTGATAAACCAGCCAACTGCTGCCTCAGACTTCTGCCCCCGCAACACGTTCTTGGGTGTCCCCAAGGACTATCCATACCTGCTGCCTCTTCTGCCTCTGCAGTTGGCCTTCGAGGCTGCGCCAGACCATCCTTTCCCTGAGCCTATGTTGGCATTGGTGTTCCTGAGGTTCAGTTCTCTGCCCTCCTTCCACACATGCTTCCCTGGAAATTTATAAATCAGGGTACTTAAAATGGAGACACTTTAACAACAGTTCCATATGAGTCTCTGCCAGAAATGCAGCGAAGTCATCCTTCCCCAGGGGCTTGGAGAAACTGCTAAGGCATCAGGTGTGCCCACCTGAGCCAGTGTGCAAGGCCACCTCACATGAACACCCTTCCACCCGCCCTGTGCAGCTCTGAGGCATTAACTTGGGGACTGGTTCTCATGGGCCTGAGGACTGTTTGCCCAGTCGAAAGGAGGGCTGAACCAAAAGGCCTGCAGCACGGGCTTTGCCTTTTGTCCTCTGTGTGCAGGATCTAAAGTGCTAGGATGTCAGCATTTCCTTCCCAGTCAGCCTGGAGCAGGTGTGAACACTGATGTCACTTTGCCATCCTCTCCCCCAAGCCCAGCTAGGAAGTTAACCTCCTCTTTGCAGACTGTAGTTGAATTCCTCCCCCAAACCCCCACCCGCCTTCCCTGGAACTGTCTGTTTAGGAAGCTCAGTCATAGGAAGTTCTGAGCCACACCAGGCAGGAATGAACCACGGCAGCTAAAGCCACTGCACAGGGCTCCTGTGTGCTGTTAGATGGGAGTAGGAAGGGGATAGCGGGGAGGTAGAGGGACAGCGGCAGAGGCCCTTGCCTCTCCTTACCCAGACACTCCGTATCACCCTTGCCCCTCATGTCCTCCACGTAGCCCTGCCCTCCAAAGCCCTCTGGACTTTTGGAGATCACTAACAATGCCTGAAAAGCTGAGGACAACGGCCTGGGTGTCTGAAGTCACCTGGTTACCCCTCATTTCTGGGGACCCTAACTGAGGCCTCAGCCATAGAGTCTTTGCTTCTAACAGCTCTAGATATACCAGGTGACTCATTCGTTTAACAACGAATGAGACCCATGGTTCTGCACAGGCTTCTTTGGTGACTTAGACGCATCCCTACCCCAAGTCCCATGAGAAAACATGGCATTTCTGTGTCTAGCACTGTTTGCCCTCAAGAATGTGTTGTCTGTTAGGGAAGATTGGGCAGATAAATAAAGGACTCTCATTATCCAGAAAGAATTGAGACCTGAAAAGCCCTTTTACAGTTAACCCACTGTAAACGGAGACCAGAGTTTCACACAGTAAATAGTGAAAAAGGCTTGATTGGAACAAGTATTTGTTAGCAAAACGTAGTCGCAGCTATGGGCTAATCCTTAGAAAAAGAATATTTTACATATATTTCCCTCCTAAAGTTACCCGATTGTACAACAGGACATCATTTCATGTTTGATTTCCATCGTGCAATCGACAGGGTTGTTTTTGCAAAAGTTAGTCAAGGGCCTTCACCAGTTTTCCAGAGGGCTTCTCTTAACCCCTTAGCCTTCTGATAGTTAAACTCCCCCCTGTGCAGCTCTTCTCCTCACTTGTTAGTGGACCTCATTCTCAGTCCTCATTTGCCAGGGACTATATTCATTTGATAAGTGGCAGCAGACACTCCATCAGGTGGCAAGGCAACTCTTAGCCCAAGAAGCCAGAGCTGGGTGTCTGCCTAGGCACATGCCTGTGTGTGCATAGCTCTGTGCTGCCCTGACCCGGAGACTGTGGGACCTGTGTTCTAGCCCCTTCATTGATGATTTAGGGTGTAGCCTTGACCACTCTGCTCTGCTTTAATTTCTCCTCTGTGGGGAAGTTTGTCCAGTCAACCCACAAAGCTGTTGAGGATCCAATGAGGAAATCATGTTTTACAAAGTCTAGCTGCCCTGCAGCGTGAGGGGTAGCATCCTGCAAAGCCCATACTTGAACTTATGCTCTGCCTGAGGCCCCCACCTTACCTGCTTTCACACATCGTCCAGAGTTGGAAGCGGCAGGAGCCCTTCTTGTTTCCCAGGCAGCCGTACTGCTCCAAGGCAACAGAACTTCTCTTCTCACCTGTACCTGCTCAGTTGGAGGGAGGAGGGAAACATGTCAGGTCTTTCAGGGGTGATAGGGACTCCCGGCCATCTCCAGCCAAGATGGTCCCCAAGGTGAAATACTTAAGATCCAGCCACTTAAGTGGGTGGAGTGTTACCAGGGACAGGTTCTCTGGCTGGGGTGGGAGCTCTGCCCGGGGCTGCTGGGAGTCTCCGAGAGATGGGCTCCATGGGGTGGCCTCGCTTCCAGGGCAGATGAGGGCTGGGCAAGCAGTCAGCCGTGCTGGCCCCTTCCCTTCGGGGCTCTGCCGCCTTACCTCCATTCTGGTCAGTGTCTGGATGGGCAGTGGTGATCCCTGAACTTCCCAAACACAAATCTCTTGACGTCTGCCCATCCTGAGACAGGAGAGGCACCAGAGGTGACTCCCTGGCCAGTCTGTGGTGTTGCCTCTGTCCCCCTAGGGCAATATTTTGCTATCAGCTTCCCTGCCTGGCTTTCTCTCTAGGCATGCAGAGCCGGCCCTGCACCCCATGGGGAGCAGAGAAGTGGGCTCAGGCAGCAGGTCCAGAAGGTGGAGGAGTTGAACTCCTGCCTGCTAAACCACATGACCATGGCCTTCAGCAGGCAGAACACTTGCCCTCAGAGGGGAATTGCACTCCTCTAGTCTCTGAGTAGGAGCAAACTTTCAAAGGAGCCCTCTGGCACCCTTTCCTCCACGGTGCCGTCAGCCCCACTCTGTACTTCCACAGCCCTATCTGACCTGAGAGTCCCTCCTACTTGCCCTGCCCCCATGCCCAGAGCTCCTCCTGCCTCTCCCCCTCCTTTCCCTTCTGCTCCAAACTCCCCTTGCCTCTGCAAGTCATCCAGGACAGCCTCACACTAAGGCAATGAAAATACACAAGCCAGAAACAGCACAAATGTCCATGAACAGGGCAAGGAATAAACAGTTTGTGAAACATTCATCTACAAGATCTAACACAGCAATGAATGAATAAACTAGTTACACATACAAACACAGATGAATCTCACATAATACTGAATAGAAAAAAGAACAAAATTATGTGCTGTATGATTCCATTCTTTAAAAGTTCAAAACCAGGCAAAAGTATTATTTCAGGTGCCAAGGTATGGTAACTACGAAAGCCAGGGCCCTGGACATCTCTAGGGGTTGGAGCGAGCAGGTTGGGGAGGGTAAGTGGGCTTCCAGAGTGCTGGAGATGATTTAGGTACTGATCAGAGTGGTGGGTTTCATGAATGCTCATCTGATAACTCATCAGCCTCTACAGATTTATTTAAAAATTTTTTTAACATCTTTATTGGAGTATAAACTACAGATTTTTAATGTACTTTTCTATGTATATGTTATTTCACAAAGTTCAAAAAACAAAAAACCCAGCCCCTCCACCTTGGGCTTCTCAGGGCATCAGCCCCTTGGTGTGCATACCTCTCATGCAATTGATTGGCCTCAGTGGGGAATATCTAGTGGGGAGCTGTCAAGGCCTGAGAAGAAAGGGGTTGGCCCAACTACTCAGGTGGCCCTGGGTCAGTGAATGGGGGCCACCTTCATTCCTTCTCTAGGGGGGTGGTCCTGCCCGTAGTGCTGTCCCTTCCTTGCCCCAGCCTCACTGCATTCCCAGGGAAGTTTGTGTTGATCTGGAGCACTGGCTTCCTGGCTTGGTCAGGCTGGCCTTGAATGGGCCTTAACTGACCTAGGTCTGCTTCTCATGAACGGGATCTGCTATGATGAGTTGCCCCAGCGCCCTAGCTTTAACTTATATTGGGTAGGATGCTCTTGGTTTCCACTGTTTGTTTATATAATGTGGTCATCTGCCCACTTACCTAGAGTTGGTGGGGGGACATTACAGAGACCCCATGGCTGGGAACCTTTGATTATATACAGGGATACCAGTCAAATAACAAAATATGAATTCCTACTTCATGTCAGGCACCTCAGTAGGCAGAGAAAGCCAGAATCCTGTGCTCATGGAGAAGACTGTCGACAAAAGACAGGTAAGTGTGATGAATGCTGCAGAGCAGTCTGGGGATCTGTGGGAACTTGCAGCAAGTCAGCAGAGGGGTTCCTAGGGAAGTAATGTATAAACTAAGGCCTGAGGAATGAAGAGGGAAAGAGACAAGAAGCTAATTCATTGAGCATGTACTGTGTGCTAAGCCACTTTCATCATTTCATTTAGTCTGGACAACAACCCTTTGTATTATTATTCCCGTTTTACAGATGAAGAAACTGAGGCTCAGAAAGGTGAAGAGCCCTATCCAAGGTCACTCAGCTAACATGTGGCAGAATGAGGACTTGAACTCTAGTCTGCATGATTCAAAAGCCAGGCAGTGAGGAGGCTGCTGTCAGTCATGGCAAGAAGTGGTGGTGGCATCATTGGATACAGAGGTAGATGTGCAGGCCCAAGAGGGACCCTGAAGAGAGAACTAACAGGACTCAGTGAGCACTGCTGAGGCAAAGGAGGAGGAGGAACCAGACTCCAGGTTTCTGCCTGGATCAACTGGATGGACAGTGACCCATCCAGTTGGATCATTTATTAAGATGGAGAATGGAGAGGAGTAGGTTTAGGGGGAAAAATCATCTAAATTTGATATTCTACTTCAGTTAAAAAAAAAAAAAGATTGGTTGATTAAATGAAAATAAAACAGGGATAATTCCATTCTAGAAACTCCCTCTCTTCATGCTTCCTCCATCCCAGTGTTTTCTACACTCATTTGTTGCCCCTTCCTTCTAGTTTTCTAAAGCACCCCAATTCTTTTCTGATCCGTGGGCCCTCTAATAACCAAACCCCAAGCAGATCAGAACTGGGAGGACCACCAAGAGAACGCTGTCCTTGGCCACACCATCTGCTCCCTCAGCAGTGGCCCTCTGGCCACCCCATGCTTTGTCCGGGTCTCCTGACGCTCCCTCCTCTGCAGAGGCTCTCTGCCAGGGGAGGAGCTGTTCCTATGCCTGAGCTCCTCGGGGTGGAGTTCCCCCCGACCCCCGCATCCTCCTAGTACCTAGAACATCTGGTGTGTGCACAGCCTCTGCAGTCACACGGGGCCCCACACTCAGAAGGACCTTGCCCTTGGTTTAATGCACTTCTGTTGCAGTTTTGAAATTCCTACTATATTTAACAAGAGGCCCCATATTTTCATTTTGGACTGGGCCCTGCAAATTCTGTAGCTGGTCCTGTCCATGTGTCTGCATTGTAATGATGCAAGACACTGAGTGGTAGCCTTTCCCATCTGTGGGGATGAACTTCTTTTCCAGCTAGGAAGACCCACTGTTTTAAATCAGAGGGAAATAAAGCAAAAAAGAGCTCACTTCCTTTGTTTCTATGAAATACAGTTTTATGTGCAGTTTTATGTTTCTTCATGGGTAATAACTTAGGAGGGAACCTTGGGAACAGAATACAAAAGTAACAAATTATGGGCCATTAACTGTGGTTAATTGTTTCTTTATAGCTTAGAGTGGAGGCACGTTTGGGTTGCTTTGGCACTCACAGTTACAGGTAGGGAAAGGTGGTCTACTTAAATATAACCTAGGGGGACTTCCCTGGTGGTCCAGTGGTTAAGAATCTGCCTTCCAATGCAGGGGACATAGGTTCGATCCCTGGTCGGGGAACTATTATCCCACATGCTGCGGGGCAACTAAGCCCGTGTGCCGCAACTACTGAGCACGTGAGCCACAACTAGAGAGGCCCATGAGCCACAACTATAGAGCCTGTGTGCCACAACTAGAGAAAAGCCTGCACGCTGCAACTAAGACCCAACACAGCCAAAAATAAATACATAAATAAATAAAACCTAGGGCCCCTCAGGAGGTGGAGGGAGAGGCAGCTGAGTGATGACCCCAGCCTTGCTTCCGAAGCCAAAACTGCCATCAAGGCCTCACCTCCAGTTAAAGTATTTCTCTCACAAGCCTCATTACTGAGCAACTATGGACCCCTTACCTGAGATCCTCTCAGCTCTGCAGGTGTGGAGGTGGTCTACGTGCTGTCTGGGCATCCTGCTGCAGCAGCCTTTGGGGTGTAACTCATACTTGTCCCCAGTTGGTTGGTGTCATCTGCCACTCAGGCTCCAAACAGCTGCAGAAGATCCTTGCTCACTTTAGTAAACACCTGTTTTAAAAAAAAAATTGAACTCAAAAAATGTTTGGACTCCTTGCTAAAGAAAGGTGCAGAAATGCTCCGCCAGCTATCATCATAGGCTTTCCCGTCCTAACAAGCTAATGGATGAAGCACTCAGACCACTGAGTGAGAAGTCCTCCAGTGTCGTTCACCTACAGTAGTACCACCAAAGACTGGACAAGCACAGCACACAGAAAATAAAATCCACCCCCAATTCCTTTTCTCGGAGACATAGCCCATATCAATCCAAACTGACTGTTGAAGGCTTTTTGGAATGTACTAGGTCATCCCATTTACACTGTTGAGCTGATCATATAATTCAGCTGTCCTGCCCTGGAAGCTTGGCTGACCTCCTTTGATTCACAAAATACAACCCAGATTCCTTGGTCTGACTGACATCAGCTGGCCTCCCAGGTACATTCAGCTATTCTTGACCCCATGGACTTTCTCCCCTTAACTCTTCTCATCTGTTTCCTCTCCCTCAACTTTCTATTATTGAGTGCCTGTCCTTGCTTGGTCTGGGGGACACAAAAGGAGGAAAACAGGCACAGTCCCTAGCCTGGGCTTTCAGTCTAGTGAATCCATGAATTATGCAAACCTTCATGGCAAACGGTGAGGAGGACTGTGAAGGAAGGTGGTGGGGCTCTGAGCGCCCCCATCAGGGGTTTGGTCTAGTTTGGGCATCAGGAAAGGTTTCCTTGAGCAGTGTGATTTCTGTGGAAAGAGAGAGGTGGTAACTAGGCACCAACCAGGGTGCAGGGGAGGCTGTGAGGAGGGCACACTCAAGGCCAGGTTGGCAGGGCAGTGGTCCTGGAAGCAAGGCCCTTTAGAGGGAAGCATTGAAAGGCCAGTGGGGCTGGCGTGCAGGGGGCACAGGGGGATGTGAGCTCGGGTCAGATAAGCTGAGCCTGAGGCTGAAGAGTGAGGTCTTTGTCCCCAGAGCCGCGGGAAGCCTCTGAAGGATTTTCAGTAGGGGGAACACTAGAGCTGTATTTTTAAGAGCCTTGTGGAGGAGGTACAGGGCCATCGTGCTCTGGGTGAGAAGGGGGCAGCAGTGCAATAAATAAAAGTGTCTGGGCTGCAGAGAGGGGAGAAGCACACAGGAAGGACAACAGTGTCACCTGCTGAGGGTGTGTGTGTCCCGGGGAAGTCGGGGGGTTAGTTCTGAAGAAGGCTCTCCAAATGTCGTGCTCAGAGGGAAGTGTGGGCTGGGGTTGGACGTGTGAGAGTCGAGGCAGAGCGATAGAACGGAAGCAGTGGATGGGAAGGAGCTCCGCCCGAGAGAGAACAGGCGGCCAAGGACTGAGCTAAAGGCCAGGGAGAAGAAATGAGCTGCCAAAGGGGGCAGGAAGGAAAAGAAAAAGGAAAACGAAGGCAATATGGTGCCAAACAATAGGGGAGAAAGTATTTCAGGAAGCACCAGCCCTGAAGGATAAATAAAAGCCAGCCCCACAGAGAGAAGGGGAAAAGAAGGGCAGAGAGAAGAAGGTCACAATCCAGAAGGCAGAGCGCCCTGAGTTCTGGGAGCTGGAGCTCGGATGTAGGCAGAACTGGAAGGGGGAGAGGAGGCGTGAAGGCAGGTGGATCAAGAGGGGCCTCAGTAAGGAGTTTGGACACAATCCTGAGGGTCAGCGGAGAGTTTGGTTTTGCCTGTCTTTTTAATTAGAAACAAAATGCATGCTCCTTGTAAATAAAACAAGACGACCACCCACCACCAAAACAAACTCTAGCAACAAAGAAATGTATATGTTAACAAGTGAAAGTTCCTCTGCCAAATCCCCCCTCCTCAGCTAGCACTTTGGTGTTATCATTCCAGACCTCTTCCTGCCACTCACAAACTTCATTAGTTTTGTGAAAACAGGATTATGCTGCCTATAATTTCTGTAACTTCCCTTACTGAATTAGCAGTAATCTTGAGTTTCCTTCTGGGTGGTTACACGCAGATGTGCCCACCGGTTTGAATGGCTGTACAGTCCTCCACAGCCCAGATATACTTGTATCCTAGGATGCTGATTTATTTTCTTGAACCTAAAATGGCTACTGAGGTGCCTAAGGAGAGGAGTATTCCCTAGGGGCACTAAGTCCCAGTCTGGTTCTGCCATTAAGTACCTGGCTCTGGGGAGGACACGGCCCCTACTGGGCCTCAGTTTCCTCATCCACTGTGTGCCAGGCACTATTATCTCATAAAACACGAGTGTTAATATTTCTCATCGATGAAGGGCTTTAGGTAGAGGAATGTAATGATCAGATTTGTGCTTCAGAAAGATCACTCGGGCTGCAGTATGAAAAATTACTTCTCTTTCCTCTCATCCATATTTTTAAAAAAATCTTACCACTCTTTCAAGGCCTAGTTCAAATTTTCCCTCTTTCAGAAGTTTCCTCTCCATCATGCCCTACCTCTTAATTGGAATTCTCCTCTACCTGGTTCTCCCCCTAAAACATAAAACCCCTTGAAATTGAGAATCATATTTTTCATCCTCACATGCTCCACAGGAATAGGTCTATATGAGGACTTAATAAATCTTTGCAGAATTGTCCATGCACTAAAAAAATCATTTTGGTGAGACAAAAGAAGGAATAAATGAGCCACACAATACTTGTTTGGGACTCAAGCCTTCGTTTGATAAGGAGTTTATCCACAAGCCTCAAGATGTGTATGATTAAGCACTGCAGGAGGTATTTTCCTGGCTCTGAAAGGTTCTGACCTGCCCCACCTGGAGTGCTGACGTTGAATAAGACTGTCTGGGAAAGAGGCACTAAGGCCAGCCTGGTTTATTGTCACAGGGCTTTAATAATATCCTGCAACTCTGAAGCCTAAGAGCTTCCTTTTCACCTTGCACAATACATTGAGAGCTTTGCCTTCACTGGACTATTGCTATATAGGGATGAGTGACAGTGACTTGCTTTTTCTTTTCTTTTGTGAGTTTTGCCCATTAAATACAGTTTTCTTAGATCCATGCAGTTTAGAATTATGGAAATAAAAAGCTTATATTGAACACCTATTCTGTGCTTGAAGATCAGTTCTTCTGTTTCATAATTTAAAATAACTCAGTATAAAAACAGAAATAAACAAAAAGGACCTAATCAAACTTACAAGCTTTTGCACACCAAAGGAAACCATAAACAAAACGAAAAGACAACCCAAAGAATGGAAGAAAATATTTGCAAATGAAGCGACCAACAAGGGATTAATCTCCAAAATATACAAACAGCTCATGCAGCTCAATATCAAAAAAAACAAACAACCCAATCAAAGAATGGGCAGAAGATCTAAATAGACATTTCTCCAAAGAAGACATACAGATGGCCAAGAGGCACATGAAAAGATGCTCAACATCGCTAATTATTAGAGAAATGCACATCAAAACTACAATGAGGTACCACCTCACACTGGTCAGAATGGCCATGATTAAAAAGTCTACAAATAAGAAATGCTGGAGAGGGTGTAGAGAAAAGGGAACTCTCTTACACTGTTGGTGGGAATGTAAACTGGTACAGCCACTCTGGAGAACAGTATGCCAGTTCCTTAAAAAATTGAAAATAGAGTTGCCATATGATCTAGCAATCCCACTCCTGGGCATATATCTGGAGAAAAACGTAATTCGAAAAGATACATGCACCCCAATGTTCATTGCAGCACTATTTACAATAACCAATACATGGAAGCAACCTAAATGTCCATCAACAGAGGAATGGATAAAGAAGATGTACATATATACAATGGAATATTACTCAGCCATAAGAAAGAGTGAAATGCCATTTGCAGCAACATGGATGGACCTAGAGATTACCATACTAAGTGAAGTCAGAGAAAGACAAATATCCTATGATATCACTTATATGTGGGATCTAAAAAAATGATACAAATGAACTTATTTACAAAACAGAAACAGATTCACAGACTTTGAAAACAAACTTATGGTTACCAAAGGGGAAAGATGGGGAGAAGAATAAATTAGGAGTTTGGGATTAACATATACACACTACTATATGTAAAATAATCAACAAGGACCTATTGTATAGCACAGGGAACTCTACTCAATGTGTAATAACCTATATGGGAAAAGAATCTGAAAAAGAATGGATATATGCATATGCATAGCTGAATCACTTTGTACACCTGAAAATAACACATTGTAAATCAGCTATACTCTAAGATAAAATAAAAAGTAAATTTAAAAAATAACATAGATAAAAAGTCATTTACACAAAATATCTTATCATCTAAGGAAAGGCTGGAAATTTTCTGTGACTTCTATAGAGTCTATAACCAAGAACAGTAAGCCTAAGTAATCCAGAGATTTCTGGATTTAATTTAAAAAAGAATTTCACTGGGTATAAGTTAAAAATTATTCTGAAAACAGGTACCTGTCTCCGGGAGTGTGGTGGGGTCAGGGATTCACTGAGAAGGACCACGAGAAAAACTCTGGAGTGATAGTCATATTTTACAATTCTATATGGGATACACACGTGAACATATTTGTCAAAATTCACCAAATGGTGTACTTACAACTTGTCTACTTTACATGAATTTTTTAAATGAAAGCAGCCCTTGTCTTCTAGAGAGCTCATTTTCCTGAGAGGACTTATTTTTTTTTAAGACAATTTTTTTAGAGAAGTTTTTTTTTGTTTTTAATTAATTAATTAATTTATTTATTTATTTTTGGCTGCATTGGGTCTTCGTTGCTGCGTGCAGGCTTTCTCTAGTTGCAGTGAGCGAGGGTGACTTCGTTGCAGTGCACGGGCTTCTCATTGCGGTGGCTTCTCTTGTTGTGGAGCACAGGCTCTAGGTGCGTGGGCTTCAGTAGTTGTGACGCGTTGGCTCAGTAGTTGCAGTGCGCAGGCTCCAGGGCGCGCGGGCTCAGTAGTTGTGGCTCGTGGGCTCTAGAGCACAGGCTCAATAGTTGTGGCATACAGGTTTAGCTGCTCTGCAGCCTGTGGGATCTTCCTGGACCAGGGATCGAACCCACATCCCCTGCATTGACAGGCGGATTCTTAACCACTGCGCCACCAGGGAAGTCCCTAGAGCAGTTTTAGGTTCACAGCAAAATTGAGAAGAACTGACAGAGATTTCCCATATATTCCCTACACCCACATATGCTCAGCCTGCCCCATTATCAACATCACTCACTAGAGTAGTTCATTTGTTATAACTGATGAACCTACATTGACATATCATAATTGCCCAAAGTCTATGGTTTACACTAGGGTTTACTTTTGGTTTTGTATATTCTATGGGTTTGGGCAAATATATAATGACACACCAGGGTTGTAGTATCATACAGAACAGTTTCACCGCACTAAAAATCCTCTGTGCTCTGCCTATTCATCCTTCCCTCCCCTCTAACCTCTGGCAACCACTAATCTTTTTACTATCTCCATAGCTTTGCGTTTTCCAGAATGTCATACTGTTGGAATCATACAGTATGCAGCCTTTTCAGATTGGGTCCTTTCACTTAGTAATATGCATTTAAGGTTCCTTCATTTTTATTTCATGGCTTGAAATGCATTTCTTTTTAGTGCTGAAAAATAATCCATTGTCTGTAGGTACTACAGTTCATTTATCCATTCATCTAATGAAGGGCATCTTGGTTGCTTCCAAGTTTTGGCAATTATGAATAAAGCTGCTATAAACATCCATGTGCAGGTTTTTATGTGGACATAGTTTTCGACTCCTTTGGGTAACCATATATGAAGTTTACCTGGAAAAAAAAAAACAACCCTCTACACAAACATTAAATTCTAGTTAAATGTATGCATGCTGAAGCATTAAGGAGTGTAGTGTATTTATGTCTGCAACTTACTTTGAAATGCATAAAAAAATCATTTATGGATGGATAGAGGGATGGATAGGTAGACAGATATATGATAAAGCAATATAGTAAAATGTAAATTGTAAAATCTAGATGATGAGTATATTTGTTTTTACCATAAAATTCTTTCAACTCTCTTGTATGTTTGAAATTTTTCATTAAAAAATGTTGGAAAAAATTATTCTGAAGCATATGTCTTACTCTCATATTAGATGCATCTCAGAAAGTCAACCAGTACCTACAGTCATTTGGCTGTACCCAGCAGCTCTAAACTATAACTAAAGACACACTAATAAGGCAAAAGAGTGCCAAGTCAAGGTCCTTAAGGCAGTCCTGCCTCTGGAAAGGACAGTGATGTGAACTGGTGTGAGACAGCTGAGGTTACTAAGTCACTAACCAAGGTGCTTCCTGTACAGTCATAGGGGTGACCTGGGAGCTGAGAGATGAAACAAAAACTAATTCTAGCAGCAACTTATGATGATAATTATGCTAAGAGGGTGGATAATGATCAGTCAGCCCCTGCCATGCTCATGTGTCCTATTGTTAACATCTACCTGCTTGTTGGAATATAGCCTCCACTACAGAGAGGACCAGGGCCAAGAGGCAGAGAAGTCCTCATCTCCAAACTTATTGGACCTGGAAAATGTAGGGGAGGCAGGGGTAGAACTGTGGAAAATGAGAAAGATACTAAGGAATCTGTGTAATAAATAGCTAACATGAACCCCATTCTAAACTTGGATATTACATTTCTCTTCTAGCAACATGCTAAAAAGGCAGCAAAGGAAGGTGGGTCAGAGCAGCAGTTCCCAAAGTATAGTATGGGGTACTCTAGGGTCTCTGAGACTTTCAGAGAATCATGAGGTCAAAACTATTTTTATAAGTTTCATTTGTCTTTTCACTTGCCTTCTCCTGTAAGTGTACAGTAGAGTTTCCAAAGGCTGTATAACATGATATTTTAACACATTAAATGCAGAAGCAGGTTTGAGAATCCAGCTGTCTTTTTTCCAGCTGTCTTATTTTAGTCAGATGTTAAAGAAATTTTCAAAAATGTAAAACAATGCCACTCCTCTAATTTTTTGTTTTAGAAAATAGTTATTTTTCATAAAGACATTATATATGTTAATGTGTAGTAAGTTTTTTATTTTTTATTTTAAAATGAGTTAATACTTTAAAGTTTCACAATTTCAATTTCTAATATAAAATTTGATAGATACAACTCACATAAACAAAGGTTCTTTGGAGGTCCTTTTATTTAAAGTTTTACTGATGTATAATTTACATACAGTACACAAATCTTAAACATTCAGCTCAATTCATTTTTACATATGTATACGCCATGTAACCTCCACCACATTCAATTTATAGGCCATTTCCATCATCATGGAAGGACTCACCAATCCATCAGAGGTCACCATTATTCTGATTTCTGTCATCATAGATTAGTTTTGCTTGTTCTTAACTTCATATGAATGGAATCATAATATGTATACTGTTGTGGCTGGCTTTTTTCTCTCAGCATAGTGTTCTTGAGATTCATACATGTCATTCTGTGTATTAATAGTCTGTTCATTTTTATTATTGCCAGTAATATTCCATTGTACAATTATATCACATACTGTTTTCTTTTTCTGTTGACAGACATATGGATTTTGTCCAGTTTTTGACTATTATGAATAAAGCTGCTATGAACATTCTTGTACAAGTCTTTGGTGGCCATATGAATTAATTTTTCATGAGCATATGCCTGGATGTGGAATTGTTGGGTTCCACAGTAGGTCTATGTTTGGCTATATTAGAAGCTGCCAAATCATAATGGATGAGAATTCCAGTTACTCCACATCCTCAGCAACACTTGATAATGAAAGTTTAAAAAATTTTTATCCATTCTGCTAAATGTGTTATTATGGTTTTAATTTGCATTTCTTTGATATTATTCTGAGTTCCTTTTAATATGTTAATCGGTCATTTGAATATCCTCTTTCATGAAATGCTTGTTCAAATTTTTTGTTCATTTTAAAAAGACAAATACTATATCACTTATATGTGGAATCCAAAAAATGATACAAATGAACTTATTTACAAAACAGAAATAGACTTGCAGACATAGAAAACAAACTTATGGTTACCAAAGGGGATAGCAAGGGGTGGGGAGAGATAAATTAGGAGTTTGGGATTAACAGATACACATTACTATATATAAAATAGATGAACAACAAGGACCTACTATACAGCATAGGGAAGTATAATCACTATCTTAAAATAACCTACAATGGGAAAGAACCTAAAAAAGGATATATGTGTGTATATGTATATATGTATGTACATACACACACACACACACACAGATAACTGAATCACTTTGCTGTATACCTGAAATTAATACAACAATGTAAATTAACTATACTTCAATTTTAAAAAAAGTTTAAAAAAAAACCCTCTACCTCAAACCCTAAAGAAAAAAGAAGATGAATAGGAAAAAAAATTATCTTTTGCTTATTGATTTGTAGAAGTTCTTTGTATATTCTGTATATGAGTTCTTTATCATTCTATAGCTGGCCTATTTACTTTCTTAATGATGTGTTTTGATGATCAGATGTTCTAACTTAAGTCAGATTTATCAATCTTTCTTACTTGGTTTAGTGTATTTTGTGATCTGATTAAAAACTTTATTTACCACAATACCAGGAAAATATTCTCCTATGCTTTTATTTGGAAGTTTGATTGTTTTAGCTTTTGATTTTAGGTCTATGATATACTTAACAAATTTTTGGGTTTGAGTTAAGGGTCAGGCTTTACTTTTCTCCATACACACAATTAGTTGTTCCAAAATCATTCCCCCATGTAATTACAGTGGCACCTTTGATGTAAATCAAGAAAACATACATCTGTGGGTCTATTTACAGATTCTTTGTTCTGTTCCAGTGGTATATTTATCTATCCTTGCTCCAAAAGTACTCTGTGTTAATTACAGTAGTTTTGTAGTAAATGTTGAAATACGCTGGTTAAGTCTTCCAACTTTGAGAAACAGTAATTTTTTTATTAAAAATTTTTTTATCAAGATTTCTTAGATATTCTGGGTCCTTTGTATGTCCATATACATTTTGGCTCAGTCATTTTTTCAGAATATAAAGGGGTCCTGAGACCAAAAACTCTGAGAGCTGCTAACTGAAAGTATGGGCTCAAATGCTGGAAGCCCAGGATCAAATCTCAGTTTTTGCCATCTATTAGTTGTGGGAACTTGGCAAAGAATTTAATTTTTCCATATCTCTGTTTCCTCATCTGTAAGTTGGGACAACAATAGTGTCTATACTATAGGGTTGTGTCCATCAAATGTTAAACATGTGAATGTTTTTGTGTTTGTTAAAATAAATGGGGCAGGAACACTGAATTTTTTTTTTAAAAGAAGAGTATGAAGTCAAAGAAAAACAAAACCTAAAGAATCAGAAGGAAATATGTAACCTTTTGACAGTCTCAGGGTACTTAGTTAGAATCCAGTTGTATCAGCTTCATATAAAAATAAAAATATACAACACAACTGTACAAAATCTATGGGATGCAGCAAAAGCAGTTCTTAGAGGTAAGTTCATAGTGATACAGGCCTTCCTCAAAAAAACCAAGAAAAATCTCAAATAAACAACCTAACCTACCACCTAAAAGAATTAGAAAAAGAAGAACAAACAAAACCTAAAGTCAGCAGAAGAAAGGAAATAATAAAGATCAGAGAGGAAATAAATAAAAAAGATTAAAAAGCAACAGAAAAATCAATAAAACCAAGATCTGGTTCTTCGAAAGGGTAAACAAAATTGACAAACCTCTGGGCAGGCTCACCAAGAAGAAAAGAGAGGACCCAAATAAAATAAGAAATGAAAGAGGAGAAATAATAAAGAATACCATAGACATAAAAAAAAACCATAAGAGAATACTATGAACAATTATATGCCAACAAATTGGACAACCTAGAAGACATGGACAAGTTTCTAGACACATACAGCCCACCAAAACTGAATCAAGAAGAAACAGAAAATTTGAACAGACTGATCACTAGAAGTGAAATAGAATCTGTAATTTAAAAAAACAAAAACAAAAAAACAAACTCCCTACAAACAAAAGTCCAGGACCAGATGGCTTCACTGGGGAATTCTTCCAAACATACAAATAAGACTTATACTGATCCTTCTCAAACTCTTCCAAAAGACTGAAGAGGAGGGAATACTCCCAAAGTCATTCTATGAAGCGACTATCACCCTGATACCAAAACCAGACAAATACCAAAAAAGAAAATTACAGGCCAATCAGCAAATCTGTATCTGTATTGATGACTATATTAACCTATTATCTATGAATATATTGATCTATAGCTACATACCGATATCTATATCTATATTTGATAAATATAGATGCAAAAATTCTCAACAAAATATTAGTAAACGAAATCTAACAACACATGAAAAAGGATCATACACCACAATCAAGTTGGATTCATCCCAGGGTCACAAGGATGGTAAAATATACACAAATCAATGTGATACACCACATCAACAAAAGAGAAGACAAAAACCACATGGTGATCTCAACAGATACAGGAAAAGCATTTGATAAAATTTAACATCCATTATGATAAAAACTCTTACCAAAGTGGGTAGAGAGGGAACATATCTCAACATGATAAAAGCTATTTATGACAAAACCACAGCCAACATAAAATTCAATGGTAAAAAGCTGAAAGAAAGCCTTCCCACTAAAATCTGGAACAAGACAAGGATGCCCACTCTCACCACTTCTTTTCAACATAGTATTGGAAGTCCTAGCCACAGCAACCAGACAAGAAAAAGAAAAGGTATCCAAATTGGAAGAGAAGAGGTAAAATTGTCCTTATATGCAGATGACATGATACTATATTTAGGAAACCATACAGACTCCACACAAAAACTACTAGAACTGATTAAAAAAAAATTCAGCAAGGTAGCAGAATACAAGATTAACATACAGAAACCTGTTGCATTTCTTTACACTAACAATGCAATATCTGAAAGAGAAATTAAAAAGAAAAATCACATTTAAAATAGCATCAAAAAAACCCCAAAAAGCAAAAAACTTAGGAATAAACCTGATCAAGGAGGTGAAACACTTATATGCCAAGAACTATAAAACACTGATAATGGAAACTGAAGATGATTCAAATAAATGGAAAGATATCCCATGCTCTTGGACTGGAAGAATTAATATTGTTAAAATGGCCATACTACCAAAAACAATCTACAGATTTAACATGATCCCTATCAAATTACCCATGACATTCTTCACAGAATGTGAAAATCCTAAAATTTATATGGAACCCTAAAAGACCCAGAATTGCCAAAGCAGTCCTGAGGAAACAGAACAAAGCGAAGGCATAACCCTCCCAGACTTCAGACAATACTACAAAGCTACAGTAATCAAAACTGCATGGTATTGGCACAAAAACAGACACACGGATCAATGGAACAGAATAGAGAGCCCAGAAATAAATGCACACGCCTATGGTCAATTGATCTTCGACAAACGAGGCAAGAATATACAATGGAGAAAAGACAATCTCTTCAGCAAGTGGTGATGGGCTAGCTGGACAGCCACATGTAAATCAATGAAGTTAGAACACACCCTCACACCATACACAAAAATAAACTCAAAATGTCTTAAAGACTTAAATATAAGACAAGACACCATAAAACTTCTAGAAGAGAACAAAGGCAAAATACTCTCTGACATAAATCATATAAATGTTTTCTTAGGTCAGTCTCCCAAGGCAATAGAATAAAAGCAAAACTATAAACAAATGGGACCTAATCAAATTTATAAGCTTTTGCACAGCAAAGGAAACCATAAACAAAATGAAAAGACAGCCTACAAATTGGGAGAAAATATTTGCAAATGATGTGACCGTTAAGGGCTTAATTTCCAAAATACACAAACAGCTCATACAATTCAATAACAAAAAAACAACCCAATCAAAAAACTGGGCAGAAGACCTAAATAGACATTTCTCCAAAGAAGACATACAGATGGCCAACAGGCACAGGAAAAAATGCTCATCATCACTAATTATTAGAGAAATGCACATCAAAACTACAATGAGGTACCACCTCACACTGGTCACGGCCATCATTAAAAAGTCTACAAAAAAGAAATGCTGGAGAGGGTGTAGAGAAAAGGGAACTCTCTTACCCTGTTGGTGGGAATGTAAACTGGTGCAGCCACTATGGAGAACAGTATGGAGGTTCCTTAAAAAACTAAAAATAGAGTTGCCATATGATCTAGCAATTCCACTCTTGGGCATATACCCAGACAAAACTATAATTCGAAAAGATACATGTACCCCTATGTTCATAGCAGCACTATTTACAATAGCCAAGACATAGAAACAACCTAAATGTCCATCGACAGATGAATGGATAAAGAAGATGTGGTATATATGTATAATGGAATACTACTCAGCCATAAAAAAAGAATGAAATAAAGCCATTTGCAGCAACATGGATGGACCTAGAGATTATCATACTAAGTGAAGTAAATCAGACAAAGACAAATACCATATGATATCACTTATATGTGGAATCTAAAATACAACACAAATGAACATATCTATGAAACAGAAACAGACTCACAGACATACAGAACAGACTACTTGTGGTTTTTGAGCGGGGGATGAGGGAGAGAAGTATTGGGAGTTTGGGATTAGCAGATGCAAACTATCATATATACGATGGATAAACAACAAGGTCCTACTGTATAGCACAGGGAACTATATTCAATATCCTGTAATAAAGCATAATAGAAAAGAATATGAAAAAGTATATGTATAACTGAGTTACTTTGCTGTACAGCAGAAATTAACATTGTAAATCAACTATACTTCAATAAAATTTTTTTTAAAAGTAATAAATAACAGAAAGCAATGTGGGAAATTCACATATACATGGAAATCACACAACACACTCCAAAATAACCAATAGGTCAAAGAAGAAATCACAAGGAAAATTAGGAAATACTTTGAGATAAATGAAAACAAGAACACAATGTATCAAAAGTTACGATGCAGCTAAAGCTTAGAGGGAAATTTATAGCTATAAATGCTATATTAAAAAAGAAAGACCTCAAATTAATTACCTAACTGCACACCTTAAGAAACTAAAAAAAAAAAAAAAAAAGATGTGCAAACTAAACCTATAGGAAGCAGAAGGAAGGAAACAATACAGATTCAAGCAGAAATAAATGAAGTAGAGAACAGAAAAACAATAGAAAAATCAATGAAATAAAAAGTAGATTCTTTGAAAAGATCAACAAACTTGACAAACCATTAGCTGGAAAGGCCAAGAAAAAAAGAGAAAAGACTCAAATTATTAAAATCTGGAATGAAAGAGGGATGTTATAATTACTCTTACATCAATAAAAAGGATTATAAGGGAATTTTATGAACAAATGTATGCCAACAAATTAGATAACCTAGATGAAATGGAAATATTTCTATAAAGACAAACTACTGAAATGGACTCAAGAAGAAAAAGAAAGTCCGAATAGGTCTATAACAAGCAAAAGGATTGAATCAGTAATCAAAACTTCCCACAAAGAAAAGCCCAGAACCAGATAGCTTCACTGTTGAATTCTACCAAACACATAAACAAGAATTCACAAACTTTTTTTTTTTAAACATTTATTTATTTATTTTTGGCTGTGCAAGGGCTTAGCTGCAGCATGTGGATCTTCGTTGCAGCATGCAGGATCTTTAGTTGCAGCACGCGAACTCTTAGTTGCAGCATGTGGGATCTAGTTCCCTGACCAGGGATCAAACCCATGCCCTCTGTATTGGTAGCATGGAGTCTTAGCCACTGGACCACCAGGGAAGTCCCTTACAAACTTTTCTTAAAAAAAATAATAAAAGGAAAGAGAATATTGCCCAACTCGTTCTATGAGGCCAGTATCACCCTGATACCAAAACCAAATTTAAAAATACCACAAGGGGGACTTCCCTGGTGGTCCAGTGGGTAAGACTCCACACTCCCAAAGCAGGGGTCCCGGGTTCGATCCCTGGTTGGGGAACTAGATCCCGCATGCATGCCACAACTAAGAGTCCGTGTGCTGCAACTAAGACCCTGAGCAGCATGCATAAATAAATAGATATTTAAAAAATAAAAAAATAAAAATATCACAAGAAAACTACAGATCAATATTCCTCATGAATTTAGATGCAAAAATCCTTAAAACATACTAGCAAACTGAATCCAGCAATAGATACAAAGGATTATGCACCATGACCAAATGGAATTTATCCTGAGATTGCAAGTTTGGTTCAATATATGAAAATCAATTTAATACATATTAAAAGAATAAAGGACAAAACCACATGATTGTCTTAATATATGTATAAAAAGCATGAATACAGTATGTGTATAAAATCAAACACCCTTTCATGCTAAAAACATTCAACTAATTAGGAATAGAAGGAAATTCCATCAACCTGATAAAGGGCATCTATGAAACAACCCCAGTGAACATCATAACTGATGGTGAAAGAGTGGATGCTTTCCCCTAAGATCAGGAACAAGACAAAGATATCCACTCCTCCCAGTTCTAGTCAACATAGTACTGGAGATTCTAGCCAGGCAATCAGGCAAGAAAAAGAAATAAAAGATACCCAGATTAGAAGGGAAGAAGTAAAACCAGCTCTCTTTGCAATGACATGTAGAAAATCCACACACACACACACACACACAAAAATTATGAGAATTAATAAGCTAGTTCAGCAACGCTAAAGGATACAAGATCAATACATAAAAACTATCTTTCTATACACTAGAAATGAACAATCTGAAAATGAAATTAAGAAAACATCTCCATTTACGTTAGCATTGTTATGGATTGAACTGTGTCCCCCAAAAGCTATATATTGAAGCCCTAATGCCCAATGTGACTTTATTTGGAAATAGGGCCTTTAAGGAAATAATTAAGGTTAAACGAGGTCATAAGAATGAGGCTCTAATCTGACAGGACTAGTGTACTTATAAGAAGAAGAAGAGACACCAGAGATCTCAATCTCTCCACATATGCACAGAGGAAAATGCATGTGAAGACACAGGGAGAAGGTTGCTATCTGCAAGCCAGAAAGATGTCTCACCAGTAAGCACCCCTGCTGGCACCTTGACCTTGGGATTTCAGTCTCCAGAACTGTGAAAAAATTAATTTATGTTGTTTAAGTCAACTAGTCCATGGTTTTTCTGTTATGGCGGCCCAAGCAAACTAATAGAAGCATGAAAAAGAATTTAAAACTTAGGAATAAATTTAACCAAAGAAGTGCAAGACTTGTACAACAAAAACTACTCATGTCATTGAAAGAAATTAAAGATCTAAATAAATGGAATGATATCCGTGTTCATGAATCAAAATTTTTAATGTTATTAAAATGGCAATACTCCCCAATCTACAGATTCAGTACAATCCCTATCAAAACCCCAGTTGCCTTTTTTGCAGGAATTGACAAGCTGATCCTAAAATTAATGCAAGGGACCCAGAATAGCCAAACAATCTTGAAAAAGGAACAAAATTGGAAGATTCACACTTCTCTGATCTCAAAACTTAATAGGTTACAGTAATCAAGACAGTGTGGTAGTGACAAAAGGACAGACATATATATAAATAGAATAGAAATATGAGTATGTAAATAAACCCTCACAATTGATGGTCAATTGATTTTTAACAAAGGTAACAAGACAATTCAATGGGAGAAAGAATAGTCTTTTCAACAAATTTGTGCTTGGATAAGTGAATAGTCATATGCAAAAGAATGAAATTGGATCCCTACCTCACATAATATATGAAAATTAACTCAAAATGGACTGAAAATCTAAATGTAAGTATAAAATTCTTAGTAAAAACCCACAGGCATAAATCGTTGTGACCTTGGATTGGCAATGATTTCTTAGATAGGAGGGCAAAAGCACAAGCAACAATAGAAAAAATAAATTAGATTTCATCAAAATTAAAACCTTTTGTGATTTGAAGGACACCATCAAGAAAGTGAAGACAACCCACAGAATGGGAGAAAATATTTGAAAATCATATATCTTTTAAAGGACTTGTATCCAGAATATGTAAAGGCTTACAACCACAATTTTAAAAAACCAATTTTTAAATGGACATAGGATTAGAATAGACATTTCCCCAAAGAAATACAAATGGCCAAATAGCACATGAAAAGATGCTCACCGTCATTAGTCAATAGGGAAATGCAAATCAAAACCACAATGAGATATCATTTCACATCCACTAGGATAGCTTGAAACAAACAAAAAAGGGTTGGGGAGATGGAAAGGACAAGGCAAGGATGTGGAGAAATCAGAACCCTCACACACTGTTGCTGGGAATATAAAATGGTGCAGCTGGTATGGAAACAGTTTGGCAGGCTCTCAAAAAGTTAAACATACAGTTACCATATGATCCAGTAATTCCACTCTTAGGTATATGCCCAAGAGAAATGAAAACATATATCCACACAAAAACTTGTATACACAGGTGTTCATATCAGGATTAATAGCAAAAAGGTGGTGACCCAAATGTCCATCGACTGATGAATGGATAAACAAAATGTGGTATAGCCACACAGTGGAATGTTATTTGGCCATAAAAAGGAATGAGGTACTGATAAATGGTACCACATGGATGAATATCATACTTTTGTTTTACTAAATGAAAGATGCCAGACACAAAAGGCTATATATTGTATGATTCCATTTATGTGAAATATCCAGAACAGTCATCCATGGAGGCAGTAGATTAATGGTTGACAGGGGATAGGGGAGGGAGAAATAGGGAGTGACTGCTAATAAGCATGTGGTTTCTTTTTGGGGTGATGAAAATGTTCTGGAATTAGTGGTGATGGTTGCACAACTTTATGAATATACTAAAAACCACCGATTTGTATGCTTTAAAGTGGTGAATTTTATGTATATATAAATAAAAAGTATATTTAAAAAAGAGGATGGTGGGAGTTCAGGCCAAGATGGTAGAGTAGGAAGACCCTGAGCTTACCTCCTCTCATGGGCACACCAAAATTACAACTATTTACAGAGCAACGATTGTTGAGGAAGACCAGAATCTAGCAGAAAAGATCTTCAATTAAAGATATAAAGAAGGGGGCTTCCCTGGTGGCGCGGTGGTTAAGAATCTGCCTGCCAATGCAGGGGACATGGGTTCGAGCCCTGGTCTGGGAAGATCCCACATGCCACGGAGCAACAGGGCCCGTGAGCCACAACTACTGAGCCTGCGCGTCTGGAGCCTGTGCCCTGCAACGGGAGGGGCCGCGATAGTGAAAGGCCCGCGCACCGCGATGAGGAGTGGCCCCCGCTTGCCACAACTAGAGAAAGCCCTCGCACAGAAACGAAGACCCAACACAGCCATAAATAAGTAAATAAATAAAATAAATAAAGTAGCTATTAATTAAAAAAAAAAAAAAAGATATAAAGAAGGAAACACAGCGAGACCGGTAGGAGGGGTGGAGCGGTACAGTCAAGCCCCACACCTCTGAGTGGGGGACCCACAAACTGGAGGATAATTACAATTGCAGAGGTTCTCAGCAAGGAGCAATGAGTCTGAGCCCTACACTGGACTCCCCAGTCCTGGGGTCCTGCACCAGGAAGATGAGTCCCCATAACATTTGGCTTTGAAGACCTGCAAGGCTTACTTTTGGGAGACCCAGAGGACTGTGGGAAACAGACTCCACTCTTAAAGAGCGCACACAAAATCTCACATGCTCCAGGACCCAGGGCAGAGGCAGTGATTTAAGAGGAGCCTGGGTCAGACCCACCTGCTGATCTTGGAGAGTCTCCTGGACAGGCAGGAGGCAAATGGAGCTCACCCTGGGGACACAGACACTGGTGGTAGCCACTTCTGGGAGCTCATTCTTCCATGTGGACACTGGTGCTGGCAAGTGCCATTTTGGAATCCTTCCTCTAGCCTATTAGCACTGGAACCCAGTCCTGTCCCACCAGCCTGTTGGCACCAGCACCCTCAGGCCAAGCAACTAGCCAGGCAGGGACACAGTTCCACTCACCAGCAGGCAGGCTGCCTTAAGACCTCCTGAGCCCAAAACTGCCCCAGGATAAGGCCCTGTCCACCAGAGGGCCCAGGACCCAGCCCCCGACACTAGTGCACAGGCACTAACCATGGGACCCCCAGAGTCCTGCAGTCAGAGACCCCAGGACCCAGTTCCACCCACTAGTGGGCAGACACCACCCCCAGGACCCTCTGGGCCCTGGCCCCACCCACCAGCAGGCCAACATACCAACTCCAGGGCCCCCAGGATCCTGAAGCCAGAGACCCTGGTACCTAGCTCTGCCCACCAGCAGGTAGGCACCAGCCCCAGTATCCTCAGCCCTGACCACCAGAGGATTGGCACTAGCCTGGGAGCAGCCTCACACATCAGTGGGCAGGCACCAGCCCCAGGACCCCCCTGGGCCCCTGCCATACCACGAGTGGGTGGACACCAGCCTCAGGACCACCACAGCCCTGCAGCCTGCCATGGCAGGACCCAGCCCACCTTCCAGCAGGCCAGCACCAGCCCTGGGACCCCGTGGGCCCCAGCCCTGTCCACTAGCAGGCCAACACCAGCTCTGAGACACCTTGGGCCCCTTAGCCAGCCACCCTGGGATCTGGTCCCACCCACCAGTGGGCCAATACAAGGCTTGGGACACCCCAGATCCTGAAGCCAGCTGTGTCAGGAAATGGCCCATGTCTACCAGCAGACCAACACCAGCTCCAGGATCCCCAGAGCCCTGCATCCAGAGATCCTGGGAACTGGCTCTGCCTACCAGTGAGCCAGCACTAGCCCCAGTAACTGCTGGGCCTTGGCCACACCCACCAGTTCAACACCAGCTCTGGGACCCCTGGGCTCTGCAGCCAGAGACCATAGGACCTGGCTCTGCCTGCCAGTGGGCAGGCACTAGGCCCAGGACCCAGCTTCACACACTGATGGGCAGGCACCAGCACTTGGATACCCTGGGCCCTGACCTCGCCCACCAGCAGGTAGACACCAGCCCCAGGACCACCATACCTCCACAGCCTGCCTTGTCAGGACCCAGCCAACACAGCAGCAGGCCAGCACCAGCCCCAGGACACCCCATGCTCTGGGACCCCCTGCACGCTGCCCTGCCCACTGGCAGGTCAACCCCAGCTCTGGGACACCTAGGGTCCCTCAGCCATCAGCCCTGGAATCCATCCCCACCCACCAGCAGGCCAACACCAACTCCAAGATAGTTTGGTCTCATCAGCTAGCTACCCCAGGATCCAGCCCCACTCACCACTGCACCAGAACCAGCTTTGGGACACCTCAAACCCACAGCCAGCCATGCAGGAACTGACTCCACCTACCAGTAGGCCAACACTAGATCCAGGAACCCTGGCCCCACAACTAACCATCCCAGAACATGGCTCTGTCCACCAGTGGGCCAGCACTAGCCCCAGGACCCCCCAGGGCTCTGCAGCCAGCTGCCTCATGACCCAGTCCTGCCAACCAGTGACCAGCAGCCTCCTCACTGGGCAGGGCCTAGCAACCCAGCTGGACCAGGGACAAGCCACACCTACCAGACTGCCCACAGCAGTCAGCCCACCATAACAGAAGGACCTATGCAGCCCCCATGGGGGCACCCCTAGAGCACATAGGTCTGGTGGCCAGAGGGGAGTGCACTGCTGGGACATATAAGACGTCTCCTACAAAAGGCCACTTTTCCAAACTTGGGAAACATAACCAACTTACCAGAGACATAGAAATAAAAACAGCAAATTAGGAAAAATGAGGCAACAGAGGAACATGTTCCAAACAAAGGAACATGATAAAACCCAGAAGAACTAAGTGAAATGGAGATAGGCAATCTACCTCATAAAGAGTTCAAGGTAATGATCATAAAGAATTCAGAAGAAGAATGGATGAACACAGTAAGAGGATGAACAAAGAGTTAGAAGATACAAAGAAGAACAAAATAGAGCTGAAGAATACAATAATTGAAATTAAAAATACACTAAAAGGAATCAACAGTAGATTAGAAGATACAGAAGAATGGATCAGTGGAAATCACTGAAGCTGAACAGAGAAAAGAACAAAAAGAAATGAGGACAGTTTAAGAGACCTCTGGGACAACATCAAGCATACTAACATTTGCATTATAGGGATCCCAGAAGGAGAAGAAAGACAGAAAGGGGCAGAGAACATATTTGAAGACATAAGAGCTGAAAACTTCCATAACCTGGGAAAGGAAAGACATCCAGGTCCAGGAAGTACAGAGAGTCCCAAACAGGATCAACCCAAAGAGGACCACAACAAGACACACTGTAATCAAAATGGCGAAAATAAAAGATAAAGAGACTATCAAAAGCAGCAAGGGAAAAACAACAAGTTATGTACAAGGGATAAGTCTATCAGCTGAATTTTCAGCAGAAATTTCAGCGTGGCATGATATATTTAAAGTGATGAAAGAGAAAAACCTACAACCAAGAATACTCTATTCAGCAAGGTTTTCATTCAGATTTGATAGAGAGGGCAAAAGTTTTACAGACAAGCAAAAGCTAAAAGAGTTCACCACCAAACCTGCTTTACAAGCAATGTTAAAGGGACTTATCTAAGCAAAAAAGAAAAGGCCATAACTAGAAACATGAAAATTACAGAAGGAAAAACCTCATTGGTAAAGGGAAATATACAGTAAAGGTAGTAAATCAACCATGTACAAAGCTAACAGGAAGGTTAAAAGACAAAAGTAGTAAAATCATCTATAGCCACAATAAGTATTTAATGGATACACAAAACAAAAAGGTATAAAATATGATGTCAAAACCAGTAAATTGTAGGAGAGGGGAGTGTAAATTCAGGGTCATTGAAATGCATTTGAAATTAAGAGATCAGCAACTTAAAATGATCACATATACATATAAGTTGCTATATTTAAATCTCATGGTAGCCACAAACCAAAAATCTGTAATAGATATATGCACAGAAAAAAAAAAGGAATCCCAACATCAAATATAAAAGATAGTCATCAAATCACAAGGGAAGAGAACAAAAGAAGAAAGGAAACAAAAAAAAGAACTACAAAAACAACTCCAAAACAATTAACAATGGCACTAAGTACATACCTATCAATAATTACTTTAAATGTAAATGGACTAAATGCTCCAATAAAAAGACATAGGGTAGCTGAATGGATACACAAACAAGACCCATATATATATGCTGCCTACAAAAGATTCACTTCAGATCTAAAGACAGACATAGACTGAAAGTGAGGGGATGGAAAAAGGTACTCCAAGCAAATGGAAATCAAAAGAAAGCCAGGGTAGCAATACTTATAGCAGCCAAAATAGCCTTTCAAAGACTGTAATAAGAGACAAAGAAAGAATCAATCCAAGAAGAAAATATAACGATTGTAAATATATATGCACCCAACACAGGAGCACCTAAATACATAAAGCAAATTATTAACCAACATAAAGAGAGAGATTGACAGTAACACAATAATAGTAGGGGACTTTAACACCCAACTTACATCAATGGACAGATCATCCAGACAGAAAATCAATATGAAAACACTGCCTTAGAGATATAGACCAAATGGAATATATATGAAACATCCATCCAAAAGCAGCAGAATACACATTCTTTTCAAGTGCACATGAAACATTCTCCAGGATAGATCACACGCTAGGCCACAAGTCTTAGTAAATTTAAGAAAACTTAAATCATATCAAGCACCTTTTTCCAACCACAGTGCTTTTTCCAACCACAAATCAACTACAAGAAAAAACTGCAAAAAACACAAACATGTGGAGGCTAAACAATATGCTACTAAACAACCACTGAAGAAATCAAAGAAAAAATTAAAAAATACCTGGAGACAAATGAAAATGAAAATACAACAGTCCAAAATCTATGGGATGCAGCAAAAGTAGTTCTGAGAAGGAAGTTTATAGTTATACAAGCCTACTTCAGGAAACAAGAAAAAACTCAAATAAGCAACTGAACCTTACACATAATGGAACTAGAAAAAGAACAATAAACAAAACCCAATGTTAGTAGAAGGAAAGAAATCATAAAGATCAGAGCAGAAATAAATGAAATAGAGACTTAAAAAAACAATAGAAACGATCAATGAAACTAAGAACTGGTTCTTTGATAAGATAAATAAAATGGATAAACCTTTAGCTAGACTCAGGAAAAAAAGAAAGAGGGCTGAAATCAATAAACTCAGTAATGAAAAAGGAGAAGTTACAACCAACACCACAGAAATACAAAGGATAAGATTACTACAAACAACTATATGTCAATAAAATGGACAACCCAGAAGAAATGAACAAATTTCTAGAAATGTACAATCTCCCAAGACTCAACCAGGAAGAAATAGAAAACATGAACAGACCAATTACCAGTAATTAAATTGAATAGGTAATTTTAAAAAATCCCAACAAACAGAAGTCCAGGACTAGATGGCTTCACAGGTGAATTCTACCAAATATTTAGAGAAGCATTAATACCAAGTCTTCTCAAACTATTCAAAAAAACTGCAGAGGAGGGAATGCTTCCAAACTCACTCTACAAGGCCAGCATCCTTCTGATACCAAAACCAGACAAAGATATCACACAAAAAGAAAATTTCAGGCAATATCACTCATGAACATAAATGCAAAAAATCCTCAACAAAATATCAGTAAACTAAATTCAACAACACACTGATAGGATCATATCCCATGATCAAGTGGGATTTAGCCCAGGGATGCAAGGATGGTTCAATACCCACAAATCAATCAATGTGATACACCACATTAACAAGTTGAAGAATAAAAATCATATGATCATCCCAATAGATACAGAAAAAGCTTTGGACAAAATTCAACATCCATTTATGATAAACACTCTCCACAAAGTGGGTATAGAGGGAACATACCTCAACATGATAAAGGCCATATATAAGCCCACAGCTAACATCATACTCAATGGTGAAAAGCTGAAAGCATTTCCTCTAAGATCAGGAGCAAGACGAGAATGCCCACTCTTGCCACTTTTATTCAACATAGTATTGGAAGTCCCAGCCACATGATTAGACAAGAAAAAGAAATAAAATGAATCTAAATTGGTAAGTAAGAAGTACAACTGTCACTGTTTGCAGATGACATGATACTATACATAGAAAATCCTAAAGACACCAGCAAAAAACTACTAGAGCTCATCAATGAATTTGGTAAAGTTGCAGGATACAAAATTAATATACAGAAATATGTTGCACTGCTATACACTAACAATGAATGATCAGAAAAGGAAATTAAGAAAAGAATCCCAGGACTTCTCTGGTGGTGCAGGGGTTAAGAATCTGCCTGCCAATGCAGGGGACACGGGTTCAATCCCTGGTCCAGGAAGATCCCGCATGCCGCAGGGCAACTAAGCCCATGCACCACAGCTACTGAGCCTGCACTCTAGAGCCCACGAGTCAAAACTACTGAGCCCGTGCACCACAACTACTGAAGCCCGTGCACCCTAGAGCCCACATGTCGCAACTACTGAGCCCACGTGCTGCAACTACTGAAGCCCATGCACCTAGAGCCCATGCTCCGCAATAAGAGAAGCCATAGCAGTGCAAAGCCTTTGCACAGCAACAAAGAGTAGCCCCTGCTCGCCGCAACTAGAGAAAGTCTGCGTGCAGCAACGAAGACCCAACACAGCCAAAAATAAATAAAATTTTTTTAAAAATTTAAAAAAAGAATCCCATTTGCCATTGCATTAAAAAGAATATCTAGGAATAAAATACCTAGGAATAAATCTAACTAAGGAAGTAAAACGCCTGTACTTGGAAAATTATAAGACTCTGATGAAAGAAACTGAAGATGACACAAACAGATGGAAAGATATAACATGTTCATGGTCTGGAAGAATTAATATCATTAAAATGACCACAGTACCCAAGGCAATCTAAAGATTCAGTGCAATCCCTATCAAAATACCAATGGCATTTTTCACAGAACTAGAACAAATTATTCTAAAATTTGTATGGAAACACAAAGACCCTGAATAGCCAAAGCAATCTTGAGAAAGAACAGAGCTGGAGGTATCACAGGCCCGGACCTCAGACTATATTACAAAGCTACAGTCATCAAAACAGTATGGTACTAGCACAAAAACAAACACATAGATCAATGGAACAGAACAGAGCCCAGAAATAAACTCACACACTTATGGTCAATTAATCTATGACAAAGGAGGCAAGAATATACAATGAGAAAAAAACAGTCTCTTCAATAAGTGGTGCTGGGAAAACTGTACAGCTACATGTAAAAGAATGAAATTAGAACATTTTCTCATACCATACAGATAAATAAACTCAAAATGGATTAAAGACCTAAGGGTAAGACCTGAAACCATAAAACTCCTAAAAGCAAACATAGGCAGAACACTCTTTGACATAAATTGTAGCACCATTTTTTTGGATCTGTTTCCTAAGGCAAAGGAAACAAAAGCAAAAATAAGCAAATGGGACTTAATTAAACTTAAAAGCTTTTGCTCAGCAAAGGAAACCAAAGACAAAACAAAAAGACAACCTATTGAATAGGAGAAAATATTTGCACATGACATGACCAATAATAAGTTAATATCCAAAATATATAAACAGCTCATACAACTCAATTTAAAAAAAAACCTGATTAAAACATGGGCAAAAGACTTGAATAGACATTTTCCCAAAGAAGACATACAGGTGAACAACAGGCACATGAAAAGACGTTCAACATCACTAATCAGAGAAATGCAAATCAAAGTCACAATGAGATATTGCCTCACACCTATCAGAAAGGCTATGATCAAAAAGACCACAGGTAACAGATGTTGGCAAGGATATGGAGAAAAGAGAACCCTTGTACACTCCTGGTGGGAATGTAAATTGGTGCAGCCACTACAGAAAACAGTATAGAGGTCCCTTGAAAAACTAAAAATAGAACTATCATGTGATCTAGCAATTCCATTCCTGGGTATATATCTGAAGAAAACGAAAACACTAATTCAAAAAGATAAATGCACCCCAATGTTCATAGCAGCATTATTTACAATAGCCAAGACATGGAAGCAACCTAAGTGTCCATCAACAGAGGAATGGATAAAGAAGATGTGATACACACACATATACACATAATACTACTGGAATACTACTTAGCATAAAAAAGAATAAAATTTTGCCCTTTGTAACAACATGGATGGGCCTGAAGAGTATTATGCTTAGTGAAATAAGTCAGAGAAAGACAAATATACGTTAGCACTCATATATGGACTCTAAAAAATAAAACAAACAAATGAATATAACAAAATAGAAAAAGACTCACAGATATAGAGAACTAGTGGTTACCAGAGGGGAGAGAGAAGGAAGGAGGGGCAACATAGGGGTAGGAGATTAAGAGGTACAAACTACTATATACAAAATAAACTACAAGGACATGTTGTACAGCACTGGGAATACAGCCAATATTTTATAATAATTAAATTGAGTATAATCTAAAACTCTGAATCACCATGTTGTACACCTGAAACTAATATAGTACTGTAAATCAACTATACCTCAATAAAAAGAAAAAAGAGGATGGTTTTCTGTATGTACACTATACTTGAATAAAAAGTTAACACACAGGGACTTCCCGGTGGTCCACTGGGTAAGACTCTGCGCTCCCAATGCAGGGGGCCCAGGTTCGATCCCTGGTCGGGGAACTAGATCCCGCGGCATGCATGCCACAACTAAGAGCCCGCATGCCACAACGAAGATCCATCCCATCCCACAAGCCGCAACTAAGACCTGGCGCAGCCAAAATAAATATAAATAAATAAAAATAAATATACAAAAAGTTAACACACAGATAATGGTTTCAAATTAGATAAATGGAAAAATAATATTATCAACAGAAATAGGAAGTTTTCAATGCATCTTTTCAAAGATCAATCCATTATGCATAATTTGAACATATTCCAGTTAATTGCTTGGGTATTTGGGATTCTTCCAGTAACATATGTGCATTCACTCAATGTATTTATTGAGTAAGTCTTATGCCTAGTCACTTTTCAACAAATAAAGGTTGGTGGGGGGTATATCCACAGGTTATTGATGAGGTCATACTTTAAATTCTCCCAATGCCTCTATCTACGGTAAATCTTCTGTGCTATGCACTGACATGACTGAGGTTAACATAGCCCCTGGCACATTTGAGAATATGACCGTCAAAGAAATCTGGCTTTCTGGTATAGCTTTCCTAGGTGTAAGTTATAGCAAACCTCTAAATGATACCTTCTTGCAATTCTTTCTCCCTTTCATTTTTAAAGCTATGTTGGTAATTTCTGTGTAATGTCTCACTTTCCAGTTGTTTAACCTTTCTCTTGGTAGGAGGGAATTGGTTTTTGTTTGTTTAATGAAGAGAGTTGTTAGAAACGCCTGCCTCAGATGTCTTGTATCGTTATATTCAGTTCATGCTAAGATCATAAGTATTCTGAATCTTAAATTAGGCACCATCTCAGTCAGAGGTTGTTAGTACTTACACATTTATCATTAGGTTAGTATAAACTAAAGGAAGGGGAAAAAAAGCCCCTCATGGGGCTGAGGTTGGACTGTGTTCTCATAGGAGTTCTAAACCATTTTTGGTAACTGTCATTTTCCAAGCATCAAAATGTGTAGAAAGTAAAGGGCCTCAAAATATGGGCTGTCAGTAGTGTGGCAAATTTTGAACATCACCTCATCTCAGATCTCTGTACAGAGGTACCAAGTTGCAATCACAGAAAGGCAGTTTAAAAATCTACTTCATTTGAAACCTTTTCTATTAAATGATAAACATTAAGAGGAATAACATAATCTTACATGTCAACAAAACGTCATAGTCAGCAGAAAACAGAACTAAGTAGCCAAATAGAACATTTCTATAATGTTTGAGCATTCAATATCTTCCTTGACATTATTTTTCAGTCGGGGCACTCAAGCAGGCAGCAGCCTGTCACTTACAGCCTCTGTCATTTCCTGTTCCAATTCGTTAAACCCTAGGCTTTCCCCAGAAACACACAATCCACATGGAGATTCTTCTGCCAGTCAGAAAAGATCAATTCAAAGGATGCAGAAATTGATATGCAACTCTTGAGTGGGCATGAATGCCATAATAAACTGCTACCTACACATGGAATTATATTTTCTAGGTTGACAGTGTATGGGCAGAAGCAGCAGGAGCATATGTTTAGACTTTATAGTCGGGGCTTATTTCCTATTGACTGGCTTCTCTTTGGCTGCCAAAGAATAGATCAAGTTCAGAAGCTAAAGCCAAGTTGGCAATTCTTTATCTTTGCCTTTCTCTCTAAAAAATACCTAAATTAGTAAGGCAGCATAGCCAATTTACACACAGAGGCTTGATTAAAAACTTTCAATCATTTAATACTTAAAATTCTAGGATTTCAGAGTCACATTCACAAACGCCTATAAACACCACTGATCAAAAAAAAAAAAAAAAAAATCACATGGCTAATGTATACTGTATGCCCCAATGAAAATAACACCCTAACGCAGAAATGAGAGGGCTCAAAATAATGCATCTGGAGCTCTCCTCTTAACCATGAGTGAGGCACCTGGGATTGCAAAGGCAACATTTAGCTTTCAGAAGCTTGTTGCTGACAAGAGTGGAAAGAAAGGATCTTACATCTTCTTTTCTTTCCTAGTTCTAAAGCGGTGAGCAAAATGTCTGCTTTTATTGGTTTGAAGTGGCCTAAATCACTGCCAAGAAATGTGCAAAGGAAATTATATATACACATTCTCCTCCTAAAATGCCACCTCCTTTGTGAAGCTGTCTTGATTCCCCATTCACAATGCATACCTTCCTTCTCTACACTCTATCATATAATTTGTACCTCCATTAATATTTGCAAATTATTTTCTATGTGAGTAATGTGTTTACAGGTCTCCCTCTCTTACTAAACTGTAAACTTCCACAGCTCAGGGACCAAGTCATTATCTCTCTGGTCCCCACAAGGCCAAGCAGAGTGCTTTATAAATGGTAGGTGCAAAACAAATGTTTGATGAATGAATAAATACGGTGGTGTCAGCTTTATGATGACTAGAAGTTTTGATGATGTTAAGAGTAGTTGCTCCCCAAACCTCAATCTCTTTTCTCTGTATTTGGTATCATGACTATGTGCACTGAAGAGGGAGAAAGATTTAGAGATGTCTTCCTGAGAATACATTTTATATTCGATATGTCTATTTTGATAACCCTCAAGTAACCCATCTTTTGGAAAAGATTTCCAGGGTTAAACTGAATTCGATGGGGGAAAGTTTCAGTGAGTCAGACAAAAGCTATTTCTACTTCCTGTGATGCAGTGTGCTGTCACACACCTCAGAAAAAAACTGCAAAATTCTAAAAGCTGAGAGCATGACTCCACAAGACTCTATTAACCAGGTGCTACCTATATAAAATGATCAAGAAGAGGAAAGAAGGAACCCTGAATGGTCTTTAGTTCTCAAAAAGCAAGGGTCTAACTAGAAACTAATGAATGACAACTGTTTCAGGTACACAGAGTAAAAAGGAAACACGTGTCTAAAGAGAGAAAGGTCAACTTTAGGCAATGAAAAGTCTTCTCAAAAAAGATCCTCCCCCCCCCCCATTTTCATCTGTTTCACATGTTATTTTACTACTGGATACAGGATTTGGCAAAACTTTAACAACTGGTTATTTGGAAATTTCTAAACAATGATCACTTTCTCCTACAATGTACATTTTTCCATTCCAAAACAAACAAGATACTTTGTTTTGACAGGGACAATTTCCAATCTCTTAACACTGAAACGCATAAAAGAAAATGGAAAATTGTTTGAATACCATATAGCACTTTTGAGTTTATTAGGCCATTATCCCCAGGGCTGGATTTAATCAAAAGATGAAGAACACAAGCGCAAAAGCTTTTAGTTGACAAGAAGTAAGTCTTGGAACTTCCCTGGTGGCGCAGTGGTTAAGAATCAGCCTGCCAAAGCAGGGGACATGGGTTTGAGCCCTGGTCCGGGAAGATCCCACATGCTGCGAAGCAACTAAGCCCGCACGCCTAGAGCCCATGCTCCGCAAATGAAGCCACCTCTTCGTTACGGTGTGCAGGCTTTTCTGTAAGAGAAGCCACCGCAATGAGAAGCCTGCGCACTGCAACGAAGAGTAGCCCCCGCTCACCACAACTAGAGAAAGCCCATGCTCAGCAACGAAGACCCAAAGCAGCCAAAAAAAAAAAAAAAAAAAGTCTTGGGCTTGGGATTTTTGTGTTTGAGCTGTAAGTCAGGTTCACAGAAAAGTAATCAGAAACTAGACTGGCTGGAGATAAGAAAAAGCCTTGAAATGAGAGGTGTGATACCATGGGTTGTACCTGTGACTTGGCCTCTCAACAAGCCTGGGGACCTTGAGCAAATTACCTAAACTCTTATCTGTAAAGTTCTTTGATAATTTCTAAAGCCCCTTTTAGCATGATCAATTTTTAATTGTCTAATATTTTTCCTTAAGTCATCAAATAGTTCATTCAACAATATGAATACCTTCAATGAATATAGTAAAGGACAGTTTCTGCCCTCAAAGAGTGGGTAAGTCAGTGGGAAAAGTGAAGGCTTCACCCGCAGTTCCTAGGTGCTCATTCATCCATTTAAGTTCTAAACAAAGGTCACAGAGGAGCCCAGAAGGGAATGTGGATGGAAAGGAGTAGGAGAAACCCCACAGAAACTCTTGGGAGGAAGAGAGGGTAATTTACTGTCTCAGTCCACCAAGTTTATTAAGTGATTACTGTGCTGGGCACTGGGGATCCTGGGGTGACCTGAAGAGATCAGGCCTCTAATGAAGCCTACTTGCATTCTAGGTGGTGAAGAAAGAAAAACAGGTTAACAAATAAATGAACTCCAGATTGTGATTAGTTCTAGGAAGAAAACAGAGTGATAATGAGAGAGAATAACTGTGTGTGTGTGTGTGTGTGGTGTGGTGTGGTGTGGTAGGGGGGTGGACTTCAGCATAGGGAAGGCTCTTTGGAGATGGTAGTGGTTAGCTGACTGGGACCTCAAGTGAGCACAGCCAGCACACAGGCTAGTGGTTCAGCTAGAGGGAAGCAGGAAAATGCCAAGGCTGGAAAGGGCTGGAGCAGACAGATCATCTGCATGGTTGGTTTAAAGAGCAGTTACTTCTGGAAAGTACAGAATTAAAGCAGTACAGATGACCCTTGAACAACACGGGTTTGAACTGCGCCGGTCCACCTACACGTGGATTGTTTTCAATAAATACTACACAATCCACAGCTGGTTTAAATCTTGGATGCCGAACCTCAGATAATGAGGGCTGACTACAAATTTACAGGCGGATTTTTGACTGTGTGGACTGCCAGCACCCCCGACCCCCCAGTTGTTCAAGGGTCAGCTGTAGTTCTTGACTAAGGGCCATCTTGTCCCCCAGGGGGCATCTGACAACGTCTGGAGACATTTTGGGTTGTCAAACGATTTGAGGTGGGGAGGGTACTACTACTGAGATTGAGAAAGCCTGCACTAAAAGGAATTTACTGCCCAAAGTTTGGTTTTAGTCGTTAGGTTATAAACTCATGTTTTTTACAAACTTGAATCTTTTTTTTTGTTTTCCTTTACTGTGGAAACAAAGTAAAAACAGGTTTCAAGTGACCCACTGCTTCATCCACTCTCTCAGGAAACCCCACTGCAGAGGATCCAGGGGCTCCACGAACCACTAAGAAGCCCCACAAGATACTAGATGTGTAGCTGAATCCGCTGGAAAGGGACCTGCGGAGACCCACACCCAGCTGCTCACTGGGGTTACCTCTGCGCAGGGGACCAGGTTAGGAGGCAGTGTAAGAGAAGCACATATTCGTATTTTATTTCCATTATTACCAATGCATATTAAAAATAATGCAAAGTGGGGGTCCATACAGGGAAGAAGTGGAGATGCACTCCCGCGCGAAACCTCTGTCCTCTGGGCCTCTACCGCCCTTCTGCGTCGACCCGCTCCCTCCAGGCTCTAGCCTCCCCTCCCCCACCCCAACCCCACCACCGGCCGGGCCCTTGGCCCGCATTAACCCCACGGCCCCGCAGGCTCTAACCCAGGCCCCTCCGGGCCCGCTAAGTCCTCCCCGCCCCCCCTCACCTCGGCGGGCAGGTGTCTCCTCAGGAAGGCCGGCAGCAGGCCGTCCTCGACGTAAGGGTTGCCCAGGCGGAGGAGCCCCGAGCCGAAGGCCCCGTCGGGGTCCGTGTGCGGCGCCTCGAGCTCGGCGCGGCTTCCTCAGGTCCGGGAGCGCCCGGCGAGCCCTCGGAAGGGCGGGAAACGCCGGAGGAGAGACTTGGGGCCGGCAGCCTGAGGGCAGGTGGGCTGGGAACCACCTCCCCGCGGGCGCCAGGAGGCCAGGCGTGGAGGGCGGGGCTTGCTGGGGGCGCGTTAGCCGTCGCTCGCCTCTTTTTGCATATTCATGAGACCGAGCGAGGCGGGCCGCTCAGGCGAGCAGAAGTAATGAATTATTCATGAAGCGTCTCGCCCCGCCCAGGAAGGCCTCGTTGATTATTCATAAGCCCGAGGGAGAGTTTGAGCCGGAAAAGGCCGTTAAGTCCCCCTCACTGGGAGGCGTCGACCCGCTGAGGTGAGGGCTGTCCAGATGCGAGGCATACGGAGAAAAAGGGCGCTTGAGCGTCGTTAGTTCTTTTAGGTTATTTTTTTCCCCTTTTCGTTTCTTTTTCCTCGAGGCTTTAAGTGTGATTTGAAAGTATTTCTGTGAGGCCCGAAGTATTCTGAGGAGTAGCGGGAAGGCCGGGGCTGAGGGGAAGGACAAAGGGGAACCCCTAGGTAGCATTCCCCACCCCCCTCCCCAACGCTTGATGATGAAAAATTTCACATTTACTGGGGGTGGGGGAAGTGGGGTGGGGGGGGTGGAGAGAATTGTACTGGGAACACTCACATTCCCACTATCAAGGTAGCTTTTAAATTGAGATGGTGGTGGAAAAGAAGGAATCAGTCCTGGTAAGGACGCAGCGGCGGGCAATCGGCAGCCAAGCTCTTATTCCGGCCGACACCTGCGTGTTGCAATCAGTCGGATCGGGAGCTTTGTGGGGAGGGCTGTCTATCTTCCAGGTCAGGTTTTCTCCAGCCATTGAGGTGTTCTGTGAGAATCAATGGCTGGCGCAGACCAAGAGGTGTGAGTCCCCACGGAATGACCTCAGCTCCTCTTTCGCCTTATCCAGGATTTGCTGTTTAATCTCATGGACTTTAGTTCCCCAAACAGTGCAGGGGAGAGAGTGTCTTGAAACTCAAGATTAACCAATCACCAAAATGTGTTCAATTGTGCAGAGCACTGGACTCGGTGTGCAGTACATCATGTTACTTGGCTGGTGAAAATGAAGAAAAAGTACGGTTCTTGCCCGTAAAGGAGTTTTAATCTGACTAGGATAATAATCTAATTTCTCCCCCATTGGGCCATAAATCTCTTGACATAGGAACAGTATTTTACATCTTTGTAAGCCTACACGAAGACTAGCACGTGGTGGTCGCCCAGTAAATGTTGAATAGAATGAATAATTGAAGTAGCCTGAAGAAGATATTAAAAAACCAAAAGAGCATGAATAAATACCCAGTTAATATAGTGGAAACCATTTACTCTGAGTGAGCACGGAGTAGGGGAATTAACAGGACCAAATGGGATTTGTTAAAATGGAGAATAATAATTTATGGGAGCAAACTCTGTGAAACCTCTGAGTCACAGGGTGACCATTGGCAAACCATGTTCCCTTGCTGGACTTCACTTTCCTCTTCTTTGTACTGCTTTATATTTTACATTTAAATCTATGATCCATTTTGAATTAATATTCGTATATGGTGTCAGATTTAGGTTGAAGGTTTTCGGGGTTTTTTGGTCTATGGATGTCCTGTTGTTCCAGCACTGTTTGTTAAAAAGACTATCCTTCCTCCACTGAACTGACTTTCCTTTTCTTTAAAATGAAAGGATTGGATTAGTTTTAGAGGATGTCTCCTCCCCCTTCCAACTCTGATTTGAGCCCATTTATGTTGGCATGTACTTCCTTTGAGTAAAGCCATCCTTCATACCATACACATGTATGGAAGGTCATCTAGCTGCATTTTAGAATCTAGCTGTTGGATATTATACATTTGATAGAAAAGGGATTTTCCTGTTTAAAAAAAATGGTTTTGGAAGATTGGGAAAGATGGGTGAAGAGCATTAGGAAATCAACTATTATTGTCTTTGGGCAAATGTAATGAAACTTTTTTTTGTGTGTCACTCAGAATGCCACCTACCCCCAGCCCCTCCCAAAAAAAAGGTGGCTTAGGCCTTCAGAAACTAAACAACAGCTGGTTAATTTTTATATGAATCTTGGATTCACGCATAAAAGGGTAAAAGAGTAATTGTGCCACCATTTTAAATAGGGCAATTGTGATGTAGGTCAAGAAGTAAGCCCAGAGTGAGTCTTATCTGAGAAAACACAGAAATTTTGTTTTTCTCAAGAAGATCATAATCCTTGTCACAGAGTAGACATATCAAGCATAAGAGTGAATGTATTGATGCCCTGTGAAGTTTCAGATGTTTGTGGATCCAATATACAAGCAAATATATAAGTCAAAGACATTTGGAAGTTAAAGTTCTGTTCTTAAAACCCATAGTTATGAAATCTCTCTTAGGTTTTAGATAATGAGTCAGAACAAGGTGATAAAAAATAATATCAGAGTAATTCTCTGAGAGTACATGATCTGTAGAGTCATACCTCCTGGGGCTGTCAGCTTGTGAGCTTTCAAAATTAAGCAGAGTTTGTACTTGAATAGGAGACCTCCACAAAACACCTGCTCAAAGGGATAAAAACAGTAGCAACAGAATAGTTAGGGGTTGAAAGGAGCCTGGCTATTTAAAATAATTATTTAGATCTTTTTTGCCTTCCTGAAGCCAGTTTATTTCAGGACACCAAAAAGAGACCCTACCATGTTTAGAAATAAGCAAGCAAGCCCAGCAACTAAGAAGGTGTTGGTAATGCAGTATTTTAGATGGAATGAAAGCAAGGGGAATTTCATTACGAACAGTCATTGTAGAAAAACCCCTAAATTGTGAGTCAAATTTTCTTGATTTTTATTCTCAGTTCTGATTGACCTCGAGTAAGTCAGTTGACTTTTTTGGACCTTGATTTTCTCATCTAGAAAATTAGATGTTTGGACTAGATGACATTTAAAGTTCCTTCTACTTCTAAAATTCTGTAATTCTATTCTAGACCCTTACTTTTTCCTTGTTCATGTAGTACTTCTCTATTGATTCAGCAGATATTTTTTGAGCACCTACCTACTTTATTCCAGTACTGTCATGGTGCTAAGGATTCAAGAATGAGCTAAACTAGACACAAAAGTTTATATATGATTCCATTTATATGAAATGTCTGGAATAAGCAAATCCATAGAGATGAAAAATAGATGAATGGTTGCAAGGAGTCAGGCGAGGGGAAAATGAGGTGTGATTGCTAGTGGGTATGGGGTTTCTTTTAGGGTAATGAAAATCTTCTGAAATTAGATGGTAGTGATGGTTGCAAAACTTCGTGAATATACTAAAACCTACTGAATTGTACCTTAAAAAAACCTTAAAAAATATAGAATGAACTAGGCAGATACAACTTTGCCCTCACATTATCTCACAGCAGGGTGGGGTGGATACATAAATGCAAAATGATATGGAATATATTACAATGGGCACATAACCCAGACTTGGTGGTGAACCAGGGAATAATTCCTTGAGAAACTTATACTAAGCCATGTCTAGAAGACGAGTAGGAATTGGAAAGGGAGGAGGATGTTTCAGGCAGAAGGAACATTACCAAAGCCTGAAAGCTAGAGAGAATATAGGTTAATTAAAGTAGATAAGAATAGCTGATGCATAAAAGTGTAAGGGAAAATGGTTAGAGATGTGGCTAAAGAGGCATGAGCCAGATCTTGAGGCTATGGTAAGGAGTTTGGATTTCATCCTGAGGACAGTGGGGAGCCACTGAAGTATTTCAGTCGAGGAAGTTACACAGTCAAGTTTGTACTCTAAAAAGAATACTCTGGCTGCAATACAAAGAGCAGACTGGAGAAGGGTAAGACCAGTGACAGGCAGACTGGTGGTTGAAGAAATCCAGGCAAAAGATGAGGCTGATCTGATCTGAAGCATAGATGACAACAATGTGTATAAAGTGAGGAGTGGACACTTGAGAAATATTAGGAGACTGGATGTGGGAATGAGGGAGGGAACAGGGTTGAGTCATAGTTTTTAGGCTTGAGCATCTAGGTATTTGATGTTGTCATTCACTTAGCTAAGGTACAGAAATAGGTTTCGGGCAAAAGAGTTCACATTTGGATATGCTGGGAACATCAAATTGGAACTGGCTCATAGTCAGAGGTTTAGATCTGCAACTCCCCAGCGAAACCTAGGTTGGGGGTATACATCTAAGAGTCGTTAGAATAGAAATAGTAATTGAAACAACAGGAAAGTATTTGTTCATCCAGGGAGTGTGTTTAGAAGTTAAAAAAAGAAAAAAAACTCCTAGGACAGAACCCTTGAAGAGCACCAAAAGCTAAGAAAGGGTCAGGTTACACTCAGAAATGAAGGATATAATCTGAAGTCAACAAAAGATACCTTGGAATCATTAAGGACCAAAGGACCATTAGGTGGTTTAAGGCTCATATAAAATCTTGTAAAAGAGTGTCCCCTAGTGCTGCTCTGAAGAAGTAAATTGAGAGAAATTAAGTATTACCTGTTTATCATCTCTATCACCACCTTGTGGCAGTGTCCCTAAATAATTCTGCCCTCTTTTATTTGCAAAATCTTCCAGAATCTTGCATTAATTTGTACACAAAAACAAGTCACAGGCTATCCTGAGTGTTCCAGAATGGAATTTCTTTAAGTGGGTTATTTACAGATATTTTGGTCAGAACTCCATAAAACCTTGACAAGAAACTACAATATAAATTAAGTCCTTTGAAAAGAAAAAGGGAAATTTACTTCTTTTTTGTTAGTGAAGCAACAGAATTGAAAACTGTATGTATTTTAAACATTAATGCTTTTTATTGTGGCAAAATGTACATTACATAAAATTCATCATGTCAGCCATTCTTAAGTGTATAATTCAGTGGCACTAAGTGCATTCAGTGTTGTACAACCATCACCACTACCCATTTCTAAAAATTTTTCATCATCCTGAACAGAAACTCTGTACCCATTGAACTCCCCATTCTTTCTACCCTCCAGCCCCTGGTGACCTCTATTCTATTCTCTGTTGCTATGAATTTGACTACTTTAGGTATCTCTACCTCATATAAGTGGAATCGTGCAATATGTGTCCTTTTGTGTCTGGTTTATTTCACTTAGCATAAGTTTTCAAGTTTATCCATGTTGCAACATGTATCAAAATTTCATTCCTTTCTAAGGCTGAATAATATTCCATCGTATATACCACATTTTAAAAATCTGTTCAACTGTTGTTGGACATTTGGGTTGTTTCCACCTTTTGGCTATTGTAAATAATATTGCTGTGGACATTGGTGTGTAATCTGTTTGAATCCCTCCTTTCAATTCTTTTGAGTTTAGACCTAGAAGTGGAATTGCTGGGTAATATGGTAAATCTATTGAACTTTTTGAAGAACTTCCATACTGTTTTCCACAGCAGCTGCACCATTTTACATTCCTACCAGCAGTGTACAAGGATTCCGATTTTTCACATCTTCACCTCCACTTGTTATTTTCCACTTTTTTGAATAGCCATCCTAATGAGTATGAAGTGTAAACTTTAACTTTTGAGTTTACTTTGAAAATCAGTTACACATGAAGTTAATTCAAGAAGTATTTTTGAGCCCCTGTTATATAGAGAGCACTGTTACACTCTGAGGGAATAACAAGGATGAGTAAAATATACTGTTGAATCTTTAGGGGATTTACAATTTATTTTTCCCCTCCAAATGTATTTGGGAACAAGTAAGTCAACTTAAATTTTTATCGGGTGGTTGGAAAAACTAATCCAGAGATCTTACTTTATAGAAAATTGGTAGGGGAGATAAAAATGTTTATTAAACTAATTTTCAAAAGAATACAATCAAATGCTGATTATATAGTTCTTTGGAAAATTCACAATAAGGATTACGTTAGACAAGGTGTCTAATTTTTTTTCTTTTACAGGTTAGACTTGTTAAAAGAATCCTTGATAGATTGCTATAATGGCCACTGCTCAGCTCTCTCACTCTATCAGAATTCACAAGGCACCTAAGGTATTTATTAAGAATTAAAAGAAAATCAATGACTATTTAGTGAGTTAGTTCAGAATCATGACTTTAATCTTTGGTGTTTTTTTAAACAGCAGTTTTTCAGTTAATTGGCACATAATATTCTGGCAGAGTATGTCTACATTTTAACTGGCAAATGGACTGAGGATGTTCAGGAAATTAGAATAGATTTCTACAAAATAACTTACTGGGTGCTTGTTTCATGTTTATATATTTAGACTTTGTAGAGGAAAAGAAATCAGAAACAAAAAAAAGATGTTTAAAGAGAATGGTTCTTTGTTAGACGTTCACTTCCTGACACAATTAGGACGCTTCTAATGCACACTGTGTTGTAATTATAAGAACTGAAGGAGAGAGCACTTAGAGAAACTAGGATCCTGGGGCCCTGGGGAAGCATACCAGGGCCAGGCAACCTTGCTGGGTTCACCTGGGCAAGTTTATCTTGTCCCATGACATTCATTAATCATTCATTGATTCATTGAGTGCTTAATATTATATAATATATATGTAATGCTGTGTTATTCTCTGAGAGAATAAAAAAAAAGAATCTTCACATTCTAGAAGTTTATAATCTGGTTAGGGAAATAAGATTTACAGGAGGTAAGTCAATATACAAAGCAGTATATGCATTAAATATATGTGAAAAGAGTAAAGCAATACCAATTATAGGAATTTAGAGATTTTATATAGACTGGAATGGTTTGTATATTCCTCATGAAGGAGATAGGACTTAAGGTGGACCTTAAATAATGAAAAGGATTAGGAGAGAGGAGAGAGAAGAGAATTCCATGAGGAAAAACTAGCATATGCCTTGGCTCAGAATAAGAAATGAGCATGGCATGTTTCAGAGAATAACAAAGACTCCATCCTTACTGGAGTGGAGTGTCATCATGTTGGACAGAACTAGGAAATAAAATTGAATAGGATCTTTGGGGACAAATTAATGTGGTTCTTAAAAGCCAGGCTAAGGAATTTATGCTTTATTCTGTAATCAATGGAAAGTCAGTGGTTTCACCAGGACAGTGAGTAAAATAATGTTTTAGGAATATTAAGCTGTAGCAGAGTCAGGGAAGATTGAAGTTGAAAGAGAATTAGGGCAGAGAGAAAGCAGTCATCTTTCTGGCTCAAATTCAATATACTCACCAAGCCAACTCCTGATCTCATTGCGTTTCCACTTAGGAAACCCTTCCCGGGGTGAAAATGCTGAGCTGGGTATATGAATTGCAATCAGCTTGGCAGTTATTTTTCTCACTGTAAATTAACAAATTGACCTTTTGATATAAACAAATCTTTGTAGTTTGGACTGCATGAGCTACTTCTTCCAGTAAATTTTAAGTGACTGTATGATTTTGCTATTTAATACTTAAAACAACAATAATAAAACTATAGAAGCTAACATTTATTCAGCACTTACCATGTGCTGGGCACTGTGCCAAGGGCTTTATATTATTATTTCACTTAAACCTTGAAATAAGGGGAAAACTGAAGCTCAGAGAAGTAAAGTAACTTGCCATAGGTCATGTAGCTTGACAGCTGAGCTGTCAAACATTACTTATATCATTAGCACAATTTCTTATTAAAATAATTTATAATAGTGTTTTCTATTATCAAGCCACAGTATTTTCATGTATTAGACATTTATAAAAACGTGAATGATAACCCTTAAAGTATTAGATCAACTGAGCTGAGAAAAAAATCCCTGGAGTATAGAAAAGTAACAGAATTCTAGAGGCCTTTTCCAATCATTGATCTTCATTATTACAAATGGCCTTTTAGATTCTATATTTAAAGTAAACATCTTTATATTTTTAGGCTATTTAATTTTACAAGTGGTTATTACTCAAGTATTGCCTCAAAATTTTGGCATGTTTTCAATAAGTTATTATACATGCATGCCATGCCAGCTATTACCCAATTACCCCCAAAGAACCTTAATTTCTCAGGATCTATGGGTACAAAAAGCAATTTTCTGTAAAATTTTACACACATACACATACACACACATGCACAATACATACCTAATTCTCCTGCAACGTTAATCTTTCCTACTTCTGCTATAGCTTAATATTCGTAAAACAATTATTCTACTCACTCTCCTAATCAAACCTGCTGCCTTTCCACTGGTTACAGAATAAAGCATAAATTCCTTAGCCTGACTTTTAAGATCCATATTAATTTGTCCCCAAAGTTCCTATCATACATGCAAGAATAATTTTATGTATCTTTTTAACAACTGAATATAATATGGTTTGACAAAATGATGAACTGATAATTCATTTTCGCTATGTAGTGTACTAAAGAGGAAGCAAGCTTACATTGCAAAATCATGTCTAGAATGTCCTGAAGATATTCTAGAACCAGATATAGATATAGAAAAGCTTCTGGGGCGTTCTCTTTCATCTAAATGCATATTTGTGGGTAGTACCTGCCTCTAACTAACAGAATTATTAAAACTTCAAGAGTTGAAACTGTGCAGTATAGTAAAAAAGACCTCTGAATTTGAATGAGGTAATCAGAGATTTACCATTCTGACTTCTAATAGCATAGATTAGTTTCACCTGCTTTTGTACTTTATATAAATGAAATCATACTTTAGTACTCAATTGTATCAGGTTTCTTGCACTCAGCTTTATCTGTGAGAGTCACTTATACTGCAGAACTTTTGCTTAAGCAAAGCACAAAGATGTGGAAATACATGGTAGTAGAATAGTAGATGAATAGTAGTTCCACATGGCTAGAGAGTAGGGTGCATAGGAGGGGATAAGGGATGAGGGGCAGAAGGGAGGGGTGGGAGATGAGAGAGAAGCTAGGCAAAGATAAGATTTTGACAGTTCTCAAACGCTACACTTGAACTCTATCCTGTATGAACACTGGGAGTGTCATGATAAGATTTGTATTCTTTAAAGTTAATAATGTTGGCAGTATGAAGGACAGATTGAATGAAAGGAACCGTTAGCAGGGAGGTCAGAGGCAACTACAGTAATAAAGGGGAGAAGTGACAATGTCCTGAGCCAAGGCAGTGGCAGTGAGAAGAGAAAGGAGAAAACAGATTTGAGAACTCTCCTAGAGAGAATAGGACTTTGTGATTGGATATGGGGAATGGAGGAGAGAGAGAAGCCGAAGATGACTCTACTTCTAGCTTGGATGATTGGAGTGGATGCTGATCCAGTTGTCTGAGAATGAAACTTGGGATCAGGTTTCAGTCAGGGTGATAGAGATAAACTGAGTTTGAGGGGTCTACAAAGTGGTCTAGGTACAGATGTTTAGAAAATAGACAAATGGAAGTAGGGCTCAGAACAGAAATAAGGACTTCAAATTTTCTCTGTATAGGCTGTAGCTGAAGCAGTGAGACTAGATGAAATTACCCAAGAAGAGAGAGCTATGAAAAGAGAAAAGACTGAAGACAGAATTCTGGGGTGGGAGCAACATTTAAAGGGCAGAAAAACTGGAAAAAAATTAAAGAGATTGAGATAGATATGGAGGATAGGTGGGAAAAAAAAAAAAGAAAATAGTGTTATGGCAGCTGAGAGAGAGGAGAGTGTGGGCAAAAGTGTTAAGCACTGCAGAGGAGTTTACACAGTACGAGGACCGAGATGAGGTCAATGATAGGATGTACTTGGTGACTTAGGAGAGAATAGGATAGAACAGAGGGGGTGGAAGACAGATTGCAGTGGGTTCTGAGGAGTGTATGAAAGGGAAGATTATATAATCATAGTAAAACTCCCCGTTTTGCCTAAATCTATGGGTCATTGTAAAATAAATTATATCAGTCTTGAATTACTTGGATAACCGTCTCTGCCCTTCTTCTTTGCCTTGCCAGTGAAGATCTAATCTGATGCAATATTCAAAGCCCAGTTTCCTTTTGATTATCTATAAAGGTATCAGATTTGAGGTCTTGAAAAATCTTTCCATTTTACTTGTGGTAATGGCATGATGGGTTGAATATATTAAAGAATACTAATCTTTTTCATTTTCCCCCCCTCCCAGGAAACAGTTTTCCCATCTGAAATAACTAATGAGCATGAGTCATTGATAATGGTGAAGCAACTTTTTGCTACTTCTATCTCATGTATAACATATCTAAGGGGCCTGTTTCCAGAGAGCTCTTACGGAGAACACCATTTGGATGGTAAAGTTTAACTAAATGGTTACTTTGGCTGGTGGAGCCCTTTTCCTCTATTTGGCAGGAGTAAAACTTTACTTTCTCACAGAGTGTGCTAATTCCAAGTCATGGGTTCTTTAAGATCAATTTGCTAATTCATTTTCCATTTTAATTTCACTATGTTTAGTGGTTTTACTTACAGGAACCATTAGTTCCTGGCTAGATACCAAATCACCGAATGAAGAGAAAAGAAATATGTATGGACAAGCCCAGTAATTCTAAACTGTACCTACAAAAGCAGCAGCCAGATCGAAATCTATTTGGGTGCTGTACATTTGCACTATTTTGTGTCTCAACTGAATTTTTTTCTTTGAGGTAGACTTTGGCCTTGAGGAATTTTAATTGAGAAGTTTAATTCTTTCTGTTAACATATACAAATATGTAGAAAATATGCATAACCATGCCAAACCCATTTGTTGATTAACATGGATATGTAGACAATTATTATTCTAATCAGCTCTGTTCTTTTCTTAATTTTCTGTCTTTTCTACTTTTCTTCCTTTTATTTCTTATGTCCTTAAACTCATGATCTCATTTCCTTGTATTACAAGCTGTTTCTGTCTCCTTTCCTTCTCTTGTATTAGAAAGAATATACCTAGGACTCTTCAATTTTTCAAAAATCTTTTTGTTTAAAAAGATGGATTGTGATAACAATTCAGAAAATTTTGCTGATTTGTCATGAAAGTGGGAAAGTATCATTTGGAAAATAAATATAGAGGGCTACAAGTTTCCTTCTAAGATGTTATTTTTCAAAATCTAACTTTACTTTAAATTTCTCACATTTATATTTAATGATATACTTAGGCCTCATTCCAATTTAATTTTCTTAAACATTTTGATTCTCTACATGAGCATCAATGAAATGCATGTGTGCTATAAACACAAAAGCATTATATTTGCAACTGTGACAGCCTCATTTGTGTTATGTCCTCTTTTGGTCTATAGGATATAAATCTGTAATAGTGAAAATGTTTATATGTAGCATATAGTTGCAGTTTCTCCTCTTGTTTGGAATATAGAATTGGAAAAAGACATGTTTGGAGTAATTAATTAAGCACTTATTGTGTGCCAATCACTAACCTGTGCATGGAGGGCAATACCATTGTTTATAGCTTTATTTTTTGTGACAGTTTTAATGGAAGTTATATATCTCCCTCTCAGTGTTTGTACTTAAAGTAGCATATATCATAAAAATGCCCAGTACTCCTAAGTTGCTCTCTTTTTGGCAATCTCTAAATGTTATACCAATATGGAATAATTTTCATATCTCTCAATAGCAATAGAGGTAACATCAATTTTAGGATAGGAAAACAATATGAAAAGGTGAAGTGATTTATACAAAGTCATACATGAATCAGTAATTGATTTTAGACTGATCTAAACCAAAACTTTTAATGTGATTTTCTTATTCTTCCTTCCTATAGTAAGGTAGTTGAATTTCAGATGGAAATTAATATTTGAGAATAATCCATGGAAACATTTTGCATCCTTTTTTTCTTTCATTGAGAAAGAGAGAGAAATACCAGAGAAGTGATTTGAGACTGAGGTGTATGTTTTAAATTGGTTGATGGAGATGGTCTCAGTACTACCTTATGATAACTTAGAATTCAGCAGAAGCAAAGAAGTGACACAAATTGATTTTGCAACCAACTCAGTTGTGCTACATTGTAGAAGGGAAGACTGCTAATCTATAATAAAAATGGGAACTAAGTCAATTATCAACATAGGATTTATTTTTAAATTAGATATTTAGTGATTCAAAATGTTTTTATAAGCTATAAACTAAGTAAGTTATATAAATAAAATCATGAAAGGAAATACCCTTATTTAGTAGGGACAATTTTAGTATAACAGACTGTTTCTATTTTTGTAGACCTCAGTTTAAAAATCCTCCAAGAAGACAAAAAATGTCCTGGGTCACTGCATATTATCAAGTGGTAAGTAATTGAAATTCCACCAAAGTTGAACAACATTATTTTTATCATAGCTGAAATTACCCATAAGACTTTATTTGGTAAGATCATTTCCTTAAAACTATTGCCTTCTTCCTTTCTTTCTTTTCATCTTCTTCTTTTTTTTTTTAATTTCCTAGAAATGTGTAACAATTATTCAATATTATTTTAAGATACTGATTTAGTTTTGTTTTTGAAGAAAATGGACTTTATATAAGAAAGAAAAATATCAATCAAAATTTGATTACTCATCATATGCATGTCAGTGTCCTAAATATTATAGGAGGCCAAAAAAAAAAATAAGATGTGATTCCCTACCTCAAAATTGCTTACGTATTATTTATAAAGTACTATCAACATATTAAAAGATACAGGAATTTCTAAAAAATGATTAAATGGGAAAGGTGAAATGGTTATCAATTTAATGTATTTCAAAGCAAAAAACAAATCAGTTTTGTACTTGGGATTCTTTTTGGCTTTGCATCTAGTCCAAATTGACACCAAACATTTATTTCTTGACAGGATTCAAGGTTGTTTTGATGCTTTGGAAAAGAGATACGTAAGAATGTTTTTAAATTTACACCAGGATCAAAGACTCATCCTTTATCCCTTTAAAAGAAAAATTTAGCCTTTATTTTGTTGTTGTGTTTTAACAGCATACCAGTTCCTACATTTGCATTCATGAACCAGTTTCTTTTTATTTTGTGTCTTTGTTGTCCTGTTGATGTCTCATTTACATCAATTAGAAATGAAACCCTCATTTTTCTCTTTTACATACTCATATCTTTTTGACCACAGAATTTCCTCTGAAGTCACTGGAAGAGATCCACAGGATGTGGGAAAGGGCAGACAAGAATCTGGCATTTAGCACATTGAACATGTTCAAAATAGTGGCGATTCAATTTGCAGATATGAAAGGAAAAAATGGACTTGAATAATCAGTTTTTATTCTATGTTAGTTATTTTGCTAGCTATGTTTGGCACATGTATATAACCTGTTCCCTCAAAATAGCTAGTATTGTAGCTTGAATTTCTTTAAATGCAGCTTGAATTTTAAGTGCATTAGATTTTCCTTGCTGCCCAAGACAGCTATGCAGAGTGTAAAAATTAGAGGCTCTAGTCCTAGTTGAAGAGATAATATATAAATGAACTTTCCACCACTGCTTTCTCCTCCTTTCCCCATCTCTGTCTTCTTTTTACTTCTCAATTCCTATTCCTTTAAAAAACCTTAAGGTGAGTAAGCCTTACATTGGATTATTTAGTTGCACTGATATATTTCCTTTTTCATTGAACAGTTATTACTTATGATTTATTCAACACTGACTGGGGGGGTTGAGGGATACAAAAATAAAACAGATATGAGATTGTGCACACAAAGAGCTTATAGACCATGGCAGAAGATAGATGACATTCATATGCACAGCTGATGATAAGCTATTGCACACTGGCATAGCTGTACCTCTTGTTAAAATGTTGAAGTACTCTATATCCAGTGGTAAATGGTTGCTTCTCTGAGATCCCAAATGACTCCCACCATGTCCTCCCCTTCACCCCACCAGTGTCTCTTCTGAGATGTCCCTAGACTGTTCCACAATCTAGCAACTAAAGGGTTGACACCTGGCCCAGGGGGGAGCTTCCAGGAACCCAGCACCAGGGCTAAGTTGGCATCTTTTCTGATTGGTCAGTACCTGTGCCATGTTGGGCTGTTAAATTTTGATTTTTTCATATCAGTTTGATATTTTTATAAAAAATATCACCTTTATCACAAGTATAAATAACCATAATATTCATTAGAAAGTGATGCATACCAAAGGCAAGATATTGATCATGTGCAAAGGAAGTATGGAAAAGGAGGGGTTATATCCAGTGAGGGACATGAGGGAAATCTTTGGGAGAAAATGACTTTGAAGGCCCTTAGTATTTAGACAGGTTGAGAGGGGAAGAAGGTCCTCACCAGTACACTGAACAGCACTCATTCATTCTCCTTTGTCCGTTCATTTAGCAACATTTCTGGAGTGTCCATCTTTGAGGGGCAGTGAAATATAGTTAAGAGCTCAAGGTTTAGAAAAAGTCAGTCTGAAGTGAATCCTAGTTCTGCCACTTAATACCTGTGTGATCTTCGCATATAACCTACCTCTTGGTAACTTAGTTTCTTTACAATAATAATAGAACGAACCTCTTAGGGTTGTTTGAGAATTAAATGAGTTAATAATCTAAAACAGTAGTTTTCAAACATTAGCTTGCATTAGAATCACCTGGAGGGCCTGTTAAAACACACATTGCCAGGTTCCACCCCAAAATTTCTGGTGTGAGAATTTTCATTTCAGACAAATTCCAAGTGATGCTGAGACTGCTGGTCTAGGGACCATACTTTCCAAGGCATCACTCTCACCATTGCTCACCATGTTCAAGCACAAGGATTCGAGAACATGCCAAGTGCCTTTTACCTTTGTACATATTGTTACTTTTGCCTGCAAAATTTTCTTTGCTACCCCACAACCTTTATCTGGCTAATTCCAATTTATCCTTCAGGTCCCAGCCTAAATATTTACTTCCTCAGGGAGGCATTCCCTGACAACCCCCCCGCCACCCCTCTCCCAGCCTGGACTGTCCATCTGTTTAATGGTCACAAGCACTCAGTGCTGCTACTTCATAGCAATTAACACAATTGTAATGATGTACCTATCTGTGTGCTTTTTTGGTTCTCTCCTGCTGGTCTGCATGTTCCCTGAGATCAGGGGCCATTTCTATTTTTGAATGAATGAATGAATGAATGAAGTATTAATTAAATAATTAATATAAATTAGAGTTTTACTGTGTAGTCTTAAAATCAATTGTATGCAGTAACCAAAATGGCCACACAGTGTCACTAAAGTTTTAGTCTTTTGGGTGAAATAGGTGAATAATTTGATACAAAATTATGGTCCTGAAATTTTCTCCTTTGTATCCTAGTTTTTAATAGGCTTTCTTATATCTCTATCTCTGTATCTATATATTCCATTATTCTTCCAAACAGAATCTGTTTATAGTAATGTAGATGTAGGGAGGGCAGGGGTTTTGTAGACTTAAATCAGACTTAAAATTTTTTATTTTAGTAGATTACTTTCAAAATGCAAACTGTTTTAGAGATGCTTATGGCATAATTAACTTTTAGTAATAATGAATTATTTTGTATATCTTTTGCCTCCCAAACTAGAATGTAACTTATAGAGACTAAGGATAGTTATCTTCTTTTTTTTTTTTTTTCCATCTCTCCCCTCCCCAGCAGAACCTTGGGTATGTAATAGAGACTCACATGAATGGATGAATAATTAGTATCCATTTCTCTGACCTTCTGAATAGTATTATTTTCCTACCCAGATCTTTCAATTTGAAAGTCATATTTTAATTAGACTTTATTGAAAATAATAATAATATAGGTGCAAGTGTATAGTAACAATAGTTTTCTTTTCTCTTGAAGCTACACATGGCAGTACTTACAGTAAGTGCACGTTTAAAGACCAATCCTCTGTCTCTGCTTCATTGTCTTTTGGCAAGTGAAATATTAAAACAGTACTCTCCCCCATCCTCCTTGAATTTCATTGTCTGTCCTATGACATTTTGGAAGAAAAAAAAAACTCTATCAGAAGTTTTAATAAAAGATCACAGTCTACATATTTCTGTGGCATATTATAATACATGAGGAAATATATAGGCTATACTATCTGCTTCATCTATTGGCTATCAGAATTTCATTTTCTGACTTAATTTACAGACTCAAAGCTCTTTGTTTTTGAAGTTTTGCAGACTTTTTTGAAGCTTTGTATACTTCCTGGTATAACACGGTATATGTAGTTAAGAATAGAAGGAAAATGAGAAGATACTATTGAGAGTCTTAGATATATGAGTTATTTTAAAAATTTTAAACCGTAACAAATTACTGTGACTGTAGCGCAGTCGCAGTAATCATAAATATATGGTTATCAATTTCCTTATAATCAGGGTTCACAGAATGCTCTAAAGACTCTCTATGTTCACAAAATAAGAGCTTATTCTATCTCTAGCTTGAAATATATATCTCAAGATACATATATATATATATATATATATTTCAGTACTCAATTAATACAGTACAAATTGAACTCTTCACATAGAAAATGTATTCTGTGAGGAGTAATCTAGTTTCAGAAATTAAATGCTGTTTATTTTTCCTTAAATAGCTTTACACAAATCCGAAGGAACCTGAGGTAAGAACACATAAAGAGATGGGCAGTATATTATATTTAAATATGTTTACCTGAGTTGAGGCCATAAATTATATCACTAGACTACCAAATGAGCAAAGTAACTCGTAGTGACCTTTTTCAGTGTGTTTTATTATAAATGTCACCAATTCTTTATTATGAGATTTAAAAAACTACCTAGGGGTATTGGGAAAAAAGCATTGAGTAGAACTGAGCGTATTCCCTAACACGTTAACAGTAAGAATCTGTATGAAAACTACCTTTTATTTTTATTTTAAATGATGCTGAATCCTTTCTATTTCTGACCTTTTTTGCCTAATGCTAAACTTTTTTTTTTATGGCTAACTTAATCCTCTCCCTTCTGATATTTTCATAGATTTTTAAGCTTTACCTCTTTACTTCTCTCTCTAAATTTCTCCCCTCTGCTTATTGAGTCCTACTCATCCTCAACACCAACTTATGTTTAAAGCTTTCATGAAAGCCTCTTTGGCTGTTTTGTTCACACTAATTTCTCCCTTCTCTAAATTCCTTTCTCCAGCAGGACCTCACAATTTAACACTCTTAATTAATTCATAAAGATTACTTTATCTCCCTAACCAGATTGTTATTCCTGAGGACAAGTCTTGTCTTCTTTTCGATCTCCCAGTGTGAATTCATAGTCCTGGGTATGTAATAATTACTTGTGCTACTTTGAATGACAGCTGTGGCAGTGGCACAAATGGAGGGAGAAGCCCTTCGTTCTTTCTTCTCATTCTATCCTCTATTTTCCTCCCAGCTTTCCTTCCTCTTCCCTTTCCCTTTTGCTTGCTTTCAATTTTCCTTCCCTAAACCTATGGATTTAGCCTAACTGGTGACCTTCACAACTAAGTTAAGCATTTTTTAGCCTTTAATATCCTTTCTTCTTTGGCAAGATTATAAACAGCTGTTTGAGCAAGGCAGAAGAAAACTGGTGCATGAGGTGGGTAACAATTCCTCAATGCCCAAGCTAAACCTATTTTTATCTTTGTCTCTAGTTTAGTTTCAATTTTTTTTGTTTTCAGTAGGTTTGAGGGGAGGTTTCCCAAAGTAAGATCTCCTGATAAATTGTTAATAAATTGGTCATTTCCTTAGTGCAATAAATTATTATGTTTTCTTATGCATGTAAAACTCATCTGAAACTAATGGTTTTGAGGTAGTGAAATGCTGAGGAAATTGGGCTATCTACAGAAAAATATTACAGAGTGGGAAGAAAACTGTTAAATGAGTTTTGATGCAGGCAATATATGTAATAATAAAGTTAGAAAGCAAATGCTTATTATATAAGTTCTGAGCTATCATTTATGACCCAGAAAAAAATATTTTGAACTCTTACATATTGTTTCATATAGCAGTGATCCCTAACCTCTGTGTTCATGGCACACTCTTGATTACTAGAAAATTTGGTGGCATGTTTAAGGGTATTAAAAGACTTAAAAGGACACCAAATGTGTCAGCAATAATTATGGTATAACTATGGCACAGCAATGTTCATAGTGCCTGAAAGTATCCATGGGGTTACACTGTTTTATGGTTGTTGTTTAGCACCAAGTCACTGATAGAACTATTTACCTCTTTGATCTCTTTCTTCTATATACTCTCAAAACAGCATTCTCATATAAAGTCTTTCTTTGGCATTTCTCTGATATGGTGCCATGTTTCTTGACTCATACTGGTAGAAGTATATATTGTCCCCTAAGCAAAACTGCACAAACAGTAACAACATTAATATTTACCTGAAGCAAAAATGCATTTTACACATGGACTAAAATTTGCAGCACTCTTGTGAAGAGTCTGTCATGGTACACCAGTTGAGAACCTCTGTCTTAAATAAGTGTGCTTATCCAGTCCAGAGACCAACAGAGTTTTGGGCATTGCACAAAGCTGTGGTGCTTCTGCACTTGAGGCTTTGTTCTGGTTGCTCCATCTTAAGAAAGAGATGAACTGACGAAAGTAACTAAAGTAGTGAAGAGGGCTAGCGTGGCTTTTCTGCAGATACACACTACAGAGTGGGTGGAGGGTATTAATAAGATGTGTAAGCCAAAATGTAAATATGTTAAGGAAATGTTTACACAGTTTAATGCATGATAGACCCATAAGGAATTACTATATTTGAATATTGTGAGGATTCAAATCCTACTGTTTCACCATCTGTTTTTCTTTTTGCCTGTTAGAGGTGGTCAACACCACTTTTATTAATAGACTGCTTCAGGAACTGAACTATAGATGGTCCCTGCTTCTAGCCCCAATATACTTTTAGATACTTTGTTTTTAAAAAATACTGTAGGATGAAATCCTAATTGAATGTGAACTCTATCCTGGCTGAATATTTACTCATTCAGCAAGTATTAATTGGGTTCTCCGTATGTGCCTGAAACACAGGAGTTAATGGGTAAACAAGGTCCCTGCTGTCTGGAAGCTTACGTTCTTATGAGGGAGGATAAACAATAAACAAGTAAACAAAAATTAGCAAAACAGTTTCAGATAGATCGTAATGCTATGAAGAAAATAAAAGTTGGTATGCTGGAGAGTGCTAAGGTGGGAATGGAGGAAGAAAGATTGGAGGGCAGTCCCTGGAAGGCCTCCCTGAGGGGCCACTGTTTGAGCTGAAACTGAATGGCTAGAAGAGTCACCCCATGCAGGCCTGTGAGAGGTAATAGCATGTGACTGGCAGAACAACACAGTAGTTAACATTGCAGGCGCTGGAGTCAAATCCCAGCTCTACTACTTACTAGCTTCATCTATAATGATGTAATACCTACTCTGAGTGTGGCTATGTAAGAATGAATAGATGTAGAGCATTTGGGGAAGCGCCCAAATATCGTGATTATTATCATCAACTGGAGACAACCTTTTCCAGAGTACAGTTGTGTAAAGGCCCAAAGGCAGGAAGGCATCTTGTGTATTCATGGACAAAGAGGGTGCCCTGAGCCTGGAGCTGAGTGAGTGGGAGGGAAAGAGGCAGGAGGTAAGGTCAGAGAGGTAGGCAGGGGACAGATGAGTAAGGCCCGTGGACCAAGGTAAATTCTGGATTTTATTCTAAGGGCAATGGGAAACCATTAACAAAGGAGTGACATGGTCTGATTTGCATTTTCAAAACTTTTTTTGGCTGTAGAACAGAGAATGAATTTGGAGGAGGAGGAGTAGTTCGGAAGCAAGCAGATCAGATGGAAAGAGATGGTGTTGGCTTGGATAGGGTGAAGAGAATGAAGGTGAAGAGAACCAGATTGTCTTGGGATGTGCTTTGGAGATAGACCTGAAAAGTCTTGCCAATGGATTGGAGTGTGGAGGGAGAATGAAAAGCTGTGTATGTTGCTGTTGCTTTGGTCCATGTGGATACATTCAGTATGATTAATAGAAACCATTGGTGAGCAGTTTAAAGACTCATACTTATTAGGCAACACATTAATCTGAAAAGCAGGAGAATGTTTTATGAGGTGTTAAGAAGAGACTAGTGCCTGCTGTAAATATACCTTCCTTGATCAATCAGACTCGGAAGTTATTAAGGATTATCATCTTCTATAAAACAATTACAAACATAACTCTTTTATTAGTAGTTGCACTAGGGACCAAATAATAAAGTGTTAATAAAATTATCAACCACTAAAGGATCTACTCTTGATACAATTAAAAAAAATAAAAGATAGCTCAGAGCATCAGAAAGCTAGAGCTGGTTGAGAAACATGGGCGGTCAGGAAGAACAGGCATTGTTTACTTGACAAGGCAACTATACAGCATCAATGCATCAACGCATCAACGGAAGAGAGGATATTGTGTATCTAGCCTGTCTGGAGTGAACCTGTTGCTGTAGGCACCTCTATTCTCACATATCTCTTGTATTGTACTCACAAAGCAGCCTTCTGAGCTTGGTTTGATTTCTCAAGTAGACTGTCTTGCTAGAAAAAATTTTTTTCTCTTAAAAATAACTCCATTACAAGTCAGTCTTTTTAGAGTATAAGCACCATGAGCCAGTTTCCCTAGGACCTGCTCACCTATAATTCATGGGATACCAAATCTCAGAATAGACAAAAGTAACAAGAACATTGTGATTTTTTCTGATCACTCTAACATTCATTCCCACATTGTCAAGGAACAAACACTGAAATAGATGAATGAAGGGTATTTTTTGTGTTCAGACTTAAACTCATACCCTTGCCTGTCTTTAGCACCTTCTCCAGCTCTGTGTACAGACTATTGTTGACCCTTGAACAACAAAAGGGTTAGGGGTGGTGACCCCCAAGCAGTGGAAAATCCATGTATAATTTATGGTAGGTCCTCCATATACACGGTTCCTCTGTATCCTTGGTTCCTCATTCTCAGATTCAACAACCATGAATCATGTACAACTGTAGTATTTACTACTGGAAAAAAATCTGCGTGTAAGTGGGCCTGCATGGTTCAAACCCATATTGTTCAACAGTCAACTGTATGTGTATCTGGGTCAACTGTTAGCTTCAACTATTAGGCAATCACTTTATTTTAAATGGAGTATATCTCTCATGAGGAAATCGGTCCTTTATTTCTAGCTTATTTATATCTGTTTATATTTGTCCATATTTATAGCTAGCAGACAGCAGTGGTGTCTAGTTTTTAGTGCAGGATCAAAAGAACAAAAATAAAAAAACACCTGATACCATAGACCCTGGTTCCTTTCTGATTTTTTCTAGCTTTCCTGTTGCCATTCTAGTCTTCCCTGAATTACTACAAAATTCTCTCTCTCTCTTTTTTTTTTTTTTAACATCTTTATTGGAGTATAATTGCTTTACAATGGTGTGTTAGTTTCTGCTTTATAACAAAGCGAATCAGCTATACATATACATATACATATATCCCCATATCTCTTCCCTCTTGCATTCTCTCTCTCTTTTTTTTTTCAGGAGTCTCTTAATTGTTCTCATGGTTCCCACTTCTCTGCACTCTTAAAATAGCCAAGGTGATCTTAAAAAATGCAGATCACTCCCATGCTTAAAACCCTTCAATGGACTTCTGGTTTACTTGGAATAAAGTCCAAACCCCTTAGTTAACAAGGCCCCACAACTTTCTCTACAACCTCATCTCCTACACTCTCCCCCTTGCTCATTCATCGTCAGGCATTTGGCCTCCTCTGTGATCCTAGAAGAGGCTTCCTTTCCTACTGTAGAGCCTTTGCATTGATGTTTCTTCTGCTGGGGTGCCCCGCTCTCCCCCAGCTCTGCACATGGCTGACCTCTCTTGTCAATGAGGCTCAGCTCAAACATCACCTCTTTAGTGAGGCCTTCCTTGGCCCTTCCAAACCAAATCACCACCTCTCCCTTCTGTACTCTGTCACAGCATCTGCTTCATATTGTTCACAGCTCTTATTACTACCTGAAATTATTTTATTTGTTTACTTATTTATTGACCATTTCTCCCACCAGTCTGTGTTTTCCAGAAAAACAGGGACCTTTTCTGTCATGTTCACCATAGTGACTCCACTGCCTGACACAAAGTAGACATTCAATAAATATCCTTTTCATGAATGAATGGTTTCTTAACTAGTTCCACTGTTATTTACCTAAGCTGGGTCAGACACTTGACTCTGTGCTTTAGCTTCTCCGGCTTTAAGATGGTAACAAGAGATTATACCATCTAACTCATTTTCAGCATGGAGGAGAAGAAGTGTTATCTTTATATCTGGAAATATTACTCCTGAATAATGTAATGCTATAAAACAAACAAGTATGTAGGAGGTATAGTAGGTATACAATGAAAGTGTTCCTTACCTACTATCAGATAAGATTCTGGATTTTTTGAAAATAATTTCTTTCTCTATTCCCTTTGATATTTCTAGAAAGTGACTGAGATATACCAGTTCAAATTCAAATACACGAAAGAAGGAGCCACTATGGATTTTGACAGGTAGAATCTAATTGTTTAGTGAACATGAGAAATATGTAGGATTGAGGTAAACAAGCTTCTTGAGGCCAGAGATAGGGCTTATACTTCCTTTGTAACTTCCCCAACAATCCCACAAAAAAACACTATTATGAAAAGGGACTGTAAAAATTGTTTAAATTTCTGAAATCCATAGATGAAGCCAGTAGGAGAAGAGGCTTCCTTTGCTTCTTTCCCTCTTCTATAGGTGATATTAGTAGGGTCTAAGGGCAGTTTAGTGGTTAAGAGTTCTAATTGCTAAGGCAGAAAGATCTAGCTTGGAACCCCAGCTCTGACTATTACTGGTCATTTAACTTTGAACAGAATAATCAACCTCCCTAAATATTAGTATTCTCATCTGCAGAGTGGAATTAATAATATCTACTTCATATGGTTGCTGTGATTATTAAATTATAATGCATATACAAAGCTTTACCCATGCCTGGCACATAATAAACACACAGTAAATTGTACCTAGTGGTGGGGATGGTGGTGGTCTTTGGAGGCAATGGTGGTTGGTGGGTGGCACAGCAGTAGAAATTATATTAATGAGGCTGTCTATGTGGTGTTGATTGAAGAACTCCATGAGGCTCTATCTAGCCACTAATTCAAAGTTTCTCAATTGCTATGCCAAGATATTAACCCTTTCTACCCTCAATAGAGCCAGATCAGGACTGGGGTAGATGAAACCCCTGAGCTATTTACCTATAGACACAAATATTCTCATCTGTTTACCCCAGTATATCATACAAATATAATTATCTATGTGTCCCTGTATGGAAAAGACTGGAAAACACTGCATTTTCCTATCAAGTCTGAAATTCCAAGTTTTAGATATACTAATGGGTTAAATAGCAAGGACAAGGACATTTACTTCAGAAGGTCCTTAGTAAAGATGGAGATGTTTTGTTGAGGAGCAACATTTAGTCCCCTCCCAGTAGCTTTTGGATTCAGATAGAGCTAAGTATTGCTGATGAGATGGAACAGAAGTGGGGAGGGTGGATGATGGAGAAAAGCCTTGGGTGGTAGAAAGCTGCACCTCAGGGGGATGAGTTTCTCTGAAAGGAATAACACTGAAGAGAAATGTGGCCTAATTCTCAATTTTCCATACTTTTAGCTCTGTCTCATCATTTATTATTACAAGTTTAATGATTTCTCTCCAAGATTCACACCCTTAATTATCCTCTCATTTGTAAAATTTACAGACAGCATTAGGATGTGAAGAGGAAGTAAGTTCTAGGAACAAGAATTAAGGTACTAACCATCATTAGCTAACATCTGTATAACACTTTACAGATTGTTCAGCACTTTTCACACATATTCTGTCACATAAAACAGCTGCCTTTTACTCTCTAAAATTCAAACATAAGTACAACTGACAAGCAGATTAATCTCTTTTGTTACGAAGGCACATATGTCTAGAGGTGACCAGTAAAACAGAAATGGCCGAATCTGGGACTTCCCTGGTGGTCCAGTGGTTAAGACTCCATGCTCCCAATGCAGGGGGACTGGGTTCGATCCCTGGTCAGGGAACTAGATCCCACACGCCGCAACTAAAAGTTCTCTCATGCCGCAACGAAGATCCCGCGTGCCGCAACTAAGGCCTGGCACAGCCAAATAAATAAATAAATAAATATTTAAAAAAAGAAAAAAGAAGAAATGGCCAAATCTTTCTGCTACTAAGGGGAAGAGAAGGTAATGCATACGTGACCAAAGGTGGGCATTTGTTCAAGTGATTGTTCATACAAAATTACCTTATTACCTCTTCTATAGTAAAGAAAATTTTCCTTTTAAAAGAATACAAGGGAGTCTTGAAAATGATTTTACATGAGTATAATTTTATGACTATGGTGTATACTGAAGGATCCCATGTGCTACATGGCTATAGCCCCTCCCTCTCATTACCTATTTCAAATTGGTTAAATCCTGGTAGACAAAACTTTAAGTTTTTCAAAACTGAAAAAGGAGCAAATGTGTTTCCTTAATGTTTGTTTTATGAATTCACACTATCTCTAGTAGTTCAATTACTAAGGATTATTTTTCAGTATTGAGAAAGGCATTGTAAAAATATATTGCACTCATAGTCCTTGGAAACTACTCAAATGTGAGACTAATTGGGGAAAAAATTTTGGAGAGAAATAAAAAATGTTTAGAGTTGGAAGGTGATTTAGTCCAACTTGTCCATTCATTCATTAATACAACAAATGTTTATTGAGTACTTAATATAGTTGGGCACTAAACTTAGTACAGTGGAGATGAAAAATATAGCCACTCATAGTCTAGAGGGGACATACAGTTACAAACAGGGGTGAGGTATAAGGATTACCAGGGAAGACTTCCCTGAAGAGATGACACATGAGATAGGTATTAAAGGCTAAATTCAGTAGAGTCAGGAAAAGAAGTGGGAAAAGCACAGTACAAGCAAAGTGAACAGCACATACAAATGCACAGGAGTAAGAAGGAACTGGGTAGTAGTTGCAGATGAAGGTGGAGGTGAGTGTGTGGTTGGTTGTGAAAGGCATTGTACACACGCTGTTCTCAAATTTGATTGAAAGGTGATGGATATAATAGAAGAAACTTGAGCAAGAGAATGACATGAGTGGATTTTCCTGTTAGGAATATTATTTTGGTAGTAGTGTGGAGAATGTTTTGCAGTGTGGACAAGAAGAAAAGCAGGAAGAATAGTCAGTCATTGTCATAATCCATGTAAAAGTGAGAAGGGGATGCCTCTGAGAGATAACCAGATGGTACAAAGGCCCAGAGCTGATGATTGATTTAACTTGGAGAGGTATAGAAATGTGTGTAAGCTTATCTCACATAGGAGCTAACTGACATAGAGTGTCTAAGTGACTTGACCAGGGTCATTCAGCCAGTTAGCAGCAGAGCCAATATTAAATGTCAAGTCCATTGTTCTCACTATTATAGTATGCAGTTATTTGTAAATTAGATTTTTAAAAAATCAGGTCACATTTAAAATGTCTTAAGGGAACTTGCTACTTAAGAAATCCTTTGTATATACATTGCAAAAAGTACAATAACTCGTCTAATTTACATTCTAAAATAGTCTCAAGAGTGTCCTGAGTTTAGTTTATATTTATCTGATCATACAGTAAAAAGTTTTGTTCTTTTTAAAATAGATTTTCAATATTATATGTGATTGAAAAGTATGCTGTTTTTCTATGTGGTTATAGCAGTAGCACAGCCTTCGAAAGTGGGACAAACAGTGAAGATATTAAGAAAGCCAGTGCTCTACTGATGCGTAAATTGTATATACTGATGCAGAACCTTGGACCCCTTCCTAATGATGTTATACTTACTATGAAACTCCACTACTATAATGCAGGTAGGTGGAGACCTCTAGTCAAATTCCTTCTTCAGTGCTGAAGTAAATATTTTGGATAAATAGAAGGATTTTGGCAAGCATTTGAAAGAGATGTCTGTTGTTACACATGAAAGATTACGCTGCCTTGTTCTCCTGAAACTCAACAGTTTTCTTGGTTTTCTGCCCTTTTCATTTTGCAGTGACCCCACATGATTACCATCCCCCTGGTTTTAAAGAAGGGGTAAACTCACACTTCCTGCTGTTCGACGGGAAGCCTGTAAACGTGCAAGTGGGATTGGTCTCCACTGGCTTTCATAGCATGAAAGTAAAAGTCACAACCGAGGCCACCAGAGTGTCTGATTTGGAGAACAATCTCTTTCAGGAGAGCAGCACTACAGAGATCGCCCATCAGGGTCTAGACTGTGATGAAGAGGAAGAGGAATGCAACAATCACGTAAGGCAAAGCTGTAGCGACCCTCCATTGCTTCAGTTAAACCCAGTTGACATTTTTCAGTTCATACACAGGTCATATCATAGTAACAGGATCCAATGGAGTGTGCCGGGTGTAAAAACTGAAACAAAACTAGCCCCTAACCTCGAGTCTTTATTCTAAAAAAGCACTATCTTCAAGAAGGAAATATACTCTGTTAGATGAAGTGGTCCATGGCTAGGAGAAAAAAAGACTTTCTAATATACTTCTTTTTTATAAAAGGTACCCATGAATTTAGGAAATTTGGGATTTTCTATAACTTATAAGAGCATGTTAAACATATTTAAAAATATTATAGGTGTTTATTCATACTCACTGCAAGTATAAGTAAGTTCTTGATTACTGGGGTAGAAAAGTGTTATGGATAAACCTAAGTCAGAGTGCATTCATTTTCACTGCTGTAGATTATTCTACTCTTGACATACAGTCTTTCTTCCTCTGCAATTGTTATAAACATTCATGTATACACCTCCTCGTACACATATGCAAGAGTGTCTCCAGGGAATATACCAAAGAGTCTTAGGGCTTGCACATTTTCAACTTTATTAGGTAATGAAAAACTGTTCTCCAAAATGGTTGTACCAATTTATGCTCCACCAACAGTGGAGGGAGTGCTCTACATTACTGTCAATACTTTTTTTTTTTTTAAGTAATACTTTAAATTGTATTTATTTATTTATTTACGGCTGCATTGGGTCTTCGTTGCTGCGCGCGGGCTTTCTCTAGTTGCAGAGAGCGGGGCTACTCTTTGCTGGTGCGCGGGCTTCTCATTGCAGTGGCTTCTTTTGTTGTGGAGCACAGGCTATAGACACGTGGGTTCAGTAGTTGTGGCTTGCAAGCTCTAGAGCTTGGGCTTAGTAGTTGTGGCGCATGGGCTTAGTTGCTCCGCGGCATGTGGGATCTTCCCGGACGAGGGCTCGAACCCGTGTGCCCTGCATTGTCAGGCAGATTCTTAACCATTGCGCCACCAGGGAAGTCCCCTTGTCAATACTTAATTTTACCCAAGTTTATGTTTTCTGCCTAACTCCTGGATGTAAATGGTAATGCTTCATGATTTGATTTTGATTTGCATTTCCCTGATTATTAGTGAGTTTAAGCATCTTTTCATGTATATTGGCTGTTCTGGTTTTCTTATGTATAAAGTAACTGTTCAAGTCTTTCATGCATTTTTCTATTGGATTATTTATCTTTTCCTCATTGATTTAAAAATATGTTCTGAATAATAATTATTTTTCATTATTTATGTTGCAATTTTTTTTTCAGGTTTGTGGCTTGTCTCTTCACTTTCATTAAGATTTTTTTTGCTAAAGAGAAGTTCTTAATTTTAATGTAGTCAACTCTTTTCCTCTAATATGTACTTTTGGATATTAAGAAATTCTTCCTTATCTGAGTTCATTTTTAATATTCTCCTCTATTTTGTTATAAAAATTTTAAGGTTTTTCTTTTTACATTTTTATTCCACTTGGAGTTTATTTTTATTTGTGGGGTAAGGTAGACCAGACCCCTTTTACATTTTAAAATCCAAGTGTAATATACATACAGAAAAATACATATATCATAGTGATACAGCTCAATTCACAAACTGAACACCAGGGCTGGGATGAGAGTGAGGTAAACAAGGTAAGAGTGAGTACCACCTTAAATATTACTTCCTAGGTATCTTGTTTGCCTCACCCCATTCCAGCCCTACTGAATACACATGTGAAATCAGCACCCAGATCAAGAAATAAAATACTACCAGCACCTTGAGAAAACTCAGTCTTACTTTGCAGTCACTGTTCTACTCAACAGGAGTATCTCTATCCTGGCTTCTATTAGCATAGATTAGTTTCTCTTGTTTTTTATTTTATAGATGTGGAATCATGGAGCATGAAACATTTTTTCACTGCTTTGAACATTCCGAACATGTTTTTTAGTGAAATATATACACATTTCTGGCAGGAGTAGATTTACTAGGAGTAGAATTGCTGGGTCACAGGATATGAGTACATTTAGCTTTAATAGATACTACAAAACAATTTCCAAAGTGCTTGTGCCAATTTACACTTCCATCAGCAAGTTTTGGTTGCTCCACATCCTCACCAACTGTTGGCATTTTCCATCTTTTTAATTTTAGCCATTCTGGTGGGTGTGTAGTGGTAGGTCATTGTGGTTTTAATTTGCAGTTTCCTGATGACTAATGAAGATGAGCACCTTTTCACATGTTTATTGGCCATGTTGGATGTCCTCTTTTGTGAAATGTCTTTTCAAGTCATTTGTCATTTTTCTATTGGGTTCTATTGGGTTTGTCTTTCATTCTTATGGATTTGTAGGAGTTCTGAATATGTATTCCACATATAAGTCCTTTGTCAGGTACATGTATTGTGAATATCTCTTCAACTTTCTAACTTGCCTTTTTACTCTCTTAACGGTGTATTGTGATGAACAGAATATTAATTTTAATATAGTTCAACTTATCAATCTTTTCGGCTATCTTCGGCAGTTTTTATTTAAAAAATTTTATCTGCTCTAAAGTTTACAGAGATGTACTCTATGTTTTTCTCTAACAAGGAGAAATAGCTGCAGAAACAGAAGTGATTTTTAAAATTATAAGATACCTCCATGAATAACATCATACCAAAAATATAAATAACTGACCTTTCTCTCCCCTATCTTCAAGTATTTATATATTTTGGTATGACGTTATTCACGGAGGTCTCATAATTTTAAAAATTGCTTCTGCTTCTGTAGTTATGTCCCTGTTTTTATATCTGGTATTTATTTGTGCCCCATTTGTTTTTCTTGGTTAGATTGGCCCCAAATCAGTATTTTTTTTTAATAAATTTATTTTATTTTATTTATTTTTTATTTTTGGCTGCGTTGGGTCTTCGTTGCTGCGCGCGGGCTTTCTCTAATTGCGGCGAGCAGGGACTACTCTTCATTGCGGTGCACGGGCTTCTCATTGCGGTGGCTTCTCTTGTTGCAGAACACGGGCTCTAGGCGCACGGGCTTTAGTAGTTGTGGCACATGGGCTCAGTAGTTGTGGCTCGTTGGCTCCAGAGTGCAGCCTCAGTAGTTGTGGTGCACGGGCTTAGTTGCTCTGTGGCATGTGGGATCTTCCCGGCCCAGGGCTCAAACCCGTGTCCCCTGCATTGGCAGGCGTATTCTTAACCACTGCACCACCAGGGAAGTCCAAGTATTTTTTATTACTCTTTTCAAAGTCATCTTTTAGTTGTGCTGATCTCTTCTGTTGCTTTGTTTTTCTATTTTGCTCATGTTTTGTTTTTATCTTTGCCTTTCTCTATTTCTCTGGTTTGGTTTTGTCTCCCTTATTCCAAACTGATCTCTCCATCAATATATAGACATATATATTCTACGAGTACCTCTAATTCAGTATCAAATGGAATTTCAACTTCTTACCAAACATGTTCTTCTTCCTCCCAGGTTCCTTATCTTTGTATTTCATTAAAACTTTACCAAGCAGCCTTACCAGGAATATGTTCAATTCCTATTTTCTTCTCACTTTTCACAGCCTTTTGGTTACCATTTCCGTCTGTTTTGTATCTGAAATACTTCTCCAGTCTGGCCCTATTGCCACTGTACTGATTCACGCTGTCATCATTGCTTTCTTGGTGAAGGACAGCTGAGCCTCCTAACTGGGTCTCCCTGATGTCAGCATTGCCCCTCTAATTTGTCTTCCAGAGTGCCAGAGAGTGAGGGTACTAAAACTATGATGATCATTTTCAAATATTTCAAGTTGATTTATTTTGTGTAATTTCAAAGGTCAGAATGAGAGCCAGAAAATGAAAATTACATTGGCTGGGTGAGGTGTGCAGAGGTTGATTTTGGCTCAAGAGAAGGAAGAACTTTCTCTTAAAAAATTTTAAAGCAATAGCATAATGATATTAAAGTAATTTAAAAAGCAGTGCAAATCTTCCAGCTGTCCTACCATCCCATCCCATCAGTACTGTTTTCTTTCCTTTTTTTTTTTTTGGCCACACCACGGCATGTGGGATCTTAGTTCCCCAACCAGGGATCAAATCTGTGCCGCCTGCTGTGGAAGCACAGAGTCTTAACCGCTGGACTGCCAGGGAAGTCCCTGTTTTCATTTTTATATGTTCCATCCCATCTAGTCATTTTCCACAGATATACATATTTATACATGATTTTAATCATGGTATAAATATAAATTTGTTTTATTGATAATTTTATACTTAATATTAATTTTATACCTATGTCCCACCTTACTCTTCATATTTTTAATTTTAATGAACTTTTTTTTCCATTTAGGTATTATACCATTTTCCTACATTAAACATTTAAGTTAATTCCTGATTTTACTATTATAAATGGTGTTGTAATAAATACCTTTGTATGTATGGCAGAATTTTCCCTTATTTTCTAAGGGTATAGTATCAGGAGTGAAATTTACAGAGCCTGAAAATTTGTATAGCTCTCAAATGAGTATTATCATTTTCCAGAAGCTTCCAGCTTCTCTACCTCCTCAGGATGGATTTTCTAAAAATGACAACTACTTGATAAAACTGACTGTCTTGAGAAGGGTGAATGCTTTGTCGACAGCTGTGTTCAAGTACAGGTATATACTATGTTCAAGATAGAGTATAGATGATTGTTTCTAGGGTGTTGCAAGAGAAAATCATGATTTAGGGGGAAGGTTGAACTAGACTGACCTCTGAGGTCCCTTCCATGCTAAGATTCCCTGGGTTATATTTTGAATTCCTATTAAGAGCATAATGCCCTACTAAGCACTGTGAGGAAAATTAAGACATATAAAATATAGTTTCTACATTTGAGAACTCTAGCTGAAGAGACAATATCTACGTGATATAAAGAAAAATAATACTAGAGAGTATATGAATGATAGAAATAATATTAACTAACAATACTGAGCATGGTACTCAGGGCTTCACATGTATTATCACTTTAAATCTTCCCAGCTATTTTATGAGGTAGATTCTATTATTATCCTGATTTTACAAAGGAGAAAACTGAGACTTAGAGAAATTAGCCCAAGGCTACAGATACAGTGAATAAGTAGCAGGGCCAGAATTCAAATCAAGGCAGTTGGACTCCAAAGCCTGTGCTCTTAGGATACAGAAATAAAGGTAAACTGGCACTGTGTAGGAAGGTTTCATTGAGTTGATATTATGGATGCATCAGTTTGATTGGCAGAGATTAAGGCAGAGGACGTTCCAGGCAAGTTGGAAAGTACAGTGTAGTAGCATCAGAACTTCTGTCTCTATGATTTGGAATTCCAATTCTGAACCTTCCACATCTTTCCCTGTATCCTACCTGGCTTTGCTGAAATCTCTACTTTTCGTTAAATTTAACTCAAAGATTTTTAAAAGCTTTTTTAAATCATACAATTTTTCTATTAAAATATAAAGTTTACAAAATCTTGATCAAACAGCTTATACTGCTTTTTCACCAGTGATCCATAGTAAAGAAGTAATGTAACGTAATCATCTTGTGAGGTTATTGTAATATTGAAAAAAAATATTTTAATACAATTTTCTTTTTCAGGTTATTTTTATCTCAGTCACAGAAAGACAAATATAAAAGATTTCTACCAGTAGTTGAAATTATTCAATATTTGTACTCTTCATTTTCTGGTGTGATCCTTAAGATCTGAAGAACAATGTAAAACTGAGATCATAGTTTGGCAATGGATTCAGAAATAATTAAAGGAGATAAACTTGAAATTTAAAATTTCTTAGATGATAAGAACTCTTAAAACCTAACTCCACTTGGAAAATAGGACACAGAACCCAAGTAAAGAGACCAAGGAATCCCAGGACAAAACAGGGTTATGTAGAACTGTCTGAAAAACCCTGTCCCAAATGTGTCCTTATTTTATCTACCTCTGCGACATCCTCAGGACAGGTCTTCCTTCCTTGTAGGGGTGGTTTAAGCTTAAGACCTTAGGTAGTAAGGACACATAAACACAGTGGCACCTCACAGTACTCTGTCTCTAGGGTGTTGCAAGAGAAAATCATGATTTAGGGGGAAGGTTGAACTAGACTGACCTCTGAGGTCCCTTCCATGCTAAGATTCCCTGGGTTATATTTTGAATTCCTATTAAGAGCATAATGCCCTACTAAGGGCATCAGTTGGACCTGTCTTCTCTGTTTCAGTCAGCTGGATGGATAGCAATAGACGTATACACTAGAGAGAGACTCTTGGACAGGCTTCTTTAAAGAACTCACCTATGTGGTGACAATAACCACATGTTCTGGAATTGGTTGTAGAATCTTATTTAAATTTTATGCTAAGTTTAAATAATGAGGGAAAAGTACTTCTTTCTAATAGAGGTAGTTAACCCAGGCTCCTTAAAGGACTAGTAATTACTGATACATCCAGACAGCTATAAAAAGATGGAGGGCTAATGTTGCACATGTCTATTGTAGAGACTGATGGTCCTAGTTTATTAAGCCATTACAGCTCTTTGGGAATTCGTATTTTTATCAGTTTTTAAGTGGGGATCCATAGGCTGTAATTTTCTAATTTTCTGAGCTTTTTATGAGTTTTTGTACCCTCAGAAAGGGTTGCTTTTTCTTTTTGATGAATTCCACAAAATAATACATATATTATAACAATATATGCATTTTTTTCCCTGTGTGAAGGCCATTTCTTACCTTTTGTGCTAACACATTTGATTAAAGTGTAAATGATTTGTTTTTGAGAAATTAGAATGTAAAGTACATTGGTTCCAAAGTAAATGGTACCATTTAAGCGTGGACTAGAAATATATTTTCTGCAATTCCTTAGAATTGCTTTGTATTCTAGTCAGTGGATTAAAACAAGAGCCTTCTCATTCAGAATCTATTTTCTCCCACTAAACTCTGAACTGAAGTTTTGTATTTTTGAGGTATAGTCTGATGATTTTCATAGTATTACATCTCTTGAAGCATATATGCCTTGTTTGATACAATGTAGTGTTGGCAAGAATATCTTAGATTCTTGGAAATAGAGTTGATTATTGAAAACGTTGGAAGCAGCACATTATCTACAGAAAATATTCAGACTTAAAAACCACACATCATTCTCTCTTTATCATGGGGCTATAGTCCTTTTCACAAAGTTTCTTTTTGTCAAATAGGAAATTTTTTTCAATTAATTTTTCTGTTCTGCATTACAGAATATAATTGTTATCCTCTGTTAACCATGAAAAGAGGAATAAAAGTTGGTTGACTTTTCCATCAGTCATATAAGTCATCTCTTTTTTTAAATGAATCACTCTATAACATATCAGAGAATTATTTCCTTCTTTTGTGAGTAGGAAGAGCCACTCTGATGATCTGTGTATGTTTCATTTACATAAAGAAAAAAAGAGTATATTGATATATATATATTACAACAGAAGAAAAGCATAGTGAGTAATCTTAGGTAATAACACTTTGGATGTTACTATTATTAAACCCTAGCATTAAAAGAAGTAAGTTTTGTTTTTTTAAAAAAGGAGTAAGACTGAGAATGTTCTTTTTGGTTTAAAAAAAATGCCTGTAATAATCTGAAATAATACAATGTTATCATTATACTAAAACCAGTGTAATATTAGGCTCTATTTAGAGTTTTTTAAAAAATAAAGACTTTATTGAGATTTAGTCAATTATGTATTGGAAAAAATATAATGATAATGTTACTTAATTATATAGAACTATATACAGTTGGCCAACTTTTCCTGATACTTGTTATATGTGCTGCTAGTTTTCCATTTGAAGTTACATTGCCTGTTGGTAAACAGATGAGATTATGGTTTGTAACAAACCCAGGCATTGTAAGGAGAGTAATTCTTTTGGTATTTATATTAGGATCTCAAAATTGAGATTTAAGACTTCAGAAGATCAGTCCTTCAGACAGTGATAAAGAGGAGCTAGAAACAGAAGTATATATATATATCCTCTGTGGAGCCACCACCTCAAATTTGCTACTTCCTGTGTGATGGAGGGCTCCTCCTGCTTTGATAACCAAATTCAGAACAAACAGAAACCTTATAGCTAATGGCACTGGTCTGACATTAAAACAAGTCTACACTTAGCTCATTGTGAAGAAAGTTTAAAATAATATTCTAATCAACCATAAGTTATCAACATTTATTCAGTCAGCAAATTTATATTGAAGCCTATCATGCTTGACTCACTGTACAAAGGTAGTAGACACAAAGATAAACACGTCAAATCCCTGATTCAGAATCGCTCAGGAGAAATGGAACAAGTAGCTGTTATATAAATAATAATAATAATCAGCATTTATTAAGTACCTACAAAGGGCTTTATATACACATGGCTTCAATTGATCCCAACAACTTTGCATAACATTTTATAGCTGAAGAAACAGAAGTTCATAGACATTAAGTAGTAATATCCAAGGTTGCCCAACTAGAAAGCATCAGAGTCGGTATCAGAGAACCTAGGTCTCTCTGGCTCCAAAGCTCATCCTCAGTCCATTAAACCTTACATTCATTCATGTAGGAGAGAATGTTAAAAATCCCACAAGAGAGCAAAAATCCTATAGAATGATTAAATTCCACTTTTATTCATGAAGGAATAATGTAACAGACTTGCTCTCCTGTTATAAAAAATTAGGAAACTGGGTAAAATATATGAAGCAACTGTTTTCATACATTAGATAACAGGAAGGGCAAAACTGTGATCCCTGAGAGAAGAAAAACAAGATGAGCCTTAAAACTGCACCTTCCGTCAGGGGGTCCTTTCTGGACCACCGGTGCGGGAAGGGGGAACCCAAGCAGAGCATGGCATCTTGCTGGGTTGAAGAAATAGACTGGAGTTTGAGGAAGCTGAAGCACCTGGGGACAGAGCATCAGAAGGGAGGGATCTACAGAGAGAAAGAGCTCCAGAGATCATCACTGGCATCCCTTGAGTCTTTTGTTGAATATTCTGCTTCAGGTATGGGTTGAAATTCTACAAGGTTGGACACAGAAAACTATTGGGGGAATTGTAAAAGATTCTTAGAACTCTCACAAGACTGACAGATGTTCACATAACGATCAGTTATGTGGAGAGACCTTGCTGAACACCTGGAACATTCAATAGAGACTCCAGAAGGGTTACACCTTAGCATGAAAGCTAAACCAATCCTTTAGTGAAGGCCTCCAAACCGAACTCTAACAGCTTAAAAACAAGCCTTGAAAGGATCAAGCTTATTTGCCTGCCAAAATAACACTCAACACTTTTTAGAGGAAAACAAAGTCCAAACACTCAACTAAGTAACATTCTTATTGTCCAGAATCTGATAACAATTCATTCACATGTAAAGCAGCAGAAAAACTGACCCATAACCAAGGAAAATTACTCAATAGAAGGAGACCCAGAAATGCCAGCAATGATAAAATTAGCAGATAAGGACTTTAAAACAACTATTATACCAAGTGCAATGATAACCTATGTTTACACAAAAACATGTATACAAATGTTTATAGTGACATTATTTGTAATCTCCCAAAACTGGAAACAACCAAGATGTTCTTTAATGGGAGAATGGATACATTTAAAATAAAAAAGAACAAACTACTGGTACCTGCCAGATCATGGATCAGTTGCAAATTCATCATGCTAAGTGAAAGAAGCCAGAATCAAAAGACTACATACTGTATGATTCTATTTATACAACATTTTTTTCTTGAACAGCTTTATTGAGATATAATTCATATACCATACAAATTGCCCACTTAAAGTATACAATTCAATGGTTTTTAGTATGTTCAAAGAGTTGTGCAACTATCATCACAGTCAATCTTAGAACATTTTCATCACCCCAGAGAGGAACCCCATACCCTTTAACTATCACCTCCCTATTTCCTCTTTCCATCTCTCCCCCAAGTCTTAAGCAACCATTAATCTATTTTCTGTCTCTATAGATTTTCTTATTCTGAATATTTCATATAAGTGAAGTCACACAATATATTGTGTTTTGTGACTGGCTTCTTTCACTTAGCATTATGTTTTCAAGTTTCACCCATGTGGTAGCATGTATTGGTGCTTCATTCCTTTTTATGGCTGAATAATATTCCATTGTATGGGTAGACCACATGTTTATCTATTCATCAGTGATGGACAATTAGGTTGTTTCCACCTTTTGGCTATTATGAATAATGCTACTATAAACATTCATGTGGGACTTCCCTGGCGGTCCAGTGGTTAAGACTCTGTGCTTCCACTGCAAGGGGCACGGGTTCGATCCCTGGTGGGGGAACTGAGATCCTACATCATGCCAACAACAACAACAACAACAACAAAACGAAAAAACGTTCATGTACAAGTTTTTTGGAACACCTATTTTTAATTCTCTTGGGTATATACCTAGGAGTGGCATTGCTGGGTCCTATTAACTCTGTTTAATCATTTGAAGAACTCCAAAACTGTCTTCTAAAGTGGCTGCACCATTTTATATTTCCCCCTGCAGTGTATGCAAGTTCTAATTTTCTTCACATCCACAACAAGACTTATGTCACTTTTTGATTCTAGCCATCCTAGTAGGTATGAAGTAACTGGTATCTCGTTGTTATGATTTCTATATCTGTAGCAACTAGTGATATCATTGCTTATTGTCCATTTATATATCTTTCATGGAGAAATGTTTATTCAGATATTTTGCCCATTTTTAAGTTAGGTTATTTGTAAACAACAATAAAAACTGTTGAGGTGTAAAAATTCTTTATATTTCCTGGGTACAGTCTCTTAACAGATGTATGACTTGGAAATATTTTCTCCCATTCTGAGTTGTCTTTTCATTTTTGTGATGGTGTCCTTTGAAGCACAAATGGTTTTTAATTTTGATCAAGTCCAAATTATCCATTTTTTCTCTTGTTGCTTATGCTTTGTGCGATGTGTGTATGTGATATCCAAGAATCCTCTGCCAAATCCAAGGTCATGAAGATTTACTCCTTTGTTTCCTTCTAGGAGTTTTATAGTTTTAGCTCTTACATTTAGACCTTTGATACAGTTTGAGAATCAATTTTAGTATATGGTGTGAGGTAAGAATCTGACAGCATGCTTTTGCATGTGGATATTCCAACACCATTTGTTCAAAAGACTATTCTTTCTCCCTGAAATGGTCCTAGTGCTCTTGTCAAAATCAGTTGACCATAGACAGATGGTTTTATTTCGGGACTCTCAATTCTATTCCATTAGTCTATGTGTCTATCCTTATGCCAGTACCACACTGTCTTGATTACTATTGTTTTGTAATAAGTTTTTGTTTTTTTTTCTGTAATAAGTTTTGAATCAAGTATGAGTCCTCCTACTTCCTTCTTTTTTCTCAGGATTGTTTTGGCTATTCTGAGTTCTTTGCAATTTCATATGAATTTGAGAATCAGCTTGTCAATTTCTATAAAGAAGTCTGCTAGGATTCACATAGGGATTGCATTGAATCTCAAGATCAGTTTGGGGATTAATGACATCTTAATAATATTAAGCTTTTTGATCCATGAACATGGGATATTTATCCATTTATTTAGATTTTCTTTAATTTCTTTCAGCAATGTTAGTTGCACACATCCTGTTAGTTCTGTTTCTCTGCAGAACCCTAGATAATACACTTGCTGAACTTGTTAGTTCTAATAGTTTTTTAGTGTATTCTTTAGGATTTTCCACATGCAAGATCATGTCATCTGCAAATAGATACACTTTTACTTCTTCCTTTCCAATATGGATGCATTTTGTTTCTTTTCCTTTTGTAATTGCCCTGGCTAGAACTTCCATTACAATGTTGAATAGAAGCGGTGAGAGTGGACAGCCTTGTCTTGTTCCTGATCTTAGGAGGAAAGCATCCAGTGTGTCACCATTAAGTATGTTATTGACTATGGTTTTTCAGTAGGTGCCCTCTAACATGTTGAATAAGTTTCCTTCTATTCCTAGTTTCTTCAGTGTTTTTTTTTTAATCGTGAAAGGCTGTTGGATTTTGTCAAATGCTTTTTTTCTATTAAGATGATCAAGTGATTTTGATATGATATATTACATTAATTGATTTTTACATATTAAACCAAGCTTGTATTTCTGGGATAAATCCCATTTGGTCATGGGAGATTATATATAATTATAATAATATATTAAATATAATATTATAAATAATATATTTATTATATATAAATAATATATAATAATAATAATATAAAATATATTATAATAATATATATAAAATACTTTTTTTTTCCTGAATTCAGTTTGCTAAAATTTTGTTAAGGATTTTTATGTCCACACATATAAGAGATATTAATCTATAGTTTTCTCTTCTTGTGATGTCTTTGTCTGGTTTGGTATCAGGATAACATTGGCCTCATAAAATGAGTTGGGAAGTGTTCACTCCTTTTCTATAGTTTGTGGAGAGTTTGCATTAGTTTTTCTTTGAATTAAAATAAGTTAGCTGGGTCTGGGTTTTTCTTTCTGGGTAGTTTTAAACTTATTATTAATTCAGTCTCTTCACTTGTTATAGATCTATTTAGATTTTCTATTGATATTTCTTCTTGAGTCAGTTTTAGTAGTTTGTGTCTTTCTAGGAATTTATTATTTCAGCTACGTTATCTCTATTGACATATAACTGGTTGTAGCACTCCTTTATACTACTTTCTTATATTTTTGTAAAGTCAGTAGTAATGTTTGCTGTTTTATTTCTTTTTTTTTTAATTTATGTATTTTTATTTATTTATTTTTGGCTGCGTGTGGGCTTTCTCTAGTTGCAGCGAGCGGGGGGCTACTTTTCATTGTGGTGCGTGGGCTTCTCATTGCGGTGGCGTCTCGTTGCGGAGCAGGGGCTCTAGGCACACGGGCTTCAGTAGTTGTGGCACGTGGGCTCAGTAGTTGTGGCTCGCGGGCTGTAGAGCACAGGCTCAGTAGTTGTGGTGCACGGGCTTAGTTGCTTCCAGGCACGTGGGATCTTCCTGGACCAGGGCTCGAACCCATGTCCCCTGCACTGGCAGGCGGATTCTTAACCACTGTGCCACCAGGGAAGCCCTGCTGTTTTATTTCTGATTCTAGTAATTTGAGTCTTCTCTCTTGTTTTCTTGGCTACAGGTTTGTCAATTCTGTTGATCTTTCAAAGAACCAGCTTATGGATTCATCAGGTTTCTCTATTGTTTTTTGTATTCTCCATTTCATAAATTTCCAATACAGTCTGTATTACCTTTCTTCTGCTTGTTTTAGATTTAGTTTGCACTTTTCCATTGTCTTAAGGAGGAAGTTTAGGTTCTTTGAGATCTTTCTTCTTTCTTAATATAGGCATTTACACCTATTAAATTCCCTCTAAGCACTGCTGTTTTAGCAGTGTTATGTTTTGTTCTGTTGTATCTTCTTTTTTATTCATCTCAAATGATTTTCTGACTTCTCTTTTGATTTCTTTTTCGATACATTGGTTATTTAGGAGTGTGTTGTTTAATTTTCATGTATTTGTGTGTTTCCTCGATTTTATTCTGTTCTTGATTTCTAACTTTATTCCACTGTAGTCAGAGAACATACTTTTAATTATTTTTATCCTTTTAAATTTATTTGAGATTTGTTTTTATGATTTAACATATGGTCTTTGCTGGGGAATGTTCCACATGCACTTGGGAAGAATGTATATTCTGCTGTTATTGAATATAGTGTTTTATAGATGTTGTTATGTCTAGTTAGTTTATACTATTTTTCAGTCCTTTTATTTCCTTATTAATCTTCTATCTAGCTGTTCTACTCATTACTAAAATTGGGGTATTGAGGTCCCCAACTGTTATTGTTGAATTGCCTGTTTCTCCCTTCACTTCTGTCAGTTTTTGCTTCATGTAATTTTGTGTTCTATTGTTAGGTGTGTATATATGTTTATAATTATTTTATCTTCTTGATGGATTGGCCCTTTCATCATCATAAAATGTCCCTCATTATCTCCAGTAACAATCGCTGCCTTTTGATGGGATTGTTTAATCCATTCACACTAATGTTATTATTATTATTATTTTAAAGTCTTTATTGAATTCATTACAATATTGCTTCTGTTTTACGTCTTGGTATTTTGGCTGAGAGGCATGCGGGATCCCAGCTCCCCAACCAGGGATCGAACCTGCACCCCCTACACTGGAAGGCGAAGCCTCAACCACTGGACTGCCAGGGAAGTCCCTAATGTTATTATTGATAAAGTAGGATTTATGACTACCATTTTACTTTTCATTTTCTATGTGTTTGTCTTTTTTGTTCTTCTAGTCTCCTTTACTGCTTTCTTTTGTACTGAGTGAATATTTTTAATGAAGCATTTAAAATTAAACATTTTTTCACTAAATTTTTTGTTTTTTTAATTGGTTACTCTATCATATACATCTTAACTCATCAGAATTAGCTTCAGGTTTATGCTAGTTTAATTCCAGGGAGATTTAGCAGTGTTACTCCTATATAGCTCTATTCCCTTTCCCCCTTTTCTGTGGTATTATTGCTACAAATATTACACCTATAATGTTACACACCCAGCAATACATTGTCATAATTATTACTCTGCCATCTGTAGTCATTTTCTTAGTCCAATGCAGCTTTGTTCCCACTCAAGTCCTTTGTGCTCATATTGGCACATATATTACACTTCCTTATGTTATAGATTGAACAATACATTAAATACATACTATTGAATTTCTCCAGGAGTCTCTTCTAACAGGTCTGAGGTGATATCTCATTGTGGTTTTGATTTGCATTTCCCTGATGAGCATCTTTTCATGTGCCTGTTGGTCATCTGCATTTCCTCTTTGGAAAAATGCCTATTTCTTCTGCCCATTTTTTAATCGGGTTGTTTGGTTTTTTTGATGTTGAGTTACATAAGCTGTTTATATATGTTGGATATTAATCCCTTATCGGTCATGTCATTTGCAAATATTTTCTCCCATTCTGTAGGTTGTCTTTTCATTTTGTCGATGGTTTCCTTTGCTGTGCAAAATCTTTTAAGTTTAATTAGCTCTCATTTGTTTATTTTTGCTTTTATTTCCTTTACTTTTAGGAGACAGATCCAAAAAATTATTGCTGTGATTTATGTCAAAGAGTGTTCTGTCTTTGTTTTCCTCTAGGAGTTTTATAGTATCCAGTCTTACATTTAGGTCTTTAATCCATTTTGAGCTTACTTTTGTAGGTGGTGTTAGAGAATGTTCTAATTTCATTCTTTTATATGTAGCTGTCCAGTTTTCCCAGAACCACTTATTGAAGAGACTGTCTTTTCTCCATTGTATATTTTCTTGCTTCCTTTGTTGTAGTGAAATTTATTTCTTAAATAATAAGACTTGAAAGTCAAAATTAGTCCTTGGTTGGTGGGCTGCAGAATGGATGTTGTATTAGCAGGCATGAAAACAACATTAATCTCATTGTACATCTCCGTCAGAGCTCTTAAGTGACCAGGTACATTGTCAATGAGCAATAATATTTTGAAAGGAATTTTTTTTTTCCTGAGCAGCAGGTCTCAACAGTGTTATCAATAGACATACTGTCATCCAGGCTCTGTTATTCCATTTATAGAGCACAGGCAGAGTAGATTTAGAATAATTCTTAAGGGCCCCAGGATTCTCAGAATGGTAAGTAAACACTGGCTTCAACTTCCAAGTCACCAGCAGTATTGGCCCCTAACAAGAGAGTCAGCCTGTCCTTTGAAGCTTTGAAGTCAGGCATTGGTGTTTCCTCTGTAGCTATGAAAGTCCTAGATGGCATCTTCTTCCAATATAAGGCTATTTCATTTACACTGAAAATCTGTTATTTAGTGTAGCTACTACCTTCATTAATTATCTTAGCTAGAACTTCTGGATAACTTGCTGCAGCTTCTACATCAGAACTTGCTGCTTTATCCACTTTCATGTTATGAAGATGGCTTCTTTCCTTAAACGTCATGAACCAACCTCTGCTAGCCTCAAACTTTTCTTCTGCAGCTTCTTCACCTCTCTAAGCCTTCGTAAAATTGAAGAGAATTAGGACCTTGCTCTGGATTAGGCTTTGGTTTAAGGCAATGCTGTGGCTGGTTTGATCTTCTCTCCAGACCACTAAAACTTTCTCTATATCAGCAAGACTGTTTTGCTTTCTTATTATTCATGTGTTCATTGGAGTAGCATTTTTAATTTCCTTCAAAAATTTTTCCTTTGCTCTCACAGCTTGGCTAACTGTTTGCCACAAGAGGCCTAGCTTTGGGCCTAGTATGGCTTTTGACATGCCTTCCTTTATTTAATCTTAAAAAAGAAAAACAAACAAACTTTTTGATTTAAAGTAAAAGACATTCAACTCTTCCTTTCACTTGAACACTTAGAGGCCATTGTAGGGTTATTAATTGGCCTAATTTCAATATTGTTGTGTTCAGGGAATAGAGAGTCCTGAGGAGAGGGAGAGAGATGGGGAACAGCCAGGCGGTGGTGCAGTCAGAACTCACAAAACATTTATTGATTAAGTTCATTGTCTTATATGAGTGCAGTTCATGGTGCCCCCAAAAGAGTTACAATGGTAACAATCAAAAGATCGCTGATAGGACTTCCCTGGTGGCGCAGTGGTTGGGAATCTGCCTGCTAATGCAGGGGACACGGGTTCGAGCCCTGGTCTGGGAAGATCCCACATGCCGCGGAGGAGCTAGGCCCGTGAGCCACAACTACTGAGCCTGCGCATCTGGAGTCTGTACTCCGCAACAAGAGAGGTCGCGATAGTGAAGAGGCTCGCGCACCGCGATGAAGAGTGGCCCCCACTTGCCACAACTAGAGAAAGCCCTCGCACAGAAACGAAGACCCAACACAGCCAAAAATAAATATAAAAATAAATAAATAAAAGATTATTATAAATAAAAAGAACAAAAGTGATTTAAAAAAAAAAGATCACTGATAACAGATCACCATAACAAATATGACAATAATGAAAAAATTTGAAATATTTTGAGAATTATCAAAATGTGACACAGAGACATGAAGTGAGCAAATGCTGTTAGAAACATGGCTCTGACAGACTTGCTCCACACAGCATTGCCACAAACCTTCAATTTGTAAGAAACGTAATATCTGCAAAGCACAATAAAATGAGGTATGCCTGTATTAGAAATCAATAACAATATATCTGGGAAATATATAAAAATTTGGAAAATATTGAAAATATCAATAAAATTGATAAACCTATAAGCTAGACTGATTAAAAAATAGAGAAGACACAAATTTCCAATAACAGGCATGAGAGATCGATATTGCTACAAATCTCACAGATATCAAAAGCAAAATAAAGAAATATTGTAAAAACTGTATTCTGATAAATTGGACAACTTAGATGAAATAGTCACATTCCTTGAAAGACACAGATTACCAAACTGACACATATAGAAATAGATAAACTTAATAATCTTATATTGTATAAAGGAGTTGAATTTGTAACTAAAACCCTTCACATAAAGGAAACTCCAGTTTAGATGGTTTCACTGGTGAATTCTTTCAAACAATTAAGAAAGAAATAATGCTGATCTTAAACAAACTCTTTAAGAAAATATTGAAGACTTCACAACTCATTTTATGAAGCCGGCATTATCTGATTCTAAAACCAGACAAATACATTATAAGAAAAGAAAACTCTGAATCAAACAATACCAATAGCTCTCATGACTGACTATAGATGCAAGTATCTTTAACAAAATATTAGCAAAGCAAATTCAGCAATATATAGAAAGAAAAATGCATCATGACTATATGGGGTTTATCCCACAAATGCAAGATTGGTTTAAGATTTTAAAATCAATCAATGTAACTCACCATATTAACAGAATAAAGGAGAAAAACCACATGATCATCTTTATAGATGCAGAAAAATGTTTGATGAAATCAACATTTATTTGTAATTTTTTAAAAAGAAACTTCTAGAAGACAAGGAATGGAAGGGAACTTCCTCAACCTTATAAAAGACATTTACACCATGCACCTTTTGTCAATTAATCTATGACAAAGGAAGCAAGAATATACAATGGAGAAAAGACGTTCTCTCTGGGACGTCCCTGGTGGTCCAGTGGTTAAGACTCCGCACTCCCAATGCAGGGGGCCCGGATTCGATCCCTGGTCAGGGAACTAGATCCCGCATGCTGCAACTAAAGATCCTGCATGCCACAACTAAAAATTCCTCATGCCACAAGGGAGATCCCATGTGCTGCAACTAAGACCCGGTACAGCCAAATAACTAACTAAATAAATAAATAATTTAAAAAGACAGTCTCTTCAACAGCTAGTGCTGGGAAAACTGGACAGCTACGTATAAAACATTGAGAATGTTACCTCACACCATATACAAAAACTCAAAATGGATTAAAGACCTATATGTAAGACCTGAAACCATAAAATTCCTAGAAGGGAACATAGGCAGAACACTCTTTGACATAAATTATAGCAATATTTTTTTCAGATCTGTCTCCTCAGGCAAAATAGATAAAAGCAAAAATAAACAAATGGGACCTAATTAAACTTAAAAGCTTTTGCAAAGCAAAGGAAACCATTGACAAAACAAAAAGACAACCTATAGAATGGGAGAAAATGTTTGCTAATGATATGACCGGCAAGGGGTTAATATACAAAATATATAAATAGCACATACTACTCAATATCAAAAAAACAAACAACCTGACCTAAAAAATGGGCAGAGGAACTGAACAGACATTTTCCCAAAGATGGTATGCAGATGGCCAACAAGCACATGAAAAGATGCTCAACACTGCTAATTACTAGAAAAATGCAGATCAAAACAACAATGTGATATCACCTTACACCTGTCAGAATGATTATCATTAAAAAGTCTACAAATAGCAAATGTTGGAGAGGATGTGGAGAAAAGAGAACCCTTGTACACTGTTGGTGGGAATGTAAATTGGTGCAGCCATTATGGAAAACTGTATGGAGGTTCCTTGAAAAACTAAAAATAGAACTATCATATGATCCAGCAATTCTTCTCCTGGGTGTATGTTCAGAAAAGACAAAAACACTCATTCAAAAAGATACATGCACTCCAATGTTCATAGCAGCATTATTTACAATTGCCAAGATATGGAAGCAACCCAAGTGCCCATCAACAGACGAATGGATAAAGAAGATGTGAGATACATACATACATATGTATATATATAATGGAATATTACTCAGCCATAGAAAATAGTGAAATTCTACCATTTGCAGCAACATGGATGTACCTAGAGAATATTATGCTTAGTGAAATAAGTTAGAAAAAGACAAATACTGTATGATATCACTTATATGTGAAATCCAAAAAAAAAAAAAACATATGAATATATAGGCAAAACAGAAACAGACTCACAGATATAGAAAACAAACTAGTGGTTGCCAAAGGGGAGAGGGAAGGGGGAGGAGCAAATTTGGGATTAAGAGATATGAACTGCTATGTATAAAATAGATAAGCAACAAGGATATATTATATGCACAGGGAATTATAGCCATTATCTTGTAATAACACTTAATGGAGTATAATCTGTAAAAATACTGAATCACTATGCCGTACACCTGAAAGTAATATAGTATCATAAATCAACTATACTTCAATTTAAAAAAAGACATTTACAAAGAACCTAAAGGTAGCATCATACATAATGGTGAAAGACTAAACACTTTGTACCTAAGATAGAGAGTAAAATAGGATATCAACTCTTACTACTTCTATTTAACATTATACTAGAGGTCCTAGTCAGTGAATTAAAGTAAGAATAAAAAATAAAAGGCATACAGATTGGAAAGGAAGGAGTAAAACTAAATTTCTTTGAAAATGACACGACTGTGTACACAGAAAATCCTGACACTACCAGGATTAATATATGAAATTAGCATGGTCACAGGATACAGGGTCAATACACAAAAAAACTATTGTATTTCTCTATACTATCAATGAACAATTGGAAAATGAAAGATTTAAATACTATTTACAGTGGCATAAAAATTCATGAAATACTTAAAGCTAAATTAATAAGACATTTGCCAAAATGTACACAATTAAAACTATAAAACATTGCTGAGATAAATTAAAGAAGACCAAAATAAATGCAGAGATCGACCATGTTCATGGATTGGAAGACATGATTAAGATGTCAGTTCTCTCCAAATTGATCTATACATTCAGTGGAATCCCAGTCAAAACTCCACAGGCCTCTCTTTTGTGGAAATTGATAAGCTGCTTCTAAATTTAAAAGGAAATGCAAAGGACCTAGAAAAGACATAGAACTTTTGAAAAAGAACAAAGTTGTAGAACTTACTGTATCAGATATCAAGACTGTAAAGGTACTAAAAGTACAGTAAACAAGATAGGATGACCTTGTAGTAAAGATAGACATATAAATCAATGGAACAGAATACAGAATTCAGAAATATACCCACACATATATAATCAATTGAGTTTTTACGAAGGTACCAAGGTAAAAGATAGTCTTTTTGACAAATGGTGCTGGAACAATTGGATATCCATATATCCATATTAAGTGAACCTTAATCCTTACCTCATACCACACACAAGGTTAACTGAAGACAGATTAAAGACCTAAACGTAAGAGCTAAAACTATAAAACTTCTAGAAGGAAACAAAATGTTCAGCAAAAAGTTTTCAGGCAGTTCCCTAAAAATACTAACCATAAAAGGAAAAATATTGATAAATTGGACTTTATCAAAATTTAAAACTTCTCTTCCAAAAAGATATTGCTAAGAAAATAAAAAGGCAAGCTAAAAACTGGGTGAATATATTCTTATTACATACATCTGACAAAGAACTTTTATTCAGGATATATAATTTTTATGTGTACAGATGATATTTATACAGGTTATTTTCAACTCAAGAAAACAACCCCATTTTAAAAAATGTCCAAGATTTGAACAGACACTTCACCAAAAAATATGTACCCATAGCCAAGTAAGCACATGAAAAGATGCTTCATGTTGTTAGTCATCTGGAAAATAAAAATTAAAACCAAAATGAGATACTAGCATACATTCACTAGAATGACTAAAATTAAAATCGACAATACCAAGTGTTGTCAAGGATGTAAATCTTTTGGAATTTTCATACATTGCTGGTGGGTATGTTAAATGGTACAACCACTTTGGAGAAGATTTTATCAACTTCCTATAAAGTTAAACATATGCTTACTATATGGTACAGCAATCTCACTCCTAGTTATTTATCCAAGAGAAATGAAAACATATAATCACAAAAATACTTGAACAGAAATGTTCATAGCAGCTATTTTCATAATAGCTCCTATTATTGGAAACAACCCAAATGCCCATCAACAGGTCCTGGGATCAGCAAACTGTGGTATCTTTGAACAATGAATTAGTATTAGCAATAATAATAATAAAGAATAAATTGGACAAAACTGTGAATGAATTTGTAAAAGTCAAAAAAAGTCAGACAAGGGCTTCCCTGGTGGCACAGTGGTTGAGAATCTGCCTGCCAATGCAGGGGACACGGGTTCGAGCCCTGGTCCAGGAAGATCCCACATGCCGCGGAGCAACTAAGCCCGTGCGCCACAACTACTGAGCCTGTGCTCTAGAGCCCGTGAGTCACAACTACTGAGCCCGCGTGCCACAACTACTGAAGCCCACGCGCCTAGAGCCCGTGCTCTTCAACGAGAGAAGCCACTGCAATGAGAAGCCCGCGCACTGCAATGAAGAGTAGCCCCCACTCACTGCAACTAGAGAAAGCCCGTGCGCAGCAACGAAGACCCAACACAGCCAAAAATAAATAAATAAAATAAATAAATTAAAAAAAAAAAAGTCAGACAAGAGTACATACTATATGATTTCATTTACATGAAATTATAGAAGCAAAACTAATCTAAAATGACAGGAAACAAACTGATGTTTGCCTAGGGGTGGGGGTTGGATGGGGATTTAGTGCAAAGAGGAATAGGGAAACTTTAAGTCGATGAAACGTTCTCTATCTTGATTGTGGTGGTGGATATATAGGTTTATCAAAGCTCACAGAATTGTATACTTAAAATAGATGCAATAGTATGTACAATAGTATGTAAACTTTGCCTCATTACAGTTAAATTTTAAAAAGCAGTAATCCATGGTATTACTCATTAAAGCCCTATTGGTAATTGTTCCAAATTGGAAACAACCTAAGCATCCCTCAGTGAAAGTTTGGTTCAATAAGTTTTGGTAGACCAATAAGGTGAGGCACTATGTAGCCATTAAGAACACAGTAGAGAAGTAAAATTATTGATCTGGAGAAAATATTTGTACTTTTTTGTAAATGAAGATAAGATAAAACAAGCCACCCAATACTCCCCCAATATATAATTTAATTTGGGTTATGTCAATAATTTGCATTATATTCTTATAACTATATAATTCTATAAAGAGCTGAGTTATGTAGTAAGTCATGATTGCTTTTCCTTTCTTGCATAAGTTTTTGCTTTCTCTGCAGTTAATAATTGTTCTTCATTTGCTTAGTTTTTTCTCTACTTATTCCTAATTCAATTCCAAACTTTCTGCTGATTATCTAAACCTGCACTATCCAAAATGGTAGCCCCTAACCACATGTGGCTATTAAAATTTAAATTAATTGTAATTAAGTGAAATGATAAGTTTAGTTCCTCAGTCACACTTGTCACATTTCAAGTGCTCTGGCTAGTGACTGCTGTATTGGACAGTGCAGATATAGAACATTTCCATCATCACAGAAAGATCTAATGACAGTGCTGGCCTAAGTCTCCTCTAAGATACTCAGAAGCAATAATTTTGTCCTCACTGAGAAATTTCTCCTGGAGCTTTTCACCTTTGACCAAATCTGTTGCTCTCTGGTGCCTGGCTCTCATCCTGGAATCTACCTTCAACAATTTCTGGGGAATTCTTTGCCTCTCCTGTGTTAGACCTTTTGTTTGCTATTCTTGGTTTTCTCCCTCATTTCCATGGAGCATATCCTCTGATAACTTCCTGAGAAGAGGAGTGATGGGAGGTGAGTTTTTGAAATCATACAAGCCCTAAAAATATTATTATTTTACCCTTATATTTGATTGAGAGTCTGGCTGGAAATAACAATCTAGGAGGACAATTATTTTTCATGAGAATTTTGAGGCATTGTTCCTTGTGTTCTAGCTTCTGGTGTTGCTGTTAAGAATTTCCAAGCCATTCTGATTTTGAGTTTTTGTATATTATCTGTTTTTTCCTGTCTGGAAGCTTTTTCCTCAGATTTCTGAAATTTCATATTGTTGTGCCTTGATATAGTTCTGTTTTCATTAATTATTTATGCTTGTCAGTCAGTGGCCAGTTTGAATCTGGTAACTTGGGTGATCCTTCAGTTCTGGGAAATTTTCTTGAATTATTTCCTTGATAAAAATTATGTCCCCTCAAAACTCTCTATCCTTTCTTTCTGGATCTCCTAATATTTAGATAGTAGACCTCCTGTATATAGTTACTCTATTTTTAAAAATCTTTTCTCTACAATTTTCCATATACTTGTGCTTTTGTTCTGCTCTCGTGGATAACTCTTCAATGTAATCCTGTTCTTCTGTTGAGTTTTTATTTGTGCTATTGTATTTTGTTTCCAAGAGCCTTTTGTTGTTGTTCTCTGAGTGTTCCTTTTTACGGCATCCTGCTCTCGTTAATGCTTACAGAATTGTCTCTTATCTCAGAGGATATTGATATCTCTAGATACATTTCTTCTCTTTGTCTGTCTGTTTGTTTCTTCTATTTGTTTGTTGTTTCCTCCTTTACCCCCATCCACCTCTCCTACCTCTCTCTCCTCAGAAGGCCAAAGATGGCTGGTAGTCCTTGGTTGTCTGCTTATAATTAAAAGGGGAAGGACTAGAAAGCTCTGACCTTGTGGATGATTGTGATTGTGGCCTTCATTGTAGAATGATATGATCAGGCCTTTGGGGGGAATGCTCAATATTTGTATTTTTAAATCATTCCTCTTGGTCAGTTTCTTCAATCTATGTTGGCCACCAGTGTTTTGGGAGGCAAATAGCGATAGAGGGCTGAGGGCCTCCACATTCAGTATGCATAGTTTCACTTAATTCCCCCATTTCCAGTACCATAACCCTGCCTCAACTATGCTTTGGATCCCACTATCCAAACACCTCTATCACCTTCCCCAGAGAATAAACTTCCGATTTTATGCCTGGGTGGGCAAGGGGCAACTGTTTGGTTTTGCAAAATTGAAGAAGGGGTCTGAGGATTCCAACTGCTTCATAAATGTCTTTTAGTGGGTCTTATTTTAGCTCCTCTACCCACCCTCTTTATCCCTTATTTCAAAAGTACCTGATGCTGGAAATTCTTTAGACTGCTGTACATTTGGATGGTTCTTGGTTTGCCCCACTGCTGGTTTAAGTTACCAGCTACATTAGTTACCTCTCATCCATCTGCTTTCCAGCTTCCAAACTTTCATTGCTGTTGTTTTCTCTCTTATTCTTTCTGTCCTTTGGGGTTTCTACTCTTTAAATAAATCTCTTTACTGTCATTCTAAAGAGGTTTGGGGAGGAAACTAAATAAATGTTGATGGCGTGTCCATCTACCATCTTTACCCAGAAGTCAGTAAATATACTCCTAAAAAAATGAATATGTCAAGAATTACTTTATAGGACCAGCAATGCATTTTTTTCTTTAAGCATTTTGGTCTGAAGAATAAAGGTATTATTACTTGCTTTAGACAGGATTTCTGAGAATTGGTAAAGTATTGCTCAACAATTTTAACATAAAAAACACTTCATAATACTATAAAGATACTACAAAAATCATATTTAAAGAATTTAAGTCTAAATGGTTTCAAGAAGAGAATATTAGCTCAGAGTCTTCCACTTGGAAATAAATATCTCAGATGGGTAGAAGGCCACTGGATATAATAATGATATTATCTGAAAATATTTGCATGTTTTAAATTTTTCATGCATACTCTATCTTTTCAGAGCTTGCTAGAACATCCATAGTTTCAATTTAGGAAAAAAATATTAGTATAAGATAGTTTAAAAGTCCACAAAGATCCTGTCCTATTAACTTAGAAGAACACACAGAGATCAAATTCTTCCACTTGGTTTTGGATGCTTTGTGTCATAATCCTGACTTTGTTCAAAAGTAAGACTTTGAAATTCTGAGTAGAAGGTGAGGAGGAAAATTTGAATGAAGTTGTTCCAAACATTAGGAAGAAAAGGCCTTCACGTGATCCTGATTATCCCTCTAGTTACTGTGCTGTTTCCTTACCAAATTTTTCATAAGAGGCTTTCCATTTACTGTACCCCTTCTCACCTGCTCTTTGAATCACAAAGCTGCCTTCTTCAGTCATCTTCACTTTCCTTCACTTTTCCTAACAATGACTTTTAATTAAGAGATCTCACTGTCTTTACTCCTTTTTTCAATCTTCTTGGCCTGTTTTATGATGTTGACTCTATACTCTCTTTTAAATGTTCCTTTTTATTTCTATGACATTATACTGTTCTCATTCTCTTTCCATCTGTCTGTGCTGTCATCCGCTTCTCTCTGTTACTTCTGTTCCTTCTCCCACCTCTAACTGTGGGCAAAGCCCAACCTCTCCAAGGCCCTGACTATATAATCTTCAATGTCTACATACTTTGGAGGAGTCATCCATTCTCAGGGCTTTAATCATCACATGTGTGCTGTTGACTCCCAAATGTCTTATCTTGTGCCCTGACCATCAGCACTGAACAGCTTCAGTTCTATATCTTTCATCTTCTGTTGGGCATTTCCACTTTGATATCTCACTATCATGTCAAATCCAGTATGCTCATCTTTTTATTCACCACTGGCCACCCCTTTCCACACCCAGAACAACTTTTTCCTTACCCAGTTTCCCTGCCTCTCAGCAGTTTCCTTTATCCTCTCAATGTCTTAAGTTCAGAATCTTGAAATCATTCTTATTTATTCAGTCAGGTATCAAAATTCCTCCAAGCCTTCCTTTTCCAGTCTGTTCTTACTGCCAAAATTGGAGTCCAGGCCTTCATCCTCTTGCATTTGAATTGCTGCCACAGCTTCCAGGCTCTCCCACAGCCTCCTGCTCTATCCCATATACCACTGCCAGTCTAATCTTCTTTAAATACAACTTTCATCATATCACTTCCTTAATCAAAATCCCTCATGATTCCTATTTCCTACTATATCAAGTCTAAACACCTCTACCTGGCTTTCAGGCCACTCATGACCTGGCTCCATGTTACCTGTCTTACTTCCCACTATTACCCAACCTGTTCCCCCTTCCTTAAGTCTGTTTTCTCACTGTCAAAAGAACAAGCCAAGTTTGTTTCTGCCTCCATATCTTAACAAATATACTTTCTCTTGCTTGGAATGCCTTTCTTCTTTCTATTGACCTAAATCATATCCATCTTGCAAGAGAATTGTCTATGCTTGCTGTGTCCACTTCCCTGCTCTCTATTCTCTTTGACCCACTTTAATCAGGTGTTCACCCCCACTAACTCCACTGTCCAATACACAATTATTGTTTTCCTATCATGAATTCACACCTATACCACCAATTCCAATCTAATATTATAGAAATCATTCTAGTTTTCTCACTTTCTGTATTTGTCATTTCTTTCTCCGTCAGTGAGAAACCTGGCCCCCATTATACTTAACGTATTTACTTATGTTATCTGTCCCCTCGAATGTAACCAAGCTCCCATCCTTGCCACCTTCCCCACACACATATAGATACCTATCTCACCCTGCTCAGGCTCTGACACCCCCTGTGAGTCACCCATACTTGTGAGGTCCTCCCCACTCCATTCAGCCTCTGACTTCTCACGCTAGGCCTGTCCTCTGCATGGAGGCTCTCCTCACACTGCTCAGGTTCTGACTCCCCTCCGTGCACACACCTCTCTGGCTCTGCCACACCTGACACTGGTGTTCGGACTGAACTGCTCATCGAGGGACAGGAAGAGGAAGAAGAATTAAAGTCAATATTTTATTTAGAAAAAGCTTTCTAGTTAGTGTAGATTTGACTACAAGTTGAGAAGGTGATAACATTTCTGCTTCCTTTCTCCTAAAAAACACATATTGTCAATATCAATCTGAAATACCATAGGAATCAGTGGACAAGAAGCCAAATCATTTCTGAAAGAATACCCAACCTAGATCAATGTAGAAACAAAACACCCAGATAAAAAAACAAATATTTCTTCACATTTTTCCATCTTTTGTTCAAATATTTTGGTATTATGGACACAGCCTCAGAATCACTGTCAAGTGCTAGTGATTATGGTAAATTCATGAACCTTACATTTTTGAAGATGGTGGTTTCTGATGCCTGAGGCTCAAAATTAATTTTATCTTTTAAAACTGAGAAATGCAAATATTTCATCACAGTAACATTATAATCATTCGGTTAGACCTCTGCAAGATCGCCCTTGATAACCATTTCACAGAGATGAAGCACTGATGAGGAGTCAGAATGTGGCCATCAAAGAGACTACAGACAGCCCCTGGAGACCACAACTTTCCCGGGACAAAAATACCCAAGTTTGCTTCCAAATCCTTTAAAGATATAAACTAACCATTCCAAGAAGTAGCTTTCTCATTCCTACTGTTACTCCCAACTTTCTTTGTCTGAGAAAGGCAAATTTAGCCTTTCTTCTAAATCAAGATATGATAGACTGGACTTTTGTTTAATTCTAAGCCAAAACGTTCCCAAACTCCCACTGCATTCCTGGGAAGTCCTAAATGCTGTTGAGTGCTCTCTTGGCCATGTCTCATTCCTTCAGGGAGTCAAACACGCTCCATCCATACCCTCTTGGAGACCATGAAAAGGGACCACGGTCTCTGTGACTGTTCCCACCAGGTGGGTCCAGATTAACTTTACAGTCCACTTACGAGGAAGCTAACAAGGCTCCTCTGTGAGTGTTTGAGCACACCTTACAAAACTGCTGATGACCTCATGAGCCAAAGAAAGCAGGTCTCACATTGTGGACTAAGCCTAAATATTAATACTACTTTATATTTATGTAGTGTCTTTTTTCCAAGGAGCTCCAACCTCTTTACAGACATTATGTCATTAATCCTCAAAGCATTGCTGTTTGGTACATGGCAAATATTATCCCCCTCTCTTTTTTTTTTTTTTTTTTTTTACTGTGATGGAAACTTGCAAGTCAGTGATGGAACCCAGCCCCCTAGTTCTCAGTCTTTGCACTATACCGTGAAAATAACCAGATGAATAATTTTTCAAGCTTATTCATTGCTTCTTGGGTGGGATTTGAGAGGATGTCTCAGTTTGTATGCATTTCAGTTTTCAGTGCAAGTTTGTAGCTGAAATTTGAAGCAGAAGACCGTTACTGAATGTATAATCTCACTTATCACTCAGAGATCCCGTATACTTCTCATACCCCAGGATAAGTTAGATTTTTAAAAATCCCTATGCCAGTTTAGGGCACATTTCATTTATAGCAACCACATATTCACCAAAATTAGGCAATGTTCAACTAGATACAACCAATTTGTATTGAGTGATTAACATGTACCAGATACTGTGCCAAACATTTTCAAATACATGATCTTATTTTACATATATGATATCCCATGAGGACCTGTTAGATTAAGTCTTATGTGTATGGAAACAGAGTGGGGCAAGAAAAAAAAAGGTACTAATAGAAGTATGGCCTCAGCTGCCATGTCCCTGCCTCCAACCTCCCCTCCCACCCCCCAAACCAAAGAGTTCAATTAACTCTAATTCCCTTAGTGGAAATCCCCAGCGTAAATATTTCCACAAAAAGGGAAAATGTGGGTGAATTCTAAAAACCACTAGGAATTAGCTCAATACCCACCAAAAAAAAAACAAAACCCAACAACTTAAAAGATTGGTTCCTGCATATTCACCAATTAATGCAAAGCACAGAGAAGAGAACAAAACACAACAGTGTCTAATGATAAGTATTTCTTGATTTCACTTGGTTAGACACTTCCTAATCAGGAATATTCGAACCAGGAATTATGAACTATGGTGGCATAATTTTAAACACAAAAATCAATTTCACATCTCATTTTTTTATTCTTTCATGTGACCCACCGTCGTATTGTTTTCCAAATTGGTAGATGTCTTTACGCTGCTGAATTAGATAATGGCAGTGAAAAGAGAGATGCTGGGGGAAAACAGAAAAACTCTTCTTCTAAAACAAGGAGAAACGTTCAACTTTTCATCATTAAATCTGAAAGCCTCAGAGTAAAAATGTGCCAGATGCCCTGCAACAATACTACTATTCCACCCTGTTCTCTGGCCCAGCTTGATTTGAAATACCCTTACATTTCTAAATAAATAGTATTTAATTTGAGACTGAGCAGCCCTACCCCATTATGGAAAATCTTTATAGGTTGGAAAATATGTACAGTATGTCATACTTTAGGTATATAATCTAGCCATATTCTGTAGCATAGCTATACTGCAGTTTATACTCAACAACCTTGGGTTTTTAAGAAAATGTGTCCATATTTTAAATATCTGTTTTTTTCTTGTCATAGGAAATATTAGCCAAAAGGAATATCCTGTATCCCAAGTAAAAATTTAGTGATGCGGAAACTTAGAAAGTGGTAGTAAAAAAAAAGTGATGTTTGCCCTACCAGGGTTGCCATACATGGTTGTATTGATTGTGCACAATTCCAGGGGGGTACCTAAAACATAGATAGCAATGTGAATGGCGCCCCCTGGAGGTGAGCAACGCCTGGCCGGTCCGATTTAATTAATTAGTAAAGCTTTGGAAAATGTTCATGGTTTTTCTCAGATTCACAACAAAGACGAGTTGTAAGCTGCAGCGGGACTTTTATTATTCATCCTTATGTTTTTGTGTGTGTGCAGGTTCTTAGTTCTTCCTCTCCATATTGGTTTTTTTTTTTTTTTTGGCTGCGTTGGGTCTTCGTTGCTGCACATGGGCTCTCTCTAGTTGCGGCAAGCGGGGGCTGCTCTTTGTTGCAGTGCGTGGGCTTCTCATTGCGGTGGCTTCTCTTGTTGTGGAGCATGGGCTCTAGGCACGTCGGCTTCAGTAGTTGTGACACTCGGGCTCAGTAGTTGTGGCGCACGGGCTTAGTTGCTCCGTGGTATGTGGGATCTTCCTGGACCAGGGCTCAAACCCGTGTCCCCTGCATTGGCAGGCGGATTCTTAACCACTGTGCCACCAGGGAAGTCCCTCCATATTGGTTTTAAAAGACTTCCCTACTGACTGAGCTTCAGCACACTGGTCTGGCATTCTCCCAGCTCTAGGTTTTCATGAGTCAGGGAAAAACATGTGCTGTTTTGAGAAGAAGCTCATCAGATGTGCTCAACCAGCCCTGGGCTAATTTTTGAAGTCCCTCCCCCCATTTGCCTTCTCCCTCTACATTCCTACAGCATCCTGCTTGTACCTTTATTTAGCCCTAACTTCCTCTTACCTGTGTTAGATGTCGGTTAGAGTTCACTGTTTCTACATCTGTGTTCCTCACTACCTTGAGACACTCTGCTGCCCATCCCTGCCGTGTCATCCTGCTGTTCCCATTACCACCACAGCACTTAGCATGGGACCTTGAATCTCTGCCTTCCTGACCTTCCTTTTTACCCTTCTACAGTTTGGTTCTCTTTCATTTCCTTTAGTCAGGAGGAAAACATGTGGTCTCCAGATGGGGAAGATAACTGGAGACAATGGGAAGAAAGCCCACCTCCATCTGATATGAGACCAGGAATGACCCTGCAGATAGGTCGGTTACTTGGTCACAACTCTCCACTTCCTCATCAGGCCAGGCCTGATCCAGCTTTAGTAAAACAATTTGAAGAGGATGATATTGTGAATTTTATAGCAGTTTAAGTTTTTTAGTGGTACAGTTGATTTCAAAATGAAAACAGAAGTTTCTGGAGGGATGTACAAGAAACTGGTAACAGTGGTTGCCTTCTAGGCAGGGAATTGAGTGGCTCTGGGGTGGCAGGGAGAATCTCACTGTATACCTTTATTTTACATTTTGAATTTCACACTATGTGACTGTATTAGTTATTGAAATAGATAAATAAAATCAAGAAAAGGGAACCAGGCAATTAAATAACTAGATGTGAACTGAATGGAAAGTTCTGTTAATTATAGGAAAGGGTTCAAATATATTAAAAAATAAAAGTAGATCAGAAGGAGAGGTATGATTATTTTCATCTTCTGTTAAAAACTTTGAAAATGTTTCACTGTTGGCTGAAAAAGTAAAATAAAAATTAAGGTTAGGTGTCTGTCCCTCATATTAAAACTTATCCTCACTCTAAACGCTCAACTACTTCTTTTTAGTTTTTTTTCTTCAAGTGAACTTAGGGCCAGTTTAAAGTGAAAATCTGACTTCTTAGTGAATGTATCTTTGCCACTCTGCCTCCACCTTGTATGGAAGAACTGTTCAGGGGATGCCAGAGTTCTTAAGTGTCATCTGCTTTGCCCTCTCCTTCCTGCCAGCAAGAGTAGGCAGTTATGACCCGAGGTCTGGATGTCACACCCATAGAGATCTTCCATCTCAGACAGTCTTCATACCAGAGTGGTCTTTTTCTGTCTATTTTATGGGGCCTATCTCTATAGTCATTTCTGTACTTACAGTTATACTATGTTCCTTTCAACACCTGCTGAAGCACTTTATAGAGACTCAGACTCAAGCAAATGACCTACATAGCAAGTCTATGAGAAGCAGGGTATCACATTTCCAATTCTGTAACTATTATCTGTTCATCTCTTTTTTGAAGAATCAGCAAACCTATGTCAAGTTTAGTACATCTAATAACATCATCATATCATTGCCTGTAGGTTTCCTCCTACATGCCACAAACCAAAAACAACTTTTTCATTTTTATAATTACTTCAAGTATGTGCTTGAGTGTGTTTATATGTGTTTTATATGTCTACCTTTAGCTACCACAGAGTTAACAGTTAATTACTCAGGCATTTGAAGGTAGGAAAGTAGCTGACATTTTTCTATTGAAAAATATCTAATAATAGTTTAGAATATTTTATAACTGTAAAACGTAAGCCAAACAAACTTTAAAGTTTTTAATGTTCTTTTATTAACTTTCCAGTTAACAAATTAAAATAGTTTCTTAATAAAGCTTTCATCACATTGAAATAAAGGAAAACAAAGAGATAAACCATGTTGATTATAAACACATCAGTTCATAAAAGATATAATTTTAACAGAATAAGCAAACTAATATGGAACTATATTTTTAATATAACTTTAATTATATAAGTTTTACATGAATACATTCTCACAGATAATTCAAACACTACCAATAAGGGTATTCTATACCACTGGTTTTGTATTTAAAACACACATACATACACACACACAAGATGTACTGACCAATATGGTAGCCACTAGCTATATGTGGCTATTAACTACTTGAAATGTGGCTAATTTGAGTTGAGATGTGCTGTAAGTGTAAAATACATACTGAATTGTAACGACATAGTATAAAAAATGTAAAATATCTCAGTTTTTATATTGATTACATATTGAAATAATATTTTTGATATATTGGATTAAATAATTATTAAAATTTAATTTCATCTGTTTCCTTTACTTTTTAAAATGTACCTACTAAAAAATTTTAAATTTTATAATTGTGCATTCTATTTCTATTGGACAGCACTATATACATGTATAGGTATGTATGTATATATAGTATACATACGTACATATATACATGCATTACATATACACACATATATGCATATATTTGTGGATTTTTAAAAATTTATTTATTTTTGGCTGCGTTGGGTCTTCATTGCTGTGAGCGGGCTTTCTCTAGTTGCAGTGAGCAGGGGCTACTCTTCTTTGCAGTGCGTGGGCTTCTCATTGCGGAGGCTTCTCTTGCTGCAGAGCTCGGGCTCTAGGCACACAGGCTTCAGTAGTTGTGGCACGCGGGCTCAGTAGTTGTGGCTCGTGGGCTCTAGAGCGCAGGCTCAGTAGTTGTGGCTCACGGGCTTAGCTGCTCCGCGGCATGTGGGATCTTCCCGGACCAGGTCTTTAACCTGTGTCCCCTGCATTGGCAGGCGGATTCTTAACCACTGCCTCACCAGGGAAGTCCCTATTTGTGGGTAGTTTAAAAGCATAAATGGGATAATATCTTTTCCTGAAACTTGCTTTTTTCACTTAACATATGTCTTAGAGATTTTTCCTTGTTGGTATATTTAGATTAACCCCATTCTTTTTAAATACTGCATAGTATTCCTTAGTAGTAAAGTGCTCTAGTTTGTTTCAATTTTCTGCTATTACTGGAACATTTAAGTTGTTTTCACTTTTCCTTAGGAACATTGTTTCAGGGAATGTCCTTGAACATGACTCTGTGTGCATATGGGGACTTTTCCTTAGAATAGATGACTAGAATAGATGTGCATTTGAAATTTTTGTAAATCCTCCAGATTGTCCTGTTCAAAGGACGTTTTCCTTCCAGTTTCATCTTTTTTTAAATCACGTGCCACTTTTTATTTTTCACTGAGGTAAAATATATATAACAGAAAATTTATCACTTTAACTATTTTTTAAGTGTACAGTTCAGTGGCATTCACACTGTTGTGTAAGCATCTCCAGAACTTTTTTCATCTTCCCAAACTGAAATTCCATACAAATTAAACAGTAACTCCCCATCTCTCTCCTCAGCCCCTGGCAACCACCATTCTACTTTCTGTCTCTATGAATCTGACTACTCTAGGTGCTTCATATAAGTGGAATCATACACTAGTTGTTCTTTTGTGACTGGCTTATTCCACTTAGCATAATGTCTTCAAGGTTCATCCATGTTGTAGCATGTGTCAGAATTTCCCTCCTTTTTAAGACTAGATAATATTCCATTGTATGTATATACCACATTTTGTTTACCCAATCATCTATCTATGGACATTTAGGTTGCTTCCACTTTTTGGCTATTGTGAATTATGCTGCTATTAACATGAGTGTAGAAATATCTGTTCAAGTTTATGCTTTCTGTTCTTTCGGGTATATACCTAGAAGTGAAATTGTTGGATCATATGGTAATTCTATTTTTTTTTTAATTTATTTATTTTTATTTATTTATGGCTGTGTTGGGTCTTCGTTTCTGTGCGAGGGCTTTCTCTAGTTGTGGCAAGCGGGGGCCACTCTTCATCGCGGTGCGCGGGCCTCTCACTATCGCGGCCTCTCTTGTTGCGGAGTACAGGCTCCAGAAGCGCAGACTCAGTAATTGTGGCTCAGGGGCCCAGTTGCTCCGCGGCATGTGGGATCTTCCCAGACCAGGGCTCGAACCCGTGTCCCCTGCATTGGCAGGCAGATTCTCAACCACTGCGCCACCAGGGAAGCCCGGTAATTCTATTTTTAATTTTATGAGGAACTGCCATACTGTTTTCCATAGCAGCTGCACCATTTTACATTCCCACCAGCAATGCACAAGGGTTCCAGTTTCTCCACATCATCTCCAATACTTGTTATTTTCTGGGTTTTTTTGTTTGTTTGTTCGTTTGTTTTAACTAATAGCCATCCTAATGGGTGTGAAGTGTTATTTCACTGCGGTTTTGATTTGCATTTCCCTAATGATTAGTGATGTTGAGAATCTTTTCATTTGCTTGTTGGCCACTTCTGTATCTTCTTTGGAGAAATGCCTATTGAGGTCTTCTGCCCACTTTTTAATCAGGTTGTTTGTTTTGTTGCTGTTGAATTGTAGTACTTTATATATTCTGGATATTAATCTCTTGTAAGATAGACAATTTGCAAATATTTTCTCTTATTCTATGGATTGTCTATTCCATCTCATCTGTAGTGTCCTTTGATGCACAAAAGTTTTTAATTTTGATGAAGTCAAATTTATCTATTTTTTCTTTTGTTGCTTGTGTTTTTGGTGTTATATCCAAGAAAGTCTTGCCCAATCCAATGTCATGAGGCTCCCCCCTACATTTTCTTCTACGAGTTTTATAGTTTTTAGCTCTTATGTTTTGGTCTTTGATCCATTTTGAGGTGGTATAAAGGTCCATCTTCATTCTTTTGCATGTGGATATCCAGATTTCCCAACACCATTTTTTGAAAAGACTTTAGTTTCCGCATTGAATCCTCTTGACATCCTTGTCAAAAATCATTTGACCTGGGCTTCCCTGGTGGCGCAGTGGTTAAGAATCTGCATGCCAATGCAGGGGAGACAGGTTCGAGCCCTGGTCCAGGAAGATCCCACATGCCACAGAGCAATTAAACCCATGCGCCACAACTACTGAACCTGTGCTCTAGAGCCCGTGAGCCACAACTACTGAACCCGCGCACCACAACTACTGAAGCCTGCGTGCCTAGAGCCCATGCTCTGCAACAAGAGAAGACACCGCAATGAGAAGCCCACACACTGCAACAAAGAGTAGCCCCCGCTCGCCACAACTAGAGAAAGCCCGCATGCAGCAACGAAGACCCAACACAGCCAAAAATAAATAAATAAAATAAATTTACTTTTTAAAAAACTCTATGAGAAACATTAAAAAGAAAAAACTCATTTGACCATATAGGTGAGGGTTTATTTCTGGGCTCTCTATGCTATTCCTTGGTCTACATGTCTGTCTTTATGCCAGTACCACATTTTGATCACTGTAGCTTTGTTGTAAATTTTGAAATCTGGAAGTGTGAGGCTTTCAACTTTGTTCTTCTCTTCCAAGGTTGTTTTGGCAATTCAGGGTCCCATGAGATTTCATATGAATTTTAGAACGGATTTTTCTATTTCTGCAAAAAAAAAACGTCATTAGGATTTTGACAGGGATTGTATTGAATCTGTAGATTGCTTCGGGTAGTATTGACATCTTAACAATATTATGTCTTCCAATTGAGGAACACAGGGTAACTTTCCATGGTTTCATCATTTCATACTTGCTTAAGAAGGTTTTTACAGTGCTAAAGCTGTAAACAAAGTTTTCCACATTTTCTTCTGATAAGTTTTTCTACATTTTCTTCTAATGAAGTAGTTTTGCTTTTTACTTTTGGCTCCCTAAGCTAGCTAGAGTATTTTTTTTCCTGGTGTGAGGAAGTTTTCCCATTGTGTTGGTACCACTTGAATTGTCTACCCTTTCCCTGCTAATTTGAATGCCACTTTTATCATAAATTAAAAACCCATAGATATATAGGTTTTTATACTTGCTATTCTATTTTACTGTATTGATCCATATGTCTATACCTATATTACTGCTATTGTGTTTTAATTACTCTACATTTATGTTTTGCTGTCTGGATGGGCAACTCTTTTTCCCCTCATAGTTCCTGTATTTCAGTATTTGAGAGATTTTCCTGTGTATTTTCACTTCTAGACGACTACTAGAATCATCTTAATAAGTTCCAAAAGACATATTTTTGGGATATTGATGGGGATTGCATTGGTTTGATAAAATTATCTTGGGAAAATTGTGTCATTTTTACAATAACAAGTCTTTGCATTTTGAGGAAAATTTATTTCTAATTTCTGTATTCCTGTTATCACCATGGTCCCTAGGAAACTTGTTTGCTTGCATTATATAGATTGCCTCTGTAAAGCAGTTCTGTCCAGTAGAACTTCTGTGATGATGAAAATGTTCTATATCTGTGATGTCTGATATATGGTTGTTTATTCAGCACTTGAACCCACATGTGACTTTTGAACACTTGAAAAAGCACCCACATATGACTTTTGAACACTTGAAATGTGACTAAAGCAACTGAGGAACTGAATTCTAAATTTTATTTAATTTTGATTAATTTAAATTTAAATGGTCATGTATGGCTAATGGCTACCACATTAGACAGTGCAGCTTTAGGCTGTGTGAATAACTATGTAATTGAATACTTTTGTAGGTAGTAGAGGTAGGTAGCAAAAGAATTACTGATGTGAGACACCACATAAAGCATTGCAGAGAGTCTAAAGATCATAATACTAATACAAATGAATTCCTAAAGAACAGAAAACCCTGTCCCAGGTAAAGGACAAATTGTTTACAAATATTAATGCTGTCAGGAAAACTTAATTACAAAAAATGGGCTGTGGGTATTCGCTCAAGAAAGAAAGCTCATATTAGATTAAAGAAACAGGAAAGGGGCTTCCCTGGTGGCGCAGTGGTTGAGAATCTGCCTGCCAATGCAGGGGACACGGGTTCGAGCCCTGGTCTGGGAAGATCCCACATGCCATGGAGCAACTAGGCCCGTGAGCCACAATTACTGAGCCTGCGCATCTGGAGCCTGTGCTCCGCAACAAGAGAGGCCGCGATAATGAGAGGCCCACGCACCGCGATGAAGAGTGGCCCCCACTTGCCACAACTAGAGAAAGCCCTCGCACAGAAACGAAGACCCAACACAGCCATAAATAAATAAATAAATAAATAAAATAAACCCAAAGTTTAAAAAAAAAAAAAGTAAGATGAAATATTAAAAAAAAAAAAAAAAAGAAACAGGAAAGGCTCTGTGGATGAAATACTTTTAGAGATTGATCTTGAAGGAATTATTCAGAATTTAAGAGAGCAAGTAATAGAAGATTTCTGTATTCTGAAATGTGGAGGAAATAGAGAACAGGGAAAAGAATGAGGTGTGTTTGGGGAATAACTGTATTAGTCTCCTAGGGCTGCTGTAACAAATTACCACAAATTTAGTGGCTTAAAACATCAGGAACGTATTCTCTCACTAGAGGCCGGAAGTCCAAAATCAGTGTCACTAGGCTGAAATCAAGCCATACCCCCTCTAAAAGCTCTAGGGGAGAGTCGGTTCTTTGCTTCTTCCAGCATCTGGTGGCTGCTGGCGTTTCTTGGCTTGTGGCCACATCACTCCAGTTTCTGCCTCAGCGGTCACACTGTCTTCTCTTCTGTCAGTATTCGAATCTCCCTCTGCTTCCCTCTTATAAGAATATATGTGCTTATATGTAGGGTCTGCCTGGATAATCCAGGATAATCTCTTCATCTCAAGATCCTTAATCACATCTGCAAAGACTGCAGCCCCCCACCCTGTGCCTTTTTTGCCAAATAAGGTAACATTCACAGGCTCCAGGGACTAGGACATGCACAATCTTTTGGTGGCCCATTTTTCAGCCTTTCAAACCACAAGGATCCAGTTTGGCTGGAGTAGGGATACCTGTGGCAATAGAGATGATAACAGCCACCAGTCACTAAATGACTCGCACATATGAGATGTACCAGGTGCTCTATCTGTGCTATTTCATTTACTCATTACAAGAACTCTGTGTAGGCATTAGGAAATGAGAGAGGAATCTAGGGTGACTGTGTTTTCCACCTTTGATGACTGGGAAATGGTGATTAACAGAAATTGAAAAGTCATGAGGAAAAATTGGTTACAAAGGAAAATCAATGAACTCAGTTTTGGCTTTAGTTTGAGGTCCCAGTAGGCTATGCCCAAAAATGGTCAACCGCAGATAGAAGCCTAGGAACCCTACGTAGAGTTCTGACAGCCTCTCTTGCAATTTCCTACCTTTGTTTTCCCGTTTGGGTTGAAAGCAAATTATAAGGAGCACTAAATTTGAAGTCAGAAGACCTGTGTTCAAGACTTCCACTTACTAAATGTGTGAACTGGACAAGTCATTTCACTTCTCTGAGCTTCAGTTTCTAAATCTGTAGAAGAGGAATAAAAACCCCCTCCCTGTCCACATAGTTATTGCAGGAATAAATGACATAACATTTGTGATGTTCTTAGCACAGTCTGTTGTAAGCCTTCAAATGTTTGTAAAAAGAAGAGCAAAAATTTTAATATGTAAAAGTTAAATATTTTAATTTGAAGGTGATATATCTTAAAGTTATCTGGATTCTAAGCAATAACTATTAGTTTTGAAAGTCCATTATTGGCTCCTTTCCCATTGTCCATACTTTTATCACATAAGTGTCTTAAGTGCCACCCATGACAATTCACTCCCTTTCTAAACAGATGACCTAAACTCTACTTCATAGAAATAATTAAGGCCATCAGGTATAGATCATTCAACTTCCTGCCCCCCTATTTAAAGATGTACCTGTATCTATATCCACTTTTACCACCCTCCTGCAGACCTCAAGTAATAGCCCGTCTTTTATCCAAAGTGAATACACTTTCTACACGTGCTCCTGATGCAGTGTCCTCCATCCTGAGCTCCAGGTCACATAGTCAGTGCCCTGGTGGACATCGTCATTTGGATATCTCACCTCCAATTCAGAATCTTGAAAACAGAGTCAGTTATTTCTCCATCCATCCTCCCCACCTTGTTTCTACCACCCACCTCCTTAGCTTCCTCTGTTTCCCATCTTTGTCAATGGCATTACCAGAAACCTGGGTAATTCTTGTCATTTTTTACTCCTTTCTTTCTTTTGCCACCTCTGTGCCCATTACAATGAATGGCAAAGATATGTTAGGGTTCAGGTTCAGGCCTTCATTCTCTCTCTCCTCGGCCCTCTGCCGCATTAGCCCTCTCCTGTCTAATCTCACTGATACTCTTGTTCTTGCTTGAAGTAGCCTCATTGCTTCTTGTCACACTCCTCCCCAGCTCACCCCTCACAGTGCTGCCATAGGGACTTTTCTAAAACAAATCTGCTCCTAGAACCCTTCAGCGGCACTCCACTACAGTACAAAGTCCAAACTTCGGAGAATGACATTGTCTGACCCAGCCCACCACCCTATGCCCTTCCTGTTAGTCCCACTGAACAATTTCCAATTCTCCAGGAGTATTCTGCTTTATATCCCCGTCCCTGTGCTTTTGTCTTGAATGCTCTCTCTGCAAGATCAGTCCCTAATGCCATTTGCCTGGTGAATGTCTGCTCATCTTGCAGTACTTAGTTCAAGTTTCACATCCCCTTTGAAGCCTTGCCAGGCCTCCCCAGGAAGAGCTGATAAGATCTTTTTGGAACCTTTACTGTACCCTATACGTGACTCTATCATTTCATCTGTAGCCAGTTTGTTTCCTCACCATAATCTCTTTAAGGACTTGAAGTATGTCTTGATCAGCTTTGTGTCTTTAGTGCTCAGCACAATGTCTGACACAGAGAAGACGCTCAAAAACATTTGTTGAATAAATGAATTAATTATAGAACTTTAAAGCCATATGATGCCTTAGAAAATATAGAGGAAGGCAGAACCGATATAATAACTTTTAGAGATTAATGGAAATATGTGATTATGACTCTAAGGAGAATACATATTTACCTCCCAAATAGAGATAAACATGGTCCAGAACCCTGGGCATAAACTACAGAAAATCAAGAAAGTAGGTTAATGGGCAAACTCTTCATAAATCTCAGTAAAACATGAGACACTTCCCAACATATCAGAGAGTTCACAGCTCTACTGGAGTTGGAGGTAAGCATTCTCTTTAGGTATTTGGTTTCTTACTGCTCATTCATCACAATGTTATCACGAGGTCCATTTACGCTAATAACATTTATTTTATAATTGCTGTTGATCTACCTTTCATTGTACAAAAAAGATAAATGTTAAGGGAAAGGATTCAAAACTAACATCACTGCTATAACTTACTTATAGGGGCACAGACCCTCTCTGAACCATAAATTTCCTTGATCTAGGAACTTCTTTCTAAAGAAAAACGTTTTGTCATACCTGACCTGACAATTTTGAAGTAAGCAAAATTCACTGCACTCTCACCCCAGGCACAGAAAGTACTCACGATATTTCCTGGGTGTCTGGGGCTGCCCACCCCTTGGTCCCCCACACAGATCTACCTCCTAAAGCAAAGCACACTGCCCTGAACTGCTTTTTCTATATTTATACTTACCTGTCTTCTTCCCAAAGCCTGTGAGGCCCTGCTTTCAGCAGGCTGCCACTCAGAGACCATTTGATAAGTTCATTTACACTAACATCATATTGAGTAATAATTTCAGGGGAATTTACATTTTTAACAGGAGTGTGTTAGATATATAACACCTCACCCTAAGAGCCAATCTAATGAAGGGACATTTCTCACTGTCCCATATACCTTCCGTGTCTTTTTATGACTTAGTGTCTTTAAACATGCTGAATGAACCTTCCACCTAGAAGGACCTCTCCTACCCAGCCCCATCTCCAGTGCGGTGAACTCCTGCTCATTCTTCAAGACCCAGCTCAACGTCCCTCTTCTGCTAAGGAGCCTTCTCTAAATTCCCCAGGCTGAGCTGGTCACTCCCTCTTGATTTTTATAAAATTTTGCATACTTGCTGTCTCAATTTCTTTAATTTTTTATGCATTCTTCAACGACTTCAAGGTGACTTGTGCCCTGAACAATCCAATGCCCCTAGTAACCTCCATGTGGCTAAATCAATTAGGCATATTTCAGTCCTTATCTTGATCTCTCAGCAACACCTGACACTACTGACCACCACCCTCACCTCTTTCATTTTCTCTACTCCTTCTTCTTAAAACTCTCTTCTCTTGGCTTTCTTTGTAGGACAGTCTGCTAGACTTCTTTTCTCTCTCTCTTTCTCAACCTTCTTTGTTGGCTCATCTTCCACCTGATCTCTAAATGTTGGAGTTCCTTACGGCTATGTCCTGGCCCCTTTCCCTTCTCATGCTCTGATCTCTCAATAAGCAATCTCTTCCACACCCATGGCATTAATTAGCCTCCATATACTGATGACTCTTAAATTTACGTGTCCAACCCAGACTTTTGTCCTGAGCTCCAGATTTCCACATATAGCTGCCGATTCAATATGTCTACTTGGGTTTTCTCAGGTACTCCAAACACAGCAGGTTCAAAACTCTCATTGTTCTCTCCCTGAGACAACAGTCCCTCCATCCATGAAGTTAGCTAAACCAGAAACTAGGAGTCATTATTGACCTACCTACCTCTCCTTTACCACTGTATCCAGTTGATCATCCTTCTGACTCTACCTTCTAAATATTTCACTCTTGACTTCTCTCCATCTGCACTGATATCCAAGTTATCACCTGACTACTACAGTAGCATGACTCATCACCCTGCATCCACTTGATGCCTCCAATACCTTTCTATACAGCAGGCAGAGCGCTCTTTGAAGACAGATTCATTCATTCATTCATTCATTGAAAAAAATGTATTAAGCCCCTTCTAATGTAAGTTGTGACCAATACAGGCATATCCCTGATCCCTTGGAACTCTATTAAGAGCATATGACTGGGGTACCTAACTTAATTGGAATGGGGGTAGGGAAAGTTTCTTTAAGGAAATAATTTTTCAGCTGAGATCTGAAGAATGAATAGGAATTAATTAGGCAAAAAGAGGGCTGGTGTAGGGGAAAGAGCTTTTTCAACAGAAGGAATATCATGTGCAAAGGTCCAGAATCAAGACAAAGCAAGGTATGAGAAAACTGAGAGGGCAGAGAGTGAGAGGAGATGAGGCTGGTACTGCTGGGCACAGCCAGGCCCTGAGGGGGGGGTGGCTCTAATTGGGAGGTATTCGGGGGGTAGGCGCCCCCTCAAACGGCCCATCACAGTGGATGAGCGTGGGAGTGGGAGTGGGAGCAATTTTCTAAGGAATGAGTGCAGAGCTTTCATCAGGGTTTTATAGCCAATCTGTGACCCCTCTCCTTCCCTAGAAGTATAAAGAACCACTGATGGTGTATGAAAAGCCAAGGCAGGAACTTTGGACTTTGTCCTAAAAGTAGTGAGATGCCATTGGAAATCATTAAGCCAAAAAGTAACATGGCCAGATTGTAAAATCTACAGGGCAGGAATTTTTATCTTGTTTTTTCACTAATGTGCCCCAAGCACCTAGAACAATACCATGCACAGAGCTGGCCACTCATTAATAATTGTTGAATGAAGGAATGTCTGTTATGTTGTATTGCATTATATTGCAATCATGTGCTTAATGTCTCTCCCTTATAAGACGCAATCCTTGAAAACAACTGTGTCTTATTCATTTTTATATTACTAGAGACATGGTATTTGTGCCCAGCACAGTGCACATTCATTCATTCAGCCAATAATTTAAGAGCACCTACCAGATGCCAGAAACTGGGAATACAAAAACGACTAAGATATTGTCACTAACCTCAACGAGTTTATACTCTGGATGAGAAGACTGGTAAGTAGGCCTGATAATACCATGTAGTAAATGTTACAAAAGGGGTAAGAACAGAGCACAGCCAGGGTGTCAGGGAGGCCAAGAGACAGAAGAAACTCCAGGGCAGTGATGAAGGAGAAGCAGAGCATGGGAGTGGGCACCAAAAGCAAAGTCCAGAGGGGAGTGAGCAGGGCCCATTTGAGAACTGCAAGTGGCCAAGGAAGTCTGGAGCAAGATGAAACTGCAGAGATGGGCCAGGGCCATAAAGAGTCTGGACTTTATCCTGAGAACAATGGGAAGTCATTAATGGATGGATGGCGAATCAGTAGAGCGATGTGGTCAGATTTAATAAAAGACTAATTAGGCTCCAGCCTGGAGAATGGATTGGAGAAGCAGTAATAGCAGGAGTCTGAGACCCAGTAATTGGGAGAGATGATATTGGCCTGGGCTAAACCAGAGGCAGTGGCAATAGATAAAAATGGATGGATTCGAAAGATATTAAGGAGGTAGGATCAACTGGAATTAGTGATTAGTTAGATGTTAGATGTTAGGGTGAGGATGATGGAGTAGCCAGGGACGACTCCCAGGTTTCTGTTTTTTTTTTTTAACATCTTTATTGGAGTATAATTGCTTTACAATGGTGTGTTAGTTCCTGCTTTATAACAAAGTGAATCAGCTATACATATACATATATCCCCATATCTCCTCCCTCTTGCGTCTCCCTCCCACCCTCCGTATCCCACCCCTCTAGGTGGTCACAAAGTACCAAGCTGATCTCCCTGTGCTATGTGCCTGTTTCCCACTAGCTATCTATTTTACATTTGGTAGTGTATATATGTCCATGCCACTCTCTCACTTCGTCCCAGCTTACCCTTCCCCCTCCCCATGTCCTCAAGTCCATTCTCTATGTCTGTGTCTTTATTCCTGTCCTGCCCCTAGGTTCTTCAGAACCATTTTTTTTTTTAGATTCCATATATATGTGTTAGCATATGGTATTTATTATTCTCTTTCTGACTTACTTCACTCTGTATGACACTCTCTAGGTCCATCCACCTCACTACAAATAACTCAATTTCATTTCTTTTTATGGCTGAGTAATATTCCATTGTATATATGTGCCACATCTTCTTTATCCATTCATCTGTCGATGGACACTTATGTTGCTTCCATGTCCTGGCTATTGTAAACAGAGCTGCAATGAATATTGTGGTACATGACTCTTTTTGAATTATAGTTTTCTCAGGGTATATGCCCAGTAGTAGGACTGCCGGGTCGTATGGTAGTTCTATTTTTTAGTTTTTTGAGGAATCTGCATACTGTTCTCCATAGTGGCTGTATCAATTTACATTCCCACCAACAGTGCAAGAGGGTTCCCTTTTCTCCACACCCTCTCCAGCATTTGTTGTTTGTAGATTTTCTGATGATGCCCATTCTAACTGGTGTGAGGTGATATCTCATTGTAGTTTTGATTTGCATTTCTCTAATGATTAGTGATGTTGAGCATCCTTACATGTGTCTGTTGGCAATCTGTATATCTTCTTGGAGAAATGTCTGTGTAGGTCTTCTGCCCATTTTTGGATTGGGTTGTTTGTTTTTTTGATACTGAGCTGCATGAGCTGCTTGTATATTTTGGAGATTAATCCTTTGTCACTGCTTCGTTTGCAAATATTTTCTCCCATTCAGAGGGTTGTCTTTTCGTGCTGTTTATAGTTTCCTTTGCTCTGCAAAAGCTTTTAAGTTTCATTAGGTCCCATTTGTTTATTTTTGTTTTTATTTCCATTTCTCTAGGAGGTGGGTCAAAAAGGATCTTGCTGTGATTTATGTTATAGAGTGTTCTGCCTATGTTTTCCTCTAAGAGTTTGATAGTGTCTGGCCTTACATTTAGGTCTTTAATCCATTTTGAGTTTATTTTTGTGTATGGTGTTAGGGAGTGTTCTAATTTCATTCTTTTACATTTAGCTGTCCAGTTTTCCCAGCATCACTTATTGAAGAGGCTGTCTTTTCTCCATTGTATATTCTTGCCTCCTTTATCAAAGATAAGGTGACCATATGTGCGTGGGGTTACCTCTGGGCTTTCTATCCTGTTCCATTGATCTATATTTCTGTTTTTGTGCCAGTACCATATTGTCTTGATTACTGTAGTTTTGTAGCATAGTCTGAAGTCAGGGAGTCTGATTCCTCCAGCTCTGTTTTTCTTTCTCAAGATTGCTTTGGCTATTTGGAGTCTTTTGTGTTTCCATACAAATTGTGAAATTTTTTGTTCTAGTTCTGTGAAAAATGCCATTGGTAGTTTGATAGGGATTGCATTGAATCTGTAGATTGCTTTGGGTAGTATAGTCATTTTCACAATGTTGATTCTTCCAAACCAAGAACATGGTATATCTCTCCATCTGTTTGTATCATCTTTAATTTCTTTCATCAGTGTCTTATAGTTTTCTGCATACAGGTCTTTTGTCTCCTTAGGTAGGTTTATTCCTAGGTATTTTATTCTTTTTATTGCAATGGTAAATGGGAGTGTTTCCTTAATTTCTCTTTCAGATTTTTCATCATTAGTGTATAGAAACGCAAGAGATTTCTGTGCATTAATTTTGTATCCTGCTACTTTACCAAATTCATTGATTAGCTCTAGTAGTTTTCTGGTAGCATCTTTAGGATTCTCTATGTATGGTATCATGTCACCTGCAAACAGTGACAGTTTTACTTCTTTTCCAATTTGGATTCCTTTTATTTCTTTTTCTTCTCTGATTGCTGTGGCTAAAACTTCCAAAACTATGTTGAATAATAGTGGTGAGAGTGGACAACCTTGTCTTGTTCCTGATCTTAGAGGAAATGGTTTCAGTTTTTCACCATTGAGAACAATGTTGGCTGTGGGTTTGTCATATATGCCCTTTATTATGTTGAGGTAAGTTCCCTCTATGCCTACTTTCTGGAGGGTTTTTATCATAAATGGGTGTTGAATTTTGTCAACAGCTTTTTCTGCATCTATTGAGATGATAATATGGTTTTTCTCCTTCAGTTTGTTAATATGGTGTATCACATTGATTGATTTGCGTATATTGAAGAATCATTGCATTCCTGGGATAAACTCCACTTGATCATGGTATATAATCCTTTTAATGTGCTGTTGAATTCTGTTTGCTAGTGTTTTGTTGAGGATTTTTGCATCTATGTTCATCAGTGATATTGGCCTGTAGTTTTCTTTCTTTGTGACATCTTTGTCTGGTTTTGGTATCAGGGTGATGGTGGCCTCGTAGAATGAGTTTGGGAGTGTTCCTCCCTCTGCTATATTTTGGAAGAGTTTAAGAAGGATAGGTGTTAGCTCTTCTCTAAATGTTTGACAGAATTTGCCTGTGAAGCCATCTAGTCCTGGGCTTTTGTTTGTTGGAAGATTTTTAATCAATCACAGTCCCAATTTCAGTGCTTGTGATTGGTCTGTTTATATTTTCTGTTTCTTCCTGGTTCAGTCTTGGAAGGTTGTGCTTTTCTAAGAATTTGTCCATTTCTTCCAGGTTGTCCATTTTATTGGCATATAGTTGCTTGTAGTAATCTCTCATGATCCTTTGTATTTCTGCAGTTTTACCTTGCTCCTTCATCTGCTGTGTGTTTCTCTGTCTTCTCATTTTGTTTAACTTACTGTGTTTGGGGTCTCCTTTTCGCAGGCTACAGGTTTGTAGTTCCTGTTGTTTTTGGTGTCTGCCCCCAGTGGCTAAGGTTGGTTCAGTGGGTTGTGTAGGCTTCCTGGTGGAGGGGACTAGTGCCTGTGTTCTGGTGGATGAGGCTGGATCTTGTCTTTCTGGTGGGCAGGACTGCGTCCAATGGTGTGTTTTGGGGTGTCTGTGACCTTATTATGATTTTAGGCAGCCTCTCTGCTAATGGGTGGGGTTGTATTCCTGTTTTGCTAGTTGTTTGGCATAGGGTGTCCAGCACTGTAGCTTGCTGGTTGTTGAGTGGAGCTGGGCCTTAGCGTTGAGATGGAGATCTCTGGGAGAGCTTTTGCTGTTTGATATTACATGGAGCTGGGAGGTCTCAGGAGGACCAATGTCCTGAACTCGGCTCTCCCACCTCAGAGGCACAGGCCTGACACCCGGCCAGAGTACCAAGACCCTGTCAGCCACATGGCCAGGTACGTGGAGAGTTTCTTGCCTTTTGGGAAGTCTGAGTTCTTCTGCCAGTGTTCAGTAGGTGTTCTGTAGGAGTTGTTCCACATGTAGATGTATTTCTGATGTATTTGTGGGGAGGAAGGTGATCTCCACGTCTTACTCCTCCACCATCTTGAAGGTCTCCCTCAACTCCCAGGTTTTTAACTTGGACACCTCCAGGGGAATGCTTGCCTGGGTGGCTTTGGCATCAAAGGTGCAAACTCAGCCAGTTGGAACACACCTGAAAAATGTTTCTCAAATGTTGCTTTCTATGGATAAATTTGTTGGTTTATATAGTTCAGAATATGGACTATTATTGATCTATGTTAGGAAGTATCCCCTGACTGATCACACACTTGCTTTTGAACCCACTAGTTTTCTATAAACCAGTGAGACTTCCCAGACCTCACTGGTTGCCTTGAGATTGTATACATTATTAAAGATGATGAACTCACTGTAATAAAATTACAGCTCTGAAACTTGTAATAAAACTCTGGTTTACTTTTGAGCAAAGAAGAAAAAGAGAAAAAAACTATTAAACCATCAGACCAACTTGTACACCCATCTTGTTTTCTTCCCAGTGTATCCAGACTTGATAGAAGTGAGGATAATTTCATTTGAATAGAAAGCATGCCCAAGCAACATTTTTTAGAAAGCTGAATTTTACCAAGTACTTTTTCTTACAGCTACACTGTAACAAATTCATCTCCTAGATGAAGAAGTTGGTTTTTGTGCTTTGGGTTTTTATGTTGCTATTTCCTTTCCTTTAGAGCAGACCATTTCAAACTTTGCATATCTAAGCAAACCAGTTACTTGAAGAGCAGCTCTACTTATATTCTCAAGAGTTTTACTGCTCTGTATAGTCAATGTCTTGGTTTAAGCCAAAGGGAATTTGGTTTAATGTGGTTTCTGAGATCAGAAATTCAACTACTTTCTAAAACAAAAAGTTAGTGATTAAATTAGCCATTTGTAGACCCAACCTTTGGTTCTAAATGGTACTTAAATGCTTTAATGACATTTCCACTATTTTGTAGTAAAAACATGTCAATAATAATAACCTGAATCTATAACAAAAGAAAAAAAGAATAATGTTGGAACCTCTACTAGATATTCTAAGTCTTGCTTAAAAATATATATCTTATTCCATTTTCCTCCAAAGAAAGAACAGAGAACATGGAAAAACCTTTCCTCCCATCTAGTGGCTGGAAAATATAAAAATGCCCTCCATGTGTTTCTTGGAATTCCAGGCATTAGGGATCGTCTGACATCTGGTTGTTCACTCAGTTAAGCAAATATAAATTCTAAAATCTTTACCAAAGCTGAGCCCAATGGAGAAATATATGTGTATGATGACTCACTAATCAACTTGTCTTTAATCAATAACATATAAGTCTCATCAAGCAGAAAGAAGGGCCATGGTCCTTCCTAATTCATTAATCTGAACCTATGATTAAAAAAAAAAAAAAAAGATAAGGCTGTATGTTTCTGCTAACTGAAAAGGGACTTCAGTTCTATTTGCCTCTAAACCAGCCAGTGCCCTAGATCTCTCCTGACCCTTAATTGCCCCTTGTTGGCCCCACACCTTGACAACTCTTCTCTCAAGAGCTGGATGTGCTGAATTCACTAAAGAGAGCCAAGAAACTGTCCCTGAAACTGGCCGCCTCCAAGGGCCTCAACTCCTGAAACTTTGAATTCCAGACTCTGATACTGGCAGCAGGGCCTCTGTGCAGGGCTAAACCAGCCCACAGGAAAGCAGGTTTAGATTGGTTATGCAGCAAGAGGGATTAATGCTTGGTCTACCTGTCTTGTATATGCCTTGTGCAGACGTCAAAATCTCTGCTGAATTGTGCCTCTCTCTGGTGATTCTCACAGATTCAAAGAATGAATTTTGTGTACAGTCAGCAAAGTTCTGAGAGCTCCAGGAAGAAGAGGAAGGTCAGCGAACCAATGAAAGTCTTCAGCCCTGACAGAAAATGAAAGTTAGATGCCTTTGCTACTTTTATTCTAAAATAAGTTTATTTTGCAACAAATATGCATGAAGTGTCTTAGTAGGAAAGTAAGTTCCTGTCACCAAAACCTTTTACTAAATTTGTTGCTCAATTTTTTGAGTCAGTTTACTAAGTGCTAAATTACTGGGTAGGACATGGGTTCACTTTGCCACAAGGAAACAAGGTCACCAGGGCTGCTTTGGGACAGCATTACTTCAAGGCTGAGTTAGAGATGAGACACCCTTTATATTTGTAAAAGAACCACAGCAGCTATTTTGAAAAGAAATAAGCTGTTGTTCTCAAAGGAAAGAGGGTTTTCTTTGCATAATTAAACTTCCCAGGTACTTAGACTACTGTGAAACGTTTTAACTTGTTGTAACCTGTGTGCTAGAATTCCTCTTTAGCTTTATTAAAATTCCCACAAAATTGCATAGAATGTGTGTGGTGGTGCTTATCCAGGTGTGATTTTTGTGTTAACTTCAATCACGAGGTTGATCAGCTAAGTGTTGGACCAAAACGTACTCTCCCTGTAGAGTTCCTCAAAGCTGGTCCTCCACCCTGTTCTGCTGGCCAGCCCGAGACAGGACTAGGCTGCAGTGCAGGAGCCTGGCTCCCTTCTGAAGGCCCATGTTAAATGCTTCTCCCAAAACTTCAGTTTATCAGTCTGTAACCTGCAGATGATGCTACTAGCCCTCTCCTTATTCTGGAAGAATTTTGATAGACTTAATGATTAGTATCAGATGAATAATAAATGACGAAGTGTTATTTTTATTATTTATATAACATGAAATTTAATAATTTTCTTTAAATGGATAGGACCAATAAGTTAAATGTTATAAGTGTGTGTGCTTTCTGGTGAAATAAAGCCAAAATACGAGGTATTTTTTGGCTCATCTTTTTTTTCTTCATTCAGATCAGTGTAGAAAGGACATCAGTACCTGGAGTGCTTGTTAAAATACAGATTACTAGGCCTGCCTCATTTCTACTAATCAAAATCTCAAGGGGTGGGCCCTATGGAAAACTCCCTGAGTTCTAATGCACACAAAAAGTTGAGAACCCAGGACCCCTGATCCAGGCTAAAAGGAGACTCTCTGGGGCTAGACATGCACTTTAGCTAGCAGAAGGCTGTCGGTTATAACAGAGAAAAATCTGAGGGATCCTGCCTGTCCAGCACTACCTTTTGTGAGACTCTCATCCATTTCTTTTTTTTTTTTTTTTTTAAACATCTTTATTGAAGTATAATTTCTCATCCATTTCTGATTGCCCATAGGAAGCCTCCAAACTGGGGTCTTGAATTGGCCTGTAGCACTGGGGCCTGCCAGAGAGTAGCATTTTCCCTTCTCCCAGCATGTTAAGTATACTCACATAAGCTCACTCTGCCACTAAAAGGAGGAGGAGGGGGAAGGTATTGGGTTTATTATATCCTTGATAGAATTGTAGCCTGAGTCACCACAATTTATTTTAAGAGAATCATATAAAGAGATTAGCTGTCTAGTAGAAGGATTAGGTTTATTTTTTGTCTCTCCAGAGCGTAGATCCAAGACCAAATTGGTGAAAGCTATAGGAGGTCATTTGGACTCAGTATAAGGAGGAACTTTGTAACTCCACAGGTTGTCAAAAATCTGAAACGGCCGGCCTTGTAAGGCAGTGATCCTACCCGCCCCCCAAGCGTTTGAACACAAAGAAGCTTCATAAATACTCTAGGAGGCTTTGACTCTCAGGGCAAATTAGTTGTGGGGAGTAATTAGTCAATCTGGATCTCAGAAAGAACCATTTTGTTTAAAAGAGGAATTTAGCTCTCAATCGATATTTATAATTTTCATAAACTTAGCCTAAGGTGGCAGGTCCTTTAAGTTAAAGTCTAGAATCTGAATCTGTCTAGATACTTTTTTAGTGAGTTTACCATCTCTATTAACACCCCCCCTCCTGCAATGGATGCTAATAGGTGGAATGTGTATGTCTGATGCAGTGTGTGTGAGGCAGCAGAGAGAAGTTGCTGGGCCTGTGCCCTGGGCTGGGCACACAAAGAAAGAGATCTGCTATCAAGAGGATCTGAGAACCAAGAAAACGTGAACTAGCTGATTTTACACAGCAGAGTTCATATGTGCAACCAGCTATCAAGATTGGAGGCTGTTCAGTGCTATTTACTGGATGATTTATTGGGATGGGGGAAAAAAAAAAAAAAGAACCTCTTTTCTAGTCTATTCATTTCTGTCCTTAATAATAATGGAATGAGTAAACACAAGTTCATCAAGGAGCTGGAACTTCAGGGAAAAGAAGGAAGACTTAGACCCCAAGCTGGGGAGCCTAAGCTTTGGCACACTAGCCATTCCGTCACCCTGCTGGTGCCTGGGTTATCAGTGTGCTTATAAAAATCAGCTGCAGATAGCTTGGAAACTGGGACATTGTTAAATTAACATTTTTGCAGGGGAAGTTTGGCTGTCTGGGGTTTTTCTGTCTTTACAGAAAATTGGTCTAGCTGGAAAGAGACAGGTTAGGTTCGTGATTGCCACTAGCCTTTGAAGCCAGGCACCAAAACCACACGTTCATTTCCCTTCTTGTAGGTCCCTATGGTATCTGGGTTCTTTCATTCTCCAGCTCACCTCTACCAGGAAGAGACTGGACATGTTCATCAGTGTCAGTTACATTCACACAAGTTCAAAGTTGTGTATATGTTTTTTAAAATAACACTAACCATTAGAGCCAATTTTCAGTGTGTCTTAAAATTGTCAATTCATGGTTTCAAACCCAACAGTACTGGATCTTGAGAGATTTCCACAGATTCTTATAGTAAAAATAATTCTCAGTTGTAATCATCATCGGTCAGAAGGAAGACCCAGGTGATAAAATGAGAGTTAACACACTGTGCTTGTAAGAGTTAAAGCAAGGTCCTCCCACGGTATGAGTCTAGATTCCAAACAAGGGAGGAAATGCCTTTGTCCCAAATGTATCCTCTTTAGAAATTATTAGTTTATATATATATATTTTAAAAGGTAATATTTTCAATGTGATTGTGTGTTTGTGTAATGAGGCCCTGGCTGAGACTTGCTATGCAGTTTGCAAGTTTCTGTAGAGGAGGAGGGCCTTAATTAATGGGCTTTGTGGTTTTGCAATGGTAAAGCCAAGATCCTATCCAGAAATGGAGAGACATGAGATGCTAATCAGCTCACATCACTTCCCCTTGGGTGACTACATCTCTGCAAATAGGGTCTACCTTCTGGGAGTGTCGAAGTTGTTGAGACTGACTCTGGAGGTGGTGGAATCACAGTGGGGAAGGTGGAGGGTAAACTGATCACTGCAACCTGGCTGGAAATTGCCGTGAGATTTGCTCAGTAGGGGACCCTGGGAACAAGTCTCACTAAACAGTCTCGTCTGGTCTCAACTGTGCCATGAGGTTCAGCAGTACAAGGGTTTCCCTGTGGCAGGAGTGGTGAGGCAGGCAGATTCAGAGAGCCAAAAACATCTAAGACAGACTGGTGGGGCACAGACCATTCCTTGGGGACTCAAATACTTAGGGACCTAGTATAAGAGTGGGGTTTGTTACTTGGGTACCGCAGGACTCCTGAAAGCTGGAGGAGTCTGGGGCATCTGGATTCCATCTGGATAATTACTAATCGGCTCTAGGGTAAGGAGGCAAATTTAGGTTTTCATCTTTCTGTGAGCAAGGTAGTTAAGGAAAAGGCTAGGGTGCTGGCTGCAGAACCTGGCTGCCGTTCTCTAGACAGGGATTTTCCCTGCTCTAGCCCTCGGATTACTCAATCTATAACATGTGGATAATAGCGGTACCTACCTAGTGACACAGTTGTGAGGATTAAGCCAGGCAATTCAAGCTAAGTGCCCAGCATGCATATAGTCGGTGCTCAACAGGTGTTCATCACTTTTGCTATTTTTTAGCTCTTGGCACGTCCCCTTCCTTAGTCTCAGGAGCTCAGGGTTCCTGTGCTGTTTTTTGCCTACCCCGAGATCCTACATGAACACCCTCTCCAAGCCTGGGCTGGCACCTGAACCATGCTCCCAACTGCTTCTGTTCTCAGCACCCTCCCCACTCCTTTCCCTCAAGACAGTTTGATGGAAGGGACGCATCAGATTAAGCTTAATGCGCTGCCCTCCCACATTAGCACTTTAAAACAAAAGCTTGTTTATAAGAAAACTGAATCTCACATAGGGAATGAGATACGAGAAGAGATTGAATAAACAGGGAAGAAGAAAGTCTAAGCAGAACTTCATAGCTGTCTTCAAATATATGTGAGGCTGTCTAGAAATGCAGGAACCACAGACACAATCTGTGTTGTTCCAAAGACAGAACACACAGACCCAGGAGGAAGAAGTGGCAGAGAGGAAGGTTTGGGCTCAACATATTGAAGACTTTCTCCCCCATGCAAGGTGCCTGGCACATGGATTTTAATGTTTTCGTCAGCAATTAGAGCTGCCCGTGACTGCTTCTTTCTTTATTTGAATGAGTTTTATATGGAATTTTGATTTTTTTGGAAAATTTTTAAAATTCTTTTTAATCTCTATTTTTATTTTTACAGTTTGATGATTTATCACAGAGCAAACACCTAAGTATCTACCACTCATTCAATAAATAGATCATTGAATTCCCTGGAGGTCCAGTGGTTGGGACTTGGTGCTTTCAGCTGTGGCTCGGGTTCAATCCCTGGTCGGGGAAATAAGACCCCACAAGCCGCGCGGCCAAAAAAAAAGATCATTGCCAGCATTCCAGAAATTGCCTTTGTACCTCTAGCACTCCTCTCTTCCCCATAAAAGTAACCACTATTCTTTGACTTTTTTATCCGTGACTGCTTCTGACTGTAATGAGTTCCCCATCACTAGAGGTGTTCAAGCCGAGTTGTCCAGGATGTTGCTCTATGGATAAGAATTGAATCAAATGAATATTGAGGTCTCTTCTAGGTGTAAAATTCTATGACACTGTTATTAAAGGTAGAATTTCAACAGAGATATTTTGGGAGCAAAGGAACATTTTATAAATCCTTTTCCCAGAAGGCAATAGAGTGAAGTTGTTAAAGCTGAGGGTTCTGGAGTTAGACATTGCCTGGGTTCAAACCCTGGTCATTCTACTTTCTAGCTGTGTGACTCTGGGCAAGTTTTTTGCTCTCTCTATACTTCAGTTTCCCCATCTGCAAAATGCGGTCCATAATAGTGTCTCTATCGCAGAGTCATCGTGAGAAATAAGTGAGTTAATATAGGTAAAGCACTTTGAAGAATGCCTGGCACAAAGAGAGTTAATGCTCAATACACGTTAGTTACAAGGTATTATCTGATACCCTTGCTACTCTGCAGCTTTTTACGTCTTTTCAGTATGTGGAAGGAAGTCCCTTCTACCATAATTGACCCTGACCTTGTTTTTTCCTAAATCATATGCCAGCCATGGCCACTGTAATTAACCAGTGCACTGTCTATCTCCTGTAAGCAAGCTTTAAAGCTAAACAAGCAGGCAGAGCCTGTGACGCACAGTTTATGAAGGATCCTGCTGATGAAACTCAATCACGGCCGTGGACACCTTAACCCTGATACATGCCTGGCAAGTGGTGGATGCCCAGTAAATACTTGTTGAAGGAATAGATGAACTTGGCAGGGTTCTTATTATTTCCTACATTTTATTTATTTATTTTCGATTTGGTAATTTCATTCACATGACTTAAAATTCAAAAGGAACTAAAGGCTATATAGTGAAACACATCCCTCCCGCCCTGTCCCCAGTTTTCCTCCCCATAGGTGACTAAGGTAACCACTATCTCATATGTCTTTCTAGAGCTATTTTAGGCATAAATAAGTAAACATACTAGCATACGCACATTGGTTTCTTTCCCTCCTCTTTAAACAAACAGCCACATACACTGTTCCAGGTACGTTTACTGATGTGGTCACAGAAGTGGGGGTGAGCATGGGCGCACTAAGGAGGAATTAGAGAAGAAAAAGCTCAGAGACAGAAAATCAACCAGGCAACTCTTGCATCAACCCAGATGTAAAGTGATCAGAGCCTGGGCTAGTATATTAAAGGGGGTATCAGGGAAAGAATTGTTTGAGTGGGTTTTTTTTTAAGTTTTACACCAGGGTAGCTGCCACCACAATCCAGATATAGAGCGTTTCTGTCACCCCCAGAAGTTCCTTCATGTTCCTTTGCAGCTGTGCCCCTCCCTGGGCCCACATACCCACTCCTCTGCTTTGTCAGAGTTTTTCAGCTTCTGTGTTTCAGGCCTACGTGGTGTGGTGGGACCTCCACTCAGCAGAGCTAATCATAGTATTAGTCAACATCAGTGGCACTTCCTCTGGGCTGGGCGTTCTACTAAGCACCCACTCGTGTTCATCCATTTAATCCTTTCCACACCAAAGGAGGCAGGTCCTGCTGTTATCTCGATTTCTGATGAGACATCTAAGATACAGAGAAGTGAAATCACTTGCCCAAGGTCACACAGCTAGTAGAGCCAGAATTTTGAACCCAAAGCAATGTGAAACTAATCAAGAAAATACTCAAACTCCAACAGAAAGACTTCATTACTATTTAACCAGAGCAAGGGAGGGGGGTAAGAATCCTTCGCAGGTTAATATAGAATGGATTTGTCCAGCAGTCTTCAAGTGTGCTTTAAATGGCTGGTAGCCTTTCTTCATGGGCATTAGTCAGTCAGCGGGCAGAGTTTCATTCCCTGGCCTTCAATGTGCACACCCGCCACACCGCTTTCTCCTAAGAAATTACAACATTCAGAACTATCTCTTTATGGTAAAGAACTGGTGTGGTCAGGGTATTACTGAGAAGACAACTATCTCTGCCTATCTATGGGTCCCAGAATATGCATGTCATTCTGAAACCACAAGGAACGTGGTTAAGTCCCCTGGTCACATCTCTCAACAAAGATTTATCTGTTTCGCTGTTGCCTCCAAAGAGCTTTCCTCCTGGACTGAGATGTTAATTCATGGTGATGTCTACTAATGGGCCTTCCCTAAAGAGGAGCCTATTAAAGGAATTAATTACACTGAAGGTTCAGAAAACTTCCCAGCATAATGAAATGGCTCCCCAGCTGTAATAGCCTGAGAAAGAAACCACCAATCTAAATCCTGAGACAAGTTCCTATAAAGTGAGAGGCAAATTTGCTCAGGTAACTACAGACCCTAGGAGAAACAGGATAGTGAAAATGTTAACAATTAAACCAATTTTCACACACTGATGGGGTTTTATTAAATACAGATCATATTTTTCCAAAAATTTCAAGTTCTTTATTACCACCTCTTATATGAGACCTATGTTTGCCACTTATTAATACTACCAATTAACCTTAAAATGCAATTTTAATGTGTTTTTTTTTTTAAATAAGAAAATAGTTCTCTCCAGTCAACATAGAATAAAAGATAATGGACTTAGGATGGATTATGTGGGACTCAAATTCAAGGGAAGGTGGTAGAATTATCCTTTCTGGAAGTCTAGATTGGTTTCAATGCAGTGCTGCCTAAAGCCTGGGGAGTAGATTAGATGACTTTCTAGTCTCTTATTCCTCTGTATGGCCTGTTTTTACACTGTCCAAATCTCCAGAAATGACAATAGCAGAAGAAAAAGATAATGGCAGAAGATTAACTGTAGTGCTAGGGATTGTGCTAGTTACTGATAAACCACCAATTTGTTGGTTTCTAGGTAGACTGAGGAGGGTAGCGTAATGTGGAGAACTGGCTAGCAATTTGGCAAAATCTGGGTTTTAATCTTAGTCTTGGTTCTCCCTTTATTTCTGGACAAGTCATTTATCTCCTCTCTTCTTCTGTTTCATTAGCTGCAAAATGCAGATGGTGACCCACCTAGGGTTTTTAACAACCAGGAGGTAGAAGCAAGGGGTGGTGACAGCCCATGCTAAATCTGGCCTTGTGACTGGAATCCCTCTGCCTGGGCTCTGGGGTAGTTTGGAGGAGGAAAGGAGAGCTCCCTTGGGGGCCCAGCCCATTCACCACTGGTTCTAGAGAAAGCCTGATCCCCAGGAGCCAGGGGAGACCATACCAGTCCTCTGGCCCCTCCTCCAGACATTAAGGTTACTGTTGAGCAAAAGTGAAACTTATCTGAACCTAGTCTACGGTCAACTATAACATGGGCTTCACTTGGAATGAACTCAGCCTTAAGGTTGGGGCCCAGGGGAAAGGTTTTTTAAAATTATTATTATTAACGAAACTCATTTACAATTACGGTATACATAGAACAGTCATTTACATGCTATAAACTCTGTAGGAGACTATGGTGGTGACACACTATGTAAACTGACTTTGAAAAGTTAGTGGTTGCAAGATGATTAAACACCTTTCACTCTCTTGCTATTGTTTGGATTTTAAGTGTTTCTTAGAATGGGCAAGTGACATAAAATCTAACCTACTTCTAGCTAAAAGTCTAACAGTTCTGATGGAAACTGTTAAACCAATTCTGCAACCAAAAGACAAACGGCTTAAAACTGCCAGGTATCAGTATTATTGTAATATTCCCTTTATCAAAAACTTATAACTGAAATTTATAGGTAAGAATTTACAGTAAGCAGCAGGTACTTGGAAACTTGTCAGTTAAGGTTTCCCATTAGAGAACTTCTGCTGTAAGCTTTTTAACCCTCTAAAGTCAGAAAAAAGAAAAAAGAACTTTCACAATTAGTTTCTAAGGAAATTATATAAAAGTCATAATAACTAAGAGAAAAGTTTTAGACTGTCATTTCCAATAGGACATGACCTCCTAAAGAAAAAAACATTTTTTTTTTTTTTTGGAGAAGGCTGTATATAAATAACAATCAAAATCTATATTCTTGATATATTTCTAAAGAAAATAGTTAACTAAATCTCTTTAAAGTGATTTTATTTCCTGCTGCTCCCCCAACCTCCTCAAAATTGAGAATACAACAAATATTTGCATAGGTTTATTATTCACATTTAATCATGAATAATTCACTTTGTACAGACAGCTGGGTAAACAAGAGATTTGGAGTTTCCTTTTTCTAGAATATTTTTCCCTTGGCTGAAAGGAAACAGCATCAGCGTGGTTTTGTATGGTTTTCAGTGCCATCCTGTCCTCCCTCCCTCGAGCAGGAGGCATCCCCTCTTTTATGCATTTTTTTTTCCATTTCTTTCTTTCTATCAGTTATTGGGCTACACCTCACAAGCACATTTTTTTTTTTTTTTAATTATGGAATGAAAAACGAGCTCCACCCCTCAGTACTTTGGTCTGCAAGACAACATCAAGTATATGTTCACGGACCTGCTTTTGTGTAGATACTCTCATAGTGTTGGGAAAAGATCCTTCTGAGCTCATCCTGCCTCGTCATTAGATCCTTCACCTTCTATCACTCATTAACAATTTCACAATTATTTGACTATCTACCACAAAGCCGGTTCTCATTTCCCTCTTCTCCTCCCAGGCCTACGTGAGGAAGTGAAGCACGCATCACTGCACACAGGTTTATCCAGGGCATTTCAACCTGGGCAAGGGGGCATAATTTACCAAAGGTCAAGGATCCTTCCAGTTCTGTGAACGTCACCAACCAGACTGTGATAGTATAACTTGTGGTTTAGAAGAGAATTAGTCTTGCTGTAATTCAGCTATGACCAAATTGGGGGTGGGGGGTGGAGGGAGGTCACAGTATACCCTTGAGAAAGCCCTGCTCTTTGTCATGACCTGGCAAATTAAGAATTTTAGCCACCCAACAAATGCCATGCGTCCACCCTAACTGCATTAGTTGAGCACAAAACATGGGCATAGGGATGTATGTATCCTCTCTTCAGCAACACGTATCATAAAATACGAATGCCATAGAAGTATGGCCAAGAGCATTCCAGAGAAAATTAACCACGATTTGAGTAAATTAAAAATTATTGTTTTCTTCATTTAACAAAAGTGCTTACCATGTGCTAGACATTTTCTAAGCACTTTACACACATAAACTCTTTAATTCTTATAACAACCCTATGAAATAGGTACAATCCTTATCCCCATTTTACAGATCAGGAAAATGAAGCACAGAGAAATCAAGTCATTTGCTTAATGTCACCACAGGAAGTGGTAGGGCCAGGACTCTAACCAGGCAGCCTGGCTCCAAAGTCTGTGCTTTCAATAACCATGCTGTACAATGAGTATAAATACCTGCTTATGGTAAAGTTTAGAAAAATAAGAAAAACATAAAGAAGAAAAAAAATTACCCGTAGTCCCACCACCCATTTTTGTGTATTTTCTTTGTGTATGTGTATTTATGTTTGTGTGTGTGTACAAAAGCATTTAATTTAGTGGAATTTCTCATCTACCCCCCTCTCTCTTTCAATTAGCTATACCTTACGAACATTCTTCCATAGAAAGATATTACTTTGATTGCACAAACAATTGTCTTAGTCTACTTTGTAAATACCAGCCCAGCCAAGTTTGGAAGCACTTATTTATGATTTGTGGGGTGGAGTAGGGGGCTGCTGATTTAGTAGAGGCCTTATTTCCCTAAATTCAAAGAGCTTCCCTGAAAATGGGTGCAGAATGGTTTCTTTTAAGTGACCTGAAAAAATGTGTTGTGTCTAGAAACATAGCGTGACTTTTCCCCTTCAAAGCATTTCATGTTATGTCCACTTCATATTGTTCAGTTTCCTTAAGGGCGGGGCAGGGGGAGTGAGTCTGGGTGCAAAGAAAAATGTAGGCTAGTCAACAGGAAACCTGAAGTCCCTGAAACAGCACAGTGGCCACTAATCACACCCTGGCAGGGCTGCTTTCTCTTTGACAGGTGTTGCAAAAATAATAATAAATGTTCGAAAGAACCATTTACCTGGTAAACAAAACTGTTATTAAAAACTGGTATTATACGCCAAGACACTGAAGAACAGTCTCTGAAGCCAAGACAGTAGTGGTCATTGCTACGACCGGTGACAGCTTTGGGCCAAGTCACATGCCATCCCATCAACAGCCAGGGAGGTAAACAGCACAGCTATGTGCCTGCCGACCTAACCTCAAAACCTCTGGGGAGCACAAGGAAATTGGCTTGAAAAGACTGTTTCTCTTTTTTTTCCTCCTTGTTAATTGAATTTCTAGCACTAGTTAAAGCAGCAGAAACAGAAAACCATATACAAAAGGGGAAGTCAAAGAATGACCCCCGTTTCTGAAAAAAAGAGTCATCAAGTCATTAGAAACACAGCTGCATCAATCCTCACTCTTTCCTTGAGCTGTTTTACCCATTTGCAGGTGAGGCAGTGGAGAGCAGGGCCGAGGGCCAAGCTTTTCAGAGGGCCCTCTCTGGGAATTACTTTCATATGCACATAAATTTCCACAATAAGTACCTTCTGGAGTTTGCATACAACGGAGTTACTCTTCCAAGCTTCCTGTCCACCGTTCTAACTTGAGTTGTGCTACCAGAAAATCAGGTGAGTATCTCGACTGCTAAGTCAAACTTGGCTTTTTCTGGAAACTGGAATTCACTAACTTGAGCCCCTAAATCCACCCCCCACCCCGCCCCGTCTTCCCTTTAAATTTCCTTTTACCCATAGTCACTGGTCCTAGGTCCCCTTGGAGCTGTTGAGGCAGGAGCTGTCTGAAATTTAAGATGCAATACCAGGCAGCCAGATGGATCAAAAGAAATTTTTCTTTGACCCTAAAACTAAGGTCAAATCTGGTTTTTTTTCTGTTGCAAGTGTTTTGAAAACTTCTTTCTGTCTGAGTCTTCTAATCCCGGGGGAATGACAAGGCATTGGGACTAAACTAATCAGCTCTTCTAACCAACAACCTGCTAGGGATGGAGGGTCACCACTTCTCCCAGATCCCATAGAGCCTCCTTCAAGGGAGGGGTTGATCTGGGGAGAAGTGAGTGGTGAGGACCAGACTAACAGCCTGTCTCTGGAGAGGACCTGAGCAGACAATAACCACAACGCAGGACAACACAGAACTCACCTTTACGTAGGATTTACAGAGTGCCTCTAACGTATATCATTTCTTCGAAGTTTCATATCTGTCTCGTGAGGTGGGTAACGACAACTGCCCACAGCCCGGAGAGGTTGTGTCGGCTGCCCCGATCACACCACTCACGTAGAACCTGGGTCTGAGGGTTGCAAGACGTGCATGCTGGCCTTGCTCTCCCCCACCCTCCATCTCCTTGGTCCACACCTTGTCCAGCTCAATATAGGGCCTTCACTGCAGTCGAAGGCTGTCTTTCTCTAAGGCACACTGATCAGTTAAATGACTCTGTTAAACGGTCAACGTCTGGTCTTGGTGACCCTCTACCCCATCCTGAAGGCTCCTCTCCTATGACCCCGGCCACCTCCCATTCTCCCAGGACTCCCTGAGGCAACACCACAGCAGGCCTGCCCTCCTGGGTAACCACTTGGGCCTTGAACCTAGACCTTTTCTCCCACAATTAAACCCACTTACTCTGCATCTCATCTCTCCAAGCCCTACAAGGGGGGCAATTTGTGCTAAGAGACTACACGCTGGCAATGGTGTAATATTCTAACACCCCAAACCGCCCGGGGACCACTTGCTGGCTGTGTGTGTTTGGGCAAGTAACTCAGCACTCACCCACGAATGTCACCTGTAAAATGCAGATAACAGTTCTTTACAAGTGAGGATCAAGTGAAATCATTCAGAATGTCATGTAAGTCAACTGAATTCCTTCTCTTCCCCTCAACCCTTCTTTCTCTCCTAAAGCAAATCTCAGGGCACCGCCCTCTCTCACCCAGTTTACAGTAGCGGCCCTTTGACCAGTCTCTCTGCCTCCAGACATGACCCCACCACACACCCTCCACCCTGGCGAAAAGAATCCTTCCCTAGAATGAGTATGAACAGATTTATCCTACCTAAAACCTCCAGCGGCTCCCCAGGGCCTCAGAGTCAAGTCCAGACTCCCCAGCGCAGCCCGTGTGCCCTGCACACTCAGCCCTTGCCCCCCTCACCAGCATCCCGGTGCTCAGCGCCCGGCGGGCATGTGCCACACTCTCCTCTTCCTCCAGGGCTCTGAGCAGGCTGTTTGCCTACAACACTCTCTCCCAGTGGCCTCTCCTCATTTCTATTCATTCTTTAGTTTAAGCATCATTTCCTCTAGGAAATCTTCCTGAGTTGGGTCAGATGCCTTCCCCTGTGGTCCTGTCCTCTCCTTCTTCTCATCCTGGCACCTAGAGCACACTGTAACCGCCTGGCTGCCCACCCCTTGCTTGCTCGTAACTCTCTGGGGCTAGGCAAGCAAGAGAGGGGTGAATATTCACCCTGGCACCTTTCCTGAAATACATAAGGTGGTCAATTATTCTAAGTATGTTACTCTTACTTGAAAATATTTGCATTTCAAAATGCCCACCCTTTTCTTTGCATCTCAAAATCCACTCAGCCTTCAATGCCTTATCCCAAATAAAAGAGTAACTTTGGAATATTAAGTCTAGCCAGTGAATATAGTATTTTTTAATCTAAATGAAAAGGGGGGGTGGGCTCATATGATAATACTATTACAAGATAAATTAGTGTTAATACTTCTATGGTGGGGCTTCCCTGGTGGTGCAGTGGTTAAGAACCCTCCTGCCAATGCAGGGGACACGGGTTCGAGCCCTGGTCTGGGAAGATCCCACATGCCGCAGAGCAACTAAGCCCGTGCGCCACAACTACTGAGCCTGCACTCTAGAGCCCATGAGCCACAACTACTGAGCCCACGAGCCTAGAGCCCATGCTAAAGCCCGCACACAGCAATGAAGAGTAGCCCCCGCTCACTGCAACTTGAGAAAGCCCGTGCACAGCAACAACGACCCAATGCAGCCAAAAAAATAATAATAATAATACTTCTATGGCATATTCATACAAATATCTCAATCTATTCTTATAATACTCCTATGGATTGGACTCATATTTTACAGGATATGTTAGTTATAACTCTACAATTGTAAGTGGCAAAACCCATCCTGAGTTAGTTTAAGCAAAAAAAAAAAAAAAAAATTGGAGAGTTTGCTATACCCATGCAGGGGTGGAACCCAAGGCTTATAGTCAGAGGTTGCAAAGGGATTAGACTTAGAAACTGCAAAACCTTTAGAAACCCAAGGTTACTGGGGTCTTGTTTCTGCTTCTTTCCACACATACAACCCATTCTTCTCTCTCTTCATAATGGCTCTTTCTGATACCCAGTCCATTGGCCAAAGATGGCTGCCCATGGCCCAAGGTCAACAGTCACAGGCCTAGCTACATAGGGAGGCTGAGAGGCTGCCCCTTGGATCCAGGCACTGGTCCTCCCGGGAGAGGGTCTGATGGCCCAGCTGAGTCGGGGAGGGGGGAGTGTGGACCACAATGACTGGGAAGGGTGGGAATCACACCACACAGAGGCCCATTCTCCTGACCCTGTGGCAGTGAGGAGAGGGGCTAGGAGGGGAGGAAAATGCCCACAGAAAGGGGTCCCCTACAAAGAGGTTAAGGGACTTGTCTGAGAGCAAATGAGGCCCAGACGGAGCCAAGATGAGAGAACAGATGTCAGACACTGACTTTGCCTAAAGATCTACAATCATGTTTTAAAATCAAGAATCAGAAATATTGAGACTAGGCAGAATTATGACATATGGACCAAAATATGCATTCTACAGTGCACGTGTGACATTAAATGTACGTACTAAACACCCATTTACAGAAGAGGCCTGTCAGCAGCATGGCAGGAGGGACATTCAAAGCTCTATGGAAACCTTTTGCCAGAGCTTAAAATTAAATTAAAACAACCTTATGTTAAATCCCAAAGAACACGCTTCCCTGGTGGCACAGTGGTTAAGAATCCACCTGCCAATGCAGGGGACACGGGTTGTAACCCTGGTCCGGGAAGATCCCACATGCCGCGGAGGAACTAAGCTCATGCACCACAACTACTGAGCCTGCACTCTAGAGCCCATGAGCCAGAACTACTGAGCCCATGTGCCACAACTACTGAAGCCCGTGTGCCTAGAGCCCGTGCTCCGCAACAAGAGAATCCACCGTAATGAGAAGCCCGCGCACCACAACGAAGAGTAGCCCCGGCTCACCGCAACTAGAGAAAGCCCACACGCAGCAACGAAGACCCAACGCAGCCAAAAATAAATAATAAAATAAATAAATTTAAAAAAAAACAAACCCAAAGAGAACTCAAAACCAATTAAGTTTATAAAACAATCATGTTTAAAACTCAACAGTAGGGCTTCCCTGGTGGCGCAGTGGTTGAGAGTCTGCCTGCCAATGCAGAGGACACGGGTTCGTGCCCTGGTCTGGGAAGATCCCACATGCCGCGGAGCGGCTGGGCCCGTGAGCCACAATTACTGAGTCTGCGCGTCTGGGGCCTGTACTCCGCAACAAGAGAGGCCGCGATAGTGAGAGGCCCGCGCACTGCGATGAGGAGTGGCCCCCACTTGCCACAACTAGAGAAAGCCCTCGCACAGAAACGAAGACCCAACACAACCAAGATAAATAAAATTAATTAATTAATATTAAAAAAAAAATCAACAGTAATTTCAAAAACACATTTAGTTAATTCATTTAACTTCAATAGAAGTGGTTTTTAATATTGATCCTATTGGTTTTAAATTTGCTTTTAAGAATTCTGTAGACACTTAGAGGCAAAAGAGATTAAGCAAGTAGAGGTGGGAACCTGCCCTGAATTTCCCCTTAGCTGTGCGCCTTGCACCCGTCCACCTGGGAGTCCCCACTGTCCCTCTATGAAACCCTGGCTTTCTTCTGAGCAAGGGTGCAGCCCTGTTCGAAAAATCTGTGGTCTAGCCCAGATGGAAGAATGAGGCCCAGAGCAGTGGCTGTCAAACTTGAATACAGAAAAACACCTGGGGAGCTTTTCAGAAATACAGATTCTCAGACTCCACTCCCAGAGACCAGATCCAAGGAGTCTGCAATCCTCCCAGGTAGCCCAGCCGGTTCTGACTCGGGGGCTGCTCCAACCCACTTCGGCAGGAGCCGTCATTCCTAGGCCACTAGCTGCAGAGCCAGAACTGAGACCCAGGTTTCCTGATGTCCAGTTCAATGCTTTTCCCACCGTACTCCACCGACTCTCCAACTCTTCAATTGTTAAAATACAAACTTCACTATTTTAAAAAAGACCAGAATCAGACAACAATGAATGGATAAACAAAATGTGGTATACACATACAATGGAATATTATTCAGCCTTAAAAAGGAAGGAAATTTTGACACACACTACAACAGGGATGAACCTTGAGGACACTATGCTAAGTGAACCAAGCCAGTCACAAAAGGACACTTACCATATGATTCCACTTATATGAGGTACTTAGAGCAGTCAAAATCACAGTCAGAAAGTAAATGGTAATTTTCAGGGGCTTTGGGAGAGAGGAATGGGAGTCATAGTTTAATGGGTACAGTTTTAGCTGGAGAAAATGAAAAAGTTCTGGAGATGGATGCTGATGATGGTCGCACAACAATTGTGAATGTGCTTACTGCCACAGAACTGTACACTTAAAAAGGGTCAAGAGAGTAAAATTTTATGTTATGTATATTTTACCACAATTAAAAAAAAAGGAATCAAAACTTTCTCTGTCCTCCAACAGATTTCATTTACCATTTTGTGGATGGGAGGACAGATGTACAAATCAGCTGGCTTCTGGATGGGGGTTCTGGACATTAAGGTCACCCAACTGCTTTAATTGTGTGCCTTCAGCCACTCCCAGAACGGTCCTCTCTCACAGTCACTCCCAAGGTGCTGCCTTTTGATGTTGCTGTGAAGTTCTGCGTCAGCACCTGCTCATGCCTCAGCCTAACTAACACCTGATGAGGGGGTGACAGAGGCCCTCGGGTCATGGAGGCTCGCCCCAGAGGAAACGAGGGAGGGAAAAGTGGACGCTGGAAAGTAACTCTGGAAACAGTGACAGTGGTCCTGAGCGCACATGAAGTGAAGGCCAGGGAAAGCATTAAGATGGAAAACTCTAATGTGGTCTTTTGCAAAGAACCGCTGTAGCATTGCAGCTTCCTAGGAATATGGATGAAGGTCGTGAAGCACGGGGTAGAGATCACTGGAAAATAGGCTTCCTGACGCCTGGGCAGACTTTCGGACCTTCCTCTCGTGATGCTCAGCCTGACCTTGTGCGAAACCCTCTCCCAACAAGGTGTGCAGGTTGAGTTGACCACTGAAAGCCTGCATCCACTTATGCCCAGAGACTAGCCCTTCACTGGAACTTCAGCCTAAGCTGAACAACCAATTGCGGAGAAGTTATAGGAAAGGGCAAAGCTGAAAATCCATGAGCCGTACATAAGTCCCTGGCGACAGCTGGGAACCCAAATTCCATTCTTAGTGGAGAAAAGGGGCCTGAATTGCCTTGAGCAAGAAGGGAGAGCAAGGAAGGAGGGGGAAAAGAAACAGGGGGAGGTCAGGACTGACACTGGGGTGAGTTTTCTCTCCCTGCCCTGAGTTCACATGGTGGTCGTAAGTTCACGGTGTCGAGCAATTTCCCAAACATTTGGGGAAGTTACTCATGAAGAAGAAGCCACCTCCAGACAGCTCATTGGGAAATGTGGACAGTCAGTGCCTGGGTGGTTTTCACACTAATCTGAGATTTATTAAGGCTTGGAAAGCAAGCAGCAGAGAGGGTTTTTACAATGAGAGTCATCGGCATTTCGATAGAGAAGAAAGTTTCTCTTTGGTCTGAAGGAAGTGGCAGGCCCCCGGGGGACTAGGAAGGCGGGAGGGGGGGCTCCTTTTGTGAGTGGAGTGGCAGAATCATCCCTTCTGAGTCCCCTCCCTTGCAGGGTACAAGATTTTCAATTGCAGTTGGGAGGAATTGGACTCAATGATCTAAAAGACCTAACTTTTCCCCCCAAATATTGTGTGATGTCGCATCAGCACCTCGGCCAGATTCTGATGCTGCTCGGGGGGAAGTTAAACAGGTGGATTTCACTTTATAACACTGACCTTTTCTTCCAAAGTTATACGGAAATTAAGTTGTTTTAAATCTACAAAGGTAGGGCTTCCCTGGTGGCACAGTGGTTAAGAATCCGACTGTCAATGCAGGGGACATGGGTTCAAGCCCTGGTCCGGGAAGATCCCACATGCCGTGGAGCAGCTAAGCCCATGCGCCACAACTACTGAGCCTGTGCTCTAGAGCCCGCGAGCCACAACTATTGAAGCCCGCTCACCTAGAGCCTGTGCTCCACAACAAGAGAAGCCACCACAATGAGAAGCCTGTGCACTGCAAGAAGAATAGCCCCCCCACTCGCCGCAACTAGAGAAAGCCCGTGCGCACCAACGAAGACCCAGCAGAGCCAAAAATTAATTAATTAATTAATTTTAAATAATTAATTAATTTTAAAAAATTAAAAAAATAAATCTACAAAGGTAGTGAAAGAAACCCTACTGGAAATCTTTTGTAAATCTAAATATGTTTCTGAAAGATGATTAAACACTTCTGAAATATTCTGCACGTTGCTCTGAACTTTGATTCGTCTCCTTTGCCGCTGCAACATTCAGGATGTTGTAAATGTTGTAGTTTGATCATCTGTCACTACCTATCTTGATTTCCCAGAATGTACATCAACCAGATTGGTGTCCCTTAGTCAATGATCCAATAAGTCTATAGCTTCCTTGGGGCTTTACAGTATATCAATACTTTACCAAATTTTTCTTTCACCAAAAAAAAAAAAAACAACCTAAAATAAAAAGATTTCCAAACACACTGGAAGACCAGCCAGCCCTAGATCACAGCTCAGGCTGAAGTTCCACTGACGGGCTAGTCTCTGGGCATAAGTGGATGCTGGTTTCAGTGGTCAACTCAATCCACACACCTCATTGGGAGAGGGTTTGGTGCAAGGCCAGGCTGAGCATCATGAGAGGAAGGTCTGAAAGTCTGCCCAGGTGGCAGCAGCAAGCCCTGAGGAGGGATGCAATTAACGAATTCCACAAGGACCCAGAGCACAGAGAGGCCTGGAATGTGGAGGGACAGCGCCACGGAGGGGGCCCCCTTCCAGCTAGCTCTTGAGGGGAGGTAGAGGTCTGGATACTCAGAGTCAGGCAGGAAAAACCTTTCCTACAGAGGTATGAGGATAGAGGTACATTTGGGGACAGAAAATGGACCGATGTGGCAGGGTTTCTGGAAAGGTTAGATCCTGGAAACGTTTCAGAAGAAATTAAGAATTAAAGGTTTGTGAACACTTATGAGAGAACAGTAATTGTTAGGAATCACTAAGCATGGATTCACGAAGAACTAGTCATTTCCTGTTTTTTATAAGATTACTAGACTGGTAAACTAGAGGGTGTTGTCAAAGGGATTCTTGCCATTGGCTGGAAGTTTCTATGGTCCTGTGCAGGAAAGGAACAGAAGGCCCTGAGTTCTAATGTGTATCTCATTTCAGCAGGCACCTGACATAGCTGGGCTCAATGAGATGCTAGTCAAGAGCATGGTTTGTATGAGAAAACATTCATTCCCAAAGGCAGCTGGTGATGGATTGATGGTCGGATGGAGGACAGACTCTGGTAACTGACAGGGGCTCCACGTTTGGCCCTTTTTTCCATCTCCATCAATGTTTGACAGCGGCATAAGGAAACACACAGGCTGCATCTATCAGAATTTCAGATAATATAATACCGGAAGGGGAAAATAAATGTATTCGTTGATATATCAAAAAAAGGTCTTTGGGGACTAGAATGATGTCAAAAACAAGCAGCAGAAATACAATAGATATTAAGGGTAAAATGCTGCCTCCATCGTCAAAAAATCAACTTCTTAAGAAGCAGATGGAGAAATATGTCTCAGCAACAGTTGATGCAAGAAGAGACATAGGGCTTTCGGTTCACCGCTAGTGACCTAACGGTGCAACGCACTTGGAAGAAAAGACTGTATTTAAGAAGCATCTAGTCTCTATGTATTCTCTGATTCAACAAATCCTTATTTAGCCCCCCAGTATGTGTCAGGCACTGGGCTGGGCAGTGAACACAGGAGGACAAGACGGGTGGAGTCCCTGCCCTCATGCAGGCTGTAGTTTACTAGGGGAAAGAAGTAAACACACACACAAAAAAATCGCTGAAACTTGTGACAGGGGGCTAGCAGCACACAAATGAAGGTCGGAAAGAATGTGGTGAGGGATGCGCTTACTTTTCCTGGGTGGTCAGGGCAGGCTTCTCTGGGGAAGTAGCATTGAGGCCGAGGCCATATGAAGGGGAAGAGGAGACAGGGAGATGGAACATTCCAGGCAGGACAGGGAGTGCACTGGCCCTGACCACGGAAGGAGCTTGGTGTGTTCCCAGAATTGAAAGCCCAGTGAGCCTTGTCCATATTCATGGCTACCAAGATCCATTCTCGCTTTCCTCCGTGGTGATGCATGCCGACACGCTGTATCACGTTTCCCAGCCTCCTTCGCAGTTGAGTATGGCCACGGGACGGAGTTCTCACCAGTGAGATGCTAACAAGTGGTCTGTGTCGGGGGCTGGGCTCTTAAGAGGTGGACACACCCCCTTCTCACTCTCTGTTCTTTCTTCCTCCTGGTTGCATCTGGGACTTGGTAGCCATCCAGCTTGGACCAGAACACCCCATGGAATAGCGGAGCCCCAGCTCAAGGGGCCTGGGTCCCTGAATGACTGCAGAGAGCAGGGCCACTTGCTAACCTGCATCAATCACCTCAGGCAGGTACTTGAGAGAGAAAAAACATTCTATATTCTTTAAGCCACTGAACTACTATTGTATCTCTCACCTAACCTGACTATTACAGAAACAAAGGAGATACTAGCTCCACCAACCAGTGCACATTTAGAACATTGTGTTTAGTTCAAAGGGTCACTTTTTTTTTTTTTTTTAAAAGAGACACTGACCATTTGAAGCATGCCCAGGGGAAGGTAAGGACAACGACATTTAGGACTCCAAAAACCAAGTCAATGAAAATCTGTTAAGGACACCACAGTTGTTAAGTCTGGAAAAGAGATTTCTCAGGGGTGGCATGACAGCTGTCTTCAAACATTGAGAAAGAGGAATGAAGTTGAATTGGAGTAGCTCCTATAGGAGCGATGGGTGGTTGGGATTTACCATGAGGCAAATTCTGATTCAACATAGGGGAGAAGTTTCTAATGATTAGGAATGATTTGAAAAAGGCCAGATTGTTTTCAGGATCAGAGGCTTCTCCCCGCCACTGTGTCCAAGCAGAGACTGGCTGCCCACTTGTGAGGAGACATTTACAGGGGTGATTCTGGCATCACTGCAGAGATTCTAATGAATTCTAGGATTTTAGGTAGAAGAGGTGGTAGATAATGCAAGCTGAAGCCAGGTCATAATGGGAATTGAACGTCGGTTTGGACTGAATCCTGGAAGCAAAGGGAATCTCGAAGGTTTCTGAGCAGAGTAGAAACAGGTTTCTGAGCGGATTAGCAACATGATAAAAGCAAGGAACATGGCTTTGGCCAACACAGGAGGAAGAAATCCTGATTTTCACAGCCCTTATTGGTCATTTGATGCATGCACTCCCTGAACCAGTAGCCATTTAAGGAAAGCCAAGAGTAAAGAATACAGATTTTCATTGCTTTATTCTTGAGATAATCCAAAAAATATTTGGGGACTAGCGTTTTTTTAAAAAAAAACTTATCTTCTGAGATGAATGATCCATTTAGTCCAAGGAACTCAAACTACACCCTTGTCTCATTCAGGCTTGTCTCATATCTGAACTGCTCTGTCAGGGGCAAGACCATCAAATCTCCTCTCTCAGATAAGGAGAAGGACTCACAAAGAGGGCCAGTGAGTTGTTCAAGGTCATGGTGAGTCACGTGCCCGGTGGCAGCGCAGGCTCCTTGACTGAGGTCTCCCACGCTGCCCTGAGCCCACGCTAAGGGTGCCCTCAACTAGGAATGTCTCCCACATACAGGATAAACCAACCTAAACCAACGGTCTTTCCAGAGTTGGAAATTACCCGAGACATTTCAAGTTCAACCAATTTCATTTTTCAGGTGAGGAAACTGAGCTTTAGTGAGGTCACCTGGGCAAAGGCATAGCTATGACTTGAACCCAGTTCCCGGGATCACCTGTACTACATCTTCTCATCCTGCCTACCGGTAAATTGCCCAGGAACACCCCACACACAATTACCTGGAATCAACTGGGTCATCACCATTAGCTCCACTGTCTGGAAATATAAAGGCTCATATTGGCTTTGGCCACCAAAGAGAGGAAACATTCTGCAATGCTTGAAAACTCACAGCTGAGGGGGTGCTGGGGCGCACTGTTTGAGCCTTGTACTACAAAGTCAAAAGGGAAAACATGTGTTTCACATTTGTCTTGGGATGGGAAAGAAAAACTTTTCCTTTCACTTAATCTCCATTTAAACAAACAGAGAGACTGCCCTTTTTGTAAACTCACCCAACGTCAAATATCGTTCACTAGCCTGGCATCGGCTTACTAAGCCACTACAGAGCCACTTTCCTCACGTAATCCCCTCAATTAGAAGGCACTTCAGCTTGAAGAGGGGCAAGTAAAATAATACACATTTCCTCTGATGAACTGAACAAGAGTCAGCTGAGGGAGTCAGGTTTCCAAATCTGTAACCTCTGGTTTCAGCCAGAGACCCGAGGCAATCCGGCTTTAGTCATGACTCAGGATTTGGGGAGTGAAAGCAAGCGCAGTCAAGTGATGTAAGAAAATTCCCCCCATTCCCCCATCCCCCTGGCATCCTGCTCCCCGGGGAATTCACTCTGAATGCCTTGGGGGGAGGAGTTGCCATGTCACTGGGTGCTGAGCTGCCTGCTCTCCCATCCCCACTGCAGTGGCCGGGTCTGCAATTGACAAAGGAAGTACTCAATTACAATTACTTTCCTGTTGGCCTGCGAGCTCAGATAATTGCTTTGCAACGTGTGTGTGTGAGAACCTCATAAAGTAAACCAAGAAACAGAAGGGCCAGGTCTGGCCTAAAGGGAAGTGTCAAGCTGGGGGAGTCAGGTGATGCAAGCCTGCCTTTGAAGTCATTTTGTTTGTGAAAAGTCTGCTGTGCTCTCTCTTAAGGAAACTCCACTGGAATGAGCTTTCTGTGCATGTGGGGTTTAGGGCTATTGTTTTTGGCTCTGAGGTTCACCTCAAGCCCGGCTAGGACATGTATAAATCCCATAACAACAGTCTGACATGAAATTGCTCACCCTCTCATTGCATCAGGGGACTTTTACTCAGGCGGATTTTTGAATGCCTCATTGTTTAACAGGACAGGAAGTTTACTCTTGATGCAAATGAGGAATCTTTCTGTTTTTTTCTCCCTAGCTCCTTGGAAGATTTTCACAGAGGCCTGCCTTGTCATCCCTAGTCTAGCTCCTTCCATGCGAGCAGCTGCACTCAAGTTCCTTCTCAGCGTAGGGTTTTCTTAGGACCAGAGTCTTAGTCAGGCTTTTCCCTGGAGGTGACACTGGGTGATGGGCTAAGGGCCACCCAGGGACAGGGAAGGGTTGGATCTTCTGAAAGGGGTTGGATTTTTCTCTTTTCAGTTTCGTTTGTTTGTTTCTTATACACACAGAGAGGGAAGCCCCATCACCAAACCTTATCATGCTTTTTCTCTTAAGTGACCAGCTCACATTGGGAACATGGGGCTGGGACTCTGGCATCAACAAGAAGATGCCTCATTGAGAACCATGACCTACCCTCCACTGGAGCAAATCCCTGAGAAAGAAACTTCTAGAAAAAGCCTTTCGGGGTCCCCCGTTTCATGACATAATCTGTAGGCAAACTCTTGAAAAGGCATAAGAAGAACCCTCTCAACCTTTTGCTGATGCCCCCAGCCAAGAGACTGGCCAAGAGAGGCCCTCAAAGAAAGAAAGCGTTCACAGATAACTACTTTTAGTCAAAGGAAACCAGATCAAGATGATGACAGGGTAAATGACAGGGACGCCGACCCAAAGCCCTAGGAAGGAAGGAAGGAAGGAAGGGAGAAAAAGAAAAAAGTCAAGCACTGTGCATAAGCCCTAGAGATTAGCCTAAGGTTACAATACCATTGCGATTGTCTTCTGCACACGGCTGAATCAACATGTCCCCAAGAGTCACAGTGATACCTGACAACATATATGCTAGATTTGGTTTGTTTAAAATTACAGTGTTGACCAGGATTTTTACGTGTGTATGCGTCTATATATATGTACCTCTGTGTGTGTGTGTGTGTGTGTGTGTGTGTGTGTGTGTTTTCATTGTACCAAGTCAAGTGCAATTAAGCAAGAAGGAGCAACCTCACTGCTGGCCAAGTTCTGTCCCATGCCTGCTTTACATTGGCATCACTTGCAGATCTTTAGCCACAACACACAGGTGCCTAAATGTCTCCCCACAGAGATGCTGATTTAATCAGGTGGGGCTGGGATCTGGGGGCAGATTTTTTTGAAGCTCCCCAGGTCATTATAATGTGCTTCCAGGGTCACCATCCACTGACCTAGGCCAGCCCCCATGCGCCTCCCTCCACTGGCCCACAGTCAGCCACACTCCTTGCACAACTTCCCTCTTACTCAGGCACTGGCACTTCTCTCTGTGGTCCTCACCCTGGCTTTACCACAAGCTTCCGCATCTGGAATCTGGCACCCCCTGTGACCATCATGATGGCAAAAAAAGTTCTCCCAAAAATGCCCTCGAGCATAATTTAACATCCTAAATTACTCCTTCACACTCAGTAAAAATGACTGTGTTTGTAGCACATCTGGCCATTCTTACATGATGAGGTGGGAAACACCAAGCTGTGTTCAGTGGCACTTGACTGCCTGGCTGCACCCCTCCTTGGCTAGTCTGCATCCCAGCTCCCTCAGGAGCCAGTGCAAAGCCATCCTGTGTAAGGCACATACAACCACCTGTAGTGAACCTCCCAGGCCCAGGGCCTGGCACAGAGCCTACAGAGGCTCAGCAAACTTCTGCTGAAACTGAGACTATTAAAGTCTGCAAATTCTGGGTGCTTCCCCAACCTAATTTGGGCCTGGAAATTCAAACGACTGGATTAAGAAAAAGATGTCCTGGTAATTACAAAGCCCCCACTCTGAGAACACAGTGAATGACAGAACTAGCCAAGGAAATGCAGCGGTGATCAGCAGATATGCATATATTTTACTCTCCCTGCCCCTCCCCCTTCCAAGCTCTGCCCAGGAAAGGAACAGCCTCTTGTGTCTTCACAAGGCCTTCTTCCCTGTGAGTGTGTCTGTGTATCTCTAAATCTCTCTTCATAAGGATGTCAGTCACTGGATTTCGGGCCCACCCTACTCCAATATGGCCTCATCTTGACTTGATTACATCTGTAAAGACACTATTTCCAAACAAGGTCACATTCACAGGTGCCAGGGGTTAGGACTTTAACATATCTTTGGGGGGAGGGGAGACACACTCCTATAACATCCAGTGTGCTGGTCTCTGACCAGGCTACACCTAGAATTTGGGGTCCTGCTCATGAGCCACATTTCAAGATGTCCACTGAAAAAATTGCTCATATCTGTGTGATATGAGTATCGGTTATGGGAACTACATTCAGCTTAGATCCAGGAGGCCTTAAGAGGAGTATATGTTCAGAAAACCATAATTTGAAAATGTACATGCACCCCAATGTTCATTGCAGCACTATTTACAATAGCCAGGACACGGAAGACACCTAAACAGAGGAATCTGTTTCCATCAACAGAGGAATGGATAAAGAAGATGTGGTACATATATACACAACGGAATATTACTCAGCCATAAAAAAGAATGATATAATGCCATTTGCAGCAACATGGATGGACCTAGAGATTGTCATATTGAGTGAAGTAAGACAGAGAAAGACAAATATCATATGATATCGCTTGTACGTGGAATTTTAAAACATGGTACAAATGAACTTAACTATGAAACAGAAATAGAGTTACAGATGTAGAAAACAAACTTATGGTTACCAGGGGGTAAGGGGGGGGGGAATAAATTGGAAGATTGGCATTGACATATACACACTACTATATACAAAATAGGTAACTAATAAGAACCTGCAGTATAGCACATGGAACTCTACTCAATACTCTGTAATGGCCTATATGGGGAAAGAATCTAAAAAAGAGTGGATATATGCATATGTATAACTGATTCACCTTGCTGTACACCCAAAACTAACACAACATTGTAAATCAACTCTACCCCAATTAAAAAAAAAAAAAAAAGTGTATATTTGCCTTCAAAGGGAAGCACTTTTTTTTTTAAAGATTTTTTTTGATGTGGACCATTTTTAAAGTTTTTATTGAATTTGTTACAATATTGCTTCTGTTTTATATTTTTTGGCCGCAAGGCATGTGGGATCTTAGCTCTTCAACCAGGGATCGAACCCGCACCCCGTGGACTGGAATGCGAAGTCTTAACCACTGGACCACCAGGGAAGTCCCAAAGGGAAGCACATTTTGGCTCAATATAATTTGACTCAAAGATCCAAATAATCTTTGGACGAAGGCCATCTACCAAGGGCTGTCTACCTGCAGCAGCAATGAGTTACCTCATTCTTCATGCATCTGATAAATATGTACCAAGGCCCAGTATGTGCCAGGCAGCAGGCACCTGGCCAGACGATGGAGCAGTGACAGGCTTCAGAGAGAGATACAGGCCTTGCCCTCAGGAGGCTTCCCGTCTAGTGGCCCGGAAAGGGTCCAGGCAGGCTGGGTGGGCACACGCTTAGGATGTTATGGAGGAGGTTCTCTGTGGAGAGGGTGTGGACCACTATGTCTCCTCAGAGCCAAGGCACTCTAGTCTTTATGATCCCCAAGAGGCTAAATGTAGAGGAAATTGGAGGTGTGGGGCGGGAGCGTGAGGCCGGAATGAGTTAAGAAAAAAATTTTTAAGGGTTTAAATGAACACAGAGGGGCTTTCCCGGCGGGACACACGCAGAGACGCAAGCTCCCTCACACCATCACACGCTCTATGCAGAAGGGGACTTTTATCTCACAAGCCCGAGGCTCCGCTCTCCCGCTTCCCATCTCAGCCCGACCCCACCCACCCTAAGGAGCAGACACTCACAGGCCAGACCCACCGGGGCTGCTCGGGCTGGAGCCACCTCAGTGGGGAAACCGAATCCCTCTCCCCAATCTCAGCGGACAAAGCAGCCCGGGCCCTAGGTGCTTCCCTTCCTGCCGGGACACCCAGCCAGGGAAAGCAAAGCGAGAAGCTCTAAATCAAGTGTTTTTAGCAGAACCAGGCCCCGGGGGTGGAAGGGAGAGGCCGGCGCTCTCAGCGGCTGCTCCTCCTTAACGAGCCTAAACAAGCTGGGCCCGCACCGCAGAGTCCGCAGGCGGCCAAGGTAAACCTTCGTCTGTGATGCCCAGGGCGGACAAGTCCAGCCCTCCAGGAAGAGAAACCCCAGCTTTGCTTGCTGCCCTTTTACCACTTGAGAAGCTAAATACATTTAAAAAAAGATCTGTCCTCGGTGCTGGGAAACTCCTGGTACTCAACACCAAAGAGGTCTCGCAAAACAAAACACGCATCTGGTCGCCATCACATCATTCCCAGCCCCACCTCCATCCTGGCCCAGCTTTCCGACGCATGCGCACACGCCCTCACGTGTGTGCGCAGACGCACTCAGGAGCACACAGCCTCATAGGTGTATGCGTTCACTGTTTCACCCTTCCACACACATCCCGACACATATCTTCACACATACACACACATGCCCTCCCACGTTTGTGCACACATCCACCCTCACACGAGGACACGCATGTGCACCCTCGTATACAAACTTGTGTGCACGCACATCTTCACACAAGGCACACGTCCTCACACATGCACGCAATATATTTTCACACATGCATGCATCCACAAACATCCTGTGCACACACATTCATACAAACACAGACCCTCAATCCTCACGCATGTACGCCCACTTGTGTGTGCACGCACACCCTCACACATAAGTGCACCTTCACAAACACACATGTGGGTACACATTTTCATACCGCAACATGTCCTCACATGCAGCACACAAAGGTTCACACGCATATGCGCATCCCTGGACACAAACACACATGCATCCTTACATAAACACATGCCCTCACACCTGGAGGCACACTCACGCTCACACACACCCCTTTTTTTTGCTGCTGCTTCCCTGCGAGTTGACTCTCCTCCTTGACTTGCTTACTGGGCCAGGTTTCGCTTTGAAGCTCATGGCCTGGGACCCAGTTGGTAGACAGACGGCTGGTAGCAAAGGCCCAGGGCTTGGGCCATGCACAGACCATGAAGACATTTGTCTGTCATGGAAAGAGCTAGGGCTTTGGAGTTGGGCCAGTAGGGTCCTCTCAATAGCTGAGTGACCTTGGGCAAGTTACACAGCCTCTCTGAGTCTTAGCTTCTCATCGAGAAAAGGGGGCTAATATCACCTACTTCGTGGGGTTGGGAAGGTCAGTATGATGTGGGTGAAGAGGCCATGCAGAGTAGGTGTTCAGGAGAGAGCTCATTCCATTTGGCTGCCCTGAGTCACCAGAACTCCCCAGGCCACCATTTCCCAGGCATCAGGTACATGCAGGATGGGACCAATTAAATCGTAGTACTAAAAGCGGTTCATGTTGTTGCTGGTAAAAGGGGCATTTTATGAGGTATCTGGCTGTCCCGGCTCTCCCTTTGTGAAGTCTGCCCAGTTGGAGAAAAGCAGAGGAAAGAGAAGCTGCAGAAAAGAAGATCCAAAGGATCAGAACCTGAAAGAACTCCACGGCTGCTGCCTGAAACATCTGGAAATACGCTAATGGGCATGAGGAGCAGAGCACGGCGCCAAGCCATCTCTTGGCACGTGTACTGAGAGCCGCCCAGGGAGCCGGAGCAGACACTGTGGGACTTTTCCTCTGAGTTCTGCAGCTTCTTTCTGAAGCCGGCCTGGTGTGGTGGCTGAAACACGGAAACATGGTCTGAATTCTCTTCCCACCAACCACCACCACCACCTGGCCGTGGCTTCTTACTGTCTAAGGTGAGCAGCTCAGTGACAATGACCAAGCCCATATTTCTAGGGAAAAATTATAATATTGTGGGTGCCAGGCACCATGCTGAGTTCTACACACACATCATCTCAATCCTTAAGGTGGCTCTGGAGGTGGCTACTAGCATGCCCATTTTACAGATTCGACAACTGCTCAGAGAGGGTGACAGCCTTGCCTAAGATCACAGAGCTGGCAAGGGGACAGGGTGAGGATTTGAACCCAGAGCAATCTGTCACCTAAGCCCTGTGCTCTCCTGCCAAAGAGGAACAAGTGTTCATCTAGCCGGCTCTCCCCCGCCCTTGGGAGCCAGAACCCCCTGGAACTGAACTGCCGGAAATGGATGACCTCAGCCAGCCTCCTTGTTTCACAGACGACGGGGAAAGTGAAAAAGGCCAGGGACTGGCTCAAGGTCTCGTCCTGTGTCGCATCCTCATTCCCGGACTTCACTCTCCCCGGCAGCCCCCGGAAGGAGCTGGGGAAAAACTTTCAGAGACTTCCCTGGGGAAGACAGCTGGAAGGCAGGGCGAGCCAGGGCTGTAATAATGCGGTGATGAGGTGGTGACGATATGCCTGTGTTTCCCCCTTTTGAGAAATGCTCTGGCGTCAGATAAGTCCTGGGGGGAGGTAAGAGGAATTTGGCAGGGATCTGGTTATAAGCCATCTGGAGGCAGACGTGAGTACCAGAAAAGCCTCTGCCCAGTCAGTGTGGGCTCATCCGTGAGTGCACTCACAGCCCTCCGCTCCCCAGAGGCTCCGTCGGGACAGGCGAGAGTCAGAGAGAGGTGGCTCTACCCACAATCCCACGGCGGGGCAGGAATATTCTCCCCACCTGTCTTGCAGCCTTTGTCCTGGAGGACCAAGCAAGGACCCATTAGACACTTGCCTGGTGGCCTGGAAGCATGTGTCACGTCATTGCCTCAGAAGGCGGACGTCCTAGCACAAGTCACCACTGTTAAGCAATTCCTCTGTGCTGGGACTGTGCTCAGCATCTTACCCACATTCTTGCTTCATCCTCACGACCGCGCTGTGGAGTCAGAACCAATACTGCCCCCGTTTCCACTCCAGGACACTGAGACCCAGAGAGGTTTGATAAGGTTCCAAAGGTGATAAGGATGGAGCCAGAACTCAAATCCAGGTAGCGGAGGTCCCGGCCCAGGCTCCCATCCACGACACCGAGCTGCACCTGTCACCACCTCCTGGCACCTCGAGGGACACCTGAGCAGAAACGGCCTAAATCCCGGCCATCGACCGTCCCCCCCCTGCCCCACTTTCCCCTCTGAATTGGGGGCCTCGTCAGAGGCAGACCCCAGGAGATTCCACCCGTCCCCTCGTGTTGGCCTTGCTCACCCACGGATGAGTCAGCTGGAATTTTTGGACATCCCGGGCTCACAGCCGTGGTACCAGGAGCAGTCAGGAGGCAGGAATGCACGGAATGCGGCTCCTTGGGCTCCGGCCTGTCCCCACCCTGCCCCGCCCCCACCCCCCAGGCTGAATCCACAGAGAGGCTTGGAAGGTGAATGACAAAGTGTTTGTCGAGGCTTTGGGACGACAGGTGCACGCGAAGATGAGGACAAAAACCGATTCTTTTCTCGGGGCTACCGCCACAGTTTCGCGCCCCTCCCACGCAGTCCGCGTTCCAACCCGGATGCTCAGCGCCCCGGGCTCCGGCGTAGGGCAAGAAACCACTGATTAGGAAGCGAAAAGTAAAAAATGTCCCGGGTTCTCAAGAAGACGGAATGTTCAACCTCTTTGCCCGACTCTGACTCGGCTCTGCGACTCCGCCACCCTGAAACATGACTTGGATTTTGTCGCTTACCTGCTCACATGCCTTTATGCAGGCGAAACGGGCTTTCCAGCACCTTCTCTGCGCGGGGCTCTGTCGGGCACTGCGTCTAGATGGTGGATAAGGCAGCAACAGACTTTCCTTCTCGAGCTTTCCTTCTAGAGGAGAGTTCGGATAATAAACGAGTGAGCGTGTAATTACAGAATGGGATCAGGTGAGGAAGGAAGCAAACCAGGTGCAGGATGGAAATGGGCGGGGGTTACTTTAAAATGAAATCCAACCCTCAGAGCTGCATGCTGCCTAAATTTGTCACCTGCCTCTGAGGCCTTAGCTCATGTCAGCCACCCAGAGCCCTTCTCGCCCTCCTGCCACTTTGCCCAGTGGATACTGGGTCACCTCCTCTCTCTGCCTGGCTGGTGAGCCCTTCAGGGGCAGGAAGCATGGTTATCTCACACACCAGAGACTCCTGGGGATCCCCTCTAACAAACGTGCCCTGGAACCTTTGATTTTGATGCCAGGCACTGGGGAGACACATAAAAAATACTTCTTTAGGGAATGGGCATCCCTAGACTCCAGCTGACTGTGGAAGGTCAGGAGGACCAGGGGCTCTGAGCAAAGAAACCATATTTAGGAAACGCTCCATGCCGGGAGCCAGCCTGGAGCCTCGTTGGACTCAGAATGTCCACATCACACACACGCCGGTTAGGAAAGAGGAAGGGTTGAGGGTAAAAACTGTTTGATCAGCCTCTCATCCGGAAGTTCGGGCCCACAGATGCTGCCTTGATTACCTATCGAAATGAACAAATGCCAGAAGTCACCCAAGGCCTTGCTGACGCAGGGCACTGGAGAGAGAGAAACCGCTCGGCTGATTATCTTGGCTTTATCCGCCACATCTGTTTTAGCTCAGCCTCTCTGCTTCTCATCTTTAAAGAGATGGCTACAAAGTTAGACACTCTCAGAGTTGGAAAGGGCCTGAAAGACCTCACATCTCACCTCCTAATTTCGAAGATAAGAGCTGTGTCACTTGAGAGACTGTGACTCACGCATGGCCACTCGTCTTGGAGGTGGGGCGGGCAGCTGGGACCATAGTTCTCACCTCCCAGGCCAGAGCTTTTCCCAGTTCTCCAAGCTGCCTCTCGGATCCCGCCAAGTCATTCCCACGCTTGCCTCAGTTAGGCCTCATTAGAAAGAGAAGCCGGCCATGGCCCTTTCTCATTCCCCTCCCACCTCTTGGCGAAAAAGGAAGGAGATTCCCTTCCACAACTGAGCAAGGATAGTTTTGCTTGTCATCTGATGCCCGGGACTACCCGTGCCAGGCTCCCCTCCAGGGGTGCAGCTCCCTGCCCTCACATGGTATCATGGTATCATAAAAGAATTCACCCTCCCGCCAACCTTGAGAACAAGAGGCCATTTCTCAGCTGGGAATCAATCCACCTTGAGGGCCAAGGCATCAGAGGGACTCCGCTCGGCCCTTACCAGCTGCGTGCTCCTTGGCTGAGGCCTCCCCTTGGAGGGCAGGTGCTCCCCAAAGCATCCCAACCCCATTTCCTGAGTCCTCTATCTGGCCAGTCACCTCCACCCAAGCCAAGTCCAGAATCCCTCTGGAAGGTGCTTTACATCCATTCTGGAGGGGAGGAATTGTTATTCCCATGCCCAGTCCTTTTTTTTTTTTTTTTTTTTTTTTTGGCCATGCCGTGCGGCTTGTGGAATCTTAGTTCTCCGACCAGGGGTGGAACCTGGGCCCTCGGCAGTGAAAGCGCAGAGTCCTAACCACTGGACCGGCAGGGAATTCCCCCCTTTTTTTTTTTAACAGATGTAGAAATCCAGGCTCAGAGATGTTAAGTTACCTGCCCATGGTCACCCAGCTAGTGAGGGGCAGAGTCAGAATTTGAACTCGAGTCTGACTCCAAAGCCCATCTCTTTCCACAACGCCTCTCCGTGGGCCCCGAAGGAGCTGGAGGCATCTCAAGACACCGTTGCACTCATGCTCAGAAATAGTCCCCACTGGTCTGCCTGAGTGCCTGGAATCCCCCCATTGGAGTCATCTCCTGGTGACCCCAACCGTTCTAACAGGAAAGGCCAGAGATGGGCAGGAGGAGGGTATACAAAGGTTTGATCATGGCAGGACTAACCTGAGGCCCAGGGGCGAGGGCTTGGGAGGGCTGGGGGTTGACAGGAGGAAAGGGAAATGGCCCAGGAGAGAAAGGGCTGACTAGTAGGGCCCAGAAGCTGGCAGGACAGGGCATGAGGGCAGCACCAGCGGGGATGGGGGAGCCTCCCTCCAAACCCCACAGAGCCAGCTCCAGGGCACGGACTGGTTCTGGGGTGGAAGGGCCCAGCGTGACTGGGAGGCATTAGTCAGCAGTGGAGGTTTATGAAAGGAGGGATTGTCCAGAGTCTCCTTACTCACCAGGCCAGTTGGGTTGTCCCCAGAGACCGGGAGCAGGGCCGGTATCAGAAGGGGACCGGGAACTCTGAGCTGCTCACTGCCCAGGTTGAATGGCCCTGGGCATCGGGGGCCTGCCTGGCCTCACAGCCTGTGAGTCACAGCCGTTGGCTGGCAGGCTGAGTGTCTTCATTGTCCTCTCAGCCGTGGGACAGTGGGGCCAGAGCCCTGGCAGGAGGCCCGACTCCCTCCTCTTAGGATAGAGGACACCCAGGGCTGATTCACGGGGCTCCTGTGCCACATTACCAGCCCGCTGCCCCATCCGAGGCCCCAGCAGTCATCTACCATTCCTTTGTCGGTCATTCACACGGTCATTCTTTCTGTTGCTGTCTTGGGTCAATCTTTATTTTTTCCAATTGCAAAAGTAATCTATTGAATATTATTCAGCCTTAAAAAGGAATAAAATTCTGACCAAGGCTACAACATGGGTGAACCTTGAGGGCACCATGCTGAGTGAATAAGCCAGCCACGAAAGGACAAATCCTATATGAGTCCACTTATGTGAGGTTCCCAGATAGTCAAAATCATCAGGACAGAAAGTAGAGTAGAGAGGTTGCCAGGGGCTCGGGGAGGAGGCGTGGGGAGTTTGTACTTAAAGGTGCAGAGTTTAAGTTAGGGGAGGTGGAAACTGATCTGGAGAGGGATGGTGGTGATGGTTGCAAAACAATACAGATGTACTAATACCGCTGAACTGTACTCTTAAAAATGATTAAAACAGGGACTTCCCTGGCGGTCCAGTGGTTAAGATTCCGTGCTTCCACGGTAGGGGGCGCAGGTTCGATCCCTGGTCGGAGAACTAAGATCCCGCATGCCGTGCAGCGTGGCAAAAAAAAAAAAAGATTAAAACAGTAAAGTTTATATTTTGTATATTTATCACAAAAAAAAAAAAAAAAAAATCTGTTACTCGAACAATACATAAAAGTAAAAGGTAATTGGTAAATGTCCTCACCTCACTCTCTGGAATATTTCAAGCCTACTTATGTTCCTGTACAATCATGTATGTGTGTGTAACAAAAGTCAGCCTGTGATGGGAAGGGAACACAGTCCCCAGGTGCCAGCCACGCTCCTGGTCTCTCTCTCTCTCTTTGAAGGACATGCGCATCTCACTCACTAACCCCAGGTGCCAGCTCAGGGCCAGGTGGCAAGGTCATGGCAAAGGTCATGGCATTGACAATCACGACCATCCAGAGAGAGCTTAGCCATGACCAACGTGGTGCTTAAGCCCTAACACGCACGAGCTCCTTCATCCTTCCACCAGTGTGGTGAGGCGGGGGATAGTTCATGCGCACCTCCAAGCCCATTTCATAAAGGAAGACTCAGAGGCTTTGAGAGTTGAGGGATGTGCCCAGATCACATCGCTAGAAGGAGGCAGAGCGGGAGGTACTTCCCCGCTGAACCGTTAGATTGTACTGCAGACAGAGATCGGCCACAAGCAGAACAATTGTTTATAGGATACTTGCTCACTTCCTAGTAATCCCTTAATTTCTGGCTTCCCACGGGGAGGGCTCCTGTGGTCTCACTGACTGTTTGGTCCTCCTCAAGCCCTGGAACACAGTAGGTGTCCAAGAAATATTTGCAGAGAGAATAGTTCTCATTCATGTCTCTGATTGTCTCCCACACCCTTGTGAGGTAGCAAATTAGGAAATATGATCGCTGCCGGTGTTAGTCATCTGGCCAGTGGGCGAGATGGTCACACGGCCGGGCTGGGCCACTGAGGTAGAGCCCCCGGGCTTCTGGCTCCCTTCCCAGGCCTTTCCAATTTTGTTGTTGAGACCTGGGCCCGTACTGCTACAGAACAAAGATATTAATTGGGAGCAAGACTCCTTTGAGTCATTACCAGCAGTAATAATAATAATCATTGCAGTCATACTCATTGTAATCTTTAACTCATGTAACCCATATGGATAGCACCAATGAGGCACTAATATTATCTCAGTGCTACAATTAGGCCTAGAGAGGTTGAGCAACTTCCTCAACATCACACAGCTCAGAAGCGGCAGAGCTGGGATTCAGACTCCGTCTGGCTCCAGAGCCCATATGCCACACACTGCTGATATCTGAGGACCGATGAGCATCCTCAATTGGACCCACGGCACAGCCGGGCTGAGCTTTGGTGAGAGATGGGGCTGAATTCCGCCTTCATTCATTCTGTCTGTCAGTGAGCCTTTGCCGAGCCACACCCGAGTGCTCAGCTGAATGTCTGTCCCGAGGACCTGACCCAAACAGGACGGAAGCCCTCCCCACCCTAGCAGAGCCTATGGACTGGCGGGAGAGGTCAATGTCCTTATTACACAGTTAATTGTCTCATTAGAACAAAGATGAGTACCACTGAAAGGCTATGGGCTCTGCCAGCCTCTCATGGGCACAGGCCAGGGCCAGGGCCTGGCAAAGGCTGCCCCGTGGGGCTGACATCTCTGCTGAAATTGGAAGGGTGGGTCAGGATCAGGTGAGTGGAGTGGGAGAGCTTTGCAAGCAAAGAGCACAGCCTGGGCAGCAGCTTGGCTCTAACTAGGACAGAAACCGGTGTGGCTGGAGCCGGTGAAAGGGAAGGAAAGGGATGGGGGAATGGGGGGTGCAGGGGCCCGTGCCTGAGTCCTCCTATAGCAAAGAGGGCCCCTGTAATCGGCTCACTTTCTCTATTATCCTTAGAGAGCAAGTGGGAAAAGGAACGTGAAAAATTCCCTTTCCTCCCCAGCTGGCGGGGCTGGATGGGTCCTCCCATATGCATTTACTCCACTACCCGGGGGTTCGTACAGCTGTTTGCACTGGACATAATGCTCACTGTCCTATTTGACCCTCATGACCACCTGGAGGGAGGAAAGGTGAGCAGGTGTCAGGCATCCCCCCGCACAGCAGAGGAAATCAAGGCAGGAAGAGGGGCTGCGCCTCCGGGACACGGTCTGAGGTCCAGGCCTTTCTTTCTCGGTGGCCTTTTCTCCTCTGTAAGATGCACTTAATAGCACCGGAGTCCCTGGGTTGCGGGGAGGGCAGGGTTAGGTGACAGAATCCGGGTAAAGAGCTGAGCAGGTAAAGGCTCAAGGTCAGTGTTCCGGAAGTGGTGGCGGCCATTATTTCCATCACCATCATCAGTGCTCTTCTCCCTGAGCACCTGCTCTGCTGTGTGCCGGGCACCGTGCCAGGTGCGGGGGGGTGGGGAGGTATGTGTCCCCTGCTCCTAAGGACAGTAATGCCTAATGGGGAGACAGTTAACTAGCGGCCTGGGGAAGCCAGTGAAGTGCTGAAGTAGATGGGCTCTGGGTGGGCGTGGCAGGGGAAGCCCAAAGGAGATGGATTCTGAGCTGTACTTGGACCAAAACTTGGACCTCGGGAAGGGAGAGCAGGTGCGGACTGTGGGGACACCTCAGATGGTTAGTGGTGGGTGTTCTCGGGGCTGGAGCCGACAGAGCTGAGGCTGGCGAGTTAGGGTCACACCGGAAGGGAGAGTGAGCGGGTGTGCACGGGGGATCAGGTCTAAGGACCACTGCCTGGACGATCACGGTCAACACAGCCATGACAGACACAAGTTGCATCATTCAGTGAAGTGGTCAACCAAGTGAAGCAGATGTTTCTGACAATAGCATTTGTTTGGAATTCTTTTCTAATTATTCATGTAAATTATGCATAATGTAGAAAAGAGGGGATTCAAACACACACAACGGGGGACGGCGGTGGGGGGGAATGTCCAAATCGTTTGCAGCTCACCACCCCAGGTAGCCCTGGTTATCCCATGAGGGTACCTCCTTCCAGCCTCTTCTTATTCCTCAAAGAGGCCAATGCCAACTGATGTGAGGGTGAAGCACAGGGAGGTTACGGGGCCTGGGGACAGACGTTTCTTAAAGCTGTTTAAGAAAGAAAAGATTTGGGACTTCCCTGGTGGTCCAGTGGCTTTGGGGAGAAGGTGAGATTCAGACTCGCCCTTCAAGGAGGGGCAGGATCCGGAAAGACCAGAGGAATTCCAGGCAAAGGGACAGCACTGCTAAGGCACAGGTCTGGGGAGATGGATAAAGAATGTGACTGGCACCTTCTCTCGTGCCAGCCTCTATTCTCATGCATATCACATGTTACCTCATTTGATCTTCCCAACACCCTGTGGGGCGGAGACAAGAGAAGCCTCATTTTAGGGTGAGCAAATGGAGGCACCCACACTCTGGCCGAGATGTGGCCGTGTTCCTGAGCCAGGGTTGGCTTGGTCTCGAGCCCAGGGAGCCACAAAGGACTGTGGGAGGGGGTGACCGGTCTGTCCTCGTGGGGAAGGGGGAGGAGTGTAAGGAGCCAGGGCAGTCGAGGCCAGTGAAGGAAGGGGAGCGATGGGACCTTGGGTCTGTCCGGTCCCATGCTGCGGAGGCTTTATCGGGGCGCTGCAGGTCTTGACAATCACCGCTGCCCATCTGAAGCCTGGTTTCCTGGAGCTGGGCCCGCCGCCCTGGAAGAGATAAGGCAGCCCTGGTCATGTGGCTCTAACCATCGGTGGCCAAGCAGAAGCTGCTGCAGAGCTGATGGCCGGCTCGAAGGGAAGCCCCTCCAGCATCTTCTGACCACCTCCCCAGGGACCCTCCGGACAGGGCATATCCGGACGAGGAAAACTGCTGTAAGAAGGATACTTAAAACCCCTCCTATGTGTACTTTTGGTTCACAAAGCACTTCTACTGCCATTCTCAGCATGAAACAGAAAGGTGGGGCCTGGGAGGCCACCTGGGGTCCAGGCCTCAGGCCACCACTGTTGGCTCTGCGACCCTGCCAGGGGACATCACTTCTCTGAGCCTCAGCTTCCTCATCTGTCCAGTGAAATCAGCAACACCATCTCTCCTTTTCGTGGCTCGTGGCTCCGTGTCCGGCCAGCCTGTTGCCAATCCCCTCCTGGCCCTGCTCCCTCCCCTGCAGCCTCCCCTCCCTGCTCCCTCGAGGGCACCACCTTTGCACTGTACCAGACCCTGGGCCTTTGCCAGGCAGGGAGTTGAGTCAGACCTCAGTCCACCAACATGCTGCTGGGGTGGATGGGCCCGTGCAGCCTGGGATTCTTGTCCCAACTCCCCTCCCGGCTGGGGCTGGGTGAGAAAGAGGGGAGGGAAGAAAGAGGGGAGAAAGAGGGGAGGGGAGCCCCCAAGGGAAGGCTCCAATTTTGCCAGCGAAGGCTTTTGTGCTCTGAAATGCCAGGCCAGGGCAGTCAGCTCTGCCAACGAGGAGACCGGCCTCCAACAATAATGTTTTTCCCTGGGTTTCCAGAAGGCATCAGCTGCTTTCTAATTCAAACCATCAGGAGGAGGTTAACATGTGCTGAGTCTCAAAACGCCTGAGAAAGAAAACGGCTTCCCGCTCCCTGTGCCAGACAAGAGCGGCCTGGATGGGGCAGGGCTCAGGCAAGGGGCCCCTGGATGGGAGGCTGTGAGCGCTTCCCTGGGCTCCCTTGCGTCCAGCCCAGGTCCTCAGCTGGCACCTCCCCGGGGCAAACTTGCCGCTGGTCACTCCACCCACATCCACTGGGGCCCACCGTGTGCCAGAAACTGCCAGGCTTTGGAGTGATCACTGTAGCTGTTACTGTAGTTCACACTGATCAAGCACGTGTTGTATGCCAGCACTTATGCCAAGTGCTTTCCACTCATGATCTCTAGACCACCTACTATTATTCCATTCCACAGACGAAAAGGATGAGGCTCAGCCAGGTGAAGTCCCCCAGCAGAAGTGAAGAGCTGGGCTTCCAGCCCTGGATCTGCCTGCAGGGCTCCCCTGCCAGGCCTTGCTGCCCAGCACATAAAAGATGTGTAAGACTCACCACTTCACAACTACTAGGTTGGCTAGAATTAAAAAGTCAGATAATAACAAGTGACAGCCAAGATGTGGTGAAATCTATCATCATACTCTGCTGGTGGGAATGGAAAATGGTGCAGCTACTTTGGAAAATAATCTGGCGGTTCCTCAAACAATTCAACATAGAGCTACCATAGGACCCAGCAATGCCATTCCTGGGTATCTACCCAAGAGAAATAAAAACATATGTCCACACAAAGACATGTATAGGAATATTCATAGCAGCATTATTCATAACAGCCAAAATGTGGAAACAATCCAAAGGGATAAACACAATGTGGTCCGTCCATACAATGGAATATTATTCAGCCATACAAAGGAATGAAGTACTGATACATGTTACAACATGGATGAACCTTGAAAACATTATGCTGAGTGAAAGAATCTAGTCACAAAAGTCCACATATTGTATGATTGCATTCATATGAAATATTTAGAATAGGGAAATCCACAAAGATAGAAAGGAGGTTAGTGTTTGCTCAGGGTTGGGGGTGGGAATGAGGGGGAACATGGGGGCTGGGTGATAATAGCCAAAAGTAACAGGTTTTCTTTTTGAGGTGATCAGAATGTTCTAAAATGGACTATAGTGATGATTGCCCATTGTCTGTGAATACACTAAAAACCATTTAAACGGGTGAATTGTATGGTGTGTGAATTTGATCTCAGTAAAGCTGTTTAAGAAAGAAAAGATTTTTTTTTAACACCTTTATTGGAATATAATTGCTTTACAATGGTGAGTTAGTTTCTGCTTTATAACAAAGTGGATCAGTTATACATATACATATGTCCCCATATCTCCTCCCTCTTGCGTCTCCCTCCCTCTCACCCTCCCTGTCCCACCCCTCTAGGTCACAAACCACCAAGCTGATCTCCCTGTGCTATGCGGCTGCTTCCCACTAGCTATCTATTTTATGTTTGGTAGTGTATATATGTCCATGCCACCCTCTCACTTTGTCACAGCTTACCCTTCCCCCTCCCCATATCCTCAAGTCCATTCTCTAGTAGGTCTGTGTCATTATTCCCGTCTTACCCCTAGGTTCTTCATGACCTTTTTTTTTTTTTTTTCTTAGATTCCATATATATGTGTTAGCATACGGTATTTGTTTTTCTCTTTCTGACTTACTTCACTCTGTATGACAGACGTCCCGAAAGAAAAGATTTGAGACTTCCCTGGTGGTCCAGTGGCTAAGACTTCATGCTCCCAATGCAGGGGGCCCAGGTTCGATCCCTGGTCAGGAAACTAGATCCCGCATGCATGCCACAAGTAAGAGTTGGCATGTTGGAACTAAGAAGCCCGCATGCTGCAACTAAGGGGCCCGCATGCCATAACTAAGAGTCCACATGTCGCAATTAAGAAGCCCGCATGCTGCAACTAAGGAGCCCGCATGCCACAACTAAGAAGCCCGCATGCTGCAACTAAAGATCCCACATGCTGCAACAAAGATCCCACGTGCCACAACTGAGACCCGGTGCAGCCAAAAATAAATAATAAATAAATAAATAAATAAATAAATAAATAATTTTTTTAAAAAAAGAAGAAAGAAAGAAAAGATTTAAGGTGCAGGCTTTAAAGCGCTCACAAGTGAGGGAAGGCAGAGAAGCCAACAATTCCATTCATGACACCAGAAATCACAGGCCAGCATGAGGATGAGCATGAGTCCTGGTGTGAAAGTAACAAGTTTTCCACCTGAGGCCATGTAGTCATAGTGCTATGGGAAGAGAGGAGGACCATCTCTCAGCCCAGGGAGCTGGGGAGCAGTGGGAGGCAATCCAGGGAGGCTTCCTGGAGTAGGTGACACTGGCTGTGTCTTAAAGAATGAGTTGGGCAACAAAGTGAGGAGTGGAAAAAGATGTCACAGGTGGAGGAGGCAGAAGCATACCCAGAAAATGTCCTGAGGGTGGCAGTGGGGGAGAGGCTGAGAGAGGATTCCTGCCTGGCACAGTGGGAAAGGCAGGAGACTCCCATCTGCCCCTGCTCGCTGTGTTCCCTCAAGCAAGCCCCTGCCCCTCTCTGAGCCTGGATTCCAACAAAAACCCTCCCATCTCTGAAGTTGTGAGTCTCTGAGCCAGAGATTGAAGAGGGTAAACTGATGACAGATAGAGAGGCAGAAGGAGAGGGGGTGGTCGGGTGTCAGGACCTGGAAGCAGAGGGCCCGAGACCCCGTAGGCACGCTTCCCAGCCTGATGGGTGGCTGCCCATGGGCCACATCCCCCCACCCCCGCCCCAACCTCCCCAGGAAACACGGGGGCCTGAGGAGAAATCGAAACAGAAACACAGGCGTCTCTTCCTGGGCAGATTCCAAGAAAGAAAAGAAAGTGGCTTCTAAGGAGAGGACCTGTGAGCTTTGAAGTGAGGAAGGAAACAGGCCTGGAGAGGAAGCGGAAGAGGAGGCGGGTATGAAAGAGGGGCAGGTGCCCTGGGTGTGGGCCCGCTCCCTGTGTTCAGGTGAACCCAGCTACGGGAAGCTTCAAAGGGGCAACAGAAGCGTGTGTGACGGCGGTGTTTCCCATGGGTGGTGCCAGGCAGCCTCCTGTCTTCTTACCCCAATGCGTTCCTCTCCCTCCCTTGGCTGCCGTGGCTCTGGCATTTGTGGTCCTGAATTTGAGCCAGAGGATCTGGGTTCAGTTTTTGGCCCTGCCATATTTTTTTTAATTGAGATATAGCTGATGTACAATATTATACAAGTTTCAGGTGTACAACACAAAGTGATTCATAATTTTTAAAGGTTATACTGCACTTATAGTTAGTATAAACTATTGGTTATATTCCCTGTATTGTACAATATATCCTTGTAGCTTATTTTATACAAAGTAGTTTGTACCCCTTCATTCCCTACCCCTGTCTTGCCCCTCCCCTCTTTTCTCTCTCCACTGGTAACCACTAGTTCGTTCTCTATATCTGTGAGTCAGTTTCATTTTGTTATATTCACTAGTTTGTTTTATTTTTTAGATTCCTCATATAAGTGATATCATACAGTATTTATCTTTCTCTGTCTGACTTATTTCACTTAGCATAATGCCCTCCAAGTCCATCCATGTTGCAAATGGCAAATTTTGGGGGGTTTTTTATGGCTAAGTATTCATAGTATTCCATTGTATGGGTATACTACATTTTCTTTATCCATTCATCCGTTGATGGACACTTAGGTTCCTGCCATGTCTTAATTGTGGTCTCTGCTCCCTCAGTTTGCTCCTCTGTAAAATGGGATCACCACTGCCGCTCTGCCTCTGCTATCAGCGAATAGGAAGACAGTCATATACATGAAAATACCTGGCCCAGGGACTTCCCTGGTGGTCCAGTGGTTAAGACTCTGCGTTCCCAATGCAGGGGGCCCAAGTTCAATCCCTGGTCAGGGAACTAGATCCCGCATGCCACAACGAAGATCTCGCACACAGCAATGAAGATCCCTCATGCCACAACTAAGACCTGGCGCAGCCAAATAAATAAATAAATATTTTAAAAAAATAAAAAAACCTGGCCCATAAGGTTAACCTCTTACACTGTTCTGTACAGTGTCTTCACCTTTCTAACGCATCTTCCTATCTGTTACCTCCTTTGAGCATCATGGCACCAAGCAAAAAAGCCAGGCTATCTTCCTACCCATTTGACAGGAGACAAAACTGAGGCTCCGAGAAGCTGCATGACCAAGAGCGTCAAGTGGCAGCAGGAGAACCCGGGGACACAAGGCTCCTCGGGCCCGGCCCTGCTGGCTCCCAAGTAGGGGTGCTGAGATCCTTGTGCTTTTCATACAGGCAGGGGACCACCCCACGTCCCAGGTCAAGCTTCCTGATCACATGCAGGGGCCTGGAACAGGGAAGATTCACAAGAATTTGAAGATTCACAGACATTTGAAAATTCACAAACATTTGAAGGTTCACAAACATTTGAAGTGTCACAAACATTAGAAGGCATCTGAAGCAGATGCTCAATTTAGGCTAGTTCCAGGGTCAGAACTAGGACAAATGCTTGCAGGTTATAGGAACGTGCAGAAGGGATTTCAAATCATGGTGAAAAGGAACATTGTGAATATGCTGAACTTATGGACAGAACAGGCTGCCTGGCAGTAATGATCTCCCTGTCCCTGGGGTGTGCTCAAGTGCAGACCTGACAGTCAGTTGGTGGAGGTGGCTCAGAGAGGGAGGGAAGCCTGAGGGAAGTGAGCCTAGAGAGGGGCTTCTCAACCTTGGTGTGGTTGACACTCTGAGTTGAGGCCCACCCTTAGCACCTGTATGATTTTCAGCAACATCTCTGGCCTTTATCTCTAATGCAGCACAGCCCTCCCCACCCAATCTTTGTGACAATCAAAAATGTGTCCAGACATTGCCAAGTGTCCCCTGGGGCAAAATCACACCCATTTCCCCCCTTCCTTGTTGAGAAGCATTGGCTTAGATGACCTTTTAGATCCCCTGAGAGCCCATGATTCCGTCATTCTAGACAAGGAATTACAAGAATCACTGTCATTTTTTGAGCGCCCGTGGCCTGCATGACTGTTAAGCGTCATACATGCATCATCTCACCTAATGTCGTCATCTGTCTCAGTCATTCTGTCTTCTTACACCATTCTTCCTGCTCCTCTGCCTGGCTTACTCCAATTCCTCCCAGATTCAATGTCACTCTCCCTGGAGTCCCTCCCTACCCCACCCCCCATCTCATTCACACCCCCGCTTTTTTGTTATATTCCAGCTCCCAGCGCCCCCCTAAGTAGCACAGCATCTGAGTGCCTCCACGTCTGTCTTGCCGCTGGACCGCAGGCTCCTGGAGGGTCACTGGGTCTTGCTCACCTCTGGGACCCCACATGGTAGGGACTCCACACACACACACACACACACACACACCCCGAGGGAGCGAGGCTCTGAGAATTCAGCTCAGCACATCACTAAGCCGACCCTGGTCAGTGGGGCTGCCTGTGACCTCCCTGCGCTACTCGCACACGCCTGAACCCCTCCTCGGGAAACCACCTGCTGCCCGGCCGCACCCCCCCGCTTCCCGGCTCTTCCCGAGCACAAATCTCTGACCCACATGCCAGCAGATGTCCAGACTGCTGGCTCCACGGGAAGGAGGAGGGGCGGGGGGCCGTGTGGGCAGGACCCTCCCTGCAGGAGGAGATGACCTGGATGGGGAAAGTGACCACAGTCGTGTTTACCAAACCCCTGGTCCCCGAGCAGGTCCTCTTCTTCAAAGCTGGAAGGAGATCAGTCTGGGATACACGAGGGAAGCCCAGTCAACTTCCGCCCGGGGGGTGGGCAGGGCAGAGGGTGTTCTGATTTGGCAGGAATCTAGGCACAGGATGGTAGGAAGCCCACTGCCCCTTATGGGCTCAGGCCAGACCTCAGGATCCAGCAACCAGTGCACAATCGGCCACCTCTGCTAAGGTGCTCAGGGCTCCAGAGGTTTCCTTTGTCAAGTGAGGAAGATTTGAACCTTGTTGGTGGTTTCTGACATTTTACGGGTGTTTTTATTTTGTTTTTAGCAAAAGAAACCCCCCTCCTTAAAGGAAAATCTCATGTGATAGCCCAATATGTAAAACCCCGAGCTCTGCCTTCTCAGCGTGCCTCGTTCCCCACTCCCCCAAATAGCCCTGGGTCACCTCCCCGCCCCCCAGGGCTCCTCGGGGCCCAGTTTGAAACCCACAGGGGTTTCTTTGAGGCCCTTCTAGCTCCTGTGGTCTGCAGTTCTATAACTGGCCCCACCAAATGGTGAAATGCAACCAAACATGCCAGGGACGGGGGTTGGGGGGACGTGTATGTGATGCGCACTCAGGGTCTCGCAAGGCCCAGGGGACGGCTGTGACTGGGGTTATCCTTGAACATGCTGAGATGGAAAATTCTGGTCATTTGAGTATTGTGTTTATTTCTGTGGGTCTCTGGATAAACAGGAATTCACAGTACCCAGCAAAGATAAACGTATGGAACTCATTACCCCAGAAAGGGTTACAGGCCGAGGACATGAGCACACCCAGGCAGGCCCCGCTGTGTTTGGATGACAGAGACACACAGGTCTGGTCCCAGCCTGACGGCAGCGGCCACAGCCCCAAGACAACAGCTGTAACTCTGAAATGCTGCACAAGCACTTTCTCATCCCTTTGAGGTTTGCTGTACATTCTTTTTCCTTTTTTTTTTTTTAACTGATTAAGAAACCGAGACTCAGAGAGGTACAGTCACTTGGAAGTGGCTGAAGCCAGAGTTCTCAGCTCCACTGTCAAGGGCCTCCCAGGCCATCCTCTGAGTGGCCCTGAGCAAACCCAGGCTTGGTCTCCTAACCTGGATGCTGCGGGTGTTTGATGGGAGCCTGCCTTCGCATCAGCACAAGTGGCTTGAGTGATTGCTCAGGGCTGGGGATTGAGTTAGATGCTGATGACAGAGAAATGAATAAAGACATGGCCCCTGCTACATCAGGACAAGGGGCTAAGGGTTTACTCTGCCAGGCAGCTGGTGGGTGAGCGTTTGAAGAAGGTTTCATTGAGAAGGGGATGTCTGAGCCCACTGGGAGACTGAGTAGTCAAGTGGCAGATGGAAGCAGCAGGGAATAGCATTTCCACCTGAGGGAATAGCCTATGCTAAGGTGCAGAGGCATGAGGAAGGATCTCAAAAGACTCTTCCAGCTCTAACCACCACGGGTATTGATGGGTTATTAAGGGATGATGAGGGAGGAAGTGTTAAGTGTCCCAGGATCAATATCTCAGAGAAGGAATAGGGTTTCTCCTTCTCAGGCTTCAGGGACCCTGGGGCTACCCATGGAAAACATATCTGATAATAATGAGAATCTCTGGGTCAGTTCTCACAGGAGCTAGGTGAACCTTTTAGGAATTGTGTTCGTTTCCTGTGGCTGACCGTAACAAATGACCGCAAACTGGGTGACCTAAAACAGTAGACGTTTATTCTCCCATAGTTCTGGAGGCCAGAAGTCTGCAATCAAGGTGTGGGCAGCGCCATGCTCCCTCTGAAGGCTCTGGGGGAGAATCCTTTCTTGCCTCTTCCAGGTGGCTTCTAGAAGATGGCTCTAGGCTTTCCTTAGCTTGTGGCTGCCTCACTCCAGTCTCTGTCTCTGTCTTCACCTGGCCTTCTTCCCTGTGTGTCTCAAATCTCCCTTTGCCTTTCTCGCTCTCTCTTTTTTTTTTTTCCTTCGGCCATGCCGTGCTGCTTGCAGGATCTCAGTTCCCCGACCAGGGACTGAACCCAGGCCACAGCAGTGAAAGCCCAGAATCCTAACCACTAGGTCACCAGGGAATTCCCTCTCTGCCTTTCTCTTATAAGGACACGTCATTGGATTTAGGACCTACCTGGATAATGCAGAATAATCTCATTTAGAGATCCTTGACTTATTACATCTGCAAGAAATCTTTTCCAGATGAGGTCACAGTGACATGTTCTGGGATGTGGATGTACCTTTTTGGGGGACCACTATTCAACCCACTACAGGGATCAACCATCCTATGGCCTTGTTTTGAGGTTGGGGACACTGAGTCTCAGCCAGGAAAAGGCTCTTGCCCACGGCCAGCCAGTCAGTGACAGAGCTAGCACAGGGACACTGGTATTGATGCCACCATTGTCAGCATAGCATAACAGGCATATTTCTTAGCACAGGCCAGACATTGTTCTGTGTTATACGTCTATTAACTCAGAGTGACCACAACCTACAGAAGAGGACAGAGGCACAGAGAGGTCCAGGAACTTGCCCAAAGCCACACAGCCAGTCTGTGGTCCTACACTCCCCACTGGGGACCCCATGTGTCTCCTGATACATAGGAGTTGGTCCACATTTGTGAGTGCCGGCTGTGGAATGGTCCTCTGTACAGCTCTGAGGACTCAGAGGGATAGAACAGGGGGTGGTCTAGCTGGGGAGATAGACACATATAAGATCACTTCTTAGAATATGGGGGAGGTCCTTGCGGCATCAGGCAGGAGACCGCCGAGGCGGACTCAATAACTGAGGCTGATGTAAATCCGAAGGCCTACCCTCTTGCAGATGCCCACATCACCAAGAAACTATTGGACCTCGTTCAGCAGTCATGTAACTACAAGCAGCTTCGAAAAGGAGCCAATGAGGCCACCAAAACCCTCAACAGAGGCATCTCTGAGTTCATTGTGATGGCTGCAGACGCCGAGCCCCTGGAGATCATCCTGCACCTCCCACTGCTGTGTGAGGACAAGAATGTGCCCTACGTGTTTGTGTGCTCCAAGCAGGCCCTGGGGCGAGCCTGTGGGGTCTCCAGGCCTGTCATCACCTGTTCTGTCACCATCAAAGAAGGCTCACAACTGAAGCAGCAGATCCAATCCATCCAACAGTCCATTGAAAGGCTCTTAGTCTAAACAGGTGGCCTCTGCCACACTCCCTGCTGCTGACTCCTACCCCAGGGGTTATGTATCGTTTGTCTGTTAGCATATAGTATTTCCAGCTACCTTCTATTGTTATAAAATATTGTAGTGCTCAATTTGGTTTTTGTATTTTTGTATTGTTTTTGTCTTGTTTTTAGGTTGTCATCTCCTCCCCAGCCTCTCCTGTAATCTCCACTTCCACTCTCTCTCTGCCATCTTATCCTCCCTTTTGGAAAATGCATGCCCAGAACAGGTGGAAGCAGGGTGGTTGACACCATTCAAAGGCAGGGAAGAGCCAAGGTAGAGATTTGGTTCCAGCTTTCAGGTGCCAACTTCCTACTGTGCAGGGCATGATGGAAGTAAACACTGTCCACTTTGTATCCCTTGTGCCCAGCATACAGGATCATGTTTGAATAATCAAGGGGTTTCCTTTGCTCTCTAGGGCATTATGTATCATTTGGGGAGGAAGCACGTATTCTGTGAAGTTGTTGGGTGTATGTCCCAAGAGTCAGTTTCTGATGTACCCCTGCTGTTTGCTTTTGGTAATATATTTCCCCCCCAACTCCCACCTATGCCTCTGAGGGTGGCAGGGCAGCAACATACCAAAGAGATATGCTGCAAAATTCCAGAGGCGCCTTGGTGAGTGAGACATGGGACAGTTGACCTAGGTCTTGAAGGTGTGGCAAGAGGTTCTGGAATGGAGGATTCTGGGCCAGTCATGGAGAACTGGGAGCTACAGCAGAGATGATGGAATTCAAGGGAACATCCTTGCTTTGGTGAATGGAGGTTTCTTCAGTAGACACTTGGTACCAGCTCTGAGAGCCCTGACCCCTGCCTATGTCCTGCCATGATGTGGGTCAGATGTATGCATTCTCTATCACAGCAGAAGGACGGTGCTAATGTGTCATTCTTGTGAGCATCCTAATAAAGAACACATATATTCGTAAAAAAAAAAAAAAAAAAGAATATGGGGGAGACACCAGCTTGGGGGTGCGGGGAGAATTCTCACAGGAGAAGAGGCCCAATTAGGAGGCTTCTCAGGAGGATAAAATGATACAGAGGAAAAAGAATGCGAAGGATGCGCTAGACACGGAGACTGGATGTACAGAGGCAGGGAAGCAGGAATAAGCATGGCATGTCCTGGGGACCACAAGCAGTTTGGTTTTGCTGGAGAATAAAGCAGGAAGTGATGAGGAATGAGGCTCAGGGGTGGGCAGAGCACAAGGTAAGACTTTGGACTTGCTCCTGAGGGTACTGGGGAGACACTGAGGGTTTTAAGCAGAAGCTGCATCGGCTGATTTGTGTTTTAGAAAGATTACTCGGGCCCCAACCTTGACTAGGGCCCCCGGGACCATGCCTAGTGTGGCTGGGGGCATCTCTACAAGGACCCCTCACAAGGGTGCCATGTGCCCTGCCCTGGAGTCTAGCTCCGGTCCCTGGCTTAGCAGGTGTGAGATGAAGCTGAGATTTGGGGCAGAAAGACCTGTGCCTTGTTGACTCCCCTCCGTCTCCCTTTTTGTTCAGGAAGCCCAGGTCGTGCCAGAAGTCTAGGGAAGTGGAAGACAAAAGGTCTGCAGACAGAATTCGTGTGGGGCAGGCAGGCAGCGGCCTCTGGGAAAGATGCCTAACAGGACATTAAAGGAAGTGGGCAGATCAGCATTTCCCAGACCGTGTCCACAGAATATAGTTATGAAAGATCTATGGACATGCTGCACTCGCCCCTCCCACCTGACTGTCCTAAAGGCTCTGAGAAGTCCCACAACGAAGACATCTTTTTGATTTTGTTTAACCCAGAGTTTCCCAAACTTTTTTGATGCAAAGTCCTTTCATTCTCTGAACACCAGTGAGCTTCCCCTGAGGGTGGAGAGCAGTGGATCCCCCCCATCCCCAGTGGGCCATGCTGATCCCTTGCTGGGATGCGCACCGCATCTCTGAGCCTCCATTTCCTCCTCACTGCCTCCTTTGAGTCAGTTGTCTTCTGTATTACAGTGACCACATGGCCTCCCTGTAAAACGGCTCTTGTGTTTTCACGCACCCACACCCCCGACTCTAGTAGCTGGCACAGAGCCAGGCACTGAATAATATGTGAATGAAAGCCTCAAATGAGACCTGCCTCTCCAATCGGGTTATTAGGAAATTAAATAAATGAATGCCTATGAGATGAGTTTTACATTAGTAAATTTTATAGCCCTGCTCACCTGTAAGGAACTATTTTTTTATATACACTATAATCCAAGGGTCTTATCCCCCAACTGACTTGCCATGTGTCTAAAATTCCACCATTAGTCACTCATTTGCCTTAGGGCTCCGAAGACCCCAATTAAAATGTAAATGTGTGACCTAGTGGTGTCTCCATTGGGCCACCAGCACCCCTGGCACAGCATCAAGCCATAATCATTGGTAATCTGTTCATCAGATTAATCCGGCAGAAAAAACAGTCCAGAGGAAAGAATTCAGAACTGAGAGGCTCCTCTGTGGAAGAGGGAATAAAACAATGTTGCAGGGGGTTCTAGGAGCACAGGGAGCACGGGTGGGGCTATATGCCAGGTTTGACGGCTGTCACAGTTCCTATCAACCACCGCTCCCATCCAGACAGGGCTGGGCCGGGTTCCTTACCTCCCAGGACATCCGGGTCAGGCCCTTGGAGGAGGACAAGCCAAGGCTGGGAGGAGCCTCTGGCCCACTTTGCCCAGGGCTGCTGGTTGGCCCGAGGGTCTGAGCTGTGCCCTGCAGGAAGCCCCTGTAGCACAGCCCTCCTGGTCCCCTGGCCTGGCCACTGGGATCAGGCCAGCTTGGCCAGCTGTGGGCTTGGGACAGGACACTCCTGGGAATGGGCGCAGGAAAACAGGAAGGGAGGTAGCTGCTGGCCTTGGTCAGAATTCGGGCCTTCCTCCACTACCCAACCCCCCTCCCAACCCCCACCATCCCCCCTGGTGGCAGCCCTACTGGCCAGCGGCCTCTCCTCTCCAAATCAGAAGGTGAGATGAAAGGCCCCTCTCTTAGGGGTCTTACACAAAGGGGTTTTAAAAAAATGTTGCCTCTTGGCCAGAGTTGACCCATTCCTGCCCTATGCAGCCGGGGCAGCCCCGAGGAGGTAGCAGGCGAGGCAACCGAGGCTCTGCCTCCATCACGGTCTCCACTCAAACATCACCTCCCACCACCCAGCTCTGCCACAGCATCCTCGTAATTTCCTCACCTGCTGACACCAGCTTGGGGACGTGTGGGCTTGTTCATTTTCTCTCACCTCAGCTTGAATTGAAGCCGCGTGAGAGCAGGGACACGTGTCCGGCGGCATCTGCCACATTGCATGCGTTTGATGAACATCTGTTGAACAAATGAAGGAAGTAAGAACTGGGCCCAGAGAGGGGAAAGGACTTTGCCAAGGTCAATCAAAAGTCAGCGGAGGGCCAGGTCTAGAACACAGGCCCCTGTCCCCTGAGGCCAAGGCTCTTTCTGATGTCTTGCAGGCTGCAGCCAGCAAGGTAATCAGAAGGGCCCACCATCCTCTGCACATACCTTTTCCACCCACTGCCCAGAAAGCGGGGCAGTTCCTCCTTGGGCTCCAGACACACACCCCCCACCGCCCTGAGGCAATCATTTCCCAACTTAGCCCAGGGCTCAGCAAACTTTTTCTGTAAAGGGTCAGATACTAACTATTTTAGGCTTTGCAGACCATTAAGGTCTCTGTTGGATACTGACTCTATTGTAGCACAAAAAGCAGACCGAGACAATGTGTCAATGAACAGGCGAGGCTGTGTCCCAGTAAAGCTTTATTTACAAAAGCAGACAGCGGACCAGATTTAGCAAATAAAAATACCGGACATCCAGTTAAATTTGAATGGTAGCATCCTGGATTTATCTGCAACCCTAAGCTGGTGGGTCATAGTGTGCCAACCCTGGTGGAGACTCTGTGTTGGTGTGAACCTCGGAAGTGTCAGGGAAGAGCGCCATCATGCAATGCCTGCCAGGTGGTGGCACTGGGCTGGGCAGCTTCTGTGTACTATCTCCTTTCATCTTCCCAGCAGCCCTGTGAGGTAGGACATGGGGTCCCCATTTTACATACAAGAAAATGGGGACTCAGAGAGGGAAGTAAGGAGCCCAGGTTCCCATAGCTGGTGAAGGCCAGAGCCAGGGTCCAATCCCAGGGCAGTCTGGCTGCAAGCCTGTGCTCTCCTAAACCAATCTCTATGATGCAAAAACTGAGGCTCAGAGAGGTAAAGTGGCAGGTCCAGAGCACACAGTAACGGAGACGCCTGCCCAGAACCAGAATCAGGATGTAGGCTTCCTGCCTCCCCATCCTCTGAGCTTTCCAAGGCTGCCTACCACGTCTGTGTGTGAACTTGCGTTGTTGTTGACCTCTTGGATTACTTCCTGTGTGTGTGCACATGTGTGTACATGCATGTGCTCACACACAAGGCCTGAAGCTGCGGATCCAGTCAGTTTCGGGGGGCTGCATCTTCTGGGAGCAGATTAGATGCTGAGAGATGATGGGTTGATTGATGGATTCGTTTTGACCTGGGCTTAGCCTCCACACCATAGACACTTGGGCCAATGATTCTTTGCAAGGGGGGCTGTCCTGTGGTTTATAGGATGTTTAGCAGCACCCCTGGCCTCTACCCACTGTATGCCAGTAAGGAGCACATCCACTAGTTCTATGTGACAGCCAGCAATGTCTCCAGATGTTGTCAAATGTCCCGGGGCCGGGGGAGGTGTGAGTTGGGACGAAATCACCCCAGCTGAGATCTACTGCTTTTGACTAACTCTGAGATTTGAACCTCTTCAAAGGTCTCCTGGGGGATCCTGTACTCACCCACCCTCCAGAGGCCCACGAACCTCCCCAGGCCTTTGGCAAAAACATTCTGGGCATCCTGACCGGTATGACTGGGAAACCCTAAAAAGTGGAAGAAAGACTTTGTCTTGGCCAAGCTGTGATAAAAGCTGTGAGCACAGAATAAACCTAGTCAATGCAGCCTGAGTTCTGGAGGCAGAGAATGATGCCTGGAGCCAGGGGTTCTGGCACCTGTCTGTGCCCTGAGCTTGTTCAAAGGCCCACCCACTCTGGGCCTGTCCTCATGGACCCACGCGGACTCTGGAGGGTGGTCGGGGGGTCTGTTCTCCCAACAGGTGTTTGGGGCCAACTCCTGAGGACCCCTTGGAGGGAATGAAGTGGAGGGAATGGGGGGCCCAGGGCTGCTGCTGGGAGAGAAGATTTGGACCAGGGACTTGGGGTGTGGGAATCCTGCCACGCGGGTGGCTGACTTCTTTGCATCAGGCTGGTCTGGTGGAGAAAATGACCTCACCTGCTTGGAAGAGCCCTTGGTGGTTGCTTGGATCTGGGGTTGGGGAGGGGTCCTGAGGGCCAGACGGAGGAGCTTGGGGGCTGAGAACACCTCCCCCCCGCCTGGCAGCAGCCCAGCGTGGCTGCCTGTGGTCTGGCCCTGGAGCGGGGACAGACCTCCCCCAGGGCTGGAACCCGCACAGCGGCCTCCTCCAGGGAAAGTGAGAGGGGCTGACGTTGGGGCTGACCTCACGCCCGGCTCCCCCTCCTCCAGCGCTTCCCTTGGGGGTTCACTGCTGCTGGGAAGCAGGACCTCCCGGGGGTCCTGGGGTGAGGGGCGGTAACTAGAGGATGCAGCAGGCTGGACTGAGTCAGGGGTATTGGGGTCCCCAGCCCAGGCCAGGGGTGGGAGTGGGGAAGACGAAAAGGCTCCCTTGCACCCCAGTACCTCCTCTGCTGCCTCTAGGAGGTCTGAGGTTTCCCTTAGCAGGGTCATCATGGCGGGGGGCTTTCAAAAGTTCTCAAAGTGAATCAAGAACAGATGGCCCTTGTGGGCAGGGTAGGGGGAGGCAGCTAGGACTTGGATATTCAGATGCTACCTAAGCCACCTACCCCATGTGCCGGGCATTATGGCATCTACTTCTCTCAAAGGCTGTAGGAGAGTCACATGACAGAGGGGGAAAATGAGGCCCAGAGAGTGGAAGAAGCTTGCCTGAGCTCCCCCAGCTGCAGAGGACTGAGCCAGGATTCAAACCCAGGGTGTCAGAGCCCTGTACCTGTGCTGGGTGCTGTAGGTCAGCCCTTCTCAGACTCGAATGAACAGAATGCCCTGAGAATCACACTGAAATGCAGATTCCATTTGGGCCTCTCCAAGGTAGGGCCAAGATTCTGTACTTCTTAGCTCCCAGGGCTGTGGACACGGGCGGTCTGTGCTCCACTCATTTTACATAGTGTAACATGGTTAAGTGCCTGGCATGGGCCTTCAGTACATGGAAGCTATTATTTCTATTACCTAGTACATGCTCTGTGCATAGTAGGTGCACAAAAAACAGTAGGTATCATTATCCTTGTGAAACATGATCATATAAAGGAAAAGCTTGGCAAATTCTAGAGCCCTGTGCAAAAATACAATTGGAGCTAAAATGGACTTAGGACAGTCAAACTGAAGGAGTCAAGGAAGACTTCATGGAAGAGGCGACATTTGAGCTGGGCCTTGAAGGACCACAAAGAATTTCCCATGTAACAAAGGAGGAAGGGCATTCTAGACAAAAGGCAAGAGCCAGAGCAAAGGTGTAGAACAGTGAAAAGATGGGACATTTAACAGACCACCAAGCCACATGGCCAGAGGTCAGGGGGCACTGGGGAGGCCAGCCGAGAAGGTGAAGTTGGGCAGGGCCAGCAATGTGATTGCAAAATGAAAATGCAGGGCTCCTTCAAGGGGATAGACGGATGTGTTAGTGTTCTAGGGCAGCTGTAACACATTCCCACAAACTGGGTGGCTTAAAACAGCAATTTATTCTCTCACAGATCTGGAGGCTGGAAGTCCTAAATCAAGGGGTTGGCAAGCCCGAACTCCCTCGGAAGGCTCCAGCGGAGGATTCTCCCTCCCTCTTCTAGTGGCCCCAGGCATTCCTTGGCGTGTGGCTGCATCCTTGCAATTTCTGCCTCTGCCTTCATGTGACCATCTCCTCTTCTTTCCTCTGTGGGCCTCTTATAAGGACACTTGTCCTTGCATTTAGGGCTCACTTGAAAAATCCAAGATGATCTCACCTCAAGATCCTTAATGACATCTGCAAAGATTCTTTTTTCCAAATACGGACACCATCACACAGGTTCCAGGGATTAGGACACGGACATATCTTCTTGGGGTCACCATTCAACCCACTGTAGCGGGCGATGCAGGCTACGCCCCTCTCCAAGGCGGGGAAGCAGAGCAGGCAGAGGAGGATGCCAAGACTTCTGCCCATGGGCTGCCCGCATCTGGTCTTTGCCTGTGACACACTCTTCTTCGAAGAACCGTCCTTCTGGGGAACTGGGAGGGTTCCAGCTGGCCTGCTGGGGTCGGAGAGGTGGGGCCTTGGTGAGCAGGGCCAGGAGAAAGCCTGCTGACAGGTAGAGCCCTTCCCGGCTTTGATTCATTGACCATCTGGGCAGGAGCTGGACCGAGCCTCTTGGAATTACAAAAATGCCTCACACATATTTTCCTCCCAGCCGGTGGTTTTGTTCTCAGCCAGCGGAGAAGGCCTGTCTGCTCCCTAAACCCCACTCAGCCTCCCATCCCCTCTCCCGTCTGCGGCTCCCTCTGCACGCCGCCCACCGCTCCCCCCAGAGATACCCTCTCCTCACCGCCGTCATCGAGGCTGGACTGGGCAGGCTTGACCGCGTCCTCATAATTGAAATATTTGGCCCCTGAAGTGAGGCCAGGGCAGGGCGGTGCTTCCCCCAAGTCAAAGGGACAGATTCAAGCTGGGCTCTGCTCAGGCAGGAGGGGGCACGGGAAGTGTCCTGGACGCTGAAGCCAGGGGCCCCAGGGGACCTGAGTGGCCTTGGAGTGAGGCGAGGACAGAGACTCAAGGCCCACCGACCCCCAAACCCCTGCCTGCATCACGGTGCACCCTTCCCACCCTTCTCCTCATGCACCACCCGGCATCACTCCAGCCTCACAGAATCTTCCAGGAGGGAGGAAGTCATCTGATGTCCATTTTAAAGGCATATTATACATCCATAAAAAGGTTTTTCAAAATTCTGGGGATGGGGGTGCTTCTGAGGCATATTCAGCCCCTGCTGCAACCTCAGGACTCAGAAGTCCACTCTTGGGCCGGGCCAGAGCCCCAGTCTGTAACTGTGTCATCCTGGGCTCTTGTAGAATCCCTGTCACTGGGCTGCATCGGATGCTAAGCATTAGCTTTTGCAAAGACCCCTGCAGAAACAGCCCCTAGGAATTCACTCACTGCAGTAGGGCCCATCACATCACCCACTACCCCCGTGGGTCTCAAGGGAGGAATCCTCTTCAGAACCCAGTCCCAGGACAGGCTCTGTTTTCCCTGAGGCTCTAGAAAGCCTCCTCCTTTCTGACTATGAGATTTGCATAATAGATCACATTTCCCTTTTTCCTTTAGCTGCCAGGAATCTCAGAGCCAACTCTGAAGCTCAGCCATGATAATTATGTGGCCCCTCGTGATCTGAAACATTTATTTTCTTTCTCTCTGTGGTCTTAGTTTTCTCACTCTGTCTCTGTCTTCTCTGATGTTGATGTCTCTTTATTTTATCAGTATTTTTATGACGTGCCTTCTGTTGCAAGATGCTTTGCATGCTGTTTAGGACAAAGAGGACTATAAATAAGGAAATAAATATATAGTGTTTCCATTACGATGTTAATTTTATTGCTGAAAATGTGGTTGTTTAGCATGATAATATAATTCTCCTTCTGCCTAGTCTGAACTTAGGGCAGAGGTGACCTGGGAAATTCTTTCTTCCACCGCTGACCCTTGAGCTCCTTGGGTCTAAAGCCTGGCTCATAGAGTCTTGACAAGGTAAGTGGACAGATGATGAATGTAAGGATGAGCAAATATAAGGAGCCTCTCTCAACAAGCTGAGTGATGGATGTCAGGAGAGTCCCTTAGCCTCCTGGGGCCTCAGTTTCCTCATCTGTAAAATGGACTAGTAATCTAGTCCCATCTCAGAATGGTTGGGAGGATCTCCTGATGGGTGAGAAAATGCTTTGTAAACTGTAAAGTGCAGGGTCATTACAGAGCCTGTGGGATTGTGCCTCTAGTGGGATAGCTGTTGACAATTGGCTTCTTGGTAAGGGGGAGGGGGTGTCTCTCCTGTCCTGTTGACCTCCCGAGAGCCAGGTTGGGAGAAGGCTCAGTTGGGTACCTGGGCTGCCCCTGGCTCCTCTCTGGGCTGGACTCCTCCAGCCCTGCGACTCAGGGTACCGTCGGAGGAGCAATTCACTGAAAGCTTGTCCGCCCAGCTCCCTCTCTTCCTCATCAGCCGAGCCCCCCAGCCTTGGACTCAGAGCTGTCAGCTCCTCCCTCCTGCACTCACTGCGGGGGAGGACCCCCTTTCCCCTGAAGAGACGGCTCTGGGGTCTGAGGCACTGGGTTCTCTTTTCTCCATCTCCACCTACTGATGGGCCGGCTGTGCCAATTCACACAGCGTTTCGAGTTCCCTGCTCTCCGGTGCCTTTCGGCAGCCTTGTGAAGTAGATAGGATGGCATTCATCACCGATTCCTCTTGCACTTTCACAGATAAGAGAGCTGAGTTCACTCTGGAGGGTCACAGGACTGCATGTGGCAGCACGGCGAGGACCCAGGCCTCAAGGGCACAGCCTTCCCAGCAGAGTGGCGGCCTCCTTTCCTCCCACCCACCGACTGTTTCACCTCCTACGGGAGGATCACCCAATGACCAATTAACCGCCCTGTGTTCTCTCTGGCCAGGGCAGGGCAGAGAACAAAACACCTGCCCTCTCTTGGGGTGAGAACTCCCCACAGAGGTGAGGGAAGACCCCGAGGGCCGGGCAGCCCAGCCAGCCCCCCAGGATGGCATTTAGGATCTGATATCCCTGTACTTCCCTCCTGTCTGAGCTTTGGTGTTTGCTTTGTTTTCCTCTAGTTTTCTAGCAAAGGTTTCTTTTGAAAAGCTTCAACCTTGTCTCCCACGAGAGAAGAAGTGGGGGACGCTGGGGGTGTGGCCTGGAGGGGGGATTCAGCCAGCCTGCCCCCTCCCTGCCAGGAGCTTCAGGAGAAAAAGTCTGAAACAGCTGTGGGTTTGGGGGCTCCCAGAAGCCGCCAGCCTCTCCCTCCCAGGCAGCTGCCCGCCCTGCGGCCCTTGGTGACTTACACTTGGCGTCTTGGTCGACTCAGGAGGAGAGGTGGAAGGAAGGTAGGGCGGCCTTTCTTGGGCTTTAACGTGCACTCGGATCACCTGCGATCTTATTAAAGGGCAGATTTCAATTCAGCAAGGATCTGCCCCCTCCCTACCTAAGACTTGCTGAATTGAAATCTGCCCTTTAATAAGAGGCAGTGATGCCACCTTCCTGATCACCCCCAGGTGAGGCCAGTGTTGCTGTGAGTCAAGGCCCTTCATGGCACAGAAAGCAGCGGACCTCAGCCTGAGCGCCCTGCTGACACCGGGCAGTGAGCGCTCTCTCCGCCTTGGCTCAGCACCTCCTCTGTGCCTCTTCCATCAGTGAGCGCGCACACACACACACACACACACACACACACACACTCACACACACGTGTTCACTCACTGTCCCACTCGCCTTGGAGCTTCCAGAGGCATGAACTCTATCCTACGCACCTTTGGAAACCTACACACGACCTGACACAAACATTCACGAAAGAGCACGTAGGTGGCTCTCAGAAAACTGCCCACATCCCTAAAGGAATCTCAGCTGGGGGAGCCCTGGACCCCAGCAAAGCACCGGGGAGAGACTGGCGGCTGCTTCAGAGTCCCTGCGTCTGTGACCATTCGATTCCAAACTCTCTTGTTCCCCAAGGAAGGGGTCCCAGGAGGCTGCGAAGAAGGTTGCAAGGAAAGGGTGTCCCCAGGTGTGAGGCAGGAACAGGGACAGCAGTGTCTGCAGTGGGAGAGCTGCTCAGGCCCAGAAGAGCCCAACAGAAGCCCTGGTTCTGGCCCCAGTGTCCTGCGTGATTCCGAACAGGACCTCCTGGTGGCACCCCATGATCTGGAGCCCCACCCACCTTGTCCTGCCTGTGCCAACGTTCTGCCCACCCCACCCTCACCCATGCCGGCACCCTTGCCCGGTGGTAGCACCCCCTCTTCCCACCCGCCCGCCCCTGGCCTGGCAGAGCCCCACCCAGCTGTGCGCCCAGGACAGAGACGGTCCCGGCCCCTCCAGCCCCATCTCCCCACATGAATACAATCTGGAAAGCTTGCCAAGAGTAGATTCTTTATTAATTTCTCTTTTTTCTTTTTAAAAAAGTATTCCTTCAGTATAAAAAATAAATATTTTAAATATGACATTGAATAAATAAAAATAATCTGTCAGTATGAAACATTCCCACAGGGTACATTCATCAAAGAGGAATTTGTCCCCCAAGGCCAAGTCCTTTCCAGTAGAAAGGAAGGAGGGAAACACGGAAGGATGCACGGAGCTAGCAGTGTGGATGGGAGTGACGCCCAGGTACTGGGTGTGGGCGAGGGACAGGCAGGGGGGTGGAGGGGGCTGGCAATCTGGAAGTAAGAGCATCTGTACCATCTGAAGGGAAATTAACCTCTCACTTGGTTCTGGCCTCCAGCCCCACACGCTATGTCTATTCTGGAGAGCCAGCGAGGCAGAGCTGGACTGCTTCTATTGGGGAGACATCCCCAAGGAGGGGACAAGGAGAGGGGGAGAAGGACGAGGAGGAGGAGAGACAAATAAATAGTGGTGCTTTCTCGTTTAAAAATTTTTTAAATAAATAAGGTCCCCAATACCCCTCCTTCGATAAACTGCAAAAGGACTGTCCTAACCCCTCCTCTCCTGCCGGCCTCTCCCTCCTCCTCAAGCTGGGGCCGTGACCCAGGATGCAGGTGTGGGTCAAAACCAGATAAAGGAGGAAGTGGATAGCTTCCTGCCCTGCAAAGCTTTTTTCCACACAAAGGCTCCAAAATTCAGAGATGCTGTGCAAAGTGGGTGCCCATCTGCCAGACAGGTTCTACAAAGAGCACTGAGGATGAGGGTGAGGGGCAGAGCCGGGGCTGAGCCTGGGGGAGGAGAATCGCTTGGTCCCCGAGCCTCAGAGGCTGCCCAGGTGGGCCTGGCATGGGGAGTCTGCGTCCACGGGGTGATGAGATGAAGGGAGACCAGCCGGCTCCAAGCCTTCCAAGCCACGTTCACTGAAGGAGCAGAGCGACGGGGGACAGCAGGCTGAGATCCTGGACAAGGCTGAGCGTGACCCTCAGTGTCTTAACCCTCAGTTAAGACAGTGTTGGAAAACGTAACCATCGTGGTCTCCTCCACCACCCGCCACAAAACAGTCTTGCCAACGGGACGGACAACTCCCACCTCCAGCCCCCGACCCCAGGCCTCAGGGCCTGCCTGCTGCCTTGCCCACCTGCCCTCCGATGGCCACGGGTAAAGTGCTCGGAGGAGGCAGAGGGGAGCAAAGTGAGTGCAAAGCACCAAAATCGTGCTGGCTGAACGGCTAGGCTCGCTGCCCGCTCAGGGTTTGAGAAGACGCCAGAACCCTGCTCTTAGCAGCTGCCCCAGCTCTGGGCCCTCCTCCCCTGCTCCCAGACTGGAGGGCGTTTCTCCACTAGCCTGGCCCCAGCACAAAGGAAAGGATCAGGTTCCCTGCCTGGGAGCCCAGACATGGGTGGGGGTGTGGGGGGAGGTGGGGCAGGAGGGACCACAGCTTCCTGGTCTGCATCCCAGGGCCTCCTCGTCCTCCCCTCCAGAGCAGGGGCCTCCTCCCTGGGCCGTCCAGCTTCCTGAGGTCCAGCCAGGTCCTCTCGCCCTCTGTGGGTGTTCAGGCCACCCGAGAAGGCACTTCCCCGCTGGGTGCTGGTCAGGACTGTTCCAGGGCCCCTAGACTGCTAGTCTAGAGGCAGCGTGAGGACAAGGAAACAGCAGCAGGTGGGCCACCAGGGCTGCCTTGCTCACTGCTCCAGGGGTGCCATCTCCATGGTGAATGTTGCCTCCAACAGCACAATTCCAGGGGGCGCCAGACAACACAGTGTTGAATGGGCCCCTTGGAGCCAAGCAACATGGTGGCCCTGGGAAAAGGCCCCTTGGCCGCTCCACAGACTGGCCCAGCCTGCCTTGCAGCCAGGGTCCCGATAGCCCCAGAGCCAGTTACCGTTAGGGTAGGGGTTGGAGCCGGGTCCCCCTTCCCCTCCCAGACTGACCAGTTCTATCAGCTCCTGACCCTTCTCTGAGCCTCACCCGTAAGGCTTATCCCACTTGTAACATCTTCGACTTCCAGACCAGGCCCTGCTAAGGCCTGGCCCCAGCTCCTGCAGAAGGAGCCATCATATTATTTCTGTTGGAGAGGGAGCAGGGAAAGGGGAATTAACTTTGCTATTTAAAGCACCAATAAGTTAATATAAATAGGGCATCAAAATAAATAGACAATCATGCTGGGTCAGACACACAGCACCCTTGGATCTCAGGCTTCCTGAGACCCTGACCTCAACTTCTGCTGTCCCCTTGCTCCAGGGACCAGCGATGGCCTCTGGTGCCCCTCAAGTACCTTCGTGTGACCTCACGGGGCCTCCGTGGGCCTCAGATGTGAGCTGCCACTCTGAACTCCTCCATCCACCCCTCCCTTACAGACCCTTTGCCCACAAGACTCTGGGTCCCCTCAGAACCTCCTCACCTGACTTTGCAACCCGTCCACCTCCCCACACCCCGCCTCCAGGTCCAGCCACCAGACCCCAGCCATCCGGGACAGCAGGACAGACTGCGGGCTCAAGGAAGAGCCCGTCGAGACTTTCAAGGGTCTCTCTTCCTTCCCAGGCCTGAAGGTGGCCTCTCTGCCTCCCCAGGAGCCTGAAGGCCAGCGACCTCCTTCTGGAACCTTCCACCTGGCAGTCCTAGGCCTGAGCTCTCCAATCACACCCAAGACAAGGTAGCATCTCAAACCAGAGCTCCCTTTCTAGCCTTCCACTCAACATACTTGTAGGGGCCAAGGATCCTTCAGGATCCCAGCCCCTCTGGGCTGCCTGAGTTCCAACCAGACCTTTCAAGGTCTACCAAAGGGGCAGCGAAGGCACTGATAGTCGTCATTCTGCTGGGGGCCAGGCAATGCCCCCGACCCCTGCTGTCTTGCCCCGTGGTCAGGGTCGCCAGAGGCAACTTGTGTGGTTTGCTCACGAAGACCCTGGCTGAGGGGACGAGAAGGGGCCGAAATCCAGCCCGACACCGGGTGCCTGGCTGCAGTCTCCCAGAAGAAGGGGCGCCTTCTTCTAGTTGGTGCCATATATAGGTTCTCCCTCTGGGAGTTTTGGCTCTGCTTGGCTTCATCACAGCCCACCCTGGAGGGGAGTAGACTGGCCAGGAACCCCTCGGGGTCTGCGAGCAGCCCCCACTTGGCGTTGGCACTGCTCTGGGCCCCGGCCACAGTTTGAGAGCCACCTAAGTCTAAGATCTCGGGTCACTGTGCGCTGTGAGACCCCCCATCTAGAAGGCCTGGGCCACCACAGCGATGACCTGCTTATACTTCCCCAGGAGCTGACAGCCGAGCTTCTTCTTCTGGAAGACGTCCTTGCCTGAGGTGTCCGGGCCGTAGGCCACATCCACGTGGGCCACGTGGTACTTGCTGCACAGGCGGCAGAGCACGTTGCTGAGGAGGCCCCGCATGACGTCCGCCGTGGCGTTCAGCTTGCTGTGCAGGCTGTGGGCGCTGGGATTGAGGACCTTCTGGTCCCGCGTGATGTTGCCCAGGGAGGCGCCCAGGTATGCGATGATGCGGTACAGCTCCACCAGCCGGGCCCTCTCCGTGCCATTGGCGTGGAAGGGTGGGAAGTCGGTCACATTGGGGCTGCACAGCTTGTCCAGGTTGTTGGGGAACGGCTCCCCCTGGGCCGTGTACTGAGGAGCAGAGGGGTGGAGGGGAGGTGACATGGGAGTCAGGGACGGGTGTTCCAGCCCTGCCACCAAGCCTCTGGGTCAGCTCTTGGGCTTCAGTCCCCCCACCCCAAACACAGTGGCATGAGGACCCAATCACTTGCCCTATAGGCATCTCAGGACTGTCCTGAGAGCCTGAAGTAATTGTGGGTGTGGATTCCCTTGGTAAAGCACCCAGGCCTATACCATGCAAGGAATTATCCTCCTCATCACAATCATCAGGACCACATGGGGACAGAAAGGAAAACACCGAGTCTCACCTCCAACGTGTGCACCACACACACTTGCCCTTTCACCCACTGCACTCACCCTCTTCCTGGGCAGCTCTGCACCCCTGTCACCCACAACCTGGCGTCTCTCCCAACAGCACCTCCCCGTCCACCTCACCGCCTCCTTCTCTGTCTCTCATCGGCCTCTCCCTCCACAAGGTGGAGGAATCCCAAGGCTAGAAATGCCAGGCACCCCCTTCTCCAGGCAGCTCTGCCCCTATCTAACTGGGCACCCTAGGAAAGTGGCGGAGCCTGGGCCAGGGGGTGGGGAGGAAGCTGAGGGAGTCTGGGTGTGGTGGGACCAGTCCCCCTCCCTTCCCTTCCCTGACCAGCCCCGCCAGCCCAGGTCCCTGCAGCAAAGCCCAGCCCCTCCCTCCCTCCTTCCTTGGCACCCTGGGGGGAGACTTACATAGAGAATAAAGAGGGCTTTGGCACTGCTGTTGAGCTGCGCCAGCTGGTTCTTGATCTGGTTCATGAGGTTGCTGTGACATGGGTGGCGTGTGGCACAGGTGGCGTTGACAGGGGTGATGGGAAGAGGGCTCCCCGCTCCGTGTTTCCAGTGCAGAACCAGCAGCAGGGGCACAACTCCTGGGAACAGGCAGGAGGGAGCCATGAGCAGGGAGGTGGGGGGGTGGGCAAGGGGTCTCATGGTAGAGGATGCTCCTCGTCTCCCTCGGGGACACCAGTGTCCCCTCTCAGTGTCCAGCTCTCTCTTCGCCCAGCATGGCTGTTTCTTACTTTCACGATGTCACCAAATCTGCTTCTCTGTCCCCCTCTCCCCAGAGCTCTAACCCTCTGTCTCTGCTTCTCTCCCATCTATCACTCCCTGCTCTCTCCTGACAGGAGCAAGGGGGCAGGACGTGAGCTGTTTCTACCAGTTGGAAGCTGGGTCCAGGGTGACACCATCCTGGCCTCTGGCTGGAGGGTACCACGCCCCAGCCCCAGCAGGTCTCAAGGAAAAGAGCAGCCCCTGCCTCTCCACCCCCCACCATGGTCCAGATTCCTGAGTGTTACTTCACGCTTCAGTCTCCCCAAGTGGGCTTCTTAGGCGACCATGGGGAGAGGGGGGGTTTCTGCTGACCCTCATCTCCCAAACCTGTCACATGATTTTGGCTCACTGGGCCCTTTGTCCCCTAATTCTGTGGTTATCCTTCTCCAAATGTGGCCACTCCCCTATCTAGGACCCTCAACTCCACCCCAATCCTGCAGTTCTGCCCCCCCCTCCATTCCCAAGTCATTCTTCAAAACTTCCTATCCCACTCTGTACTGCTCCTGGCCTCCATGCCCTCCCACTCCTGTCTACTGGTCCTTGCCCCAGGTTGTGGGTTAGGACAAGGAGAATCCTGGGGTCCCTCAGTCCCCCAGAGCCTTCGGGAGGGAAAAGGAATGGTGCAACCAGGAAAGAAAAAAGGGAAAATGTCGCACACAGCCAGGTGGGCGGGGGAGGAAGGAAAGTGAAAGGTGACAGGAGAGCTGAGAGCTGTCCGGGCCTGTCCAGGATCGCCCCTCCCCCCCCAGGGCGCCTGCTTCCCGCCTCCCACCCGCCCCCCCCTTGCTTTCCAGGTGACCCAAGCATCAAGGGTTGGGGTCGGTGGACCTGTGAGGCTGGAGAACCGATGAGGTTGGGGGAAAGGGTGGCGCGCAGGAGCCGATTCCCCTCCTGGGACAGTGGCAGCCTCAAGTTCACTTCTGGGTCCCCTGTGCCTCCCAGCATCCCCCGGCAGTGCTGAGGCCCCCGGATGGCTGGGGGGCCCCCACACCCCAGGCTCACCTAGCACAGACCACAGCTTTCCAGACACTAGCAGATGGAGGCGGCACCTGCTCCTGTCCCGGGCCGGAGTTTGCAAGCTGCTCAGAGGCCGGCGCCCCTCCCAGGGAGCAGCCCGGGACGCGGTTGGAAAAGAGAAAGCGGAAAGACAGAAAGAAAGAAAGAAAGAAAGAAAGAAAAAGAAAGAAAGAAAGAGGGAGGGTGAGTCCCGGAGAAAGTTGAGCGGGAAGAGCAGCAGGGAGAGCCGGCGGAGCGAGAAGGAGGAGGAGAAGGAGGAGGAGGAGGAGGAGGAAGGCTGCGGCGCACCCTCCCTTGCCCGCCAACCTGCGGGCCCCAGGGCGGGCTGGGCGCGCGGTGCCGGGACCATGTGCCTGCTCTCGCTCCCGGCCGCCACCCAGCGCCTCCGGCGGCCCGGCGGGCTGCGCGGGCGCCCCAAGTGTCCGTGTGTTTGCGGCGAGTGGGTGTCCCGCTCACGATCGCCAAGTGCCCCAAGTTGCCGCTGCGCCCGTGGCGGGGCGCGGAAGCCGGCGCGGGGCGGGTGGATTTACCTGCCGCCAAGACCTTCATTATGGGCTGGACTCCAGAGGGCCTTGGAGGAGACCTTAGATGCCTGCAGTTTTCAGAGGTTCATGCTCAAATGGGGAATTTGCCCGATTTATATACTGGAGCCTGTGTTGTAAGACAGAGAGAGAAACAGCTATATTTAGCAGGGATCCCCGTCCAGGAAGTTGTTTGAGGTGCATCATAGGAAATTATGAATGGAAGAAAGTGAGAGTGAAGGGGGGGCAGTGAGGGGGGAGAGTGGCGAGAGCAGACTTTTTCCCTCTTCTAAGAATTTGATTGATAAAATTATAATGAACTCTTCAACAAAACACCCTGCGGTTTTCCTGCGTGGCTTGCCCTGGGAGTTGTTTGAAGATGGGGAGGGGGAGGAGGGTCCCCGAGTCATCGGGGTCCCTGGGCAGTGGGTACCCCAGACAGCCCTGACTCACCTGGGCTTGGGGAGGTGGCTTGAAACTAGGCAAGCAGACGGAGGCTGCCACCTGCGGCCCCCTGGTCAGGGGGTTTGGGGGTCAGTGGGGAGGAGGCAGGCTGGGGCTTGGCTGAGAAGGAGGTTCCAGGAAGAGGGGCTGGGGCCCTGGTGTGGACTTTAGACGGTAAAAAAGCGAAACTGAACGTGGGTGCTGGAAGCCACCGCAGAGGTGGCCTCCTCCAACCTGCCCGCTGCCACCAGGCAAAGTGGGGCTCCCAAGGGGACAGGTTGTCCAGGGTCCCACAAGGTCAGGCCTCCTGACTGCCATCAGCAAGCCTGCATTGATGACCACAGGTACCTGTGGGGCTGAGGAGGGGGCTGGGAAGATGGGAAGTGAGGGGTTACTGTGACTCCCTTCTTTGGGGAGAGCCTGGGGAGGAGATTCTGGGAAGGTGTGATGTGTCTGGCGTTTACCTAAACTCTTTGCACCCTTCAGGGGAGGGTGGTCCAGCATTTCCATTTTGAAAGGACATTTGAAGCAGAGACTTAAGGAGGCTGAGCCAATCGGAGCCAGGTTTGCTCCTCAGGACGCAGAGGGATGGCTGAGGAGAACAGAAAATGTCTTGGAGGGCCCTTGGGGCTCAGCATCAGAGAATGATTATGGCCCCCAAAAGGTGCTTCTGGAGTCTCTTAGGCAGGGTCACAAATTCTGGTGTCTATCGTGGCCAGGTAGATTCATAAATGAGTAAGGAGGGGCAGGAAGGAATGGTGAGGACTAGGGCAAAATGACCACAGCAACTCCTCCCTGGCAAAAAGCATTCAAAACAAAACAAAAGAGGTGGGGGAGTGCTGGTCAGACACATCTGGGGCTATGTGGTCCCACAAGTTGCCAGGGGTGTCCCCGCTGCAGCCCTCCCACCTGACCCTGACCAGAGAACGAGGCAGAAGAGTTGGTTCTCCAAGGCCAGGGAGCCCTGCAGCCTTTCCCTGGCCCCTGATTCCCTCTGCCCACCCCCTCAGCCATCCTCCATGCCCCCAACTCCCGCTTCTTGCCACATCCTGGAGGACCTGCCCAGCGTCGTTCGTTCCTCCCTCTTCGTGCCAGGACGAGCCCTCCTGCTGCCGCCGTGCCCCCTCCCCCCCACGCACGCCCTGCCCTCTCCAGGCTGCTTCCTCCCCGCTCTCCCAGCTGGGCCTCGGCTGTGGGGCGATAAAACTGCCCATCCCAGCGGGCGCTTCCCAGCAGGGAGGAGGCTGGTAGAGCCCACACTGGCTTTCCTTCCTCCTCCCGGCCGCTCCACACCTGGTGTCTTCCTTGGGGGCCATGGAAGGCCCCACCTGGCACTTGCCCCTCTCATGCACCTGCTCTGGGGTCTGTGTATGCCCCTAGGAGGTCCAGCCACCCCAGCCTGTCTCAGGCAGCCCCACACCCCAGGACATCCCAGGTCACCTCCCTCTCATAATCCCCCAGAACCAGTCTCTCCTGCAGGAGGGCCTGAGCACTCGGGGAGCATGAACTCTGGATCAGCTTCCAGACCCACACCCCACATCTCCCGGACCCCTGTCATCTGACTCATCCTGACTCTTCTGATGTGGACCCCAAATCCATTTGACCAGGGCCCCACAGAGGCCCCATCTATGGATCCCCTGTTCCCCCGCCCAAGTATCTCACTGGGTGCCCTGATTCTCCTGGAGGCCGCCTCTTCGTCCCACTGCCCTCCTGCCACGGTTCCTCCCCTGCATCACTCCCAGTGGACTCGCCGGGTCTTGCACTGTCCTCTGGCTGCCCAGACCCTTCCTCAGCCCTATAAAACTCCCCCAAACGCCATGTAATCTCAGCCCCACCGCACAGGAAACAGGAAGTGGGGCGGAGTCTAGAAGACACTTCACCCTCGCCCTGACTGGCCCCCCTCCCCTGCCTCAGTTTCCCCTCTCACGGTACCTGACTTGGTCTGTGCTCCCCAAGTGTTCTGGGCCCCTCGGCACCCCAGGCCCAGCCTCCCTCTCCTGTCCATGTCCAGCCACCACCTGCACCGGGCCTCTCGGGGGCAGGCCGGGCAGGGTCTTGGAGCCGCGGACCCGTGAGCCGCCTGCAACGTGGCCTCGGTCCCCGGGAATCGGCTGCCCAGGCGGCGCTCCAGGCCAGCTTTGGTCTCCTGGAGTTTGTTTTCTTCCTTCCCTCTCTACGCTGCTATGTGTGTGTGTGTGTTTTCCCCAGCTTCCTCACGGAAGGCATCCTCCCTTCTTGGCTGCCTGCTCCCAGGGTCGTGACCCCAGGCCCCACCCTGGAGTGGCAGCCCCAGCCCGGCCCCTTCCAGCTGTGACTTCATCCCCAGCCTGTCCTGCTTCTGCACACTGGGCCTGCTGGGGATTTGACCGGCCTCAGGGTGAGGGGGACAGTTGGGGCCCACATAGGGCACCCTCAGCCTGGGCGGGGGGCGGCCAGGCCAGGGCTGGGGGTGCTCCTCCAGGCGGCTGTGCCATCCACCTGCTCATCTCCAGGAAGTGAGTCCAGGGCCGGCCTGGGGCCTCCCCAGGGCCCCTGAGGGCTCTTTCTCTCCCACTCACTTTGGCGCATGTGGCCATTCAGCCCCTCCTTTTCTTCTGATTCTCACTCGCCATCCACAAGTCTCTCTTAGAATGTCAGATGGGGAAGCTGAGGCTCAGAGAGGTGAAGACACTTGCCCAGGGCAGCACAGAGAGTTAATAAGAGAATGAGGCCTGGACCCCCGGCCTCTGGCTTGAAGGCTGCAGCTATGCCAGCAGCACCTCATGCGATGGGAGCAAGGGGTGGCGAGCTGTACTCAGGCCGCTTCTTCCAGGAAGCCTCCCCTTCCTCCCACAGCCCAGGTTAGCTGAGTCTGCCCAGTCCTGCCCACTCTCCTTTCAAGTGGGAACAAGTCTCATTCCTCCCTCTTTGAGGGCTTGGTTGGGGTCTGATCCTCATTTGTACTCTTGACAGCACCTGGCTCAGGGTTACATCAGAGCAGATGCTAAGTATTTTCTAAAAGCATTTTAGTTTCTAAAAGCTGTCTGTGCCAAGTCTCTCATGGCGAGAAGGCGTAAAGTCTGCTGGTTGGAAGCATGGACTTCAGCCTCAGTCAGAGCCGGGTTAGAGGTTTGGGTCTGCCAGTTATGAGCTGGGTGACTTTGAGGAAGTGACCACGTCCTGGCCTCAGTTTTCTCATCTATAAAATGGGAATAATGACACCTGTGCTGTGGGTTTGCTGTGAGGGCTCAGGCTCAGCGCAGTTCTGGGAGCCCAGCCAACCCTCTGCTCATCAGCATTGATCCTCCTCACCGCAGAGGAGTAGGGTTCTTGTCCCCATTTTACAGATGAGGAAAGTTGGGCATAATCCAGGGCTAAAGGGGGAAAGCTGGGCAGGAGAGGGGCCTGTTCATTCTCTCCTGATGGATAATGGAAACAAAACACCCTCGAGCCTCCAGCTTCCGGGGTGCCCCAGGAAGATCAGATGGGTTGCTGGGGGGGCTGGCATGGCGGTGGGCTCTCTCTCCCTATGTCCCATCCTGGCCCATGACCACCCCCACCCCAGGCTTGAGCTGCAGACAGTGGCTGACCCAGCCTCACCGCCCCCAGGAGCTGATTCACCCCCAGGGCCCATCTGAGAAGGAAGGAGACATAGTTCAGCTCAGAGGGGCTTGAATCACCAGCCGCCCCCTGCGGAGCCCCGGGGGGAATTGTGGAGGTGGGGGACAGCCCCCTGCCTGTCTGTCTGTCTCTTTCCTGGGCCCCGGGGCACTCGGGGGAGAGGGTAACGTGGCAGTGGCCATTGGCAGGGGGTGGCAGGGAGGTACCCTCTCAGCCAGGCATCCTGTGTGGGCAGCCAGGAGCAGTTACTCACCAGGTAAGCAGCTCTCTGGGCATCGGGGAATTCCCCAAGACTAGTGACCCAGAAACTGAGTGCTCTGGGCAACCCCCATTGCCCAGGCAGGCCCCCCTCCTCCCTTCCCATCCCTCTTCCCTGTCCCCAACTAAGATCTCAGTTCTCTGAAAACGCGACCAGCAGCTGCTCTCAGCCATCAGCTCAGGCCCCGCTCCTCGCCTTGACGCTCCCACCTGGGAAATGAGCACAGGGGAGTCAGATGGGCCCAGGGGAGGAAGTTGGGGGCCAGAGGGAGTGGCCCAGGACCAGAGTTGGTGAGGGGCAGCCAGAGGAGACAGGAGAAGCTCAGGAATTCCTGGCACAGCCCTGGCAGTTGGGTATCCTGTCCAAAAAGGCAAAAATACCTCATTATTCAGCACTTGAGAAAGGAGGATGTAACTACACCTGCAGGGCTGCCCACCTCCACCATCTATATGCTCTCATGTACTTTCCTGTGGCCGCTGGCTCGGCTTTGCAAGTCACCTTTGGTCCCTTTGGGGCTAGGGTGGTAGTACCCGTGAGTAAGGGTGTGTCTTAGAGCTAGGCAAACATGGGTTTGATTCCTGTCCACACCTGTGACCTGGGGCAACTGGCTTCCTCTCTCTGAGCCCACTGAGAGTGGGGATGTGGTAGCGCCGGGCTCATGGGGCTGTCATGAGGATGTTAAGTGGGAAACACACAGTGCCTGCCACGTGGCAGCCATTCTAACCAGAGGTCGGGGTGGCCACAGGAGGGGCTCAAACCCCAGCCTGAGTCAGGGGCTTGGGTTGGGCCTGGGTCCAGGGGTCCGTACTCCACCCGTGATCTGAGAGTTAGGCCAAGGAGGGCTCCTGGGTCCTCTCAGTAGACAGAGTATGGCATGGGTCCTGGGGGAACAGGCAACCTCTCAGAGCCTCTGCAGGGGAATAAGCAATACTTCCCACCTTGGGAATAAGCAACACTTCCCTTCCAGCTGTCTTTGGGGCTCTTGAGGTCCAGCTCTGGGCCTATAGTCTGCCCTTCTCACTCTCACCCCATCAAATCTCTGGCAGGGACCAGCTACACACCCTCGGGGCCAAGTGGGAGCCAGAAGCCAGTCTGGCCTCCTGCCAACTGTCCCCAGCATCACCCTGACATTTCCTGACTGGTTCTGCGTCAGGAATCACCCCCCTGGAGGTGAATCAGAGTGACTGCATATTTTTTCTTCAATTCTGATAGAAATTGCAAGGGAAGCAGCAGCCTACAGGGCTCCGATCATCAGTGGGGTCAGAGGCCTGCCTCCGAGGTCCATGCCAAGTTGCATGGGGCCTGATTTCACTGCAGGCTCTGTCCTCAACGTCTCCATCTTTAGAATGGGTGTCTCTCCTCCCTGATGGTTCATGCATCAGCCCTTAATGGATCTGGCATTTTAGCCTCTGCAAGCACTTTGACCTCCCCCAGGCTCTCTCTGAATCTTGAACTAGCTTGAGACCATCGCAGGCAGAGGTAAAGAGCGATATTTTCACACTGTAAGTCTCTGCCTCTTAGTGGATCATGGATTCAATTTAGAGGGTTGCCGCCAGCACTTTCAAAAGAAAATAGAATCGCAAAATCACCCAGCATTGCCCAGAGCGAGGGCAAGCACTGCTCGGTGAAACTTCTGTTTCCGTTGTCTGGATGTGTCAGCGTGTGCATCACCCTCTGGTTGCAAGGTGCAATGTGTTTCTAACTGCAGGTCTCAGTCAGAAACGTCTGTAAGCCACTGGTATCGATGATGAAAGCCAGGCCCTGAGGGGCTGAGGAGTGACTTGCCCGAGGTCACTCGGCAGCTGGCAGCGTGGGGTTCCTGACTTGCTCCTCAGCTGCCGTCCCTTGCAGCCCAGGAGTGGCAGGAGGTGCTGCGGGCAGGGTGGGGCCGGGCAGGTGCTCACGGTGGGGGGCGGAGGCCTGGCATCATCCGGTGCCAGGACAAAGGCCCTCCCAGGGCCTGGCTTCTCACCGTCCACTCCCTTCCGCAGCCTCAGACCCCCGGGCTCCCCACCCCGCCCCGCCCTGCCCGGGTGGGGCCCGGAATAGTCACAGGCCTTCCTCACTCTGCCACCGAGCTCTTCATCCTCACTCGGGCAGCGGGAGGGGGACGCGGGCTGCAGTCCCCGCTCCAGGGTAGCCCGCGGCCCAGAGGTCCAGCCCATTTCTGGGAGTGCCCGCCGGGCTCCCCTCGGGTCTGTCCCTCCCGGCCCGAGTGGGCATTCGCATGTGTGTGCGTGTGTGGTGAGGCCCTTTGTGTGGCTGTGTGTCTGTGTTGGGCTGTGTCTGGCCATGTGTGCGTGTGTGAGTGTGTGGCTGGGAGGGAGCCGGGGTGGACACACCTCTGGCTGACTTTGTGAGCCCCCTGTGTGATTGTGTGAGTGTGTGTGTGACCGTGTGCCTGGATCCTGTACCAGTGGATGTGAATCTGTGCGTGCCAGGGGTCTCTGGACACGTGTGGGGAGGCGTGACCCTGTGTGTGTGTGTGTGTGTGTGTGCGTGCGTGCGCGCGCGCCCCCAAGTGTGTCTCCAACAATCCTTGCTCCTCACCCTCCAGCCCCCGCCCCTGGGAACTCTGTGGCAGCCTCACGTCACGGGGGCCACCAGCAGCTGGTTTCCTCCCCACCCCGCCCCAGCGCCGCCCCCCTGCCCTGGCCACCCTGACTCTTGGCTCAGGGACTAAGCTGATGTCAGAGCTGAGCTGACAGCTTCCTTCTCCCACTGGATTTTCCAAAAGAGAGAGACCACAGCCCAGCTCCTATTAAATAATCGCGGGGTTGGTGGGGGGAGGTGGGGAGGATGTTTCACTCAGTGATTTCCTGAACTCAGAGGCAATAAACAGAACAGGAAGCAGCCCCGCGGACCCACTCAGCCTGAAACTGGCGTCCCCTCCCCCAGACAAGCTCACTGGGGCCACCCTGACCCGACCCCAGAGCTGATGTCAGGGAAGCAGCCAGGCCCTCTCCCCAGACCGTCCCTCAGTGCCAGCGCGGACTGAGGAAACCGTTCTGAGGATGGTGGGTGGGAGGTGATGTGAGCCTCAGGCCTGATGATAAGATGGAAAGAGTAGAGTAGCCCAGTCCCAATGGGCGGGGAGGATAGAGGGGATGAGGCCCAGCTGAGGTTGGACCATCCTCCTCCTGGGAAGAGAAGAAAAGATGAGCTCCCTGAAGTCAGGGAGGGACAGGACCAGGTAGGGGAGGAGCTGGGGGGAGCCGAGAGGAGAGGGCCAGGCTGCCCCCTCTGTCCTCCAGGTAACCTGGGTATGACACCCATCCCCACTACCCTGCACCCTTGAGCCACTCCAGCCCTGCTTCCCATGCTTTCTGGGGCACGTGGCTGGCCCATCGCAGACCCCAAAGGCCTTATGAGCTTCTCTCCCGCCTGCATCCCCCAAAGCAAGCAAAGCACTCACGAGAGTCCCCTATTATCTCCGGTCCTAACACCCATCCCCACGGGAGACACTTTAATCCTGGTTTTACAGACATGGAAACTGAGGCTCAGAAAGTTGAACGATTTGCCTGAGGTCACACAGGGTGTGATGGAGCCAGCTCTCCAGCCCACGACCCCACAGCCTCCCTCAAACCGGAGCCAGGAGGCCAAGTGTGGTCCAGGGCTCACTGGCAGCAGGGGGCCAGGGGGGTCCCCAGGATGAGTCAACCCTGGGATCCCCTCCTTCTGCCTGGGCCGGCCGCTCAGCTGCTTATCAGCTGCAGGACTCCATGACACAATCCCGCTCTGATCTCCTGCCCAGCCAGGCCTCCTCCACCCCTGCCCCACCCCTGGACCCCGTTTCCGCTTCCTCCCTTTCTGGGTGGGACGGCGCCCGCCCGAGGATCACAGTGGACTGTCTAGAGAGCTGGAGTCCCGCAAGCCCCTCAGTGGCTGTGGTCTCCCCAGAGTCCACTCTGGTCAGCAGGCTGGCAGCAGGAGACCCTCACATAGAGGGAGGACAGTGGCCTGTAGTTCCTGACCCTTAGGCTCCCCTCCAAGAGCCCACCTACCTCCTAAAGTGGTGTTAGCCTGGGAAACTTAAAGACCACCCTGGCCTCTGCTGCCTCCATGTCCCCACTTGCAAAGGGAAAAGGTCAGAAAGAATGAGGGGGGTGTCAGGGGGGTGGGGTTGGTGGTCTCTGCAATCAGCCAGGCCTCAAGGGCAGTCCTAGCTCTGCCACTCACAGCCTCAGACAGGTGACCTCATTGCTCAGACCCCAGTTCCAAGAGTATAAAATGGGACACTATGTTGTCAACCTGTGAGGTTAACATCACCCTCTGGGAAACCCTGCAGGCACAGAAGACATGCCTGAGTGACTGATAGTATAATTATCTTAGCTGTTAAAACGTCACAGGTGGGGCCCAGAGAGGGGAAGTGACTTTTCCAAGGCCACAGATTAGTGGCACATCCCCAACAGCATGTGGGCTGCGTGCCTCCCTCAGGCTCCCAGACAAGGAGTCAGGAATCCCAGGTTTTAGTCCTGATTAGCTGTGAGGATTCCAGAAAGAACCTTTTAGGAGTCTCGGTTTTCCCGTCTGTAAAACCAGCCTGGAGAAGGCCATCCATCTCCAAGGATCCAGAAAGGCTCTTTGAGGTGTGAACTACGGGATGGGGTGGTGGAGGATAGAGAAACCCTCCCAGGCACCCTGGAGCACTGGACGCAGCGGGGGTGAGGGCCAGGTCCAGGGCTCGCGGCCCAGCGCTCGCCAGCACTCAGCCACTGAGCTCAGCCCCAAGCCACGGGCTGCAGCGCCCCCCACTGACCAGTGGGCAGCAGGCACCGTGGCAGGGGCACCTCCAGCCCCGGGTCCACCTGACTGGGTCAGTGCCTCCCCTAGGGCTGGGCAGGGCAGGATTTGGGGATTGAGGAAGTGGGGGTAGATGCCTGGGGCTTGGAATGGAGGGTTGGTCGAGGCCATCAGCCAGGGCGGGGAAGGAGGCCAGTGGAGGGGTCCTGTAAGGGCCTCTGCCCTGCTGAGCACCTGGGGCTGGTGGCGGGGGGAGGGGGGGGGGTGCATTGAGGACTGGCCACATGGGGGTGCCAGAGACCTCATGCAGCGGGCCTGGGGTAGGGGCTGCGTGCCTCCCTCCAGCGGGAGCTCTGGGAGGAGGGGTGGGGGTGGGGGGGTGGGGTGGGTAGGAGGGAGAGGACGGGGAGGAGGGGGACTTATGTCCCTTCCCACCCCCTTCAAGCCCCAGGACCACCCAATCCCCACCCAGGACAGGTTCTGGGGACAATGTTCCTGCCCTCCTGGGAGCCACTCCCCAGTCCTGGGGAACTGCTGATGGCAAGATTGGGGTCCAGCCTCTTCTCAGGTTATTTATGCCAAGGTGCCACCCGCCCCACCCCGCCCCCCAGTGCCAAACTCTGTGAAGACTACTTATATTTCTCCTTTCTCCCTGCATGGTCCCGTGAGCTGGTGCCCCCACAGTTAAGCCCATCTTACAGAGTAAGCAAAGCACAGAGAGGTCGAGTCCTCTCTGGGTCAAGGTCAAAAGTGTAGGGGCCATGACCTTGACCAACCACACACCCCAGAGCCTCCCTTGAGGGACTTCACTTTAGCAAAGACTCCCTCTCTTCTCCCGAAAGCAGAGGCAGGCAGGGGCCACCCCGTGACCCACCGCAGCCCCTTCTGGGGGGACAGGGGCCCTCTACCTGCCAGGTCTCCATCCCAGGGAAAGCTAGGCCGCCACGAACTCAGAACCCTCCACTGCTCTGGGGAAAAGGGAACTTGAGGGCCCCTTGGGAATTCAGGAATCAAGACCCCCAGGGGTGACCCCTTCAGGATGGCAAAGCCAGGATTCCGGCCTCCCCATCCAGTACTCTCTCCTCTGCCCTCTAAACCTGCCATGATCTTTAACCCCTCAGGTGTCCACATGACACTTTCACATCTGGTCTGAACTCTACCTCCACAGGCTCAGAGAGATGTGCAGGGCACGTCTTACCATGCCCATTACGCGGATGCGGAGACTGAGGCCTGGAGAGCCGGGTGGGCCATCAGGTGCCCCCGACACATGAGGGAAAAGGTGATGTTTGCCTGTGCTGAGGATAAATTCGGGGAAGCCTACCGTGGTCTGTGCCGCACTGGATCCTCCAGCGTCTGGCGGGGTGCTTGCTGGGTCTTCAGTGGGGCACCATCGACGTTGGGCCAGGCTCCTCTGCTTCTCTCTCCTGCTGAATCTTCTCTGGAGACAGCTCCTCACCCCGCCCCCGACTTGACTTCCCGTCCAGGGCCGGGTGGCCCCGAGGCTCCCCCCACTTCCACCCCACCCCCTGGCTGAAGGGCTGGGGGCAACAGGGGCTGGGAAGCCCAGGTCCCTGGCTAGACTGCACCTGACACAGATGGGGCAGGGTCTTCAGGCTGGTTGAGGGGAGAAGCAGGGCCAGGGGTGGGGAGGGGGCGTCCTTGGGCCCGGCGGCCCCTGCCCTGTGCTGCGTGGCGAGGCCGCCGGGGCCTGACTCACGGCTGACTGGGCCGCGCCCAGCCCGCCAGGGTGATCCAGGCCGGCATAAGGCGATGACTGGGCAGCCCTCCACATGACCGGCCGGGGTCGGCCTTAGGTGTTTTGACTCAGACCTGCCACAGGCCGTGTGCACCAGGGCCATGTCCCCTTGTCCCCATCCCTGGAGGAGTCACAGGGCTGCAGCCACCCCCCCGGACACGGTGCCCCTCAGCCACCACTCCTTGCCCTGGCACCCACCTCAGAACCCGGGAGCCACCTGGCCCATCTGGTCCGCCCTCCTCCACGGGCTCTGGGGCCCCACCTGCCCAACCCCTCCCTCAGAGACCTTCGCCCCTCCCAGAGTCAGTGGAGCCCAGCCCTCGGGGACGCCCCAGGAAGCAGGGAGCAGGGTTGGCTGAGCCCAGGGCCTCCCCACTCTGACCGTGGACTGTGACCCTTTCCTCGGCGTGGAAAAGGGGTTCTGTGGGCGCTCCGGGTCCCAGGCCTGGCGTGGGTGGTGGCAGTGAGGAAGGGGGACAGGGACAAAGACAGAAGAGCTGCGAAGAAAGAAACCAACAAGGAAAAGGGAAAATGAGGGAGAGAAAATAAAGAGGACGCGGCTCGGGCACCTGTTCTGTGACAGCTTATGAGGGCAGCGCCAACAGACCCTGCGTTGCATTGTTTCCCAGAAAATCTCTGCTCTGGCCTGGGAGGTGGCCAATTAACTGAGTCTGTTGTGCAGACAGGGAAGCCGAGGCTCAGCCCGGAGGTTACACGGGCCACGGGGCTGGGGTTTGAAGTCATTTTGCTGAACTCCCAAGTACTTTCCTGTCCCTTGAGAGAGAGCGTTCAAATCACATCAGAACTGGCAGGCAGTGAAGGCGCTGAGGCCATGGAGGCCAGAGACCCAGATCTGCCATTTGCAAGCCGGGAGTTTGTTCTTTAGACAGACTATAAGTGCTGGCACTCCATCCTTGCCTTTTTTCCTGCAGTTTCCCTGCCCTCCACGCCCCCCGTCCCAGGGAACTCTCCATCCGTGTGTGTCCTGTTCAGGGTTGACTGAGGGGCTGTGACTGTCACCCTGAAAAACTTGAGAAAGAAAAGAAAACCCAGCTTATGGTCGATTCCAGCAGCAGGGTTGCCCGAGGACTCCTTATCTCCCTGACCCTGTACCAGCTCGCCCATGGCCTGTGGCTGCTTTGTCCCTTCACATGAGCCACTGGGGGGAGCATATGCTATTTGCAGCCTCACAGGGCATCACCACTTTGGGAAAAGCATGCCTTGTGGGGGATCAGCTTCACACTGTGGCACAAAAGCATTATTAGAACCCTGCCCCCCGCTACACCTCACGCCGGATGGTCATGGGAACCCTGATCTCACAGCAGTTGTTGCTGTAGTAGGTGGGGGGGGGGGGGGGGGAACGATCCAAGAGGGCTCGTTCTGACTCCAGGTGCAGACACCATAAATGACCCCTGCAAGCTGCCCTGCCTGAAGCCCCAGGGAAGCCCCGCCAGCCACTCTATGGGGAGTTCAGGAGGAGGGGCCTGGGAGGGCGGGAGGCGTGGGGAGGGGGAAATGCAGGCACTGGGAGGTCAGGATGCCTGGATGTGTTGGGGGCCAGCTGAGCACGTAGCAAATGCAGAGATGAACTGGCAAAGCTGGCCGGGCCTGAGAGCAGGGCCCTGGCTGGCTGTGCTGAGGAGTTTGGAATCGATGCCTCGGGCAGCAGGAGGGGAAGGAGTCATCGAAGGTTTGTGAGCAGAAGACATGACAGTGAGATGTGTCCAGGGAATCAGGACCTGGTTGGCGGTGGGGAGAGAAGGAGGCACGTGCCAGGGACGGGGTGTTGGAGAAATCACAGGATCAATGGTGAGAGAAGAGGTTGAGGCTGAGGGAGGTTGAGGGAGGTGCGCTGGGGTTCTGGAACTTCAGTGGGGGCAATTAGGAAGCAGAAAGGTGTGGGCTTGGGGCTGAGTTCGGCCTTGAGGCACCCACAGGGCACCCAGCAGATGTTCTGGCAGCTGCGTCTGTGGATCTGGGACCAGGCTGGAGGTTGCACCTGCAGCTGTGGTCTCATCAGAAGACAGTGTGGAATTGACAAGTCCTCACTGATAGGACCCCCAAGAACCCCACCCCAGAGTCTGGGGCTCCCTGATCTGCTTCCTGCCGGGTGGATGCAGCTCCAGTTCAAAGGCAGCCCCAGACACCTCTCCCGGGGCTTAGCCACCTCTCTAGAGGCTGGCAGGGGGCCCAGGCAGGGGTGGAGAACAACCACCCTGGGCTTCCCAGCTCTTCCTCCGCAGACCAACCTCTACCCTCTCCGTGGGCAACCACATGCAGCCCTAATGCCAACTCCCCTTCTGCTCCGGGAGCCTGAGGGTGCCTGGCTTTCGGTGTCTGCCACCTCCCACCCCGAGATTCCCAGCAGCCCAACCCGAGGAAAGTGCCCCACCCCCATGCTGGGTCAGGGCAGGAAAGAGCAAGGCCGGCCCCTGCCTTTGGCCACACCTGGGTAGCACCTGTCTAGGCCAGGCTCCCTGCCCTGCTCCTCACTGAGCTCCTGCTGGGTGCCAGGTACTGTGCTGAGAGCAGAGCAAGGCAGATGTGGTCTCCATCCTTGGAGACTCCAGGCTAGCGGGGGAGGCAGATGGCAAAGCAAACCAGGGGAGACCCCCCACATGACAGTTTTGAGAAAAATAATAACCAAGTTGTTAGACCCAGAACACAGATGGGGGTAAGAATAGCCGAGGATGCACTAACCAAAAGAACAGAGCACAGCATTGCAGACAGAGAGAAGAGCATAGGCAGAGACCTTGTGGTGGGAGGGTACCCTGGGCATACTGGGATCCCAAAAGTGGCTGGTGGGGCAGGAGCCCGAGAGCAAGAGAGAGCCCATTGGGGGGCAGTAGAGACCCTTACTAAGTACTTGGTAAACAGCCTGGAATACATTGGGCGCTCACTGGTTGGGAGTAAGAGACCTGGAGTTCTAGCCCCAGCACTGCACTAACTTGCTCCGTGACATTGAGCAAGGTGCTTCCCCTCTCTGGGCCTTTTTGATAAATCAGCAATGCCTTCACTCACTATATCCTCATCCTTGAATGCTCGGAGCCTTTGCCCTAGCTGTTCCTGCCACCTACAGGCTCCACCCCTTCTCCTGTGCGTCATTCAGTCCTCAGAGTGGACATCACCTCTTCCAGGCACCACACTGACAACCCACATCACCTGACTCTCACTCTCTATTACATCACCGCTTTGTTTTTGCCAAGCTCAATCTCACACTGCAACCTCAGATGCTCCTGTTGGTTCTTTTGCTTGTCTATTGTCTGTCTGCCCCCACACTTGGGAGCTCCGTGCCCCTGGGGACTTATGAAATTGTCAGCGGATTTACAGAGGCTGAAAGGTGACAGGAGGATGCTCCTGCCCTGGCGTCTAACGGACCTGAATTTAAAAGGTGCCCGCCCCCAGTAAATTTGCTCTGAGGACCCAAACTCTCTGAGCCTCGGTCTTCTCTTCGGCCAAGTGGGTCATATCTATTGCGGGGAGTCCCACACAGGGCTCTCTTCCACCCCATGTTAAGTCCTGTTCCCACCAGAAATGCGACTGATCCAGGTCAAGTTCATCGGCTTCTGTGAGCCCTTCCTTTGTAGCTGCTGCCTCAGCATGTCATCAGCCTATAGATGACCCTCCCGAGGCGGGGCCCTGAGCATCCGGGGAGAGCCAGGTGGAATCCCTATCCACCCTGGGGCCCTTCAGGAAGCAGTTTCAAGCACCTACCAGGTTACAGGCCACATGTGAGGCAGGATCTATTATTATCTTGTCTGTTTCACACAACACACATCAGCACACATACCCCCAGCCAGACACCCACAAGGGCCCAGAGCAACCCGTACACTCCATCCTTCCTCCCTCCCCTCTGGCTCCCAAACCCCAACACCCCTGGTCCCCAACTTCTCAAGAGAGACCCATTCAGAAACAACAAGCACCTTGTCTGTGTTTGAGATGCCCCACAGTCAGAGCCCCCAGCTGACTGGGGTGGGCGACTTCCCTTCCTGGATAGAGCAAGGACCGCCCCCGGCCCAGGCCCCAGGCGGTGGATGCTTGTGGCCTTACCACATAGGGACAAACCCCCAAGAGGCTCCCCCAAATCCTGTCCCACAAGGCAGCAGAGAGACACAGGGGCTTTAGAAACCAGGCAAGTTTTAAATATATGTTGGCACAATAATAACATTAAATACACATTATAAATAAGCCTTATAAATAGGAAACAGATAAAAACTGATTTAAAAAATCTATAAATTAGTCATGTCCCTCCAAGGAATTGGCCCAGTAGCTTCTGGGACCCCCTCCAGGAGGGCAATGGTTTCAGCATGAGAAAATACCATGATGTACCACCAGGGGGAGCAGCCAGCACCCAAGACCCAAGACCAGGCGCTTCCAGGTGCTAGCTAGGTCTCTTCCAGAGAGCTCCGTCTGCGCCCAATGGCCATCTGTACTGCGTGTCCCCATGTATGGAGAGAATTTGATATCCACCCTATGTCACAGAGTCCCAGCAACTGACAGGCAGAGAGGGCTTTACACAGTCCCCAAGCCCTTCGAATCACAAAGAGAAAACTGAGGTACAGAGAGGTAAAGTGGCCTTGCTGAGGCCACACAGCAAGTTAGGGGCCAACCTTGGACCCCCCCCCCCAAATCAGTGCTCTTTCTAGTACACTCTGCCCCATCACAGCTGCCTAAAGTGAGGTCATCCAGACATCCAGGGGTCTGGCCCGAGACGTGATGAGGCATAGGAGGCCAGCTCAGGCCCTGACCTCCCCCCCCTTGGAACCAGGCCACTAGGGAAAGGAGGAAGTATGGGGGCAACGGCCCTGCAAGTCATGAGAGGGACAGTCCGGCAGGCCTCCGGGGAGCAGAGCAGGGGGTGGCGGCCAGTCTGGCCATGAGTCATCCTGTGTCATCAGATCCCTGAATCAATGGAAAGTTGGCCCCATGTGGACCTGACCTGGCCACCCCACCAGACTGAGGAACTCAGGGCTGGGGGGCTCAACAGCCTGACCCTATGTCCCTAGCCCAGCCCAGAGGAGGTAGAGGGGCTGCCCGGCTCCCACCCCTTAAAGTGCACTTCTGAGAGGCGGGGAACAGAGGGGAGCAGGATGGCAGGCCCCGGGGCTGCGCCATCCTGCAGAGTACCTGCTGACCTTTCACCTGGCAGGGGTGCCCCTAAGGCTACCGGGGCAGGTGTCCCCTCGGCATGAGTCTCCTGTCCCTCCGGAAGGGCCACATCCTGCGGGCCCCCCCTCTGCAGGGCCCGGAGGGGGCTGTGTCTCCAGGGGCCCGGCGGGGGCTGTGTCTCCGGCTCCGGCTCCGGCTCCGGCTCTCCCCCCACTCCCGGAGGACCTGCCCCACAGAGTGCATGAAGCAGTGGTAGCCGCGCAGGAACCTGCAGCTCTTCAACTTGTGCTGGAAGGCGTCTGAGGGCGGTGTGGGCAGTGGCGTGGGCCCGGGGCCCGGCTGAGTGGGCTCAGGTGTCTCCGCCTCCAAGGAGCTGCGCAGCAGCAGGGACATGCAGTGGATGTTACTCCTGAACCCGCGGATGTTCAGTCCCACCAACTGCTGGGCTTCAGGGAGGTCCTGATACAAAGCGGTCAGTCTGTGCAGGACGAGGCCCAGCGTGGCATTGAGGGTCCGCAGGAAGCCCTGTCTACTGAGCCCCCGCAGGGCATCCTCGCTGGGGAAGGCCCCGGGACACTCCCTGCAGTGCTCCTTCAGTCCTGGCGTGTCCAGGCCTTGGATGCGGATCTGTGGGGAAAGGACAATCCAGGGATGAGAGCTGGAGCCCCCACCACACACACATACACACACACACACACACACACACACACACACACACATGAATCTGCTCTGCTCAGCCTTGAACCGCTGGACCTCATGTACCCCCCCATCCAATCCTCCCATTGTACAGATCCAGAAACTGAGGCCCAAGAGGGGAGAGGACTCCTGGATCACTGAAGGTGAGGTTAGAGGGATGCCAGGGGGCTGGAGGAGTGACCACACAGGTGGTGATTGTGGCATGAGGTGTGTCATTGGGGAGGTGATGGGAGGTGACATGAGCTCAGGAGGGTGGGACTGTTCACTGCTACATGCCAGTGCCTAGAACAAGGCCCGTGGTAGGTGTGCAATGAGCACATGGGGCAAACGGACGAATGAGGCAATGGAGTTGGGGTTCACACTCCAGGCCCACTAAGCTGGGGGAGCTGCATTGCCTCTGTGGCATCTCAGGGTTAGGCCTGGGATGTTCGCCGTGGCCCAGGAATAACACGGAGACTCGTTTTCCCCCCAGCCTCAGACTGAGTGGGGTTTGGGCCTGTCCTCTCTGGGAGTCACTGATGCCCTAACCCCACAGTTCTCTGAGACTCACATGCCCCCAGGGGCCGGTCACTCACATAGGGGTCCAGGAGCGTGCTGGTGTCCTGCATGAGGTCCGCCTGACGCCGGAGCTGCAGGAGGAGTTCATGGTACTTGCCCAAGCACTTGCTTGTGGCTGCCATGCTCAGAAACAGGAGTCCGAGGATCACACCTGGGGCAGAGAGGGGACGTGTCACCTGCCTTAGTGAGGAAGCCACAGGTGGGTGCCTTTCAGAGGGGAGGTCACTCAAGTGGGCCTCAGAGGGCACAGCCCATCATCCCCAGCTTTTTGCCATTCGGGGCGGGGCTGGGTACGGTGCATGCACGGGGGTACCTGCTGGGGCCACCACCACCTTCCCAGCGAGTCACTGCCCAGCACCCAAAACAGTGGTTGCAATTCACCAAGTAAGACTTTGAGAAGAGGTGGTGGGGCCTGGCTGGAGTCAAGCCTGCCAAACTCAGGAGCTGACCTGGGGTGGCCCAGGTGGGGCTGCTCCCCGCAAGTCCTCTGGGCTAAGGGGTGGCCATTGCTGCAGGCCCTGAACCTGCTGTAACAGACCCTACCCCCCACGCAGGTGGGCTCTGGAGGGTTTTGCAGCCCAGGAGCAGCCAGACACCTTGAGCTATGTCTGCAGAACCAGGAGAGGCTGCCTTTCTACCCAAAGTTTCCATCTGGAAAGGATGCGTGAGACCATCTCATCCATGCCCCCATTTGACTGACAGGAAAACCAAGGCTCCAAAGGAGAAGGGCTTGCTCAGGTCACCCAAGGCCAGCCCGTGCCCCCATCTCTCAGGCCTCCCTCCTCTCTCCGTAAGTGGCCACTTTTGTCAGGCCCACCAGAGATGCTGTGAGCCAGAACATTCTTGGGGGCGGGTACAGTTACCACTCCCCCGCCTCCCCCCACCCACCCACAAGGCCCTGGCAGCCACGTGGTCGGAAGGGCCTGTGGCGCAATGGCCCGGAAGGCAGTGACACCACCTTCCCTTCCTAAGAACTGTGGCCCCTTGGGGAAGATGCTGCTGGGGAGGCCAAGGGGCCAGGCGCCCAGGCACAATGACTACCAGGCACCCCTCGCTGCCCCCCAGGTACCTGCTGCTGGGCTCGGGCAGGGGGGCTGGTGTGGGCACAGCGCACGTGGGACTAGGGTGCCTGCATGGGTGTGTGTCTAGATCTGCGCGAGGCTCGAGGGAACAGCTGGCCACACACAACCGTTGTGTCCCATCCACGGCAGGGGCCCCGGGCTGCATGCGGGGGTTCCCAGATTGGTGAGATTGAGGGTTCCAGATGACGTCACGTGGCTCTGTGTGCATGTCACCCTGTGGGTGTGGCTACGTGTGCTGTGTGATTGTGTGGGCTCCAGGGCCCCCAGGCCCGGCTGACAGTGTCCATTCATCCCAGAGCCTCCAAATCGGGGCAAGAAGGAGGCTCCACAGCCCTTCCAGACATCACACCATGACGCTGCTCAGCTTCTGCGGCTTCCTCCTCTGCCCCAGCACATCTCCCACCTCCCACCTGCTTCCCTGGCTTCTCCCGCAGTGATCCCCTTCCTTCACTCCCTTGCTCCCAGAGCTGACTCTACATCACCCTCCCCCTGGAAGCGCTCTGGTAATATCCTTCTCCACCCTGTGAAGATGCTCTGTTCTCAGTGGATCCCTCTCTTTGCCTGACCCCCCGGCTCTCTCCCCTTCTCAGCATCCTTCTGCCCGGCGCCTGGCCTCCCCTATTCCTGGAGGACAGAGAGTGCCCCTGCTCCCCGCTGGCACCCATGAGCACAGCAAGCAGGTGCTGGTGGGGAGGAAGGAAGTACTTACTGAGCGGTGTCCTCCACATACGCTGTGCCCGCATGCTGGGTGACCGAGCTCTGGCCTGCGCCTGCTGGGGGTGACACCTCCAGGCTTGGAGCCCTGCGGGCTGGCAGCCACTTTATGCCCGCCGGGACGATTGGCCAACACCTCGTGAGGTGGGTGGGGAGGGGGAGGGGGAGGGCAGGCCTTCTGGGAACATGACCCCAAAAACCAAAGTTTCCACAGGCGGCCAATGGGCGCTGGGTGCGGTGGCATGCCTGCTCCTCCTCCTGTTTTCTTCGAATTCGTTCTTCGAGGTCAGCCCCACGCCCAAGGATGATGCAAACCGCAGCCTCAGCCTTCCTGGGGCGAGCAGGGAGCAAGGGGGTCCGTGCTCGTTGCAGGGGGCTGTGCCCGGGGTGGAGGGGAGAGTCCACCAGCTGGGCTCCTGGAGGACCCACAGCCCAGTCCCAGCCCAGGAGCCATCGGCCTCACAGGCCTCTGTGGTTTGGGGCTGAAGGGAGCGAGACATCTTCCTTCTTGAGTGCCCTTCCCGCCCTCCTGCCAGGGCTGTTGGGACATCTGTGAGCGGAAACCACCGGGCTCTGGGCACAGAGCCAGACCCAGGCTGGCAGCCCCGAGATTGTGGTTCTGGCCCCAGGACCTGCATCCCCCAGCGGGGCTCCCAGCCATCTCCTTTCCCCCACGAGGCACCCCTCACATAACCAGCCTTCCCCATCCCAGGCCCATTGCCCACAGCCAGGCTCTTTTTCTATAGACAGGGCCCTCTGGGGAGAACCAGGCACTTGAGGCAAGAGAAACAGGAGATTAGGGTGCAAGCCCACTGACATGCTGTGTGACCCAAGGCAAGTCGCTTAACCTCTCTGGGCCTCAGAGCCCCACCCACCCACTGTAAAATGAGGATTTGAAAAGTATTTCCCAGCCACCTCACAGGGCTGCTGCAGTCATGGACATACAAGGCAAAAGCCCTTTGAAGGCAAAAGGAAAGATGAAAGTCTGATTCTAAGTACTAGCTGTCGGGAGGTGGGGTGGGGGGCCGGAGGAGATGGGGAGTTGCTGCGGCGACAGTTGGGGACCAGGTTTCACTTTCTCTGAAAGATAGTGATCTTGAGTCAGTCCTCTGCTTCTCACAGATGAATGAAAGGGCCAGAGACAGCGCCTCCCGAGCCAACCTGCTGCTTCAGCGCAGGATAAACTGAGGCCCTGGAGAGGGCAGATGAGGGGGTGGAGGGGCTGGCCCCGGCCTGCATGCCGTGCCTGGCAGCCCCAGCACATCCAGCAGACCTGGACGAGGGTCCTTGGCCTGCACCCTGAGGAGCTCGGTGGGGAGGAGGATGTCAAAGGCTGAGGAGCCAGGGTGGGGCCCCTGGGGGCTGCCAGGGAGGCCTGAGCTGCTCAGGCCCTGTGGAGCCTGGACTAGGAAAGCCAAGGTGGCCAGAAGGAGGAGGGCCAGGCACCCTCCCACCCATCCCCACCCCGGCACCCATCATCACCACCAGGGCCGTTCCCACCAGCCCTCCCCTCTGCAGACGCGCCCACGTCGCTCATTTATGCAGTCGACAAACTTTCACTCAGCCGCGCGCTTTGCCAGGTGTTGAGGATCTAGCAGTGGGCAAAACCAGAGGCACCCCACCGCCAGGAGGCTTCTCCTCACCCCCACCCACTCCCTGGCGCCCAGCATGGTCCTCATCACACCGTTGCCACCCCTGAGGGCGGATTCTGCCACCCCTGAGGGTGGAATCCACCACCCCAGTTCCGGATTCTCCTCCCAAGAACGTCACTTCCGCTCGATTTCTCATCTCAGTGCCCACCTCCAAGAGGCGGCTTCCTGGGGCCCAGGCCAGTCCGGGATCCTGCTTCATTTCACATCCCTGATCTCATCTTGCTACAGCCCTGGGAGGGAGAGCGGCCGGGCAGGGATGCCTCAGCTCTCTTTAACGAGGAAACGGAAGCTCGGAGAAACTCAGGGCCGGGCTCCAGGCAGGAGAGCCAGGGCTGGCTGGAGAGCTTCATGCCCCTCTCAGGGGCTCCTTGCTGACCGGCCTCCACACTCGTGGGACAGCCCGGTGCTTTCACCCCTCAGTCCAGAAGCCGTAAGATCTCCTCGGTTTAAAGAGGCCTCCAAGACCTAGAGACGTTGAGGTCGCCCCTCCTTCAGTTGCCCTTTGTAGAAACCTTTAAGAGGAGGGGGGCATTCAAACTAGGGCTGTCACATCTGAAAGACCTTGCTCTGAGCATGAGGCTTTAAACTTATATATTAGTTTGCTTGGGCTGCCATAACCAAATGCCACAGACTTGGGGGCTTAAATGACAGAAAGGTATTTTCTCACAGTCCTGGAGCTAGAAGTCTGAGATCAAGGTGCTGGCGGGGTTGCTTTCATCCTAAGGCCTCTCTCCTTGGCTTGTAGACAGCCGCCTTTTCATGATCTCTTCCCATGGTCACCCCTCTGTGTATGTCTGTCCTGATCTCCTCTCCTTATAATGACACCAGTCACGCTGGAGGAGGGCCCACCCAATAGCCTCATTTGACCTCAATTACCTCTTTCAAGGCTCTGTCTCCAAAGACAGTCACATTCTGTGGTGCTGGGGGTTGTGACCTCAACACACGAACTTGAGGGACACAATTCAGCCCCTAAAAGCTTGCAAGAAGAGGGCATGGTTGGAGGGCAGCAGGGAGTGGGGACACTGGCAGGGGGAACCCGGAGCTGGGTGGGAGGGGCCGTGATGTTCAGGAGGACGGGGAGTGGCCCCAAGGTGAGGCCCCAAGGTGAGGAGGCCCTGCTCCCCATCCGAGCAAAGCGTGAGGGGAAGATGCGTCAGCGTTTCTGGTGAGGTCAGCGCCCGGTGACGTCCCTCTCGCCAGCAGGAAGGGCTTGCAACACGGCCCTGCCGGTATAAATAGGCTCCCCGACCACAGGGCCCGGGCTGTCCCCTCTTCCCAGGCCACGTCAGGCAGGTCCGCGTGATTCGGAGGGGAAGAGAGGGTTCCTCAGAACTGCTGCTTCCTTGCCTTTCCAGCCCACCCTCCGGCTGGGGAGCCCTCCATCTTTAAACGCAAGGACAGGATTTGGCATGGCCTGAGGGGCAGGTCAGCACTGGAGCAGGAGGTCACTGGGCTGGATGCAGAGGCCGGCGGGGTGGGGGGCAGAGACCAACCCAGGTTCTGGTCTCCATCTGCTTGTGGGCCCAGTGTTCCTGGCCCAGTCACACCCCCTTTCTGAGCCTCAGTTTCCCCTCTGTAGACTGAACTGCCACAACTTAGTACTAAAGAGACAGAACAACCCGGGTTTTAAATGGGCAAGTGATTTGAATAGACATTTCTCCAAACCAGACACAAATGGCCAAGAAGTACATGAAAAGATGATCAATATCATTAGGAATCCGGAAAATGCACATCAAAACTATGAGATGCCACTTCACCCCGACCAGGGCAGCTATAATCAGAGACAGACAATAGGAAGTGTTGGAGAGAACGTGGAGAAGTCGGATCCCTTGTGCACTGCTGGTGGGAATGGAAAAGGGTGCAGCCACTTTGGAAAAAATATGTCTCTTCCTCAAATGGTGAACATAGAAATGTCATACAACAAACAATTCCACTCCTGAGTATACACCCAAGAGAACTGAAATCATATAATCACACAAAAACTTGTGCACAATTGTTCACAGCAGCATTTATTCACAAAAGCCTGAATGTAGAAGCAACCCAACTGCCCATCAACAGAAAATGGATTTTAAAATGTGGTCTATCCATACAATAGAATATTATTCAACCACAAATAGGAATGAGGTACTGATGCATGCTACAATGTGGATGAACCTCAAAATCATTATGCTCAGTGACAGAAGTCAGTCACAAAAGGCCACACAGAGACTTCCCTAGCAATCCAGTGGTTAAGACTCCACGCTTCTACTGCAAGGGGTGTGGGTTTGATCCCTGGTCGGGGAACTAAGATCCCATATGCCGTACAGCGCGGCCAAAAAAAAAAAAAATTGACGAAAGGCCACATAAGATTCCGTTTATAGGCAATGTCCAGAATAGGTGAATCCATAGAGACAGAGAGTAGATTAGTGGTTGCCAGGGAGTGGGGGATCTGGGGACCAGGGGTAATAGCTTATGGGTACGGGGTTTCTTTTGGGGGGATGAAAATGTTTTTGAACTAGATGACTGCACAGTCTTGTAAATATACTGAAAACCACTGAATTATACACTTTAAAAGCATTTGATGGTATGTGAATTGTATCTCGATTTTAAAAATGCAGGAGCAAATGCTGCCTTACTGGACGGTCAGTGTAATTCAGTGAAGAATGCACGCCAGTGCCCGGCCCATAGCAAGTATCCGATGACCACTTATCCCTCCTGCCACTGGGGCAGATGAAGGTGCGCATTTGCTTGTGTCACAGGGTGACTTTGAGGGCGGTTGGGAAACACGCGTTACATAAACACTGGGTGAGCAAGGATCTTCCAGGGCCCCCATGAGGTCAGTGAGGTCACCGTCAGCTGGGGGGTCATTTGACTCGAGACCTGCCACAGTTCTTCTGGGACCTGGTGTGTCCATGGGGATGGGACTCCATGCCCTCCCCTGCACCCAGTGGCTCCGCCCAGTTGGGTAACTGACTGATCCCCCTTCCAGGGGCCTGAACACCTATTCAGGGAAAGGCAGAGGTGAGGGACAACTGGCTACTGTGCAGGAGCCTCACGCCAGCTATCGGCCCCCAGACCAGGCCCTGCCACAGCGAACCCCTAGGCCGAGAGGAAGGCGGGTTGGGGCTGATTCGTCTACTCTGAGGTGGGATAACCAGAAGCTGAGGGTGCAGACGGTCCCCACCCCCAGGCCACCCTCTCTGAGCCCAGGGTCCCCTCTGTGAGATTCGGAGACAGGCGAGATGACCACAGAGAACCCACAACCCTATAAAAGCCCCAGGGGTCCCATGGCAGCTCTAAACACTGAGATGGCTCTGTAAAGAAAAGCAAACCTAATCATTAAACTGGATCAGGAAGTCCAGTGGAGTTCTGACTTTTCTCATGATGACAACATACAACGCCTATATTGAAACATCACATTCTTTTTGTTTTTAAATAAATTTATTTTTGGCTGTGTTGGGTCTTTGTTGCTGTGCACGGACTTTCTCTAGTTGCAGCAAGAGGGGGCTACTCTTCATTGCAGTGCACAGGCTTCTCGTTGCGGTGCACAGGCTTCTCATTGCGGTGGCTTCTCTTGTTGCGGAGCACAGGATCTAGGCGTGAGGGCTTCAGTAGTTGTGGCACATAGGCTCAGTAGTTGTGGCTCGCCGGCTCTAGATCTCAGGCTCAGTAGTTGTGGCGCACAGGCTTAGTTGCTCCGCGGCATGTGGGATCTTCCCCGGGCCAGGGATCGAACCCATGTCCCCTGCATTGGCAGGCAGATTCTTAACCACTGCGCCACCATGGAAGTCCCGAAACATCACATTCTTGCCAAAAATGTTTTGATGCCCCAGGCACATGTTGTCTGCCCAGTGGTGACATTCGGGCCCATTTCTGCAGCTCTTCTGGGTGCCGGGCCCAGTTCCAGGCCTTTCACATGGGCCAGATCCCTGAATCCTCAAAACCTCCTAATGAGGGAGAAATCATGGTCTCCGCCCAGTACGTGGGGAAACAGGCCTGAGAGGTGGGGAACTTGGCGGAAGGTCACACAGCTGGGAGGGAGCAAAGGCTCAACAGAAACAAAAACCAGCGGCTCCCAGAGCCGGGAGAGGGGAGGTTGGCTCTCATGGGGGCGGCTGCCTGGGGAGGACTTGGCGGCGGAGGTCGGAGGTCGGTATTTCTGCAGGTCTGCAAAGACAACGTTGGTTTCATTGGCGGAAAGGCAGAAAAGAAATGCTACAAATTCCACGTTGAGAGAACTGCATGAGCTGATGGGCAAATAGGACCTCACTGGACCAGTTTAGAGAACGGCGCGTGTGGCTGGAAGTCGAACAGGGAGGGAGGAAGGCAAGGAGGGAGGAGAAAACCAAGCCACCACAAAACAACTTTGCTGCCATTGCAGCCCCTCCGGAGGGGCTTGTACAACACAGCTTGGTCCCATCCTCTTGCTCAAAACACTCCCTGGTTTCCTGTTGCCATTCGGATAAGGCCAAAGTCATCACCTCAGCCCCCCAGGCCCTGCCCACCTCCCCAGCCTCACCCAACAGCTCTCTAGCCCGCCACTTTCTCTGACCTTCCTCAGCCCCACGGAGGAGCTGAGCTCTCACCCCAGGGCCTTTGCACATGCTGTACCCACTGCCTGAACACTCCACCTACTGAACTGCCATCAGACAACAAGGTTCAGTCCAAGCTTCACCTCTTCCAGTGACCTTCCTTCACCCCAGTCTGGTTCCTCTCCCTGACTCCACCCCAGAGTACCACGTACCCCTCTCTGTAGCATTTTTCAGAATTGTAAACTCTTACAACTGTGGAGTTGTCTCCCCAGCCAGACTGTAAATTCCAAGAGGGTGTGCACTCTGGTGGTGGCTCCCCATCGCCTGTCTCCAGAGCACAGCACAGGCCCCAGAACGTAGTAGGTGCTCAATAAATCGTTAGTGAATGGATGGATGCATGGCCGTACAGATGTGGCCATCTGCAGAAGCCCCAGGCTGCAGGGCCCCGGCGCAGCCCCATCCCACATCCAGTACACCTGTAGCCGGGCCTCTACAAGTGCAGCCCCACCTCGCTGCGGGGTGGGAACAGGCCCTCTTGGAGCCTTTCCCATGCCCTCTCCCCAAGGACATCAGAATCACATCACTCACAATACACCAAAGCATGTGATCTCTTTTTTCAGGAAGCCTCGATTTTAAAGACACTAGCTTTTTCTTTTATGATGATTTTTCTAAAGCGAATTCAAAACCTATTCTTTAGCCATGGCAGATTTCAACACTTTCCTGGAGAAACAAACTGAAAAAGAAAAAGCTAAGGCATTTCTCCTGCTTCCTTTAAAGAATACATTTCAGAACAAATTCTACATAAGCGGCACCTGACAGCCTCGTAGAAAGGGGCCGGTCTTCACTGGAGGAGACAATCCTACAGTCCCTCATTCAACCTGTATTTAATAAGTAACACTGTGTGTGGGGCACCAGGCCAGGTGCGGGGGATAAATCAGCAAGAAAGACAAGGCTAACTTACAGGAGAGTGAAGTTACCATGAAGGATGAATAAACACACAGGCCAATATCCAGCACGTGGAGGGGCTTGGAAGACCCATTTGCCAGGCTGCCCCTTTCTTGCCCCAGGAGGGGTCTGACCCAGCCTGGTCTTCGTGGTACCCCAGGGTTTAGCAATGCATCTGCATCCTGAGCAGAATCAGAATCCTTCCCAGGAATAACGGCAGACCCAGGAGACACGCCTCCCTCGCGTGGCTGGGGTTTCTGCGCTGGGACGTCACGAGGCGGGGGTGGGGTCCTGCTGAGTGGGCAAGAGGGTGGCTGGTGCAGCCAGGAAGGCCAAGGGACTTCCCTGAGCCCCTGGTCCCTGCACGAAGCCAGGGCCAACCACGCGGCAGGTCCCAACTACACAGGACGTGATGAGAGTCCCGTTTCTGCTAGTTGAGCTGGTTTCCCGGCACTTGCCATGGGGATTCCTTAGTCCTCACAAGCATGAGGATGGGGGCAGTAGGGGTGGAGGGCACGGAGGGAGGAAGTAGGATGGGCTGAGCCTGCTCTGGGTGCCAGCTGCAGCCAAAGCTCAGAAGCTTTGCTCAACAGAGAATGCAGCTGGAAGAAATGGGGGAACAGGCCAGGGTCCCCATGGGGCTGTCTACAAATTGGGACACAGAGGCAGGACTCACTTGAAGGGATGCCGATTACTGGTCTGGAGGAAATGACCTGGGACAGGTGCTGGGAGGACTTGCTTTCTTCTTCCTCTTGTTCTTGGGGACACGCTAAGGAAACTCTGAGCATTTATCTTGATATGAAAAAAAGAAACCTCCTGCAGCTCCAAGGGGAGAAAAGGCCATCAAATCTTGCTCTGTCCAAGGGCCAGCTGGTGGCCATTCAATGGGTGACGGGGTGTGACCAGCTCGCGCCAGGTCACCCTGTCCACAGACAAGTGTGTAAGGAAGAGAAGGGGGACAGTGTGGCATTAAACACAACTGCCGGGTATCCCCACAGTCAAGAAGGCAGAGTTTAACAGGCAAAAGGTGGGAACAACCCAAATGTCCATCAACGGATAACGGATAAAAAAAGTGGTTATGTCCATACAATGGGATATTATTCGGCCATAAAAAGAATGAAGTACTGACACACGCTCCCACCTGGATGCACCTCAAAAACATCATGCTGAGAGAAAAGGCTAGACACCAAAAGTCACATATTAGATGATTCCATTTACAGGAAATGTCCAGAATACTGAAATCCATAAAGACAGATTGATGACTGCCGGGGGTTGGGGGAGGGGAGTGGGAAGTGACAGCTAAGGGGTATAAGGTTTCCTCCTGGGGTGATGAAAATGTGTTGGGAACTAGAAAGAGGTGATGGTTGCACAACACTGTGAATGTACTAAATGCCACTGAGGTAGCTATTCACTTTTTTTTTTTTTGCCGTGCTGCGCAATCATGCCCCAACCAGGGATCGAACCCTGTGCTCCCTGCAGTGGGAGCGCAGAGTCTTAACCACTGGACCACCAGGGAAGTCCCACTATTCACTTTTAAATGGTCAACTTTATATTATGTGAATTTCACTTCAATTAAATAAAAATTTAAGGCAGAATTAAGAACACAACTCCAGGAAAACCAAGAGGCTGGGAAGCAGGAAGTCGACTCCAAAGGGGCTGGAGAGAGTCAGAGGGTCTCCCACAGCCCCTCCTGTGTTATTGCCCGGTGAGCACCTGTGCATGCCTTTTTTTTTTTTTTTAATAAATGTATTTATTTATTTATTTATTTTTGGCTGCGTTGGGTCTTCATTGCTGCGCGCGGGCTTTTCTCTAGTTGCAGCAAGCGGGGGCTATTCTTCGTTGCGGTGCGCGGGCTTCTCGTTGCAGTGGCTTCTCTTGTTGCAGAGCACGGGCTCTAGGCACACGGGCTTCAGCAGTTGTGGCACGTGGGCTCAGTAGTTGTGGCACGTGGGCTCAGTAGTTATGGCTCACGGGCTCTAGAGCACAGGCTCAGGAGTTGTGGCTCACGGGCTTAGTTGCTCCACAGCATGTGGGATCTTCCCGGACCAGGGCTCGAACGCGTGTCCCCTGCACTGGCAGGCGGATTCTTAACCACTGCGCCACCAGGGAAGTCCCTGTGCATGGGCTCTTGTTTGTCAACTTAGAAAAGGCACACCTAAATTTAAAAGGCCAGGGTATGCCAGCTCAGGACAGGGCCTGGAAGCTGCCTGGAGCGGAGGCTCCTGGTTTGAGGAGAGAGCAAGTATAGGTGAGACACTGGAGGGGGAGGGGGACCAGGAGTGGGGTGGGGTGGGGGTGTGGGGGCTGGTCTCAAAGACAGAGCAGGGGGCCTGCGGAAGGCTGGAGACAGGGGAGGGAGGGAGCACACTAGTGCTGGGGAAAATATGCTTCTGCAGCCAGAGGAGAGGGAGACACAGGCAGGGAGACCAGCGGGAGGTCTGGGGTGGCCACATAGGCGGGGACAACCGTGGGCTGACTCAGGGCCCTGGGAAGTGGGGGGCGCTGAGCTGCAGAGGGCACTGGGGCTGGGTCACTGCAGAGAGCTCAGGCTGAGGGGCGTATGCACAGGGGGACAGAAAGCAGGGCTAGGCTCCCTTGGGGCTGTAGACAGAAGAAGAGGGACAGAGAAGTGGGCAGAGAGGGAAGAGGGAGACGGGAGAGGCTGGGGCCGAGGCGGCCAGTGGCGGAGGGCAGAGGTGAAGAGGTAGGGCTTGGGGAGCTGGGCAGCACAGCCCACCACTCCCCAGGGGACGGCAGGGAGCTGGGCCTTCTGGTATCAGGGAGAGGGAGAGCAGGGGGCCCTGAGGGAATGTGGGTCCACAGAAGGAAACTGGACAAGAGGGTGTACACGGGCACAGGTGTGAATGTGAAAACAAAAGATGCAGACATGTGCAAGCACACGTGGACATAGAAAAACTGCCCCAGCCACAGACAAAAACAGACACACAGAAATACATGCCACAAATGCTAACACACAGGCATAGATGCACACACCAGCCACACATACACGGGACACATGCAGACACGGAGCCAGGCACACAGCTGATGTTTATAAGAAATTGGATGCATGTACAGGCATAGACATCCAGGCCTCCGACATGGAGCCATAAGTACAACGACACACGGACACTTAGACACACGTGTAGACAGACACACATACACACACTTTCTGGACAAAACAGACTTGCCTGTAGATGCCCATGAAGGCCTGCACACTGTGAGTGCACACACCGGTGCAGCACACCCATCCACGTGGCACCGTGACCAACCCCCTGGGAAGGGAGCTCTGGGCACCCCCATTTGAGATACCCCTGGCTCGGGAACCCCAGCACCAGGGCCCGCCTGGGAAAGTGAGACACAAACCCCGCCTGTTGCCCAACGGGCTCACCCAGCCCAGCCCAGGGTCAGGGAGGAGGCAGGGCCACGCCTCACGTGCCCGCCCATGCACCCATTGTCACCGGTGGCGGCAGACACCCAGTCACCAACGCAGGCAGACAGCTGGGATTGCGAGGGATCTTGCAAAATCCTCCCGGTCCCTCAGGGTTCAGCTAAAATATCCCTTCCCCCAGGGAACCTCCCCAGGCCCCTAGGGGCACTATTGACCTTCTTTTTGAATAATGATTCTGCCATGCCCAGCTGTGTGACCTTGGTTAAGTCACTTCACCCCTCTGTGAAGTGCTTCGTTTCCCCCGTGTAAAAGGGGGATAATGAGAGCGTGTGTTGAATACATGAATTAATGGAACACACGCTCCCCTCCTCCACGTACAGATGGGGAAGCAGCTTCCCTGGGCTCACAGTCAGCCAGCTGCAGACAGCTGCCCCTCCTTCCTCCTGCTTGGACCAGTCCCACCCGGTGGGACCAGGTAGAACATGGAGAGGGCGTGGCCTTATCCTCCCCTCTACGCAAGAAAATAACCCCACTTTGGAGCAACTTGGTGAGCGTGGGACCTCACGGCCCTACCCAACTGGGGTGGGGATGAAAACCTTAAACCCTGAATTTCTGCTCAAATGCCTTCGAGGAGGGCTGAAGAGGTCACTTCTTCTGTATGAGCATGGAGATCAGAAAGGGGAGAAATGAGCCCGGGACTCTTCACGCCTGAGGTTTGCTCATCTCCCGTGCCCACCCACCCAACAGCCCCCCACCCTGGTTCACATCCTCCCAGCAGATGCTGGACGTGGGGCTGAGGGACTGCGGACAGGGCCCTCCCCGGGCATGGGCTGCATCTTTCTGAGAACAAGCACTCAGGCTCCACGGTCCTCGGCCTCACGCTCAGGAGTGGCCGCGCTGAGGCAGACAGGTGGACTGGGGCTCCAGGTGAGCCAGCGAGCGCCCCCAACCTCAGTTATGAATGACCCAACCCGAGGCCTGGGCTGACCAGACCGACTTCCTTTTCCCTAGAACTCTCTGGGGCCTGGGTGGACAAGGAAGTGGTTCTGCGAGTCCCCCCCCCCCCCCCGGCCTGGGACAGCTCGAGACCTACCTGTCGGACAGCACCCAGCGCATCAGCTGTGCAAGAAGGACAGGGTCATATCCCCTTCCCAGAGAAGCTGTGTTCTCCAGGCACTTCCCAAGCCCTGTGCCCCAAGCCCTGTGCCCCAGCCCCAGGGAGGTCTCGGTCTCCCGCACTCCCCGAGCAGGTCTCCCCATCTGTAACTTGCCAAGAAGGCTGAGAGCCGGCCCAGTGACCCCCAAGGACCCTAATGCCCTGGGAGCTAACAACCCCACACACAATTGCACTCGTGTGGCAGAGACGCAGGTGGACATGCTGGCCTCTAGGCCTGGGCCTGAGTTGTACCAGCCCGTCGGGGCGGGCCTGTGGCCTCCCACCCAGGCCAATCCCACGGGCAGCCACAAGATCGAACCATTGCCAGGTTAGGACCCAGTTTGGGGGACCAGGTGAGACCTGACACACTTGGAAAACTGGGATGACAGAAACACCCAAATCAGGCAGTGACTCACAAGCTGACAGACAGATGGACAGACCCCCAGAGCTGGACGTGCGGCCAGGAGCTCTCTAGCTACAGGTCAGGCAGCCCCAAGAATTCTGGTTCTAAAACCCCCATCTCAGCCCAGGACATCCCTTGAGCCAAGGCCCAGGGTGGCCCCTCCAGGGAGAGAAGCAGGACCCTCCCCAACCCAAAGACAAACTACAAACAAACGCCCCCTTCCCAGGGCCCAAAGGTATAGGATCCTGAGGGAGTTGCCTCCTAGGTCTCAATGCACTCGGGGAAACGGAGGCCAAGGGGAAGGGGCTGGCCCAGGGCGCCCGACCGCCACTCACCGGGCTGGGCTGTGCTCCCTGCTCCTCTGATCTTCAGCCCCCAGGTTCCCAGGGGCAGGGCGGGCGCACTGCCAGAGGTCTGGCCCCGTTCTGGCTTTTCTGGGGAGCCACCACGACCTCTGAGTACGCTGAAGTCACACCCTTCTTCCCTTCCTGAGCGCGGGCGCGTCTGGGCTGAGGGCACCCGATAACCTCCCCAGCACATCTGTGGGGCCCCATCGGGCCACAGCGGAATCCCAGCTCACAGAGCAGGGAGGTGGCCCCTCTGTGACAGGAAACCCGGGCTCAGATGTGCGGAGCCTCTGGCCCCAGCGTGCAGCCATCGAGGGGAGAGGGGGCTCCAGGTGGCCTCCAGGCCCCTGTCCTGTCCCCCCAGCCAGGGGAAGCCCAGTGTGCAGACTCCCAGGTGCACACTCTGCCTGGCCCCCTCCCACCACTGTTCCAGGAGAGCCCTGGTTGCAAGAACTGACTGCTCCCGTGAGGGACAGCCAGAACTCAGGCGTGGTCCAAAAGAAAGCAGGCAGCAGCCTAAAGGAGAGGTGCTTTAGGGCTCCCCTCCTTGAGGGGGTTCTGCAACAGGCCAGCCACACCTAAGGTGGCAGGGAGGCTGGCGGACCCCCAGGCAGGAGGGTCTGGGAGTCTCTTCCCTGTTCTGAACCTTCTGGGCTGTTCAGAAGCAGCAAGGAATGAAGAGAAAGCCCGGACCTCAGAGCCAGGCAGCCCTGGACAGGAATCACGTGACCCTGGCTAAGTCACTCCACCTCCCAGCGCATAGGTCTTTTGTCTGGAGAACAATAGCTCATCTGCTCTTGAGGTGAGAACTGAGGGAGGTGAGGCGAGCCCGGCCTGGAGCCAGCTGCGCGGGGAGAGTCCAGGACCTCAGGCAGAGGGGCCCTGAGGAGCTGCGGGGCAGGCATGGCCAAGGCTCGGACAACCCCAAGGACCACAGCCCGGCCCGCTCACTACAAGCTCTTTATTAACAAGTTGATTAAAAAAGAAGAGAGATAGAGAGATGTAAAAATACATTTTTTGGAGGCCCCAGGAAGGGAAGGCACTGTCAGAACTCACGTGGCCAGGGAAGGCAACAGAGCCAGAGGCAGAAGGCAGATCAGGCCTTCTGGGGAGCAGCCAGCCCACCCAGGGCGCTGAGAGGGGGAAGGCTCGGGCCTCAGGCAGGGAATGTGCAAATGCCGAGGCCCCGCAGGGAGTGATGGGTTGAGGGCTTCCTGGAGGAAGCCCTGAGCACCGTGTTCCCCTGCGTTGGGCAGACACGCGTGTCCACATGAGAGCCAGTGTCTGCACGCAGCTTACATACACAGAGCGGAAGGAGGAGTCCCCCGACAGGAACATCCCAGAGCTTGAGGAAATAGCTTTGAGAAGTCTCTGGAAGCTTGAGGACAAGGGGAGAGCCTGGAGGCTGCTGTTCCCCTCGGGGCCTCAGGAGCCCAGACCCTCCTGCCGATGCTGGAGGACCTTGATGACACTGCCGATGCCATCCTCAGGCACCTGCGGGCAGGTGGACAGAGGGAGGGGTCAGGGCTGCCCAACTTCCTGGCCCAGCTGGGACCACCTCCTGCCACCCCACCCCCTCAGCGTCCCTCCAGGGGCCCTGGCCCCAGCCAGCAGCGCTCACCAGGGCATGGTCGAAGTTGAAGGTACTGATGTAGTAGGCGGAGATGTCGGCCGCAGCCAGGGGACCTGCGATCTGGGCCACGATCCCACACTCATCTGAGGGTTGAGGAGAGGTCCATGTGGATCACCCTGATCCTCACCCCCACCCCCGGCCCTTCCCAAGCCCCCGACACACGAGGTGCAGCCCTCACCGAAGCCCAGGGGCTGTCCGCCGATGCGCACCATCCTCCACAGCTCCCCTGAGGAGCTGGTCAGCAGCAGGTCACTGGGGAACCTGGGGAGGCAGGTGGGCAGTGGGCAGGGCACCCCTGTCCCCTCCTTGCCCCACCATGAGCTCCCTGGGCAGGTCAGCCTGGTGACCTCGGAGTCTGATGCTCTACCTCCTACCTCCCTCCCTGGGGCTGACTTAGGGCCTGTGGCCCACCTAGGGTCAGGGGTCACATACTTTTTCTGCGTTTCAGCATCCATGACAATGGAGATGTAGCCCTCAATGAGGGAGAAAGCAAAGAAGGTGATGGAGCTGGATCCAGGACCACCGGAGGCTGCCTCCTTAGGGGGACTGGGGAAGGAGAACAGGCTCAGGTGCTCTGCCCACTCCACCTCCCCGTCGGCCTCCACACCTGGGAAGGAACTGGCACAGCTGGCCCTGGGCAGACCCTCCTGTCCCTGGGCCACTTTATCCCCTTCCAAGCGCCCTGACCTCCAGCTGGTGTAGGTGGGGATGGGGGAAGATGACGAACCCTGCTTGTGCCAAAGACACAGACCCCAGGGCCGGAGGGCCTGCCAGGGCACAGCTCAGGGGTGGCTCTGCCCACACCAGAGGGGAGGGCTCCAGCTGCGGCATCAGGACCTTGCCTGAACCTCAGTGCAGGACACGTGTGCATCGCAGGCTGCCAGGAACCCCAGACACAGAACAGGGCACAGAACCCGCAGAACCAAGGGATGGGCAGAAGGTGGTGGGAAAGAGCATGGGGAACAAGGTATGAGGACAAAGAGACAAACGCAAACAAGACCCACCTGTGCGAATAGAAGAGGACATCAATGAGGGTGGTGGCGATGGCTGGCAGCGTCTCAGGGTCCAGCGTGAGGACACAGAAACGGTTCTCTGGGCTCTGGATGGGATGCACCGTGGGGCTGGGCCCTGCTCAGGAGGGACAAGGTGTTGGCGGGTGAAAGGGCGACTGTGGGCTGCAGCGCCCCCTGGTGGCCAGCCAGAGAGGAGGCCTGGGCTGGGTGCCGGGTCACGGTCTACATGCAGGAACCTGCCTGAGTTTTCCTGGCCCCATCTGCCTATCTTATGAGGGGGTCAGTGTCAGCTGGTCTCCCTAAGCCCACAGACCCACCTGCACAAGGGAAGGGCCCCAGTGGGAAGAGGAGCCCCTGGGCGGCCTGGGTGTCAGAGGGCGGCCCTCACCATGCTGGGCACGGGGAAAGCCGTTGCTGGAATCATCCCTGGCAACGGGCACAGGCTCCCCGCCCACCTCTCGATAAATGTCGAACTCCTGGGCCAGCGTGTGGATCACCACGGACAGGTCCTGCTCCCGCACCTGGGCCACAGGAGATGGCACAAAACATGGGTCCCCAGGCACCCATGCCCACCCTGCCCTGCACCAGCACCTGCAGGAAACTCACCAGGATAAAGTCTGTCTGGTAGGTGGACAGCATCAGCACCGAAACGTGGTGCTCGGCCAGCGGTGCAATTACTGAGCGGGCGATCTTGGTGACCCCAGCAGCCTGCACTGCTGCGCCACTGTGGGATGACACGTTCAGCACCAGCCACGTGGCCTCGGCCACTTGCAGGAACTCAGATGGGGGCAGCTCTGTGGGGCAGGGGGCACATGCCCAGTCAGGGCCTACAGGGCTGGACCCTGCCCTCAGTTTCCCTGTCTGAGCCTTGGAGGGCTCTACCAAGGTCAGGTCAGGTCTGGAGACTGGAGCTGTCTTCCTCCCCCAAGTTCTGCTCCTGAGACCTGCATGTCTGCAAGGACTGAGAGGTGCTTCAGGTGTTGGCCTGTCAGGGATTGAAACTTCCCAGTTAAGATCGGAGCTCCAAATCCAGACAGAGCTGGTTTCCAATCCCAGCCTCACCATTTACTTTTTGCTGACCTGGGGCAAATGATTTAACTTCTCTGAGCCTTAGTTTCCTCCTCTGTAGAATGGGATGACAGTACTCTGTGGGTTCACAGATACCTTATACCACATGGCACCATCAGGGGGAGCCAGCAGACCACGTTGGCTGGGGGATGACCTTCCCTCTGAGCAGACCCAGACTTTTCTGCTGCACAAATAGGGAAACTAAGGCCTGAAGTGGCGCTATGCGGGATGGACCAAGCCCCAGTTGGCTGGCCTGAGGCTCCAGGCCTGTCAGGATGGGTCAAGCTGGCAGGAGTAGAAGGCAGATGTCAGCTCCAGGGAACAGGGAGGGACCAGGCTGGCGTCCAGTCCAGAGAAGGGGCCACAACCAGGCGGGCTGCTAATTGCCCAAGCACAGCTCGGAGGCCGGCCAGGACCCTGCCCTGGGCTGACTGCCTGCATTCCTTCCCCAACCCTCAGACTCCTGGAGTCGCCAGACCAGTCCGGGAGGGGGTGACCCACACCAGGGAGAGAAGTCCAAGGAGAAATAGTCCAAAGGCAGAGGGGGGTGGTGGTGAAACAGCCACAGGAACCCGATTCTTGCCCCAGAACTGTAACTGAGGCCCTGCCGCTGGCCTGCGGCCGCTAAGTGTCCTCCACACACAGCCCCATTATAAAGCCCTCGTGGGACCCTATAAGATCAGAACCATAACTATACCCACTTTACACAAGAGGAAACAAACAGCTCAGAGAGGGGAAGTGACTTGCTCAAGGGCACACAGCCAGTGAATAGTGGAAATGGATTCGAACCCAGATCCATCCTCCTTCAAGGCCCCAGCTCTTGCGACCTTGGATCCTAGCATTCGGTGAGAATCTCGCAAAAAGCGCAGTCTCCTTCCCCTACTCCCCCTCCCCAGCCCAGCCCCCACCTTTGAAGCCCTCCTCGTCCACCATGAGCGTGTAATCCTCGGGGGTCTCCGTCAGGCTGAAGAACTTGCACCTGGTTGGGGGGGTGGGGGCATCTTCAGCCTGGGTGGGGCGGAGGGGGTGTAGACCCCCGCCGGGCGCCTCCCTGCCCCCTCAAGCCTCAGTTTTCTCCCCAGGACAGTGGGGTGTGTGCCCCATCTCCGGAATTGCGGACTCCTTTCCGCCTCCCCGACCTCCGCAGGAGCCCCCTGCCCCTCCGTTCCGGGAGGGAGGAGAGGCTCACCCGCAGCGACAGTCCCGGGGGCGTCGGACCTTGGGCCCCCAAGACCAGCCCCTCTGACCCGATGGGAGGCATCTGGAAAAAGCTCCCCGCAGTCGCCAGGAAGGAATGCCCCCACCTGACACCACTAGGAGTTAAGCATTGACCATCCCAGGCTGTTTGCGCCTTAACCGGCCCTGGGAGGGGGCCTCACGGGGCCGGATAGGCGGCGGTCCCAGGGAGGGTAGGCCCAGGCCGGATGGCGGCCGGGGGCGGGGGGAGGGAGGGTGGCAGAGAGGGCTCTCCCCGCCTGCTGCCGCTGGCCCCGCGGCGGTCCTAATCTCCCGACCCCGTCCCAAAGCGACAGTGGAGCCCACCCCCATATGTGCCCCGAACCCGGGCGCGCACCGGCTTCGGCGGGGCAGGAAGAGCAGCTTGATGAGCGGGTGGGTGTAGAGCCAGAGACCGGGGCGGGCGAGGCTCAGCACCCGCACCCGGTGCTCTAGGATGTGCAGCTCCATCGCGGCCCGCGCGGAGCCGACCCCGCAGCCAACCTGGCCCAGGCCGTGCTGGGGGCGGGTCGGTGGGGGCGGTGCCGGGGGGCTTAAAGGAGCCGGTGGGCGGCCGAGTCCACGCCGCCAGCTACGCCAACTCCCTGACGGCCACGCCGTGCGGGACGGGCGGCCAATCCAGAGTGGCCACGCCTCCTTCTAACGCCGGAGCCACACTCCTCTCCTCCCAGCCCGCCGAACTCCGCCCCTGCTGCCTCCTCCCCCTCGTCAGTGGCTCGGGAATCACCCTCTGACCCCACCCCCGTCGAGTCCTCTAGGCCTGGCCCGTGCCTCGCCCCCTCTTCGGGCTCCGCCCTTTCCGTTGGACGCCTGCTGCGCTGGGGTCCGGAGCCCAGCTTGGGGTCATTTCTGTCCTTGGGCCGGCATATGGGCCTTATGATTAACTTCACTGATCCTTGGAGGGCCACAAGACGAACCGGGGCTGGGCTGGGACAGAACGCTGCCCCCAAATCCGTGGAACACGGAGGGGTGGGGTCAACTGTGCAGCCCAGGCGACCCTGTGGTTCTCAGCCAAGAGTGTCCTGGTGTCTTTCCCCCTCCTTCCTCTCATGGCTCAGCATGGTGCAGGGCCACCAGAGCTGGCGGGGGTGGCGGAGACAAAAGTCCCCCAGCAAGCGCTGTCCAGGACTGGTGTTGATACGTACCCCTCCCTGCTTTGTGAGCCCTGTCAGTGGACTGACAAGGTGAAACCTAACCTGGATTTGGTGGCCCCCACATCTGTTCCTCTCACCCAACTTTCAGAAAAAGTTAGGTGGCCAGGCCTAACACTTGCCCAAAACTCAAACTTTGGGGGAACAGGGCCATGCATCTGGGGCTCACTGGGTACTCAGCTCTCAGCAGAGACTTAAGCCTGCAGTCATTAGCAGAACTTACGTGGCCTGAGCACATATAAACTTGCTTCATGCCCAAGCAGGCCCCCCCCAGCACTGGCAGACACCCCAGATCTGAGGCTTGTTAGTGCCAACTTGGGCTCATTTCAACATTAGGGATGGGCTCTGCTCAGGCCTCCTCAGGTCTACGAAGACCCCAGTGCTGAGCAGGCATCAGCACACCTAGGCTGGCTCCTAGCAGGACGGAACACGCTCCAGGGGCCCTTGTCTGGCCCGAGCATCCACAGGCCTCAGACGCAAGGCTTTGAACCAAACAGGTTAAAGCAGCCTCAGGTCTGACTGGGACCCAGCAGGCCTGAGCAGGCCTCCTGCCTGCTCGGGGGCCTCTACTGTAGGCGGATGGAAGTGGGGCAGCACCTTTCCCGCTGGACTCTCCGGCATGGTGGATCCCAGTGGAACACTGAAGCCACCACATCCTGGCCAGTCCCCTGGAGGGCCAGGGGGAGGGGAGTGTCCTCTAAGGCTGAGCCCCTCATCTCGTTGATGGCACGTGCAGATGGGGTAGGGAGCCACAGGGGTGAGGGGTAGGAGGTAGGAAGTGGATGGCTTGCCATGACAGGTTCATGCGACCCTTGACCTCCTCAGGCCTCAGTATCCCCAGCTGTACCAGAACAAGATGTTCCAGGCCCAGGCCCTGCAATGCCTAAAAGCTCCCAGGGAGGCTCTACTCCTCTCTCTCCCCCCTCCCCCATGGCCTGGCCCAGCTTGGTGGCCTGCCAGGAACAGCCACTATTGTTTGACTGGAAAAGCTGCTTCCTCAGCAGAAGGGGGGCCTCTCCCAGGGGCACCCTGTCCTCGCCCTTGCTGGTCATCAGTTGTGACCATAGTGCCTGCATGGGTCCTCGATGGCAGAGTCCGATCACCCTTTTCAGGAGAGGTATTGAGGGGCTCTGGGTACAAATCTGGATCAGCTTCATCTTTCCCACTCAGCTCCTCTGTTTCCTCATCTGTAAAATGGGGATAATAATAAAGCCTACCTGATCAAACACGTGACACAACCAGTGCAGCCAGGCATATGCTAAGTGCTCAGTAAATGGCAGGCGACCTTTTACCACAGATCCAGATTTCGCCCCACACCCCTCTAACTTTGATGGAGGCCTGGGCTGAGCATGTGAGGGCATTCATGATCACCCACCCTTGGCACCAGCACCTGACCCAGAATGAGCAGTCAGTACCTTATTGGGGTCCGAAGTGGCATCCAGGCCAGCCCTTGGAGGAGGAAGACCCTGAAAGGAGGAAGGCTCCTTAAGGAGCCCCTCCCCTTCTGTGATGGGTAGGCATCAAAGCCTGGGAACAGGCCCTGCTTTGCCCCAGCACTGGTGACCCTCATCCATGGCAGATGGTGGCCATGGGGCAGAGGGGATGGAGTAAGGGGATACAGGGGCCAGGAATAGGGGCTGGCCCTAGACCTGGCATCTCCTCTGGCAAAGGTACTTCTCAGAGAGGTTCTAGTGCTGGGCTGTGACCAGGATGGGGGGCTCTGGAGGGTGTGCAGAAGAGATGCTGAGCACCAGGGTTGGCACCCCCTTCCCAGTCCCTAGCTGCACAGCAGCTCTCTATACAAGCGTGTTTATTTCTGTACAAAACCATGTTTCTATTTTACACAAAGAGCACCCCACCCTTTTCCCCTCCCTTTCCCCTCACGTCAGTGCCCTAGCCCTGGGGAGCATCCCCGCAGGAGGAGGGGGCTGAGTGAGGTCCCACCCATCAGCCCTCACTTCTGCCTGCCCCAGCTGGGCCGGCCAGAGCTCCACTCTGGAGAAAATAAATAAGGAGGCTCAGGCAGAATCTGTGCTGGGCCAGCTAGACTCTCTGCCGCCCAGGGGCCAGGCAGCCAGGCCCTCAGAGCGTGGGCAGGCCCTGGAGTGTCAGTCCGTGAACCGTGTAGGTGTGTGGAGACCCCAGCCCAGGGGCCTGAGCTGCCAGGGTTACAAGTAGGTGTCCTCACTCTCCTGGGACGTCAGGCTCTCCTGGGAGCAGTGGTAGGCTGAGTCCTGGGGAGCTGAGTCTTGGGGAGCTGAGTCTTGGGGGTCCTGGTAGACCAGGTCCTTTGGGGGCACATCCTGTGGGGGACATGTATCTCCTGCAGCAGCTGCCACCTTGGCTTGACTTGGGGTTGGGGGCTTGTCCCGCTGCCCACTCGCCTTTGCCTGCTTCCGTTGCTCCTTCTGAACCTGCTTGGGTGGCTTGTACTTGCCTTTGGAACCAGGGAGGGGGGCATCTAGGGGCAGGCGGATGGACGGTGAAGGTTGCAAGGTGGGCCACGGGCCTGGCTCTGCCTCCAGGATGGCCTTGGCACCGTGCAGCCTGGGTGGAGAGTGGCATTGCAGCTCACCCCGGGTCTCCTGCCAGCGCCGCAGCTGGATGAGGTGCTCACGCTCTATCTGACGCTCTGTCACTGGCAACTCTACCACCTGTGGGGGCAGTGACAGGTGGGTGGGCACCATGAAGAACCTTCCCTTTCTGCCTCCCAGCCTGGGCCCCTTCTCTCCCTCAGCTCCCCCAGCCCTGGTCACTAAAGGCTGACCACAGGAAGGGCGGGGGGTCTGGACCCTGTGATGGTCACAAGTCCCAGAAGTGAGTGCCAGGTGAGCCAGGCACTTGAGACCCACTGCCTCAGAGGAGAAAGCTCATGAGTCCACTTGCCTAAATATGTGTCACCTCATTACAGCCCCAGAGAGACAAAAATCCACAAAGGAAAGAAAAAAAGGCTGGGACTTCGGTGGTGGTCAGTGGTTAAGACTTTGTCTTCCAGTGCAGGGGGTGAGGGCTCGATCCCTGGTTGGGAAGCTAGATCCCACATGCCTCAGGGCCAAAAAACCAAAACATAAAACAGAAGCAATATTGTAACAAATTCAATAAAGACTTTAAAAATGGTCCACAAAAAAAAGAAAAGAAAAGAAAGCCAAGGCCATGGTTGTAGGGCCAGGGAGGAGGAGGGTGGTGGGTTGCACCTACTTTCATTCCCTCAAACCTAGGCCTCTCTGTTCCCCCTCTTCTTGTTCAGACAGAAGGATGAGGTCTGTCCACACTGTTCTGGGCTGCTGAGCACAAGGCCTCAGGGGTAGAGGGCTACCAGGCCCCCTGCCAAAGGGCCCTGAAGTCTCCCCCTCCCTCCCGGTGGTGAGGGGAAGGTGTGGGCTGGGCTGTACCTCCTGGACCAGGAAGGCCTCCTGCATGATCTTGGGGCTGAGGCTCCGCAACCGCTCGATGGTCTCGTACTGGCCTTGGCAGGCTTTGAGCTTCTCGGGGGAGCCCAGTGCGTGCTTCAGCAACACCAACCCCACCCGGAAGATGATCTTGACTCCTGCATGGGGGAAGCGGGCAGTGAGTGCAAGGGGGCCTTTAGAGAGTTTCTCTGGAAATAGAGGCCTCCTGTGGGCTGGGCTGGGGGCAAGGGTGCTCCCCCGAGCCCAGCCTGGTACCTTCGCAGAAAAACATGTCCCAGACACGCAGCACGGAGCTCCAGGGCAAGGTGCGCGAGAAGGCACACATGAACCACTCTGTCATGTAGAGCAGCGGGTCGATCTTCTGCTGGCTGAGGTGCTTGTGGGCCACGGGAGACACCTTCTGTAGCAGCGAGAAGAGGATCTCCCCATCCAGCTGGATGGCCTCCTGGGGGGACAGTGAAGCCACAGGGCCATGACCATGGGCCCACAGCAGCCAGGACGGGAACTACGCCCGGCCCCAGCTCCAGGCAGGCATCCATTCGTTCCTCAGGCGGCTAATGTTGGAGGGTGTCAAGCTCATGCTGGGTGCTGGGTTACAACAGTGAGCAAACCGGACACATCTAAGTCTCCCTCATGGGGCATGTCGTGCAGAGGACCAGACAGACATGAATTACAGAAGCAATGAGACCAGAGGGAGGGGAGAGGGAGGGGGCTAAGTGACCAGAACATGGCAGGGGCAGGAACAGGAACACTGGGGGAGCGTGTGCCAGAGGTGCCACCTGTCAGAGTCAAGGACAGCTCCGGAGGGCTGAAAGCTGAGGGAAAAGTAGAGTTAGAAGTGGAAGGAAAGGGGCAGAGGTTTAAGCCTATGACAAGGCCAAGGCAGGGAGGAACTCGGTGCACTGGAGGAACAGCGATCCTGCCCAACAGCCTTGCGGCTGGAGGCAGCGACGGAGGGAGTGTGGGACTGATGAGGCTGGAGCCTGGGAGCCCTGACCCTGGCAGGCCTTGGGACTTCAGCCTGAAAGCAACAGAAGGCTGGGAAGGACTTAAGCGGGGACAGGAATGGCTTAAAGAGTTAAGGCCTAGACAAAGGGCGTCCAGGCTGGGGTGGGTCTGAGGCCAGGGCCCAGGCCCAGCAAGTACTCACCAGTTTCTCACTGTAGTAGCCGGGCAGGTACTTCTCACAGATCTGCACCAGGCACCAGAAGGCTTGCTGTGGGCAAAAGAGACGTGAGGCCTTGCTGCTGGCTGTTCCCTGCCCGCCCACCGCTCGCCCGCCCGAAGCCTGGTGGTACCTCAGCAGGCATGTGCATGAGCAGGACGGCGGCAATGGGCGCCTGGGCCTGGCAGTAGCCCTCCTCAGGTCGGTACAGTGTGTAGGCCTTCAGCACACGGAATAGGTCCTGCTGGCTGTGGAGAGGCCAAGCGGGGCAGGAATGACAGGTGTGACTCTGCCACCCACTACCCTCACCTGTGCCCCACCAGATCAGACCTGTCTCAGAATTGCACTTCCCTGGAGAGGGATGTGACCTGATTATGGTCACCAAGGGGTCAGTCTCCCACTGTAGCACATCGACTCTCACCTCCCCCATTTGACAGGTGAGGGCAGCGGCTCAAAAAGAAAGCAGGGGTCAGGGCCAGGGCAAGATGCCAGATACAGGGTAAGGATGTGTCTGGGTTGGAAGTGTGGGCCCCTCACTCAGCAGCTGTGGCCTCTTAGCCAGGCCAGCTTTGTTCCAGGTGTCTGTCTTGGTCCCAGGGCCTGGCCTGCCATATCTCTCCTCTCCTACATACCCTCTGCCCACCCAACTCTCTCTATCCTTCTTTCTCCCCACCAAAACCTGTTTCCAGAAGAAGGCCAGGCCAGGCAAGCCCTAGCACTCTGGGGAGTAAATGATGAAGTTGCCCCAGACGTAAGAGGAGAAACTAAGAGGACCCATCAGACTCAAACCAAAGAGGGGAAACTAACAGTGTAGTTTGGGGCCTCCAACTCCTGGGACCCCAAGATACCCTCAAACTCATTTTACCTCTTCTCTCCCTCTGAGGGAAAGGGTGAAGAGCCACCTCCAGCCCACAAGGCCCAGCCTGCTCACCCGTGGCCCCCCCGGGACACAAACATCTCGTGGAAAGGGAACTGCCGGTGCAGGTCACGCTCAATCACATCCAGCCACTTGGGGTCCCCGGGGGACATGTCCAGCTCCTGGAAGCAAGGTCAAGAGCATCTCTTAGGAGTTAGGGATGGCTAGGAGGATACAACTGTCCCAGGTTTTGGAGAAGCACCCACCACCAGGGAAAATGTCCACCCGATCCCATCAGAGACTGGGCCTTCCCGAGGACAGGTCAGAAAGCTTGGGCAGGGGCAGAGACAAGCGGAGCAGAGTCCTGGAAACCCTGACGGGTGATCCAGGCTCCAGGAAGACCAGTGTGGGCAAGAGTGTCCATCATAGCTGTGGCTTGAAATAACCTCTAGGCACTTCATTCAGGACTCAGACACCTTATGTTACACCCTTAAGATGGAAGGCGACTATCAAAGCAATGGCCACCACCTGGAAGCACCACTCTGAGCACCGTTCAAGACGGCACCGGTGGGCCTCACTGACTGTCCTCCTCAACCCCCAAAAGACAGGTCCTATCATTACACTGTTCACAGATGAGGAAACTGAGGATCAAAGAAAAGCTACCTGCCCAATGCCTCGTGGTTAGAAAAACGGTGTTGCTGGGCCTGGAAGCCAGGTTGACTCAGAGCTGTCAATCCCAACTCCTCTGCTGCCCATCTCCCTGTACAAGTGGTGCCACATATTCAGGAAGGGGTGTGTGTGTGTGCCCTGCTGCACTGAGCACTGTAATGACACCTGTCAAACCATTAGCCTTGGAGCCATCTCTGGGTGCTGGGGTTTCAACAAACTTTTACTCTTTTCTTTGAACTTCCATGAACATTTTAGCATGAGTTCCATTTATAAAAACAAAGCTACTACACACAAAACAATCATTACTTGGTCATTTGAAATGTTCTATATCTTGACTTGCTTGTTGGTATTTATTATTTGTCCAAACTCTGAACTGCATGGTCAAGATCTGTGCATTTTACTTTACATAAATTCATACCTCAACTTTAACCAAAGAAAGAAAAAAATCAATGGAAAGGAAACCTAGAGGGCTGAGCAGGGAAGCAGACCAAGTACTCATAGCCTTCCATGCTGGGCAGTGTCAGGAGAGGCCCCCAGGAGGAAGGCTGGGTCCTCAGCAAACACATGGATGGGTGTAGACCCAGGTCCCTGCCCAGCAGGTGACTTCGTATAAGTCCCTTTTGCCTTTTGTGCCCCCTCAGTGGGGGTGTCCCAGCATTGAAATATGGGCCCTCGGGTGCCAGGTAACTTGACATGAGAGAAGAAGTACTGAGAGAAAAAGCTGACGCAGTGCTGGAGGCTGGAGGGTGGAGAGAGGGGCCAGGCGCTTCCAAGGAGGGCCCTGGAGCAGGCACATGGCTGAAGAGGTGGACGTGCAACCTGTAGGGCCCCGCACACCCTCAAGATGGGGGCCTGTGTGTGTCCTATGCACCCTGCAGGTCAGGCCCAGGGCTGGATACTGTCCGAGTACGATGCAGGTTTGCTTTTGTCGGAGGGAGAGGAGGGTCCCACAAGTTCTCCTGAAGGTTCTAGTGAGGTGGGGACCTGGGAACCCAAAAAGTCAGTTGCTAGGATATGCTCGCCGGCGACCTCAGCAGCCCAAGGCACTCGGCCACACAGGGGTGGGTGAGAAAGGAAAAGGTGTAGCTGAAGGGCCTGCAGGGAGAAAGGGTACTGGGAATCAAAGGCAGGTGTGGGCCGCTGGGGATGATACAGCTACCGCAGCCCCCAGAGAGCCTGCAGGCACTGGCGCCATCATGAAGTGAAGCCAGAGAAGAAAACCAAGTAAGAAAAAGGCTGGAAGGTCCTGCCCTGCCTAAGGAAGGAGGAAGAAGTAGCAAGTGCTGAGAAGAAGGAGCCACCAGGGGCTGAGGAACCTGCCCTGACAGCTGAGGTTGGGGTCAGCCGCCTGGGTCTGCAGGGGAGCACAGGAGCAGGATATGCTGCCACCACCAGCCCCATCACTGCACCCTTGCCTCTGGGCTCTTGTGCCCACAGCAGCCAGAGGGAGCTTCTCATCCCTGTCCACTTCCTCTATCTCACCCGCAGGCAAAGTCCTTCCGGTGTGTTCACAAACCACTGTTCTGGCCCCCAGGACTGCTTTGGGGACCCACCACTCAGCTTCAGAGCATCTTGAAGGCCTTTCTTGGCAAATCTACTTCCTCCCACAAGCAACCTTCAAGACTCCACAGAGGTGGTCAATTCCTCTCTGGACGTACCACTCCCCAGACATGTAAAGCACACTGAACTCCGTGCTCCGCTGCTCACACAGGATGCGCTCACGTCTGCTAACTGTGGAACCAGGAGGCTGACTGGGCCACCCAAGTTTTGGCTCTCATGCTTGCGCTCTGGCAGCCAAAGGTAAGCTATGGGCTTGGGGTGAGACTCCCACCCCTGAACCTCCCACTCTGCCCAGGATGCAGCCCCCTGAAATGGAAGAGATGGAAGACTCTGGAGTCCAGAGGCCGCGTGAGTGGGGGGCACAATGTTGGTGCTCTGTGGGACAGTCCAATCGCCCTGATTCAGGTCTGACCCCAGCCAGACACTCCACCAACCCCCGATCCCCCGGGGCCAAGTGCTGCCAGCAAACAGCTCTCACCTCCTCCGGGTCAATGGCAGAAACTCTAGGCTGCCCTGCCTACTCTTCTCAAGGAACAGGTTTGGCGGCACAGGAGTGTTCACTGAAGCATGAAGCATGTCAACAAAGAGCTGGTGGCCGGCAGCTCTGTCTCATTGCCTGTCACCAGCTCCAAGAGCCTGGGAGATACCCTGATGCCTGGGGCCAAGTCTGGCAGGTGAGCCAGGGCAACCCCGGGGAAGCCAACTGACTCCCCTAGTTCCCTAGAGGAGCAGGCTAGCGGAGCTGCCCAGCCCAGGTGGGCCCCAAGAAGCCCCATGAATGGAGGGGGTGTTCTTCACCCTGGCAATCATGGAGCCAGGGGGCAGCAGGAGGGGAAGGCATGGCTGCAGAGGGTAACCTCTCTGACCCTGACTAGCTTCTAAACTCTAAGGATACTGGTTTGGCTCTGCCATCCCTAGTGCAGACAAGCCCATAAGCAACACAGGTGAACCATGTCTAGCTGGCTTGGACAAGGCAGGAGAAAGAGTAGAGGATGGGAGGCCAAGAGGTGTTAGGGTTCCGTGGCCCTGCTGGGCAGGCCCCCAAAGGCCCAGAGCACAGGGCCCAAGGCAGTCTGGGAGGTGGCCCACTGAGTCCAAGAGAGCAAACCTGGGCGGTTGTCAAGAGGAAGAGCTGGAATTGGGGGGTTTCAAATCTGTCCATCCCACTGAGGCCTTCTCAGGGCTGGAGCCTCAGATGAGCAGAGCCCCCAGGAGTCACAGACTGACCAGGCCTGGCAGTCAGGCTCTTGACAAGTGATGTCATCAATCACGCATACTGCTGAGGTCCAGGTGAGCACACAGAGGATCACTGCCACGCAAAGAAAGTCAAGAGACGAGGAAGGGAGGACAGGGTGAAGGAAGGGCAACTCACGTCAAACTTTCCAGGGTTCTGCTGCAGCTTCACCTTGCCTCCTGACAGGTATTGCCAAGCACGGCCCCGCAAAGAAGGAGGGATGCCCTTCTGGCACCGCAGACGGATCTGAAAGTCAAAAGGAGGGTTGTGCCTATGCATCCCGCTGGGCTGCTCCCCCAGAGGCTGTGTGCTAGCCCACCCCTTCTGCTGGTGCTTGTCAGGCCTTCAGTGAGCACGTCAGCAAGAGCAGAAAAGGGGTGAAAAGAGGACTTCTCCCCTGTGGCTACAATACTGCAATCAGATATGCTGCCACCAGGTGATGGCAGAGTCCCCGTATTCTCTGGTCCAGTGATAACACAGGTATTCTTTTTTTTTTTTTTTTTTTTGACCATGCTGTGCGGCTTGTGGGATCTTATTTTCCCGACTACCAGGGATTGAACCCGGGCCCTCAGCAGTGAGAGTGTGGAGTCCTAACCACTGGACCACCAGGGAAGTCCCCAACACAGGTATTCTTGAAGTCTACCACAGGATTATGAACCCCCATCACCATTTTCTGAATTAAAATGGAACTATACAAGTTAGAGGATCCCCATGGGATGTCACCAGGAAGGGATCTGCACAATGTGGAACACAGCTCAGCCACATGGCGAGTAGCTCACGAGATGACCCAGAATGTGCCCAGACACATGGCCTGGGCACTTTCATGGGAGTGTTTGTTTAAGCAGCTGTGTGGCAGGACACATCCAGCCTAGAGGAAAGACCTCAGCAGAATTCAGAAGGAAGATGGGAGCTGATCAAAATGGCTCCCTCTTTGTTTGGTCAAGAATACCATCTCTTCTCCTCTCCCTGACCCTAAGCTCCCAGGATTACCAGACCGCGGCCGAGGCAGCTGGCCTGGGTACAAGTCCTGATTCCAGCCCTTGCTAAATAAAATGGCACAGGCCTTCCCCACTACTCACAGCACTGACCTTAGCCAATCACTTCTCATCAACCGTAAGATCAAAATGATAACAACTATGATTCTATTAGAAGTGGGGTGATGGCGGGGGGGACATGCCTAGCCTGACACAGTCTGTATTCAATAAATGATGGCTTCATCTCCACCCCTCCAATCCCAGGAGGATGCCTGACACAGAAGCCCTGGGCCTCGGGCTCGTACCTAACTTCCCCTCACCTGGAAACCCCCTCAAAGAGTCCCATTGGAAGCTCTCAGAGGAGGGAGCACAGAAGGCCCGGGCTTCCTGATGACCAGCACAAACAAGGCAAAATTTTCCAAGGGTCAGAGAGAGTCAAGAACCAGGAAGGAGACAGGCAGACAGGCTGAGGGCAGTAGGGGAAGAGCAGAGTGGCTGGTCATAGGAGCCAAGTTGAGCTTCTGGGACTGCCTGCAAAGGGGGGAGAGGAAGGGAGCAGAAGGAAACTGCCCCAGACTCTACGAACAGTTTCCTGCTGCTGTGGGACAAGGGTCTCCTGAAGGAAGCCGCTTGGTCTGGGCAGGCTTTGGCAAAGGGAGGCAGTATGGCCCAGAGCCACAGGCCCTTTAGGCTCCCCTAGGGCCAAGCTCAGCTGGAGCCAGCCCCCACATATCACAGCCCTATCAAACTTGGCCTGCCCCAGGGGAGCCCAGGAATACCTTAGGTCCACTAAGTTCTCAAAGAGGCCGCACCCTCACCCAGGCCCAAGGCTGAGGAGGTGGGGGTGGAGAGCCAGGAATACAACCAGCCTTTCCCACTCTGGCCTCTGGAATCCTCAGCACAGGGGTGCTGGAGATCATAATCTCCTCCTTAGGGAGGAGGCAAAGGTGGGGATCAGCAGTGATAAAGCTAGAGACAGTGCTCAGCTAACAGAAAGCACAAGGGATTATCATTATCTGAGGTAAGGCCTTGGGAAAGGAGAGCTCTGATGACAATAGTGTGAAGCCACACCCAGCCTGCTGAACTCCAGGAGGGCAGGGCCAAACTTTGAGCAGAGCCCTACAGGGGAAGACAGAATTCCAGCTAGAGCCTGCCTCCCTGCAGGGCCTAGCCCCAGTCCTGGGGACTCAGGACAAGTGCAGTGGGTGTGGATCCACTTCCTGATGCAGGTGTTGTCCTTCCTGTGCCACAACTTCCTGACCACGGGGAAAGCCCAAGCCTGCGCAGCAAGGCAGTAAGAGCTCCCAGGGCCAGCATGGCAGGAGAGAAGCAGAGGGCTAGGGCCTCTGGGGAGGGGAGGGTGCAGCCTCCTGCAGTGGCCCCTGCTGGGCAGGAGTAGCCTTGGCCTCTAACCACAGTGCCAGGGAAGCAAAGGGGAAGAGGAAGTGATGCTGGCTGCTCTGCTGAGAGGAGCTCCCCAAGGCTCCCCTCTGGAATCCCCATCTGCGAGGGAGGCTGGGGCAAGAATTCCACAGCCATCTCCCTGCCAGGCACTAGTCACCACAGCAGACAGTGGAGAGGGAGCTGAAGCTCAGGGTAAAAGCCCGAGGGCTGAGGAAGCAGGAAAACTGACCCCAGAGTCAGGCAGGAAGCAGTTGAAGAACAGCTGCCCTAAAAAAATATTTTTTTTTAAAGTGAAAGTTTTTCTAATAAGCAAAAAATGAATGCCCCAAAGCCCACATAGAACAGCAAGAAAGAGCCCTGGGCTCAGGGCTTCACAGTAGGAGCCTCGCAACAGGATTGTCATTCCCACTTGACCAGGGAAACTGAGGCTGAGAGGGTGAAGTGACTCACCCAAAGTCACACAGCTAGCCACAGGCACGAAGAGAGGGAGGCCATGGGGCTGGGCCCAAGCCCTTATGTAACCTTTGGTCCTGGGCTTTCTGCGAAGCCCTGCAGCCAGCTGTGCCAGCCTGGAGACCAGCATGTCAGCAGACAACAGCAGGCCAGCGGGGTCACTGTGCACTGGGTACTTGTGCAGAGAGACCCCGGCTGTGGGACTGTGGACAGGCCTCCGCTAGGCCAGGGAGTTAAGTAGACTCTGCTGAGGTGGACAAGAGTATCAACACATACATGTGGTGGGCAAGGATGTTCCTACGGGGTGATAGAGCTAGTGCCTAAATATAGCCCACCAGAAAAGGACCACAGGGTATTTTCATTTTTATAAGACCATTAAACTGTGAGGTTACTTTTCTTTCTTTTTGCTTTGTCCAAGGGGCAAGAGGGAACTCATCAAATTAATCTAGAGGGTGAAGAAGGCCCCTTATTGTGGTGGTGAAGAGTGCAGGCACTAAAGTTAGACTGCCCGGGTTCAAACCTTGATTCTGTAACCATCCATAAAGTGAGGATACTACCACCACCAATCTCACTGGGGTGTTGTAAGGATTATCCAAGTCAAGTGCCCAGCACACTGCAAGTGTTTAACATACATTGGCTATTACTAGTATTATAAAGTCCTCCCTGATAGGTGGTGAGCAGCAGTAAGGACTTCCCCCAGGAGAGCTGGAAGAAAGCTGCCTGAAGGGCTTTTGGCTAAGAGCGGCTTTGAAGTTTGACTCCAGGACAAAGTTCTGTGAGAGTCTGAAGTCATCTGGGAGGACCAAGTGAAACCTGGGACCTGCCCTCCAGCCAGCTTCTGTCCCCATTTCCAAGCTGGCAGGTGGGGACACCTAAGGCAGCTGGCGGTTGGAGAAGCTCCTGCTCCTCCAAATTGATGCAATTCCTCCCTCTTCACTTCCTCCCCAGGCTGTGACTCCCAGCCTGAGGCCCAAGGCCAGGACCCTCACCTTTTTGTGCTTCTTGGCCATCCACTTGTCCCAGTTGTTGAGCATGTCCAGCCATTTGGACTCCCTCTGCCTCAGAACCTCCAGGGGGACTTCCTCTAGCCTGTGGAGCAGAGGGCAGGGCCTGTCAGAGGTGCCAAGAGAAGCAAAGGCCCTGGCTGAGGCCCCAGCCACCAGCCTGGTTGGTCTCCATTCCTCCCCCTGCCCTCCATCCCTGCAGTTCCCTTTGGAGCTGCTAACTCATGGACACCCTAACACAGATGCAAGGGAATGCAACCCCCTCCCTGGAAGACATAGGCTGGAGAGACACTAGGTTCAAGTGCTCACTCCCCCAGTGTGTCAAAGGGGCCAGGGATCACGGTGCCTCTCTGGGGCAGAGGCCTGAATGCCTGCACCTGTGCACCATAGCAAAGCATTCCCATGCTGGGTCTGTCCCGATAAATAAGCCTCTTCGCAGGGCCAGCATGCAAGTTTCAGAGCTGGACGAAAAAACTAGTCAAACAAGTACAGAAATAACATGCTCACCTCTGCACTCTACAAAACTAGTTACTCAGAGTTTCCCTAATTACGCCCTGGCCCTTTCCCACCTCTCAACCTTTGCTCATGCCAGTCCCTTTGCTGGAATGCTCTCCGAGTTGTCTCTACCTATCAAAATCCTAAATACACTTCAAAGCCCCGTCAAATGCCACTCGTATTTGTACATCTACTAACTGTGCAGTTGTCACAGCTACGCAGGCATTGTTCTAGGGCCAGGGTATCTGGCCCTAGAAGCACTCCTAGAAGAACTCCTGTGACAAAAACAAACTCCCAGCCCTCCTACTGGCCTCTGAATGTCCGCTAGAGCTGGTGGGGAAAACAGCTCAGCATGAAGACCCACGCCAGGCAGCACCAAAGCAGCTGAGGTAGGCTGAGGCGAAATCCCTGGCTTAGAGGGCGCTTCAAGTGAGTGAGCTTCTTCCAAGGAGTGAGACCCTGGAAATTCCTGAGTTCACGTAACTAAGGGGCAAAGAGAAGAAGGAGACTAGTGTTTGTAGGCTGCTTCCTTATTTAGCCTACAGAGCAATACTGGTAAGAAAACAACAATGAAAAAAATATATATGTGCACTTCTCTACACACACATACACACTCTCTTAAAATTATTTTTAAAGTAGTGGATTATGGATCTTTTAAATTTCTTTTTTGTGCCTTTTTTTTTCAATTAAAAAAATACTGACATTATTGAGAGGAAAGATACCAAGGGAGGGTATATTGCTTAGAATCAAACAGCAAATCAGTGGAAAAACCCAGACTCAAATCCAAGTCAGATCCTAGCCAAGTGCCTGCACTCAGTGCTGCCTGACCTCCCAGGAAGGAGCTGCCTGACCTCCCAGGAAGAAGTTGAGGCACTCAGGCAGCTGGGAGGAGGCTCGCAGGAACAGGACATGGTGGGGCTAGAGTTTGGCCCAGGCCTTGATTCTCTGATTCTCTTTCTACCGGAAGGAAATGCACTGCTATAACTTTTACTGGTTGGAAGAGCAGAGGGAGGGGCCCTGGCAGAGCAAAGGCCCCCAGACACAAAGGGCAGGTCCTCTTCTTAAGTGTTCTTTATCTGGAGAACTGCACAGGCCTGAGAGCAGCCTTGGAGCTGAACAGCCAAGGAGAGACAAGAGCCTTGGGCAAACTTGGCCCCCTCTACACAGGAACACAGGCTACCACCCTCTGGAACTGCTGACCCTCTCACCACCTACAGATAGAACCAGGGCACAAGGATACTCTCCTTCCTATCCCTCCCCATAGGAGAAAACCTGAGACCATACCTTTAGATCAGGTAATTTACAAAGGAATGTAAATTATGCACGTCTCCAGGCAGCCCCCAAAACACCCAGGGAGCAGAAACCAAAGGCCCAGCATCACAGGCCAGGTGCCCTCCCATCACCTACAAAGTACTCACTTATACAAGTCAGGGGATGAGCCTTCTAGCTGACTAAACAAAAGGGGTACCCACACTGAGTCAACAGGAAGTGCTGGCAGTTATGGATGTGGATAATATCTGATCCAATCCCTCCCTAGAGCAGATGAGAAAATGGAGGCTCATAAGAGGGCAAGGCTTTCGCCTGAGATTACCAGTTTCCAGAGAATTCCCATCTGATTAAATATATGCCCATTTGATACCTCAACCCTCCAGTCTGTCTTTATTGATAAGATCTGACAGCAGGGCCCCAGAGATACCCATTCTCCCAACTACAAATACACAGGGGAACACGTTCAAGTTCGGTGTTCTTTTAAATGATTCCAGATAACAGCTTTGGCAGTTTCAAAGCCCCAACATCAAACCTCAAACCGGAATTTCAAATGGGTACAAAACAAACAACCATATTTCCTGGATTCTAAGACACTACTGATTTTAAACTACACCATTGATTTGGTAAGATCTGCTCAGAAACAAACAAAAAACCCACCACTGCTTTAAATGTACATGTCAACTGAAAGATCCATTTTGATTTTTAAAATCTTAAATTGGGAAAAATTTGAGGAAATATGGTCATTTGAGTGCCTTCTCCTCCAACAGCAGAGGAGTTTAACCCACCTGGAGAGGGTGGGAAGGAAGACACTGGAGGTCTGGAGGTCTGGTTGAACGGAGCATTCAGCACTTTACGTGCTCTCTAACTACAGGTAAACTTCTCTTTACATACAGGATGTGCACCTGAAAAGCTGCAGGCTACCCATTTTTTTACCCATTTCACATACCCTTCAGTCTGGTCAGTCAGGATCTCAGAAGGCATCTGATCAGACTGCTGTCTGATATAGGAATCCCTTCTACAATAGTCCCTTGCCCTCTCTGAGGCTGTTTCCCTATACAACTGGATGGCCTGCATTGTGGATTGACCCTCAAAAGATGCCCAGAAAAAAAAAAAAGATGCCCAGAAAGGAGCCGTGAGATGGAATTGGGGTCTGGGTATCCCTGCAAATGGCATAATGGTGTAGAGGCCCTGAGGTGGCTTCCTCCTAACAGTGGGGGGAGAGCATGAGCCAGTTTCCAGTGACAGGGAAGCTGACCAAATGGCAGTTTAAGGAACCAAACAGCCCATGGGGGATGCTTCAGGTCTGAGAGTTTCACTCACCCTTTCAGAAAACCCCTCTGTCCTTAAGGTGACCTGAAGGAGTCTCTGCAACCAAAAGAGCCTAATGATAACAGTCTCTAGCGGCCCAGCCTCTGCTGGAACTCCTCCAGGGATGGGGCCTCATTATCTCTAGGTAAAGCCGCCCTTACTGTTGAAGTTTTTACTGTTAAAACTTAATTCCCCCAAATTTTCCTGATATCTTCTATCTATAATCTCAATACCCCCTTCAAAGGCTGCACAATTCTCAGCCAGATCAGCCCCACACCAGGCACACACGTACTTATCCCTTGTCACCCACCCATCCCTACCTGGAATGCCCTTTCCTCTCCCCTCTCCAAGTCACAGCAACACTTTCAGGACCCAATATAATAATAAAAATGACAACTTCAACAATAACAGCAGCAATAGTAGTTACCATCTGTACATCATTTACTACTTACCAACATCTTCCAAAACACTTATATATATCCATTTTCCAGAAGTAGAATCCAAGACTTAGTAAAGTTAAGTGCCTTGCTCAAGGCCATGTAGCTGCATTCAAACCCAGGTCTGCCTCACTCTACAGCCCATGCTCCTGACTGTGTACTATACTCCTCTGCCTGCAAAGGTCAAGCCCTTAGCCTCCACGCAGCCTCCATGTCTGCCCAGATCTCACTGGCTGTCCTCCAACCTGAAGACCTTCATCCTGACCTAGAACACCATTTCTCAAAGTTTTTAAACTGAAACTCCCAGTAAGAAATACATTTTAGACTGAGACTACACACACACACATAACCAAAATACATTTTATGAAACAATTTACTATTACATGTACTAATGTGCCGGATATTTTCAGTTCAATTTTTATATTATTCTACTCTTTTTTTTTAATTAATTTATTTTTTTAAATTTATTTTATTTTTGGCTGTGTTGGGTTTTCGTTGCTGCACACGGGCTTTCTCTAGTTGCAGCGAGCAGGGGCTACTCTTCGTTGTGGTGCACGGGCTTCTCATTGCGGTGGCTTCTCTTGTTGTGGAGCACGGGCTCTAGGCGCACGGGCTTCCGTAGTTGTGGCACGTGGGCTCAGTAGTTGTGGCTCGCGGGCTCTAGAGCGCAGGCTCAGTAGTTGTGGTACACAGGCTCAGTTGCTCCGCAGCATGTGGGATCTTCCCGGACCAGGGCTTGAACCCGTGTCCCTCGCATTGGCAGATGGATTCTTAACCACAGCACCACCAGGGAAGCCCTATATTCTATTCTATTTTTTTTCTTCTTCTTTTAATGCTGGTCACAATCCCCTAAATTTGATTTCAGCACTAAATCACTAATGAATCAAGATATGGTCTGAAATGAGCATTTCATTACAACTTGGTCATATTGCTCAGCACTGTCCCTCCCTAACTGGACTGGGTCTTGAACTTCTGTAACTCCCACCATGTACCTCACAGGTGTTCAACAGATGCCTGCCTGGTTTTCTCCATGACATCATTATTTTCATCTGTACTGCCTTCAGGGCTGCAAGCCACTGTTGCCTACAGCAATTTTATTTGTGCCCCTAATAGCCCAGTGAGATCCTCATAGGTTAATTACTATTTCCATTAGACCCATGAGAAACTTGACCCAATCAGAGAGATTGTATGACTTGGGCAAAGTCCAAAGCTATTAAGTGGCAAAACCAGGGCTTTCCTTTGCCGTAGTGACTCATGTGCTGCTTCTCACCCCCCTGGGAAGGCTGTGAGGAAATCAGGCCGTTCTCCAGGTGCCACTGTATAGCTCTATCTCTGGCTCCAAAACCCCTGGAGACAGTCTAAACCCTCCTCTAGTGTTCTGACTGTCTCAGTGAGCGGCTTGCCCCTACCTAGCAATGCTCAGTGAGGCCAATATGCTGGATGGGCAAAGCTCGCAAGCGCACCCTCGGCCACCACCTCCTAAGGGAGAGAGACACAGAGGAGACAGAAGTGGGCAGCCAGAGAGTGACTGAGCCCAGATTCTGTCGGGCTCTCAGGCTGAGCTAGGCTTAGTCATGCTGTGCCATGCCATGGCCCAAGGCAGCAGTGACACTCCATTGACACCAGGCTCTGCAGGCTCCCTAGCCTTCTCCCCAAACCCAGAAGCTGAAGACTTCCAAGAGCTCAGAGGGAGAAGACCAGTTCCCAAGGCTACCCAAGACCTGGGCTCTCTCCGCCTTGTCCTTCCAGCCATGTATCAATACTTTCCAACCAAGCACACCTCAGCCCCTCCGGTTGGCAGACTCAGCCAGGTGTGGTGCCTGTGCCCATGACCCCTTTATCGAAAGGTGTCAGATAAACTTTGGTCCCAAGGAACCAGTGTAACCGCCTCCTCCAAGCCTCACTCTCTAAACCAGCCCAAGCAGAAGGCCCAAGGTCACAGACCTCAGGATTGATCCTCCTCATCTCAACCATCGGGAAGGCCAGGTGGAGTGTGGGAGAGAGTAAAAAGAGTGGGGACCTTGAAGCCAACCAACCTAGGTTTCCATTCCAGCTCCTCCAACTGGGAGACAGACCTCTAAGTCACAACTTCATCTTCAAGTGGGACCATACACATACCTCATACTTTATAAGGCCTAAATGAAGAATAGATGTGTATAAGGACCCAGCCTGGTGGGTGGCCGGCTAATGGTAGCTTTAGGTGACTGGTATTTGCAGCTTACCTAGCACTTTCACATCCCTTTTCTCATCTGACTGGTCCATACACACGCGCAGCAGGGCACGATTATCTCCATTTTACCCATGAAGCAATTGAGGCCCCAAGCGATTAAGTCATTTACTCAATGACACATAGACTGTAACTCTTGGCTTCTGACCCAGCTCTGCCACTTTGTGACTACTCCACTCTCTGAGCCTCTGGTTCCCCACGTGTAACATGGGGGCAATATCACCCCTTCAGAGGGCAGCAATAAAGACCACATGAGACAGTAAGAGCTGATACACTTCCAGCACTCGCTCTGTACTAGCTCTGCCAAGCACTACATAGGCACACAAGTCCCCAAGGAAGTAGTTTTTATTATCTCTACTTAATAGACATGAAAACTAAAGCTCAGCACAGCTGAATAATCTGTCCAAGGTTACACAGCCTGGAAATAGAGGCTGCCAACTGAGTACTAAACTCTCCAATAAATATAAAGTGACCCACATGTAACAGGGCCTCAATACCTGTTACATTCCCTTCTTTTTCCTTTATCACCCAGTAAAGTAGAGAACCACTACCCCCTGTGCTGAGATGGCAAGAGTGAGCAAGATGAAAGTGCAGAAAATTGGGAAATGGATGTGCAATCACAGATCCAGAGACAACAAAATGGGGGAGCTCCCCTCTCCCACCCAGAGCTGGAAAAAGAAGTGAGAATAAACAAAAGGCTGACCTACTTTGCACACTGAGTAACAACCTCTGGAGTTCATTAACCTAAGAGGTGGTAATGACTAAAGTATAAATAGCTTTTATGCCAGCTCCATAATAACCAATGACAGGAAACTGGAATCAAGAGAGGGTGGGCTGGTGGGGTGCAAATGGCCGATGATCAGGGCTGGGAGGCCTGTGAGGTTACCTAACGAGTCCACCCACTCCCCAGACAGCCAGGGAAGCCTAGAGACCAAAGGGTAAGTGATCTGCCCAAGGCGACGCTGTGAGTCGGTGTAGAAAAGGAAGATGGTCTGCAGCAGCCTGGTGCTCCCTCCTGCGTCCTGGCAACCCCTGGCTTGGAGGTAGGGCAGTGTCCAGGCTCCCTGTCTGGGTGAGAGAGAGAGTCTGGTTTGCTTCACTCTCCCCAACTCCTGGTACAAGCTCGTTCCCGGCCTGCCTCCCTTTCCCATAAGGAATTCCCTGGCTTTGCTCCTTCCAGCCCTGGGTCAGTGCACAGTGGTAAACAGGTTCTCTCCACCCTTCTCTGGCCTCAGTGCCATGGGCCTCTGCCCAACTCTCCACTCTGCACAGCCCCACCCTCCCCCCCATGTCAGAGGCAAGAAATGGTTCCTTTAAGCACCAGCCTTGCTGGCTCCAAAAAGCAAGGAATCCCCCTCCCCCAACCCCCACTCAGCTAGGGAAAGGCACAGACCTTAGCAAAAACTCCCAGGGGAGCTCTCCCTGACAAATGCAGAGAGGTATGGAGACTATTCTCAACAGAAGACATCCCTTCCCCAACCCCCCACCCCTATGGGGCAGAGTACTACTTGAAATTCCCCACCGGCAACTGGGTCCTCAGGTCACAATCTCACTGTGGGCACCTGGGGGCCCCCATGACTCAATTACATCCCCCCTCACCCATCCTTACAAAACTGCTAAATTTTATTGATAGATCTTATCAAATTAGTCTTAACTCACTGCTTATCTCTGCCAAGACTCCTTCAAGGCTCCCTACTGCCCTACTTGCTCAACAGAAACCTCAGGCCCTGGCTCCCAGGCCTTCCTATTCCCTCTACACGTCCTTCTTTTTTCCCAGCCCTATTTCTAGATGGCCCTCTCTCTGAGCTGCCCTCCCTCACCCCTACCCCAACTCTAATTCAGGCCCACTCATCTTCTGAGGCCTCCTTCAGAATACCCTCTCATCTCTACGAAGCCTTTCCTAACCACTCCAGGAGCAGAACACAATCAGCACCTCATTACATTCCATACACATCTCTCTAGAGCCTGTGTTCCAGGCCCTGAATCTACAAAGTTGAATAAAATGTAGTCCCTGCCTTTGGGGAGGTCAATCTGGCAGAGGAGACAGATGGGTGAGTAAATAACTAGCACACACAGAGGTGCTATCACAGAAAAACTAGAAGGGTAGAAAGTGCTAGGAGACTGCAAGAAGCCCTCAGGGTGGGGGTGGGGGGAGTTAGAGAAAGCTTTAAAGGGGAGCTGACTTTTGAGATGGTCCTTGAAGGGTGACAGGAAGTGGCCAGGGTGAGAAAGGGGAAAGAGCATATCAGGCAGAAGACCCAGTATGAGAAAGCACAAGTGAATGGAAAAGGGCCTGGCTTGTTTGGGGAATGTGAGCAGTCCAGTGGAGCGAGTCTGGCTTCTCCGCTGGACTGTCCACTCCGCTGAGGCAGCATTCCATGAGAAGGTGCGCTCCTGGGGGACAGAGGCTCTGCCAATCACACCCTCCACAGTGTGTCCTGGCCCTAGAACAGAGCCTAGTACCTAGCTGGTGCTCAATAAATGTGTGTTGACAGATTCATTTGCTTTGTGACCTCAGGCACTCTGAGTTTCAGTTTTCTCCCCACTGAGATGGGAATACTATCCTCTACCTTGAGATCAGATGGGACAAGCACAAGCACAGAAAGTGCTTCATAAAGGGCACTCCCTCTCTGGCCTGATACCAGCTCTGGATCTTCTTTGAAGCCCAGCACAGGGCTGAGCCCAGATGTGCTTGATGATGGCCTCTTACAACATTATAATTCTATATTCAATTAACATAATTGAATGTTTGTTATAACACTTACCAGGTACTTGCTATGGACCAGACATGGTGCTCAACACTTAAATTATTTCATTTAATCCTGACAACAAGCACATGAAATAGGTCCTCTAATTATCACCTCCCCCTGCTTCTGCAGATGAAGAAACTCAGGTTTTCAGCAAGCCAGTAACTATCCAATGTCCAGGGTGAGCAGAGGACAGCTCTGGGAGGTATACCCGGGCCCTGCTCTTCTGCTCTGTCACTCAACTCTGGCACTGACTGCTATCCACTAGGCTGGGTGAGCACAAGCCTTGCTCCCAGGGAGCTTGGAACTTAGTGACCTCAGAGCCATATACTGTGTGATGATTGGCAAGTCACTTTACCACTCTGGGATTTGGTGTCTACCTCTGTAAAATGGAGATTATGATGATAATAACTATATCTCACGAGTTAAATGAGGTGGTATTGGTGAAAGCATGGTCCACCATGCAGGCTCTTCTGTGAAATGGCATTACCATGTGACTATGCTGGGAGGTTGGAAGGGGTCACTCAGAGGCAGGACAGGAAGCCCAGGATGAAAGTCTACAAGGAACCCAGGAGGGTGATGGTAATTATGAAGCAAACTCTTACTCCTTCCCCAAGTGACTGCCACTACCCAAGAGGGCAGAGGCCCCAGGCAGCCCTACAGCTGCATGCTTTGAATTGAATCTTTCAGGAGACCCACTTTTGTTCTCACTTCTGCTTTATCTTCACAGACCAAGGAGAAGATCAGGCCCTCGCATCAGGGTCCTCAGAGTCAGGGTCACCTGAGGGCTCTGTTCCAAATGACTCAATGAGGAACTGATTGGGGGATTCCCAACCTGCCCTGGCAGGACAGAAAGCTCCAGACCACAAGCTGAGTGGGATTGGCTTCCGTTTTACCCCCAAGGTCCAAGGGTGGGTAGGCAGAGCACATGAGGGAGTCTGGATCTTCACACCCACGCTGCCTTGTTCTCTCACCATTATGCCAAAGGCCTGAAGTAAACCTTAGAGGATTATTCACACTCTAATTATAAGAGCCACCATGTACCACTGAACTCTTACTTTGTGGCCTACACTGTGCTGGGTGCTTTACCAACATTTCCTCCCTTAATACTCATAACCATAAGTGGCATGGGGCCAGTTCCCTCTCCCAATGCCACCACCTGGCCCATTTACAGACTCAGAGAGGTCACATGGCTAGGAAGTGACAGAGCCAGGGCCTGAAGTCAGGTCTGCTGGTGTCTTGAACCCAGGATCTCCCAGGTCCCAATTTAGGTTCTCCTTTTTTGTGAAACCAAGACAGAGAGGAAAGGGAAATATACAGCATCCTCCAAAAGAGGCTGGCTAGGAAAGATGGTTTCTGGACACACAGAAGAGGAGGAACAAGAGTTTTCCATACTATGTTCCTGGGCCCCTTACTACCCAGCTGCTCCTGCCTTATCTTGGGGTATATGTGAGGGGCTGTGTGTGGAGACCTGGGACAGGAAGTGTGCCATCCATTATAACAACTCAACAACAAAAACAACTCGAGAAGCCTACTAGGAAAAGTGTAGACACTTGGGGCTGGACTGAAAGTCCTAAGGCTGGGACAAGAAGAGGGAGGACAGGCCACACAGTAGCAACAAGCTTTGGTAAGATGGAAAATTGGGAAGGAGGAACCCTGGCTTCTAGGCACAATTCCATTACTCGTTCAGCTTGGGTTTCCTTGTCTGTAAACAGGACAAAATAAAACTTACCCTACTGACTTCCCATTGCTCCTGTAAGGATTACTGCAAGGCAATGAGAAAGAAAGCACTTTGCAGAACAAAGAGCTAGACAAATCAAAGCATTCTTTGATTTGACTGCACTCCCAAAGACATGAGGGCCACTGGTCTGACAAAGGGAGGTCCTCTCATAAGAGAAACAGAGCATGCTGGAAGCATTGGCCTTTGTGGGCTGTGCCCTGACGACCCCTTGCACTTGTGTGGTACCTGATAAAAAACTTCTCAAAGCCCTTTTCATATACTCCAAGGTAAGTCTCAGAATGTTAGAAGCAGAAGACCTCTTCAACATCACCCATTAAAACTGTCTTAGTTTATATGCAGGGGAAACTGAGGTTTAGAAAGATTAAGCAACTTTTTCAAGGTCGCAGAGCTAGTTAGGGGCTCAGGGAAGCCCAGGACTCAGGTCTCCTGATCCCCTGTTCAGCAGTGTTTGTTTACACATGCTCCTAATCCAGTTATCTCATTTGATCCTCACAATCCTTTTGTACACAGACCACACCTTTATCTACTGTTGAATGTCTGACTTCCCTGCTAGGCTCTAGGTCTTGGGAGGGCAGGACCAAGTCCCCAGAGCCTAGCACATGGCTGCACACGTAGTACGTGCTGGATGAAAAGCAGGGAGCATTAGTCCCATGGTCAGGTGAGAGGACGTGCTTAAGTCACACACCACCAGGGGCAGTGGTGGAGCCAGCACTGGCACCTTGACCCCTGGGTTCAGAACCCTTTCCCATATTAGCCTAAATCTACATATCCAGCCAGAATCATCTCTGAGAAATGGCTGGTGGTGCCCCAAAGGGCTGAGGGGTTCACTTTCTCATAGGCACTGGACTTGCTTCCACCTCCCAGCTGAGGCACCAGCTCCAGGAACAGAATAAAGGTGAGATGAAGTCAGCCCTCAGCTGCCATCTGCCTCCCCTTGATCAGCTTACGCTGTGCCTAAAAGCCCCAAACCTACCCTCCCCGGCTACATACCGTCCTAAGGTAGGCTTTCCATGCCCTCAGGCCTTACTCCTCTCTCCTTGAAGAGGTCTAGCCCTTCTTGCAGCCTTCCTTGCCATCCAATATGTTTACTGGGCAGAGACCTCAAAGCTCAGTTCCACTCACCCCACCCCCTCCCAACCAGGCCAAACCCACTCTCCTACTGGAGAGAGACAAAGAACCCCTTGATGTGCCCAGAGCGTGCCAGCCATGCCAGGCACCTTGGGGAGCCCAGGGCTGTGACAAAGCAGAGTCAGCAGCAGCCCACTGTCTGCTTCAAAAGAAGGCCACAGATGGCCTTCCTTCCCTGTGGTCAGAAGGCCCCGGAATGGCTAGGCCACTTCAGCTTGGCCAAAGCCTTCCCAGTTCCCCTCAGTCCATACAGCCAATCAGGCACCAAGCCCTACTTGCTGATCTCTTCATCCTCATAGCTCAAGGGCTCTTCCAGGCCTCTCTACAGCCCTTTTGGGCTGTCCCAACCTCTCCCAACTGCTCTCACTGCCTGTGGCCCAGCTCCTCTTTATGCCATCTTCCATGCCAGCACCAGACTGACCTTAATGAAACACAGGAGGCCTCAGTCTGACATTCAAGGCTAGTCACAGTCTGCCCAACCTACTTTGCTACCCTCCCCTTGCTTCACGTCATCCTCCCGCCTCCCATTCTTCTTGTCACCTCTTGGCACACCACATTTCTCAAACAGCTGGCTCCTGGTGGGACTCTGTACATGGGTCCCCTCCCATACAACAGAATGGCCTTCCTTGCTCCTTCTCAGGCCTGGATCAAATGCGACTTCTTTTCTTTGGGCTCCTATGGATGGAGCTTGCTGCTTCTTCTTCCTATATATTCCCAGAGCAACCACATGCCTCCATTACAGGCTTTATTGCTCAACACTGTAATGATTTGGTTGTGCTTCTATTTTCCAACCAGTCTGTGAACGCTTTGAGGGCAACAAGACACAGATGTCTTGATCAACTCTGTATCCTTAGTCCCAGTCACAGAGGCTGGTAGAGTAGGGGCTCAATAAATGTTTGATAAATAAACTCACTGCTAAGATGGATAAACTGGTGAAAGTAAAGCCTTGGCTTTCTCTCCCAGGCTCCTGAGTCTGCTGCCTACTTCCCTACATGAAGAGCAGAGACGAGCTAAGCTGTGCCAGCCTCTGAGGAACTGGACAGAGCATGGAATAGAGTAGGGTGGGGTGGGATAGAGAAGGGAAAGAGAAAGATGAGAAAAGAAAAGCCTAAGTTGGCAGCTTCCCTAAAATCCTGGAAAGGGGGCTTCTAAGCAGGTCAAGCATCAGGAGAGTTGTTTTGCCAGTAGAGAAGCCAGGAGTTTTCTCCCTGCCAGGGTCTCCCTTCCTGGACCCAGGACAGCAGCAGATTTTCCAGGGGCAGACAAAGCAGCTAAAGGAGGCCTCTTCCCCGTCAGGTGTGCTGCCAGCAGGATAAAGAGAGTGATCAGCTAGGACACTGACAATGGGTGGATGACGACTGGGTTCTGCTCTGGTGGGCAATGCATCCTGGCCTGAGGTTCAACTGGCTTGGAGTGAGGAAGAGAATGGGCAGGTCCATGTAGCTGTGGTAGCAATGGGCTGAGAGTCAGAAGATCTGGGATCCCTCCCAAATCTGGCTCCACTGTTAACTAAGGGCAAGGCTTCTCCAAGCCTCAGATTTCTCACCTGTACGGGGTGCATAATTCCTGCCTTACCTACAAAGAAACACTTCTTCCAAAAGGCACACACTGGATATCAAAGTCAGATGGTCATTATGCAGTATTTTGGGGTCAAGAGCAGTGTAGACTCTGGCCTATGGGAGGGATAGAACAGGCCTGATCTGGCCAGGCTTCCAGGGCCTCCCCAAGGATCTTCACTGGGTGTTTCTCTGGCCTGGTTGGCCATGGACTTCAACTGTACTGAGAGACCTGCCTTGCCCTCCACACTGGGATGGGGAGGTAGCCAGATTCCTGCTAACTGCTGCTCTGGGTGTGGGGGCCTCAGGGACTGGTGAGCACCTGGCGCCCTGCCTGCTTCCACCTTAGCAAGGTTTAGTCACTGGATTCAGTGTCGAGAAACAGGTTCTAGTCCCAGTTCTGCCATTCACCAGCTGGCAAGCCCTGGACGCTTTCTTCTTAGAACTTCAGTGTACTCATCTACAAAATGGGATAACAACCCCTCTCAGCGGAACGTAAGGGTTCACCATGGGTTAGGGGTCACTCCTGCCCACAGTGGATGGACCTCACTGATGCTCATCATCACAGCCAGAGATGGAAAGTAGGAAATGAAAAGACAGGACCGCTAGCTACTCCAGTCTCTATGAGGAGGTAGAACATTCATTGAGCATTCATTGACAACACCTATGGTGTTGTCAGGCTCTTTTCAAACATCAGCTCATTTAAACCTTACAACAACTCTGCAAAGTCAGTATTATCATAACTATTTCACAGTGAGAAACTGAGGCTCATAAAAGTGAAGCAATATGTCCAAGGTCACACAAACAGCCAGACTTCAGAGCTTAGGTGAGGAGGGAGCACAGAGCACCTTCTTTTCCCACCGCGGTGTAAACAGATTGCGAGGCTGAACCAGAGCCAGGCCTCACCGGCCCCCTGAAGGTCCTGTTTCAGACCCAGATGCTGGGAGGACAAAACGTCAAGCAGGTCCCACCGCTTTATCTCTTTCCCACAGCTTAGGATTTCCTAGCAGGCGGACACACAGGCACCTTCCCAGGGCAGCAGCTGGTGTGCTGGCCCCCTCCTTCACCAAGTCAAGTCTTGTCTGAGGCCCTAGAACACCCACAGGGCTACCAAACCGGATTTTCCTTTGAAACTGGAGGAAGAGAAGGAGGAGAGAAAATGAAGGATCTGTGGCCCAGAGTCATAGACCAGGGCTCCACATGTACAGCTGTCTCTTTCCAGATGGGCTACCCAGGGACCACTCCACTGCCAGCTCCATGCTCTCCTGGGAACTGTAATAGCTCAAGAAAAGAGGATGTTCTGAACTTACAAACTGGAGAAGGTGGTGGAAAAGCAGGGAGGCAGGCCCTGGCCTGTCAGGAGGGCCCTGGCCCAACAATAACTGGCACAGACCAAACTATCAGGATTTCAATTAAGCCAGTTCTAAGATTTCCAAAGTCATAGGGCTGCCATAGTTGGCTATAAGTAGTGGAGGGCCCAGGGGACAGGGGAACTGAATCAGCAAAAGACAATATTGCTGTTCCAGATGTTTCTCCCTGGGCCCAGTTCAGATCCCTCTCTCCCCTAACAGGAAGCCAACACCCACGGGACCCCAGAGAGCATAGCTCCTCACCTTATCTGGCCTGAAGCACTGAGCAGACTGAAGCTGGGTGGGAAACTCCAGCTTCAGGAGGCCAGTCCTGGCAATCACATAGGAAAAGGAAAGGGAGGTCAGGGATCCACCCCTCTCAGGCCATCTTGCTCAGGCCAGAGACCTGGTATCCAACTGATATCCTTCTTTCCCTTCCTGACCAAGTCCTCTATGCTGCAGAAGGGACCCCCCCACCCCCCTACAAACAGGTCTGCTCTTCCTACCCCGAAGTGATAGGAATGGTAACATCACTCCTCCCACACTTCCCTGCTGAGGATACTTCTTTCTCCTCCTCTGGTCCTTCCTGGGCTTCAACAACCAGCTCAGTTGCCAGCCAAGCCAAAAGAACTAGTGCTGCCAGCACTCCTGTCTGTGCCCATGCCACCACAGGGTCCTTCACTGGCTGGCTGCTTTCTTGCCTCTTCCCACTCACTGGCTACTGCTCAAGGGCAGGCAGGGGCCATCATGGGCCCAGCAAAGGTTCCCTGGAGAGTAGGCTCAAAAGACAGACAAGGTGGGACTTCCCTGGTAGCGCAGTGGTTAAGAATCCGCCTGCCAATGCAGGGGACACGGGTTCGAGCCCTGGTCGGGGAAGATCCCACAGGCCGCGGAGCAACTAAGCCCGTGAGCCACAACTACTGAGCCTGCATGCTGCAACTACTGAAGCCTGCGCGCCCTAGAGCCCATGCTCCACACAAGAGAAGCTACTGCAATAAGAAGCCCGCGCATCACAACAAAGAGTAGCCCCACCCCACTCACCATAACTAGAGAGAGCCCACAGGCAGCAACAAGACCAAACACAACCAAAAAAAAAAAAAAAGACGGACAAGGTGAAGTAGAAAAGGCCTAGGGCTGGGAATCAGGAGTTCTGGGTTTAATTCCTGGCTTTGCTCCTAATTGACTGAAGAGGTGAGGTTAATCACTTCTCTTAGGCCTCAGTTTACCTATCCATATGAGGATGGCCATCTCTAAGCTCACTTTCAGCTTCCTGATTTGAAATGTGTGCCGGTAAATGTCACTCAATAAATAAATATTAATTGAGCATTTACTTCTCTGCAGGCCTGAGGAAAAAGTGAATAAGCCTGGTCCGAGGGAATTCCCTGGCGATCCAGTAGTTAGGACTCCACGCTTTCACTGCTGAGGGCCTGGGTTTGATCCCTGGTCAGGGAACTAAGATCCAACAAGCCGCGGCCCACCCCCCCCAAAAAAGAAAATAGCCTGGTTCCAGTCCTGAAGCTCATCAGTCTAATGAAGTGGTAATGACAACACAGCCTTATCCTTGCTGGGCCATCCCTGTTAGCCTCCCACACTGCTGAGGGAGTCAAAAGTGCTGACCTAAGCCAGGGAAGGTGAGGGCAGACAGGTTCTTCTAGGAACCTTCTATTCTACCTGTCCAGCACTCGATTTACTGCTGGGGCCATATGCCATATTAATGGGTGGTAAAGGCAGTGGAAACGGTCCTGACTGGGGAGTCAGAAACCCTGGGTTCAAGTCCTGGTTCTGACACTAATGTGCTGTGTGATGTTTCTTTTCTTTTTCTTTTTTTTTAATTTATTCATTTTTGGCTACGTTGGGTCCTTGTTGCTGTGCGTGGGCTTTCTCTAGTTGTGGCAAGCGGGGGCTACTCTTCATTTCGGTGCGCAGGCTTCTCATTGCGGTGGCTTCTCTTGTTGCGTGTGGAGCACGGGCTCTAGGTGCACAAGCTTCAGTAGTTGTGGCATGTGGGCTCAGTAGCTGTGACGCGTGGGCCCTAGAGCACAGGCTCAGTAGTTGTGGCGCATGGGCTGAGTTGCTCCGCGGCATGTGGGATCTTCCTGACCAGGGCTCAAACCCACGTCCCCTGCATTGGCAGGCGAATTCTTAACCACTGCGCCACCAGGGAAGCCCTGTGCTGTGTGATCTTAAGCAAGTTATTCTCTTCTCTGGACCTCAGTTTCCTCATCTGTATAATAAGTTAGGGTTAAGCTGGTCAAACTCGTAAGATCCCTTCCAGCGTTAACAGTCTATGATTTTATGATCTACTCATGCCAGGTACCCAGCAGTCACCTGAGTGGGGTAGCTTCTGATCTGCTTTCTTCCCCCATCCCCCTAACCCCTGGCAACTGCCAAAACTGATTGTCTTGAGACAACCTTTGGCCCAGGATGGCTGAAACAGACCTTTAATCTGGAGCCAGAGTCCCTGCCATCTCCGCTGCAGCCATCAGTGCTAATGTTTCACTTCTCTGGGATAGCACATGGTCTCCTAGCCCTCAACCACGAGACTGGGTTCAGGGCGGTCACCCTGAAACTTCCCATAACTTCCTCTTTTATGGCCTTGAGCAGGGACTTACTTTTGGCTTTTTTTGAACCACAATATAAACTATACAGGGAACATCCAAGCTTTCAGACACCAGAGATTTTAAGTTGACCAACAGGGTCAAGAAAGTGAGGCAGGGAGAGAGGAAGGGATGTGGAATCCCACCTCAGCCCCAGCGCTATAGACACCAATGATGCAGATGGTGTCATTGGTTTGCGGTTGGAGGGTGGGAAAGACAGATGTCTGGCTGCTTGGCTAGGGACTACAGCCAAAGGGAGGTGCTTCCACTGGGGCCTCTCTGTCCACAAATACCAGAGGTACGCCCTCATTTTCTCATCAATTTTCAGACCCTTAGAAGGAAAAGAAAGGAAACAACATTTTCCTGGGCCACTACTTGAGCCAGGCATTATGCTAGGCACCTTCGAATACTTGATCTCATTTAATCCCCACAGTAATCTTGGGAGTAGGTATTACTGTTTCCCTTTACAGTGAGTAAGCAGGCTCAGAGATTCAGGAACTTGTCCAAGGTCACACAGCCAGCAAGAGTGATTTCTTCCTAAATCTGGCCTTTTTCCACTATATCACACTGCTCTGTACCCTGATACCTGGTTAACTGCCTGATAAGCATGGAGTAGGAATTCTTATCTCCCAGAATTCACCAGCAAATCTGAGCTCTTCCTTCCAAGCACCCACAAATGCAACTGAGAACTCCTTTCCCACTTGTCTAGACCTCATGCCTCCCAGGACCCTGATCCCTGGTGTCTGCTCTTCAATTCAAAAATATACCCTAAGTACCCTTTGGGTTATCACAAGCTAATCCCTGGGGAACTGTGACAAAGCTGCAAGTCAGGGTAAGGGATCAGAATAAGGGGTGCTCTCTGAGTCTTGGACTGGACTAGGCTTAGCTTGCTATGAACAAGTGGGAAGAGGCTGGAGGAGACAGATTCAGTGGGTAAAAGAGAACTCTCCTTAGGGGAGGGGCCTGCATTTCTCTCCAGCTCTCCAAAGGAGAAGGAGGCCTGGTGAATGTGAGGCTTTGGGACTGCGGAAAATCCCAGAAGGGACCTTTATGGGGTGTGGGGTAGGGATCTTACAGATGGTTAAGGCTCTTCCATAAGTCATAAGAGAGGCTGATAGGACAGGTGGGATGGGAGTGGGGTCTGGAGTCCATCTTTCCTAAGGGCATCACCAACCCATACATATGATCTCTGTGAGGACTGGACTCAGGGAGTTCTGTGGGGGCAGAGTGTGGCTACTCAGCTTACCCTGCCTGGAGGGAAGGTGCTGCTCCACTGCCTCACATTTCTCTGCCTGCCAGCTGGGTGCCTGGGTGTGGGGGATCTGGGTGTGCTATGAGCAGGGACCCTGCTGTCTCCTTGCCTCCCGCCCAGTCTGCATTTGGAGAGGAGGTACATGCTTCCACAGCATACACAGAGACAGCTGACAGTCTGTCCTGGAGGTGAGGTACCATCATCCTGTGGGTACTGGGAAGAAGCAGTGCCTGCCCACCTGTTGCTGGTGACAGGGAGAAACCTGCCTCTGAGGGGGGAGAGGGGGGCACTCTCTGACCCTTCCATTAGGGGAAGGGACTGTCTGTCCCAAGGTGGTAGGGAGCTGACCAATGTCAGTTCATCCAGAGGTCCGTGTGTCTTGAGGTGAGGCTCAGTCTGTCCCGGAGTGCGGTGGGGGCAGGGCAGCCCGTCCCTCTGAAGTCTGCCTAAGGTGTCCCCCTGAAGTGGGGGTAGTGGGGCGCTGAGACAACGGCGTCTGTGGGTCTCGTGGGAGGCTGGGTATGGAGAATAGCAGTCTGCTGGGGGAGGGGCGGCCACCTGTGAGCCTGTCAGGGGCTGGCCGAGTCAGCCAGCCCTAAGGCGAGGGTGGCAGCGCTGGGGTTGGGACAGGTATCTGTCGACCAGTCCGCACTGGTGAGGAAAGCCCAGTCGGCCCTTCCTAGGGGTGGGTCAGTCAGCCTGGGGGGGAGGTGGGGGTGGGGCAAGGGAGACAAGGGGTCGGTTGTTCCTGGTTGGAAGGGAGACGTGTCTGTCCTTTCTGAGAGCGGCTCTGTCCGCGTCGAGGACCCCACGCGGGTCCCGCCCCCGGCCGCCGGCCCCCCGGCTCCGAACCCCGGAGATACTCACGCGCCCTCGGCGCCCTGCGAGCCCACGATGAAGCCGAACTTGTCGATGCGGCGCTCCGCAAAGCCGTTGGCCTCTGAATCGGAGCCCAAAGAGCTGAGTTCGTCGGCGGCTGCGGCGTCGGGGCCCGGGGCCAAGCTCTCCCGGGTCCCCGACAGGCTCCCCCCCGCTGCAGGCGCGCGCGGCCCGTTCTCTCCGCGGCTCTTCGCCATCCCGGCCGCGCCCGCTGCCTCAGCCTCAGCGGCCACCTCAGCCACCTCAGCCGCCCGACCTCCGCCGACGCCGCCGACGCCCCGCCCACGAGCCGCGCCCATTGGTCGCCACAAAGCCGGGGGCGGGGCCCTAGGCCTTCCCTGGCACCTCCTCCCCCCCATGCCCAATGGGCGCCGCAGACCCCGGGACCCGCCCACCTCCCCCAGGCTGGCGCCAACAGGCCCGACGTGAGGGGGCGGGGCAGCCGTCACCCGAAGCCCTCCCCCTTGGGCTGCCAATCACTAGAACTCACCTGAAAAAGCTTCTCGGGCCTTTCCGGGTTAGCCCAGGCCTGGCCCGACACCTGCCGCACCGCCCAGGCGGAGACCGAGGGCTCCCTCTGGGAATTCCGCCTCTGCCTCCTGAACCCCCCCCACTCCTCGCGAGACCCTAGGGACGTGGATGGGGATTGTTCTCCCATTCATTTATGAGGAACTCTGAGACGCGGGATGGGTCCGGGGACACGCCCAGGGACACTCGGCGGCTTAAAGACCTAGGCTGAGCTAGAAGTTCAGCAGCCCCTTCCTTCCCCCTGCTCACTGTTTCTGGGGCTTTAGAGAGGCCTAATTAGTAAGATTAATGACCAACGACTATTGAGCTACTCACTGCCCCGAGTTCTACCTACTTTCTCTTCTAATTTTTATTTTTCCAACAGCTTTATTGAGATATAATTAACATACCATAAAAATCGCCTGTTTAAAGTGTATAATTGTTTTAAGCATATTTATAGTTGTGCAACCATCCCCACTATCTAGTTTTAGAACATTTTCATCACCCCAAAAAGAAATTCCTATCCTTACCAGTCACTCCCCATCCTTCCTCCCCCAGTCCCTGGCAACCACTAAAATTTCCGTCTCCATAGTTTTGCTTTTTCTGGACATTTCATATAAATGGAGTCATACAGTATTTGGCCTTTGTGTCTGGCTTCTTTCACCTCGCATGTTTTTAAAGTTCATCCATGTTGTAGCATGTATCAGTACCTCCATTCCTTTTTGGGGCCAAAAACCATTCCATTGTATGGACATATCACAGTTTATCCATTAATCTGTAGATGGACATTTGGGCTGTTTCTACCTTGTGGTGATTGTAAATAGTGCTGCTATAAACATTTGGGTAGAAGCTTTCGTGTGGACATTTATTTTCATTTCTCTTGGGTAAATAGCTAGGAGTGGGAATTGCTGGGTCTTTAACCTTTTCAGGAACTGGCAAGCTGTTTTCCAAATTGGTCACACCATCTCTTATAATCTTTTAGGAAGGAGGTGGATACTATTTTTAGTCCCATTTTACAATTAAAGAAACTGAGGTGCAGGGAAGTGATGTCAGCTGCCTGAAGTCCCAGAACTAGCTTGTGGCAGAGCCAGGATTTGAACCTAGCTCTTACCAACATTTTCTATTGGGAAGCATGGGCCAATTTTATCTATATAGACTTAGCTCCCAGCAGCCTACTTCTGACCCCACGGATTATCAACTCATGGAGTCATAATGATAGCTCCTCACTTAGGTCCAGCACTTTTTGGCTCTTAAGTCACAACCATGTTGTCATCTGACACTCCCCTGTAGACCTATCAGGAGACAGGCCCAGAGATGGGAAGGGACTAGAAGAGCCAGGCCTGAGCTGCAGAGCCTGGGACAGGCTGCTAAGAGGCCCAAAGCAGCCCTAAGAGGGGAGGTCTTAAGCCCTGAGTGATCTCACCAGCCGTTTCCTTAATGCCATGTGGCCTGGACATTCTTAAAGACTTCACTGTGCAGTCTTGACATTCCATAGGCTTCTGTTTTCCATAAACAGGGCAACAGCAGACACATGCTATTTTGGTCCTAAACTCTCAGTCTGGGAGGACATGTTCCACCTCTCTAGTAGTTCCAGACAGAGTGGTGGGCTCTCATTCCCAAGCTCCCAGGAAGGACAGAGTAGGCCTCGCAACGGGGTGTGGGCCTATCCCAGGGAAGGGAGAAAGAGGAGTCAGATGCACGTGGATCAGATGTGAAGCACCAAGCCTGACAAAGTACCCACAACCCTTTGACTATAATTCTGGTTCTAGGCTCATATCCCAAACACGTTCAGCTCTGTGAGGCGCATGTACAGTGATGTTCAGTCCAGGGGTATCTGGGGTGGGGTTGGAGGAGCAGGTCAGAAGCATCCACGTGTCCTTCCTTGGGAGACTAGATAGATGTTGACCTCAAGTTAAGGCCTTGATGCTCCAGCTTCTGATTTTCTTACATAAGACCACCCAGGGGAATTCCCTGGTGGTCCAGTGGTCACAACTCAGCACTTTAGGATCCTGCAACCCGCACTAGGATCCTGCAACCCGCACGGGGGGTGTGGCCAAAAAAAACACAAAAACCACCACCCAGGATTCAAATCTCTGCTGTCACTGTGTGACCTTGAACAAATCACTTCTCTGAGCCCATTTCCTTATCTGCAAAATGGAAATGATGAAAAAATATCTCCTCGGAGTTGTTGTTCTGAGACTTCTAGTGTGATAGTACATGGTAAACATCTGGCACATGGAGATTCCCAGTAAATGGTAGCCAGAAGTGGTGGCATTTGTAGTTTGCCAAGCACTAGCAAATTCATTATTATGTTGAGTGTCTCCCACCACAGCCTGTGGCTGCAGCAGGGGAATTTTCCTAATTTAACTAATGGCACATTGCTTGGGAGACTTCGCTTCATGGCTCTGCCCCTCAATAACTGGATGTTCTTACGCAAAATTGTTTAGCTTCTCAGACCATCTCCTCCTCTGAAAAATAGGAACGTCAGTAATTACTTGGTGAAGAGTCAAGCCTCCAGCACACAGTAGATACTTAATGTTAGTTCTTTACACTTCAAAATCCAGAGCTCTTTATTTGATGTTATCCTAGTAACCCCTGGGGGATGGGGTGGGCAGAGGTGGGGGCAGAAGGAAATGAGGAAGCCTCTGTGCAGGGATCTGGGAGATGGCTATATGGGAAGCGGGGCAGCAAGTGCAAAGCCCTTGAAAGGGAAGCAGGCTCAGAAGATGGTGTAGTTAGACTGGAGAAAGAAAGCAGAAATGAATGAATGAATGAATGAATGAATGGTCCAAAGGAATGCCCTACAGAATCACATCGTTCACTGGAGTATAAAATAAGAGGCCTTTGGCAATGCTGTGAAACATCCTGGTAGACTGGCTGCTGTAAATGTTCTTTTGAGGATGAGAGATGCTTGGCCAGGGCTACAGGAATGTGTTGAAAAACTCGAGTCTCATCCTACTGGGGTCATTCCTAGAAGTTTTGGCTCAGGCCCTCACATGAGCCCACGCGCAGTCCCCTCTCCTGGATCCTGGAATGTGCTTGGGAAATCTGTCAGTGTTCGCCAGGAGCAGACAGATGTCCAGATACCAGCCTTTATCCATAATGAGAGCAGAGCTGAGGTTCAGAAGGTATGTAGCTGGTGCCCAGGAGCCTATGACAAGTAGGCAAACTATAAAGCTTCTTTATGCCTACACTGAGGATAACAGTTAAGAATCTTTTGGTAAGTGGCAGAGAACACAACTCAAATGGGTTTAACCCAAAACTGCACTTAGTGGGTCCCAGAGCTTAAAAACATTCACAGGTACATAAGCTTCAGAAGCAGTTTGATCCAGAGACTGTCACCAAGGATATTAGCCTTGTTTTTCCTTTTTCTCCTTTTCTCTTTGTCCTCTTTCCTGTGGTTGCTTTATCCTCAAGCTAGAGCCCCTCATGGCAGCAGCTCCAGGCTCACATGCTTCTTCCATCCATACATACAATGGGTGACTCTTCTGGTAGCTTCTGCTCGATGGTGGGGAGGCTGCATTCCTTCACTCCATACGAGGACACATGCCTATCCCTAATCTAATCATCCCCACAGCTCAGGGCTAGGGAACACTGACTTGCTTAACTGAACTTAGCTTAAGGCAACAGTAGTACCTTCTCTGTAATATGATAAAGAATAGGAGTGTATCTTGTCCTGCTTCACGATTGTATGACTCAGGGTACCTAGAATTACTCACTTACATGTATTTTTAAAATAAAACAATGTACACAGTTAACATCAAATCCCCAAATCAGATAGTTAAAAATCTGAACTTTAAGAACTTACATTTCACTTTTATTTTTAAAAAGTAACTTTTAAGAATCTTAAATACTGACTCATGTACTTTTATTATTTTTTAAATAAATAAATTTATTTATTTATTTATTTTTGGCTACGTTGGGTCTTCATTGCTGCACGCGGGCTTTCTCTAGTTGCTGCGAGCTGGGGCTACTCTTCGTTGTGGTGCGCGGGCTTCTCATTGCAGAGCACAGGCTCTAGGCGTGCGGGCTTCAGTAGTTGTGGCGCACGGGCTTAGTTGCTCCACGGCATGTGGGATCTTCCCAAACCAGGGCTCAAACCCGTGTCCCCTGCACTGGCAGGTGGATTCTTAACCACTGCACCACTAAGGAAGCCCCTCATGCACTTTTAAACATGAGCTATATTGTACTTTTTTACCTTTTTGATTTTTGCATTATAAGGATAAATGAAATATTACCTGTAAAGATTGCTATAATTACAGTATATCACATATTTCAATTTAAGTATCCTAATATAACTTTTGTACACATTCTCTTAATACAATACGTAATTTTAAAACGTGAAATGGGTCTAATCATTAGTAGCCTCCTCTGGGCTACATGGTAAGTGCTCATTTCAAGCAGCTGGTGGAACTGAAAGTGAAATTTCTTAATGTCTACTACTCCTAGAGCCCTCTTCATGCAAGTCTTTAAAATTACAGTGAGCCTGAAAGCACCAAGCCATGCCGGGTTTTCCTGGCAATCTCACAACAGGAGCGTTTCTCCCCATTTCAGTCTGGTCTGGCAAAGTGGTGAGGACAGTGTGGTCACCAGTAATAGAAGAGCTGCTTTGGCCTTCCAGAGCCCTCACTGGCCTTGGGTATCCACCTTATCTAAAAAAATGGGCCAGATAATCCTCAGAGGAATGCAGTGAGAATCAGAAAAGCTGTGCAAGCAAGGCGCTGCCTACGTGCTGCGGGTTCTAAACAAGAAGTGCAGAGCACTGGGCTGCACGCTGGGCCTGCAGCCACTGACAATCGCAAAGCTGTTTGGTCAATGGGTCTTCTGCAACTGAGTAAGCCAGGACAGATGTTCATTCAGGAACTCCAGGAAGCTGAGATTGGGCCCCAGAGGGCAGCTCAAAGGACCCATTCACTCACATTCCACCCAGCAGCATTCCCGGCCTCCAGTCGCAGCCTCAGTCACTGAAGGCCGGTGAGATCTGCCAACCTGTGAAGGAGAGATTGGCCCCAGAGCCAATCCTAGGAAGAAAGGAGAGCTTGAAGTATGGGACTCCCCCAGCTCTACTGACCCCCTTCCCTCTTGCAACAAGACCCAGGGGGTGTTCAGGGGATTTCTGGTGTTAGCCAGGGAGAAGCAACCAGCAGTGGGCTCACTACAGGCACCCAAACCTTGGAGCTTCAGGAAGCCAAATTTCAGCCCTGGCCCCTGGGGGAAACTTCTAGCTACCAGGCGGGAAGCAAATGTCAGAGTGAGGAATAACATCCCACTGACCAAGTTAAAAACGTGAGCAGTTCATAATGGAGCCACATAACTGGCACTGCAGAAGGGCCACTTGAGCCCTAGGTCTAGAGTTGGAAGCTTTGAGCTTGGTGAGGGGGTGGAGGGGATGGTGACTAGAATACTGTGACCTTGGGAATGGCCTCACCCCTCTGGGCCTGGGAGATGACTGCATAGGATGAAATGGAAGGGCTGCAAAGAAAAGGCACTAGGAACTCTCGGGATAAACACACGAGATCTTCAGAATGAAATCAACTTTCGGTTTAAAACCAGGAAATGGTTATCAACAGGCTCTCACCTTCCTCCCTGTGAACACCCACCCACAGCAGCACCTACCTCCCTGTGACAGCACAACTCCAAAAATAACAGCCTGTGTCTGGCCCTTACTATGGGGCAAGGACTGACAAGTGTTTTGCACACATTCTCTTTTTATCTTCTTACTGTGTAACTGTGGGCATGTGATTCAGCATCTCTGTGCCTCAGTTTACTCAAGTGTAAAACAGGAACACCCACATCAGGATTACATGAGTTAGGGAGTTCCCTAGTGGCCTAGTGGTTAGGATTCCAGGCGTTCACTACCATGGCCTGGGTTCAATCCCTGGTCAGGGAACTGAGCTCCTGCAAGCCACACAGTGCAGCCAAAAAAAAAAAAAAAATTTTACATGAGTTAAAATTGATAAAGTGCTTAAAACAATAAGGAGTAGTTGGCTAAATTTTATAAAGTTCTTAAAATAGTTCATGGCCTTGGCACAATGAAGCATTTTTAAAATGAACACATTTTTTTTTTTAAAACCTCATCATATACTTGTGCTCACTCAGGATAAGCCACCTGCCCAAGGTCACTTATCAGGTGATGAGTGATCCCTGGCCTGCAGGAAACTGCCACCCTCTAGTCTCATCTGCATGCTGCCCACTGACCTAGGAACTGCATCCCATCTGTCTGTGTTCTTTTGTGGTCCTGGCATGTTGAAGGCATGTTATACGTATTAGTCTGTTATACGTACAGGGCTATGCCTTTGGAGGATCCATGTGTTTCAAAAAGGCAATAAAAATATATCGAAGAAAGAGCCATAGAAGACTTGATGGCAGCAAGAATGTAGTTAAAAGCCCAGCATTCCTCAGAGCAGAAGAGGAGCCACAAGGCACTGTGCCATGCTCCTAGGTCTGGGCAGGGCACAGGTGACCAGGAGACAAGTCTCAGGACATTAACTTCACGAGAAGGGTCGGAGAGGTTTATTAGCCCATGGCAAGATACAAAATGATTCATGATAACAACGATATTCTATCAGCCAAGTGTCACTTGGCACTATGATAACATCCTATAGGACATCCCTGGTTTCACATTTCCTAATGGGCTACCTGAAGAAATGACCCCTCAAATCAAGACCCAAACACAAAGGGATTCCAGGGGTCACTGGGGAGGAGAATGCCTGAGAAAGCCCTCTCTGATCAATGTGGGGAAGGAGTGGGGGGAAGGAAACTCTGCAGGACAATTTGGATTTCCAAACTTAGTAAGAGGGAAACAAATGCGCAAGGCAGGGTCTCCTGGGTCTGGGACAGGGGTAGGGGACAGGAGAGGCAAAACGGCAGTAGTTGGGACCTGACAGCAGGTTTCTCTCTTCTACTTCTTCCTCCCGCCTCTCTCTTTGAGCGCCAGGTGGATGATGGCACCATTAGCCATGTTGTAGTAAGCCAGCGAGTTGGAATCCTTGATGAAAATGCCCTAGAAAACAGATGGAGTGCCTCAGCCCAGGGCAATCTGGCCTTGAACTCAGAGAGCAGCCTCACAAGTCCCGACACTCTGAACTTAGCAAATACAAGGGCTTGAAGGAAGGTGGGGTGGGAAAGGGAGTGGCACAGGGCAGGAGTGAAGGTCTCTGGTTCCTCCCACAATGCTTTGCTCTTCCTTCCTTCTGACCAAGCCATGCTGTCAACACCCCAAAAATCTGGCCCTGACAAACCCCATGGAATTTTGACTCTGAAATCATAAGACCTTTAGAGATCAACAGCCTCACTTTACAGAGAAGGAAACTGAGGCCCGGAATGGGGATTTGTCAAGTCCAAAAAGGGAGAACACAGCAGTCCTGTGTGACCTGGCAGGCACCAAGGTGAGCTGGACTATCACCTTTGTGTCCAAGCACAAAGCCAGGCTACCTGAGACCACACTGACTGGGATGGCTCTACCACTGGGACAGAAACCTACCAGAGCACGCTGAAGTCTGGTCCCCAGATGTCACTGAGGCATTCAAACCCAATACAAGACTGTGCTGTGACCCCGCCAGAGCCTCACCCTGTCAGACTAACCTGCCCCAGCACCCCCCACCAGCATCATCACTTCCAGGATGGACTCAAATGACCACACCCAGGTGTCCCCCCACTCCTCTGATTCCACAAGGGATTTATTAGCTTCTCGGACAACAGAGGGGGCAAGGACTATATACACCCAACTCACCTCATACTGCAGCTTCTGTTTCCCTGCTGGCATGCCCGTGGCTTCGTGAATCTTCACCTTGATGACAGAGACCTATGGGACCGAGGAGAGGTCAGTCACCTCTTGCTAAGGTCAGCTGCAGGAAGCTTCCCCCCGACTCTCTGGTTCCCCTGTACCTGATGCCAGTTGGGGACAGCAACTCATACCTGGTCTGTGAGTGGGAGGGTGAAGACCAGCACCTGTCCGTTCAGCTTCCATTCCGTCTTATCCTGCATGTTGGGCACCTGGACTTTGATGGACACTGGACCCTGCAAAACAGGAGGTGGCCATCATGCCTGGGGAGCCCTGAGTCAATCAGGAACTACGCTCTCCTGTTCCTGGGCCAGTCGAGACAATGTCACCTGTCCATCAGGGCTCCTGGACTCTGGCCTGTTTCACTACTGACACCACTTGTGACATAGAACAAATCACTCCCCCTTTTCAAGAATTGGTTTCCCTTCTTTAGAACGATCCCTGCCTACTGGTAAGGCTGGAGCTGAAGAAGAGGCATGAAAGTGCTCTGCAAGCCTCAAGAAGTACCACAGGGGGAAGAATATGAACTGCGAGGTCAGAAGATCTGGGTTCCCAACTCAGCTTCCCTGCTAACTAGGTCTCTCTGAGCCTCAACACCATGTCTGTAAAGCGGCTGATCACAACTGCTGGATGGTGATGTTGTGAGCATTCAACAGACCAAGTACTGTAAAATGTGTGGCTCTGCCCCAGCACTTGAGTAGGTACTCAAGAAATGGAAACTACCATCAAAAAGGAAAAAAGAAAAAAGATCTGGTCAAATGCACTGGCGGTTGGGGGGGGGGGGTGCTGGGAATGTTTCTGCCTCCTCACTGGAGCTTTCCCAGGCACCAGCAGTGCCAAGGTTCCCAGCTCTTATTTCTAGTACCCCCACAGGATCCCCACAACACACCATCTCCTAAGGGCTGGACCTGGAGGCAAAGGCCACCAAGAAATTAAGAATCGCACTCAGGATTCCCTCCAATGTCCAGAACCCCTTTCACACCTGAGTCCTACTGCCTGTGCAGCTGGGTGTCCCTGCTGGCCTCTGCGACCGTTCACACCAGGCGGACTACTGACAGCTGTCTGCTCCTCTGGCTGCTGACCCCCCCACCTAGTGTGTGCTCAGAAGCTTCACGGGCCTCCAATGGCTGACCCAGGTCCCAGAAGCCAAAACCATGGAAGAACAGGGTGGGCCAGGGAGCGTGTGACTGGGGCAGGACTGGACACCGCCCCCGCCCACCCTCCCCCCGCCCATCTAGATACTCCAGGCTGTGGGCAGCACTCTGAGATGCATACCTTGTTTCTGCGCAGAAACTCCTCCTCTGGCATGAGGCTGTCCTCGGTCTTCAGTTTCTTGGAGGCAGGCTCATCTTCCATGGGAGGTGGGGGGTGGACAGGCGGCATAGGGGCTGGAGCTGGGACGGGTGCCACAGGCGGTGCGGGCACGAAAGCTGCAAGGACAGGAATAAGCAGCCACGTGAGTGGGAGGAAGGGCCCAGGACTCAGGGCTGGTGAGAGTGAAAAGGGGAGATTGCAAAGGTTTCCCATTTCTCCCAGAGGTGTGAAGGACCACTCCTTGCTGAGTCTGGCAGCCAGTAAGTTCCCTGGCAGGGGGACCTGGGAGACTGCCCAGATTGGGTAGCCGGAAACTGAAGGAGGGGCAGGACCGATGGATGGAACAGGTGGCAGCCAACAGCAAGCATCATCAGGCCTCTGTGCCTGTCCAGGCTGACCCCTCTGGGTGCACAGACCCCAGCTCTGCCATATCAGCCTACCTCCCCCAGGAGCCGTAAGCCCCTGGCTCCCAGCTCAGGGATCTCTCACATGGTGAACTCAAGGCTCTCCTTTGAGCTGGACCACCAGCTGGAACAGCTGGCACTACCATCAGCCACTGCTCTGCTCAGGGCTTGGCCTGTAGTCCTGACCCACTGACCTGTCGGCACAATCATGGGTGGTGGGCGGGGTGCCATGATAGGAGGGGCCGAGGGAGGCATGGGCACGACGTTGATCCTGGGCGCGTGGATGATCGGTGGCATGGGGGCGATCACTGAGCCGGGGGGCAGTCGGACCACTGATGCCATCGGGGGCCGGGGCATGACGGGTACTGCAGACACAACTGTGGTACGGACAGGAGGTGGCATCTGTGGGGGTGAAGACCCACAGGTCACAGGAAGCCAAGGCTGCACTCTAAGAGCACACACAGCTGGCAACGGGCCACCTGCAGCTTTGAGGATGGGGCTGGATAGCTTCAACTCAGCCCCCTGGGGCTGAGAATGCAGCCTCACACTGGGCCCTGACAGGAACTACGCTGAGAGAGGCCCAGGGCAACACTCTTTCCACTTGGGACTCAACCAGCTGCTCTTGGCAAACACTGAGAGAGCCACTGAAGACACTGACCTCCATTTAGCCCCCTGGAGTCAGGCCAGCAGTCCTCCAAGACCCATTAAGCCCTCCAGCCCGTCCCTGACCCAAGCCTGCTTCTCACATTTGCCACTCGCCTCCCTCCTTGTTCCAAGCCTCCCACACAGATGGAAAATCAGGCTGGAGGTTCCCACTTCTAACTAAAGGGTTCTTTTTCTCTCGACTTGACCCACTCAGCGCTTGGGCCCGCTGTGAGATAGCTGCCCTTCTCAGCCTACAATGTCTAACCCCAAGAACCCAGCTCTGAAAGACCAGTCACAGGGTGGCTGCTGGCTAACCGCGGGTGGCCGGGGCACCGAGGTAATGGGTGGGGCTGAGCTGGGGATGTTGGTGGCTGAAGACGGAGGTGGTGGCTGCTGGGGGATTTCATTGGGCTTGCTGGGGCCAATCTTCTCCTTGGTATCATCTTCTGGCACCAAGCCCTTAGCCTTGTGGATGGCCTCGATCTGCTCCTGGAGGGTGATATTGGCCTGGGCAGCCTGCTGGGTCCGGGCCATGCTGCCGGAATGACCATCCCAGGTCACCTGCATGGGAAAGCAAAGCCACAGCTTGTCAGGGCTCCTGGAACTGAGCCCAAGTGTGAGTCTGACGGTAGGGAAGGCACTAAGAGTCATCTGAGCTGCACCTTTTCCTCTGGCTTCTGGATCTCCTCCTCGCCAATCTTCTTACCAATGGCCGTTTCCTCTACACCAAAGATGTCGGTACGCCGCTCAGCCAGCTGTTTCAAGCTGCTCTCAATATCCAGACCTGGAAATAGTCACAGAACGGAGGCAGGGGACAGAAAGGGAAACTAAACCAGATGCCCTTCTGACAACACAGCAGCTCTACTGGTGCAGGGTGGAGGCTGTTCTCATGGGACAAGGCTATCTCTGGGTCCCAATACAGCACGCCTGTCCTCTGAGCCTAGGGAAGGCTGCCCAACGAGCACTAAGCCTGTAAACCAGGGCTTGTCCAACCCCTTGACTTACAAAAGGCAACTGAGAAGACAGGGTCACGTGAGTGGCGTGGAAAGTAGCAGTCAGGACTAAAAGCCTGGTCTCCTGCCTCCAGGACAGTTTCCTCCCTCCCTATCATGCTGCTTCTCACACACAGTCAAGGCACCAGGTCTCATTTCAAGGTGCTCAGTGTACTCCAGCCATCAGAGCCTTCATTCTAAGACAGCCCTGAGAGTGAGCACCTCTCCCAGCTGTAGTCAGATCTTGCACTAGGACGTCAATGGACACATGCTATCCACATCAGGTGCCTACCTTTGGAAGAATCCCTATGAAGAGTCCTTCTAGAAAATGGGAAGTTATTTTGTAGTGTCATAGGCTGCACCTATCCTCAAAAGCTTTTATTGACCTCAACTGTTACCTTCTATGCTTGATTAAAGCATAAAGTTGATCAGAGATTCCCCATGGGCCAAAGTGAGTTGGGGCTGAGTCAAAGAAGGGGTGTGGACAGAGTGGGAGATGCCCCCCAACCTCACCTGGTGCGTACACCTCATCATCACTCTGCTTCTCACGAATGGAGCGATCTCGCTGCTCCAGCCAACGGGGGTCAAGAAGCCCAATGCGCATGTGTTCCTGCATTTTGCTGGCAGGGATCTTCTCCCCAGTGATGGGGGACACGAGATATTCATCTGGAGCAGGGGCTGGAGGCAGGGGCTTGGAAGCTAAAAAGCAAGAGATTCTTGAGTGAGAATACTGGGTGGCAGCCCAGGTTAAGAGGGTGCTATTTCATTTGTGCACCATCCATTCAGTGCCACGCTGTACCTCGCACTATGCATTGCACCAGAGCACCAGCGATGACGAAGTCCCATTCCCCATCGTGAGGCCTATGACAGAGGAGCTATCAATGCCTTTATGACAAGCCACCTCGAGCCCTCCTAAAAATGGACAGGTCTGAGGAACATGAGGGCAGAAGAGCAGAACCAACCTTTTGGGTCATAGTCCTTCCGGACAATGACCTGGTCTGGAGTTGGGGGCAGAGGCGGTGGCATGGGTGTCTCTGGAGGTGGGGGCACTTTCTGCCCTTCTTCTTCATCATCTGAACCCTGAAAAGCAAAGTAGTGGCAGGACTCAGAGAGGGGATGAGAAGCCACCTCCCTGCAGCTGAGCCCTGGTGGCTCTCAGGGTGGCAAAGAGCCTAGGCCCCTGCCGGTCAGCATCCATGTGCTAAGCCTCCCAGGGCAGCCGAGGCCAGCCGGCAGCTGGCCAAGCTGCTTCCTCACAGCATGAATGGGAGGGCTGGGGGCCGTGGTGCTAACACTCTGCCCAGGCATTTCCAGCAGCTGGCACCAGGCAGTCACAGGAGGCCAAGGGCACTTAACGTGATGGAGAGGGGTGCGGGGAACAAGTCTGTGTTCAATGGTAGCTGCTCAAGAAGCAATGCTGGGAGGGAGAGAAAAAGTCAATTCCCAGACACATGTGCCTTTATTCTCAGGCTGCACACAAATTCTTTCCGAGGGGAGGAAAGCAGTTTGGCTCTGGAGACTCTATGCCTGCTTGGAGAGCCTGCCTCGATGGGGGTAGAGGAGGCCGAAAGCCACTTAGCAACGCTCTGGAGGACTTCCCTGGAGGTCCAGTGGTTAGGACTCCGTGCTTCCACTGCAGGGGGGATGGGTTCGATCCCTGGCCGGGGAACTAGGATCCCGCGTGCCACACGGTGTGCGCCCCCACCCAGAAAAAAAGAAAAGCTCTGGAAACTGCTGATCATTTGGGCCTCAGCGCAAAAGCGTCAAAGTACATGGTATAGAGGTTTCCCTAACTGAGAGCCAGCCTGGGGTCGGTAGTGAGCAGGGCCCCTGGGCAAAGGAGGAAGGTCACAGAACAGGGCCAGCACAGCTTTCAGATCCTTGCCTATGAATGAATCTTTGTTGCCTGAGCTGGAAAGAGGCTCTGTGCTGCCTGGGCTTGGGCAGCTACTCAGCCAGGACTCCTTCAGGAACCCACACTTCCTTTCAAGATTCACAAGGGAGCTGGACTTCCCTGGAGGAGAGCACCGCCATCTTCTTGGGCTCCAGGAGCATACCTCATCCATGTCTTGCACTTGGGTGTCCTGGTCCAGCTGGGACGGAGGCTCCTCCGCCTTCTCCTGTTTCTCGTCCTCCTCATCAGATTCGACCTCCATCTCGACCTCCTCACTCTCCCCAAACTTCTCGTAGCGCTCCTGAATGAGGATTCGGGCCCCCAGCTCCTCTGGGGTGGTGGGGGGAGGGAAGTTCCCTGGCAAAGGGTGAGCCAGAGTCAAAGGCAGGGTTCCACAGATGCTCCTTATCAAAGCCCCATCTATCTGCCCTCTCCACACTGTCAACTCTCTGAGGGCTGGGACTGTCTGATTCCTCTCCTATCTCCAGAGGCCCACCCGTTGGGCCATTATTGTCAGGCACGATAATATTTGTTCAATTGGGTTTAACTGGGGCAATGTGGTAGAAGTGAAGTCTTCCAGAAGCAGAGAAGAAACAGATGTCCATAGAACCCTCTGAGGGATTCTGCTGCTCCTTGGGGACAGCTGGAAGAGATCTCCCAGGATGGCTCCAAGATCCTGGCTCCCCTAACTGGAGTCACAGACCTACCTTCCTCATAGACCTACCTTGCTCATTGGGTTGGAAGTCCACTGTTTCCACCACCACAAAATCATGCCAGTCAATCTGAGCATAGGCCACCCGTTCCTTTTCCTTCTCCTCCTCTTCCTTCTTCCTCTCACGCTCCTGAAACTTGGCCCACTCCACTCGGTAACATACCTGAAGGGATGGGAAACAGCATGGTGCTGAGCTGAATCAGAGTCTGCTCCTGAGGAGGCTATCATCTCCAAGGCCTTCACCAAAGCCAACGTCTCCTTCAGAATAGGAAGCTGATCTGCCCATAAAGGGGAACTTCCTGGGGCAGACTATGGTATTTGTATCTGGTTTCAGCCAGGCTCAGAGTTTGGACAGGATGAAAATATGACATGCCACAGAGACCTTCTGTCTGGGGCCCAGAGAGACCTTTTGTCTGGGCAGCTGTTTGTTATAACCTCAAAGTTTTCTGCTTCAGTTGGTGAGTGGCTAGCAAACTCCCTCCCAGAAGTTTGCATGACAACCAAGTGCCCACAAAAGCAGCAGCAGTCTGAAAGCCTGCAAAACAGAAGCCTCAAGCAGCCACCCAGAACAGCCAGCACCAATATGCCCTCTTTCTTCGACTCTGAAAACCTGGGACTTCAAAAGGCAGTTGTCACCAGAGAACCCGTTCAAAAGCTGGCTTCTAGCAACAGAAGAAAAGAAGAGACTGAAGCAGACAGCAGAGCAGAAAGTTGGGGAGCAGAGAATCCAGGTTTCTTGGTCTTTGTAGCCTCAAGGCCTTTCCTCCCACCACGACTGTGCCTGGAGCATAACAAGGTACTGGTTCGGAGCCTACTTCCAAACACACAACAGAACCCACAAAATGTAATGTTAGTGCCGTCAGTAACTGGTTATAAGAAATTTAGTTTACCTGGTCCAAAACTTCCCGGGGGTTCTCTGCCTCTTTCTTGAGCTTGGTAAATAAGCCTTTGGGTGGAATCAAGATCTGAAACACAGAAGATTTAAAGCAACTGTCAGTGCAGCACAACACGGGACAAAGAAGTGGCCTTCCTGGGCCTGTGGAAAGGCACAGGAGAAAGGAAAGCATGGGATTCTGGGATCCAATCTCAGCTCCACTTGGCTGTGCAACTTTGGGCAAGTTACTCAACCTCTGTAACTTGGTTTCCTTCTACAAAATGGTGACACTGCCACTTAAAGTTGGCATCATCAACTTAAAAGGTTGCCAAGGGTAGCAGGAAAGTATGCAAAACCACCACCAGATCACTGAGCATACAGTCAGCATGTGATGACTGCTCTCAGGGGGCGGATCTGCCCTTTACCCTTCTGCACATGCCAAGAGGCCCCCTGATGACTTTACTGAAGACTGCAGCCCACAGGCTCCACCTCCCTAGACTTCTATCCCCTGCTTTCTGTTTAGCATTTTCTCCATAGTATTTATCACCATCCGACATACACTGACGTTGCACTTGCCTGTTGCCCCTTCACTAGACCAGTCTCCACAAAGACAGGGATTTCTCTGTCTTCAGCTCACTGCTACATATCCAGCACCTATAATAGTGTCTGACACTCAAAGCATATTTGCTGAGAGAATGAATGCTGGCTTTGTTTAAAACAGCCAATCTTTCCAACTGCCCCAAGCGTATCCACTCTCACTGGCAAAGCAGCTCAGCCCCACTCCATCCTCTCTGTCCTTCTTCCTCAGGAATTGATCTGCTCCTAGAATTCCCAGGCCTAGAGACACACCGGCGCCCTCAGATTAGAGTAATGAATGTCAATACCCAAATTCTGAAGGAGAAGGAATAGGAAGTTAACAGAATAAAAAGGAATCTGTGGACCTTTAACTCTGGAAGCAGTCCACTGAGAGAAATTAACCCAGGGCTCACTTAAAATTGATACTGTGTAGTTACAATAACCCTTGGGTCTTATGACTTGAATGATTGTTATTTCAGCTACTCTCCTAGCTTCTGGACTTCCTAAACACAAACATTTTTGTCATTCTTTCTAGTTATACACTTAAAGTGAATGAAGTTAGAGGAAATCATTACATAACCTTTCAAGTCAGATCTTTAACATATTGTTTCTAGATATCAAAAACAGATGTGCAAACCATGCCACTAAAAGGAAAGACAACCTCCATTATGTATGTAGCAAGAAAAATGTTCCACAGGCATATCTATACCAGTGTACTTTTTAATAAATTAGCGATCTGATTATTTTAAATACCAGTATTGACTTGTCTGCATTCTTGATTGCAACAACGCAGCGTGATAATTAAGATCTTAGGGTCTGGAATAAAAATGCCAGCACTCAAATCCCTGCTCTGCAACTCCCTAGCTGTGCAACCCTGGTCAAGTTAACTTCTCTGTGCCTCAGTTTCCTCTTCTGTAAAATGAATATAATAACAGTGGCTACCTTATAGGTTATTAGGGATTAAATGAGAAGATACTACATAATATAAGTACTCAATACTGGCTACACTTATTTATTTTAAATTGCTTCCCAATGCCTATTTAAATGATACTTCTAATTCATGGTACTTTTTAGGGTGGAAAACAACAGAGGTTTCAGAGTCAAAAGTTGGTTAAATCTCAGTGCAGCTACTTACTAGCTGAGAGACCACAAGTAAGTACTTCACCTCTCTGAGCTTTTTGAAATAGGAAGGAAAACACTTACCTTATGGATTCTTGTGAGGATAAAATTAGGTAATAATAGGAGGCAACTATTAAGAGCTTGCTTCTTCTCAAGCCCTACTGAGGCAACCGAACATTTAAATGTACATAAAAGCAACTAGCGCCACTTGGCCTTATCACGCAGCAGGCACTCACCTAATGAGTTATCAATCACGCATTTCCTTTCTCTTTAGAAACAGCAGTCTACGTTGCGTTTACTAGGAAAACTGAATAGAAATCAAGATTTTATACTGAACTGGGATTTTTAACATCTGCCTGGGGACCCCACACAGGAGCGGGATCCTTGCAGACAGTGAGTGGATAGAGTGCTGATGGTAAGATGCCTTCCTTCCCTGGGCCCAGCACCCCGGCCCCCGCCCTGCCCAGGCACCTTGGTATACTGTTCCACCAGCTTCGTAAAGTAGTTGAAAAGGCTGTGTTGCGGGCGAAGGAAGTCAAACTGGTAGTTGCGCTGCTCTTTCTGCATCAGCTGGGTCAGAAACTGGCGCCCATTCCTGGCCACAAACTGAGCCGTCAGCTTCACCACGTCCAGGTCGAAGGCTGAGATGGAGGGGGGGTCTGCAATGAACTCGAACTCAGGAGGGGGCTCTTTGGGCACGATGGTCTCTTGGATCACTTGGGCTTGAACCTAAGATGTAAAGGGAATGTGAGGCAAGAGGCACAGGGGTGGAGAGAATCCAGAGAGGGGGCGGGGACGCACCCCCGGCAGACGGCACAGACCTCTACACTTCTGCTAATCACGCACACGCCACTGGCACGTGGTGTGAGAGAATCCTAACTCACAAGGGCACCGATTTCTTGGCCAACTGTAGCCTCGACTCCCTAAATGGCTTTCTGAATGAGAACCGAGTCCCTCTGTATCTCTACTGCTGCCTTGAAACTGAGGACCAAAACTGCGTGGCAGATCTAACAGGAACACAGCTTATGAAACCCCGCCCAAGGGAGACAGAGAATGTAGTAAGCCCTACATGTGTGCAGAGGACCCCACTGGACAGAAGACTTCCACGTTTGTTACCTCATCTGGCCACTACACGAACCACGAGGTGGACAGAACTAGTACTGTGAATTCTTTTTATAGATGAGGAAACTGAGATCACCTGAGGTCCTAGGAGTAGTAAATTGCAACACAAGGTCTCAGAACCTACTCCAACCTTTACTTCCCACTGTAAAACAAGGGGCAGCCTTTGCCACCATGGCTCAGGAGTGAAGCAAAGAGAAAGGACCAGTCCAGGTCTACACAGGAGGCAAAATGTGAGGGCCCTTCCTGTCCTCACTGATAGCCCTAATCATCCCTAGTGCTAAGGGGGTATTAGGGCAGGCCAGAAAGAGAGGCCCTGGGAAGGTGAGACAGTAGAGAGGGATGCAGAAGAAGGGGTCCACAAGCCACACTGCAGCACTGCCCTCATGCCATGGTCAAGGAAAAGAGTAGCAACTGAGAGCATGGACTTTAGGGTCCTGACTCTGTGGCCTTGGGTAAATTGTGCTTCCCTAAGCCTCAGATTCCTCATCTGAAAAATGGTCACTTTACTGGCCTCCTCATGCAGCCCCTGTGAGGCACCAATGCGACAAGGCTCCCAAAGCACTGAGCACAGAGTGTGACAGGCAGCATTCAGCAAATGCCAACTGTCAGCAACACTTTGCTGTGTGAGCCTCAGCATCTGCCTCTGTAAGATGGGGATAAAGACCTCAAGTTTCTCCCTGGGTGGTTGTGAGGTCTCGACAGCAGAGTTCATTATCTTCCCCTCCCTGTCCCAGCCTCCCTCAGCCCTGGGGAAGCGAAGGGAGGGGCTGGCTCCAACCTTCTGGGGCAGCTGCTGCTGGGTGGCTTGCTGCTGCTGCTGCATGACCTTGGGGATGGCAGCCGAGGGCTCCTGGGCTTTCCCCTCCTTGAACTCGCTGACCTTGTGGCGGTAGTAGGCATGGTAAGGGTCATTGGGATTCAGGAAGTTGAACTTGGGGTTGTTGATCTCGTTCTGTCGTATCCTAGCTTCAAATTCAGGCCCGTTTCTAGAAAAAGGAAAAAAGAGAAGCATTAATACCACAACCCTTGCAGCTGCTCAGACCAGAACACTGCCCATGCAAGCCCCATTCTTGCCATCACCTATCACTCAAAGTAGCCCGTCCCTCAACACAGCAGAGGTCCTCTTCGAGACTCCTGGCATCAGCGGCCAGTGCCCCCTGCCTCCTTCGGCCTGCGCAGGCCTCCTCTACCACAGGGTCTCCAGACCTCCATCATTCCTGCAGCTCCTCTGCCAGTCTTGCCATTTCCAAAACCATCTGGACTATTGCTTTTTTCTTTTAATAAAATTTATTTACTTTAAAAAATATACTTAAGAAGGCATGGGAATTCCCTGGTGTCCAGTGGTTAGGACTCCGTGCTCTCACTGCCGAGGGCCTGGGTTCAATCCCTGGTTGGGGAACTAAAATCCCACAAGCCATGGCACAGCCGGAGCGGGGTGGGAAGGCAAGTATTACTACTTCAGATAAAAATCATTATGGCTTTACTAACAAAAGGCAGTCATAAAATTCAATACAATGAAAACAAAGTAACATGGTTAAAGTTTAGCTGAAGTTTGCTGAGATTGAGGCCAGTTCTCTTAGTTAAAAGTGTGATGACTGAGTGCTGGGGAGGTATTAAAAGATATGCTAGCACCAAAGTGAGACTTTGTCCTTTGGGTAACAAGAAGGAAGAAAAAAAATATGAAAATTTAATGGGATTTAATGCCTTGTCCAAATATTGGCTAAAATCACCTCATTTACTACTGGGTGAGGCTCATATAGGAAACACTGTTCTCCAAGGACCGCATCTGTGCTGCTGCATAAGGCGCATTCACATGACAGGGGAGTGGTGAGAACGGCAGGGAGGTCCCCATCTCTCTCTGTATCTGGAATAGTTTCCCACATACACCCTATGTCCCCAATTTGTATGCATTTTTTTAAAATTAATTTATTTTTTATTTTTGGTTGCACTGGGTCTTCGTTGCTACACACGAGCTTTCTCTAGCTGTGGCGAGTCGGGGGTTACTCTTCATCGTGGCGCACAGGCTTCTCATTGCAGTGGCTTCTCTTGTTGCGGAGCACGGGCTCTAGGAGCGCAGGCTTCAGCAGTTGTGGAGAGCAGGCTTCAGTAGCTGTGGGTTGCGGGCTCTAGAGCACAGGCTCAGTAGTTGTGGCACATGGGCTTAGTTGCTCCGCGGCATGTGGAATCTTCCCAGACCAGGGCACGAACCCATGTCCCCTGCATTGGCAGGCAGATTCTTAACCACTGGGAAGTCCCCCAATTTGTATGCCTTTAAACCCTCAGAATGAAAAATGTCTCTCTTATGATGTGTAGGGAACCCTGATTTTTTTAAAGAATCCCAACAGTAATATTTCAAGGTGTCACACATCCACAACATCTATGGAAGTGAACTAACCTTAAAGACACAAGATGTGGACACATTCAAGTTTTGGGTTCACTACTGACTCACCAAGTTAGCAAACCTCTTTGACTCAATCTCCCATGCGTAAAATATGGCAAAAACCACCTTCTCTCCCTACTTTGAAATACTGAGAAAAGCGAATTAGTTAATGAGACGCCAAAGTCTTTTTGAATCATACAGTGGCCTGCAAATGCCAGGGACTGTTACTCCTATGAAGGCTAGAAGGGGCTGTCCTATAAAGATGAGAGATGATCTGGGGGGTTTCCATCATTCCTCTGACCAGAGCCCTGCACTCAGAGGTGCCCCAAACACACCAAAGGACAGCTCCAGAGGCTGGTGGCACCCGGGTCACTCCACTTTCATACCCTGGCCCTGTCAGCTGAAGACAGGGCAGGACACAGGGTGCAGGTGACGCTGTGCCCCAGTTTAGCCACCACGGCAGTGGTCATCAGCACCCTGGCTAGCTCCTCCACAAGTTCTGGTCACACTCTGCAGCGTGACTAACACCATGAGGTCTGAATGTGACAATGCATTAGTCCAGCTGAAACCCCATGCTTGAGGAAGAAGCATTCTTCCACCCTCTTAAATAATGCAAACCACACAAGGAGGAGGGTAAATGTGCATTTAAATATGGCTAAACTAGGCCACCATACAAAGGGCTGCTAGAAATAGGGCCTCTGGTTGTCTCCTCTACCACTGCCTCCTAAGCCATAACCTCACATCTGGGAACAATCTGAAATATAAAACAACAAGAACGCAGGCATGTTCATTCCAAGCTACTCTGTTGCTTTAAATTAGCTTAATGTTAATTTTAGAATTATATTTTCTAACACAAGGAATAGATTTCAGCAGAAAAAGACACGATTCTGACTCAACCTAGCTGGTGGGACTTTTTAAGAGTAATTTCCCTTAATTTCTTGACAGGAAAATGCAGGGAAGGGAAGACCAAACCTAGAGAGAAAAAACTCCTTTTGGAAAACCACACTGGGTTGGTGATTTTTTACTCTATGCTCAATCAATCAATACATGTGAACCCAACAGAAGTAAAGCAGAGGGTCCTGCATGTTTGCTTTTAACCCAGAATGAGATGCTGCTCTGTCCCTTCATTGCAACGTAAACAAAAGCAAGTCCACAGATTTCAGAAATGCCTACAAGGCAATCATCATAGTCAAAAATAGATCTAGAGATGTGGACATATAGATTTATTATTAACAGAACTTGGAGAGATTCTTATTTTTGTGGCTGGCACAAAATTATTGGAAAGCTACTTGGCTAAATAAGAAATATTTTAAAATGCTCTTTTAGCCAGTAATGTGCCACACAGAATTTTCTTCTAGGAAAACAATCTAAAAGGGAAAGAAAATGCTCAGAGACTTCCCCATAGCTTCGTTTGCCAAACTGAAATGTTGGAAACAACTTCAAAGGAAAATACAGAGGAGTCAGCCAAGTCAAGGAAGGCCCATCACCTTAACATGGTGCATCCTTTCCAGAGAGGACCATGCAGCACCAGGAGACCATGGACCAACACAGGAAAATGCTTACAATACAGTGCAAATGGAAAAAGCAGGATATGAAAGTATCTCTACTAGTATTACAAGAATCTAAAAAAGGATGCCAAGGGCCAGAAGGAAAAAGGAAAAAGTGAAAACAGCTAGTAGAAGCTATTCTGGTCGCGAGACTGTGGTGATTCTTCCTCTTACACTCTTTTCCTATTTATTGTTTTAAATAGGAAAACATATCAGGAGGTGAACTTCCCTGGTGGCACAGTGGTTAAGAATCCGCCTGCCAATGCAGGGCACATGGGTTCGAGCCCCGGTCTGGGAAGATCCCACATATTGCGGAGCACCTAAGCCCACGCGCCACAAATACTGAGCCTGAGCTCTAGAGCCCGCGAGCCACAACCACTGAGCCCACGTGCCACAACTGCTGAAGCCCATATGCCTCGAGCCCGTGCTCTGCAACAAGAGAAGCCACCGCAATGAGAAGCCCGTGCACCACAACAAAGAGTAGCCCCCGCTCGCCACAACTAGAGAAAGCCTGCACGCAGCAATGAAGACCCAACGCAGCCAAAAGTAAATTAATTAAAAAAAAAAAAAAAAATCAGGGGACAAGGGGAAGAATGAGCATTGCTATGAAATATTAAACTTATAAACACAACACCTGCTGCCCTAAATCTGACATGGCCTAATAATGTTCAATCAAGCACAGAGCTGTTTTAACCCAATATCCAGGTTGGTCAAAGCCTTTGAAATGAGAAAGGTTAACCCGCATGGAGCCTGACACAGTGAAAGACATCAACCAGAGTAACCTCTTTCTATGTTTCATTTTATAAAGAGGTTGAGAAAGGAAGGACCCATATGTTAAATGATGTATCATGATGGGGATGCTGCCTCAGGGTCAAGGTGTGGCTCCCTGGAGAGCATATGCCCTGACTGAGGGCAGCAGTCTGCTCAGGCCAGCGACTGCTTCCATGCAAGGAGCCGTCCAATTCACCAAGAGAAGCCAGAAATCCAGATTTACTGTGCAATCTCATTTTTAAACAGTGACAACTAATTCAAAAGTTAAAAAAATATATATTGTTGAGAATGAACAAAAAGATCTGTAGGCTGGATGTGGCCTGCTGGCTGCCAAAGGAATACTTGAAATGCCCTAAACTAAGGGATGGTTGACCTTTGGAGTCAAGTGGCCATCAAGAAGACTCCATCTGAGGAAGTGTAATGGCGAGGAACAAGAGGAGATCAAGCTGATTTCCATGCCATCTGAGGTAATAGCTACATTATGTACCCGAACTGCACTCAGTCCCCTCACCCCTGCCTCACAACAATTCTGAGGTGGTATTTTATTCCATTTTGCAGATGGGTCAAAGGAAATGCAGTCCTTGCACAATGAGAATGATCAACTCCCTTTTGTCTTCCTAAGACCAGTAGCTCAGATACAGACACACATTACCCATGACAAAGCAGTTTTCCAGGTATTTCCTCAGGCTCGGTTTGGAAGCACAGGTTCTTGGTGACTCTGGAGCTGGGTGTGCCTTGTACTCTGCCACCGGCATACCATGTTAGAGATGCCAGTCCTGCCCACTGCCTACCTCACACCATGTTGTGGTTTTAGATGAGCTGACAGGCCTAAGCCAACAATACCACTCTAAAAACCCAAGTGTTACCCTTGTGCAAATTCAGGAGCTCTTGATGCTAAAATCTACCCGTGACCCACACGAGCAGGAGTAGCTATGTTACCTGGCCACAAAGCTGGCAGTCTTGTCAACGATATTCCTGACCTCTGGAGGAGGGTAAATAATACCCACCACTGGCTTGGAAGGGGTAGAATCCTCCTTTGAAGATGCTTCCTCTTCCGTGGGCTGTGAAAACAGGAAAAGGAAGGTCTTAAAGTTCCTGGCTGGGTGCCAGATGCCCACCATTAAACTCCTCTAGGATATTATTGAGAATACAGACTCTCCCGCCCAATTCATCGAGACTTTCCTCGAGTCAGGAACCTCTGCTCCAGAAGAGCCGCTCTCTCAACTGCTCTGTGCTTGCATGGGACTTTCCCAGGGAACCAATGAAAAGAGCAGCCTCCCTGGCTCCCCTCCAGCTAGAGCATCTCTGTGACACTGGGAATCTGCATTTTTACCAAGTGTCCATGTGATTTAGATGGAGGGGGGAAATCTAACCACGTTCTGAGAAACCACATTCCAGAATCCAGAAGGCCATGCCTGTATCCCCACCCTTGGATGTGCCTGATACGGGATATGTAAGAATTGTCTGCTGAATAAAGAAATGGGAAACTCCTTGCTGGCCACTTCTTCTGCCTTGAATGCCCTTTCCCTCTGCATCCATTCCATAGTCTAAACCGTCACTTAATGTTCAAATGTTAATGTAAAATGTACTCAACATTAACTGCCCCATAAATTCCAATATTCTTTCCTCACCAGCTTCTTCCCCTTAGTAAACAAAGGGTCAAGTCTCTCATTTTAGAAAAACAAATTTTCTCCCCTGCCTTCATGTTCCTTTCTGCTACTGCCTTCTCCCCACCCTCCTCTGGTAGCTAAACAGCCTGAGTTCTCTCAGCCTTGCCATTCCCACTTGCTCACCTCCCATTTGATCCCCCTTCATTTCAAGTGCTCATGGCAAAGTCAGAAATGACGGCCTACAGCCAGCTACATCGGTTATCTGGCTGTGTGACCAGTGACCACTCTTTCACAAAACTCTCAACTCCCAGGTCCCATTCCCACCTGTATTTCCTTCTTGCTCACCATTTTATCCAAGGTTCTCTCCTGGCTCCTGTTTCACCTCCTGCCCTCTAGTGTTAGGGGTCCCCAAAATTCTGTTCTTGGTTCTCTTCACACTATACACACTGTCCTCAGTCAGGCACTTACAAAATGTCCTCCACTTCCCCTAGCACCTGTAGGCTGAACCATTCTACCCACATCAACGTCCCACATCACTCTTATGTGCCACACAGCTTTAGATCCAGCAGTCCTGGGCACTTTCATCTCTAACCGCTTTCCTCATGAACGGCCAACCATGCCTCCAGTCATCCAGGGCAGAAACGTGGGTCTCTTCTCCCTTCCTCAGCCTACACGTTCAATGATAAGAACATTTATCAAGCACAGAGTAGGTTCCATATACTTTCCTAAGCACCTTAAACATATTAAATCTATAACCCTTACAGAGCCCTAAGAGATTAAGTACCCTTATTATTATTATTATATTATTGTCTTGTCATTTTACAGATGACAAACTGAGGAATGGAGACCTTAACTGGCCCAATGGCAGAACCAGGATTCCAATGTAACACTTTGGAGGGAGAGCCTGCACCATCAGCCCTTTTGTGATTTGAGCTTGCCCATCCCCTCTGTCCCATGCCCCAGCCACAATCTAGGCCAGGCTCTCAACATCTTTTAAATAACATGACTAACCTGTCCTCCTAGCAATTCTCCCCATCACTGTTTACCTGAATTTCTGAAATACAAATATGTCACTATCTGGCTTACATCCCTTCCTTTTCTCCCAATAGCCTGCCAGGAAAAGTTCAAATCCCCAGAAATACACCTCTTAACCACCACTTTCCCAACCCTATGCTTTAACCTTCTTTACTCTTGACAAGAGGCACCATCTGATTCCCACCTTGGTATCTTGGCACTTATCTGGTATTACCTTGGTTATTTTTCCCCAAGATACTGGGAAAATGCCAGGGATACATAGGTACTTGCAGTGGTCAGCATACAGGATGTGCTCAATAAATGTTTGCTGAATGAATAAAGAATGGTATTTCCCATCCCAATCACCTATCTGGTGAACTACTGATTCATTCTTCTAAACGCAATTTACCTTTCATGCCGGTGGGCTTCACCTACCTTAGTCTCACCTATATCCCACCAAAGCAATGTTGATTAGAATTCCTGTCTCCTTTGTACTTGACACTTATATCACATTGCAATTACTGACCCACGTCTTTCCTCCTTAGCTGACTGAGATCTTTTGAAGGGCTGGCTGAAACTGTATCATTTATGGTAAATGAGGCAAAAACATTTATTGAGTATTCACTTATATCTGTCTCCCCACTAGTCTGTGAGCTCCCTAAATAAAGCAGAAGCTGCGATTCATTCATTCCGTCGGAGCCTGGCACGGTGTCTGGCTTAGAGTAAGCACTACACAGATGCTGAGAATTAACGTTCAAAGATGCACTGTGCAGGCTGGGAAATTCGGGACTCCAGGGCAAAGACTGGGGGCCGGTGGGCCCAATTAACACAGAAGACCGGTGGATGCGCTGGATCCGTGCTTCTCAAACTTTAATGAACCACCTTGGGATCTTGTTAAAATGCAGATTCTGATTTAAAAGGTCTAGGGTGGAAACTCAGAATTTCTAATAAACTCCCAGGTGATGCTAGCCGGTCCGCGGACCACACTTTGAGAACTACTGTTCTAACAGGCTTGTTTCGCTAACAGAAGGTAGGCGGGAAGCGCGCTGCCTCCTGGGACCTGGAGTCCCTCCAAGCCCTTCCAAACCGCGTTTCTTCCTGCACGAGTAAAGAGGGCCCGCGCCCGAGGGGAGGGCCCAGGTCGATGTGCGGGGGTCGCGGTACCTGTTTGGGCTCGGTGGCCGCGGGCGGCGGCGGGGGCACCGCCTGCACGGGTCCGGCCGGCATGACTGCGACGCTCAGGGCTGCCAGTCCGCCTGTGTATAGGTGAGCGGTGTGGCCTCAAAGCGGCTTCCCCGTACCAACAGTACAACAAGCTCGCAAGATGGCGGCAGCCAAGCAAGTCTTCGCCGAGGGGGGGGGGGCGAGGTTGACGCACTTCCGGGGCCGCCCCTTCTCCGTGACGTAAATTCCCGCCCCTCCCTCTCGAGAGACGCCGTTGCCGTGGCAGCGGTCGGGGAGCCGGGATAGGTTTTGCCGGGGATCCCAGGAGCGGCAGGCGCACCTGGGGGCAGTTTCATGAGCCGACCAGGCACAGTGGCTGAGGCTGCGACGCCGGAGACTGGTGAGACGTTTTACATCTCCCGCCGACGCCCTCGCACGCACCCCACGGCCCCGGCCCCCCTCCCCTTTACTCCACCAGACGATTCCTCTCTCCCTCCGACCCCCGCCTTCCAAGGCCCCCGCTCTCTCCCATTGGCCTCCCACTTTGGCCAAAGCCCCGCCTCCCTATTCCCCCAGCCCCCTCTTTTGCTTTCAGGCCCACCTCTTTCAGACCCCCTTCCCAAATCTCAATCCCTAATTCCCACGGGTTCCTTTTCCCGCGGGCCTGCCTTTTCCAGTTCCACCCCTGCCTTCCATAGTCAAGCCCGCAAACCCCGTAGACCAATTCAAATCAAGGCTTCTTCTTTAGGCTCCACCCCTCACGCCCGCAGGTTGGTCCCTGCGGACCACTTCCCCGCTCCGCAGTACATCTTGAATCCCGCCCTTTCCGCTTCCCCTCCTGAGAGCCTCTCCTCCCTTTCCCCTCTCTCCCAACTCCTGAACCCTTGCCTGGACTTCAATTTCTTCACCTGTGAAATGGGGGGTGGGGGAGGGGGGATAGGAAAAGATGCCCTCCCAAGTCTCCTCCCCGTCTCTCTTCCTCACATACACACCATAGCTGGCTTATGTCATTGTTATTATTAATGTTGAATTATAATGATAGTTAGGCTTTATTGAACACGTACCATGAGCCAGACCGTGTGCCAAACGCTACATGCATTCCATCATTTATTTCGTATAGCAACTTACTTACAGGTGAGGACAGTGAGGTTCACATCCTCAGTTCACATGGTGGAGTGGGAATCCAAACCCAGGTCATTCTTTTCTACTAGTGCAGTTACTTACTCCTTTGTCTTCACTGGATTCCTTCAGTGTCCCCAGGGATCCAGGCAATTAGCACTCCTGAGTCAGAGACTGACACTGCCATTTAAATGGTTTTAGAGTTTCCAAAGTGTTTCCATGGGTGCACTGGCCAGGAGGGAGGCATAATCTTTACCTGAGGGGTAGAGTCCCAGGGGTCATGAGAGAGAAGCAGGAGAAGAGAGGGAAGGGACTCGAATGTTGAACGGGAGTGCAGGAAAGGCTCCTTCACTTCTCTGCGAGTTAAAAGTCCACCTTGGGCTGAGGGACCTGAGGAGAGGCAGAGTTACCTGCTGCTCCCACCACAGGGTATCCCACCACAGGGTAGTGGTGGCTCAATTAGTGCCAGCACTTGTGTGATCTCAGGAACAGTGCGGGGCTGGCAGCTTCAGGGCGAGGGTTCTACTCAGGACCCAGGAATTACAGAGAAAACCTGTGTCAAATGTTCCTTCACTTGACACACACACACACGTGTTTCTTAAAACAGGCTTGTATCTGCAAACCCCCACTGTTCAGAAGAAACGATGTAGGGTAACCTCGGATGTTTTTCTATGTTGTGTTTTGCTCTCATATATTCTTACTGCTTTGGCATTTGCTGCTGCTCATCAGAACCAGAATCTAACATCTGGCCCCAGATGGCCCCAGATGGCAGCTGTAGTTATTTGAGGGTGAACAGGTTACTGTTTCTTTTTTTTTTTTTTAATTTTTATTTATTTACTTATTTTTTATAGTTGGCTGTGTTGGGTCTTCGTTTCTGTGCGAGGGCTTTCTCTAGTTGCGGCGAGCGGGGGCCAGTCTTCATCGCGGTGCGCGGGCCTCTCACTATCGCTGCCTCTCTTGTTGCGGAGCACAGGCTCCAGACGCGCAGGCTCAGTAGCTGTGGCTCACGGGCTTAGTTGCTCCGCGGCATGTGGGATCTTCCCAGACCAGGGCTCGAACCCGTGTCCCCTGCGTTGGCAGGCAGATTCTCAACCACTGCGCCACCAGGGAAGCCCAAGGTCACTGTTTCTTAATGTCTGCACAAGCAAGCTCCTGAGTTCCAGGTGCTTTGCCACCTGAAAACCCTTCCTCCCGGGGTGGGATTTCTTGCTTGCTGTATTTATTTCCTTCCTGCCATTCCAGGAAGGAAACCCAGAATGTTTCAGTCGGTTTTTCTGTTTGTTTCTGCCTCATTCTTTGGGGACATAACACCTCATGGGTGGCAGTATCTTATGAGAGGCCATCACTGGGGCAACATTTGTATGTGGGAAGTGGACGTGTGTGTGTGTGTGTGTGTGTGTGTGTGTGTGTGTGTGTGTGTATTGTAGGGACTCATCACCCCACCTGAGGGTGGAACTGTAGAGCTGACACACCAAGACTTGCCCCCTGCAGAGACCCTCAGACATAGATGGTGCTTCCTGGGGGACAGTGCTCTGTGTGCCCTGCTCTGTCCCTATCCCTGACACAATGCCCAACATGTAGAAGATACTCAGTCACCATCTGCTTAATGAACACAGGATCTGACCCCCTACCCCTGCACTGTCCGATATAGTACCCACCAGCCCATATGGTGCTGTATATGAAAATGGTGGCTGGTCCAAATTGGGATGTGCTATAAGTGTCAAATAGACATTGGATTTTGAGACTTAATGCAAAAAAATAGACTTAATATTTTATATTGATTTAACATTGAAGAGATATTTTGGGTATATTAAGTTAAGTAATATATGTTATTAAAATTAATTTACCTCTTTCTTTTTAGTTTTTTTAATGTGGCGAGTATAAAATTTTAAAACCCATACATGGCTTGCATTATATTTCTTTTGTCCAGTGCTGCTCTAGAAGTAGTATGGCCTGAAGACAGAGCAGAGATGTTGGACTCAAGAGCCCCAGCTCCCTGAGTGATCTTGGGCTAGCCCCCTAACTTCCCAAAGCCTCAGTTTCCTCATCTGTTTAAAGGAGGTGGATTTGGGGACTTCCCTGACGGTCTAGTGGTTAGGACTCTGCGCTTCCAATGCAGAGGGTGCAAGTTCAATCCCTGGTCAGGGAACTAAGATCCCACGTGCCACGTAGTGCAGCCAAAAAATAAAAATAAATAAATAAAGGAGGTGGATTTGGGAAGTGGCCGACAGTAGGTCCTGTAGTCAGAGCCAGCGGTGCTCAGGCTCAAGGCTGGCAACCCCACCTGCCCTTTCCCTCACCCCATCCTCCAGCCTGAAACAACCCCCTTCTTCTGGGACAGCCTCCTCCCTGCCCCCCACCCCCAGGAAGCCCTCCCTGAGTGCCCACTCCCTCACTCTCCCTTCATCCACTCCCAGGGACTGCAGAGCTGGACACGGGAAGCCAGGCACCTGGCTGAGCCTCTGACCCTGAGCCCGAAAGCCCACAGGCAAGTCCAAGAGCCGGGGACACTCAGACATCCAGCTCCACAGACAGGCACCTGTGCAGAGGTGAGGACAGGGCCCAGTCCTCTGGGAGGCCGGAGAGGCTGGCTTGCCCTCAGGAACCACCCTGGGGCCTCTGAGTTTCCCTGCACCTGTGGGCACAGGCAGGCCCTCAGATCCCAGCCCAGGTGGCCAGGTCATACTGCAGTGAACTCAAAAACGGTCTATGTGCTCACAGGGAGACGGATTCCCAACTGCAAATAATGACTCAATGATTCCATGCCACTGTGGTGTGTACTGGGAGGGAAAAGCACAGGCTGCTTTGAGAATGTGTAACAGGGGACCTCACCAGCCCGGGGACCTGAGGGAGGCATCTTATTTAGACAGAGTATGGGGAGGAAGCATATTCTGCGGGGGTGAGACGCCGAGGTGCGAGGGGGTGCTGGGCAGAGGGGAGAGGGCGACCCTCAGGAAGGCTGGGGCAGTGGTCTGGGGGAGGTGGCGGGTGTGGAGCAGTGTTGATGGACAGAGGTGGCGGGTTCTCAGTGTGGGTGGGATGTGGAGCTGGCAGTACTGGGTGCCTGGATGTGGGGATAAAGGAAAGGGATTCGAGGAAGTGCCCAGGTGCTTCCAGTGAGGGTGCCATTTTCTGCGATGAGGAAGGTTGGGAGATGGAAACAGGTTGGAGGAAGAGAGGTTTCCCCGCCAGGCCTGGACTTCCTGGGGGCCTAAATCCTGCCCAAGGAGCCCCTGCTGCAGGGTGGGGCTTTGGTGCAAGGAACTTTCTGCTGCTGAGAAAACCACAAAGGACAAGGGGCCCCACTGCAGGGTGGGGAAGGACCAGGGCTCGGCATCCACAGGGCTGCTGGCTCTGACACCTGCTGTGAGAGGCCTGCGAAGAGCCATGGGAGGGGCCAGACCTTCTGAGTCAAGGGCCAGGGATGGTTTATCCAAATCACTGTCTTCTGATGTCCACACACGGCAAAGATGGAAGGGGAGCAATCTGTGCGGGCCGCAGGGGAGAACAGGAAATATGGAAGATAGACAGCAGCTCCAGACAAGGATGGTCTTTGCTATTGTTACTGCTAGTAATAGTAATCACAGTAATAATAGTTACTATGGCTGCAGAACTTTTACTGGTGCCTTGCCCTGGACCAAGCACTTTTTAATTTTTTTTTTATTTTTTGCTGCGTTGGGTCTTCATTGCTGCCCGCAGGCTTTCTCTAGTTGTGGTGAGCAGGGGCTACTCTTTGTTGTGGTGCGTGGGCTTCTCATTGCGGTGGCTTCTCTTGTTGCGGCGCATGGGCTTCAGTAGTTGTGGCACGAGGGCTCAGTAGTTGTGGCTCACGGGCTCTAGGGTGCAGGCTCAGTAGTTGTGGCACATGGGCTTTGTTGCTGCGCGGCATGTGGGATCTTCCCAGACCAGGGAACCAACCTGTGTCCCCTGCATTGGCAGGCGGATTTTTAACCACTGCGCCACCAGGGAAGTCCTGGACCAAGCACGTTACTTGCAGATACCACCTGGCCTGATGGGGGACGGTGTCCCCATCTTACAAGTGAGACAGCTGGAGCTCAGAGGGGTGCAGTGACTTGCCCATGACCACACAGCCAGAAAGGGGCAGGACTGGGACCCCTGTATCAACATATAATGGGCCCCCTGTCACCAGAGTGATTAGGATAGCTATCCATACAAATTTTCAGGTGTTCCTCTCTTACACTTCAGGACTTGTTTTCCTCCCAAAGTCAAGGTATTTTAAATTTTCTTTGTGGATTCTTTTTTCTTTTCTCCATTCAATTACTAGTCGTTCATTTGTCAGTGAGCATCTGCAATAGGCCAGGCCCCAGGCTGCCATACTGGGGACACCACAGTGACTGAGGTGCGGTGAGGACCCGTCCTGGAGAGCAGAGGCCATTCCTCTGCGAGAGCGATCAGGGCCAAGATGGGGGAAGCCCAGAGGGAGTATCTAAGCCAGCCTGGAGGGTGCTCAGGGAAGGCTTCCTGGAGGAGGTGATGTCCGGGAACCCTGAAGGATGAGAGGAGTTAGGCAGGTGATGGGAATTGGATGGGGGAAGCATGACTCAGATGGAAGAGACAGATGGGCACGGATTCAGAAACGAGTGCCTGCACAGGAGCTGCTGCTTGTAGCTGATGGTATGTGGAGTGGAGGAGAGGGGAGGGGAGGTGACTAGAGAGGACAAGGGGAGGGGTGTGCCTGGAGGTAGGCTTTCTCCCAAGGGCCAAAGTGAGTCCTGAGGGGCTGTTGGCCAGTGTGATGTGGTCAGATAGGCTTGGCCCAGGTCTCCATAGCAGAAGTGGATCAGATTCCAGTGGGCAGGCCTGTGGCCCAGCTGGAACTGCTGCTGCAGTCCAGGCAGGAGACGAGAGTGGCCAGGGGTGGTCCAGTGCTCCCCATCATACTGTAGCTACAACTGTCTTTTCGTTGTCAGTAGCCGTCCAGTGCTTTGCTCAGGGAGGGAAGGACAGCAGGTACATCCTCATGCACAGCTGTATCCACCCAGCACTTAGCAGGGGCCTGGCGCACACAGGTCCTCAGAGGGACTTGTGGACCGAGGGAATCAGTAGTGTGGGCGTGGGGTAGGGTGGATGAGAGGGAGGCTGGTGAGGTCACCCACAAGCAGGTCCCGAAGGGGCCAGGGAACCGACTTCTCCCCAGGGTCAAGGTTGGATTTCAGCAGGTTTTCTGGGGTTTTCAGAAGCTTCCTGCAGCAGCAGCCGCATGGCTCTGGCTAACGGAGATCCTCTCTGTCCACCCCAGGAGCCACGAGGATGGCACACCTGCTGGGCAGCCAGGCCTGCATGGACAGCCTGCGCAGGGACCTTACTGACCTGCAGGGTGCCATCGTGGACGTGTTCTCGCGTGCCGGGCCCGTGCGCTTCCCCTCCTGGAAGTTCCCTGACCGCATGGCCTGTGACCTGGACATGGTGGCCCTGCTAGAGCACTACGACCACGTGCCGGGTGACCCCGAGTTCACGCAGCTGTCCCACGCTGTGCTGCTGGAGCTGGTCATTGACAGGTGAGAGCCTGGACCAAACCTGGTCATCTCAGGATGTTGGCACCCACCCCATAAACCAGTAGCAGCCACAGGATCCGCTTCTGGCGGGGGTGATGACATTGATGACAACAGTCACCTTTGACTGAATGCTGTCGGGGGCCAGCTTGGTTCAGGGCCCTCACAGCAATCTCACCTGTGTCGTGCTGTGCTGTGTGTCTTATACTCCACCCTCAGGGAGTTGCTGGCCACCCTGTTGGTCTCTGTGACACCACAGCTCTGACGGCTACTTCTCCAGCCACTGCCAGCTGCTTCCTTAGGGTTTCTGTGTGTCGAGGACACTACAGCTGCTGCTCAGACTTTCCATCCCAGGCTGTTTTTCCTGTCCCTTCCATGTGTCACAGGGCCAGACACAGGATGTGCTTTTCCAAATCCTGGCCCTGCTGGGAAGGAGGCCAGTGGATTCCCCTGCAGCCCCACCACTTCTACACTGTCATTCACATTAGCATGGTCGTCAGCCTCCACTCCCTGGGGACCGCAGCCCAGGCTCCATGTGCTCCAAACCTTGCATGCTAATGAAGTCACGGGGGACAGAGAGGCAGGGACCCCAGCAGTTTGGGGATGACCTGCCTGGAGACAATTAGAAGCCAGGGTAACCACTCAGAGGCCTGGAGGAGCCAACGGTGTGAAAGTACTACCTGGACCCTGTAGGGGGCTGAACATGTGTGAGCCCAGAACACACCTTCCTTCCTTGTTGTGCCCTCTGCTAGGAGTGCCCCGCCTACTCGTCCCTGGACTGGCCGAGCCCGTCAGGGCCCAGTTCACCCATCCGCCTTCTAGAAAGCTGGTGCTGACCCGCCTTCCCACCCCTCGCCTGGCCCCTCTGTCCAGGCCACTCTCCACCCTCCAGTGCTGCTCATTCATTGTCCCCATTCACAGAGGAGGACACCTTGGCCCAGAGAGGGGCAGGGCCTGGAGCGGTCAGCACCCCCTCCCCCAGGCCCTCTCTGCCCAAGGGCACAGTTGGTTTGGGATGACCCTCCTGCACCTGCAACAAGTTGAGGTCATTTATCTGCCCATATGTTTTGTAAACACAGTACCTCTTCTTTTAAAACAGCATGATTCCCACGCAAATACATACTTCTCTTCCCAACAACCCTTTTCCTTACAATTAGCCCCTGACTCAGGGTAGGATAGGGACCTGGCTCTCTCACTCCAGTCTCCGTTGTCGCAGAAGCAGCTCGTCCCACAGAAGAACCGCCCCCCCCACCAACTCGAATCAGGAAACCGCAGGGCACGCTGCCCTGCACACTCACCCTGAGGCCGTGCGCAGCCTCCTCCGCTCTGGGGGTCTCAGCTGGGTCCTCTGCGAGGTGAAGGCTCTGAGCCACATGATGGAAGGCAGCCACTTACCCAGCACTTTCTGAGGACTCTGGACACAACCGAGGCAAGGCCCGTCCTCCCAGAGCCTCCCAGTACAGTGGGGAGCAGCCAGGCAGAAGTGCTGCCACCCAGGAGGCCCCGAAGGGGCCCCAAGCTTAGCCTTCAGGGAGGGCTTCCTGGAAGAAGTGGCTCTTGGGTCGGGCAGAGCATATTCTGAGATGCTCCGAGTCCCTGACGCCCGGGCCGGTTCCCAGAGCTGGAGGCTGCTGGTCGTGTGGTGTGAGGGCACACTGGCGCTGGGCTCTGCCCCAGCCAACCCTGCCATCTCTGCCCACAGGCTCCTGCTGCTGCTTCAGAGCTGCGCGAGCTACTTGGAGAACCTTGGCTTGGAGCAGACGGTGCCCCCCGCCAGGGCTGCCAGGCCCTGCATGTCTGTGGGGCTCACAGTGCGGCGCTTCTGGAACAGCCTGCTGAGGCTGGGCATGCTCATTCGGCAGGTGGCCCCCCAGGTGGGTCGGCCACCCGCTTCCCCAACTGCGGTCACCCTCACACCAGTCCACCTGCCCCAGGCTCCTCGCACACCACATGTGCACCACATCTGTCGTTGGCTCCACTCTGGAGCCCCCACTCAAGGCCCATGCAGCCTGGCAGTTCGCAATGCAGGCCTCGGGGGTCATGTGTGGGCCACCTGGTTCTGCAGTTTACACTATGGGGCTTTGGAAAAATCCTACCTAGTCTGAACCTCAGTTTGTTCATCTGTGCAGTGGGGGTGATAACAGTCCCTACCTCCCAGGGCATTGTTGGGGAATGGTGTTTGTAAGAACCCCATTTGTTATGGGTTATTCCGTAACCCTCACAACCACCTGGTGGGCAGGACCACTGTCACCATGATGGGAAGGAAACTGAAACTGAGAGTGGCTTCAGCAACACAAGAGCAGACAAGTCTGCTAAGCAAGGGCCCAGTACCCGGCAGCTGTGTCTGTCACGGTGTTACCCTCCCAGTGCCATGCATGTAACAGCATGGAGCCTGGGCTTGGTAAGCTGGGGCAGCAGAAAGGAGAAGGTTCGCTCTCTCACTCACATTGGTATCAGATACCATCTGAAGGTCTGAGCATCAGGAGTGGCTGCTGTCACAGAAATCCCCAGAGAGCTGGTCACCTCCCAGGCCCATCTCCCTCACCTGCTTTCCCTTTCTTTTCCTGACTACAGAAAAGGGCAAACCAAGGGGAGACCCCCACCTCCAAGCCCACAGCCAAGGGCGAGCCAGCCAGGAGCCCTGAATTTGTGACCGCCAAGCTCATCAAGCCCGCCTCCCCAATGCCAGGCTTGCCCCAGACCTGCCAAGAGCTGGACAGACTCTCTGTCCGCATCTCCCTGCCGTGTCCAGCCAGGATGGCCGAAAACACCAGGAGTGTCCACTCCCAGACCGTGGAGACAGCCCTGGTGCCCTGTGATGCGTGCACCAGCGTGCAGGGCAGCCTGCGGGAGGTGGGCAAGATGGTCATCACCCTGTGTCAGAGCCAGAACTTGCCCTCGTCCTTAGGCCAGTTCCAGCATCTGATGCAGGACAGCATGGGGCTCAGGCCGCTGCCGGCCACCACCGTGGGCCACTGGGCGGCTGAGCAGAGCAAAGACCTGACACGCCTCAGCAAACACATGGGGGCCCTCACTCAGCTTGTGGGGCCCCTCAGGGCCCAGCTGGAGGAGGCTAAGGGGCAGAAGGACAGACTGAGGAAGCAAGTAGGCGAGCTGGAGCAGGCCCTGCAGCGGGAGCAGGGGGCACAGCGGCAGCAGGCGGATGAGGCCGAGCAGCGCCTGGCCCAGTGGGAGCGCGACAGGCAGCAGCTGCTCGCAGGTGTGTGCCTGAGGCCGGACCCTCAGTGCCAGGCTCTGCCACAGCCTGAGCATGGGCTTCCCCAGGAGCAGACCCCGCAATGGGGCTGTGGGTGCTGGGAGTCGGTGTAGAAGAAACCTGGACTGGGAGTGGGCAGCAGACACAGGGAAGGGAAGGCAGGGGGAAAGGGGTGTGCTCATCAAGCCGGTTACACTGCGGGCAACTGGAGCTTAATCCCACTGGGGAACGCAGGAGCCCGTGTAGAAGTCTGAGTCGTCCCACCAGAGGGGCGAGGGAGCGGCAAATTCATACACTCACTCCTGTCGGTCACCGAAGGGGACTCCTGGGGAGTTCATCCCCTGGGTAGCTCCAGCCAGCTGAGGCCCCTCTTTGGCTTCAGTAGAAGCCGTCAGGCAGAGAGACGCAGCTATGGCACTCACAGTGGGCCAGCTCCTGCTGAAGTTGTGAGGCCTGAGGGAGTTGGGCAAGTCACCCCCGTGGAGGACACTGAAGCCCAGAGAGTCAGCCAGCTGACAGGAAGCAGAGTGGACAGGGACCCAGGCCTCCTGGCACCTCCCCAGAACTCCTCCCACAAGCCCAGGCACTCCTCCACCCTGGCCAGGGCTGCCACCACGCTGTGGGGTGCACTGGGCGTTGAGGCTGCCAGCCAGGCCCAAGGGAGCCTCTGAAGGGCCTCTCTCTCGGCTGCCATAGAAACAAGTGACCTCAAGACAAAGGTGTCCACCCTGGAGGGGGAGCTGAAGCAGCAGCGGGAGTCCACGCGGGCCGTGGGTGAGGAGCCCTGCCATGGAGCCCTGTACCGTGTGCCCTGTGCTCGGTGGCTGGACCAGCACCCTCTGTCTCTGTCTCCTGGGCTTCGGGGGCAAAGCTAAAGGGAACCACAGAGGAGGCTGGGTCTGACAGGCCACACTGTTGGGTGATGCCACCTCCCACCCAGAAAGTACCTTCTGTTTTCAGAACCCACCTCAGGCAGGGTTCAGAGCCCCATTTTGTGGCTGAGGACACTGAGGCCCAGAGATGTCCTGTGACCAGCCCCCACCTCCCAGGTCTCGTCCTGGGTCAGAGGCAGTGCAGGGACTCCCCAGGGCTCCCCCGCTCTACCCCTTCCCCTGCCCGCTCAATCCTGCAGAGACGAAGGCCCAGGAGCTGCAAGAGGAGGCTGAGCACAGGGCGGAGGCTGAGAGGCAGGTGCAGCAGCTGGAAGAGCAGGTGCAGCTGCTGGCAGGGCGGCTGGACGGAGCCAGCCAGCAGATCCGCTGGGCCAGCACAGAGCTGGACAAGGAGAAGGCCCGTGTCGACAGCATGGTCCGCCACCAGGAGGTGAGGCTGGGAGCCTCGTCAGCGCCTGGGCTCCTGCAACGAAGGCTGCAGGGAGAGAAAGGGCTCCACTGACAGCGGGGAGACACTGGAGACCTAAGGAGAAGAATTCCTGAGTGGCGACTGTGACTGGAAAGAAGTGGGGGCGAGGTCTGCTTTCCAGGCGGGGCAGGATCTCCAAGCTTGGGGGTCCTGGCCTTGCTAGGGTTGGAGTCTGCTCCCTTCTTCCCTCCACCCCTTCCACTGCACGCATGTGCACAGACAGATGTAGCACAAGGGGGTGGGCTTGGATACAGCTGCCTCCTTTGTCCTGCGTGGCTGGGCCTGGCCCCATGGGCCTCATGGCCTCCCTCCTGCCCATCCCGGCTCAGTCCCTGCAGGCCAAACAGCGAGCCCTGCTACAGCAGCTGGACACCCTGGACCAGGAGCGTGAGGAGCTGAGGGGCAGTTTGGACAAGGCCGAGGCCCAGCGGGTCCACGTGGAGGAGCAGCTGCAGCACGTGCAGAGCGAGAGGGAGCAGGGGCAGTGCCAGCTGCGGGCCCAGCAGGTGTGAGCGGGCAGGGTGATGGGGCAGGGGCGGCACTTCCCTTTCTCTGCAGGAACCTCCAGCCAGCTAAGCACCTGCGGGCCTGCCCCGTGCCTGGGGAGTGATGGTGATGGGGTGTCCCCAGGGGGCTGGGAGCCGGTCCTCAGCTCTGAGCCTCCCCTGCCCCAGGAGCTGCTGCAGAGCCTGCAGCGAGAGAAGCAAGGCCTGGAGCAGGCAACAGCGGATCTGCAGCTGACCATCTCGGAGCTAGAACGCGAGCTCGTGGAGTTGAGGGAGCGGGAGAGGCTGCTGGTGGCCTTTCCGGACCTGCACAGGCCTGTGGAAGCCCAGATCCAAAGTAGGGGCCCGGGGTTGGTGCAGAGGGCACGCCGGGGCTGGGGGCGGGCAACTGAGGGCTCATCAGGGCAGGACACGGGTCCACAGCAAGGGTGGCAGAGCCCCCACAACACATAGGTGCTGTGCGAGTTACCCACTCCTCTGTGTGGATGGGGACACAGAGGCCCAGTGGGGAGGTGACTGCTCAGAGTCACACAGCCAAATCCAGACCCAGGTCTGGCTACCTGTGTAGCCTGTGCTCTGTACCACGTCACAGGCCAGTCCTTGCTCAGCTTCCATGTCCCCTGTCCTGGCATCTCCCCAAACTACACCGTGGGGCCAGCTCCAGGGGCACAGCCTCAACTGTCCAGTGTCCATGGGAGTGCCAGGGACCCATCTCAGTGGAAGACTGACTGCCCGGTGACGTGGGCTCTCGTCCTAACCCCTCCAGCCCCCTGAGGCTCTGGGGTGAATCCCCGTGCAGAGCTGTTGGGATGATCCACTGCAATCTAGCTTGTCATGATAAGTCGTTACTTGTGAGTGCTGGGCCCTTGTGTTACCCTGTCAGCCGCCCCGCGAGGCAGGTAGCAGCCGCTTGTGACAAACCAGGAAACTGATAACCAGAGCAGGCAGCACCTTGCCTGGGTTCAGAGTCAGGGGGAGCATCTGTCCCCCCAGCAGTGGGAAAGAACATCCTTGCTGAATTCCTGAGACTCATATCCAAGAGCTGGCTGTGGCTTTGGACGAGTCACTGTCTCTCGGGCCCTCCGAAAACAGGTGGCCTTGGAAGAGCTTCACTTTCTTACCTATGTGCTAAATTTTGGTGAGCTCCAGGTCCCCCTCAGCTCTCAAATTCTGCAAGGCTTTGGTCACCTCCCAGCAGGCAGGGGGGTAGGGAGCGCGGGGGGAGTGGGGGGAACAAGGCCTCAGGAGAAAAAAGATGAGGTGGGAGGTCCAGTATGCTGACCCCGCCCACCTGCAGGGCCACCGGCAGGGGACCCTAGGCACATACCGGCTGGCGTGTCTGCCCTCTGAGGTCCTGTCTCGTTGGGCACAAGAGGCAGACCTGATGGGGTTGGGTGCCAGATAGTGGGTCTCCACAGGCTCTGGCAACGTCACGGACGACATGGAGAAGCAGGTGCAGGCCAACGACATCCGTATCCGGGTCCTACAGGAGGAGAACGGGCGGCTGCGATCCATGCTGTCTAAGATCCGGGAGGTGGCCCAGCAGGGGGGCCTCAAGGTGGGCAGCATGGCTCCCCCACCTGAAAGGGGCCGGCCCTTGGGGACTTGGAAGAGGCCCCCAACCCAGCAGAGGTCTTCAGCTTCCCCCGGGGAATCTGCCGTCAGCCCAGCTCATTGCACACGGGGCTCTCATGACAGGTGGCTTTAGGCTGTGCTTTTGTGAACCATCTTCCACGATTCAGGAAGGCATGAGGATGTTACCGTGCCTTCTAGCTCCAAATCCCCCCTCTAGCCCTTTGAACCTTTATTTCAAGTGCACCAGGAGTCTTGTGAGAAAGCAAACCTTTCCACCCTTACCACGGCTAAGGACAGGCCCTGGAAGGCTTTCCAAACCCTGCCCCTCAGAGGAAGGGGCCGTGGCGACAGGATCAGGCCCTCCCGCCTCCTCTATGACACCCTCTCTGTTCGCTGCAGAGGGGATCCTGGGCCTTTCTGAGCTTGGTTTTCTTTGCAGCTGATCCCACAGGACCAGCTCTGGAGCCCTCCCAGCAAGGGAATCCACGGAGCAGCGCCCCCAGCCCAGGCCCAGAGAGCATCTCCAGGGTGAGTGAGGCTTTGTCAGAGGCGGGGCGTGTGGGGGTGGGGTGGTCCCCCTCGCTCACAGGGGATCTTGCCGTCTGGTCCTCCCTCAGGCCCCTGGGCAGGCGGCACTCACCTTGCAGCAGGACGGCCAGTGCGGGCAGGACCCTGCCGGGCCAGCCCCAGGCCTCCCCGCCTCAGCAGCCCTGCGGTCAACCCAGCAAGTCCTCTCTGGAGGATGTGACCCATTCGACCAGCTGTGCCCAGAACCCCATCCAGGCCTTGGCCAGGCTGAGAAGGAGACTGTCACCAAGCCGGGGCCAGGCCGGCCCTGCATACCAGCCCCAGGAGCGGCCCACGTAGCCTGCAGTGGAATGGGGCTGGAAGGCGGGAAGCTGGCAACCCACCCCATGTAATAAAGCCCAGGCCATCTGCTCACAGCGACCTTGGCCTCACCACACTGGCTCAGCAGGGCAAGAGTCCTTCCTTCCCTGTCCTGAGTCCCCAGCCATGTGGGTCATTGGCCAGCAGAGGCCTGGCACGCTCAGTAAATGGGAGCTTCCTGCCTCCCTCCTGATAGGGGCAGTGGGGGAAGAGGACACACCGAGGGCAGAAAGAAGCTTCTAGCACCTGGGCGATGTGAAAGGCAGTCTTTTGATCCCCATAGCAAAGGCTAAGGGGTAACATGGACTCAGTGACCCCCACCAATAAAGAGCAGGGTCAGGGTAGGGGGTGCGCAGGGGAAGGAGAGCAGCCGCCACGGCGGGCCCGGTGAGGACACCTGAGGCAAGGAAGGAGTCAGAGGCCGGGGTCCTGGCTCAGGCTCACAGAGGCAGGCAGGGACCACCCAGCTGTGAACCTGGGGATGGGGACATTAAGGATCCAAGAAAATCAGCCCCCCTTTCACTGCAGAACGCCTCACCTTCAGGAAACACAAGTCAGAAAGGGTTTCTCTAAATCCAGGAGGTTGGATCCCCAGGAGGCCACTGAAGGCAGGGCAAGCCTTCACCCAGCCAGAGAGTGGGACACCCCAAGCCAGCCCTGGCTTTCCCAGGCCTGTCCCTTGGGGCCAGGGCACTGATGCCACCAGCCACACCAGGCCTGCAGTAGTCGTTTTCCTCACGAAGCCTCCAGCCTGTCCTGAGCCACCCCGCCTGTGAAGGACAGGCGCTAAGACCTTGCTGAGGAGTTCTGGGTGTGGGGGTAGGATGGGAGATGCTCTTGGCTTTCTATGACAGTTTTCCCTGGTCAGGAGGCCAACAAGTAGAGCACCTCAGTTTACAGAGAAAAGTCAAGAAGAGCTGTGTGTGTAGCTGAACTGGCATGGCCACGGGCTGCCCAACTCTTGCTTCTGTGGAGCCCGGGGGCTCGCTGAGGGAGCCTGGGCTGTCTGGACTGGGCCCCTCACAGGTGAGAGCCAGCCCTCAGGTGTGCTCCCTGAGGCAGGGGGCCCAGGCCCAAGTGCAGGGGGAGGACCTGTCACGGCCCGGCTCCTCTCCGCATCCATTCAGTAGCTCACAGGTCTGTAGGTCAGACGTCCGGGCCCTGTGTGGGTGGGTTCTCTGCTCAGGGCCTTACAAGGCTGAAATCAAAGCGTCTGCCAGGGGTTTCCCTGGTGGTGCAGTGGTTAAGAATCCGCCTGCCAATGCAGGGGACACGGGTTCGAGCCCTGGTCCGGGAAGATCCCACATGCCGCGGAGCAACTAAGCCCGTGCACCACAACTACTGAGCCTGTGCTCTAGAGCCGAAGAGCCACAACTACTGAGCCCGCGTGCCACAACTGCTGAAGCCTGCACACCTAGAGCCCGTGCTCCGCAACGAGAAGCCACCGCAGTGAGAAGCCCGCACACCACAACAAAGAGTGGCCCCCGCTCGCCACAACTAGAGAAAGCCCACGCACAGCAACAAAGACCCAACGCAGCCAAAAATAAAAAATAAAAAGCATCTGCCTTCTTTTTGCAAGGGTGTGGGACAGAATCCAGGCTCATTCTGATTGTGGGCAGAATTCTGGTTCTTGCAGCTGTCGAACTGGTGCCGCTGTCAGGGCTACCCTGGGCTCTGAGAGGCCATCCAACTTCTTGCCACGTGGCCCCTCCATCTTCAAGTCGGCAACAGAGAATTTCTCAGGCATTGAATCCCCTCCATGGTTCAAATTTCTGAATTCCTCTCCTTCCACCAGCTGGAGAAAACTCTCTACTTTTAATGGGCTCACGTGGTTAGGTCAGGCCCACTTGGATGCTTTCCCATATTAAGGTCAACTGTGCCATATAACATAACCTAATCATAGGAGTAAAATCCATCAGCGTCATAGTGCCAGGATCACATAAGGCGTGTCCATGGGGGCTGGGGGAATCTTGGGGGCCATTTTAGAATCCGCCTCCCATGGGCAGTAGACTCCAGGGCGACTTGTTTATCTTAAAACATCCACACAAATTTTACATCTTATGTTAAAATATATCCATGTTTATTTTAATATTAAACCTCCCATACCCCAAATCTAAAAAAACGGATGCCCCTATAAGATGTACCACATTTATCCTGTGGCTTCAAGTATCCTGGTCAGCAACCTGTAGCCCCACGGAGAAGCACAGGACTAGATGGTTTCTAAGGCCTCTGGTCCCAGCCAGGCCCCAGAAGGGAGCCCAGCTGGACAGGCCATGGGACCTGCAGCTGCCGGTGCCCAAGGACCGAGGGTAGCAGGCAATGGAAGGGCCGCTAGGTTTAACATCATAGCCTTCACCAAGATGTGTCATGGAATATGGTCAGGCTAGAGTGCCCCCAAGGCCGGATAGCTCCTTTCCCAACCCACCCCCCAATAAATAAGCACAAAACCTGGCCACTGCAGCCTCAGCCCCCAGGGATGCCCTGACAGGCAGGCCAGAGAGCTCCCAGAGCCCTGGGAACAGCAGCACTGCCCACACCCTCTTCCCCAGGTCCCTGGCCAGAGTCCTGGGAGCTGTCTGAGTGGAGGGCAGGCACCCCAGGATGGCAGAGAAAGGCCCCAAAGCAGCCTCTCTTCCTGCCGGGTCTGGGCCCTGCATCCTCAGCCTGGGGGCTGTGGTCCCTCCATCCCAGTGTGGATGTGGTGGGCACCTTGCCCCTCAGCAGGGGAGGCCCCTATCCCTCCTTCCACCCATAGGGTTTTCTGTCCTGTTCCCCCTGCCGTCTTGTTTCAGGCACCCAGGGCCCAGGGCCGGGATGCAGGTGGAGGGGTCCCTTCCCCACATGCAGAGACCCAGCCGGGGCAGCTAATCATCTGAGTAGCGGTTCCCTGCAGGAGAGGAGAAAAAATATCAGGGAGGGAGGTGTCAGGTGGGAACCAGGTGGAGACGGTCAAGGGCCCCCACCCTTGGTGCTCACCCAGGACGTTGAATTTGCACAGCGGGCAGGTCTGCTGGAGCATCAGCCAGGGGTCCACGCAGTCTCGGTGAAACTCATGCTTACAGGGCAGCACCCGGAGCCACTGCAGGGTGGGGGAGAGGGCTCAGGCCACAGGCATAGGCCTCCAGTGGGGGTAGCAGGCCCCACGCCCTCACCTGAGCTGGGGAACTGAAACCCCTGTGACCTGCCCCACCCCCATGCTGCTTTCCATAGCTCTGGTGGGGCTGGGTGAAGGCCTGGTTGGGGTACTTCTCAGGTCTCTTGGGAGCAGGGTAGGGGGCATCACGTGTCAGCCGAAGGCTGGCCTCTGCCCAGGGCACTAACTTGCTTGTTGCAGAAATAGTCCAGACACACGGCGCAGGTCTCAGCACCAGGCTCCGGGGGGCCCTGTGCTGCCCGACCCAGCCGGCAACGCCGGGTCTTGAGGGACGCCAGCCTCTGCACCACCCGGAGCTTGAGCAGGTCCACCTGTGGGGGAAGGGCACACAGTTCCCGAGGGCTGGGGACACCAGGGCTCCCGAGGGCCCCCGAGGGCTGGCTCCCACCTGGCCTCGGGGCTCCCGCTGGCTCTGCCGGGATGCCTGCCGCTGAGCTTGGACCACGAGGCCTGTGCACAGGAGCATGGCCACCAGCAAGATGGTGTTCCACAGCTGTTGCAGGGGCTTCTGGAGAGAAGAGCAGGGTGTCAGGGGCACTGGGGCCACCCCACCCTCTTTACCCAGTAAATCCACCCCAAGGACCAGGCAGATGAGGTCCATGGGCACCATGACCCCGGAGGCGCCAGGCTTCCTCTTCTGAAGCTGCTGTCCCCCACCTCCGCTCCGTGCTCTCTCAGGGACTGCCCCAGCTCCACCCTACATCAGTGCTCAGCCCAGGCCAATCCTGGGCAACAAACCTGGTGCTTGTGCACTCACAGAAGCATCTACTGACAGTCTCATAGATTCCCCAGCCCAGGACCCCCATCCCTACCCAGCACTCCTCCTGGTCTGCTCTCCTGGCTGCCATCACCCACCCACCCACCCCCATCCAGGCTGAGCATTCACAGCCTGAGAGGGCACTAGTCCCTAGGCCCTGCCTCCTCACTCCCTAGACGCCCCGCACGCCCCTCCTCTCCTCCCCACTCTGCTGCTCTTCAGGTGCCCTGCTCAGGCCTCACCCGCCCAGTTCCCACCCACAGTCACAGGGATCTCACCTGCAAACCCGATTACACAGCACCCCTACCTGACCCTTCCCTCTGATGCTCCCCTCCCGCCTCCTCCACATTCCCCATCCTCAGGAGGAAACCCAAACTCTTCTACCAGGGGGCCCTCAAGGCCCTTGATCTCCACCCCTCCCCCCTCCCCCCGCCCATGCTCCCTGCCCCTCCCATGTCTGTGCCTTTCCACACTGTTCCCGGTCTTGGGAACTAATGCTCTTCTTCCACGCTCCCTCCCTTGGCTTATGGCTTTGGACACCTCTTGCTCTGGAAGCTCTCCCTGACCAACCCTGCCAGGCAAATGTTCCCCCCTCACCTCCCCTGCCACCCTCCTCATACCCACTCTGCCCTCAGCAGTCCTCCAGCTCGCTCTGGTGGGAGGGAACCACGTCTGAGGTACCTCACTTCGCCTTTGAGAGGCCCCCAGGGGGACACACTGACGTAGACTGAACTGCCACCATATCCAGTGCGGCAGACAGGCTGTGACCACTCAACAGCTGGCTCAGGAGATGACACAGCGGAGGAAGCAAGACCCAGCCGCTGACCCACCAGCACGCAGGCCTGCGGATGTGTCACAACTAATAAATGTATTCGTTTAAAAGTTTTCTGCCACCGTGTTCTTCCCCAGCCAATGCTGAAGTTCAACTGCCAACACGTGGTGGGAGAGGGGCTGAGAAGTGATTTGATGGGCAAGGTTGGGTGCTGTCAGGGTCACAAGATGTTGCTTTTGTTCAGGGTGGAAGCACTCTGGGGGCCACTGCCAAGAGGGGTCTGTGAGCCCCAGCTTCACGCTCTGTCCCACCCTTGCCCCCTGGCTTGTGTCCCCGTCCCCTTTCATCCATGGTGGGATGGTGACACCTACTCAGGAAGCTCTCCCGAAGCCCCTAGGCTGAGCTCAGGCGCCTTCACCATGACTGGAGGGCCATGCCCCTCACCAGCTCAGTCATCACCCCAGCAGGTGACAGTGTCTCTGGCCTAGCTCCTCTCCTGATGGGGCCGCATGAGCCCAGGGCTGGAGCTGTCCTGTCCTCATACCCCCTGCCATGCTGAGCCAGGCTGACACGTGGCAGGACTCGCGCGACCTTTATACTGTAAGCTCTCTGGGGCAGAAACTGGAGCTCCGTGCTTTGGAGCGGCCAGTGAGTTCTGGGTGGGCCGAGGGTGTGGCTGGCCTGGAGCTCTACTGGAGGCCAGAGACCCCATCTCCCCAGGCTTGGTGCATCTTGGGGACCCCCACGTGAGGAGAGAGGGCAGGGTTGGGCCTTGTCCATCAGAGCAGTAGGACATGGTCATCGGACTTTTCTGATACATGCTGGCTACAGCTCTGGACGCCCAGAGGCTGGAGGAATAGTGAATGGGCCCTAGGGCTGAGAGCTGGCCCTGGCTGGCCTTCAGACACCTCAGCACCCGTGGGCTCCCAACACCTGTACTGGCCCACCCCAGCCAGCAGCAAGGTCAAGGCTGTTCAGCTTTGCCCTCACAACCAGCCAGCCTCACCTGACCTACAGTATGTGCCCACCTCCTGGCCTCTTGGGCACGCTCCTGGCCTGCTCCTCTCTGAGCTCCAGGCTTTCTGCTCGCACCTCCTCCCAGTCTCGCATCTGACAGCCCCTCCCCAAATGCCTGCCCCTCCCAGAAGTCCATGTGGGCTGCCCTCCAGGGGGAGAGAGGGCGGGCTCTCTCCTCTTCCAGAAAGCCCTTCCTTCCACTCCCGCAGCCTCACTGCCCGCTCCCTCTGCAGAACTGCGGTTCACACTGCTCAAGCGAAATCGTGCTGTCTGGGCTGCCTCCGTGTAAGTTCCTCTTCTCTGCCTGTCTTTGAGGCCTTGAACGGCAGAGCCCGGGTCTTCCAGGCCTTTTGTACCCTCCACAGCCCTTCTCACGGAGCCCCAAATGTCCTAGAATATCAGAAGTCCTTTGGCGACTGTTGACTTACTCGAGCACTCATAACAATACAGGTATTGTAGCAGAGCAGCCACCCATCTGCTCAGTGCCCGCCGTGAGATTTACATTCACGATCTCAACAATCCTGCGGCCGTGTGCTATACCTGTTCACAAATGAGGAACGTAAGACCAGAGGTTAAACACGCAGCCTAACATTGCCCAGCTAAGGTTTCAGAGCCTCATTCCAAGTCTGCTTGACTTGAAGCTGCCTTGCACGGCTCCCCATCCACCAAGGCATGCTGGAGGCTGCGTGTCAGGAGAGCGGGGCAAACCTGCCCTGCAGAGTGTGGATTTGAGAAATGCTTGTAGACACAATACCTTTGACCCTCTCTATGCTGAGCACTGGGAAAGCCAGAGACAAATAAGACACAGCCTGGCCTTCGGGAGATAAAGTCACAGTCCCCAACGGTCACACAGGATGGGCTGTCCTAAGAGGCCTATGAAGGGCCTGACAAAGCACTGCTGTGATTTAAAAGCAGGAGAGGGGGCTTCCCTGGTGGCGCAGTGGTTGAGAATCCGCCTGCCAATGCAGGGAACACGGGTTCGATCCCTGGTCTGGGAAGATCCCACATGCCGCGGAGCAGCTAAGCCCGTGTGCCACAACTATCGAGCCTGTGCTCTAGAGCCTGTGAGCCACAACTACTGAGCCTGCGCGCCACAACTACTGACCCGCATTCCTAGAGCCCCGTGCTCCACAACAAGAGAAGCCACGACAATGAGAAGCCCGTGCACCACAACGAAGAGTAGCTCCAGCTCGCCACAACTAGAGAAAGCCCACGCGCAGAAACAAAGACCCAATGCAGCCAGAAATAAATAAATTAAATAAATAAATTTCTTTTAAAAATTAAAAAAGAATTAAAAAAATAAAAATAAAAGTAGTAGGGGGGCTGGGGGCCCAATGTGAGGGAGGTTTTCCAAAGAAGGCAGTAGGATGAGTTGTGAGGGCTCTGGCTGGACTGGGACATACAGAACTGGAGAAAGAGGGTGTCCAAGCCTACAGACAAGCCCCGGTGGCAGGAGACCGGGGCGTGAGTGGAGACCGGTAAATGGCACAGAGTGGCTGGAGTGTAGGGAGAAGACTGGGAAAAAAACGGTGAGTGATCAGGAGAGCTGTGAAAGCCAGGTAAGGAGTTTGAACTTCATTCTGCAGGTGATAGGGAGTCAAAGAAGGCTTCTGAGAGGGACAGGGACGTGACAACAGCAGCAGCTAAGGCTGACTGTGCATGACCCCGGGTCAGGCACCACACTGAGCACCCACCCGGCCCCTGAACCCGCACAGCAGCCCTGGGAGGTGCAAGGGGTGGTCCTCCCCACCAGGGCAGGAAGAGGCCACAGGACTGGAGACAAGTCAGGTGTGTGGTCCCCCCACCCCCACCTCCTCTCCCCAGGCACCCACCTGCTCCTGGGCCCGACTGCCTCCCAGGCACACCAAGTCCTGCCATCCTCCGTAGCTGTCCTTGGAGAGGCCACAGGTGGTCCACAGGGTCAGCTTCCACTCGATGTTGGCCGACAGGGACTCTCCGCTGGTGATCTCAGCCGTGGCCTGGGTCCTCCTGGGAGGGAAGGCCAAAGGGGCCAGACGGAAGGGCTCTTGGGAGGAGAGGCCCGGACCCACTCACCCCGGCCTTGTGGGAAAAGGATACCCCCGTATCACCCCACAGCCCTTCTGCTTTGGCCCCCACGCCTTTCCCAGCCAGTGGTTTTTCTAGTTCTCATAACAGCCGGCCAAGCAGGCCCTCAAGCACAGGGAAGAGTCAATCAGGAATCTGGCTTCCTCCTTGTTGGAGCCAATCACCTCCACGTATAGAGCCCATAGAATCATCTCCTTCTAGTCCCCTCACCCATTTTTCAGACTAGGAGGCTACAGTCTCAGACTAACAGGGAAGGCCCTGGTCCCAGGACCCCTGAGCCCAAGACAAAGCCAAGGACCCTAGCACCCAAGCCCAGTCCTTTGAGCCCAAACCCCAACTCACTGCAGCAGTGCCTCCAACAGCTTAGTGACATTGGAAGAATAATGGAGGACGATCACTGGTCTGAGCAGAAGCTGGGATATGTCCAGCTGTAGGGGGACAGGGAGGTCAGCCAGGCCGGGTCACCCATTCCCCAGCCTACATGCCCCGAAAGCCTGATCCGGTTTACCTCTCGGACCACGTTGTGGTTCAAGATGAGGAGAAGCAGGGCAGAGGCTCCCAGGAAGAGCGCCCTCCGCATCTGCAGGACAGAGGCAGAGGCTAGCACACACCCTGCCCACACACCTGTCTCACCACCTGTGGTCATAGTTATTCTCAGCTCCTGGCTCTGCGGTTAGCATTTCCTCTGGACAGATCAGCTATAAGCTCCCTGAGATCAAGGGCAAAAACCCTTATTCCTCTCACCTTCCCCCCAGATGCTCTGGGGGACCCAAATAATACTGTGCCTTCCCTGGTCCAAGCAGGGCAGGCCTGCCCATCGACCCCCAGCAGGAACTCCCCATTGGATACTCTCAAAGTCTGGCTGAGCTTCCTGACTCTCTCTGGCCTCCTCCCACCTCCCTGCTGCCAACCACACTGACTCCAGTCTACCCCTGGGGTCCCTTGCCCCAGCCAGGCCCAGGGCTTCTCTGGAAGCTCCTTAGGGGCCCACCTGGTAGTCTGGTTCTAGCAGTTGCCTTGAAAACCCTTCCTCCAGCCCCCTTTCCACATACACCCCCTGCACCTGCTGAACCAGAGCCTTAGGATAGGCCTGTGGGCCGCTGTCCTGACTCTCCTGGTGAATCTGGGCCTCCTGCTCCTTGCCCACGTATGCCACTGCAATCCAGCCTTCTACGGGCACCTCCTGCTCAGCATCCACGATGTCCATCTGTGGGGCGAGGGGCCATGGTAGAGGGAGGAGGGGGAGGAAGGGGGATCGGTCACACAGACGATGCAAGGCCAGGGTTTGGGAACGAGTCTGAAGGGGAGGGCATCTGATCTCAGGTTCTGGAAGCCGGAATGCTGGGGGCCTGGGCAGCCTGGGGAAGGGGCGCTGGGCTGACAGGGCTTGGTCCAGGATGAAGGCTGGATCTGGGTGCAGGGTATACGGCGGGGCGGGGGCCATATGGCTCAGCGGCGCTCACCAGCAGCAGGCGGCCACCCAGAGGGAGCGCCGGGTCGGCCTCGGGGCCGATCCTGACGCCCTCCAGCAACAGAGCGTCCTCCCGCGGCAGCCTCACGTCCACCCGCACGGCGCGGGCCCCGCCCCGCCCCGCCCTGGCAGTGGGCTCGCTGCCGTCCGCCGCGGCCCCGGGCCCCGCCAGGCCCAGCCAGAATGGCAGCAGGGGCAACAGCAGCAGCAGTGGCGACGGCGGCGGCGGAGGAGGAGGCGGCGGCGGCGACCTCGGCGCGGGGCGAGCGGCGGAGCCCATGGCCGGAGACAGGGGCGCCGGGGGTCCTGGGAGCGTGGGGAAGCGGAGGGAGCCAGGCCGCGGCCGGACAGGGCGGGACGCCGGGAGGGGCGGGGGCGGGGCCGTGGCCGGACGGGGAGGAGCGCCGGGAGGCGGGGTGGGCTCGCGGCGGCTCCTGCACCCAGACCCGGTCGCGCGCGCCCCCTGGTGGCCGTGGAGAACACAGGCGCCGGCGGTCAGCGGGGCTGGAGCCGGGCGGAGCCCAGGTCAAGGAGCAGAGGTGGGAAGTCAGAGGAGGCACTCCTAGCTTTCGGTTGTCAGACGGCGGAGACCAGAGGAAGGGAGACCGACGGAGATAGTTGGAAGATAGTTGGCGACTTGGGGAGCCGGAGGCACGATTGGGGCCCCAGAAGGGCAGCAACGAGGAACTTCTGGCGTTCTGGACGCTAGACCTTGCTCTGGAGCCGCCCGACGATCACACGGTTGGCCTGGTTCTCCATTTCTCCACCAGACTGAACTCCAGAGACTGGCCTGACAGGCATTCGGGGGGTGGGGAGGGGCGAGATTGAAGCAAGGGTCCTGGAGGGGCAGAGAGGGGCCAGGGACTCCCAGCTAACACAGTTCCTCAGTGGGGCCCAGAGGCTGGGTCTTCAGGCCTTGAAACGGGCACGATAGAAGACCAGCATTGCCTCACCCCCAACAAGTCATGTCTGATGCCCACCGGAATGTGAAAGTTCCATGGATGGCCCTAAAACTCGTCCTTCTCTCCCAGGCGTTGCTGCTGCTGGAAGCTGGCTCAGTCTGAAAACTTTTAAAAAATTGTGTCGTGATAAAAGGGCAAAGGCCTGAGGAGCCATGACACTCTTTCCCCCAATATTTTATTATGAAAAATTTCAAGCATGCAGAAAAATTGAAAGAATTTTACAGGGAACACCTGTATAACCACCAACGTTGAACTATCAAGATGCTCCTGAAGAATAAGATGGAGAGAATAAGACAGTCTGAGATCAGCCTGAAGTCAGACAAATAGGGCATCAAACGCAGAAGCCAGAAACTGACCCGCACACAAAAGCATGGCTGTGTAAGAAGAAGCGTTGCATTTGAGGAGAGGGGAGGAGGCAGTAGGATGGACTGTTTGATAAATTGTGCTAAGGGAATGGGTTACCATAAGGAAAATAAATGGTATTAGACTCCTACTGCACATCATACACAAAAAATCAATTCCATGTGGATTAAAGACGTAAATATGAAAAGTAATACCCTAAACATTTTTTAGAAAAAAAAATAGGAGAATATCTTGGTTACTTCAAGGTCAAGAGAGATTTTTTTTTTTCTTCCAACTTTATGGAGATATAATTGACATACAGCACTGTATAAGATTAAAGGGCTACAGCATCATGATTTGACTTACGTACATCATGAAATTATCATAAGTTTAGTGAACATCCATCGTCTCAGACAGATGCAAAATTAAAGAAATGGAGGACTTCCCTGGTGGCACAGTGGTTAAGAATCTGCCTGCCAATGCAGGGGACATGGGCTCAAGCCCTGGTCCGGAAGACCCCACATGCCGCGGAGCAACTAAGCCCGTGTGCCACAACTACTGAGCCTGCACTCTAGAGCCTGTGAGCCACAACTACTGAGCCCGTGTGCCACACTATGGAAGCCCACGCGCCTAGAGCCCGTGCTCCACAGCAAGAGAAGCCACCGCAATGAGAAGCCTGCGCACCGCAATGAAGAGTAGCCCCTGCTCACTGCAACTAGAGAAAGCCCGCACATGGCAACAAAGACCCAACGCAGCCAAAAATAAAAAATAATAATAAATTAAAAAAAAAAAGAAATGGAAAAAAATTATGATAACTCAGGATTTACTCTGAACAACTTTCATATATAATATTCAGCAGTGTTAATTCTATTTATCATGTTGTACATTATATCCCTAGTACTTATTTATCTTATAACTGGAAGTTTGTAGTACCTTTTGACTGCCTTTATCCAATTCCCCCTCCCCCAGGAGAGATTTCTTACTACATAAAAGCAGATTATAAAGGAAAATATTGAAAAAAATTCATCCACAATAAAAAATGAAAAACTCTGTTAACCCAAACATTGTAATAAAGTGGCAGGGAAAGCCACCAAATGAGAAAAGTTATTTGCAACCAAATGATTCATATGCAGAATATACAAATACATAGATATGGGCACAAGATACAAATAGGCATTTGCCAAAAGAGGAAACAAGAATGGTCAATAAATATGAAAAGATGCTCAACCTAATCATTAATCAGAGAGATACAAATTAAGGTCTTATGAGAGATCAACTGGCAAAAATTTGAAGTCTGACAATGCCAAGTGCTGGTAGGAATGTGGATCTGTACACTGCTGATGGGCGTACAGCCTGGTTGTGCTGGTACTGGACAGCCACGCTGGTAATAATTGTACATCAAATAAAACTGGAGATGCACACTCTCAGGAATTCCACTGCTGGGTATACAGTGCACTCTAGAATAGTGGTTCTCAACACAGACTGAACATTAGAATCACTTAAGGATCTTCTAAAAAATATTGATGCCCAACCTCTACTCCAAATCAACTGAATTGTTATCTCTGGAGGTGGGGCCTTTGTTGTTGGAAATGAAAAGAAGCTTGCACACCAGGTGACTCTGCTGGCTGAGAACCATTCCCTGGGCATGTGCAGAACATCCCTATTTGAATAGTAAAAGACTGAAAACAGCCCGACTCACAATCACTAAAGAGATAAATCGTGATATCTTCATGTGTAGCGTACAATGCAATAGAGAAAAATGAATGGACTAGGTATGTGTATCACCATGGATAATTCTAACAGAATGCTTAGCTCAAAAAGCAAGTCTCCAAATAATACATGCTATTTAAGTTCAAAAAAATCGACTTAAGGTCAACATACAAAAATCAGTTGTGTTTCCACACACCAGCAATGAATAATCCTAAAAGGAAATTAAGACAACAATTCTATTTACAATAGTATTCAAAAGAATAAAAATATCTGGGAGGGACTTCCCTGGCAGTCCAGTGGTCAAGACGCCGGGCACGGGTTCCATCCCAGGTTGGGGAACTAAGATTCCCGCATGCTGCGCAGCGCAGCCAAAAAAAAAAGAATTACCATCTGATCCACTTCTGGGTATATCCAAAAGAAGTGAAGGCAGGGACTCAAACAAGTGTTTGTACACCAGCATTCATAGCAGCATTATTCACAATAGCCAAAATATGAAAACAACTGTTACTGAACCAGGTTTGTTTTGCCCGTTGCACAAGCCGAAAAGCTGGGACACTGAGGTTTGCAGCAAAGAGAGGGTTTATTCATAAGGCAGCCAAGTTAGGAGATAGGAGAAGTCTCAAATCTGCCTCCCTGAAGGCAAGGGGCTCCGGGGTATTTATGGGATGAAGATAAAGCAAGCAGGGCGGTCTGAGGCATGGGGAGTGTGGGGAGCGTAGGGAAAGGCGATTGGAAAAAGGGGCGGTAATCTTCATTCTGCACAGGCGTAACTAAACTACACGTCTCTGCACGTTCATAGCACAATCTGAGGGTGGAATTTTGGCCCTCTGACATCAAAAGGTCACCAAGCGGGCACTCGAGCATGCCCAGTTGGAGGGTCAGTGGTCCTATCCAGTCTTAACCAGCTCACCTCAAATTAGGCACAGCTGACTCTAAGTTTCTGGAAAACAGCTCGGGCAAATATCTTATTGTTTAGGCCACTGCTGCTTGGAGGACATGCATCTTAAAATGACCTTGATTAGTGAAGGCAGGTGAAATGGATTTGATTCATTACCCACAGTTTTGCAACCAAAATGTCCACCAGTGGATAAATGGGTAAACAAATTTTGATATGTTCATATGCTGGAATAGTATTTAGTCATAAATAGGAATGAGGTGCCGACACCCATGACAACATGGATGAATCTTGAAAACATTATGCTAAGTGAAAGTAGCCACACACAAAAGGCCGTGTATTATTGTATGATGTGTCCAGAATAGGTAAATCCATAGAGATGGAAAGCAGATCGGTGGCTGAGGAGAAGGGGAAATGACAAATGACTGCTTCACAGGTACGGGGTTTCCTTCTGGGGTGACGAAAATGTTTTAGAACTGGCTAGAGGTGCTGGTTGCCCAACGTTGTGAATGTACTCAATACCACTGATTTTCTTACTTTAAAATGGTTCATTTTATGTTGTGTGAAACTCACCTCAACGGCAAAAAAAAACCTCAGGACTGTCTGTATTTTTAAGAAATGCATTCACTTGTAACAAAACTCTAAAACAATCAGGCAAACGAGAAACACAAAGTTCAGTTCACCAGTGTGGGATGTAATTGGGGAGGGACACCCTCCCCAGCGGTCTCGGTGTTCTGCTTTTTAAGTCACATGATTGTTCGTTATATCATTCTTCTTTGTATAGGTTACTAACATTCTTTTGTATGTTCTAAGTTGCAAAATGCACAGTGGAGGCCCCTTGGTGTCCACGGAGAGTCTTGCTTCTCTGATTCTGTGAATGTCCCAACCCATCTGTCAGCCCCAATGACAAGGTTGCAAGGACACACCCTGTAATTAGCCAGGCCATTGGCTCCACTGTCTCCCTATCCCTGTTCCCACCACTTTCTCCCTACCCCCCCCCAGGCAGTGGGTCCTTGCTGCCCCCCAACACACACACACCTACCAGATACAGATCCCAGCTCACACCCGTCCCCCACCTAGAACACATCTCTTCTTCCCCACAAATGTCCACATCCTAGCCTTCAGTCAGTGGGAGCCTGAGGGCTGCTGTAAACTTGGTGAGTGAACAGTGTTACCCTGAGGTCTGTCCTCCCACGGGGTAACCCTGGTGATCCTGGAAGAGACAAAGGCTTGAGGATACAGTCTCAACGTGGGAGGGTGTAGCCCAGGCCAGGCCAGGCCAGCCCAGGCCCTTCTGCTGCTGGGTGGGGTGGGGTTGGGGTCAGTAGAGGAGCAGTAGAGATCAGCCTTGCTACTGATGGGAGAGTAAGCCCAGGAACAGAGGCAGCAAAGGACCAGAGATTGACTACAGGGAGGTGAATGCTCAGAGAGGCCCTGCTTGGGAACAGAGCATCTAAAGACAAGAGAGACCAGGGCTTCCCTGGTGGCGCAGTGGTTAAGAATCCACCTGCCATTGCAGGGGACACAGGCTCGAGCCCTGGTCCGGGAAGATCCCACATGCTGTGGACCAACTAAGCCTGTGCTCCACAACTACTGAGCCCGTGTGCCACAACTACTGAAGCCCATGCGCCTGGAGCCCGTGCTCCTCAACAAGAGAAGCCACTGAAATGAGAAGCCCGTGCACCGCAACGAAGAGTAGCCCCTGCTCACTGCAACTAGAGAAAGCCCGCACGCAGCAATGAAGACCCAACGCAGCCAAAGATAAATAAAATAAATAAATTTATAAAAAATAAATTAAATAAATAAATAAAGACAAGAGGCCACAGGGTAGGAAGGGATCTCAGAAGGGATCCCAGCTGGGGGAGGAGGCGGGTCACGGGGCCTGGTGCTGACCCTCAGGTCACTCTACTCTCAGGGATGGACGGACAGGATGCTCAGGCCTGCAGGCCCCTCCCGAGGAGCAAAACCCCCAAATCCTGGCTTGCTTCACTTCTGGGGCAGGGTAGGGAGCTGGTAGGGACAGAGCCATCAGTTTCTCAGCCTGTGCCTCCAGGCAAGCCGCTTCCCTTTTCTTGGCCTGTGTCCCCAACTGGGAGTTGGACTAAAAATTTGGGGGGTGGGTCTTTTCATCAGGCATGCTGTGATCCCAAGTGGCTTGTGTCTTGGAGTACAAGGTTTCCTGGCTCTGGGCTGGGCTGTGAACTGTGTGGAGGAGGCCCCCCATCCCCCATCTTTCCTCATCCCCCCTAAAGTTGCAAGGGGACAGAGGAAGAAATGAAGCCATTAATGAAAGTGTGAAGCATGGGGTGCCTTACCCCAAGCACTAATGGGGCAGGGGCAGGGAAATGGTTTAGACTTGGTACCAGGAACGTGATATGTGGTGAGGCTGGCATGAGCCCAGGGTTGCTCTTCCTCTGCTGTGAAACGAATTCTTCATTGTGATTCCAGGCTGTGCATAAAATGGTCAAGCACCCCATGAGTCCACGGATGGTGGTGCTGGCAGAAGGATGAAGGGCAGGGAAGGCAAATCCATGTTCAGAATACAAGTCTGCTCCAGTGAGCACGAACCTCGGCCCCTGTGATGGAGGAGCGCCAATGTGCTCGAGCTGCCACCAGGTGGCAGGCTAGTCCCCAGGGAATGGGGCCACACTGGGGCCCAATGTTGGTCTCTGCTGTTTTTACAAAGGGACCTTGAGGAAGGCAATGCCTTGCTCACAGGAATGTACCACCCATGGGGGTGTGAACTAAAAAGGCTGCCTGCCATATCAGTAAACAAAGGATGTCGCAGCCATCAAGCCACCACATTATAGCCACCCCACCAGTGAGCCCTGAGGGAACTCAGGATGAGACTACAAAGGATGCTGGCCCCATGTAGCTGAGGTGCATATCAAAGGAATGATTTCAGTGAGCCCAGACTCTTCCCATACACAGAAAAGCGCCACATTCCTTAACTTAAGATATCTGGTTTTCTTATCTTAACAGGAATCTTCTGATGTTCCGACTACCTGGTCTTTGTTGCAAAAACTCCTATGTATCCTTGCTTCCCCACCTTCCTCTTCGGAACAGTTTCTCAGAATTATCTGAGATGCTGTGTCCCGGGTTTAAGTCCTCAGATTTGGCCACTGAATAAAACATAACTTTTAGGTTGTGCATTTTTTTTTTCAGTTGACAGGGCTTCAAGCCCAGTTGGCAGCAACAGAGGACTAGGCTGGTGGGGGGACTGTATTTCCAGAACTCAGAGGTCCCTGAGATCTCTTCACCTTATAGGCACGAGCCCCAGAACACATAACAAATCATCTTAGAAAAATCATAGACTGTCCCTTCGTTGCCTGGTTTCATCATCACCTCCCTCTACTCACCCAGACGCCCAGCGAGGGGTGTTGACCCACCTGAGATCACACAGGGCAGGTGCACATAAGGAATGTAACTGTGGTGTGGCAAGAGGAGGGGCTGCAGAGTAGAAGGGGGGTCAGGGTGGTCAGGGTCCAGTCCTAAGGGGACAGAGTGAGTGTTGGGTCATGCCCACAAATGGATGTTGACCACCTACGGGGTTCTAGGCACTGGGCAGGTAGCCATGACTATGACCAGCAATGGCTCCTGCCCTTGAGAATAGATGGTCAACCATAACCATGTATTTCAGACCATGGTAAGTGCCACCTGAAGGAGATAAAAATAGCATTAGAGGGTGACCAGGGCTGGGGGCTGCTTCAGCTTCAGTGCCAGGGAAAGAAGGACTGTCCAAGAGCAGTGTAGTGAGGGTTAAGACCTGAATGGCAAAAATATATGGGGGAAGAAGCAGGAAGTTCAAGTAAAACAGCTGATACATTTACTATGTTCCAGGTACTGTTCAAGTGAATTGCATGAACTAGCTCATTTAATCCCATCAACACCACATGAGGTAGTAAGATTGTCATTGCCATCTGATGGAAGGGAAATTGAGGCACGGAGGTCAAGTAACCCCAGTAAGTGATGGACCCTGGACCTGAATGCAGGTGGTCTGGCTGCAGAGTCGGTGGGCTCACCCTGAGCTGTCACGCTTCTCAAAGGCACTGGCCGGGAATGAACAGTCTGGCTGTAGAATCTGGATTCTGTCTTGGGTGTGGGTAGAAATGACAACCCACTCCTCCCAGGGGAAGCCTCCAGGCTTGTGCCAGTTAGTGGCAGAGCCAGGGCAGAGTCTCCAGCACCCCTCCTGCCCTCCCCTCCCTTCTCCTCCTCACCCCGCCCCTCCAGGAGCCCTGAAATGCCTGCTCCCTGCCCCCAGCCTCTTGGTTCACAGCTAACTGGGCCACCTCACTCTAAAGGGATTTGACTTCTGGAGAGAACTGGAGACTGGTGAGAAAGGGCTTAGGGATTAGACAATGATACCCGGGAAGGTAAGGGACTTAATTAGCGGGGTTCGGGTGTGGGAAGTGGGGCAGGGAGAGGATTTGTGTCTTCGCAAAGCCAGGGTAGACTGTGGAAGCGAGGAGGAAGTGGGCTCCTGGGGAGGAGCCAGGCGGGCTTGGTTTCTCACGTTCTGTTGTGCCTTCAGAAATAACACATAATAGATTATAGTACTGATAATCCGTCTCATTTGTGCACCCACCACTTTTCCAGCCATTATTTCGCTTGGAAATCTCACAGCAGCCCTGGGAGAGAGGCAAGGATTATTTTTCTCCCCAGGTGACAGGCACCCAGAGAAGGCAGGTAGGTGACTTTGCCACTGGAGGAGCTGGGGTTTGGCCGCAGGCCTCCTGGCTCCTGGTCCAGGTCTGCTGCCTCTGCTTTCACAACATCAGTGCAGGGGGAGAGGCAAGATCAGGGGGTCAAGAAGCTGCAGCAGAAGTCATCGGGAACTCAGGCTGCCACCCTCCTAGACGGAAGTCCCTGAACACCCCTGGCCTCCTTATTTGGTGGGGTGGGTGGAGGGTCAGTGGGGAAAGCAGGAGGGAGAACAAACCGTAAGGTAATAGACAGGTTGCCATCCTGTATTCTGGGCACCTGGGCAGGGCTGCAGCTGGAACCCGAGGGGCCTACAAAGAGGGCTACTTATCCTGCCCCCTCCCCTAGATATAACCCTCTCCCCAAGGGAGATCCACGTGTGTCCCTTCAACCTACAAAGGCACTCTCGTCCACAGTCTGAACTTACCCTGGTGGATATTCTACTCTTGTTCAACATCAAGGATGCCCAGTTCCGAGAAGAAGAAAGACCACCCCACTAGCTCAAAGATCTCAGACTAGGTTCTCCCCACCACTCAAAGGTCCCTCCTGACGCCCGGCCCTCCTACAGCCACATCCCCCCATGCCCTGACTCTTTATCTGGCCCCCACTGCCCCCTCACTTCTCCACAGCCTGATCTCAGTCTGGGCGTGCCCCCCACCAATACTGTAAGTTCCCCGGGCGCAGTTTTTGACTCCATGATTAGCACAGCGCTCAGTTGAATAAGTGCCGAATGAATGAACAAACGTATGAATGAATGAATGAACGTTTGAATAAATGGATGAATGGTTCCCAAGCCTCCGTCTCCCTCCAATCTGGCCGAATCCTGCTCAGCTATCAGGTCTCTGGGAAACCAAGGACTGGATGGGGACCCTCCCCTCTGCACCCCCTATGGCAGCACTGGCCACTCTGTACCGAATGGCCTTTGGCCTTGGCTGTCCCCCTGTGGACCAGGAACTCCAGGAGGGCAGGGCCTGCTGGCCTCATCCTCTGAGGTGCCCCCGTGCCTGGCCCCATGCCCGCTGCATAAGTGCTGGTGGAGCAAAGGCATGAAAGGTGCTCTAGCTTCAGGCTCCACTCAGGAGCGGAAGTCTGGGCTGCCTGGGTGCGGGGGAGGGGCGGGCACAGGAGTGAGTCCCTCACCACTGCTTCCTCATTCTGCTGCTGTCACCTCCACTGTCCGGGCCGTGTAGTCCTGGGTGGTGCAGGTTTCTTTATTCCTTCCCCACTTTGCTTGAAAAAGACTTGAGGCAGCATGTGGGCAGGGCTGGGAGGAGGCTCAGAGTCAGGGCCTTTCTGCATGGCCACCCACAAGTACAAGGGCTTTCCAGAGTTCCAGCTGCCCCAGCCTCCTGGAAGTAGAGTGTTCCACAAATATTTGTTGAAGGGTTTAAAGGACTGTTCTCTCCGACTCTCAAATCCCCGTGCCAATCTCCGCACCACCCCTTCCCCGTTGGCACCACAGAATCAGAAGGCAGGGCACCCAGGGGCCTCCAACCTCCTGGTCAATGCCCTTGTTTCAGAGAAGAGTCATCCAAGGCCCAGGTCAAGGGCAGATGGCCCCAAGGAGGCCCCCTGCTGAATAGTCACTGCAGCACATTCACTGAAGAACGTGGTCTAGGGACTTCCCTGGTGGTCTGGTGGGTAAGACTCTGCAGTCCCAATGCAGGGGGCCTGGGTTCGATCCCTGGTTGGGGAACTAGATCCCACATGCATGCTGCAAAAAGGATCCTGCATGTCACAACGAAGATCCTGTGTTCCACAACTAGGACCCGGTGCCGACAAAATAAACAAACAAACAAGTAAATAAATAGTTTAAAAAAAAAAAAAAAAGAATGTAGTCTAAAGTCCAGGCTCTGGACTCCCAGTCCAGTGCTCCTGCCTGTGTTCAGAGCCGCCTCCCAGAGGAATCTCAAGCCCTGGGCACTACCTCCCAAGACTAGAACTGTTACCCAATATGCCTCCTAAATCTCTGGGTTCCAGCAGTCTTCTTTCAGCTGTCCATATGCCATGCCCGGCAGGGTATACTCAGAACAGCACACCCATCACAGAGCTGGCAGGTGGCAGGGCCTGGATCTCGCCTCCGGCCTGCCTGATCTACGAGGCTGGGCTCTTTCTCTTGGGCCAGGCTGTTGCCTGACAGTCACCACTACAACACAAAGCAGTCAGTGTCAAGGCCAGGAGAGAGGGGCTACTGGTTGGCAGAGGTCATGCTGGGTTGGGTGGATCAGGGAGAAGTTCCTGGAAACATCCCTGGATCAGGCTTTGAAGGCCAGGGAGGATCTGGCAGGAGGAAACAGGAGAGGGAAGCAGCTCTGAAGAGGCAGGAGGTCAGAAGTGCATCTGAGGAGCAGCTTGGAGCTTCTCTGACTGAAATTAAAGTGTGCAGTGGGGAGAAGTGGCAGTCGAGGCCACAAGGGATGCTGGGATGAGCTGGGGGTAGGCCTTGAATGCAAGTCAGGGAGGTTGGGCTGACTCCTGAAGAAACTAGGGAGCCATTGCAGATTCTTGAGTAGCGGAGCAACATACCTAACAGGGAGGGAGAATTGCCAGACCAGGATTGGGGGGATAGAGAAAAGGTGGGGATGTGGAGGAGGGAGTTCTCTTAGTAACCAGCCTGGAGGAGTTTAATTATAGATAATAAATATATAATAAATAAATAAATATATAATCCAGATTTTGATTCTAGGATTTATTTGATCAGATTAGCCGCTCCATAGTGGGGCTGGAGATAGGTAAGTTTCAGTGGACAAAGGAGAAGCAGGCAGCCCCAGGGCCTGGAAAGGGCAGACTGGAGGAAGTGTACTTCATTTAGGCCTTTATAGTGGATAAATCCAGATTCCTTGGGAGAGGGGGCTTGTTTGGGGCTGGGGACTGTTTCCTGTTGGGTGAATGTTTTCCTTGTGCTTTCCTGGGAAGCCTCTCCAGGCAGTTCCCAGGCTAGTCCAAACCCCAGCCCGTGGGCACCGGGGAGCATTTGGCCTAGAAGCCCAAGACTTGGGTTCAAGTCACAACTGCAGGCACTCTCACATGACTGCCTCTCTCCCTCAGAGTCCTCAAGAAGTCACCTGACCTACCTACCTTAGGGGGTCACCATGGGCTTAAATGACAAGCTAGGTCTGAAAGTGTCTTGTAGACTGTAAAGTGCTGAACCAACCTAAGCAGTTGCTCTATTTTCCTTTGAGTAGGTCCTTCACTGAAAAGAACATCTTGCCCCTGCAAGGGTCTAAAAGAAAGATCTCAGCCAGGCACGCAGCAAGGAAGTCGGCTGTGCCCTGCCCTGAGCCAAAGCCGATGAGTCTGTAACCAGGGCAGGACTGCTAGGACTGCCTGAAAATGCTTCACAGGGGTGGGAGCGGGGGCCTCTCAGACACCAGGCTGGACCCAAGACCCTCACTCTGTGCCTGGCTGCAGACCTCCATGGTGGAGGCCTCGCCAGGTGCAGAGCGAAGTCCTCCCAAGTGTCTTTAATGGGCCTGCTGTAGCCTGCCTCTGCCTTCTAACCCAGAGAGCCAGGGGCAGTCTGCTTTCCACTCTCCTGGAGTGCAGAGTACAGAGGTGGCAGGGGTTTTGCTCTGGGAGGTGTGATGCTCACAGGCTCCTAGGCCTCGCTCTGCATGAATTCCAGGCAGTAAGAGGAGGGCGCGACTCATCACCTTCCACAGGCCAGGCACCCCGCGAAGCTCTCTACATCTGTCACGCCACTAACGACTTTGGGCAGGCCATGGCCTCTTTGGGCTTGTTTCCACGACTGTTAAGTGAGGTGAGTTGCTTGATCCCTGAATGATCTATGTTTGAGTCTCTTTCCCAGGGCTCCCCCAGGACCTAGCTCTGTGCCTACAGGAGTGTTTCTTGCATTCATTCATTCATTCGGCATTCATTTATTGAGCAGCCCCTGAGTGCAGGATGCTGTGCCAGGGGGAGGGGCTTGTGGGGATTCAGGGGTGAGTAAATAGGGTCCTGTGCCCAAGGACCTCATGGTCTAGCAGGGCAGATGCTCCTAAGCAGGGCCACATCAAGGTCCTGCTGGTCCTCCTGGCTCAATCCTTCTCTCCCCTCCTCTCTAGTTGTAGCCATGCTTCCTACCTACCACCAGAACTTTGCTCATGCCATTGTGCCAGCATGGAATGAATGAATCTCCTTTCCATTTCCTTCCCATCCCAGATTTTTAGGGCCCAGTCCAATGTCGCTTCCTCCATGAAGCCTTCTAGGATTATTCCAACCCAAAGCAAATTCTCCCCCCTTAAGCTCCCAGGTACTTGCCGGCTCTCTTTGGGACATTTATCTCGTCCTTGTATTCTAGTTGATGGTGCCTGTGTCTTACCTTTGGGAGTGCAGGATGGCATCCGACTCATTTCGGGATCCCCAGAACAGTGCCTAGGGCCTGGCACGCAGTAGGAGGAAAGAATGGCCAAGGCATGTGACCAGCTGCTACCCTGGAGGTAGGATTAGAGTAGGGGAGGGGGGAACCCAGACAGAGAGGGAGGGCTGGTGAGCTCAGAAAGTAGGAAATGGCTTCATTGTATGGGGATGGGGCATGGCAGGACGGTCAGATGGCATCTGTTCCACAAATTAGACTTGCAGCTAGCTACATGGGAACCCACAGCTCCGGCCCCTGGGTGTGAGCGGGGGGAAGCAGATAAGCTGATAGAAGGCCCACTTTCTTTGGGCCATCGCTTTCACTGTGGCTTCCTCCACGTCCACCCTGCATCTCCACCCCGAGGCCGAAGCCTGGCCAGGCAGGCAGCAAAGGGAAGCTCTGCAGAGTGGACAAAGGAGTGGTCACATAGGGGAACCCTGTGCTAGGCACTGCCCTGAGTGCAGGGAAGGCTATGTACATTAGCTTGCTTTATCCTCCCATGCTGACTCAAGGTCCAGATCATCCAAATCCATTTAGTGAATGAAGAAGCTTGGATTCAGAGAGGTGAAGTTGCTCCCTGAAGTCTCATAAAAACAACGGGAAGATTTAGGATTCAAACCCAGGTCTTCTGATTCCCAGAGAGGAAGCAATCCTCCATGCCAGCTGAGGGTGCCAGCACCTTATGAGCCTCTCAGAGAGCTGCGAAGGTCAGAAGCAGAGGACAGGGCTCTGGGTGGGGAGATGGGGTCTGGGCTTCCTTACCCCCCCTCAGCCTGCCTGCCCCGAAGGGGGAGGGGAAAGGCTGTTAACACTGAAAGGCTCCAAACTGGGTTTGCAGCAGTGGTCCAAAATCCATGGCAGGACAGGAGGAGGGCAGGGGCCCCAGAGAGAAAAGGCCAAAGCCACTGTCCTGGAGGCAGGGCGATGGCTAGACTTAGGGGACCTGGTCCCCTACAGAGGCTTCAGTCAAGCTCCCTCCCGTATTGGAGGGAGATGTCCTGCACCGTGGGGACCTGATCTTAGAAGAGCTCATTAGATAGCACCTAGTTGGGGACACTAAGGCCTAGAGAGTTCAGGTGTCTCCTCCAAGGTCACAGTGTGAGCTAAGGGTAAATTGGGGACTGGAACCCAGACTTCCTGTCCTCATGTCTACCGGCCTCGGCCCGCGTGGGCACTCGGGCTCGCCTCCTGCTCAAGTCTCCGCTTCAGAAGGGCGGAGGGTACCCGCGTCAGACGCTCCTGCGCCCAGCGCATCTCTCCCTACTCCGCCCCTTGGGATCCTTTAAGAGGCGGGGCTTGGCTGCCAACCGCGGCCCCGGCAAAAGGCTGGGACTTTACTCCCGCGGTGGAGAACGAGTCTGTGCTCTATCTTCTGCCGCAACCGCCGCGCCCGGAGCCTGGGCCACGATGAGCGGCAGAGTCGGTGATCTGAGCCCCAGGCAGAAGGAGGCACTGGCCAAGGTGAGCCCTCACCCCGGCCCGGCCCCGCCCCGGGCGCTGGCCCCCATCCTCTGGAGGCAGCGGGCTGGGAAGGGGCTGGGTGGGGGGCGAGCGCGGGTCCGCGGCGGGCGGCGGAAGGAGCGGCAGCTACCGCACCGCGAGGTCCGCGGCCGCCGCCTCCCTCGCTCCCCTCCGTCCGCCGAGGGGACCCCGGGGAAGTTTGGCCGTCCCAGCCCCAGCCGCGAGCGAGCCCTTGGCGCTGCCACCTGGGAAGAAGCGGTTGCTTGGAAGCCCACGGAGGCAGCTGAGGGCACAAAGGCAACGTTCATTCTCGGGACTGGCAGCCGGGCCCTGGGGGCAGGGGCAGGGGCAGGGCCCTAGGTTTCCTCCCATTTCCGGGAGGTTTTCCTCTTGCAGGGGCAGTGGCACGATGGAAAGGGCCGGAGGGCTTCTTAGGAGACTTGGATGGCTCCTGCTCTGGCACCAAGTCTCTCTGCGACCTTGGGCAAAACCGGTCCTTCTCTGTTCGCTCCTTGAGGAAAGGAATTGAGGAGGTTGGACCAGATGATGTGGAAAGGAGCAGCTTCAAGTGCAAAGCCTAGGATCCTACCGGTGACTGACTGGGTTGGGGCTAGTTTGAGCTGAGACCAGCCCCCCACCCCATCCTGCAACCCAGGCCCCTCCCGGGCTGGGGACTTGGGCTGATGCTCTTCAGAAGGCAAGGAGGTAAGCCTGGCTTTGCCTCGGCGCCTGGGCAGAGGAGGGGGCAACAGTTCCAGAGCCGGACCCTCTCCCACCAGCTGGATCTCCCCTGCTGCCCTTGGGGAGAGAGGGAAGGTTGGCTGTTCTTGGAGCTGGAGCTGTTTGGGTCCAGTCTTAAGGTCTGGAGGCTCCACAGTTTTCCATTGCTGAGAAAGTGGTGGAGGGGGCGGGTGGCAGGTGTCTTCTGCCATGGTAGTGGGGCAGAGGCTCCAGTCCCATGGAGGCCTTGCCCCAGGCTGGGCCTCCCCATCCCAGGGAGGCCGGGTAGGGAGGTTTCAGATTTTACTGCTGACCTGCAGGGGAAGTCAGGCAGAGAAGGGATTAGGTGGTGATTAAACTAGATATCAGGGGCTGGGTAGTGTCCTTGGTAAGGGGTGGCTTCATGCCAGTCTCCCTGGGGGTCTGGGAGCTGTTTGGGGGATGGGATGGTTTGAGTCCCTGGCTGACCTAGGCAAGGGGCAGAGGTGGCGGGTCCTCATTGGTCCTCTCTGTGGCTGCCCTGTAGGTCAGTGACTAGGGAAAGGTGAGTGGCTGGGAGCAGGAGGCTTGGGGACAGCACAGCACGTGGGGGCATGCTCACCTACAGGGTAATGAGCAGTTGGAGGGGGTGTGGCCATCCTTGGGGTCAGGTCCAGCTCTCTTGTTTGGCACTCCCTACACTTTCCCCCTTCATGGCTTCTGGCTGGAACTGTTCCCTCCACCTGGATTGCCCTCCTTCCTCCTCCTGCTGCCTTTGGAGTCCTTCAAGCCCAGCTCAAATGTCATTTTTTATATGAAGTAGTGTGAGACCACCCTCTTTCTGGCCCCAGTCAGCATCAAATTCTTCCTTCCCTCTGCTCCCTGGACACATTGCTCACCATTCCATTACTAAGGGGACAGGCCATGGTGGAAAGAGTGCATGCTCTGGCCTGGGACAGACCGGGGTTTGCATCCCAGCTCTGCTGATGACTAGCTGTCGACCTTGGGCATGTTACTTGGCCTCTGTGAGCTCTAATTACTTCATCTGTAAAATGGGAGCAGTAATATCTCTAGAAGAATGAATAAGCACCGAGGTCGGTGCTGGGCACACGAGGAATGCTTGGTAAACTGACGCTTTTACTGTGGCACACCCCAGAGTGTCTACTGTGGCGGTTAGCTGGGGGCAGTTCTGCCCAGCCATCACACTGGAGCGTGTAAGTGCACACAGCCAGGCAGGGGCAGTGTCTTACTCCCTTCTCACCTCCTCCTGCTACTTAGCTCCCACCAGCATGACCGTCAGAGTGTCCCATGCTGCCCAGGTGCTCAGCCAGTGTCTGCAGAGTTGACCCGTGTCGAGCAGGGGTCCAGCAAAAACCGCTATGGAGAGTCCCGGGCAGAGGGTGGTCAGGGTGGGACCTGCTACTCACCCAGCTGCCTCTCCCTACAGTTTCGGGAGAACGTCCAGGATGTGCTGCCCACTCTGCCGAATCCAGATGACTATTTTCTCCTGCGCTGGCTCCGAGGTGAGGAAAGAGGGGCTGCGGGAGGCTGGGGCAGGGGCTTGGGCTGGGGAACAGAATAGCACCCTCTGGAAACCCTGCCCCAGGCAATCTCAGAATCTGGAGTATTCAACCTTCAGAACCAAAAGCGTTCTTGGCAATGATATAACCTCAACCCTCCTGTTGGATAGATAACATAACGACACTGAGGCTCAGAGAGGTGAAGTAACTTGCCCCAAGTTGCACAGTGTTGAATTGCAGGCAGGGAGAGGACTAGAGCCAGGTCAGCTGACTCCCAGCCCGGTGCCCTTTCCATCCACTCGATGAATCTACTCTGCCGACGGATGTGGGGAAACAGGTTGAGGAAAAGCCAAGAAAGGCCCCAAGCTTGTGGGAAGCTGGAGGCAGAGCCAAGTTTAGAACCAGAGTCTTGGCCCGTGGGAGAGACTGGCCCTCTCTGTGGCAGCTTGAAGGAGGGGCAGAGTGCACGGGGAACACGGGGGGTGGGGTTCAGCCTGACCTAGGTTAACAAAACTCCCCTCAAGCCACCATCTGGCTCCAGGGCCCTGAGATCTATTCCAGCTCTGCCCTGGCCTGGCTCTGGTACCTGGTCCAGGGGTGAACATCTGTTCGAGGCTCCTCTCTGGGAGAGCAGGATGAGACAGGGTGCCCTGCCTATGGCAAGATGGGACATGACAGTGCTATGCCCGTGGTGATGCAGTGTACACGTTTCTACTAGCATCAGGGTCAGACTCAACCCCATGCTCCAACTCCTGAAATCCTTCCGTTCTTTTCTTTCTCCTCCTCTCCTGTGATTCAAGTCATGTGCCACCCTCTCTGGTTCTTGTGACACACTTTTTTTTTGGCTTTGTAGAAACTTTATTGCCAGATATAGAAATAAGAGACAAAATTCCTCTGTGTTAGATTAGCAGAGATTAAATCGTGATAACAGAATCAGAGCCCAAAATATTAAAGTATAAGTCATGGCCAATTACTTATTTATAGACACAGACACACACATGTATACCCTGTGAGTCTTGGGACAGGGGAAGAGATGTATTTTCCTTTTCTGTCCAGAAACCGAATAGAGCTGGCACACTCTTGAGAGGCTGCTAGCTAGCAGGCCACCCAGAGCAGGCCCTGTGTGCCTCTGAAAGTGCCACTTGCCCTTTTCCCCCTAAAAAGCTGTGAACTCCCCCCACCCCACCCACTCAGAGAGGGTGGAGAGGCAGCGAAGGGGCGGCAGTGGAGTCAGTCCAGAGCTGGAGGACATTTTGGCCCAGCCTTTGCTGAAGGGCTGTAGCTAGAAGGGGGCGGGTGGGGAGAGTGGGCAGACAGCACTGCATTAAAGGGCCAGCTGCAAGATGATCAAACAAACTACCCAGCTACTGTGAGGTGGGGGAAGTGTGGTTTCAGAGAGCTGTTGAATTGAACAGCTTCGCAGCTCTCTTTTTATCTGAGAGAAGGCTGGCCTGGGGCCCTGGTTTCCCAGGCACCCCAACTCCCCAGTCCTGGGATAACCCCTCTCTTTGCAGGAATATAGAAGAGTGCAGTTATCCTCATTTGCCAGATGAGAAAACTGAGGCTCAGAGAGGAGAGGGAACTTAGCTGAGGGCACACAGCTAATGCGAAGGGGAATCAGGGCAGAAACCTAGGGCCCCTGATTCCCAGGCCAGCGTCCACTCCAGTAAGCCACAGCTGCCTCCTGAAACCAAGCTCTGCCTCTTCAAACTGAGGAAGTATCTCCTCTGAACTTTATTTGTGCCTCACATTTCCCTGGGCAGGAGCTCAGGCCTGGTCAGACTCTACTGTGAATTTCAATTAGGGTTTTTGTCACCTTGCTTTGCTTTTCTTTTCTGTTTTTGCCACGCCGCGCAGCTTGCGGGATTTTAGTTCCCTGACCAGAGATTGAACCTGGGCCCTCGGCAGTCCTAACCACTGGACCACCAGGGAATTCCCCTTTTTTTTTTTTTTTTTTTTAGAGAAACCTTTTCTTTTTCTCCTTTTCATCTAAAGGAAACATTTGCAAGGCACGTGCCAGCCGAATGTCTTTGTCTAATCTAGGTGTGAGTGAGCTCTGGGTTCCTCCCTTTCTCCCTTCCCCCAACATGGGCTTGGCTTTCTGCAGGCCCCCAGTCCCGAGAGCAGGCACACAAATCACTGCCTCTCCCCGAGTGGGCCTGAGCTCTGGGCACCCCAGCGAGGGGGCTCAGATGGCAAGATAAAACGAGGAGGTGGAGGAAACCTGTGAGCCCGGCAGAGCTCCTTGTTTTCCAGGACAGGAAGAGATCAAATAAGAACCCAGGACAGCTTGCTCCCAGGCCGGCCTCTCTGGCAGTGCCCTAAGCCATGCTTTGAGCTGCCCCTGACCAGGGTGGCAGGAGCCCTGGAGAGGCCTGACCCAGCAGGCCTGGGGAGGCATCAGGCCGGTACTGCCAGGGGCAATGGCAACTCGGGGAGGGCCCTAAAAGACCCTGGATGTTGGACCCCAGCAGCTAAAGGTTAACTGGAGAGCCTCCCTGAGATAAGGGGGCCCGAATTTCACCACCACTCCTGTTCCCAAGGAAGATGACTCTCCTCACAGTTGGGTGTGTCCCTCCCATGGAGGATTCCCACTTTCAGGTCCAGCTGGGCTCCCCCATCATGATAGCATGGTGCCATGCATCACATGGCATCTTCCAAGTGTTTCTAGCTCACTGGATGATTCGGCCAGAGATGTGCAGTATCTTGTCCAAGGTCAAACAGGAAGAAGGTGGAAGGGCTGAGATGCAAACCCAGATTATATTTCTCTGAAAGCTGCCCCCTGATGCTACAATGGCATGTGAAGGGTGACCATGAGAAGGAACTTCCCAAGAGGGAAGGCTGCTCATTTCTGCAAACGTGTGTCTAGCACACATGACAGGGTATGGCATTGGTCAAATCTCTTGTCGCATCCTTGGGTGCAAGAGAGTGGACTGCATTTCAGGGCAGCAGAATCAGGGAATGTGCTCGGCCACTCCCGAAGAGCAGTGATTAAGGGGCCGGTGACAGTCCAGAGGGCAGCCTGTCTGGCCCAGGTTCCAGGGCTGTCAGCAGATCTGGATGTCAATCAGACCCACAGAGGACATACAGCTGGGAGGGACAGTTCATAGGTCAAATGGCAAAATTGGTCAGAATCTGGATCTCAGAAACTCTTTAAAAGATGAAATGCAGGGGCTTCCCTGGTGGCGCAGTGGTTAAGAGTCTGCCTGCCAATGCAGGGGACACGGGTTCGAGCCCTGGTCTGGGAAGATCCCACATGCCGTGGAGCAGCTAAGCCCGTGCACCACAACTACTGAGCCTGCGCTCTAGAGCCCGTGAGCCACAACTACTGAAGCCCGTGTGCCTAGAGCCCGTGCTCCACAACAAGAGAAGCCACCGCAATGAGAAGCCTGCAAACCACAACAAAGAGTAGTCCCTGCTCGCTGCAACCAGAGAAAAGCCTGCCTGCAGCAACAAAGACCCAACGCAGCCAAAAATTAAAAAAAAAAAAAAAAAAAAAGATGAAATGCAGCTGGCCATAACAAGATGAAATCTGATAGGGATAGATCCAGAAAACCACCTCTCAACCTATGGGGTAGAGGCTTCATAAGCAGCACAGGTGAAAAGAATTTGGGGGTTTCAGTTGACTGTAAGCTTCGCCTGAGTTAAGGGCCTGGCCTGGTGCCGAGAAAGTTCTTAGGCTTAATCGGAGAAGGGTAGGCAACACCTGTGCTCTGGACCACACACTTCAAGAGGGGCACTGGCAAACTGGAAAACATCCAAAGGGAAGTTGATGGACTTGAGACCAAGCTTTGAAGGATGGTTAAAGGATCCATGGACGGGCAGCATGATAGCAGGGAGCACTCAGGGTGGCAGCACAGAATTTGCCAGTATTGGAAAGGTGGTCACGTGGCTGAGGAAGCAACCCCGCCCCTCCTCTCTGAATGTCTCTGTAGAGGGTCTCTGCTCAGTACAACAGTGAGGGCTGTGTGCAAATGGCAGCTTGGATTGTTTGGGAGCAGATGGCCTTGGGGGGCAGGGAGGTCTTTGTGTTCAAGCTTGAGCAGGACAGCATGTCAGGGTTTGTACATGAAATAGAGTTGAGCCAGGTGAAATCTAATTCTGAAACTTTCTGGGAACCCTGGGAAGAGGAGGGCCCTCTGTGTCCCCCTGGGGTATGCATGGGTCCTTTGAGGACATGGCAAGGTTGACTGGAGGCTCATCTCCCCTCCATCCTACTGGAACATTCTGCCAGTCCTGCCCCAGATTATGCGGCATCTGTATTCATCTTTGAACCACAGGTCAAGCTCTCAGGACTGGATGTAGACCGTGGAGGAGGTTAACTTTGTGGAAGGAGAAGGGTAAATGATAAGGGGGTCCAGGGTTCGCTTTCCCTGACAGGAGATAAGACCCTTCACCCGGGCTTCCCTGGTGGCGCAGTGGTTGCGAATCCGCCTGCCAACGCAGGGGATACGGGTTCGAGCCCTGGTCCGGGAAGATCCCACGTGCCGCAGAGCAACTAAGCCCGTATGCCACAACTACTGTGCCTGCCCTCTAGAGCCCGCGAGCCACAACTACTGAGCCCGTGTGCCACAACTACTGAAGCCCACACACCTAGAGCCCGTGCTCCGCAACAAGGGAAACCACCGCAGTGAGAAGCCCGCGCACCGCAACGAAGAGTAGCCCCCGCTCGCTGCAAATAGAGAAAAGCCCACACGCAGCAACGAAGACCCAACACAGCCAAAAATAAATAATAAATAAAATAAATTTAAAAAAAAAAAAAAGATCTTTAAAAAAAAAAAAAAAAAAGGACCCTTCACCTGATTGCATCCACTAGGGTAAAACTCTTTTGACCCTGAACTTGCGATGCTGCCCCCACTTGCCCTGAAGCTTGACCTGCTCTCCCCACAAGCCCAGGGGCTGTGGTGCTCTAGAAGCAGTGAATGCCCTCACATTAGCTTCTATATGTGGGGTGATCTGAGAGTCAGTGGGCGTTCCAGCACAGGAGCAGGGAAATCTTCCCATTCTTGGCGCCCAGGCTGCTATCCTAACCCTGACCGTGTTTCCCTGTTACAGCAAGAAGCTTCGACCTGCAGAAGTCTGAGGCCATGCTCCGGAAGGTGAGACCCATTTGGCTCCAAAGCCCACTGTTGCCTCCATTCCTGCCCATCAGAATCACACCGTGCTTGGACTTCTGTCCACCCCCTCCCACCCCAATCACCGCCTGTGGCTTATGTGACATATCTGAGTATTAGCCGACCCGTACTGCCTTATCCTCCAGGGCAAAGTGCATTCCCTTCCCTGGAAACAGAGCTTTCATAGTTCTGGGCCAGCCAAGAATTATAATCTGTTCTGCTGAGACCTCTGAAACAGGCACTTCCTTCTTTTCCATTCCTGCTGGTTGCCTTCTCGTGACTTACCTGTGGTCCGGTGGTCTGTTCGTGCTGTCACGCATTGCTAGATGCCTGTTAAGGACCACCCCCTCCCCGCCCCGCTTTTTTAAAGCCCTCGTGTGTTTGCAGCATGTGGAGGTCCGAAAGCAAAAGGACATTGACAACATCATGAGCTGGCAGCCTCCAGAGGTGAGAACAGATTATCCCGCCCCACACCACGTGAGGTCTGTTAGACCCACGATTTGTATCCTGGGTCTATGGGACTGGGACCCTCAGAGGAAAGCTCTGACAACGCCAAGTCATTGAATGAGTATCCATTGGCACCCAGGGGCGGATGAACCCAGAGGAAGGCCCTGGACACCGGGAAGGTGTGGCCGCCCGGGGCCTGCTGACCAGGCGCCCCCATCTCTGTCTGGGCCCAGGTGGTCCAACAGTATCTCTCAGGGGGCATGTGTGGCTATGACCTGGATGGCTGCCCCATCTGGTACGACATCATTGGACCTCTGGATGCCAAGGGTCTGCTCCTCTCAGCCACCAAACAGGACTTGGTCAAGACCAAGATGCGGGACTGCGAGCTGCTTCTGCGGGAGTGCGCCTGCCAGACCGAAAAGGTGAGGGGACCAGCGCGGCTGAAGAGGAGTTAACGCCCGGTGGAGGTGGTCACGCAGAAGTGTGGGTGTCACACGTGGCTTTAAGGGCAGCTTTAGGCCCCGACGTTTAGATTTCATAGACCAGTGAAATTGCAAAGTTTTAGGGAGTGATCTATGTTACTGAATTTTTATTTTTCCAATAAGGACTTAGAAAACACTAACCAGCTATAATTGCCATAATTAACCCGCCAAACTATAGGGACGGCATTGTCTCAGAATAAAGGGCCATCCTTTAATTGAGTAAGGTTTAGCTTCATAGAAAACGTGCTACGTTATCATTACTTTTCTCCTGTTATCTGGGCACCAGGGGAATCCTTGTCAGGGACCACTCTATCCTTGGACAAGTATTTGGGTGCCGCTGGTGTCAGTGAGCTCAGATTCTGTGCTTCCCTAACTCTGAATTCAGACAAAGCTAAGGACAGCTGATTCTCTTACTGGAAAAAGACTGAAGAGCAAGGCGGAGCTGCCATGGTCCTCTCCCCTGCCCTCCTCCTCAGCAGTCGTAAAGATCCAGTGAGACCATGTGATACATTTGGGGACATTTCAACAGTGTCATCCACATTCACTGAAAACCTAGTGTGCGCAGAGGCCCTGTGGGGCTGGGCATGCAGAGAAGCGTTAGAGATGCACCTTAAGGGCTTAGACTGGACAGAGAGCATCTGTGCCTGCGAGATGAGTGGCTGCATGGGGTGCAGAGGACGAGGGGGGCCACCAGGTCAAACTGCAGAACAGAAGGGACTTCAGATGTAATCTAAGTTCACCCAGTTGTTTACTGGATGAGAACACGGAGATCTAAACGGGAAGGGTGACTTGTCTAGGCCACAACTCTGGCCTGGGGTAATTACCTCGATTTGGAAAACCCTAGGTACGGCCCTGCTGGATCTGGTTGCAGTATGGGCACAGGGTACCATCAGCATTTTCCCTGAATCGGGGTGGGCTTCTGTGTGTGTGTTGTGTGTGGGGCAGCCTGATGCGACTTTCTGTTCCTCTGTCCCCTGCAGACGGGAAAGAAGATAGAGACCATCACCCTGATTTATGACTGTGAGGGGCTTGGCCTCAAACATCTCTGGAAGCCAGCTGTGGAGGCCTATGGAGAGGTGAAGGCCAGGGCTGGGGGGTGGTGGGAGGGTGAGAGGTGAGGGTCGGGGGGTGGGTCCCTCTGCTAGGAGGCCCTGTGGGGTGGGGGAAGCCAGAGGAAGCAGGGCCTCCCTCCCTGGCACAGAGTTCTGAGCCCGCTGGATTCTTTCCACAGTTTCTCTGCATGTTTGAGGAAAATTACCCCGAAACACTGAAGCGTCTTTTTGTTATTAAAGGTAAGTTGGCATCTACCTGTGATGAAGCCCAATGGGAAAGAGGGGCCAAAAATATTACTGGGACAGATTAAGGAGAGTGAAATAGAGTGAGCCAAAGTCGGGGGTGGAGGGTGCAGTCTTAGGACCTGTTCAGAAGACCGACCCCTGATGTACGCAGACCGCTTTATAATTCACAAAGCTTTTAGTATTCATTACCTCCTTCGAGCCACCCAGCCCCGTGAGAAAGGAAGACCATCCCCCCATACAGACAGGAAAGCCGAGCCTCACATAGGGCTGCCTGTGTGGGCTCCACAGCACCAGGGAGTGCGTGGCCAGACACTGGGGGCTACGGCAGACACTGTTAGGGACAGAGTGGGGACTGCTCCCGGCCTCACGTGGCCTGGTCTCTGTTCCAGCCCCCAAGCTGTTTCCTGTGGCCTATAACCTCATCAAACCCTTCCTGAGTGAGGACACTCGTAAGAAGATCATGGTCCTGGGGGGTGAGTAGCCCAGACTCTCCTCCACTCCATGGCACAGCTGCAGCCCCGCTGGGGATGGCGTTAGAGGTACGGCCAGAGCTGCCGGGGCAAAGGCTCCCTCTGCTGGTTTGGGAGCAGTGGGACCCAGGAGCAGGCTGGGCCAGAGCAAGGGGCTTCCTGTCTGTTTTCCTAAGAACTCTTTCTCTCAGACACTCTGGAGAAATTCAAAGATGAATGGAATGCCAGTCCTTGTCCTCAGTGAGCTTGCAGTGAAACAGGAGACCTTTAAGAGAAAGCTAGGACACAAACTAGAAAAGGCACTAGATGCGGCAGAGAAGGGAGGTCACAGGAGCAGAGGTTGCTTTCAGTTGAGGGCAAGTACACATGGCTTCATTGGATGGGTTACCTGCTGTGTGCCCGGCCCTGAACTAGGTAGGTGTCAAGGCCACAAAGGTAAGACAGAGTCCCTTGAAGAGCTTGTGGCCTCTCGGAGAAGGGAGAGACAAACAGATGTATATCAGCGCGAGATGTTACATGTAAAAGAGAGGAGTTACATGTAAAAGGAAAAGCCCATGGGAACACTGAGCAGGGGCTCTCACCCCGCCTAGCCTGGGGAGGGGGCGATGCCTCCCTCAGCTGCAAGCTATGGAATGAGTAGGGTAGCCAGGTGAAGCAAGGCAGGAAGCTGTTGGGCAGAAAGAAAAACACTGAGCAAAGACCTTACACACCATGGCACGGGCAGCTGAAGAGGGCGCACGACAGGGTGTGCAAGAGATGATGTGGAGAGGGAGCCGGGTGCCAGGAGCTGGGTCGCAGAGAATCCAGGGCACTGTGTCGGGAAGCTGGGACACGACTCTACAGGCCACTGGGCACCAGAGAGGAGTTCCTGAGCCGGGGCAGGGGGTGGGGTACCAGGATCTGATTCTCAGGACAGATACCAGTTTGTACACCGCGGCCACAGCCTGCGCACCAGGTGTTGCAAGCCTGAGCCAGGGCGGGGGCTGTAGGGACGGAGAGGAGAGGGTGGATTTCAGACTTCCATAGGAAGTGGAACAGCAGAACTCAATTGACTGGATGTAGGAAGGGAGGAAGAGAAATCTAGAATGGCTCCCTGGTGTCTGGCATGAGTGATAGCATTGCAGTCACTCTGATGCAGTTAGTTCCACTGGGGAATAATACAATCAGAAGGAAAGGCTTGAAGTTGAGTTCTAGGAGTCTGTGAGATGTACACATGTTGGGGATGCCTGGGCCTGAAGCTTAGGGGCAAACTCCAGTCTGGAGATTTGGAGTTTTAGATAGAGACAGCACCTAAAACCTTGAGAGGAGATAAGACTGCCCACAGAACAGAGGCTGAAGCCTGGGGAATATCCAGGCTCAAGGACATGCAGAGAAAGAGGAGCCCACCAGGGAGTGGAGAAGCGATTGTGAGTTTGGTGGGGAAGCGGGCAGACGGACACTGGATAGACAGGGCAGCAGGAGAACATCAGGGGACAAGGGGAAGCCAGCAAGGAAGACCCATGGGAATCAAGCCAGCCAGGGACAGGCAAGAGTCGAGTCTGGCTGGCGCGTGATGTGGAGTGGTGGGAGACAAGCCTAGAAAGGTAGATTGGGACTGGCTCGTGGACGGCTTAATGCCACCTGTGGAGTTGAACTGGGGGTAGGGAATTCTGAAGGTTTCTGAATGTTCACCTTCAGGCACCACATTGAAAGTGGAGGTTTTCCAAATGTGTGCTGAGCCTGGGTGTGGTGCAAAGCAGTCTGGAAAGCACAGGACTTCTGGGTGCTGGTCCTGGCTCTAGTGCAACAAATTCTGTCCTTGTAGCCTCAGTTCCTCTCTGTGAGATGGGAAGAATCCTTCTGGCCTTATTCCAACCCTCCAGCTGAACTGGGTGAAGAAACACAAAGTCTGAGGAAAAGGCTCTAATGATTTTTGGCTTTTCTGTGGCTGCCACCCACCATGAGCCAGTTCGGTTTTCTGGCAGCGGGGCTGCAGAGGAGGTTCAGTCAGTTCCCCCACCCACAGCTGAAACCCTTTCAACCAAACCCGCCTCGGGCTGGGAAGGTATAGGATCTTCAATAGAGGAGGGGAGAAATTCACCCTGGGCTGGTCACTGGTACTTAGCACAGATTAAAGCACCCCTGGAGTTGCATGGTCTCAAGTCCCTAGAAATCTGAAGGCTGGGAGACCCTGGACCATCCCTGTGGGTTTACAGGCATCTCCAGCCACAGAGGAAGCTGGGTGGTACCCTGTGACCTGGAGCTGCTCCCTATATCTGGTCTCTCTCATCAGCACGGAAAGGTTTCCAGTATCAAAATATTGTCCTTGGCTGATACTTGTTTAGGAATCTGGCAGAGAAGTGGATCTCAGCCTTGGCTGCACTTGAGGCAAACTCTCCTAGTCAGGAAAGGGCTTGGTTATTTAAAAAAAAAAAAAAAAAAAAGAGCCAAATCACTGGTAGCCAAATAGCCTACAAAACAAGAGCAGAAGTGAAACTGTGGCTGGGGTAAAGCCAAGGGAGCCCATTTAAGGGGTCAGTCTACAGTGATGCATTCATTCAATAAATCACGAGTGAGCACAGTAGGTGACAGTGGTCATGCCCTCACGCTCAGTCTAACTAGGGCAGACCATGTTGACTGCCCTCCTGCCTGCCACATGCGCTGTTCCCTCTGCGTGGAATGCCCTTCCCTCCTTTCTTTGTTCCCTCCCACTTGCACTTCAAATATTTGTATCTCCTTCCTGGGAGTGATAATACACTCTCATACAGGTAGGGCATTCTACAGTTTACAACAAACACCCTCTCAAGTACTTAGTTCACTTCACTCCCACCATAACCTTGCAGGGCAGGAGGAACTAGGCTCAGAATGAAGTGATTTGCCTCAGGTCGCTTCGCTGGCCAGAGGCAGGTGGGGACAGGACCTCTGTATCCTGCTTCCTGGTCCAGAACAGGGCAGTCATCTGGGTGACAGCTCCTCTTGAACCCCCTGCAGAGCTGTGCGCACGTCCTGTGCTCCCAATGCCCGTGTTTTGTGTGCAGGGGCAGACGGGTTTTTTCTGCCTCTTTTGTGTAGACTGCCAGGGCTGTGATGAAATCCTGCCTAGTGGTGATCCTTTTTTCTCCTTCCTTCCCTCTCCTGCCAGCAAACTGGAAGGAGGTTTTACTGAAACATGTCAGCCCTGACCAGCTGCCTGTGGAGTATGGGGGCACCATGACTGACCCTGATGGAGACCCCAAGTGTAAATCCAAGGTATGGGCTGCCAGGGGCCAGAGGTGACCAGGGACGCCTGGCTCAAATGCACATTCCAGCTCACTCCGTGCTCTGCTTCTAGATCAACTACGGGGGTGACATCCCCAAGAAGTATTACGTGCGAGACCAGGTGAAACAGCAGTACGAACACAGTGTGCAGATTTCCCGGGGCTCCTCCCACCAAGTGGAGTATGAAATTCTCTTCCCAGGCTGTGTCCTCAGGTAGGGTTCTGGACCCTTCCAGGAGACCTGAGCCTTCTGGCCGTAGGTGCCAGGGGTGGGCTGGGGTGGGAGAAGCCCTGGTGGCAGGACCCCAGAGAGGGCACATGCACACGGAATCATGTCTAAGTGGGTGGGTGTCCCCTGCAGGTGGCAGTTCATGTCGGATGGTTCGGACATCGGTTTTGGGATTTTCCTGAAGACCAAAATGGGGGAGCGGCAGAGGGCAGGGGAGATGACAGAGGTGCTGGCCAACCAGAGGTACAATGCCCACCTGGTCCCTGAGGATGGGACCCTCACCTGCAGCGATCCTGGCATCTGTAAGTCTCTGTCTTGGCTCAAAGCCCCTGCTCTAGCTGTCTGCCTGGGAGGTCCCTCTTTCTCCATGGATTTAAGGTCTCACACTGTTAGAACTAGAAGTGGAGCTCCATCAGTTTCAACCTCTCTTGCATAGGTGAGGAAACCTAGGCCTGGAGAGGTGAGATGACAGGCTCAAGGTGACCTGGTCCAGGTGTAACTGGGGCTGTGACTGCCATTAGACATTTCCTGGGGATGCGCCTTCCCCAGATATCAGAGAGGCAGAACACGTTACGTAGGTGTAGGGATCACAGGGTGAGCAAAGTGCTGACAAACCTAGCCTTGACTCTGCTGAACTTCACTCATCTCCAAATTGATCAAAAAATGGCCACAGAACATGAACAGGAAGTTTACCCAAGAGGAATAAGAATGGCAAATAGGCATTTGAAAAGGTGTTTAACCTCACTTAGCTTTGCAATATCGATTAAATTCCCTTTGACTCAGCAATTCTACCTCTGGAAATTTATCGTACAGAAATATTTACACAAAGACACAAAGATATAGGTACATGGATGTTCCTAGCAGTTTGGGAAACTGACAATAAACTAAATGGCCTTAAGAAGGTCTTGTTAAATGAATTATGGTCCATCCATATAATGGAATAAAATATATGCATTAAAGAGAATAAACTGACATATAAGATGTCTGATACATGTTAAAAAAAAATAAAGCATGAGACTTAGCATATATGGTATATACTCACTTTGGCTAAAAAAGGTCAACGGAATTCTGGGGTTGGCCGCTTTCACCTTCTGAGATGGCCCCACTCCGTCTGTGGAGTATGTTTCTCTAAATAAATTCACTTCTTACCTATCAGAAAAAAAAAAAAAGAATTCTCAGGACTCTGCTAACGCTAATGGTGGTTATCTCTGGGGTGGTAGGAAGCTTATAGAGGGCTTTCGTTTCTTTATACTGGCCCTGCAAATACAGGTTGTTACAAAGAACATGTACTACATTTATAAGCAGAAAAATCACATACACACACACACAAAACCCCCATCAAATCTCCAGTTTCCTCTCTGTCTGAGCCAAGGGGCCAGGCATGGAAAATCAGTGACAGCAAGGGCTTTGTCATCAAGCTGAGATGGACTTGACCACTGACTAGTCCTTAGGCAAGTGACTTGGCCTCCCTGAGCTTCAGTTTCCTGATTGCTACAATGGGGATCAAATTCTCTACCTCACAGGGACACCTAATGATGAAATGCGATCAGGTCTGTGCAGCACTTAGCGTAATGCCTGCCACGCAGCACTCAGCGCACTGTGGCCACCATTATTATTATTAGGGCAAAACCTGGGGGAGAAGGGCCACTGGGGAGATTGTGCCAGAGATGGGAGAAGCCCTCCGCCCTATTTCCATGGTAGCACTGCCAGAAGTCTGAACTAGCCCCACAGATGTCTTGGCCTCTGTACTTGTCCACACCATTGCCTCAACCTCAGATCCTGTGTCCTCCCCCACAGCCCAAGCAACCTCAGTCTCCACCGCCCGCTCCTCACATATACTCTGTGGTCTGGCTCCCCAGGGAGGAGAAGTATTCTTGTTAGCGAGCTGCCGGGTCCTGAGGGAGAAGGGGGTATACTGTGTGCTTCATCAAGAACAAGGCTTAGGACCAGCCCAGACACTGTCATCCTCAGAGCATAAAGCATTTCGTACATATAAGCTTGAATTTCTCTTTTAAAGGACAGGGAAGCTGAGGTATAGAGAGGGGATGTTATCTCTCCCACAGTGTAGCCCGCATAGACACCAAGAAACGGAGACAGGAGAGAATCCTAGGGTCCTAGTGCAGGATCTCGTGACCATAGACTACCCTAGAGATGATCATGTGACAGAGGAGAGAGTGGGGTCCCAGACCTGGGAAGTAATTTACCCAAACTCAGTAGCAGAGCCCAAACCGTTTTCCAGCACTGCCCACTACCTCTCTGTAGTACCATGAACCCTTTAACATAATCAGGCTTAGGTTTGCAAATCCCAAATTATAGTTCCCCTTGGATATATTCCCAGATGGAATGTTTATCTGCCTGTGGGGCCTTGACTGGGAGCTACTTATTGTCCATTCTCAGGAGGTGAAAAGGCCGCAGCATCCATGCCCCCTGCCCAGGTATAAAGACAACCAGGTGGGGTCGGCTGTTGCCTGGGCCATGGCTCAGGTTAGAGTTGAGCCCAGTGAGAACCCAGTGTTAGGTTATAAGCTCACCTGTGGGCGGGTGATGCACTTGGAGAACCAGGCGACCCCCTGCAAAGTGGGACATAATCACCCAGTGGAGAAATTAAAACTCTGTGCCAGCTTCCAATGCTGAGAGCACATTAACCCTCCCTGGGCTGCTCTGGTCCTTTCCCAAGCGTACTCAGTTACTGAGAACCAAAGTTTAAACTGATTCCACGTTTTTTTCTCCCAACTAATATTTCCTGAGGTCCTGAGTGTAGAGTACTCTTCTAGGAAAGGAAAAGACTCAGAAAAAAAGATCTGGAGCATGCAATGTGGTCTAGAAGAGCTGAAGCACTGTAGGAAGGTTAAACAGCCCCTCTAGGCACCAGAAGACCCGGTTTCTGAGTCCAGCTTTGCCAGTAACTCTCCGAGTGTCTCTAATTAGATTTTGCTCTCTTTTTCCTTAAAATGAGGGGAGTAGGCTAGAGCAGATCTTAATCTGGGGTCTATGACTCCCCAGAGCAGTGATTCTAAATCTTTAAAGACCAAACACTTCCCTTTTATAATAAGTGGTGTCTAATGTCCCCTTTACTACTCTGAAATGAAATTCATAGATATTATAACCACCTACACACATAATTAAAAAGTCAATATACTCTCCTATCTGGAATATAAAAGAGAAATAAAAGGACACTAAGAATATATATGTTTTCTCAATACATAAATGAGAGGGCACAGTTACCCCCAGCTCCTCCTCTCTTCAGAATGGTAACTTCCCCATTGGGAACCACTGCCCCAAAGGGTCCACGATGGGCTCCATGGGATCTGAAATTGTATGCTTTCATCAGATTCTCAGAGGGGTCAGTTCCCCAACAAAAGTGAAGGAGCCCTAGCCTGGAGGATCTCTGGGGCCTCTACAAGTCTGTGAGTACATGATTAGTGTCAAAATGAACCACTTCCCTCGGGCCTGGGTGTCACAACAGCCCCTTCCTTGCTTCTGAGGTTAGAACGTCATGCTAGGCAGAGTCATCTCAATCCTGATGCTTGGTCCAAGGAGCTCAAAGACTTCTTCTCTAGCATGACTGACTGGTTGCTAAGGCTCTGTCATCCAGGTCAGAGAGGAAGCTTCCCTCTTTCCAGAGGCACCATTGGTCCTGAAAGACCTCTGGCTCAGAGAGAAGATCAATGACTAATTACTCACTTCACACCATGAAGAAAAGGGTGAGTGGTGTGTCTACCCTCAGTCTAAAACTATGCATTTTATCCAGGGGCAGAAAAGGGGAAAGATTAAATGCACAGGGTTTTTTTGGCTGGGAAAAGTTAGAGAAGACCAGGATAGGGAAGGGGCAGGGCTAGTGTTTTTGTTTTCCCACTCTGTTCTTTGGAAGGGGTGTTTGACTGGAATGGAAAAATTTCTAAAAAAAAGAAGGGTTAGATTAAAAGCAGTCTGTTCCTTGGCCAAGGGTTCGAAGCCTTTTCTGCCAACTGCATGCCCATTTTCTCTCCCCAGAGGAAACCACTAACAGATCTTGTGTATTATCCTACCAAATATCTTCCATCCCTTTAGAAGCATTATGTGTTTCCATAATATACAGGACATGTGCCCACCCATATACATTCATAGGAATTATATCTGTTATTCAGTGTATATTTGAAGGAATTTTTAAATTGTAAAACTTGTCAATGTAGGTAGACCAAGTAACAAAGCCAAAAAAATTTTTTTTACATATATTAACAAAAATGTTAGAAATGGTTTACAAATTGTTCTGCAACTTGCTCTTTTTAGCCTAAGGATATATTGTCACTAGTTTCCCCAGTCACTTCTATGAAGCTCACCTCTTTCTTTTTATACAGAATAGTATTTCAATAAAAACTTTTAAAGCAATTCTTCTTTGAACATTTTAGTTTTCCTCATCTTTTATTACTACAAATAGGGGTGCATTGAGCATCTTTGTCTATTTATCTTTCTGTGGGATAAGTTTCTGGTTCAAAAAGTTTGCATATTTTACCTTTTGTCAGAAACTGAACAGGATTAGGCTTTCTAGGGCCCAAGTCAGGCAGCAGTGCAGGCCAGAGGGAAATTCCAGCTCCATCCCTTCCTCACTGTGTGACACAGTGACTTTCTTTTTATATAACACAATACTAATGCTGAACTCAAGAGTTATTGTGAATAATATATATAGATTGCCATCCCAGTATTGAGTCACATAAATAGCCATTGTTACCATTATTATTATTATTATTATAATAACTACTGCTGCAACTAATTCTACTCCCTCCTTTCAAGACCCAGTTCAAGCTCTAACTCCTTTAAAAAGCCTTTCACATGATTTCAGTCTACAGGGCCCCCTCCTTCCAAGCTGTTACAGATGTGACTGTCTCTGCCACTCATCTGGCACTTGGCATGTTCTGTCTTATATATTTTTCTCTTCATGAACATCTTGTAACCCAGCTAGACTAGGTTTCAGAAGGTGAAGGACCATTGCTCATGCTACCTTCATCCTCATTACCTACCACACTGCCTTGCCCAGTCAACCAAAATCACTGTCTCTAAGCTCTTTGTCAGAATTGCCTGAATGTCTGTTTTTTTCCCTCCCCTCAGATGTCCTGCGGTTTGACAACACCTACAGCTTCATTCATGCAAAGAAGGTCAGTTTCACCGTGGAGGTCCTGCTTCCAGACAAAGCCTCAGAAGAGAAAATGAAACAGCTGGGGGCAGTCACCCCAAAGTAACGCCTCCTCCCACAGCAGGCCTGGCTCCCTCAGCGTCTCCCTGTCAGTTTCTATCCCTTGTAGCAGTCATTTTCCCAGCACTCTGACGCCCAAAGAAACTGGGCTAGAAGAAAGACCTCAGGGCTGGATCTGGGGAGCCTTCATTTCAGAATTAGGAAGAGGGAGACTAGATGGAGTGGGCCTCCTTGCCTCTCAAATTACTAAGAAGTCCCCAGGGGCTGGGCATCGTGACAGCATCTGTCTTAAAAGCTGTGCCAACTTCACCTGTCCAGTGACAGATGAGACAGGAAGAGGGGTACCATGGGGTGGCAGGGAGGAAATTAGGAAAAAGGGGAGAGATTGAGACCTAACACTTTAGGGAAGCTAGCTGCAGGGGAGGAACTTGCTCCCAAATGAACATGTAAGTCTAGATCATAATAAGGAGTAGCAAGGTAGCCGGTTGCTAGAGTTACGGTGGGGGTCTGAGGCTCTTCTGAACTTTCTACCGAGGCTAGGATCTTTTGGCTTTTCCCAGGTCTCGGGAGGGGGCCCGAGTCAGCATAGGTCTTCCGTTTCAAGGGTAGACAGGCAGGCCTCTCCCTCACCTCGAGGAATCCACCAATTCCTGGGTCCCACTGGCTGCCTCTTTAATTACTAATGATTGTCAGTGACTCAGAGCTTCCTGGGACAGTGAGCTTTGGTACCCAGCCATTGTCCTTCAATGCAAACAAAGCACAGAGAAGTTACCTCCAGGGATCCCAGCTCCGTGAAGGGCCAGGGAGGCTGGCGGTGGGTGTGAGTCCTGAAGCTTCCACCCCTCAGAAACCCAGGCCCTGACCCATCCTGGGGAGATGGTCTGGCCAAGCTGAGGGAGCAGGAGTCAGGGGCAAGGCTGGCACTGACAGGAGGCCCCGAGGCCGCATGGGTCCCAGCCAAACCCCCCCAGGAGGATATCCCGACCTTGGTTTACAGCGCTCTGTTAGGAAAAGTAACCAATGAATAAAGAACGTTCAGCGCGCAGGGCGTGGAAGTTAGTACCCTCCGCCTCGCTCCTCACAGTTCCTCACACAGGCAAACTTCCGCCTCGGGGTGCCAGCGTCTCCCCGCCAATAAGCGGGGCGCATGCGCAGAAGCCATCTGCTCGTCTTCCGTGCGCTGACGGAGTCCCGACGGCCTGCTCGCCCCCTGATTGGCCCAGCCGGTGGGCTGTCCTCCGCCATCTTTGCTAAGGGCACTAAGGGTGCACCTGACCACCTTCACGGTCAGGACGGAGGCCCCGCCCAACTTGGGCTTCTCTGAGCGCGCCAACTAGTGCGGGTCTGGCGAGCGCGCGCGGCGCCTGCGGTGGGCCTGGATTGGGAGGGTGACGGAGACGGGACGATCACGTGGTGTTAGGGACCGTCTCCTAATTCCGTGCAGACACTGCCAGTGTTTCCGGGGTTGAGGATCACTTTGAGTCGGGATCCCAGCTTCCTGCGAGATCACAGCTGACCTGGCTGCCCTACAAGATCCTACAATGATGAAGACTCCCAGGGCTGAAATCAGGGACCTCAACAGGGAGACTGTGACCTTTATTTGATGATAATAAAGCTAATTCTTTAATGAGCGTCTCCTGGGTACCAGGCAACAGCCCTGTGCTTATCGCCTTATTACAAGGATTCAAGGAAATAATACACTCAGAGCGCTTAGAAAGCCTGGTACAAGTGTACGCTCAGTAAATGTTGGCTACTCTTATTTCTTACAGACGTGGCTGACCGTTCATAGGCGGCACAACTGGCATTTGAACCCAGGACTGCCTGTCTTTAAAGGCTGGGCCTTTGCTCGCTGGTACCCCCAAAGGATTCACAGAGCTTTAGTGAAGTGCACTTACTCCTCACATGGGTAAACTGAGGTGCAGCAGGGGAAGAGTTTCCTCTTCAGTAATCAATAACCCCACGTCCTCTCATTCTGTTCTGCTCATTTCCCTGAAGTCTTGTACCCCAACCCTGTTTCCCTGGCCTCATTCGTTCATTCGTGTTCCTGCCCCGAAGAGGCTCGGTCCAGTTAGACTCCAGTGCTTGATAGATGAGGATGGGGTAGGGACTCTAAGAGTTCAAGCATCCACATCACCAGGGTTCTCACCATTCGCTCCCCCAGCCTCATTTACTCAGCTCACCTTAGGAGCATGGGAACTGGAGCTGCACTGCCTGGAGTCAATGCCGGCTTCACTACTCAGCGGTTATATGTCCTGGGAAAGTGACCTATTAATATTTTTCCTGTGTCTCTATTACTCATCGGTAAAACGGGGAGGGGGGGGGGGCGGTGTCCCAGGCTGGTGGGAGGGTTTAAAGAAGTAATCCATCTAGAGTCTTTAGCCAATGGTCTGGCCGGTAGTAAACTCAATAAATGACGACTGTATAATTAATCCTCGAAACCGTCCCAGGAATGAACCTGTCCTGTTCCCCACAATTAACAAATGAATAAAGTGAGGCGCAGAGAAGTTACAGGCTCTTGCCCGAGGTCACAGAGCCAAGAAGTGTAGCATCCCGTATTTGAACCTCCGTCTCTCAGGTTCCAACACTACAGCCAGTGCTGGAAGAGGATCGCGCCAACCGCTCGACTCCCGAGAAAACGTGAAGAAAATTAAGCTGTAAAACTCAAACCTGGGAGAGGGGCTCCGGTGCGCGGGGGGAATTTGCAGACGCTCCCTGCTGGCGGGGACTACATGACCTGTGCTTCAGTTGGGGACCTTCGGCTCGGCCCGTCCCGCCGCTGCGAACGGGAGTGCTGGTGGAAGCCGAGGCGGTAGTACACGCTGCAGCGACTGAGGCCAAGGAGGAAGCGCCATGTCCGAGCCGCCCCCGCGGGGGGCCGAGCGCGACCTTTTCCGGGACACGTGGGTGCGGTACCTGGGTGAGCGCGGGGCGAGGGGGACAGCGACCCCTACACCACGTGCCTGGGGAAGCAGGGGTTGCCAGACGCCGGTCAGGGACCTGGAGAAGGTGGGAGGATCTTAGTTCTCATTTAGCCAGGGAAGAGACTGGGCTCAGAGAGGGTTCTGAACTTGCTCAAGGTCACACAGCTCTGGTATTCCCAGCCCTGCCCTCGGGGTTTCTGCTGGTCAGATGCCCAGGTGGAAGCTGCAGCTCAGCAGGAGGATGGACCCGGGTGATCGGATCGCCTTCTCTGGCATGCCTGGCACAGGCTGTGGAGTCAGGGCATCTGGACTCCCATCTTGGCTCCTCACTGGCTCTGAGCCTGTTTCCTCCTCAGCAAAAAGGGATGAACGCAGGGTCTCTCTCATTGGGTGGTAATTGTAAGGGTAGAATGAGATAAAGTACATAAAGGCCTGGCATATGGTGAGCCCCTGGTCAGTGGGGCTGCCCTTAGTCTCTCTCACTGCCTGTTCACCCATCAGCTCAGATGCTTCTAGAACCCAGGCTGTGAAGGCAAGTGAGTGATGAGAAAGGTGTCTGCACTCAGCTCTTCCACAAGGGGAGAGTTGGGGTGGGCATCATGTGTGCCATTTTATAGGCTGGGAAACTGAGGCTCAGAGGGGTAAAATCACTTGTCTAAGGTCACCCAGCTACTGCTCAGCAGACTGAGATAAGAACCAGCTCACTCCAGTGCTCCCTTGTGAAACAACCCAAAGGCTCAGGAATTAAATATCCCCTCCCCACCAGGCTACGCCAACGAGGTGGGGGAGGCCTTCCGCTCCCTGGTGCCTGCAGCTGTCGTGTGGCTGAGCTACGGTGTGTCCAGCTCCTACGTGCTGGCTGATGCCATTGACAAGGGCAAGAAAGCGAGAGACGTGAGTGTTAACCTGCCCCTCAACCCCCCACCCCCGTCCACTCCCCTTGTGGTCAGTCCACAGCCTTGCATGTGGTTAAGTCCCTCTGGGACAGTCCGATCCCCACAGCCTGGCCTGGTGGACTCCATACCCCGGTACCGTTTGTAGCATAGTGCACCCTGTCCCCAGCGCAGGTGACGTAGTCTATATTCTAGTCCTGGATATGAGTGAGTCCACCCTCAGCCCTGAATTGGTGGAGCCCAGAACCCAACACTAGCGTGGCTCTGTCCCCAACCCCCTTCACTTCCCTCTCCCTGGTCCAGCCTCATGCCCCTTTTCCGCAGGGTTTCCCGCCTCTGCCCCTGCTGGATTAAATGTCTCTTGTGCCTGCCAGGTGCCGAGCCCTGAGGCAGGCCGCAGCACCAGGGTGACCGTGGCCATGGTGGACACCTTCGTGTGGCAGTCTCTGGCCTCTGTGGCCATCCCAGGCTTCACTATCAACCGTGTGTGTGCTGCCTCTCTCTATATCCTGGGCACTGCTACCCGCTGGCCTCTGGCTGTCCGCAAGTGGACCACCACCGCACTGGGGCTACTGGCCATCCCCATCATCATCCACCCCATCGACAGGTAGGTGCTCCTCCCAGCCCCAGGGATCATCCACCCTACAGGCAGGGATAACCTTTGAGAGGTGTGGGGGTGTATCCACTTTTCACAGAACAGTTGTAGCGGAGGCAGGGCTGGCACTTGGGGCTCCTGAGGTAGAAAGGACAGTCTAGGCCCTTGTCATATGATCTGGCAGGTACTTTGGCTATACAGGTAGGAGGTGCCATGAGAGTATGGGACACAGGACAAGTAAATTCCCAGAAAGAAAACTCAGTGTTAGAAAACAACCAGAGGTAGGCAGGAACAGGTGCACCCTGGAAGGGATGGGTTTTGAGAAGTTTTGGTGACAGAAGCCCAAGTGAAACTGGGTTAAGTAAAATAGGAATTGATTGTTTCACATAACTGAAAAGTCCAGAGTTATGCTACTTGGAGGCATGACTGGATCCAAGCACTCAACTGATGTTATTAGGGGTCTGGGTCTCTCTGCTGGCCTTCTCCCCTCCCCACCCCGTGTTGGCTTCAGTCACTTTCCCTTCATGGGAACAGAGATGGCTCCCAGCAGCTCCCAGCTCCTCTCCTCCCAGCTTAGCAAGCCCCATAGGAAGCTTCTTTTTTTTTTAATTTTTTTTGATGTGGACCATTTTTAAAGTCTTTATTGAATTTGTTACAATATTGCTTCTGTTTTATGTTTTTTATGTTTTGGTTTTTGGCCGCGAGGCATGTGGGATCTTAGCTCCCTGACCAGGGATCAAACCTGCATCCCCTGCATTAGAAGGTGAAGTCTTAATCATTGGACTGCCAGAGAAGTCCCCCCATAGGAAGCTTCTTAACAGTGACAGCAAAAATCCCAAGGAAGGCTGTCATTGGTCCATACTGGACTGGGTGCCCATCCCTGAGCCAGTTTCCCTTTTCCGACTGGCCCGGCTTGGGTCATGTGCCTTCCCTTAGAACCAGAGATGGGGCCAACCCAACTAGACGAACATAGAGTGGGAGGAGGAGTCTTTCCCCTCAGGAATATAGCTGACCTTGAGGTCCTGTGTGAGTCTTTTACCCTCTCTGTGCCTCAGTTTTCCCAACTGAATAAAGAGAGGGTAATGGCTGACACCAGGATGGCACTTGTGTCCTACATCCAGGAGTCCCCTTCCTAGCCCTGACCTCCTGCCTCCCATTCCCCCATTAGCACCACTTGGTTGCCTGCTCATGACCCTCCATTGCCCCACAGGTCAGTGGACTTCCTCCTGGACTCCAGCCTGCGCAAGCTCTACCCCTCTGTGGAGAAGCCCAGTTCCTCCTGACCCCACCCCAGTACCTGGCCTGTGGGTTGGCCCACTCCCTGCTCTGTTCCAACTCCCTCCTCCTGCCAGGGCTTGCGGATGCCTAGCTCTCTGGGGTCCGAGGCCCTGGCACCTGAATGGGTTTAAGCTGAACGGAAACTGAGAGACAAAGACCTCAGAGCAGCAGCTGCAGTGACTCACAGACAGGACCTGAACCCCGTCTGCTTGCATGGAATCTGTGATACTGAGCCGGACTGGACTGTGCATGTGCCCAGCCCTGTCTTTTGACAGGACAATAACATACTCCCATGGAGGGTAAGGAGACTAAGGCCCAGACAAGGCAAGGAATATGGCCAAGATCACTTGGCAAGCTGGGGACCTACAGGATTCCCAACGGCTCGGCCAGGTCACCCCATGGCAGTGTGGCTGACGGAGAAGCAGCAGGCACTTGGAGAAACGCAGGAGTACACTCACTAGTGGGGACCCTGAGGACTGATTCTCTGGCAGCCCCTTCCTGATGGAGGGGCTGCTGGGGCCTGGCTGGAAGGCAGCACAGCCCCTGGTCCAATAAATCCTCAAGAAGTTGAGTTTTCTCCTTTTCTATTGGGGATAAGCAGGGATGTGGTGATGGGGAGCAGGGCTGGGGGCCCTCAGAGGTGGAGGCTGATGTCTCTGGCAATGCATCACTCACAGTGGCTAGCACTGGTGTCTGGTACCTCCCTGCCCATCAATGCCCTTCTGCAGGTGCCTGGGATTCCACCGTGGTGCTGCCAGCCTCCTTTGGGGTAGGCATTGCCCTCTTTCTGCAAGCCTCCTAAAATATACCGCTGGGAGGGGATCCTGTTGGGCAGATACCACCTGAGCCTGACTACAGCCCACCCTTCCCTTAGTTCACCCCCTCAGGGTAGCCTCTGACTCCCTAGAGCTGGCTTGGGAGCCTCCTCTGGGCTTCCTCCATGACTGTGCTGATAGCCTGTAGCGGTCTTGGCCTCCCCCACTGTGAGCTCCTATGGCCAGGGCCTGCATCTATCCTGGAAGCTGCAGCCCCAACTCTCCCCTTGGTCCCTGCGCATATCAGCCCTGTGGCTTTGAACCAGCGGGAGTTTCAGTGGCCTCTCGGTGAAGTAGGGCTAAGACAGACTCCCCCAACCAGCTTGTGAGAGCTGAAGTGTGAGGTCCAAAGCAGCTGGCACAGAATGGGTAGTTGCCTCTCCCAGGCAGCCCAGTCCTGCTTCTGCGCTGAACCCTTCAGGGTAGGGTTGCCAGATATAGCAAATAAAATAACAGGATGAGCGATTAAATTTTGTTTGATTTAAACAACAAGCAATACTTTAGTATAAGTATGTCCCTAATATTGCATGGAACATATATGCACTGAAAAGTTCTTCATTGTTTATCTGAAATTGAAATTTAACTGGCATCCTGTATTTTATCTGCAACCCTACTCTGGGGGGCCATGCACGGAGCTGGAATGCCTCCCCCAAACACCCCAGCCCTGTAGAGGTGGGAAACACTCTCACCAGCCTGTCTCTTTCCTGGGCAGGGGATGGGGGACAGTTCTAAGTGACTAGGCTAACTCGTATTATCCCATTTGATGGGTGGGAAACAGGTGCAGAGAGGTGAATGGACCGGAGGTGGCAGATGCCGGGTGTAATAGGAAATTGCTTTCCTGGGGCCAGAGAGGATGAGGCAGACCCCTGCTGGGATTGGGTGGAGGGAGATGTCTTTTCCCACCCCGGGGGTTTGGTGGCCTTTGACCTGGGGCATGCTGGGAGTTGGGTCCCCCAGTGGCCAGCTTCATGCAATGCTCAGGACCACCACAAGGAGGCAGCACCTCCAAATGTGCCCACCTTGGCTGGTTCAAACCACCTCCAGGTTATTGAGAAGAATATGTTATTGAACTGCTCCTAGTGGGCCAGGTTCCATGCTAAGCGCTTCCTGTGTTGAGGCTCATTTACTCTTTTTTTTTTCTTTTTTTAATAAATTTATTTATTTTATTTATTTTTGACTGCATTGGGTCTTCGTTGTGGCGCATGGGCTTTTCTCTAGTTGTGGCGAGCAGGGACTTACTCTTCGTTGCAGTGCTCAGGCTTCTCATTGCAGTGGCTTTTCTTTGTTGCAGAGCATGGGCTCTAGGTGCGTGGGCTTCAGTAGTTGTGGCACGTGGGCTCAGTAGTTGTGGCTCGCAGGCTCTAGAGCACAGGCTCAGTTGTGGCGCATGGGCTTAGTTGCTCTGCGGCCTGTGGGATCTTACCAGACCAGGGCTTGAACCCGTGTCCCCTGCACTGGCAGGTGGATTCTTAACCACTGCGCCACCAGGGAAGTCCTCATTTACTCTTTACAACTGCACTGTGGTTAGGTCCCTGTTTCCTGGAGTTGGAGTCACTCCAACCCCCACCTCCTCCTTCCCTCCCCAGCCCAGTACTGCTTCCTTGCCTACTGCCTTCCAGCCTATGGCTCTCTACAGAGTCAGAGGCAGAGCTGATTCACAGGCTGTGTGACCTTGGGCAAGTTACCTGACCTCTCTGAGCCTGCTTCCTCACTGTACAGTTGTCTGTAATGACCCTCTGAAGCTGCTGTGAGGGTTACAGGAGAAATGGCTTGCAAAGCAGTTGGCCATAGTGGGGCTCACAGAGTTATTTAACCACTATTATGATTGTGGCAAGAGACATCCATTTCAAGGGCAAATAATTGGTAATTGTGCCATCAGATGACTAATCTAGAGAGAAAGTATGCCAATTTTATGGTTCAGGCATTCCAATCCTAAGAATTTATTCAGAGGAAATAATTGGATGATGATTCGAAGATGTGCATCTGAGGGTGATCATCATGGTTTTATTTTTATAAGCGAGAAAGTCTTGGGCACTCCTTAAAGGTCCAGTGCGTAAAGGAACATGCTTTTTTTTTTGTTTTTTTATAAATTTATTTATTTTTTATTTATTTATTTTTGGCTGTGTTGGGTCTTCGTTTCTGTCCAAGGGCTTTCTCTAGTTGCGGCAAGTGGGGGCCACTCTTCATCGCGGTGCGCAGGCCTCTCACTGTCGCGGCCTCTCTTGTTGCGGAGCACAGGCTCCAGATGCGCAGGCTCAGTAGTTGTGGCTCACGGGCCCAGTTGCCCCGCGGCATGTGGGATCTTCCCAGACCAGGGCTTGAACCCGTGTCCCCTGCATTGGCAGGCGGATTCTTAACCGCTGCGCCACCAGGGAAGCCCAGGAACATGCTTCTGATCTGATTCTGCTGCTGGCTCAATCTCCCCAAGTCCCTCCTCTGTTCTGATACCTTCCTTGACTCCTGACAGCCTCCAGGATCCAGTCTGAACACCTCAGCCTCGCTTTCAGAGCCTCTGGGCCTACGCAGTCTCATCTCTCACCGTGACGCATCCTGCACCTCTGTTCTGCCTCCCCTGACTCCTGCACATCCAGCCTCTGCGCCTTTGCTTAGGCCATGCCACCTGCCAGGAATGCCCTCCCCACCCCCATTTCCCTCTGTTCTCAGCCTTCAAGGTCCATCTCTAACAGTACCTGCTCCTTGAACTCTCCCTGGCTTCTGCCCCCCAGACAGAATCATCATCATGCTTCTCCCTCCTCTTGAACAAGAATCATCAGATGACACCCACAGAGAACATGGATGGAGTTCTTACTATGTGCCAGACACTGTGCGAAGCACTGTGTTACAGAAACTCCATAACGGCCTGTGCGGTAGATGCCACCATTATCATCCTACAGATGAGAAAGTTAAGTCCACTGTGCGGTGAGCCTTCTACCAGCCTTATTAAATCCCACGTGAGTGAGGAGGGCTTCAGAACCTTTTCTAAAATCAGAAGGCATTGCAGTTGGGTGGGGGGCCCCTGGTGGGGGAACGTGGAAGTGCTGGGCCTGGCCTAGCTCAGCCGTGCCCTAGGCTCACGTGTGGGCTCCAGGTGAGGCTTGTTCCTTCTCCAGCCTTCTCTGGGCTAATTTAAGGAGGCTTGTGGGGGGTGGGCAATGTTTCTTCTCATTATGGCTGTCCCCAGGGCGCTTCTGCGTGTTGCTCGGGTCTTGCTTCTCGGTAAGGTCTGGGCAATGGGTCTACCTTGGGAGCTGGAGTGGCGGGTGGTGGGTGGCGGGTGGCGGGTGGTGGGTGGCGGGTGGCGGGTGGCGGGTGGTGGGTGGGGGCCCTCCCCACGCCCTCCCCACGCCCTCCCCACGCCCTCCCCACCCCTGAGCTGAGCTGAGCCTCCCTCTGCCAGCTGTGTACCTGGGGAGCCCCTGCGAGGATAACTCATCCCCCCATGCCTGGTCTGGGCCACCACAGGAGCTGGACTTGGCATCCTGGGGATGCTGGGAGGAGGGGACTTCCCTCCTGATGGCCTGTGAGTCACTCTGTCAGGTGCCCTCCAACACTCAGCCCTACCTCCCAATGCGCCCTGACCTGGGAGTCCCTTGCTGCCTCCCCCACTGAGAGCCCAGGACACCAGAGCCCCAGGTTACCTCTTCCTCCTCCCTGACCTTCACCCTATGTCTGGGGAGCCAGGCTGAGCAGGAACCTCCAGAGTCCAGGGTCCTCCTTCTTAAGGTTTGAGCTGTCCAGCCAGGCCAAAATCAGGGGTAGGGGCCCACCCCCACCCTGCACCCCTGGCCTCTAGGACAGAGCTGGCATGCAGTAGATGCTCAGCAAACACTACACAACTGCCTTAAATTCTTCTCCTTTCTAAAAAACCTTTCAACTCCTTTCTGGTCCTTGGTCTGCTCTAGGCGCTCTGGGTCAAGATAATCCTTCTTCAAAGCAGCATGGCAAGGTGGTCAGGAGCCCAAATGGTAAAAAGAATTAACTGGGGACCATTCAGGGATGAGTCTGCTTACACACAGGCCAGCTGCTCACACTGACACAAAGCAAGCAGTTACTGGTAGGGACGGAGTAAAGGTAAACTCAGCTTTTAATACCATTGGTATCATCCAAATCTTGCCATATAACTTCAATCTTTAAATAGTTCTGGAAGAGCCCTTCGTTGGGAGTTTGAATCGAAGTTCTGCAGCTGATAGCTGCATGTAACTATGGGCAGATGGTAGCAGGACTTCCCAGCCTGTTTCCACATCTGTAAAATAGGGGCAGTTGTGCGGTTCATATGGGGGTATATGGAATAGCCCCTAATGGAAGCTAGGAGGATGCTCAGTGCTGGTCAAGCTTATTTGAGCAGCTTCCCTTCGGTCCTCCCATTCCCATTCCCTCCCCCTAGGGGAACTTGCTCAGGGCTTGCCCTCCAGTCTGACTGTGGGGACCCACTGGACACCCTTGACCTGTGGTCCCTCTTCATTAGCAGCTCCCCAGCACAGGCTGCTCCTTGGGTGGTAGGCAAACAGCTCGGCTGCAGCTGGCCCATCATGAACCCTGCCTGGCCCCCCTGAAGGACCCCTCCAAGAAGTCCTCAGCCCTCAACACACAGCTCCTGCAGGTGGCCCTCCAGGTACTGCATGGTGAGGCTTGGCCTGGTGCCTATGGAGGAGATGGAGAGTGAACCCCTGAGGGCTGCCCAAGGAGGGCAGAATGTGGGCCATGTGTACCATCCTGTACCTGGCCTCAGTCTTCCACCCCTGGTGGGACAGGTGTGCACCCATTTGGTAGATGAGGCTGGGGTAAGAGAACCGAAGTTCTCTCTGAGCCTCCATCACCCCATCTGTAAAATGGGCATAACACTTCTAGGACCATTCAGGAAAGAATGGAATAATGGCTGTGATTTACCCGGCATGCAGTAGGTGCTCGTTAGGGGGTAGCTCTGGCTACGTACCAGGAATAACCCTCTTCCCTCGGGTGCCTCGCCACTTCCCTTATGTGGAAGGCTTGTGGTTGACCCTAGAAGCCCGCATCAAGCCAGTGCTAAACTGGGCCATGAAGCTCTACATGGACAAGTGTGTGAACCTGAACCGCTCTCAGAGGACATACACCCTCGTCTTCAACTGGGGGTCTGTGGGGTTTTGAGGGGTGGGGAGGGAGATGGGGGCAGATAGCTCATCCCTATCCTGGGGTCTTGCTTAGCTGGGCCACTGGTGTAATCATGTGTAGAAGTCTGTTTTTTGCACTTGGTCATTAGTAACCATTTATGGTGCCTGGCCTGAACTTGCTGGGGTCTGAAGCTGCCCACCTGGGCTGTGAGTAGCTTGGCAGAGGACGGACTGTCCTTCCCAGCCGGGGTGCAGGCCATTGAGTGGTTGCAGGGGCCTTAGAGTCTTGTCACTCGTGGCTGACTTTGTAACTTCTGCCCTTTGCTCAGGCTAAATACATCTGTCCCCAGACTCTAGTAATGGGGTGGACATTCTTTAACGTGGCTTTAGGGAGCAAGAAGGCCCCAGAGTAAGCCTCTCCATGGCTTCCCAGGAAACTTGTTATGGCCAGTCTCCGAGGTGATGGTCCCTTGGGATCCTTGTCTGTCTCCAGACTCTAGTAATGGGGTGGACATTCTTTAACGTGGCTTTAGGGAGCAAGAAGGCCCCAGAGTAAGCCTCTCCATGGCTTCCGAGGAAACTTGTTACGGCCAGTCTCCGAGGTGATGGTCCCTTGGGATCCCTTGTCTGTCCCCCGGGTGCTTCTCAGTAGGCCCCGGTTCTGCCCCTTGGTCCCGGCAGAATAATGAGACATTGCGGTTCAGCGTGGAGGCCTTCTTGCTCAACGATGACGTGCAAGAGGATGAGGTGAGGGCGATGCCCCAGGTCGAGGTGGATCTGGGGATTCTCTTCCTGTCACTGTGCTTCCCCTCCCAGGGCTATCTTGGGCAGAGCTGGGGGTCAGCCCAGGAAAGGAGTGCTGGATCCCCTGATAGGTTTTCCAGATTTAGCAAATCAAAATTTAGGCCTTGCAGTTAAACATGAATTTCAGATAAACAATGAATTTCTTAGTTTAAATATGTCCCAAATATTACATGAAATATATTTATACTAAAATTTTAAAGAATTAACCAAGCATCCTGTATTATCTGGCAACCCTCACCCTGAGAATGGCAGTGGGATAGGTATCCAGAGCTGGGACTTGGAACCCACAGCCCTGGATTCGGCTGAGCTCTGACCAAAAGGCAAGGCCCTGGGGGTCTCGCATTTGCATGTGCAGGAGCAAGTCTGGGATCAAGCCTGGCCCAACGATCGCACGGGGGGCTGGGAAGGCCCACTCACCCCAGAGAGATTTTGATAGATGTGATTAGGATGGAGGAACCTGGGCACTGTGGCCTGTCCCAAAGGATGCTGGCAGCCTGGGGCAACTTGAAGCTTCCTTTCTTTACAGTAAGATACTTCCATCACGGGAGATACAGATGCACAAAGGACAATTAACGCTGCTTGGAGATTATCCCAAGATGACACTAGAATTTCCTGTCTGTACGTCTCTTTATAAGAGTCATATGCTACACTGACTTCTCACTTCCTTTTAAGATCTGTTCTCAATGTTAACTGTTAAATCATATATAGAACAGAAAATGAAAATCCTGAAACCCTGAGAATCACCAATCCTTGGGCATATACTAAGTTAGTGTTTTATAAAATAGGTCTGCATATGCCATGATAGAATTTGTTTTCCTCCCACTGAATATCCCATTTCTCTGCACGGGAGAATACTTTTTATTTTGACCACGCCGCATGGCTAGTGGGATCTTAGTTCTCTGACCAGGGATTGAACCCATGCCCCCTGCAGTGGAAATGCAGTCCTAACCACTGGACTGCCAGGGAATTCCCAGGAGAATACATTTTTGTATTCTCCCATGAATGTTAACAGCTATGTAGAATTCCAGTCTGGTCGAGTTGTAACTTAACCAGTGCCCTATAGCAGAAACTACCCATGGGTTCCAATCTGCCCCTGTTCTAAACCAGGGTTGCAGTGAGGAAATGCCCATGGGTAAAGGAAAATCAGGAGAATTTTCTCTCCCTCTAAGGACCTATTATGGGCTGGGGCTGTGACAGTCACAGGCTGACCTGGCTTCTCCCTGCAGTGCCCAGTTGGATAAATGAGGCATAACGTAGTTCAACACAGGTGGTTGTGTTGGGGGGCATGGGAGCTCAAGAGGAGCCCTCTCACCTGGGGCTGGGGGCCTAGGTTCTTCCTTAAGTATATACCATCTGCTGGCTGAGCATCTGGAGTTGGAAGAGACCCTTTGAGCCTGGCCAGAAATCCTGTTTTTACAACACCACCTCCTACAGGTGAGTACTTCCTGTTTCAAGCTGTGGGAACCTGGGCAAACTCCTTCCCCATTTCTCTGAAATGAAAGTGTTGGCCGCCATAACGCACAGGCCTTGGGTTCTGGAAGCTGGGTAATTGGGAGAGATGAAAGGCCTCAGCTAGCTCCGTAGCTGGATGCTTCACCCACATCATGGGAAATCCTTATCCTGGAAATGTAGGTGGCCTCTCCCTGGTACAGGAAAACCAGGAAAAGGACTGAGAGGACAGGTCCCACCACCATCCAGGTTCACAGACACTCGTTTGTGGTCCTGTCCCCTCTGCCCTGTCCCATCTCCAGCTTCCCTGCCTGCTCCTGGCTTTTCTTTTTTTACCTTGATGAGTAACTGTGGGCTCAGGGTCACTTCTAGCTACCCCGCACAGCCTGCCCCACACCACTGGGCAGCCCTGAGGTGCTTCCCGGCCTCCTGTAAGATGTGGAAGGACTTGCTGGCAGTGCTTCTGGCCGTCAGCTGCGTCACTCTGCTGTAGATCCCGATCCTGCTGTCCCTGAGGAAGGTGCTGGCGGCTTTCCAGCTGAGCTGCCCTCGAGGTTGGCTGGGGAACACACTGAGGCGGGCCTGGACCAGGCCAGACACCGAGGAGAGGCAGCCTGTGGCCAGGGCAATGGAGAGACCGTCTTTGGAGGAGGAGACTGATGGAGTGTCCCAGACAACCGCTGAGGAAATCAGGGAGTCAGGGGGCCCTTCAGAAGACCACTAAATCACCCTTTATATACACACAATAAAGCTTTCTACTTCTCTAGTGCTCTGGTCTTAACTCCCTCTGGTACTTGTGTGTGTTTGTACCATGTGCTGGGGGGCAAAGCTGACCTTAACTGTGTGATGTGAAAGTGGATTCTCTGGAAAGGCTGCAGCAGTGCTGGGTTCCTGGGGAAGAGGATGGGGTCTGGTGCCTAATTAGCATCAGGACAGAAGGTTGCCCTGGACTGGGGTCTACAAGGTTAACTGGCCCAGACTTTCGGCCTCAGCTGCCAAATTTGAACCCCCTCTTTTAAGGGAAACAGGCTGTGGTCACCATCTTTGCCTCCCAAGGGCAGCTGAGGTCTTTCCTTCCCCGTCTCTTCCCTGGCATTTCTGGGCTGTGGGAACTAGGAGTTCACTTCCCTTCGCACACAGTGGGGAGCCTGCAGGCCTCGGTCTTCCTGCCACTATACTGGTTGCTGACTGCTGCTGGAATGAGGGGGCCCATTAGCCAAGGCTAAGTGGGGTCTCCTTCCCTCCCCAGCCACCTCCTGGACACTCAGAACTGGAGCAAAGCATCCTGCCCCTGGGTGAGACTGGAGACCCGGAGGCTGGGAGCTGGAGGGCTGCTTCCCACCGACTGTGGCTACGGAGTAGGAGTGGGTTTGCTGTGGCTGGGCATCCACGGGTACCAAGGGGCACTTTTTGGTTCTTGGCTCCAGTCCTAGCCTAAGCTCTCTGCGCTGCCCCTGCCTCCTGGTAACAAGTTCCCCCTTTGTTCAAAATGGGGTCTGTGAGCTGCAGTAGAGGAGCTTAGACAAATGCAGATAATCCAACAGAACTGCTCACAGCTGCCTCAGCCTCAAGGGTGCAAAGGGTCCACCCCTTCATCCTCTGCCCCTGCTGCAGCCTGGGGGTGGGGTCTTTACCTCAAGGGGCAAGGGTGAGACCCCCTGTCCCTCCACGCTGTATCCCCGGGGCTGAGCCATCCTCCCCCCAAGACATCCTTGCCCCAACTGCAGCTGCTGCCACCATCTTCCAAGAGTATGAACCCATCCTCCTCTTCTCTGCCTCCCCGCCTCCCTCTCCTCTCTCTCATTCCTTATTTGTAGGGTGGCCAGATAAAATATAGGACACTCAGTTAAATTTTAGTTTCAGATAAACAATACATTTTAAGTATGTCCCAAGTATTGCCTTTTTTCTTCTTCTAAATCTGACAACCTTTCTTCTTTTCCTCCTTCCTATCCACACCCCCACCCCAGCCCCCAGCTCAGAGAGTTGGCAGTCTTGTCCTGTTCTGGCAAGTTGCTGCAGTAATGTGAATTAGTGGTGGGAGGAGGGTGCCTTTAGCTCCAGTCCTATTTCTGCCACCCATGGGCTGAAGGAAACAAGGCCAGTGCATTTTGGGAGCTGTTTTTCATCTATAAAATGCGTCCATAAGTGCAGATGGAAAGTACTAGCTGCTGTTGAACATTAGCTTGATTAGTCTAAGAGTCAGGCCTCCTGTTCTGCCCATGGGTGGGCTCACCCCAGCGGGCTCGGCCCTCAGCTCATTCCCAAGGAATCTCAAGTCCTTTGGCTCCCAACCATCCACAGTCTCTGTGTAATTCGACTCCTCCTGTCAAGAGATGTGTCAGGACCTGGGGCTCAAGCCAGCAGCTCCATGTCCCTGAGGCCATGTCCCTGGAGCGAGAACGTCCTGGGGCCCTGGTGTCTACTCTAGTCACCCAGGGTCTTGGTGGATGGCAAGAGGCCATGCTTCTCAGAGACCATGCAAACAGTGGACCGGATGCTGGGCTTTGAAGCACAAGCCCTGCCCCCTCTGCTGTGAGTTTCCTTGGAGGAGCTGCTTAATTAGCATTGTGGGTCTCCATTGTTCCAGCTGCCCAATGGGCATAACACCTCCTCTGCCCACAAACTGAGATTGGAGAGGGTGACATCCAAGACACTTCCACTGGACGATCTAGGACAAACAAGTCATTCCTTCTCTCCTTCTCTGTAAAAGTAGGGTCTTAGGAAGCAGTATTATAGGGCAATTAAGAGCAATGTCTTTAGAGTGAAAAAAAAAAACAAAACAGGTCTTGGATCTGCCACTTAAGAGGGCATGGGTTCGATCCCTGGTCAGGCAGGGAACTAAGATCCCGCAAGCTGTGTGGCGCAGCCAAAAAAAGAAAAAAAAAAAAAAAAAAGAGTTGTATGATGTTGGGTGAGTGACTTCACCTCTCTGAGCCTTGGTTTCCTTATGCATAGGTGACCATGATACGTGGCCTCAGGGCAGGCGTGAGAGTGAAATGGGCTAAACTCATAAAGCACTTGGCACCGTGTTTGGTACATAGAGCACTCACCGAAAGACAGCTGTGGGTTTTTTTATTATCGCCAGGCAGCAGCTAGAGCCAGATGTGACTTCCTTTGCTTCTAGGAAAGTGCCTTTAATTGCTTAAAACATAAGCTGTGAGTTGCAACGGAAGGCGGTGAGGGTGGTAGAGATGGGTTGGGGAAGCTGTGTGCTCTGAGTCAGACGAAGCCTTCTCTAGGCAGCTCCTACCTACCCAAGGGGGCAGCCACTGCCATAGATCTGGGGGCTGGGTCCCCTGGGTCTCCAAGAGAGTCCACCCCCTCCACGGCTCTGTCCCTGTCCGAGGTGCTGAAATCTTCCCTAGTACTTCTTATCTTGCACACCCATGAATCACTTGCTCCCTACCTCCATTCAACTTCACAAGTATATATTGAGCATATACTATATAAGGAGTAGCAGTAAAAAGAATTTAGATACATCTCCAACCCAGGTTGCTGATAACTCATGGAGAAAAAATTCAAGCACACAAATGCCTCAGAAGTGAAGACAAAGGCTAGGAGACTCGTTTTGCTATTTTTTGGGTTTCAGGGACATCCACTTGTTTTTACCCTTGCTTCTTCCTTTTCTGCAACCTCGGCATTCTCCAAAGCTGTGCCTCTCGTACCTTTCCTGATCTGACCACAGCATATGCATTTTCCCCAAGGCAACCTTTTCTTTACTTACTAGTGTCACAGAGTCAAGAGGACTACTGAGCAATTTCTGGGGGAAGAGTAGGATATATAGACCGAAAGCAGAGGGTCAGGGGTCTCTGGGAAGTGAGGGAGCTGCCTAGACAGGGGTGAGCTCCTTGTCATATTTCTGCATGCCCTCATCCGGGAGCAGCACCTACACTGTGTAGCTGACCTTCTTGGTGTGGACAAAGCTATAGGTGTTGTCAAAGCGCAGGACATCTGGGGGGACAGATGGACAGATGGGTAGTTTGGCCTGGCTTCACACTCCCTGCGCCCTGCCCTGGCCATGGGGGAGAACGGGCTGTGTTCCCACCTGTTGTGTTTGCCAAGCTGGACCAAGTTCCCCTGACTCCTGTTCCCTTCCCCATGGGAACTGCCATTCCTGAGCAGGGCCTGTAAACAGAAACTGACCTCCTCCTGGCATGTGCCCAGCCTGGCTTTAGTTGCACCAACTGGCAATGAGAACAATAGCCACTGCCTCCCATTGTGTCCACACCTGGACAATCACATGACAGGTGTGCCAGGGGGGCATTTCGGCACATCAGAGGCCTCCCAGGCCCCTTGATGAAGTGGGGTGCAGGGCGAGGCCTGTGCATGCCTTCTGCCTCATTACAGGCACCCGAGAGGTAGGAGTTGTAGCCTCTGCTTCACAGGTGAGCAAACCTGTGCTCAGTAAGACTTTTGCTCAGGGTTATGCAGCTACCACGAGGCTGAAGTGGGACCCTGGTACCACACTCAGCTGTGTGGCTCTGGGCAAGTTGATTTACCTCTCAGAGCCCCAGTTTCCTCCTGGGGAATGTCACTGCCCTATTGTCCCTTGCCTGTGTCCTGTGGCCTGAGTGCTCTCAACCCCTTCTGTCTCTGGCTCTTGGCACACGATAGGTGCTCTCAAGTGTGGACCGAATGAGTGACTGTATGGATGAATGGCACTGACCTAGGGTGTATGTCCGTGGGGGGGTGGTCACTACCCCTCTGTTTCTTCCTATAAACCATGGCACAGGTGGCTCCAACCTTCCAGGTCTGGGGCCCAGCCAGGGCAGACTTACAGACACCAGCTTCCGTGCAGGTGAGGCTCCCATACTCGGGCACCAGGTGGGCGTTGTAGCGCTGGCTGCGCTGCACCTCCGTCATCTCCCCAGCCCGTTGCCACTCCCCCACCTTGGTCTTTAGGAAAACCCCGAAGCCGATGTCTGCACCGTCCGATGAGAACTGACACCTGTGTTGGGGGAAGGAGGGGAACAGGTCGCTGCTCAGGCTGAAGGGTCCCTGAGGGGCTAGGGCCCAGCCAGGGGTGGGTCGGTGGCCTGTTCCTTACCTGAGGACACAGCCTGGGAACAGGATCTCGTACTCCACCTGGTGCGAGGATCTGCACCAAGTGCTCGTACTGAGTCTTCACCTGGTCCCGCATGTACATGGACTTGGGGATCTCCCCACCATAATTGATTTGCAGACACAGAGCAAGATGGGCTTGCTCCGCCCCTCTTGCATTGTTCATGCTGTTTCTCCTGCCTGAGGTATTTCCCCATCTCCTGGAAGTATCCTGCTCATCCTGTCCTCCCCTACCCATCCCCCCACCCTGGGAAGCCTCTTGTGTCCCTCCATCCTCAATCAGGGCCTCTTCTGGGAACTTCCCCTTCCAGCTCATCCCTCTGGGTCAAAATTTCCCCATTTCTTGTTTGCCTGCACAGCTGCTGAGAGCTCTGTTAGGGCAGGGCTGGGACTAACTCAATACCTGGCTCACAGGGGTTTCTCCATAGCCATTTGTGGAATGAATAAGTGGGTGAGAAAGGAACCCAGCTCTACTCCTCTACCCTCCCCTGTTCTGGGGCTCTTCATACCTTAGTTAAATATTTGGGGTCCCCATCTGGGTCGGTCAGGGCCCCCCCAAACTGGGCAGGCAGTTCCTCAGGACTGATGAGTTTCAGCAAACCTTCCTTCCAGTTGTCTGTGGGGAGAGGGGTTGAAGGGTGACTATTGAGCATGGAGGGGACCCATCAGCCCCCCTCCTACCAGGAGGACCTGACCTTGGGGAGAAGCCCTACAGGAGCTAGGCTGCCAGGGCCCATTCCCTAGGCCCCCAGGCCTTAGGCTGCAGAAATATCTTCCAGCATTGTGTTGCTATAGAAACATCTTTTCCCTGGCTGATGGGTTTGCACATTTTTGAGGGTCTCCCAGTCATGAGCAGTCAAGATTAGAGTTGTTTAATTGTTTCAAGGAGGCTAATGAGGTCAAGGACCATGTCAGGGGCCACACTGTGTGCAAGTGGCATACACAAGTCAGACCTCTGGGTGGAGAGGGACAGCCCTGGGTCTTTGAAAGGACCTCCCCCTCTCTGCTGCTTAATCACCACAATCATAATGCCCGTTATTGTTCTTCATGCCCTGTGCAAAGCTCTAAGTGTTCTGGATCCTGGGGTGTCACCATGGCCCCAGCCCTATAACCAATTCAAGTTATCCCCTGCTGTGGCCATGGGAGATACCAGTGGGATGAGAAGAAAGACCATAATGCCTGGCATCTCACAGCCAAATGCACAGAACCCTGTGCACCACCAAATGCGGCAGAGGCCTGGACGTGGGTCTGGAGTGTGGCAGTTACCCACACTGCTCCAGGATTTGGGGTCTACCTGTGATCCACCCAGCTCCCTACCCCAGTGGATCTAGGCAGAGGCAGAGACTCAGGTATCAGAAAGGGAGAGAAAACAGGGATTTGTTAGATTCATCCCCATCCCCTATCCCCCTGGATCCTCAGATCTCCTGATTTGATGATCTGATCATTCTGATTATGAGATGTTATCCTCCAAGCTCAGGGTCACCAGTTGAGTTTAAGAACTATTTCTCTTCTCTATTTCTTTTTTTCTATCATTAAAACATTTTTTTTGCCCACTTATAAAGGTAATACATGTAATTCTGAAAGTTTAGAAAGTACAGAAATATAAAAAAAAATTATAAACCACCTGATTTCTTGCTAACCACAAAATTATTTTGTTGTATTTCCTTCTAGAAATATATTCTTGTTTTTATAAAAATAAGACCATACTATCCACACCACTTTATAATCTATTTTTCTTTTAACTTAATGACATTTCCCATGACATCAAATCACTTTTCATGGCTGCCCAATAATTCATCAAATGGATGCATTGTTATTTACTTATCCAGTCCCTTCTTACTGAGCATTCCTTCTCTGAATCACTTCTCCTCTTCCTGCTCTTCTTCCTCATCCTCTTCAGCCCAAATTGCCTTTAGAAGCACTGAGGCGATGAGTGTTGAAAAGAAACTGATGCCCATAGCCCAGAGGTTGACTAGCAACCAAACTGAAACTGATAAGGAGAAAGATGTGGAGGCTTTAGTCACCAAAGATGCATGGCAGGAAGTAAGACAGAGGTAACAGGATAGACTCTATAGTGTAAGGCCCATTTCATCTTTGAGAAGGAGGAGCCTCTGACTTTAGGTGATGTGTGGATCTCTGGAGAGGGTGATGGACCAAACTTACTCCAAAGTTCATACGTAGAGCTTAGGCGATGGAGCTGGAATTACTTATTTCCCAACACTATAATTTTCCTGTGAGTGTTCTCACTCAAGAAGGGCTTCATGAGGTTGTATCCCACAGGGAACAGTTTGGTGGCTGGAGAGATATAAGCAAGTATAATGGGGAAAAGATAATTCCACTGGGCCACTCTCTCAATAACAGTCATACCCAACAATGTGGAGGAATCATGAGTTACCTTGGCAAGTTCCAATGCCCTGCATCTGACAAACCATCCAACCAACTGGTCAACTAAAACAACAAGCAGCCAACTAACCAACCACCCAATCAATCATTCAATGTATCAAACAGCCAGCAAACCAGCCAAAAAATAGCCAATCAATTCACCTTCTCACCAACCCATCAATCAGCCTACCAATCAAAGAGCCAACCTACCAAATAGTCAAACAACCAATCAACATGTCAGCCAATCAGTAAACCAATCAGCTAATTAAACAACCAGCTAACTGCCCAACCAACCGCCTTTTCCAGTCAGTCAACCATTCAAATAACCAACCAGCCAACCATTCAAACAACCAGCAATCAACCATCCAAGATACAGCCAAGCAACAAATCAGCCAACCAACCAACCAATCTGCCAACTAGCCACTCACCCACATAGGCAATCAAAATGCTAACTAGTCACTCAGTCAGTCTACCAAGCTAACAGCTATCCAACCAGACAACCAGATATCCAGCTAACCACCAGTCAACCAGCCAGCTAAACAACTGGCCAAATAGACAACAAACTAAGCAATGAATCAACCAGTCAACCATCAAACATACATCCATCTTTCTATCCACCCACCCACCCAAACAACCACCACCCAAATACCTACTGAGTTTCCACCTGGCCCCAGGCCTGTGAGGGATACAACAAAAGTGGAGAATCAGAGGCCCTGCCTTCAAGGAGCAGACAACCCAAGGAAAACAGGATGAATACACACAAGACAACTGAAGGCCCCAGAAAGCAGTTGACAGGAAAGGCCAGACTGGGCTGCACCAGCTGCCAGTGCCAGAGGCAGTTTGAGGAGGGAGAGATCAACATGGGTGGGAAAGGTGAGGGGGGATTCCTGGAGGAACTGAGGTTGGAGCTGCCTCTTCTTGCAGTAAAGCCAACCATAGAAGTTACCATTTATGGAGAAGTTACTCTGTTTCAGGCACTCTGATTTGCATGCAGCCAAGCAACCAACCTGCCTCACTGCTATCCAGGGAAAAAGGTGCTAGTATTGTCCCCAGGGTGCAGATAAGGAACTGGAGGCACAGGGGAGTGAAGTCACCTGCCACACACCTTCCACAATGAGCATGAACTTCAGGGTCTCTGGGTAATTCTCTTCAAGGAGGTCAAAGAACTGTGGAACCAAGAAAGACCCCATGAGAGCCCACACCTCTTCTTCTCCTACCCCCATTCCTTTTGCAACCTCCCCTCTGGAGGATTCAGAGGGCTGTGGAGGGTTTCCCTTCTTTCTATCACCTCTATGGCCCCTGGAGGAAATCTCACCCCAGACTATTGCAACCATACCCTAATAGTAATTACATAACAATAATCATTTTTAGAGCAAATGTTATAGCAACAGTAGTATATAATAATAATTTATGTAATAGTAAATAAAACGTTTACTGTTTATTAAATGTTCACTATTTGCCAAGCACTTGTGTATACACTTTACATAACAACTCACTGAAATATCCCTACATCCCTTTGAAGTGCAATCAGTATCCCCATTTTGTAAGTGAGGAAAATGAAGCATGGAGGGATAAAGTGACTCGGCTGAGTCACAGAGCTAGGGATGACAGGGCTGGGCGGGGTTTGTCTGAAGCTGGCCCCTATGGTCTCAGTACAGTGTTGTCCCTGAGGCCTGTTCTGTGGTATCTTCCAGCAAACATATCTTTGGGTCCTGAGCTGCAGGGATGGGGCCCAGGAAGGCCACCACCTTTTACCAGATCCTGGCTCTGAGTGAGCAGCAAGGTCACAGCAGGCCAAGCTGGTCGTTAAAGCAAGCAGGGGTGCCCAGGGGCCTTTCCCCACCTCCTGGTACACTTCCACCAGGGGTTTCCAGAAGTGCTTCAGCCCCAGGCCTTCACAGTCAAATATCATCACGATGGTCTCAATTTTCCTCCCCAGCTGTGAGGATGAGAGCAAGGATCAGGGTGCAGGCTCAGAACTTGGGAGATGGTGACCCCAGCACATGACCCTTCAGGGCTTCTCCCAGATTCCTATTCTGCCCTCAGATGAATGAGTGGACAAAACAGTGAATGCATTTACCACCCATCCATCCACCATCCATCCATCACCCATCACCCATCATTCATCATCCACCCACCCATCATGTCTATCCATCCATCCATTATTTGACCCACCCACTCATCAGTTCACCCATCCATCCCTTCATACTGCTGTTTATTCAGCCAATCATCCCTCTATTTGTCCAACTAATATTTATTAAGCACCTATTTTGAGCCAGACACTGAAAGTATAGCATGTAGCTCAATAATTCAGAGTTCTTGTCCTTAAAGAGTTCACAGTCTGGTTGGGGAGACTGACAAGCAACCAGATCCCCACGGTCCTGAAGTGAGAGCTGGACAACATGGGCGCTGTGGAAACACACGTTAACCCAGACGGGGGCCTCAGAGCAAGTGACAGTTTGAGACCTGAAAGATAGATAGGAGAGAGCCAAGGAAGTGTGGGAGGGAAGTGTGTGTGCTGGAGGTCGGGTTATCCGGACAGAGGAACAACAGGGGCAAAGACTCAGAGGGAATAACAGTAGCTAGCATTCTGAGAAACATGAATTAGGCCCTGTATGCCAGCCATATACTTGCATTATCTAATTTAATCTTTGCGACCATTATTATTGTCCCTGTTCTATAGGTGAGGAAACAGGCTCAGAGAGGTGAGGTAACTTTCCAAGGTGGCAAAGTTACCACCACCAAAGTTACCACTTTCCAAGGTGGCAAACTCTTCCAGCTCGGGGAAGCGGCAGAGCTGGTGTTTGACCACAGAGCCCTCTGACTGACAGCAGAGAGCACAGGGGTGTTCCTGGGACCACGTCCCCTGGCAGCCTCACCCGCTCTGTCTGAAGGTCACACTCGCGCAGGATGCACTCACAGTTCCTCATCTTGGTCTTGAGCAGGTCCTGCTTGGTGACGGAGAAAAGCAGGCCCTTGGGGTCAAGTGGCCCGATGATGTCATACCACACAGGGCAGCTGTCATGGTCATAGCCACACAGGGCCCCAGGCATGTACTTCTGGATCACCTGGGCATGGACAAACACACGAAACTTGGCATCATGCACTTCCCAGAGATACCCAGACCAGGCTGCCGTGGGCGGCCTGAGCCAACACACACCGTGGTACAAGCACTGTCTCTCTGCTGGAGGGCGGCACTACTGTCCAGGTGAGAAAACTGAGGGGCTTGCAGGAGGGGGTCTTGCTCACAGCAGGTACATGGCCAAGGCAGGTCTCAGCCGTGCCTGCTTGAGGCCTCTGGGCTCCTTAGTTCTGCCCCCAATGTCTCCTGTGTCCCTTTCCATGGGAAGGAGTTGGGCTTAGTGATGAAGAACATGTATTCTGAAGGTCACAGACCTGGTTCAAAAACAGATGCTACTGCTTCCCTCCTGTGCATCCTTGAGCAAGTGATGCCACCTATCTGAGCCCCATTCCCCCTCCTCTGTTGGGGAAAGTCCCCAAGATCACACAGTGCCTGACTCAGAGCTTGTGCTCCACAAATGAAACTAGGACCACTGCTTTACTAAGACGCCAGTGGTGGGACTCTTCTCCCCAACTTCTTGGTGAGCTAAGTTTCTTTCCCACCTAGACAGGATGCTTTCACCAAGGCCCTAGGGGTGAGAGCTCAGATCCACGAGCTAACTGTGGTGGTGAAGAGCCTGGATTTGGAGGACAGACAAGCTTGAGCTCAAATCCCAGCTCCACCTTGGGGCTGTGGGACTTTGGGTGGGCTGCTTAACCACTGCTGGGCTTCAGTGTCCTCATGTGTACAATGGGGACAACGGTACCCACTTCATGGGGTTGTGAGGATTAAATGAGATCATGCAGATAAAGTCTTAACTCAGGCTTGGACCTCATAAGCCCCCAGGAAATATTCATAATTATTACAGGAGAGGTGCCTGCACACTCATGGTCTTTGCTACCCTCCACTCATGGTCCCGATGATCCAGAGACTGCTCGGGTGGTAAGTCTGTAAGAGACTGGGGGGTGTGCGGGTGTTGGCTCACCTCGGGGTCTGCCAGTCAGTATGTGGTCAATGTCCGTGGTCTTCCGGAACTCCATGTACTGAAAGGGAGTCGAGTGGTAAGATCTCACTGGGCTCCCAGCACCCCTGAGGAGGGGATGGAGGTAGGGGCTGGAGGCAGGGATTGCCCCCACAAAGCCCCTCGTCAAATTTCCAGGGAGGGGGATGGGTCTCACCTTGTGGAACATGGCCTCTGATTTCTGCAGGTCGAAATTCTGAGCTGTGAGAAGATGGAAAGAAGGCATGAGGTGGGAAAGAGGTTGCCTTGCAGTCATCTTGCCCTGGTCCTGGGCAGTGGGGGGCTATGGAGGGCAGTGGGGGGCTATGGAAGGCACTGAGGGCCTGGGTGGGACCTCCCTTTCCTGTCCCCTCCCCTCTCCTGCATCTGAACATGTGAAGCAAGATGGTGTGGTCGGATCCTGAGAGCCTTGGGTCCTTCTGGAGCAGCTGGGACAAGGGCCCTCTCACTGCCCCCTCACCCTGACCTCCCCCACCTCTGCCCTCACCTCAGAGCCAGCGCAGAAGGAAATAGTCATCTGGGTTGGGCAGGGCAGGCAACACATCCTGGACATTTTCTCGGAACTGGGAAGAGAGACGTTGATTGAAGAGGTTTTCACACTGAGCCTTGGCCCCAGACTCAGTGATTGTTTTCGCCTTGCCTCCTTCTCTTCCAGTGCAGTCTGGCCCACAGTGATGGAGGATGGGTGGGTGGATGGATGGGTAGGTGAATGGAAGGAAGGATACATGGATGAGTAAATAGAAAGAAGAAAGAATGGATGGATGGATGGGAAAAAAAGGAAGGACAAATCAATGAATAGTGGATGGACAGAAGGAGAGATGGGTGTGTGAGTAGATAGATAGACGGGTGGGTGGGAGTAGGAGGATGGATGGAAGAAAAGATAAATGGGTGGATGGGTGGGTAAGTAGATTGGAGTATGAATGTATTCTTAGTTCTTTTCATGTGTTAGCCCACCAAGGCTTCTGTCTTTTTTTCCATCCCATTTTCTACAAAAACATGGTTAGTGATTATCCGTCCTCTTCCCCATTGACCATGGGGATGACAACACACTCTACTCCATCTCTCAGCTCTTACAGACAGGTCATCTTTCAGGGTCCTGGGGAGTGAAAGGGAACACAGTCAGAGTGCAGACCATCAGCATCTTCAGCTCCCACCTAAGGGGAGATGGAGACGGGCATGTCAGGTAAAGGTCTCTGGGTCTGGCTCCTGGATGAGAAGTCAGGCTTGGTCTGGCACCCACACTATTGCCCGGAAGTGGTGCTGTTCCCTCAACCTCTGCCCTGGACAGGGCTGATGTCACCGGGCACTGGGAGACCCGACCCTGGGTGAGGTGATGGCAAAGAGACAATGTCAAGGACATGCTGGGCCAACAGAGTGGGGCAGTGTTCCGGCCACCGCCCTCCCTCCTCCTCTCAGCCCTTTTCCCCTGGCTCTCACCTTGGCCAGGGTCTCTGCCTGCTTGGGGCTCAGGTCTCCGACTCGGCCACCCATAATGCTGGGTGAGGCTGGAGGAGTGGAGGCCACTGCAGGCAGAGGCCAAACCTGGTCTGTGGACCTGACCAAGTGGAGCCTTTTGCCCCCCGTCCTGGGCATGGCTCCAGGCGCCTCCTCCTTGGCCAACTGTTGGGTTGCACATTACATAATTGGGATTAAGTGAGGTCCCGTGCTTGGCTCTGGGATAGTTTAGGGTGGGGGGAGGCAGGTAGGCATGGGAGGGCGTGTCAGAGGTCCCCTGCCAGGTGGAAGAGGCTGGGAGGAAATGAGGCTGGCTTCCCATGGCATGGGAGTCCAGGCTAGGTACCTGTAGAACCCCCCTCAGTGCTCCCCAGGCTTCCAGGGAAGGGGGGATTTCAGGGGGAGTGAGGACTGCTCCCTGCAGGCACCCCTTCTCTCCGACCCTCAGTCTCCCCATCTCACTAAGGAAGAGACCCCGCACCTACGGTTCTGCAAACGTCACCCTCACCCTGCTCTGATGGCTAGGAGTCAGGGACTTAGTCTAGTAAACAGTTCATTCACTTTGTCGGGGTGGGAGGCTCATGTCTTTTTGCAACAAATGTCCATATTCAAGAGGAGACAGGCTGGGGCAGAAAAATGGAACTCGAAAGGTGTCCTTGTTAAAGGTTTTTTTTTTCCCACAGGGCTGATGCTTCTTTTCCTGTCTTTCAAATTCTATCCTGTGGTGCTGGTCCCTCACTTTCAATACGGGGAAGGGTTGAGCTCCCCCAACCCTGCTTCCCTCCCTTCTCATCGCTGAGGTCATGGGGACACAAGGGTCCTTGTCCAGGACCTCGCATCCCCTGGGTCCTAAGGGAGAGGTGGGGCATGTTGATGCCCTTGGGGCGGTAAGGGTGCTTCTTGGGATTTTAAACATCTGATCAGTGAGGGGCGTCCACCACTTGTGCCAGGTGATGAGGGAAGCCCAGAAGGCTTCCCTGTCCTTTGAGATATAGACTGTCAAGGGTCATGCACGTCTAAGGGATTCTCCAGCTGTCAGAAGCTCCAAGAGGGCAGAGGCCACATTGTCAATGACTGTCTATAAGGAAACCAGGAGTGCATCTGCTTGAGACCACAGTACAGCCACATGGCCACATCTTCCAGGCCTTGAGGGGGTCCACATGGGCTGAAAGTTTCCCCTGGTCTAGCCTCAGACCCAACAGCTGGGCTAACTCAAGCCCCTCTTCCCAGTGCTGTCCCAGGTCCCCTACCCCCAGGGCATTCTTGGACCTCACTCCTGGGCTGTCTTGGGACCTCTTTACGCTGATGTGGGTTAGTGCTGACACCTCCTTGCTCTGGGCCCTGATAGAATTGGGTCCAGAAGGAGAAGGGGGGCCATCTTTGGCGATCTCCCTCCATCCAGGGTGCCTGCCACGTGCACTCAGGAGCAGTTAGGTACCTCTCCACACCCCGGTCCTGCCCCACTTCACATTCCAGCCTCTTTCTGCAAAGCCCCCAGCTGCCACCTACACCCACTTCCTGCCAGGTGGGCAGCATGCAGAGATTGGGTTCCTCCACTGCCCTCTCATTAGCCTCTAATCCTGCCCGTTTCTCACCAGTCACCTTTCTCGCCCTAATCCCTCTAACGTGAGGGGCCCCAGTTACCTCTGGGGACATCAGAGGCTGGGCAGGGAGGGCCAGGAAGAGGAGCTGGGGTCCTCCCAGGAGTTCTGAGCCTTCAGAGATACCCCTAAGTGCTTCTCCTGACCCAGACCACAAATAGACACAGAGCACATACTGTGTGTCCACAGCATCATTATCGTTATCATTATTATCATCATCATCATCAATAGTGCTATCTAATGGAACTTTTATTTATTTATTTATTTATTTATTTTTGGCTGCATTGGGTCTTCATTGCTGCGCGGGGACTTTCTCTAGTTGTGGTGAGCAGGGGCTACTCTTTGTTGCGGTGCGCGGGCTTCTCATTGCAATGGCTTCTCTTGTGGAGCACAGGCTCTAGGCACGCAGGCGTCAGTAGTTGTGGTGCGTGGGCTTCAGTAGTTGTGGCTCACCGGCTCTAGAGCATAGGCTCAGTAGTTGTAGTGCACGGGCTTAGTTGCTCCGCGGCATGTGGGATCTTCCCGGACCAGGGCTCGAACCTGTGTCCCCTGAATTGGCAGGTGAATTCTTAACCACTGCGCCACCAGGGAAGCCCCATAGAGGAACTTTATGCGGTGATGGAAATGTTCTGTATCTGGGCTGTGTCCAATTGGACATCACTGGTAGCCAGTTGTCACATGTGAAATGTGGTTAGTGAGACTGAGGAACTCAAGTTTTAAATAAATTAAATTTTGATTAATTTTATTTTATAATAGATTGCCCCGTGTGGCTTGTGGCTACCGTATTAGCACAGATCTACTGCATTTATTGAAGGCTTATTACATGCCAGGCCCCACTCTAAGTGCATCACCTTGTGGGACTTCCCTGGTGGTTCAATGCTTAAGACTCCCCACTCCCAATGCAGGTGGCACGGGTTCGATCCCTGGTTGGGGAACTAAGATCCTGCATGCCACACAGCATAGCCAAAAAACCAGAAAAGAAAACAATGGGATTTCCCTGGTGGTCCAGTGGTTAAGACTCTGCACTTCCACTGCAGGGGATGCAGGTTCAATCCCTAGTTGGGGAACTAAGATCCCACATGCCTCACGGTGAGGCCAAAAAAAAAAGCATAACCTCTTTTAAACCTCAGAGCCCCCCTGGGATTAGCTACCATTATTAACCCATTTTACAGACAAGCAAACTGAGGTAGAGAGAAATTAAGTATCTTATCCAGAGCTAAGCCCATGCAATTAACCACTCTGCTGTCACACTGGAGGTCATCCCACAGTCTCAGCTCTGGGGGCTTCCACCTTAATCAGGGAGAGGACCCAGGCACAGAAGTCACCCCAATGGGATGTAGGTGGCATTGAGCCAGACCTTGAAGAAAGGGAGGATGTCGATTAGTGGAGATTGGGGTAGAGGAAAAGGCATCCCAAGTGGAGAGGACGGCATGGGCCAAGGTGTGGAGGTGCGCAAGTGAAAAGCACACGGAGGGCAGAGCTGAGGATGTTACAGTAAACAAGATGGATTGGGTCCCTGCCTGCACGGAACTCACAGTCTCCCATTTGTTGAGCATTTCCTCTGTGCTGAGAACATTACATTGTTATCAAACCATTTGGAAACAGGTAGGGGTATCTCCATTTTACAGTCAAAGATATGAAAGGTCAGAGAGATAAAGAAACTTTTCTGAAGTCACACAGCCAGGAAATGGGAAGCCAGGATTTGAACCCAAGCCTGTCTGACTCTGGAACCTGTAGTGGAGCCACTGCCCAGATGTGCCTTCCCCCGGAGGGCTTAACACTGTGCCTAGAAGACAGTAAGTGCTCGATAAAAGGTCTAAGATCATCATCTTGTGTTAGGAAGCCTGGATCCACCCACCTCAGGCTGCAGGGTATTTTGAGGCCAGGAGAATTCATTTCCCTCCCTTGAAACAAAGGCCTCGGCAGAGGAGAACCACCCCCACCCCCACCCACCGTTTTCATCTTCTCCAAGTCCTAGTTTGTCAGGCTCTCAGGGGACCATGGCTACAACCAGGACACCAGCAAACAACTGCAGGGGGATAGACGGGGCCACCAAGTCCACACCCAGGAACCCCTCCTTTCTGGGGGTTGGTTACTAGGAAATGTGAAATGCTGTCCTACCAGAACCAGCTGCGTGAGTACAGAGGGGGCCCCAGGGGTGAGGGAGCCTCACCATGGGGCAAACGTGGCTGGGACGAGGCAAGTGGGACTGGGGTTCAGGGCACAGTGAGATGAGGTGGGGTGGCCGAGAGGAGAGGGGAATTGCGGGGGTGGGAGGCGGGGAGGGGTGCCTTGCTGGAGCCCCAGTGGTGATCTCAGCAGCGCCCTGGGACGGTCTGCCTTCCCTCTTTTACCCTTGGGCAGTTTCATCTCCTTTTTTAATTAAAATATGGTATAATTCACATACCGTAAGTTCACCATTCTTAAAGTGTACAATTCAGTGATTTTTAGTATATTTACAAAGTTGTGCAACCAACTCCACTGCTTAATTGCAGGACATTTTCATTACCCCCGAAAACCGCTGTACCCTTTAGCAGTCATTCCTCATTTCCTGCACCCCTGCTCTTGCCTCTGGCAACTACTAAGCTATTTTCCAACTCTATAGATTTTCCTATTCTGGATATTTCATAGAAAGCGTATCATACGGTATGTGATCTTTTGTGACTGGCTTCTTTAACTTAGCATAATGTATACAAGGTTCATCCATGTTGTAGCAGGTACCAGTATGTCATTCCTTTTTATGGCTGAATAATATTCTTTTGCATAAATATACCACATTTTGTTTACCCATTCATCAGTTGATGGACATTTGGGTTATTTCCACTTTTTTGGCTATTATGAATAATGCTGCTATGAAAAGTTTTTGTACAAGTTTTTGTAAAAACATGTTTTCACTTCTCTTGGGTGTATCTTTAGGAGTGGAATTACTGGCTCATATAGTAATTCTATGTTCAACCTTTTGAGAAACTGGCAAACTGTTTTCCAAAGTGGCTGCATCATTTTATATACTCCCTAACAATGTGTGAGGGCTCCTTTTCTGTTTTCTTATTTTGCTATTATAGCCATCCTAGTGGGTGTCACGTGGTATCTCATTGTGGTTTTTTTTTTTTTTTTTTTCTCATTGTGGTTTTGAATTGCATTTCTCTAATGACTAAAGCTCTTGAGCATCTCTTCATGAGCTTATTGGCCATCTGTATATTTTCTGGGAGAAACATCTATTCAAAATTTTAAAATGTCTTTACCTAATTTTAAATTGGGTTGTCTTTTTATTGTTGACCTGTAAGAATTCTCTATATATTCTGGATTTTAATCCCTTATCAGATATATAATTTGAAAATGTCTTCTTCCATTCTGTGGGTTGTCTTTTCACTTTCTTCAGTGTCCTGTGATACACAAAAGCTCTAAATTTTGATGAAGGCTGACTTATCTACTTTTTCTTTTATTGCTTACGCTTTTGGTGTCATATCTAAGAAAGCATTGCCAAATCCAAGGTCACGTAGATTTGAAACCTCACACCTGGTCTCAGATTGGCCGAAACAGCACAACTCAGATCAGATTGGGACTTGAACTCAATCACACCTCAAATGGTATTCAAACCCAGCTAAAACTCAGATTGGGACTTGAACCCATGGGCTGGGACTCAAACCCACTTGTCTTTTAACTGAAATCGCACGCCTGGTCTTAGGACTTAATGAAGTTCAGATTCTCTTTGCCTCGGCGCAGAAGGAACTCAGTGAGAGGCAAAGCAATAGGTAAGAAGTAGGTTCATTGAGAGAGACACATGGAGAAAAAGGAACCTTCTTGCACTGTTGGTAGGAACGTAAATTGATACAGCCACTATGGAGAACAGTATGGAGGTTCCTTAAAAAACTAAAAATAGAATTACCATATGACCCAGCAATCCCACTACTGGGCATATACCCAGAGAAAACCGTAATTCAAAAAGAGACACACAGGGACTTCCCTGGTGGCACAGTGGTTAAGAATCTGCCTGCCAATGCAAGGCACACGGGTTCGAGCCCTGGTCCGGGAATATCCCACATGCCATGGAGCAACTAAGCCCGTGCGCCACAACTACTGAGCCTGCGCTCTAGAGCCTGTGAGCCACAACTACTGAGCCTGTGAGCCACAACTACTGAGCCTGTGTGCCACAACTACTGAAGCCCATGAGCCTAGAGCCCGTGCTCTGCAACAAGAGAAGCCACTGCAATGAGAAGCCTGCGCATCACAACGAAGAGTAACCCCCGCTTGCCGCAACTAGAGAAAGCCCGCGTGCAGCAACGAAGACCCAACGCAGCCAAAATAAATAAATAAATTAATTAATTAATTAGGAAAAAAAGAGACACACACTCCACACAGAGTGTGGGCCATCTCAGAAGGTGAGCGGCCCTGGGAGATACACATTCCATAGACAGAAAGGACTGAAAGTGGCCCCAAAATATGCAGTGGTTAGTTTTTATGGTCTGGGAAATTTCATAGGCTAATGAGTGGGAGGATTATTCCAATGATTTTGGAGAAGGGGTGGAGATTTCCAGGAATTGGGCCACCATCCACTTTTTGGCCTTGGAACTGTCATGGCACCTGTGAGCATGTTGTTTAGCATATGCTAATGTATTACAATGAGCACATAATGAGGCTCAAGGTCAACTGGAAGTCGAATCTTCTGCCATCTTGGGCCTAGTCGGTTCTAACCAGTTTATGTCGTATCCACAATGGCTAAGTCATTCTTTTAAAGGTTGTGCCCTGCTCCCTTCCTTCCTGTTTCAGATTTACCTCCATGTTTTCTTCTGAGAGTTTTACGTTTTAGCTCCTACATTTAGGTCTTTGGTTTTTTTAACTTTTTTTTTAATTGTGGTAAAATATTCCTAACATAAAATTTGACGTTTTTAAAAGTACAGTTCAGGGCTTCCCTGGTGGCGCAGTGGTTGAGAATCTGCCTGCCAATGCAGGGGACACGGGTTCGAGCCCTGGTCTGGGGAGATCCCACATGCCGTGGAGCAACTAGGCCCGTGAGCCACAACTACTGAGCCTGCGCGTCTGGAGCCTGTGCTCCGCAACAAGAGAGGCAGCGATAGTGAGAGGCCCGTGCACCGTGATGAAGAGTGGCCCCCACTTGCCGCAACTAGAGAAAGCCCTCGCACAGAAACGAAGACCCAACACAGCCAAAAATAAATAAATAAATAAATAAAAATTTAAAAAAAAAAAAAAAAAGTACAGTTCAGTGCCATTAAGTAGATTCACATTGTTGTGCAACCATCTCCAGACTTTTCATCTTGCCAAACGGAAACTCTGTACCCGTTAAACAGTAACTTCCCATTTCTCCCTCCCCCCAAGCCCCTGGTGTCACCGGCAAAGCCCATGAACAATTCTCGGGAAATAAAAATAGAATCTGGGTAATAAAATAAAGTCTAACCTTTTTTCCTCTTTTCCTCTGTGCTTAGTCTAGTTTCACTCGCTCACAGGGGGCCACCTGCAGAGGCCGTGCACCCGGCACTTCAGCCCAGAGTTCCTGGTGCAAAATGGCTGCACGGACACCTCAGCTCGGTGGGCCACGGTGCAGAAGTGCTGCACGCAACACTCAATTCAAGATGGCGGCAGGGGGCTGTGTGCAGAGATGCTACGCCCAGCACGGCTATCTGGAGCCGTGAGCAACACGCCTGCGCCAGACCCGTGAAAACCCCGCCCCTTCCCACTGACGAGAGCCCTATAAAGCAGCCCCGCTGAGGGCCTACTGGGGAGGGCCTAAAGGAGAGTACTGTAGAGCAAGCTCGCACCTCTCCGTTCTTTGATCAAAGAATGAAGCTTTCCTTTGCTTCTGAACCAAACTCGGTCTCAATCATTTGGCTCAAATGACACCAGGTAGAGGGACCCCTGTTGGGGCCCGACTAGAAAGGGCCAGTAACACTGGCAAGCACCATCCTACTTTCTGTCTCTATGAATTTGACTACTCTAGGTACTTCTTGTAAGTACAATCATGCAACATTTGTCCATTTGCATGTGGCTTATTTTGATTAGTTTAAAGTCATGCAGGTTCATTCATGCTGTAGCACATGTCAGAATTTCCTTCCTTTTTAAGGCTAAATAATATTCCATTGTATGAATAGCCCACATTTTGTTTATCTATTCTTTTTTTTTTTTTTGGCCTCGTCATGTGACATGTGAGATCCTAGTTCCCCGACCAGGGATCGAACCCATGCCCCCTGCCTTGGGAGCATGGAGTCTTAACCACTGGACCACCAGGGAAGTCCGTATCCATTCATTTGTTAATGGATACTTCGGTTGTTTCCATCTTTTAACTGTTATGAACATTGGTATACAAATATCTGTTCAAGTCCCTGCTTTCAGTTCTTTTGGGTATATACCCAAAAGTAGAATTTCTGGATCATAAGGTAATTCTATGTTCAATTGTTTTGTGGAACTATCATATTGTTTTACATAGTGGATGCACAATTTTACATTCCCAGTAGCCATGCACAAGGGTTCCAGTTTCTTCACGTCCTCACCAATACTTACTATTTTCTGTTGCTTGATAATAGCCATCCTCAGGGGTGTGAGGTGGTGTCTCATTGTGGGTTTGATTTGATTTCCCTAATAACTAGTAATGTTCAGCATCTTTTCATGTGCTGTTGCCCATTTGTATATCTTCTTTGGAGAAACGTCTATTTAAGTCCTTTACCCATTTTTATAGTTTTTTTTTTTATTTTTTATTTTTAAATTTATTTTTGGCTGCATTGGGTCTTCATTGCTGCCCGTGGGCTTTCTCTAGTTGCGGTGAGCGGGGGCTGCTCCTCCTTGCGGTGCACGGGCTTCTCACTGCGGTGGCTTCTCTTGTTGCAGAGCATGGGCTCTAGGCACACGGGCTTCAGTAGTTGTGGCGTGGGCTCTAAGAGTGCAGGCTCAGTAGTTGTGGCGCACGGGCTTAGTTGCTCTGCAGCATGTGGGATCTTCCCGGACCAGGGCTTGAACCCATGTCCCCTGCATTGGCAGGTGGATTCTTAACCACTGCGCCACCAGGGAAGCCCTTTTTTTTTTGGCCACACAGTGCAGCACACAGGATCTCAGTTCCCCGACCAGGGATGGAACCTGTGCCCCCTGCAGTGGAAACGTGGAGTCTTAACCACTGGACTGCCAGGGAAGTCCCCTTTACTCATTTTTAAATGAGTTTTTGTTGCTGTTGTTGTTGTTATTATTGACTTGTAGGAGTCCTTTATATATTCTGGATTTTAATCTCATCAGATATATGATTTACAAATATTTTCTCTCATTTTGTGGGTTGCCTTTTCACTCTGTTGATAGGTCCTTTAAATCACAAAAGTTTTAAATTTTGATGAAGTCCAATTCATCTATTTCTTTTGTTATTGTTTCTTGTGTTTGGTGTCATTTTCAAGAAATCATTGCCAAATCCATTGTTATGAAGCTTTCCCCTTATGTTTTCTGCCAAGATGCCCCTGTTGCTTACCATAGGAATGGGTTGCTATGGTGATAGGAGCATGGGGGAGGATTATTAAGGAGGCTGCAAAGTGGAGAAACTTATACACTGTCCAGGGCTGGAGCTAGCACACCCCTTCTCACAATACCACGGTGTACCCTAAGGGCATGGAGTGTTCCAAGTTCTTCATGCCAAACTGGTCTCTGATTTCATTGCCATTCTTGGGCAACGTGGAGTGCCCAAGACTACTGTGGGGGAGGCTGAGTCTGGGGGTGACTGCAAACAAACTGCCAAGCAGCTGTAATTCCTCTCCCAACATTGAGAAAATAATTCTCAAATAGTTAAAAAATGTATGGTTCTGAAACACCGGCTTGGGTAGCTGTGTTTGAATCTTGGCTTCCCCTCAAATGTACTATGTGAGCTTGAGTCTCAGATTTCTCATCTGTAAATTGGGGCTAATAACATTCCCTTCTTATAAGGTTACTGGGATGGTTAGAAGAGGCCAATAAGGTACATCACCCACCACCTGGCACATGGTAAGCAATCAGTAGTGTTGGCTTTTACGGTTATTATTGGGCTGCTCACCCAGCCTGCCTTCAACTCCAGGACAAGGGCACGGCTAGGCGAGCCCATCCTTTCTGGTTCCTTGTCTGTTCTGTGGCTGCCCCACCCAACACTCTCCTTGGGTCTCTCCAGAGTGCTGAGTCACGCTGCCAGCCTCTGCCCTCTGGCTGTGCTTCTGGTATGACCCAGAAGGTGGACGGGTGAGGGAGACTCAGGGCTCTGGAGCCAGACATCCTGAATTCCAATCCTGGCACCACCACTGAGCAAATGACTGTGTCTCTGAGCCATACTTCCCTTACTTTCCAGGGATGACTATATTTATTTCTCAAAGCTGACACAAGATTAAACAAGAGAGTGTAGATGGGGCAGCAGGCCGACACAGGCGCTCAGTAAATGATATCACATTTTTTGCAAGGCTTTACTGAGTGTCTGGGGAGCGCAGTCTGGCCTGGTGGGCAGGGGTGAATAGGAGTCAGACACGAGGCAGATGATGACTCCTCTGCATGATGTGCACTGGTCCAGCTGCTCCGAGAGTGCAGAGAAGGCACCTGAATTCTGCTGGGGGCTGGGTGGGGAAGGAGCCTAGGGAAGGCCTCCCAGAAGAGGACTCCAGGAACCTTGAGGGGGCACAGAGCAAGATTGGGGAGGGAGTCCAGGCTGAGGATACAGCATGAGCAAAGGCAGGGAGGCAGGAAGGAGCTTGATGAACTGGTGAGTTCGGGTTGTTGGGTGGATGGGGGTTAAGGTGTATCGTGGTCAGGTCCCAGAGGGCCTTGTCAGCCACCACTGACAATGGTCCCTCTCAGGGGAAAATGGGGAGACAGTGACGGGCTTATGCAGGGAAGGATGTGATCAGATTTTCATTTCAGAAAGATTTTTCTGGCTGCTCTCTGGAGTTTGGATGGAAGGGGGTAGCAATGGGCATAGGGAAACTCATGGGCTCCTTTCTAATAATCCAAGCAAAAGACGACAGAGGCCCCAACTAGGGCAGTGGCTGTGGGGAGGATGAAGTCTAGAAGTATTTAGAAAGCAAGCCAGCAAGCGGCAGAGCCAGGATCTGAACCCCGGTCGGACCACCTCTTTCTGCTACTCCAGACGGCCCCACTCAGCCTGGGCCCGGTGAGCTTGGCTTCTTGGGCCTCCACCCGCGCTGCATTCATGAGCAGAATGCTGAGGGGCCGTGTTCCTGCTTTCTCAGGGACAGAGGCACTGCTGGCCCAACACCGCCCTCTGATGGCTGAAGGTGAGGTCACCATGGTCACCTGATTGCCCTGCAACCCAGGCCCGTTGCGGCCGTCTCCTCTCTGAAGTCTCCAGTCACGCTCCCGTGCTGTCTGCACAGATGGACTTGGGTTCACATCTTACCTCCTCCTCTTTATGTTGTGTGACCTGACAAGTCACTTCCTGCCCTGATCCTCACTCTCCTCTTCTGTAAACTGGGATGATGTTTCAGCTCAGGCCTGGTGCACAGTAGGTGTGGAGTGGCATTGGTCCCTTCACGTCCCACTGAGAGGCACAAATGTCCAAGCAGCTTTGTCCAGACTCTGGGCCCCTAACCCCCACCCCAGGAACCCAGCTCCTTGCTCTGTCCCACTGTGTGCCCTGTGCCCCAGGCTGGCCTTCCCTGGCGGGGGCCCACCTGCCCACACTAACCCTCTCCTCCCGCAAGAGGCAGGGCAGGGGCATCGCTGGGAGCTCACCCGGGTTTACCTGGCTCCACCTCTGCCATTGCACACGGAGCCTTTGGCAAAGGCTCTCCCCCTCGGTGAGCCTTGGTTACTGGACCTGTAAAATGGGGCTATAATTCCCATCTCCTTCAGGGTTGCATGTAAAGGGGCTGTGCAAACTGTAGAATGCTGTGCTATGGAACTCTGGTGAAGCCGTGACTGTCCCACAGTGGTGTCCCCTCTAACCTGGACTCTTGGAAGGTGAGCTGGACTGGGGTGAAAAGTTGGGGGGCAGGAGAGCCTTTCCGACTGCATTGAAAAAACCCCTATAGGTCCCTCACCTGCATCCCCCACCTCTCCCGCCACCAGAAGATTGTGGGGCTTTCCAGCCAGAAGATGTGCTGGGACCAGGAGGCCCCACCTCCATTCCTCTGGACAGGTGAGGCCTGGGTATTTCCAACCACCTCATTCTGAGTAAGAGTTTTGATCTGTGGTCTCCTGCCAAGATTCTGCCATTCTTTCCTGACAAACAACATGGCTGTTTTGTAACCTGCCTTATAAAATGGTTTTATTAATAATTATCAAATGTGTACACACAGTAGTTCACAAAGAAATCGTAAACATCAGAGAGCGTCGCCCAAGAGCCCTTCTGGCACCCCTCCAGCCTCAAATACCCCACAGCCACCCTCACCCCATTCCTCAGTCTGGAAGGCTCGTCCGCACCTGGTCACCCTCCCACATCTCTCAGTTCTCCCTTCAAGGGTCCCTTCCTTGGGCAAAGTACATCTGATTCCCCATCAGGCTTCTTTGCTGGGAGCTCCCCTAGAATTTGGCTCCTGCCCCTCCAAGCACACGTGGTGACGACACGCCCACTTGATAATCATTGGAGTCACTTCTGCCTCCCTCAATATAGGCGAGCTTCCTATTAGCAGAGTCGGGTCAGCCCAGTCTCCCCGAGGTCCCCAGGGCCTGCAGTACCTGGTGCTGGGCAGACACTCAATAACCGTTGATGAATGAATGGATGAACAAAGAAACAAGCTTCGGTTAAACAGCTCCTTTCTGGCTACTTCCTTTTTTTAAAATTTATTATTTTTTAAATTAAAAAAATTCTTTTTTGGCCTTGCCACGCAGCATGCGGGGTCACGTAGGATCATAGTTCCCTGACCAGGGATCGAACCCGGGCCCTTGGCAGTGAGAGCATGGTGTCCTAACCACTGGACCGCCAGCCTGGGAATGGGGGAACAAAAACCTGGAAGAGTCATCTCCTCAGGATTCCCAAAGTGGGGTGGTCCACACATGTGGACAGGCTGGGAGCCCTGATGCTGAGCCCACGGCTGTTTTCCAGTTGTCTCTTACTTAGCCTGTTGAGTGCAGTGAGGGGGCTTCCCAGGAGCTGAGTCCACGGCTGTGAACCCTGCTCTCCACCATGTGTCTCTGCCCTTGTATCCACACCTGGGGGCCACTCATAAGATCCAACACCTGAAACCAATGTCCCTGGTGCCTGTGGGATCTAGGAGCTAGCACAGACTCCCACACCCTCCCTGAGATCTGGAAATAGGAGCAAACAGAGAGGCCAGACTGGCAAGAGATGTCAGATCATTTCTCCGCCATGAGGAGGAAAATGACTCCAGTGAACCCAATAGATCTTACAGACGCCGGCCTGGAGGCAGGTGAGGCTCCCACCCTCGGGCACCAGGTGGGTGTTGTGGCGCTGGCTGGGCAGAACCTCCATCATCTCCCCGGCCCGCTACCGCTCCCCCGTCTTGGTCTTCAGGAAAACCCCGAAGCCAATGTCCGCCTCGTCCGATGAGAACTGCCACCTGCAGGGGACAGGGCCCCACTGACAACCACCTGCCTGGGCTCCGGGCCCCTCCCAACCATGCCCAGGTGTGGAGTGGCCGCCATCCCTACCTAAGCACACAGCCCGGGAACAGGATCTCGTTCTCCACCTGCAGGGAGGAGCCTCGGCCCACGGTCACCTGGTGCTCGTACTGCACCCTCACCTGGTTGCACAAGTAGTAGCTCCTGGGCACCTTGCCCCCGTAGTTGATCCGTGGCGAGGGTGGGTGAGTGGGCACTAGACCATGGCCGTCTCCTCTCCCTCCCCATCCTCTGGGCACCTGCACCTTGGTCAGGCACTTGGGGTTGCCATCTGGGTCAGCCATGATCCCCCCAAACTCCACAGGCAGCTGGTCAGGGCTGATGAACTTGGGCAGCTCTTGCTTCCAGTTGTCTGTGGGGGCAAAAGTGGGGTTCCATGTGGGATCAGGGAGGCTCAACTGAGGGCAGTTGGGCCAAGCCCAGGGCTGTCCTGTGCCATATGGCTCCCTCCCCCTATTTCCCACATCCTCCTGGTGCCCCCGGGGACGGACCCCTCGTGGCCCCTCTGCCCTCTGGCAGGTGGACACATTGGCCTCAACAGTTGATGCCATAACGGAGTGGGTCCTCCAGAGCAGTGGGTCTGGAGGAGTGGGTCCCCGAGCCTGGTGCCCTCGGATGGAGGAGCTGTCAGGTCTGCAGAGGGGCAGCCCCCAGCTCAGGCTCGGGCTGCAGAGGAGGCCAGAGCTGCTCACTCACCTCCAGGAATCACCACCTTCCTGCGCATCTCCTCAGTTATGTACGGCTTGATCAGGTTGAAGGCCACTGGGAACAACTTGGAAGCTGAGAAAGGCACTGTTTCAGGGTCTCCTGGGGTCTCAGTTCCCTGCCTTGTTGCCTCCACATCCCCTGCCCCCCACTTATGCATATCCCCGGCTGGTTCACTCACCTCTCACAACAATTATATTCTTCAACATCTCAGGGTAATTTGCCTCGAGTGCTGTGAGAAACTGTGAGCCCAAACTCAGGTCAGTGCACAAGCTACAGGTGCCTAAATGCTGCCCCCTTAAGGCCCCCAAGGCCCCCCAGACACCCAGAACCCACCCAGACAAGAGAAGCCGCTGCTTTCCAGTTTGTTGGGTCCCAGTCACAGACCCTCCTGAAGCCACTAGTGCAAATTCTTGACAGATTTCAAGGGGATGACCCCACCTACTGCAGAGTAAGAAAATCCCCCTCAGGACTCTGGAAGGTTCCCCTCCATGTGGTTTAGACAATAGTTCAGCTTCAGAAACAAAACACTTTTAGCGTAAGAAAGATTCAAAGTTGCAAGACATGCCTTTTTTTTCTTAATTGGGATAGAATTTACACACCATAAATTTTGCCCTTTCAAAGTGTACGATTCAGTAGTCTTCCGTCTATTCACAGAGTGATGCAGCCGTCACTGCTGTCTAGTTTCAGAATGTTCTCACCACCCCAAAAGGAAGCCCATACCCGTTAGCAGTCACCACCCCCACCACTTCCCTCTCCCTGCAGCCCTGGGTAACCCCCAGTCTGCTTTCTGTCTCTATGTATTTACCTATTCTGGATATTTCATATCAATGGAATCACACTATATGTGGTCTTTTGTGTCTGGCTTCCTCAATTTAGTATGTTTTGATGATTGTTAAAATTTTTTAAAGTTTAGGTTCTCTGCTATCCTGGGTTGAGCAGAAAGAAAAGAAAAGGCAGGCTGGCTGCCCCGGGGGGCCCAGGTCTTGTCAGGACCTCCCTTCCCTCCTTAGGGCTCTCAGGGCACACTTGCTTCCAGCCGCCTCCCAGAGGAAGCAGCAAATAGGATGGGGGGAGGGGCTCAAGCCAAGGGCAGGGGGTGGGGCCGGTAGGGAGGAGCGGGGAGGGAGTATGAGAGGGAAGGGCATCCACAAGGACCCTGGCAGGCCTGGGGACCATGTCCAGCAGGTCACCTGTTGTTGTGACCTGCTGGACATGAAATGGTGACATTGGGGTGATGAGTATGACTTAGCACAGCCCCAAGAGATTGTGGGTTTGAAAATATCCCTGCAAACAGCAAGTAAGGAGCTGCAAACCTGTGGGCAGAGCGAGGACCCCCCCATACACACTCCACATCAGCAAGCGAGGGGCAGAGGCCCAGGAGGGTGGAGACCCTGCCCCCCTTGGTGGGGTTCCCTCACCTCCTGGGCAAACTCCACTCCTGGCTTCCACAGATGCCTCTGGCTCAGCCCCTCGAAATCAAAAACAGCTATGATTTTCTCCACTTTCTTCCCCAGGTGCAAGGGAATGATGGGAAGTGAGACCCCCATGAGGGTCAGTGGCCCCCACACCCCACCAGAGGTGGGGCCGGGCCTGAGCCCAGGGCACTGGCCTGGCTTATCCCGGCTCCGCCTGGCGTGGAGGTTTCATGCCAAGAAACCAGGTACAGGGGGATGGGGCCGTCCCAAGGGGCACCCTTCCCACATCTGTCCATGGGGAGGCAGGTCGCCATGCCTCAGTTTCCTCCTCTGTCCAGTGGGGCTGAAATACCTGTCTTCCTCCATCAAATGAGGCCACAGAGGGCAGCGTGGCCTGGTGGGTGGAGCTGGGCTTTGGGGGCAGTGAGTCCCAGCGTGGACCACTTAGCGGGTTACTGGCCTCTGAACCCTGCTGGGAGGAGCCGAGGAGACCAGGGAGGTGGGTTCTGGGTGCCCAGTGCCGGGGGCTGCCTTGGAGGGTGCCAGGCTGCGGCTGCCTGGGGGGCTGGGAGGGCCCCGTGGGACCCTTACCTCCTGGCTCTGCTGCTCACACTCCTGCAGGAGCAGCTCACAGCTCTGGAACTCGGCCCTGAGCAGCTCTTGTCTGGAGACGGAGAGGAGGAGGCCCCTGAGGTCCAGGCCTCTGATGATGCGGTACCACACGGGGCTGCCCTCGCTGTCGTGGCCGCAGATGCCGTTGGCGTTGTACAGCCTGACAACCTGTATGCACGAGAGAGAGGGCTGGGGAGGGGGTGTGGGTTTGAGGGAGACCTGGGTTCCGAGGCGGCTGGGGGCGCTGGGGGTCTCACCTCTGAGGGCTGCCACGCAAGGATGTTGTGCAGATCCTGTTGCTTCCTGAACTTCACATGCTACAGAGACACGGGAGGAGCCGAAGACCCCTCCTGAGCCAAAAGCCTCTGCAGGGACCCAGGGACACTAGGCTAGGCCCCTCTGCCTGCAACCACTGAGGGCCTGCCAGGACATCTGAGGCTCCACGGACACAGAACTGGGGATGTGGACAGGAGGGGAATGGAGGAGACGTGGGTCTGACATGTATGAGGAGGGAAAAATCTCAGAAAGGAACAGGTGAGGCCTACAGGTGCAGCTGCTTCTCCCTGCATCCTTCCACCTGCTTACCACCCTCCATTCCCCACATGGTCTCCCAGGGAGTTCTGGGAGTCAGACTTCACCCCCCAGCTTCCAGTCCTCCTTAGTCAAAAACCTAGACTCCTATGGTGGCCTGCAGTCCCCACCCCCGCCCCCCACCATGGGCCTGCGCCACCCACGCAGCCGCATCTCTCCCCTTTCTCTCTACAACACAACCTCCTGTGCTCCTGGATTACTCCAGCTTGCCCCCACCTCAGGGCCTTTGCACGGCTGTGCCCTCAGCCTCCGATCGTCACCTGCCTGCCTCCTTTCAGGCATTCGTGCCACAGCCAAAATGTCGCCCTTCAGCAAGGAAGGCCTCCCTGACCTCCCTCACTTCCTTCCATCCCACTGTCTTTGTTACACTTTCCACTCTCAGGAATCTTCTTGTCTACTTATTTATCTGGTTTCTCTTCTCTCTCTTTCTACCACTGCACTCTCCCTAGTGCCAGCACCGGCTAGACTCACCTTTGGGGCTCAATAAACAGTCATTGCATGAAAGAAAGAAAGAAAAAGAAAGGAAGGAAGGAAGAGAGGGAGAGAGGGAGGGAGCGAGGAAGGAGGGAAGACAGGAAGAAAGGAAGATCTCAGAAGACTTGGGGTAGGAAACAGGGCCAGCCGGGGTGGTGTTGCCCTCACCTTCCGCAGCATGTCATTGGATTTCTCCAGGTCAAAGCTCCGAGCTGCAACAAGGGGACAGTCTGTTGTTGTAGAATCCTGGGGGCCTGTTCCAGGTGTCTGAAGAAAGAGGCCCCACTCCACCCTCCCACCGGCTTTGTCTCCTCTTGCTCAGAGTGTCCCTTTCCTGACATGGGGAACCACAGTGTGGCGGGGTAAGAGCTGAGGTACCCAGAGCCCCAGGAAGACTTGGGTGCAGGCTCCCTGAGTCCCTGGGCTGATGGCAGTGGGTGTGCCCCTGGGCGGGCCTTGGTGATGGTGGTAAGCAGAGAGAGAAGCCACCACCCAGGAGGAAGATAGGAAGAGAAGGTGTCCAGAGAAACAGCACATCGAGTCCCTGTCACACCCACGGACACTGCCAAGGCCTTGGGGACCCCAGCTGTGCCCGGGTCCCTTTTCCTAATGCTCCAAAAAAGTTGTTAAGAGATCAGACCCTGGGACTTCCCTGGTGGTGCAGTCGTTAAGAATCTGCCTGCCAATGCAGGGGAGACAGGTTCGAGCCCTGGTCCGGGAAGATCCCACATGCTGCGGAGCAACTAAGCCCGTGTGCCACAACTACTGAGCCTGTGCTCTAGAGCCCGCGAACCACAACTATTGAGTCCGCATGCTACAACTACTGAAGCCCGCGCGCCTAGAGCCCGTGCTCCGCAACAAGAGAAACCACCACAATGAGAAGCCCGCACACCACAACAAAGAGTAGACCCCGCTAGCCGCAACTAGAGAAAGCCCGCGCGCAGCAACGAAGACCCAACACAGACAAAAATAAATAAATTTATTTAAAAAAAAAATAAAGACAGTGCAAAAAAGTCTCAGCGATCATTTCTGTATTGATTACATGTTGCAATGATACCAATTTGGCTCTGTCAGGTTAAATAAAATATATTATTGGGAATTCCCTGGTGGTCCATTGGTTGGTACTCGGCGCTTTCACTGCTGTGGCCAGGATTCAATCCCTGGTTGGGGAACTAAGATCCCGCAAGCCGTGCTGCATGGCCAAAAAATAAATAAATAAAATATATTATCAAAATTGATTTTACTTGTTTCTTTTCCCTGTTCTCGTGTGGCTACTAGAAAATTTGAAATGACATATGTGGCTTGCATTTGTGGTTTGTGTTATGTTTCTATTGGACAGCGCCAGTGTGGACTCTGGCCACCAAGACCCTCAGAGCTGAGAAGAGACCCGGGAGTGCAGAGCTCAGAGGGACCTCAGGGGCCTTGGGGGCTACCTCTCCTGGGGCAGAAGGAGAAATTGAGGCCGGTGTAGGGCTCTCTCCCCCACCTCACCTGGGCTAGCGTCCTCTCCTGCGATGGGCTCAGCTCACCCTCTTGCCCGCTCATTCCCCCTACAGTGGTGGGTATGGGGTCCAGCTGGCTGGTCCCGAGTGCGGGCCCCACTCTGTGGCTCCCTGCAGAACACTTGTCTTCTGCCCAGCTGGCAGCCCCGCCCATGCCTACCCCTGCCCAGAAGCCCCGCCTCTTCCTGCCAGGCTTCTTGTCCCTACATGGCAGGGTCCATTCCTTGCTGGGTGCCTAAGGCACCAAACCTTGACCTGACTGGCCCAGATTCAAATCCTCATGCATGAAACAAGGACAGCGATGCTTGCCCCACAGCATGTTGAAAGTGACACCGCCTGTTGTCACGCACACAAGGGGCTGCTCTCTACCCTGCCTCTCAGTCCCCACCCTCTACTCCTGCAGTCCCATCAGATGCTTCCTTGAGCCAGGAAGGCCACCACTCACACCCAACAGAGGTCTGAAACCACTGTCACTGTGCCCCGACATGTCCCAGGCTCCAATTACCACCCCACGTGTTGGGAGCAACTGCCTATGATTCATCACAGCCTTTAGGGCATGTGGCATCGGGGGTGAGGAGAGACTTCGCAGACCCAGACCCAGCAGGTGGATGTGCAACCCTGAGCTGGGCCACACCTGGCCTTCAGGTGAGGGGTGAGAGGAAACTCCTGGCTACAGTCAGCTCTGCCACCCCTGGACAAGCAGAAAGCCAGAGCCCAAGACGAGGACACGTGGGATCATGCTGCATGAATGGGACCTGCACACAATAGGTACTTGTCTGGGATAAGCACTCCAATGCAAGGAGCTTATTCCGGAGGTGATCCGGGGAAACACACATAGGAGAGTGAGGAAGTGAGACAGAGGTGGGGAGGTGGCTGTACAGGGAAGTAATCAAGAAAATAAGGACAAGTCGATCCCAATGGGGATAATGGGAGACAGTGTGGAACGCTCACCTCAGAGTCCCGCCCAGGGTCTGAGGGTCTTTAGACACCTTTGCTTGAGGGCTGCTCCAGGGGCTGACAATCCTGCTGGCACCTGTGGCCCTGGAGGCTGGAGAAAGGCCTCGGGGGGTGGTGAGGTTGAGGGGATAAGGGCAGGGGACACGGGCAGGGCACCAGCAGCTTCAGCTCTAATCTGGGACCATGTGTTGGGCTTTGTGCCTGCTTCTCGGCCAAAGGCATCCCTGCTCTGTGAACCCCTTACTGTTCCTCCTGGAGCCTGGAAGACGGAAGTGGAGTGCCCGAGCCATGCAGCAGTTGGGTGACAATCAGGACTGTCTGAACTTGGAGGTTACTCAGGACTCTGTCTCTCACATGCCGGCACCAGGCAGAGCACACACCTGGGGCGCCTCGCTGAGCCCGAGATGCTCCCTCCTTGGCCTTGCACGGGGGTAACTGGAGTGGATCTGCCTCTCCTGTAGGGCGAGGTCTCCCTAGAACCCCACAGACCCATAGGCTAGAGCTTTAGCCACAAGGGGCAAGTGTGGGCCACCCTCCCCTGCTCCTTCCTTGGCCCAGGCCCCCATCCCTCTCCCTGGTTCCCCACCCCAGCACCTCTGAAGCCCACCTTTGAGTAGTCCTGTGCCTCCTCCAAAGCCTCCCTTGGCTCCTTGTCACTCTCAGGAGAAACTGCAAACTCCTTAGCCTAGAGCGCAAGAAGATCGTTTGCTGTCCGTGCTGAGCGGATTTCTCCTGCTCTCCTCCTTATTCCAGCCCCCTTGCCTCTCCACTATTATCTGTCCAGCTTTTTCTTATGCTGTTCCCTCTCCCTGGAATGCCCTTCCTTGCAACACCCTGCATCCAATCCCTGCCTCTCTCAAGGCCTATAATCAAAGCCCTCCTCTTCTGCAAGGTCTTTTCTAATTGGTTCTACTTGCTGGGAAGTGAGTCCCAGTCCAGTGAGTGCTGCAGGCACGGGGCCTGCACACAGTAGGCACTTGTCTGAGAAAGGCACTCCCACTGTGGCACGCTGTACACAGTAGGTACTCAATAAGAGTTTGCCAAAGATGTGATGTCAAGGGAAGCTGGGAGCGGCCACCTCTCCTTTTTCAGTTCTTATATGGCTCTCTGTGCTCGCAGGTGCCCAGGGCCACCCACTCTCCAGACTCCCTGCCTCTACCTGCCCCTGTCAAAACTTACCTGACCTGTGTCCCGCCCCAGTGTCATGTGAGCTTTCAGCTAATGAACTCATTCCAGCACTTGTGTGCCTTGGCTAATCTATTATCTTTCCCAGGGACATAGGCCCCAGTCAGTAAGGACAAGTATGAAGAAGGCCCTCAAGGGCAAAATAGCTCCCTTTCTCCCCTCTGCCCTATTTTCACTCTCTCTTTTTTACCTGTTCCCTCCCTCCCTCCTTTCTTCTTTTCTCTCTTCTTTCCTTCTTTTCTTTCTCCCTATTTCCTTTTTTTCTGTCCTCTTTTTTTTTGGCCACACCATGTGGCATGCGGGATCTTAGTTCCCCGACCGGGAATAAGACCAGAGACCCCTGCAGTGGAAGCACAGAGTCCTAATCACCAGACAACCAGAGAATTCCCTTTCCTCTGTCTTTCAACATTTATTAAGAACTGACTGTGTGCCAGGCACTGGTCTGGGCACCGGAGGCCTATTGTTTCCATAAGACCCGGGCCGCATCCTGGAGGGCCTCGCAGACAAGCAAATCCACAGCTCTGGCCCTGGGCGAGCAGAGCTGAGATGGGGAGCCTGGTGGCCCTAAGCTAGTTTGGGGGCTGGGCTGTCAGGGAAGGGCACCCAGAGGAAGAGGCAGAGCTTGCTTTGAAAACACATAGCAGTATTAGGCCTCCAAAAGTAAGGGGGCCTTATCGTAGAGGGAACAGCATGTGCGAAGCCCCAGAGGCATGCAGCTGCCTGGCTTCTCCCCAATGGAAAGGAGGATAGTGGAGGGCTTGGAGCAGAGGACAGCCTCTGGCTACAGGTGGAGGGTGGCTCCTAGGGGAGAGCCTGGGGGAGGGAGGAAAGGAGGGGTTCAGGTGAGGGGGAGATGCCTCACCCAGGAGAGTGTGTTAGTGTCCTGGGGCTGCTGTAACAAAGTACCACAAACTGGGTGGCTTAAAACAACAGGAGTTTATTCTTTCACAGATCTGGAGGCTAGAAGTCTGAAATCAAGGTGTCGACAGTGCCACGTTCCCTCAAACTCTGGATAGACTCCTTCATTGTCTCTTAGCTTCCGGAGGTGGCCGTCACCCTTGGCGTTCCTTGGCTTGTTGCTATATCATGCCAACCTCTGCCTGTCTTCACATGGTGTTGTCCCTGTGTGTCTGTGTCTTCACATGACATTTCCATGTCTTATCAGGGCACCAGCCATATTGGATTAGGGCCCACTCCAATGACCTTGTCTTCACTTGATTATATGTACAAAGACCCTATATCCAGATAATGTCAGTCATAGGGAACTGAGGGTTAGGACTTCAATGTATCTTTTTAGGGGATACAGTTCAACCCATAACGGAGAGGAACATGTGGTTTCACTGAACTTCTCCCAGGGGGCAGCCTTGATCCCTGCCCTGGCTCTCACGTGTCCGGTCTACAGATGCCTGGTCACCATGGGTGCCCCCAGCTCCCACTGGCCAGGAAGGTCAGAACTAGGCAAGACCGAACTTGGTACCATGGCGCCCTCTGCTGCTCAGGTATAACAAGAGCAGTCTGGTTCCTGAAGGCTACCCCTGAAGAGCCCCTTGGAGACCTCATACTTTTTCAGCCATGGGACAGCCCTCAGTCCTGAGGCTGAGGCAGCCAACTGGAATGGCGCTGAAGGTCTGGAGGCCGCAAGCACCAGCCTCGGCATCTGACTGACCTAGGTTTGCATCCTGCCTCTATGGCTGCTGGCTGGGTGACCCTGGGCTGGTTGCTCTGCCTCTCTGTGTTTCAGTCACCTCCTCGGGGGAGCAAAGGGAATTGTGCATGTTCCCACATGGCACAGGGCTGTTGCTCAGTACCTGGCAACTACTCATTATCAAAGTATTAATTACGTTAATAAAGGAGTTAATAACTATAATGCTTTTAAAACAAACCAGGCAGATAGTAAATGCTAATGAAGTAATTTATGTTCTTAGCATCTACTAACTGCCAGATTTGTTCTCCTTGGACCTCAAAAGGACCTAAAAGGGCCAGTACTAATGATAATAAATAATGTAATCATATATAATATTATTATGGGCATTTCTAGGCCCTTAGGGGTCCAAGGAAATAGAATTATGGGGTTCCACAAACCCAGGAAGTTATCATATTGCACTAAGTCATGTCTCTCTTTGATTAATAAAAGGAGGGAGAATTCTCTAATAAATGTGGGGTCAGTTACATCTTTTCCTGCAAATAGTCTTAGCTATTGTCAGTTTTATTTATTTATTTTTGCTTATTTTTCTCCCTATGAATTAAATAAAGACTCCAAGGTTGTGCTAATTTCTTGCCACAAGGAATATTATGAGGGTGTAGGCAGTGGTCCCAGGGGGTTGCTGGGGTCAACAACCCCATACTGACCAACCGTCTTGGTTGCCCAGGACTGAGGCACTTCCTTCAATGTGGGAACTTTCAGTGCTAAAACTGGCACAGTTCTAGAAAAGTGAAACAGTTGGTCACCCTAACTCCTTCCTACCCTCCTTGGACCAGAAGCTCACTCCCAGGAGGAAGATTGACTCAAGCCCAGGGAGGTTGAGTGATCTGGCTTGACTGATCTGGCTTTGAATTCTGGCCCTGGCCCTAATTAGCTGTGTGACCTTGGGTAGGTCACTTAACCTCTCTGAGCTTTGATCTATAAAGCTAGGATGTTGCAGGTATTTGGATAAGATATGTAAGCACTTGGCTTGGAACCTGGCACAAACAGGTCTCCAGTAAAGAATCTCCTGGCTGTGGTTTCTGCCTTTCATATCTGGCTGCTGGCTGCTGGTTAGAGACCTGAGGAAGGGCCTCTGTCCCCCGGGGAGGCTGAGGGAAGCAGATGGTTAGAGCTGACACATTCCTGCCATGGTTGATCATACGCGACATGCCTTGGTTGCTCTCTGGACATGAGCTCCAGGAGGGTCTAAGCCAACTTGCTGACTGCTGTCTGCTCAGGGCCAGCTCAAGGCTGGGGTGCACTATAGACATCTAATGAATATAAAATGTTTTTTGGATTAATTAAACTGAACTCCAGGGTGGAAGGGGAAAACCCAGGACTTAGGTAGGGTTAGAGCGCAAGCAGATGGTGAGGCAGCCTGGAGTGGTCAGTGGGGGAAAGGGGGCAGGCAGGGATGGGGTGAACAGACATTGGCTATGGAAAGGGTTTGGGGTCCCAGGGAGATGGCTTAGTACTGGGTCTGATACATCTTGCAACGTGACCTCAAGCATTTCCCTCTTGCTCTCAGAATGTTAATTCCCACATGGGTAATATGGGATGGTAATTGTGCCTACCTCAAAGGATTATCGTGAGGATTAATGAGATTGCACGAGGAACCGTTAGCCTGGGCCCTGGGCCTGCTGTTCATGGCTCCACCAAGTTCTCCCCACCTCCCTGTCACACACACACACACACACACACACACACACACACACACACACACACACACAGTCTTCCAGGTCTTGGTAGCTCATGGGACCCCTTCAACCACACAGGGCTTCAGCATGTGACACATACACACCAAATCCTGCCATACCACTGGGCTCTGCCCCACAGACACACTCAGGTGCCCACCATGCTCCCTTGGGGTCCCCCAATCCCCACCAGTCACCCCACACACACCAGGGCCCCGCCAGTCAGCACCACTGAGGCTGATTAACAAAAACACATCAAATTCTTTTACTTCTGAAGTCTCCCCTTTAAGGGGAACCAGAAAATAGAACATTCTTTTTTGGAGGGAAGGGGATTTAATTTAAAAAACCAAAAACCCAAAACCAAAAAACTATAATTAGTCAAATACTGATCTCAGGCCCTGTGTGCGGTGGGCCCAGTCCTTGACTGGTTGCATCCCTGCAGCAGCCCCGCCTCACCCCAGGGGCTGGGGTGGCACCAGGAGGGCCGCGGGGGGAGGCCAGCGGGCCCCTGCCCAGCCCTCCTCCACAGGCGGGCGTCACCACTGCAGGAAGTCCCGGATGAGCTTCCAGAGCTTGGTGACCCACAGGTTGACGCCCAGGTCCATCAGGTACTGGATCTCGGGCGTGAGCATGCGCCGACAGAGCTGCGCGTGCCGCCGCCCAATGCTCTTCTTGAGGTTATAGCCCAGGATGGATTTGGTGCCCAGCGGCTGCCAGGGCTGCATGGCCGAGTCCTGGATGGCGGTGGCGTCCACCGCGTGGCCGCCGTCGATGCAGATGCGGCGCATGCGCTCGTTGGCGCGCCGCAGGGCGGCCACCTCGCGGGCCATGCGCTCGCGCCCAAAGGCCTCCACCTTGCGCCAGAAGCTGGCGTTGAAGTGGCGGTAGAGGCGGGCGTCCAGCACGTTCCAGGCCGTGGCGCGCCGGTACAGCTCGCCGGAGAGGCGCGGCACTGCCGAGGCGCGGCGGGCATTGAGCTTGAAGTAGAGCACGTCCTCCAGCTCCCAGCACAGCAGGTCCTTGAGCAGCACCAGCGACTCGTCGAAATACTCCTGCAGGAGCACGAGGTGGAAGCGGCGCTCCACCTCCAGGATGTGCTCCTGCACCTGCGGGCTGCGGGGGTCCAGGTCGCTGTCGTAGCCCAGGTCGAAGAAGAGCAGGTTGCGGAGGTAGTGGGCGTTGTAGCCGTGGGGGTCGTAGTAGCGGTCTGGGTCCTGCAGGAACTCGGCCAGCTTGTCGCGGCCCGAGAGTTTCCACGTGAAGGGCACCACGGAGCCGAAGTAGTGGAAGGAGGACTCGAAGAGGCGGGCGGGGTCGCGGAGCACAGTGATGAAGGTGGCGTTGGGCGGCACCAGGCCCCGGACCTCGTCGTAGTGGAAGCGCATGTGGTTGCAGATGATGTTGAAGCAGGCCCCGGGCCGGTAGTCCTGCACCAGGCTGCGTGCGAAAAAGGCCGGGTAGTCGAAGTCGTTGCGGCCGTTGGGGAAGGCGAACTTGAGCCCGTGCTTCTGGCCGAAGCGGAACAGGATGTTGAGCAGCGTGCTGCTGGCCGTCTTGTGCGTCTTCATGAACACGATGTCGCGCCTCGGCTGGCAGCCTCCCGCCGAGCCGTTGGCCGGGGTCGGTGCCTCTGGCTCACTCAGGGCGGGGGAGCAGGGTGCTGCGCCCTCGGGGGTCCTGCCGGGGATGGAGTGGTGGCAGAGCCTCAGGACTTAGCACCCCGGGCCCCGCTACCCCAGGTCTAGAGAGCGGGCTGCTGGGGGTGGGGTGTGTGGCAGGGGAGCCCAGGGACCCAGATGGGCCTGCGTTCAGGCTGCAAGGCCTGGGTCAGTTGTTTGGCTTCTCTGGCCTTTCTTTCCTCATCTGTGAAACGGGGACAATAAGCCTGTTCGTGGTGTTGCTGTGAGGACAACAACACATCTCATTCATGGCCACTGTGAAGTACATTTATCATGAATTAGCATTAGGTAGGACCACGTGAAACTTTGCAGGCCGAAATGGTCAGTTATTAGCAGTTTCCTCTCGTTCGACTTAATACCTCCAATTAAGGGCACAGGCTGTGCTGCAGCCTGGGCAGAACAGCCCCGTGGGGAGGTGGGGTGGACTCATGGTTAGGAGCCAGGCTTGGAGGCAGACAGACCCCAGTTTGAATCCAGGCCTGTACCAGCTGTGTGCTCTTGGACAGGTCCTCCCCACCTCCTGGCCCCATTGGAGCCCACCGTGCAGATGGTGTTATTTGATTCTTATGCTCCATGTCAGGCTCTGTTACTATACCCACTTCACAGATGAGGACACTGAGGCCTAGGGTTCCACAGGGTGTCCTGCTCTCAGTGGGATTTCTGCCCGGCACAGCATGATGCAGGGCACAGTGTGGCCACCCAGGAGGTAACCGTGATCACGGGGGCAGGAGCCAACCCTCCCCCACCCCCAGCCCTCGGCTGCCCAGCAGGGCCACTCACGTGGAGGCCAGGCCAGTGTGCAGCGGGGGGACGGCGTAGGAGTACAGCAGTAGCAGGAAGCTGGTGAAGAGTGCTCCCAGCACCAGCCCCTTGGCCATGGACTCCCAGCGCTTCTTCTGCGGCAGCGGCATCTCAGACACCTGTGGGGAGTACAGAGCAGGGAAAGCGTTAGGGGGCTGGCCCCAGGGAGCCCCCACCACCATCTCAGGCCTGGCTGGCTTGAGAGGCAGCCTTCAACATTGGGACCTGCCTTTGCCAGCTCTGTGGCCCCCCAGCAGGTCCAGACAGGGACAGAGAGCCACTGGGCTGCAGATGGACCCGCTGGGCAAAGCCAATGCAAAGAGAGGCTAGGGAGTGTGGCAGGGAGAAGGTTCTGCTGCCTGGTTCGGTTTTAACTTTTAAGCTGAGTGCTGCATACGTGGGTGTTCATTAGTTTATTTTTTACACCTTTTGGGGCTTCATAATGAAATCATGTCCTAGGTAAAAAGGAAAAGAAGACCCTTTCTCAGTGCTCTGTCCCCCCAGGCCTGGGGCCAGGTTTGTCTACAGGGAGGGGCCTGGGCCTGAATCCCTCACCTTTCAGAAGGCCCAGCCAGCCCACCTGTCTCCCGTGCCACCCTTCCCAGCTGCCCAGTGAGGGGCCAAGGCTCCTCATCTCTCCTTACTGGCCCCCGTGCCCATGGGGTCTGTAGGGGAGCCAGATGGAGAAACTGAGGCTCAGAGCGAGGAAGGAGAGGGCTCAGATCACACAGCCGGCCCGGCCTCTGCCCACACGCCATTTTTCTCCAACTGCCGACAGGCTGGATTAACCGGATAAGTATGTATTTCAGATAAACAACAAATAGGGACTTTCCCACATGCCGCGGAGCAACTAAGCCCGTGTTCCACAACTACTGAGCCTGCGCTCTAGAGCCCGTGTGCCACAACTACTGAAGCCCGCGTGCCTGGAGCCCATGCTCCGCAACAAAAGAAGCCACCCCAATGAGAAGCCTGCGCACTGCAATGAAGAGTAGCCCCTGCTCATGCAACTAGAGAAAGCCCGCGTGCAGCAACAAAGACCCAACGCAGCCAAAGATAAATAAATAAATAAAATTTAAAAAAAAACCCACAACAAATAAAACTGTTTTTAGTATACATGTGTCCCAAATATTGCCAGGGATATAGTTATACTAAAGATTATTCAATATGTCTCTGAATATCAAACTTAACTAGGTGTCCTGGTTTTTTTGTTTGTTTTCAGTTTGGGGGGTAGTAGGTTTTAGGTCTAACTGTGGCGACCCTGTCGGCAGGGGGCTGAGGCCTGAGCTGTAATGGGGGCAGTTCAGGCTAAGCCATGGGGGGTCCAGGAGAGAGCTGGGACTTGGGGGCCTTCCCACTGCCCCTTAGCTGCAAAGCCAAGGTCCAAAACTTTCCACTGCTGCTGTGGTGCATGCTGCACTAGGCCCTGGGCCCCAGAGGCCAAGAGAGATCACGCGTGCTGCCCCGTGATCACACACATGGCACGTCACCACTGACCCTGCGGCCAGAGGTCAGCCAGTCAGCCTGGAGGAGGACCCCATGTAATTCCCCCTGGAAAAGTGACAGGAGGCACGTACAAACCTTTCCCAGAGAATGGGTACTCCAGGTCTGCCTGACCAGTCCCTGAGTTTTCCGCTTCTCATCTACAAAGTTGTCCTCACAGGAAAGGACATGAAGAAGAAATTTGCAGAGGAAGGAACTATATAAGAGGGAATTTGGCTTCCCTGGTGACAATGACATATCTCTGTTCACTCTTAGGTGGGCAAGGTGGACAGGGTCAAGGGTGGACGAGAGTGTGAGAGCGTTTCCGGTACGCCTATCAAAGGAGGAAGGTACAAGCTCTTCCAATTCCAACTATTCTGCAAAAACACTTGGGCAAAGTCACCCATGCAAGGGTGTTCATGGCGGTTTGGTCAGAAAAAAGTTAGAAACAACCTCAGTGTCCATCAGCAGGGCACCTGTTCCACAAACCAAGGCCCCTTCCTAGATGGAGGCCTCTGTACCTGCTGAACAAAAAAAAAAGAGGAAAAGAAAAAGAAACAAGGTGGAGCTGAGTGGACTGGCTCGAAAACACACCATGATCTACTAATGTGGAAAAAGAAAGTTCTGGAACACTATGCCCCCAAATCCATATAGGCAATAGGTAAATATACATAGGCCCAGAAAGAAACCACTGGAGGGGCATATTCTAAGTTTTAACAGTGGTATTCTCTGCGTAGTTGGGGGAGGGGTATAAAAGGTAATCGCTTTCTATATTATGCATTTCTGTAAGGGTTGCATTTTTTTTAAGGAGCACGTATTACTTTTAATCAGAAAAAGGCAATAACATGTATTTACTATATTTAAATAATAGATAAAGCTTGCGAGGTGGGGAAAGTCAGCTAGCGAAGGTCTGGTCACAAAGAGGCCTCAGGAGAGGGGAGGGGCCAACCTGGAAGCCCCGGGCCTGTGTTTCAATCACAGGAACCCCTTGGAGCCTCCGTTTCTCATCTGTTAAGTGGGGAAGCTGGTAGTGCTGGCTTTTCCTGAGATGGGGCTGGCAAAACGACTAGCGCATAGTTATCGCTCAAAGAGCGTGGGGACCTGCTCCGGGTTCCTGTCTTTGTCGCCCTCGGGGTGGGCTCCCCCTGAACAAGGAGTGGCTGCCCCCCACCCCGACCAAGCACAAACCTGCCCCCTGCCTCAAGTGACCCCACCAGCCTCCTGTACCTCAGCGGTCCCAGCAAATATCAGGACAGAGCCCTGGGCCAGGCCAGAGCCTCAGATGTGAGCCCCAACCCTGAGTGGGGCCCTGGGCCTCGGTTTCTCTGACTTTAAAATGGAGAGGGGTTCGGATTGCTGCCCTCTAAAAAACCCCGGGGCCCACTCCTGCCCCAGGAGCCCCACTCACCAGGGCACTTTCCAGAACTCTGGGAGGCGGCTGGCAAGGCTCTGTGTGCAGGTCAGGCAGCAGGGGGCAGACCAGCCTCCCAGGACCACCAATCAGGCTCTGCCTGGCCCCGCCCAGGACCGCCCCCTTGACCCCCATCACTGCTTCCCTCATTCGTTTGTTCATTCCCCCACTTTGGCTTCCTCAAAACCAGCCGGGCCCTGCCCTGCTAGGTGCCAGGCCCTGGGCCCTTTCCACCCTCTGGTTTCACTTTTGAGCCCTGTTACGAGCCAGGCCCTGGGATGGGGTCTCCTCAGAGCATCTCACTGACTCCACCCAGCTATCCTGGGAGGCAGACCCCACTGTCACACCCATTTTGCAAATGGGGAAACCGAGGCTCTGGGAGGTGACGTGACTTGCCCAGGGTCGCAAGGCAGCGGGCAGGCCTGGGATTCGAGTTCAGGTCTGTTGGCCTGCAATGTGCATCTTCCCGTTTGTCCATGGCGGCCTCTGCCTGGCATGTCCCAGGCCCAGCCCAAGCCCGTGGGAAGGAGGGTGTGCACAGCTGGATGTTCCATCACAGAAGGCTGAGGCTTGCAGGCAGCTGACGGTCCCAGGTCTAAGTCCATGGGGTACCAAGGACAATCTCAGCCTGGCCCGAGCCTCACGGCCTGTAGCCTGGAAGACAGTGCAGCAGGGAGGCTGAGGCTCAGAAACGGCAGAGCCACCATCAAGGTCACACAGTGCAGCAGTAGCAAAGACAGGGCCAGAACCTGAGTCTCCTTCCTCTGCTATGGTGGTGACAGTCCCCGGCACTCAGGGCAGACCATACCCCCTCCCTAGCCCACCCTATCTATTCCTCTCCTCTGGGTTACCCTAGCCATATCACCCTCCATCTGTGCCAATGGCTGGCTCCAGGCCAGGCCCAGCAATCCTCCTGTTTGGCTGGACCAGCACACTCCAGGGAACAAAGGAGAAACAGGACTCATCCCCCACACGGGGATGCACACGGGGAAACCGAGCCCGGGATGGTGAACCTTCTGACCTACAGCATCACCACCAGGCAGGCCTCAGTCCCAGTCCTGCTCCCCCCAGGGGCCCGTGCACGGGGCAGAGGAAGACACACTCACCCCCGGCCGTGTCTGGATGCCCCTTTCCTCTCCCTGACTGAGCCACATCTGACTCCCAGGCTGCCTCTGCGGTCACTGGGAAACAGGAACGCTCCAATGACACCCAGGAGTGTGCTGGCTGGCTCCCTCATGCTCTAGTGGGTGTGAATATTCATGAGTTCCCTCCCCGGGGAGAGCAGGTGGCATGTCCCTGTACCCTGCAGGTGCTGCCCTGGCCCTCTGCCCCCTGGGTGGTCCCCAACCCTCTCTGGACCTCAGCAGCCAGGCAGCTCCTTCATCCAAGGGCTCAGCAAGGTCCCTGGCGTCCTTGGGCCAAGGACAAGCAGCCGCAGAGCCCTGCAGAGAGCCTGGGACTGGCTTGAAGGCCACGGGAGAGACAGGGAGGCAGGTGAGTTTGGGGAAGCTAATTTCTCCTCCAATCACATCTCATTTAAGTCTCACAGCTACCCTATGAGTCAAGTACCACTGTTAGCCACTCCCCAGGTAAAGATACCAAGGCTCAGAGAGGTGAACTCACCTGTCCAAGGTCACACAGTTAGCAAAGAGCAGACAGAACCAGAGTCAAAACAGGGACTTAACAAACTCTAGGGCTTAAAGATGCCAAGACACAACCTGAGACCAAGGTTTGTCTAAAAAATCTGTGAGAGCCCAGAGAACAAGCAACTCAACCTGGAAGGCCCCCTGGAGGAAGAGTACCTGACCAGGGCTGGGAGGATGAGTCTGATGAGATTCCACCTCTCTGACCTCCAAATCCTTCATCAAAGAAGTACAGTACGGAATCCTGCCTGTCCTGCCTCCACCCTGTGTGAGGGATGGTGGCACAGGACACCCTGGACCAGCCTTGAGGGATTTGGGCCGATCGGAGATGCTGATCCTTCCCAAGGTCTCCGTAGGAAGAAGCAGGTCTGGGGGCCAGAGGCCCTCGGGCTCAGCCCAGGCACTAGAATCTCTCGCATCCTGTTCTTAGCTGGGTTCAGGTCTGTTCTCACTCAGCCTTGCCCATGGACAGAGGGTGCCCAGAAAAGCCCCCCGCATCCTTCTGTCAGCAATGATGCCCAGAGCCCCCAGCATGGCCCATGCGTGGGGCTCTAGGGACCCAGGTATCACCATCAGTTATTAATAATCACTACTGTGACGGTCATTTATCCCACATCGAGCACTTTCATAGGACGAGCAGCTGCCAGTCCCTCCCAAGGAGCAGCAGGCGTCTGACAGTGTGCTCTGAATGCTCCTTCCCCCAAAGCCCCACCCCGCCGGGGAGCAGCCTGGCAAGCACCCAGGAAACAGGGGAGGCCCAGAGTCCTGATCTCCCTGAGCGCTGAACCAGGTCCAGGGCACGGGATAGAGGTGTTTTATCTTTTCTGGGCTGAGCTAGCTTGAAGACGGATGCATGGGAGAAAGTCGGGGCAGAGCTGGCATCAAATAGCAGACATGCTGGTTTATGAGCGTGGACCCTGGACCACAGTCCAGTCCTGTGCTCAGGACTTCCCATGCATCATGCACCCTCATAATCTTTGCAGGGAGTCCTTTAGATCCCCCACTTTATTGTAGATGAGGAAGCTGAGGCACAAGGAGGGGAAGTGACAAGCCCAATGTCACACAGGGGTAAGAACCTCGTCCATGTAGGAGTGGAGTGAAAGCTTTTGAGCAAGAGGTGAGATCGTGGGAGGAGTGGGAAGCTAGTAAAGAAGAGCCACGTAAATATTTTATTGACACACATATATATCTGTAACAGTAATATATAGTTTTGAAAAAATTAAACGTTGAAAGTTTCATATTTCTAAATATTGTTTTTGTCATAGTGGATCAAGGCCAACAATAAGGAAGAATCTGTTGCTTCTGCTCTTAATATTTCTATTTGGAATTTGATCACTTCCTTTTCTCTTTAATAACAACCCTACTCTAGTAGCCAATGTATACATTGCATTGTATACACTTTATTCAATTAATTTGATTCAACTGATTTTCATACAGTTCTTTATTAGCTGGCCTTTGGGGTTAGACTTCCACAAGCACTAATGGTACAAAAACTTCATTTTAGAATGGCAAATGATCATCTAATAAGAGTTTTGCTAGGAAAATTATTTGAGGAATGCTAGAGGATGCCTAAGGAACATTCTGATCCAGTGACTCTCAAAGTAAGAAGCGGAATATAAGATAAACTGGCAAAGATAGAGGGAAATTTCAGTGTAGCATAACATAGGCTTTTACTTTTTTATTATATATTCATTTACATCCAGAAAAATGAAGATGAAATTCTAAAGATGCAAATGCATACTAATGCTCTAATCCTATTGTCAACACCAATTAATTTTGTATGCAATTTTTGTTCCAGAAATTTACATTTCCTCTCCCATAAAATTAGTCTAGAGGCTGGACAAGTTACTAGTAACTAGTTTTTCAATTATGATAAGTGACCCATAGCCTAAAACTGGCTATAATACACACATAACACTCTGAACAGCTTCCTATACACAACCAGTTGTAAGGCTTTGTATAGATATGCCTTACCATCTTGCAGACATTCAGTTTTAAAATGTAAATGGTACAGGATATTGATAAACCAATTAGTGCTGATGCAGAGCAAATTCCTCTTTTATCTCAATTACAACATGATAATAGTTCAAGATAGCTTAAATCTGAGACAAGGGCAACTCAATAAAACAACAGCATCTTGACACGGTAAAGAGGAAAATGTGACTCAATTACTGTTTTAAAAAATATCTCAAGAACTTTGGCTCTTTTCATTGCTTTTATCAAAAGCTATGATATAAAACACTACTCTGATTTTTTGCATATTTAGTAAGCAGTTTGGGGAAGTATGAAGAAAACACCTCAATAAAAGCATTTTCTAAAGTAAGAAGTGTTTGGGATTAGAAGATGCAAACTATTATATACAGAATGGATAAACAACAAGGTCCTACTGTATAGCACAGGGAACTATATTCAATATCCTGTAATAAACCATAATGGAAAAAGAATATGAAAGGAATATATATATTATATATATATATGTATAACTGAATCACTTTGCTGTACACCAGAAACTCACACGACATTGTAAATCAACTATACTTCAATAAAATAAATTTAAAAAAAGAAAAGAAGAGCCACATGAAACCAAGCTTTCCAGAGTGGTAGCGTTGATTGCAGAACCTGCACCTCCAGCCCTGCCAGAGGGGTCTCTTCCCCCAGTGTCAGTGACGTCGGCTCCGGCTGGTTCTGCCCCCACCGGAAAAAAACTGTTGTAATTATAAAAGCAGCACATGCTCAATGAAAAAAAGTTCAGACAATTACAGAAAAATATAAAGAGGACAGTGAAAAGAGCTCCATCCCCAGAGGGCAGCACCCTTAAAGCTTCGGCACAAGCCTCCTCACATTTTTTCTGTCTATCCATAGAGGCAATAGGAGGGGTCTCTGTTGGGGAGCACATTTTGTTTTTTTCACATATCAATAGACTGTGGACATCATTTTGTGATCACAATGAGTTTTAAACTGATCTGTTCTGCAGGTATTTACTGAGCCCCTGCACTGTGCCCAGCACTGGGGTGCATGATGCCCGGTGCACGGAGCTCGGGCTCTCAGTGCTGAACGTGAGAGAGGAGCAAGCTGACAGCTGCGGATGCTGTGAGAGAGGACACACTGGCAGGGCTTCCTGGAGCACAGAGAAAACACCTGATCCAGCCTGGAGGCGGGAGGAGCGCGGCCAGGGAGACTTGCTGGGGTAGGGGGCCCCAGCGGCAGGAGCTACAGTGTGTTTTCCAATTTCCAAAGGCAGTTAGTTCCTTTTCTCCCTGGGTACATGGCTAAACTACATTTCCCATCCTCCCTTGCAGTTCAGTGTCCTCATGTGACTGAATTCTGGCCAGTGGAATATGAGCAGAATGAGAGCTGATGAGGTTAAGTGGTCAGATCTTCTCTGCGGTCTCCTTTCCCACTTGCTGGATGAATGTGGGGGGTCTCTAAGGATCTGGGGGTGGGCGGGGCCATGAGATGGGAGGAACCTGGGTCTCTGCATTCCTGCTCACCAAACACCTGATTGGATTCAGGAAAATGACAACTAAACTGCCATTGTGTTAAGCCTTTTAAAACTTGGGGCTTATCTGTTACAACAGCTAGCATTAACTAACGCACCTGTTACCCTAGAATAAGCAGGCAAAGAGAAAAGCATGTGCAAAGGCCCAGGGCAATTGAAAAACTAACAAATATTCAGCCTGGCTGGGAGTGTCCAGTACGTGTGCATGTCAGAGGTTGGGTGGGCAAAGGAGATTAGCAGTACAGCCAGAAAGGGGGCAGGGGCAGGCAGGACATTCAGGGCCTCAGGAAACATGCTAAGGAATCTGGCTTGGATCCTGTCAGCAGTGGGGAGCCCTGGGAGGGTCTTCAGAAGTAGAGTGAGGAGATGGGCTTCCCATCAGGCTGCCGGATAGAGAATGAACTGTAGGGGTCGGAAGGAGCGGGAGAAGCAGGCACACCTAGATGGTGGCTGTTACAGCTGTCCAGGTGTGAAGGGACCTGGACCAAGGAGAAGTCTGGGAACAGACGGGAACCATCTGTAGGTCATGGCATGGACAGCATTTGGTGGGTGACAGGGTGTGGAGAAGGGGAGGAAAGAATCCCTGCTGGGGTGACTGGCTGGCTGGGAGTGGAGCTAGTTCCTGAGTTAGGGGAGGCTTTGAGAGGGGCAAGTTTAGTATTGGGGTTAGAGGGACAGCGTCGGTTTCAGTTTAGGACACATTGAATCTGGGGGATGTGTGGGATGCCCGTAGAATGTGCAAAGAGCAGGAGGAGCCCCTGCTTAGAGCACAAGAGATCTCGGGGGAGAGAGGTTGGGGGCCATGGGCACAGAGGTGGGAATTGAGGCCAGAGGAGGAGACGGAGTCACCAAGGAAAGGGTGAGGAAGGAGAAGACCCCTGCACTTATGGGAACAGGGAGGGAAAGAGCCCCCCAAGGAGATAAAGGGCCTCCAAAGACATCGGCTGCAGAACATTCTGTGGAACCACTGCTCCTGTGAACCATTCCCTGACTGATGGGCATCCATGCTGTTTGTTCAGTGCGCACACATAGGAACAGGGCTCTGGCAGAGAAGGTGGTGGAGTGAGGGTGTCCTAGGGCTGTTTCCTGTGGCTGGAAGGGAATCTTACGGGGACAATGGAGGAGACTTTAAGAATAGAGCAGAAAGACTCTCCCTACAGTGCTTAGAATGCATATTTGACAGCAACTGTTATAGCTCTAAAAGTGCCCGTCCTCAGACCCAGCACTTCTACCTGTGGGAATTTGTTCAAAGAAGAAAATCTAACAAGAGAGCTGAGACGGAGCACAAAGATGTTCACTGTAGTATTATTTAGCGAAGGGGAAAAATAGAAACAACCTAAGTGTCCAACAAGAGGGGATGGTTAAAAATATGTGACATTCATCCAAATGGTCTAATATGTCCTCATTAAAATGATGCCCATAATATATAATGAAGTAAAAAAACACATATATATGCACATATGTGTACACACATACACACACATAAATATATACTTACACACATATAATTTTGTTTTACAAAGAGTCTGTATTACTTTGGAAAAAATTAAAATTAAAAATAGCAACATTTCTATTTTGAAAAATTGCAGTCTGGCTGGAGGAGGAGGGAACCGTGGCTAGTCTGAACCATGCCCCACCTTGTTGTGTGACCACGGCGGGCATGCTGCCCTCTCTGAACCTCAGTGTCCTAAAATGGGGAAGAGACAGCAAGGGTCTGGGACAAAGAAGAAGCTGGAAAGTGTGAGCTGCACAGTTGAAGGTGCAGATGGAGAGGTTGGCCCTCCATCCAGGAGTGCTGGGGGACTGACTTGCAAGAATCTGGAAGCTTCCTGCCTCTGAGACCCTCTGGAGGGGGTGCCGGAGTAGAGATGGGGAGGATCTCCCGAGGGGCACTTGTCAAGGAGCCCTGACATCTTGCTCCTACTGCCCCCTTGGCTGGGGGAATGGCTGCAGCTGGGTACCGGGCCTGGCAGCTGATTAAGAAAACTTTTTGATTTTGCGGGGTCAATCACCTATTTCCACGGTTCCAAATGGCAACCTCACAGACATGCTTAGTGTCACCTGCTAGCTCATGTGACGGCGGGGAGACCGAGGCTCAGAACTACGAGCAAGCCCACAGGTCTTGCCTCGCTGCTTTGTCCAGGCAAAATCACCACCCCTCCTGATGGCAGATTTGAGTCGCCCCAAAGTAGCTCTAACTGAAGAGTGGCAAAACACACGTTAAGCAAGTAGTCAGTCCCTTCTTTATTAGCTTCAAAATCACCGAGAACCCCTCAGGTGAGTATGTGAGAGTTGGTAGTATCATTCTCCATAACTTCTAGCATGACTGAAATGTTTTTTAAAGGGATGTCATGCACTTGTTTGCATAAAAATATGTAAAATATAAAGGTTTTTTAAAAGGTGCTGAGCACTTGCTATGCACAATGCCCTGGATCTGCCCGCCGGCCTCGCTAATCCTGGAGAGGTTTGCCTATAAATCCCAGCTCCCCAGCTGGGCGACCTTGGGCAGGTGACCTCCCCTCTCTGAGCCTTGGTTTCCTAACAAATGGGGATACGTCGACCTTCTCATGGGTTTGCTGTGAGGATCAAACGGGATGAGGCATAAGGAGCCCTTTGCACACACCTCGGGTTATTATCATGACCCTTCTAGATCCACCTGGCAGGAGAGGCAGGACCCGCCAGTACCATCTCCTGGAGGGCCACCCTCCCCATCCAAGCACCCATACTTCCCATGCTCCAGACCCAAGGTCCCTGACTCCCAGATTTCACATCTGAGAAAATCAAGGCACAGAGAGGGAAGGACTTGCCTAGGGTCCCATGGCAAGTCTGGGCACCACAGAGATCAGATCTGGGGGTGCCCAAGCCACACCCCATCTCTGCCCTGGGGCTGGCAGGTAGAAAAGCATGTTTCCTCTGGAACCCCACTTCCTCTGAACCATCACTCCTCACCTGGCTATTCCCTGACCCCAGCCCGCTGACCCCCATGGGCGCTCTGCTCCATCCTGCCCTCCCTGTCTGGAGTAAGACAGGGCTCCTAAACAGGGATGGTCCATATTCCTTGCTCAGTCTGAGGGAAGCAAGAAGCCCTTCACAAGCCTGTTGCCATGCCTGGAATTCCAACATCTGTGTATCGTTCTCCCAGGTTAATCATTGCCTCTTTCACCAGGGTGACACAATTAGTCCCTTAAAGCCTAGAGGGAAGGACACACTCCTCCCTTGCTGGACTGGACCCATGCCCTCAAATATCAGACCCATGCGCATCAGACAAGGGGATGCACAGGAGCAGGCGTGCTTCTTTGTCCACAGGGATTCCTTCAGGCAGGGCTCTGCCCAAGTGAGAAGCAGGGAGGAAGCAGTCCGAGGTGGCAGCTGGGAACAGGGCTCCGTTGTCTCTGCTCCCAGGGTAGCAGCCTGCCCACCCCCCGAGTGTCAGGCAGAGCTGGGAGCTAGGGAGGCAAGGGGGGAGGGGTCCTGAGCTGGGGGCTGGGGGCAGCCATGGAAGATCTAAGAGGCTAGGACCCCAGAAGGGCAAACAGATCTTGAGCAAGGCTGGGGCCCTGAAATGGGGACTCGGGCAAGTTACTGAATTTGGAGTCAGTTTAGCCACATTTGAACTATGTGACCTTGGGCAAGTCACCGAATCCCCCTGAACCTCAGTTTCCCCCCTTGGATAATAGGGTTAGTAACAATGCCTCCTCTGAGGGGCAAGGGACAATGCAGCAGCATATGGGCTGCTCCAGCTCAGGCCTGCCCATGGCCTTACCCTCTCTGGGCCTTAGGTCACCCTCTTTGTAAAGGCAGAGGTTGGATTCTCCCAACTGCACTGTCCTCCTGAGGATTTCCATGGCACCTGTCACCGGGGCAACCCAGGTGATCAGGTGTCAGGCCTGCCGCCCTCTCTCCCTCCCTCCCACTGGTGTGGGTTACTGCAGCCAGATGTGTGCCCATCACCTCTCCTGCTCTAGGCAGGTGGGAGGGGGTCCCCGCTGGGAAGGAACCACAGCCTTGCTCTGTAATGTTACCAAAGCACCTTGGCTTGGCACCAACGGGCGCAGGCCAAGCTGGACCCCCTTTCTGAGCACTGGTCCAGGGAACAAGGGAACTGTTGGGTTACCTACGGGGCCATTCCTGGATACCAGAGTTCATCCCACTCCCACAAGCCTTTCCTTGGTGGCCTTGCACCCTAAGTGGTAGAGGACAGGGCCTTCCCCAGGCAGAGGGGATCCATCTTTTACCCTGATGCCCAGCCCCTGCTCTGACGGCCCCTCTTCTGGGGAGGGCTGGTGGGAAGAGGGAAGATCCCCGCCCCTCCTCCCCCAGGGCTCTGGCACCATGTCCAAGATTAATGATTAATGAACTCCCAGTTCCAGCCCAGCTTCAGCCCCACCCGCCCCAAGTCCAGGGACTGGGTAAACCCTGGAAATGGGACCCTGGGGAAGAAACCAAGGGCCGGGCGAGCACCAACCTGCGCCCCCGCCCCCCAACCCCAGGCCCCAGCCTTCCCACCCTCTGTCAGCCAGGACAGGTGCGTGGACCCTGAAGCGGTAGTGCAGCACTTCCTCACCACTCAGGTCGAGTCTGGCGCGCGCAGCCCCAGTTCCGGGCGTGGGCAGCGCGGGCCTGGATCCCAGGGGGTAGACTGAGGCAGGGCGCAATCTGGTGATGGGTGCTGGGCCCCCAGGACGTACCTTGTCCCCGTCCTTCTCGGCCTTGGCGTGCAGGCTCGGCCCCGGGCCGCGCCGCCCGGGCGCTTACTAAGGCGGCGGGGCGTACCCGCCGGGTCCCCCAGCTCGGCCGGGCCTGGACCATGCTCCCGCCCCCGCCGCCGCCGCACCCTCTCCGGCCAGGTGCTGCCGCCAGCCTGGCCCGGCCCCCAAACCCCCCCCTCCTCCGGCGCCGCGGCCAATGGGCGCCCCGGGCCGGGGCCCCCTCCCCTCCCCTCCGCGCCCGCCCGGGTCGCACAGAAGCCGCATTCAGCGCGCCGGGGCGCAACATCGCGCCCCCGCCGCTGGCCCAACAAGGCGCGTTTGTCTCGGATGTGCCAACGGGGCCATTGTCCTGCCGCCGGACCCTGAGGCTCGGCCGAGCTCCCAGCTCTGTAGAGGATTCGAGGGTGCCTGGGAAACGGGGTGGCGTGGTGATGGTGAGGGCAGCCCAGCTCTGGGAAAAAGGAGGAGGCTACACTAGCTGCTTAACTTTATTCAGTGGAAGATATGGCCTCTGGCTCTAGAGTCAGTGCAAACTGGGGACACATTTTTGGTATCTGAAATGTGGATGAGAGGATTAGGGGCGGTCATACCACTGGGAGGTCTCAGCTGATGCCCCCCTCTCCAAGGTGCCCATCACTGAGCACAGTGCCATCAGGATGCAGGTGCCGCATTCAGGATCTGACTCTTTCCAGTCCCAGGCTTCCCTCCTTCACCCCAGAGGAGCAGGCCCAAGGATGGGGATTAGTGCCTACCTGGAGTTGAGAATGCTCAGCTCCAGCTGTGGGCAGTGCAAAACCAGCTGGCCACCCAGTGGGGCATAAGCCACGTCAGAGCCCCACTGCCCCCGCCATTACTGGGCGACTCCGGAATGGGGAAAATTCCACATCAGCATGACTGCCAGGGATTCTTCCATATCTTTTTTTTTTCCTATTTATTTATTTTTGGCTGCATTGGGTTTTCATTGCTGCGCGCAGGCTTCCTCTAGTTGCGGTGAGCAGGGGCTACTCTTCATTGCAGTGGGCGGACTTCTCATTGCGGTGGCTTCTAACGGAGCACAGGCTCTAGGCACGCGGGCTCCAGTAGTTGTGGCATGAGGGCTCAGTAGTTGTGGCTCGTGGGCTCTAGAGCGCAGGCTCAGTAGTTGTGGCACACAGGCTCAGTTGCTCCGCAGCATGTGGGATCTTCCCGGACCAGGGCTTGAACCTGTGTGCCCCTGCATTGGCAGGCAGATCCTTAACCACTGCGCCACCAGGGAAGTCCAGGATTTTTCCATAACTGATGGGCCCGCTCTCCGGCCTTGCCCTGGCACCCCTGCCATGGCCCTGGGATGTACATGCACCCAGGCAGGACCAAGTTATCCCCTAGGGCTGCAGACTTTGGCTCCAGAGGCCCTGACCCTGTCCCTGACTCTAGAAGACCACCCCCCACACACACCATGAAGAATGTCAGAGTGGAACATAATCTCTCTCTGACACCCACAGCACACCCATGGCGAGGCCCAGTGAGACAGGAGCCCTAGGTTCTCCACTCCCTCAGCCAGAGAGCCTGCCCAACCTCTTGCCTTCCCCCTGCACAGGCTGGGTCTGAAGACACTGCCCAAAAGACTTCTATAGAGCCTGGGCACTTCTACAGAGTGAGAGGCAGAGGGCCAAGGCCCTCAAGTGCCTAGATTTGGCGAAGGAGGAGCCCAGCTCCAAACCCATACTTCCCCATCCTGGGCCCTGCTCCTGAGAACACTCGGCCCACAGGAGCACCCGGGCAGGGGGAGGGGGGGGGCATTCAGAATCTCCCTGCCTGACCTGGGAGGGGTTGAGTGGCCCTGGCTCTGCCATGAGGCACCGGCAGTCCAGGCAAGGGCATGTCCCCTTGGGCTACTGCAAGGGCCCTGCCAGGGTCAAGTGGGAAGCTATAAGGATGGCCCAGCCAGGGTTACAAGTCAGGCTGCTGGCAAAGCCACACTGGGGGTCCTTGGCAGCTCTGCCCATAAGCCCACAAGGTAAAGCTAGGTACCCTCAACTCAGGCCCCATAGATCCTTCAGACACTGGCTTTTACCTCCCGGGCTGACTCCAGCAGGAAGTGATGACAATCATGGTTGGTGTTTGCTGAGTACTTTACCTACCAGACACCTGACACTAGTGACTCTCTGAAACATTATCACTGAACCCTTCACACATGCCTGGGAGGAAGGCTCCAGAATTTCTACGCTTAGCTTACACATGAGGAAGCAGGATCACAGAGGAAAAGTCTCTGGGCTGGAATGTGCGCCTACCTTCTGGCACCCTTGGACCCCAGGGGATCCACGGGCAGCCAGAAAGCTCCGAGCAGTGACCGGCTCCTCTCAGTGAACACCGAGGGCTGGCCAACCTGGAGCACTAGGTGGCCCTTCTCCAAGCCCAGGAAGGCTCATGAACACAGAATTCAACTGGCTGCAGAACTCCAGCCATTTAATAACAAATGCTTCCCCACCCTACCCCCCACCAGAGCACTGGGAAAATCGTGGGTCCAACGGTACGTGTCGGGGAGGGGACACAGAAAGCCAGGGCAAATGGGAGCAGTCAGTGAGGGGCTGGTCGGGTCCCGCCCCGTGTCGCTTGACCCCTGGGAGCATCGTGTCAGGCCAGGCACAGTGGCCTCTCCTCTGCCCAGGCACCAGCAGGGAGCTCCGTCCGAGCGAGGCTGGGGCTGTCCATGCGCCCAGCCAGAGATTGTGAGAGGAGGTCAGGGCCAGCAGAGGGAGGAGAAGGATGAAAACAGAAAAGACGCTGGTCTGTCACCAAGCCCAGGCTCTCTGGGTCCCTGTGCCAAGTCCAGCCTCTGGGAGCTGGCCTCACCCATGGCGAGGCTGCCGCCACTCACTCCGGCCTTGCCTTCTTGGCCTTCTTCTCAGACCTTGCAGCCTCATCATGGGCTTTCCGCTTCTCCACCAGTTTGTTGGCCTGTGAGGAGGAAGGGGAGGATTACGCTGTGATGGGGGGAGGAGGACGGGGAAGGGAACTCCCCCTTCTGCCACTCAAGGCCACCCCTTAAAAGCAGAGCTTCCAGGAAAGCTAATAGGCAAATTACCAAGGGGAAAAAGCAAACCCCTCTGAAGAGCCTCAGGTGAGGAACCGTGCCTTCACCCCTGCCTTTATGACTCTGTGAAGTTATGGGTCCACAGCAAGTCAGGAGGATTGCAGGCTCCCAGAGCTGGAGGCAACTGCCCCACTGACCCCCTTCACCTGGGAAAGCTGGGGGCCATTCAAACCTTCACCAGGAGCTGCTAGGGTGGGGTCAACCTGGAACAGTCCTTCCCCGGGGCCACGTGGCATGATCTATTCCAAAACAGGTGGCCTTTCAACCTGGCAATTACACTCCTAAGAATTTACCCTGCAGAGACACTTGGAGGTAGGAAGAGAGGTGCTCAAGACTGTTCTCTGAGAACAACTATAAAAGGGAGACAGCCTAATCCTGTCAGCAGGGAACAGGCCATGCACTGTACGACGCCGTGGACAGTTCATGCTATGGTTAAATAACAATTACACCGCAGAACCACCTACAGGCAAACCTCGGAGATATTGTGGGTTGGATTCCACCCACCACCCCAATAAAGCGAATACTGCAATAAAGGGAGTCACGTGAATTTTTTGGTTTCCCAGGGCATATAAATGTTCTGTTTTTGCTATGCTGTTGTCTGTTAAGTGGCAATAGCATTATGTCTAAAAACACCGTGCAGATACGTTAATAAAAAATACGTTATTGCTAAAAAAAACTAACCATCGTCTGAGCCTTCAGTGAATTATAGTCTTTTTGCGACAGTAACATCAAAGAACATTGATCACAAATCACCATAACAAATATAATAATAATGAAAAAGTCCGAAATATTGTGAGAATTACCGTCACTGGTGACACAGAGACATGAAATGAGCAAATATTGGAAAAATGGTGCTAAACAGACTTGCCGACATAGAGTCGCCACAAACCTTCCATCTGTAACAAACTCGTTATCTGTGAAGTGCAATAAAGCGAAGTGCCATAAAACAAGCTCTGCCTGTATGTGTAGCACGATGCCCCCCCAATAACATCTGTGTTATTACATGCACAAAAGAAACCTGGGGGGCTATTACTACAGATCACCCCAAGGGCAAGACTGTGAGCCACTTTTGCGTCTATTACAGAGTTCTGGTGTGCACAGAACTCTTAAAATTTTTTTTTCTTTTATATTGAGCATACATGGCTCTGTGAATGAGAGGAAACAAAACAGAAGCTAAACCAAAACCTCCCACAGTCCCTCCAGCTTCACGCACTTCTGTGAAGTGCAGGCCCCGAGTCTGCTGCAGCAGCTCTGGCCCCCAACCCCAGCAGACTCAGAAACCACCTGGTGCAGGAAGGAGACTGACACCAAGATGCCCAGGGCAGGCAGACAACGTCAGAAAAACGCTAGAAGAGGGCCCAGAGACTGCCCGGGAGAGCCAGCCGGCCTCGAAGCTCAGCTGTGCGGCCCCATCTGGAGCCTCAGGCGGCGGGGAGACTCACCTCACGGATTTTGCGCCTCTTGCCAAACATGATCTTGTTGTAAAGGTACTTCTCCCGCTTCTTCATCATCATGATGGCCAGGCGCTTGGCCTCACTCTCCTCCTCCTGGGCCAGCCGCTGCTTATCCTCCAGCTTCACTGTGCCCGCCATCACCCTGGGCTTCTGGGGACACAGGGGAGACACTTGTGGATGCAGGTTGACCCCCACCCTCCAGCCCCAGCCCCCTGGCTCCCACCCTTCTGGCACCAAGGTGGCCAGCGGGGCTGCTTCCCAGGCCAAGAACCCAATCAACTCCCCGGTACCTTCTGCTCCATCCTTGGCTCCTCCGGGGCCGTCAGTCGGGCCTCTTCCTCCCTTTCCGAACCAGCCTCCTTGTCTTCTTCCTCCTCCTCTTCTTTTCCTCCCTCTTCATCACCATCACCTTCATCATCTTCCTCCTCATCCTCCTCTTCAGATTCATTCAAATTTCCTACAAACAGCCAAGGATTCCGAACACTCGGGAGCCTGCTCTTCCCCTTGCGGCGTGAGAACTGGCGCCAGGCACCACCCTCTTTGGCACAGACGTTCCAAAGGCAGAGCAGGGCCATCCCGACCACAGGCCCTCTGGCGCCTCCTCCACAGGCCCAGCTGCCTTCAGAGCAAACTCCAGGCCCCCAATCCCTCAGCTCTGCTGCCTCCCGCGGAACTTCCAGGCCATTCTGCTCAGTCACTCTAGACATCAAGTAACACTGGATTATAAGACACAAATGTTTCCTCCTCCTAAGCCACATTACTCCAACGAGAGTTTAAAGGGCTTTGTACCCCTGCTGCCCTGTTCTCTGGAGCTTGCCACCTCTGTAGCCAAGAAGGGAAACGGCCAGGTGAAGCCCCCGGAGCCGAGGCCAGCCTGGAGGAGCCTGCCCACCCCGCCCTGCCCAGCTTCCTTTCACTCACCTGGGTGCTCCCCCCGCTGCAGGGCCAGCAACTGCAGCTTCTCAGGGGGCATGTAATCGCCCTCCTTCTCTGACACGAAGGGCGAGAGGTGTGGAGGCAGCTGCACCCCGGGGAAATAGTCTGCCACAGGAAGGAGGAGCCGGGCGTTCACGGAGTCAAACACCCACTGGGGCTGCACATAGTACCTGCGCAGGGCGAGGGCAGAGACAGTCATGGGGCCACCCGAGACCCCACTGCATCTGCAGGGGCCTGGAGACAGACCTCCGCCCCCAGAAACCCAAACAGGCGGAGGAAGACGAGGGCCTTGGGGGCCTACCTGCCGATGACGGGGGTCTGTTGCCCAGGCCGGTCGACAATCTGGTGGGTGATGCCAGAGTCTGTGACGTCGTATGTGGCCCCAATGCACAGAGATTTGTCCCAGGACACGTTCCCCCCAAAACTCCTACAGGCACAGGGGGAGCCCATGAGGGTACTGAGGCATGAGGTGCCCACCCTGGGACCCGCTGGCCCACAAGCTCACCCTCCTAGGACACACCTGTCCCCTCCCCACCCCAGGAACCCCCCCTCCAATTGGCTGACGCCTCCAGTGCTGGCCCAGTGGAGACCTTCTGCCCTAAGCTGGTGAGGAAGTGATGCCAGCTGCCCTCTAATGGGTGCTTTCCATGTGCCTGGGGTGTGCTGAGTTTTCCACACCCATTTTGTTGAATCCTCACAACAGCCCTAAGCAGCGGATACTGACGCCAGCCCATTGTTACCGATGGGCGTCCAGGGCTGCGCTGTCCAGGGCAGGACCCAGCCCAGTATGGCACAGCCAGTGCTGTCAGGCTCCCCACCTGATGACAAAGGCCAGGGCCTCCCGGGGCACCTCACGGTTCAGGAAGAACTTCAGGCCCTCGAAGAGCTTCTTGTGCTTTTCCTGCGTCTCCAGCTCCTTCCTGCAGTCCTCCTGCACCACCATCTCCTGCCGAGAAAAGGGGCTGCTCACACTATCAGGCCTGCCTGCACCCCACTGGAGGCAGAGGCTGGAGACGAGCCCCTCCCCAGCCTCCTTCTAAACCCCTCAGTCCGCCCACCTCCCCCACCCCCGCTTCCAGAGGGCAGCGCAGTCCTCACCCCGTCAGCAGGAAACTCATCCACCTCGGCTTCCTCCTCCTCCACAGGCACCACCACACGGGCCAGACTGGCACTGAGAGAGGCCAGTTTCTGTGGGAAAGAAGCAGGGTTTCAGGGATGCTGCTTGTGGGTGGGGAGGGGTAGGGCTGGCAGTTCTCGGCTGGGTATCAGTGGGTGTGGGTTCTGAGGGCAAGCCCTGAGACCACCTATCTAGCCATGACCGCCTCCACCCCCGGGCCAGGAACCACCCTTCTGGGGGATGCAGGGCCAATGCTGGAAGCCTCTCTCACCTCCATAGAGCTCTCGGAGTCCAAAGCGTAGGTGTCCTCGCTGGCCTTCGCTTCTGCATGGGCCTGACCCTCGAGCTGAGAGGCAAGGGGAAGGTCAGAGGAAGAGGATGCCCCTACCCCCACCTCCACGTGGGGAGAGAGGCCGTGGCCTCTGCCCGGTGAGGAGAAGGCGCTGCGCTGGGCCGGGGCCTACCTTCGGAGGGTAGTGCAGGTTAAGCGACTGGTAGAGGCGGAAGTTGACGAACCCCAGCAGGGTGGTGTAGAACTCGGTGAAGGTGGCCATGACCCTGTAGTCCACGTCTGTTGGGTGCTGGGTACACAGGAGACGCATCAGCAGTGTCAGTGCAAAGATGGCACTGACAACCCATGCGGGGTGGGGGCTCTGGATGCCCAAGGACCAGGAGCTCCCCCAGGGCGGCCCCGCCTTCAGAGCTCTGCCCCAGGAGAAGAGGCCGTGTGGCGTGGTCCCACCCAGGAGCATCCTGGGCACCAGTGAGGCTCTGGACAAGGGTCCCAAGGATTGTCCTGGAGGCCAGTGCCAGATCCCCGTGCCATAAAGGGGATGCTAGGAGTGAGAAAAGGGAAGCCTTTGTCACGAGGTTCCCAGGACAGGCTGGTGTCCCCGCTCCCTGCCCCAGCTCTCCCCCTCACCCTGCAAGGCAGACTTCTGTTCTTGCAGAAGCCGCTCACGCCTGCTCCATTAGCCAACCAGTAACTTCCATTTACCGTCTTTTCTGGGGCCAGCCCATGAGCACCTGGGGGCCCGGCTGGGAAAGGTGGCCCTGGATCAGCCCATCTGTCTGGGTGGGGGTAGTGGGCGGGCGGCACTCAGCGCCTACGAGCCCTGGCAGGAGCCTTCTGACAGATACTCAGAATTCAGCAACCCTGCCTTGGGCCCGAGCCGGAGACAAAGGCACAACCCGAGGACCCAGGACAGGCTGGGCAGCTGCCTGGCTCAGCCCCAGGGAGCGCCTGAGAAATGCTGCCTGCTTAGGGCAAAAACACAGAGCAAGCGGGGGACACGGGAGGGCTCGTCTTAAACCTTGAGGAGTTGATAAAACAAAACAGGGCAAGGATCTGAGACCCAAACCAAAGTGCCTCGACCCTTGAGCAGCACTGCCTGGCACACCAGAAAGGCCAGGCCAGCCTGGCCGACTTCTGAGACCTGGACGGGGGGGGATACGCCAAGCGATGATGAAATCAGTAATGATCACAGCATCCCTTCTGTGCCTGTGCGCCTGTGACGCTGAGCTGTTTCTACATCCTGCCAACTGGCAGTGACTGGGCTGTGGGGGTACAGGGGCCAAGAGGTGCCCCACCTGTCCCCCACTGATACCTCAGTCCTTCCATGAGCATCCACCAGGGCCTTCGACGGGCCTGGGAGCACGTGAGCAGTGACTGCCCCACAGCACAGCAGCCCCCTGGGCCCCGCTACCTGCCTGGGTCCTGCTGCCAGGAGCCCAGCACTGGCTGCACAGGGGCCCCAACTATGACCCAGGACTGGTCCCCCATCCTCTTGCTGAGAGGAAGCAGCGGCAGTGAGCTGGCCAGAGAGGAAGGAGGAAGGGGCGGCCCGTGCCCATCCCCATTCCTCCAGGGCCAGCTGTGTGGAGGCCGGCCTCCACAGGGCCCTATTCACCACTGGCAGGACAGACAAAGACCAGTCTGAGCAGTGCGAGGGTGGGACATCAGAGAGAAGGAAGGAGAGGGAGGGGCAGAGAGGAAGGAGGGAAGGCAGGGCAGAGAAGGCAGGAAGGACAGAGGAGAGGAGGGACAGAGAGGGGAAGAAGGAAGAGCACAAACTTGCACACACGCCTGCCCCCAGGGAGTGGGCACAGGGACTGCTGAGGGCCGAGCGCCTCTCACCCACAAAGACCACAGGCTGCCACCAATTGTCACCGCTGCTCTGCGCTCAGCAGGGGTTCCGGCCTGTGGCCTCCAGCCCAAAGTAATCAGCAGCGGCCTAGGGGACCCAGACCACCAGCTCATGCTGGAGCACCCGCTGCCCGGCCAGCAAACCTGCCATCCAGCTGGGTCTCCACTGAAGGCACCAGTTCTCACTCAAGGCACAAGCAGGAAGCAAGGCCAAATGCAGGCCCACAGCAGGGTAAGTCAGGCACCAAGCCTGAGACCCTGTGGGAGACTAGAGGCTAACAACCCTCATACGGAGGCCAAACCAAGATTTCTCTCGACGGATCCTGCCAAAAATTCCCCCCGTCTTAAAAAGAAAGATGAGTAAGAAATAGTGCCACTAATAAGTAGTGCTCCTCTTGTGCTCATCCTCCCCAGTCTCACCCAGTCCCCAGCTCTGGGGGGGGGCACAGGAGTGGGGGTGGCAGAGCGGGGTGAGGACCCAGCAGGTTGGAGGGCAGGGCCGTGTATGCAGGCAGTGCTCGGCCCCGGTGGCCGCTCACTGTTTGTTCTGCAACCCCCGAGGGCCAAGCACCAGGCACTTTTAAAGCTTTTTTCCCTCAAATTCTCACGACAAGGCTTAGAAGGTGGAAGCACGTTATTAACTGGGCACAGAGAGGTAAGGGCACATGTCCAAGGACAACCAGCTAGCAGGTACTGGAGTCAGGCTAGCTCGGGCTCTTGTTACAATGCTGTACCACACCTCTGCACCGCCCCGGCCAGCACTCAGGAACCCAGCTGGTTCTGCAGGACAGGAAGAGCCCCCCTTCACCTACACCATTATCTCTGTCTAGGAAGCAGAGAGGGAGCAACGGTCCCTGCACAACCCTTCCCTGTGGGCACACTCACGTCGTGGGAGAAGGTGTAGGGCGTGATCCACACGATGGGCTGGCCCAGCACCTCGGCCTGGTAGTAAATGCCTTTGATGGACAGGAAGACCTGCGGTGGAGGGGGGACAGCGTGGTGAGGACACGGGGGGGGGGGGGGCGGGGCGGGGGGCTGGGCCCCACTGGGTGGCCCCGGGCTCACCTTGCGCAGGGCACGGGCGGCGATGACGTAGTGCATGAACTCCACGGCCAGCCGGTGGCACAGCTGGATGGTGTGCACGTGGCACTTGCCGGTCCGTGGGAAGGTGGAGAAGAGGAAGCACATGGAGAGAGCGTCGTCCAGGTCCCGCAGGGCATCTATGAATGTGGGGTACCTGCGTGGCCAGGAGGGCGGCGCTCACAGGGTCGTTCAGCCTGGGCTCTGAGGGGCCCCCGATCTCATTGCCCCACCCCAGGCCCTGAACACGCCATCTCCTAAACAGGGAGCTGGGCAACGCCCTGGGGCCTGGCAGTGCCAACCTCCCCACAGCCTCAGGAAGAACCACGGAACCAGGATGTGCCCACTTGGCTCTGAGGGTCAGAGAAATCTGAGTCAGGAGGGGCCAGCCAGGTCTTCAGACACAGAGCAAAACAGAAGAAAGGTCCGCAGGGACCTCTCAGAACAGGAGAGGCACTTGGTTTCCTGGTTCAGAGGCCAGAGCCTCAATCAGCCCCCTCTTGTGCCTCGAAGTTTCCTCGCTCTGCACCTCACAGACAAACCCAACAACCTGGGCCCTTCCTAGAAACAGCACCGGCTATTCTTTCTTAAGCAAGGGCTGAGGAGAAGGGGGTGACACAGAATGGGAATGCCACCATACTGCCACCTAGTGTGCACATGAATCCAGACACTTGCTTTTTTCTTATGCATTTTTTTTTTTTCATTTGTTCCACAGAACAGCTGTGTCACACTCGTCATCTCTCTGTTACAGGAGGACCTGCTCGGAGCAGGAGCAGTTCGTGGACTGCCCAGCTCGTGGCTGTAGGGCTGGGGTGAGAACACCTGCTGTCGAGCTCCCAGGCCAAGGCTGTTGCCCTGCTAGCCCATGGCTGGCCCGACTCAACGAAGCCAAGTCCATCCAGCCTGGAGCTAAGTGTTCCCAGGGCCAACAGCCACCAAGAGAAGGCAGACATTCAGTTAGCCCAGAGTTTCTGCACCTTACCACCACTGACACTGTGGGCCAGGTTGTCCCGTGTTGTGGGGGCTGTCCTGTGCACTACAGGGTGTTGAGCAGCATCCCTGGCCTCTACTAATTAAATACTAGTAGACCCCCTGCCATCCAAGTCAGGAGAAGCAGAAGTGTCTCCAGACATTGCCAAGTGTCCCCACTGATTTAGTCAACGAATGACGGGGACTGCTGAGAAGGATGGGCAAGAAACAGTTGAGATCAGAGGTGTCCAGCCACATCTTTCAGGACTGACCATGCACCCCACGCATACCCCTAGGACTCCGGCTCTCTCTCACCACAGGGCCTTTGCACTTGCTGTTTGCTCTGCGTGAACCATGCCTCCCCTGGCTGGCTCAAATGTCTCCCCCCAGAGACCTCCTTTGACAAGCCTGTAACTAACATACGTCCTCCAGCTCCCTTCCTGGAGAGCATCCCTCGTGGCACTCGTGTGGACTTGCAACCATTAGAACAACTTGCCAGTTTGTTTTCTGGCCTGCTTCCTCCAACAGGACGCCAGCTCTGTGAGCAGGGTCTCGGCCCCGTTCCCCACTGTACCCCCAGCACCGGGTCAGAGCCCCCGGCTCACCGCTCCTTGACGATGTGGTCGAGCTTGTAGTTGGGCTTGTTGTCCTTCAGCCGCTCCACCGTGTTCCACTCACTCTTCCCATAGGCTTTCCGCAGCTTCCGGACGAACACCTGGGAGAGAGGAGGAGACTGCTGATGTGGGGCCAACGGTTCCCGGACACCCCTTCCGTGGAGGAGGGATGCTCAGGGCAGGAGGGCTCTCCGACCACGGCTGTCTGCCGGCATGATGTGCCCCCTCAGCCCGGGGTTTGCACAACAGCCACCTCCACGGAGCAGCGAACCTGACCCAGGCTGACGACAGAGCCACCCCACTGCATCCCGCTGACAGATGAACAGGGATAAGCATTCAGACGGGCTGACTCCACATGTTTACGTGAAAGTATAACGTTTTCAGCCCTATTTTCCAACTGAGAAGTGAGACAGACCAGGGCCAGGAGGCTGGGCCAGAAACACCAGTCCTCATGTGTGTGAAACAAGCCTCGGGCCCACGTGTGGGGCTGGGCCACACGAGAAAACGCAGTTGAGGCCAATGGTGGCCCCAGAAAGTCCTCTTAACTGACCAACTGCCTCCCCTGAGCACTTCTTCAGAGGCTGAGAGACCACCTCCGCTGAGACTGTGAACAGCAGCTCTGAGACAGCCAGTCCCACAAGGGGCCCAGTTCCAATGCAATGAGCTGGGGTGCCTGGAAAACCCAGCAGCAGGACAGGTCCAGCCACCCACCTCGGCCGGCTGTGGCGAGAGGGCTGCCAGCAGCTGTATCCCACAGCCTGGCCCTGCTGCTTGGCAAAGGCTACAGTAGCAGCAGTCTACTTTCAATTATTTGCATTTGGTATAATTAGGTTTCTACTTTCCCTGTGGTATTTAAGCATTTAATCATTTCTATTTGAGGAATGAAAAGCTTGGTCTCCTGGGAACAATTCCAGAAAGAACCTGAATAGGAGTGGTTTATTTGGGCAGAAAACACACCAGAGAGCCCCTGAAAGACCACAATCTTTGCCTCAGAGGCAATACATTTACTCTTTTCCAAAAGAACCAGGGGAAAAGTATGACAGGTAACACTTAATCATTGGCCAGGTTCTACGTAAATGATTTCCACACTTAAGATCTCAGTCAATCCCCCCGACACACGTTTGAGGTAGAATTACCTCACCCTATGTACAGGCTTGCTCAGAGAGATCAAACAATTTACCCAAGGTCAGTGTTAGTGGGTCTGCATAGAGCTGGGAAGTGCCCCATCCAGACCCTAGAGCCCAGGCCTCACCTTGTACTCCCGGAACTTGTTGACAATGGGTTCATGGAGGAGGAATCTGATGTCTTTGATAAGGTAAAAGGTTCGGGCTGCCGTGGAGCCCTTGTTGACCTTCTTCTTGTGTTTGGGTTCATGGGGATAAATGCCCTTCAGGATGCACAGCCGCCTGGAAGACAAAGGCCACTCCTTCTATCAGCAAACGTGCTGAGAGAACTGGGCACGCTGGGCCTGGAAAACTGCAGTGAACAGAGAACACAGGAGCCCTGCCCTTTGGAAAACTCACATCCTAGTGCAGGAGTCTGACAGTGACAAGTTCCCAACAAACATAGTGCAGACAGTCCCAAGCACCAGAAAGGGAACAATCAGGATACTGACAGGGGCCAACTGGCAGGTACCTCTTTTAGCAAGGAGTCAGGAAAGGCCTTGCTGACAAATCAACATTTCAGCCACATAGAGGTATACCTCATTTTATTGAATTTCACTTTATTGCACTTTGCAGGTAATTGCATTTTCTTTTTTTTTTTTTAAACAAATTGAAGGTTTGTGCAACCCTGCATTGAGCAAGTCTATCGGTGCCATTTTTCCAACATTTGCTCACTTTCATGTCTCTGTGTCACATTTTTGGAATTCTCACAATATTTCAAACTATTTCATCATTATTATGTTTGTTATAGCGATCTGTGATCAGTGATCTTTGATGTTGCTATTGTAATCATTTTGGGGGCCCCACAAATAGCACCCATACAAGATGGTGAACTTAATCAATAAATGTTGTGTGTGTTCTGACTGCTCCACCTGACCTGCCATTCCCCAGTCTCTCTCCCTCTACTTGGGCCTCTCTACTCCCTGGGACACAATATTGATATGAGGTCAACAAATAACCCTACAGTGGCCTCTAAGTGTTCAAGTGAAAGGAAGAGTCCCACGTCTCTCACTTTAAATCAAAAGCTAGAAATGATTAGCTTAGTGAGGAAGGCATGGTGAAAGCCAAGACAGGTCAAAAGCTAGGCTTCTTACACCACAGCCAGCCAAGTTGTGAATGCAAAGGAAAAGCCCTTGAAGGAAATTAAAAGAGCTACTTCCGTGAACACATAAACGATAAGAAAGCAAAACAGCCTTATTGCTGATATAAAGTTTTAGTGGTCTGGACAGAAGATCAAACCAGCCACAACATTCCCTTAAGCCAAAGCCTAATCCGGAGCAAGACTCTAACGCTCTTCAATTCTATGAAGGCTGACAGAAGTAAGGAAGCTGCAGGATAAAGTCTGAAGCTAGCAGAGGATGGTTCATGAGCTTTAAGGAAAGAAGCCGTCTCCAGGACATAAAAGTACAAGGTGAGGCAGCAAGTGCTGATGTAGAAGCTGCAGCAAGTTATCCAGAAGATCTAGCTAAGATAATTAACTAAACAACAGATTTTCAATGTTGATGAAACAGCCTTATATTGGAAGAAGATGCCTTCTAGGACTTTCATAGCTAGAGAGAAGTCAATGCCTGGCTTCAAAATTTCAAAGGACATGCTGACTCTCTTGTTATGGGATAACACAGCTGATGACTTTAAGGTGAAGCCAATGCCCATTCACCATTCTGAAAATCCTGGGGCCCTTAAGAATTATGCTAAAATCTACTCTGCCTGTGCTCTATAAATGGAACAACAAAGCCTGGATAACAGCACATCTGTTTACAAAAAACAACGTCAGGGGCTTCCCTGGTGGCGCAGTGGTTAAGAATCCACCTGCCAATGCAGGGGACACAGGTTCGAGCCCTGGTCCAGGAAGATCCCACATGCCGTGGAGCAACTAAGCCCATGCGCCACAACTACTGAGCCTGCTCTACAGCCTGCGAGTCACAACTACTGAAGCCCGCGCACCTAGAGTCCGTGCTCCGCAACAAGAGAAGCCACCGCAATGAGATGCCCACACACTGCAATAAAGAGTAGCCCCTGCTCGCCGCAACTAGAGAAAGCATGAGCAGCAACGAAGACCCAAAGCAGCCAAAAATAAATAATAAATTAACAAAACAAAACAAAAAACATGGTCAATGACTATTTTAAGCCCACCCTTGAGACCTACTGCTCAGAAAAAAGTTTTTTGTTTTTCCAAAATATTACTGCTCATTGACAATGCACCTGGTCACCCAAGAGCTCTGATGGAGATGTACAAAGAGCTTAATGTTGTTTTCATGCCTGCTAACAAAACATCCATTACGCAGCCAACGGATCAAGGACTAATTCTGACTTTCAGGTCTTGTTAATTAAGAAATACATTTCATAAGGCTATAGCCACCACAGACAGTGATTCCTCTGATGGATCTGGGCAAAGTAAATTGAAAACCTTCTGGAAATGATTTACCCTTCGAGATGCCGTTAAGAATTTTCGTGATTCAGAAAAGATAAAAATATCAACATTAACAGGAGTTTGGAAGAAGTTGCTTCCAACCCTCATGGATGACTTTGAGGGGTTCAAGACTTCAGTGGAGGAAGTAACTGCAGATGTGGTGGAAACAGCAAGAGAACTAGAATTAGAAGTGGACCCTGAAGGTGTGACTGGATTGCTGCCATCTCATGATAAAACTTTAACAGATGAGGAGTGCTTCTTATAAATGAGTGAAGACAGTGGTTTCTTGAGATGGAATCTACCGTGGAAATTGCTGAAATGACAACAAAGAATTTAGAATATTACGTAAATTTAGTTGATAAAACAGCAGTAGGGTCTGACAGGATCGACTCCAATTCTGACAGAAGTTCTACTGTGGGTAAAACGCTGTCAAACAGCACTGTGTGCTACAGAGAAATGGTTCATGAAAGGAAGAGTCAATCGACGTGGCAAACCTCACTGCTATCTTATTTTAAGAAACTGTCACAGCCACCCCAGCCTTCATCAACCACCTCCTTGATCAGTCAGCAGCCGTCAACATCGAGGCAAGACCCTCCACCAGCAAAAAGATTACGAATCACTGAATGCTCAGATGATGATTAGCATTTTTTAGCAATAAAGTATTTTAAATTAATGCATGTTCATTTCTTTTAGACATAAAACTTCTGCACGCTTAATAGACTACAGTATAGTGTAAACGTAACTTTTATATGCACTGGGAAACCGCTCCATTGTGATATTCACTTTATTGCAATGGTGTGAAACCAAATCCACAATATCTCCAAGGTCTACCTATAAAGGGCAGAGGAAAGAGAATCTTAAGGACAGAGGCTGTAAGAGTGGAAGTGCTAGGTGCGTTTGGAAGATGAAAAGTGAGCCAGGCAGCAGGACGCAGGCTGTGGAAGAGTCTGGACTGGACTCTCCAAGGAGCTGAGAACCACAAGCTGCAGGATCAGGGGTCACTACTGCCTGAAGGGAGAGGATGGGTGACAAAGACCCAGATAAGAGAGCAGCAGTGCATTGAACCAGTGGGCCCATTTTGATGACTCAGGGTGGCACGACCCAGTTCTCCAGCTTCCCCATGGACCACACCTGGCAAAGCACAGCTCACTAAAGCAAAGCCAGGCAAGAAAGAAAAGGAATATCAGAATCCCAGACAGAGTTTGCAGCAGTGCAGTTAAGAGAGGGATGTGGCTGAGTTTTCACTGGCCAGGCACCCGAAGTCCCCCTTTCCTCTCCAACCTCACCTGAAGTCGGCCAGGCTCAGCTGCAGCTTCTTCCGGGCTTTGTTTCGGGTAATGTAGTTGGTAGCAGAGCCTCGTTCATACTTGGGGAGGATAAAATCAATTCTCTATTAGCAATGATTACAATGACAGAGATCAACCTCTGGACATTGCTCATGCAAGAGGCGACTATTACTCTGGATAAATGGCCAAGACGCTGTGGGGAGGGAGCGCTCCTGCACTGTCCCTGCAGTTGTCAGCACAGAGGAGGACACATACATGTGCACAATGCAGGACCATGAGGTTGCTGTGGATCAGGTGCTATGCCAAGCACTTAGTAGTGGCTGTAAGTACTGACCATTATGATTTGCACACATTATTCATTTAATCCCCACAACACTGTGAGGTGGCTGCCATTAAAATTCTCATTTCACAAGGGAGGAAAACAGGCTCAGTAAAATAACCTGCCCAGGTCACATATCTTTTTAAGAGCTGGGGCTGGATTCAGACCTAGGTCCAAGTCCAGAACCTGAGTGCCTCATCCACTAAGCCAGTGTTCTCAACTTCTTTTTCATTATAACCACCCCTCCACTACGAGAGGCCTTTTTAGACCTTTTCTCCTCTTTAATCACCCTCTCTCACAGCCCCATAAAATGTTAATACCACAGATATACTGTAGATGTTTCTGTAATGTGGTCCTTCTGAGGGCTACACATCATTGTAATATCTAAGATGTCCCCCAACCAATTTCTGTTCCCTTCGGGATGACACCATCCAGTTGAAAATGCATGCTCTAAGCCACACAGTCTCTCTCCTTCCTCATTCATTCAACAGACAATAACAAGACCTCTACTATGTTCCAAGTGTTTAGCTAGATGCTAGGAGGGTAATAAAGACAAAAGGCCTGGTCTCTACCTGCCCCCAAAGAGCATGTTGTGTTGTGCAACCATCTGGACATCTGTGGTGCTAAGACGCTGCCTCACTCACACCTCTGTATCCCTGATAGAGCAGCAGTGCACTGCACCAGCTCCCTGCAATGCTAACCAAGCACGTCCTTCCCAGACGAGGTCTTCCTCTGGATTAAGACAGCATAGGCCTCGATGGCCAGGTCCAGCTCTAAAGGGACAAACCTGTAGCCTCCTGAGGGGTATGTTTATGAATAATCCCACAGTCACGAAACATGCCCTTCATTCATTCTTCCCTTTAGACATTTATTAATTGTCTACTGGGGATCAGGCCCATGCCAAGTTCTGGGGATACAAAGATGATTTTCAGACTGTCTTAGGGAAGTTGCTTTCATTAAAATTGTTTTCTATTGCCCTACACTGTCACCATTCTTATTTTTTCAAACATTAAGGGGATAATTAAAGTCAACTGGGGTGACTTTCCTCCCTGGGTGTATGGGGGTGGATCCAGCATTTTGGGCTGTTAGATGCTACTGGCACCTAGCGGGTAAGAGGCCAGGAATGCTGCTAAACATCCCACAACACACAGGACAACCCTCCCCACAACAGTTATCTGGCTCAAAATGTCAAAACGGTTGTGAAACCCTGCTTTAAAAACTGTCATGATTTGTTGGGACTTCCCTGGTGGTCCCTCCAGTGGTTAGGACTCCGAGCTTCCATTGCAGGGGGCCCGGGTTCCATCCCACAAGCCGCTGGGCGCGGCCAAAACAAAACAAACAAACAACAACGACAAAAACTGTCATGATTTGTTTACATATCTGCACCTGTGTCTCAAAGTCAGGTTTTCAATGTTATATCTTTGTAATTCCAATCACTAGCACTTAGCTCAATAGCGTGCTGGATTAAAAACAGATTGGCAGCAGAAACTTTCCAGCTGATGGAAACAATCGAGGCAACTACATCTTCCTCATCCTCATTCCCATCCCCTCTCTAATCTCTTCATGCCATCAAGGTGATTCTCCACGCAGCAACAAGAACAACTCCTTGAAAAACGGATATTACTCCCCCTTTAGTTGATTCTTACTGCTTTTTGAATAAAATCCAGTCTCCTCACTGTGCCTGACAGGTCTTGCATGACCTGGTCCCTGTCCAATCCCAACTTCACCAGATGCCACTCTCCTCTTGGTTTACTATACCCCAGCCAAGCTGATATCCTTTAATTCCTTGTACACAGCAAGCCTTTTCCACCCGAAAGCCTTGGCACTTAGTTTCCGCTGCCAGGCTTGTTTGTGATCGTTTTATTTGGTTATTTACTTTACTGTCCAACTTCCCCACTAGAAAGTGAGCTCCACGAATGCAGGGACCACAACTGGTTGTTTATGTCTCTATTCCCAATGTCCAGGACAAGGCCTGATTCAGCAGAAAAGGGAGTCACAAGTTTTAGAGATGATGAGCTCGAAATAATGGTGAGCTCTACGTAATGTTCATCACTTTCAGTAAAGCTGTCCTCCGGCTCGGCCTGTTTTGGGGTGCAGCTTTACTTGGTAACCTCAACGCTCTTTCACAGCTCTACTCCAGGGTTCTTTCCCCTATTTTACAGAACAAGTACTGCTGTCCTCGCCCATCCTCGAACCCCTTCTGCCTGCTGTCTCCTGTCGCGTTGATCCCAGCCGGTTCTGCACCCATGAGGATTCAAGGCCGGGGAAAGGCGCAGTCCCCGGGCTCCATCGCTCCCGTCTCCTACCTCCTGGGGCACCCCCGTCCCCCCTGCCCCGGCCCCGCCCCGGCCTCTCGCCCATCACCTTCTTCTTCTCCAGGCCTCCCATGGCTCCACGCAGAAGGATCTACAAGCACCGTGCGAACACCACCACTTCCTCCCGCACGTGCCCTGCCTAGGGCCCCGAGGCCCCCACGCCGCCGGCCTGCGCGGTCTGTCCAAGGAGGTGCCTGAGCGAGTCTACTGAAAGATGCAATTTTTCTCCTAGAGATTAAAACTAAATCCTCTGAAAAAAATCTCTAAGACAGCTCTTTCGGGCTCTTTCTCATCGGTGAGCCTGTTACAGACATTTTTAATGTTTAAGCAAGGGCGTATATTCAGGCATTTCTATAATCATCCTGATGACGAGCGCTTGACGTTATGAGCCCCGTTGCATGTTGGGATGGAACGGGGCGGAAGGCTTAGAGGAGGCGCAGCGCCTTCTGGGATGCAGAGGGGAGCTGCACTTCGAGGTGTGGGAGCGCGAGTTACGTTGTCATGGTAACGGTAACGGTTGCTGGGCGTCGTCGGAACTTGTCTCCCTTGTCTGAGAGGCCGCCTTGGCGGTAAGTGAAGCTGGACTCGCTTCGCCGTTGGCCATTGGCTTTTACTTTTGTCCGTTCGCTGTTACCGGGATAAACAGAACAAAAGCAGACTTTTTTCTTCACAGAGGTGGAGAGACTCGAGAGGCCACTTAGATTTTATGAGCCTTAGCGGAGGGTTGAAAAATGACGAAAGACCAAGCAGCATTACAGAACTCGTGGTATATTTAAAATGCACATTTAACACGTTTGAGCTTTTAATATGTATACACAAATTTCGTAGTGTGTTCCTCAAAGAATAATTACAAGATTTATACGAATATTCACACCAAGTGGTGTGGTCTGGGAAGACGGTAAAATTTGTAAAATTTGATGTTTTCTTCTTTCAGGCCTCTAAACTCCATTTGGAGATTGCCTCAAATTTTTATTTATTTATTTATTATTTAATTTATTTTTGACTGCTGCGGCACATGGGATCTTCACTGAGGCATGGGGGATCTTTCGTTGTAGCTCACAGGCTCCCCATCGTGGTGCGTGGGCTTCTCTCTAGTTCCGGCATGAGGGTTTTTCTCTCTCTAGTTGTGGCGCTCTGGTTCCAGAGCGTGTAGGCTCTGTAGTTTGTGGTACATGGGCTCTAGTTGAGGCGCGAGAGCTCCGTAGTTGTGGCGCACCGGCTTAGTTGCCCCCAGCATGTGGGATCTTAATTCTCTGACCAGGGATCGAACCTGTGTCCCCTGCATTGTAAGGTGGACTTTTTACCACTGGACCACCAGGGAAGTCCCAATATTGCCTCAAAATTTTAAATTTGAGGCCCTGTGAATGTGACCTGACCCAAGGTTGTGGTCATAGAACTCGCCCTTTAAAGGTAAATACAGACATTAAGCACTGGCTAGTGCTTGTTTTGAACAATGTGCATTTTATTATGTACTTTCAATTAAAGCTAAAATAAAATAAAAACCTAGTGATTCTACAAACAGCGAAAAATGAAATGAAATGAAAACCGGGTAGGGGAAGGTGAGCTGGCAAAACTTTGAACGAACTTGCCAGAGAGGTGTGAGGAAAACCAGGGTCATGTGGTGCTCACAGCAGAAGACCAAGGAGTGTTCCAGAAAGGGGGCAGTAGAGAAGGAAGGATGGCAAAGATTGGTGCCACCATGAAAGTTATAAAAGGTGTAGAGGTGGTGGTCTCTATCACATCTCTGTTTAATTCATCAGTCTGGTGCCTGCAGAAACTGGATTGATTCTGGAGAATGACTATAGATTACTGTGCACTCAACCAAGTAATAGCCCTGATCACAATTCATGTGCTTGAAATTGTTTCATTGCTAGAGCAGATTAATAAGGCTTGAGATTTGTGGTTTGCTGCCATTGATTTAGCAAGTTCATTCTTTTACATTCCACTTAGAAAAGAGGATCAGGACTTTCCTGGCAGTCAAGTGGTTAAGACTCCACGCTTCCAATGCAGGGGGCGCAGGTTCGATCCCTGGTCTGGTAACTAAGATCCCACATGCTGCGTGGTGCGGCCAAAAAACATAGAGGATCAGAAATACTTCTCATTCTCATGGAACTGACAGTAATATTCATTTAGTTTTACGTTGGGGCTATGTTAACTCTCCTGCCCTCTGTCATAATACTAGTCTGAAGAGATCTGGATCATTGGAACAGCCCACAGATGTGACACTGATCTGTTACATTGATATTATGCTGATCAGACAGGACATGTAGAGAGGGCTCTGAAGCAGGTCCTGGCTGCAGAGCAAATCGTGCCCCACTTGGACCATCGGATCCAGCAGACCCTATGGTGTTGGTGGAGTCAGCGGAGGGAAAGATGCAGTATAGAGCTTATGGCAAGCCCCAGTGGGAGAATCACAATGCAGAACTCTGGAATTCTTGGGCAAGGTCATGCCACCTACTGCAGAGAGGTATACACCATTGAAGAAATACCTGCTGGCTTGTTACTGAGCCCCGGTAGAAAACAGCTGGCCATTGGTCATCAAGTGACCAAGTTCAGAACTGCCAAATATGAGTTGGGTTATTTTGGACCCAGTGAGGAATAAAAGTAAATGGGCCCAGCAGAGGTCATTGTAAATATAATCAAGCCCTCCTGGGACCAGATGGCACAAGTAAGCTGCCTGAGCAAGTAGCCTAGGCCTCCTGTTGCACACAACAGTTGCTCCAAAATCCCTTCCCTGTTTGCACCTAAGCCTGTATGGAGGTCCCACATGACTAGCCGAAAGCGAGGAGGAAAAGACTCAAGCTTGGTTTATGGACAGGTTGACTCAGTGCACAGGTGCAAAGCAAAAATAGACCACAGCTACATAGCAGCCACTTTCAGGGTTGGTCTTGAAAGACAGTGGAGATGGAAAATCTTTCCAATGGGTGGAGTTGCAAGCAGTCATCTGCTTTTTATGGAAGGAGAAGTGGCCCAAGTTGAAAATACAGATAGGTTCCTGAGCAGTGGTCAGTGGTCTGGCTGTCTGGAAGGGGTTCTGGAAGGGGATCTGGAAGGAAAAGGACTAGAATGTAGAGATAAGGAGGTCTGAGGTAGAGGCATATGGCTGGATGAGAGAAATAGAGAAAACACTGAGCCCCCAATATGCCACTATTCCTTGAGGAGACCAACTGGCCATTTGATAATTCAGCTACAGTGGGCCTTTCTGTCCTGGAAATGTCACCAGTTTGTCCTCAGAGAGAGAGATACCTAACCTGGGCAAGGGTCTGCCTTGTCTGCCTGCAGAGTCTCAGCCAGAGCCACTATTCAGCAGCCTATGGAATGCCTGATCTACAAGCATGGAATCCCACGTATCATAGCCTTCAACCAGGGACCCGTTTTACATGCAGGGAGGTGTAGGAGTAGGCCCATGGCCTTGGGATCCCATGGATATACCACCTACTGCACCATCCAGAGACATCCAGCATCACAGAATGCTGGAACAGCCTTCTACAAGCATAGCTGAGGTACCAGCTTGGAGGAAATACTCTGTGATAAGCCAACCCACTTACTCCCAATGACTCACTGGGAGAATATTGTGCTTCCAATTCCTGTAACTCTGAGCTCTGCAATGTTGGAGACCCTGGTCCTCAAAGAGGACATGCTTTTCCCAGGGGACACAGAAAGGGTTCCATTGAATTATAAGTTATGGCTACCACATGGGTACTTTGACCTTCTTGTGCACAGAGACCAGCAGGTTTGAAGAAGAGTCATTGTACTGCCAGGGGTAATTGACCTTGAGCAGCTGGAAGAGGTCACACTGCTCTACACAATGGGGATGGGACAACACGTGCAGAACCCAGGTGAGCTGCTTGGGAGCCTCCTGGTACTCCATTGCCCACTGCAACTGAGAATGGACACATGAATTACCCCTGGCACGAAAAGAGTTAACATACCAAGGGTTCACGACCCTCAGCAATAAGGTTTGGGTTATGCTATCATCAAGACCTGCTGAGGTAAGAGCTGAGACTCAGGTGAGTTTAGGATGGATGGTGGAAGAAGATGAATACCAACTGCAGCCCTGAGCCACTGATCAACCAAAGCAATGGAGGTTGTAGTTTATTCCAGTAGCATCCCTTTTCTTAGGTTCCACTCAGGAAGAGAGGCCCATGGAACTATCCCTGAACCTGTGTGGAGAAGTAAATGTATGTGGTGCAAGGGGTGGACTGTAGTGGCTTCAAAACATGCCTCTCAGGTCTCCTACTGTGGGGAGCACAATTGCCCAATCGCCCCAGCTGTGCTCTGAAATCCATCGAGTGCTAGTGTGAAGGCTGTGCTTCCCATGGGCTCCCAGGCAATGACTGAGCACAGCAAGGATACTGAGGGAGGCCTGGTCCTTGGAGTCACAGGACTCCTCTGCTGGGTGACTGTTTTGTGTCAGTCTCAGCCTATCATCGATAGTGATGCTATCAGCTAGGAGTGCCTGGGGGGCCTGTACTACCAGTGGGAGCCCCCCCCACCCCAGACGTTTCCCCGACTGGAGCCAGTGTCGTGGATGGACCAGTCCTTGTGGTTCTCACTGTGATTGCAAGATACACCTCAGCAACAACCATTAGGGAACTTTGGGGGGGAAAAAAAGGTTTATTACTCACAAGTCCTGGAGGGTACCTGGCACGTCTGGGGCCACACAGCAAGGTCACAGGAAGAGAGAGAGAGAGCATGCACCTGGGGTTTTGCCTTTATTGGGGTTGAGGATGCGGTGCCTAGGGTTTCACAGGTTCACTCTTTATTGGCAAATTTAAAACAGAAGAGCCAGAATTAGGACACGGGAAGGGAAAAGTGGGGTCACTCAAGCAGTCAGTTATATAGGTTACCCAGGACTTTCTAAAAGGGGAATTTGGGGGAATTCCCTGGGGGTCTAGCAGTTAGGACTCTGCGCTTTCACTGCCGAAGAGGCAGGTTCAATCCCTGGTCAGGGAACTAAGATCTCACAAGCTGCTGGGCTAAAAGAAAAAAGGGGGGGAGGGACTTCATGGGTGGGGGCAGCCTGTCTCCTTATCTATTTGTTTAGCTAGTAACTGTGTCCCGCAAAATGTTTGAGGTGCATGTCTTTGAAATGAATGCCTCAGCAATCGAAAGCTTAATGTCAGGCACTTACAATTAAAAAAAAAAAAGCTTACTGTCAGGCACTTACACTACAGTAACTTTTTTTTTTTTTAATTTATTTTTATTTTTGGCTGCATTGGGTCTTTGTTGCTGCGCTCAGGCTTTTCTCTAGTTGCGGTGAGCGGGGGCTACTCTTTGTTGCGGTGCGCAGGTTTCTCATTGGGTGACTTCTCTTGTTGCAGAGCACGGGCTCTAGGCATACGGGCTTCAGTAGTTGTGGCACGTGGGCTCAGTAGTTGTGGCTCGCAGGCTCTAGAGCGCAGGCTCAGTAGTTGTGGCGCATGGACTTAGTTGCTCCGTGGCATGTGGGATCTTCCCAGACCAGGGCTCGAACACGTGTCCCCTGCATTGGCAGGCAGATTCTTAACCACTGCGCCACCAGGGAAGCCCCACTACAGTAACTTTGATCCCAGGGCTTGCCGTAGGCCTTGCTGAAAGTTTCTTAAATCTCTACAGCATTAATTATTAGAGAAATGCAAATCAAAACTACAATGAGGGGACGTCCCTGGTGGCGCAGTGGTTAAGAATCCGCCTGCCAATGCAGGGGACATGGGTTCGAGCCCTGGTCCGGGAAGATCCCACATGCGGCTGAGCGACTAGGCCTGTGCGCCACAACTGCTGAGGCTGCGCTCTGGAGCCTGCAAGCCACAACTAATGAGCCCACGTGCCACAACTGCTGAGGCCCGTGCGCCTAGAGCCCGTGCTCTGCAACAAGTGAAACCACTGCAACGAGAAGCCCGCACACCACAACAAAGAGTAGCCCCCGCTCGCCACAACTGGAGAAAGCCCATGCACAGCAACAAAGACCCAACGCAGCCAAAAATAAATAAATAATTAATAAAATAAATTAAAAAAAAAAACTACAATGAGGTATCACCTTACACTGATCAGAATGGCCATTATCAAAAAAATCTAGAAACATAACTAATAAGAACGTGCTATATAAAAAATAAAATAAAATTCAAAAATTCAGAAACAAAAATATCTAGAAACAATAAATGCCAGAAAGGGTGTGGTGAAAAGGGAACCCTCCTGCACTGTTGGTGGGAATGTAAATTGATACAGCCACTGTGGAGAACAGTATGGAGTTTCCTTAAAAAACTAAAAATAGAACTACCATATGACCCAGCAATCCCACTACTGGGCATATACCCAGAGAAAACCATAATTCAAAAAGACACATGCACCGCAATGTTCATTGCAGCACTATTTACAATAGCCAGGACATGGAAGCAACCTAAATGCCCATTGACTGACGAATGGATAAAGAAGATGTGGTACAATGAAATATTACTCAGCCATAAGAAGGAACGAAATTGGGTCATTTGTAGAGATGTGGATGGATCTAGAGACTGTCATACAGTGAAGTAAGTCAGAAAGAGAAAAACAAATATCGTATATTAACGCATATATGTGGAACCTAGAAAAATGGTACAGATGAACCAGTTTGCAGGGCAGAAATAGGGACACAGATGTCGAGAACAAACATATGGACACCAAGGGGGGAAGTGGCAGGGGTGGTGGTGGTGGTGTGATGAATTGGGAGATTGACATATATACACTAATATGTATAAAATAGATAATAAGAACCTGCTGTATAAAAAATAAATTCAAAAATTCAAAAAAACAAAAACAAAAAGACATGTACCACAATGTTCATTGCAGCACTATTTACAATAACCAGGACATGGAACCAACCTAAATGTCCATCAACAGATGAATGGACAAAGAAGATGTGGCACATATATACAGTGGAATATTACTCGCCATAAAAAGAAACGAAATTGAGTTTTTTGTAGTGAGGTGGATGAACCTAGAGTCTGTCATACAGAGTGAAGTAAGTCAGAAGGAGAAAAACAAACACCGTATGCTAACACATATATATGGAATCTAAAAAAAAAAAAAAAGGTACTGATGAACCTAGTTGCAGAGCAGGAATAAAGAGGTAGACATAGAGAATGGACTTGAGGACATGAGGTGGGAGGGCGAAGCTGGGGCGAAGTGAGAGTAGGATTGACATATATACACTACCGAATGTAAAATAGTTAGCTAGTGGGAAGCAGTAGCATAGCACAGGGAGATCGGCTTGGTGCTTTGCGATGACCTAGAGAGGTGGGATAGGGAGGGTGTGAGGGAGGCTCAAGAGGGAGGGGATGTGGGGATATATATATGCACATGGCTGATTCACTTTGTTGTACAACAGTAACTAACACAGTATTGTGAAGCAATTATACTCCAGTAAAGATCTATTAAAAAAAAATATCTCTACAGCAGTCTCAGACCTCCCTTACCTATTTCCTTCCTTCCCTCTCTCCTTCACAGGGGTCAGACCTGCACCATAGTCTAACAGGTCTGCTGGCTTCCTCTGGTTCCCTTTCCCTTTACACTCACAGAATTTTCCCCAATCAATCCTATGCACATCTAATACCATCTTGGCATCTGCTCTTGGAGGACCAGGACTAACAAACTAACACAACCAGTCATAGATTTATAGCTTGATTTTTCACAAACCAAATACACCCATATAAGCAGCACCCAGCTCAGGAAACAGAACGTGACCAGCACCCAGGAGCCTTCCCTGCAGTGCTCCCTTCCAGTTCCTATCCCTCAAAGAGAATCACTAATCAAATTCCCACATCATACCTTAGTTTTGCCTATTTTTCAACTCTATCTGAACAAAAAAATGTCACCTGCTGTATCAGTAAAAAAAAAAAGGATGTTCCTGCCATCAGGCCATCAGCCATTGCAGCAGCCTCACTGGGCATCCTTGCTGCCAAGTCCAAGCTCATACTGCTCACTGCACGACAGGCCAATAAATTGAGAGATGAGTTGTTGGGGCAAGGAATAGCGACTTTATTCAGAAAGCCAGCAGACCGAGAAAATGGTGGACTCATGTCCCAAAGAACCATCTTGCCTGAGTTAGAATTCAGGCTTCTTTTATACTAAAAGGGGAGGGAGTAAAGTCAAACATTTCCTGGTTCCGGTCAGCCTCAGGAGGGCATGTGTTAGTTTCCTCCTTCCTGTAGTCATTCACAGGTGGGCCTGGTCAGGATGTGAGCTAAACAAAGGGATTTTAGCTTAGTGCTCATAACCTGGAAGGCAGGGGTTCCAGAGGTGGGCCATTATAATTCAAGCTTATAGGCAACATCCCTTTAGTGATTAACTTGTAATAGAATTCCCTATTACACCCTGAGGGGATTCAGAATGGAGAAAAACAGGATACTGGCCCTAGATAGCTAAGGTGCATATCAAAGGAATGATTTCAATGAGCCCAGACTCTTGCATCTTCCCATACATAGAAAAGCACTAAATTCATTAACTTGAGATGTCTGTTTTCTCTTTTAAACATGTTTTTTGTTTGTTTGTTTGTTTGTTTGTTTGTTTTAATTACACTATACTAGGTGTGCTTTATTTATTTTATTTATGGCTGTGTTGGATCCCCGCTTCTGTGTGAGGGCTTTCTCCAGCCGTGGCAAGCGGGGGCCACCCTTCATCACGGTGCGCGGGCCTCTCACCATCGCGGCCTCTCCTGCTGCGGAGCACAGGCTCCAGATGCGCAGGCTCAGCAATTGTGGCTCACGGGTCCATTTGTTCCGCGGCATGTGGGATCCTCCCAGACCAGGGCTCGAACCCGTGTCCCCTGCACTGGCAGGCAGACTCCCAACCACTGCGCCACCAGGGAAGCCCCTGTTTTCTCTTTAATTAACAGTAATCTTTTGATGTTCCAACTACCTGGGCTTTTTGTTGTTTTTCGTTTGTTTGTTGTTTCTTTGTGTGTTTTTTGTTTGTTTATTTTTTTGCAAAAACTCCTCTATGTATCCTGGCTCCTCCCTTACCTCTTCAGAACAGTCCTTTAGAGTTATCTGAGAGGCTGTCTCCTGGGCTTAAGTCCTCAGAAAGTCTGCTAAATAAAACATAATTCTAAACTATTTTTTTAATACTTATTTATTTATTTATTTTATTTATTTTGGCTGTGCCGGGTTTTAGTTGTGGCACGCGGGATCTTCAGTGAGGCATGTGGGATCTTTAGTTGCAGCATGCGTGCGGGATCCAGTTCCCCGACCAGGGGTCGAACCTGGGCCCCCTGCATTGAGAGTGCAGAGTCTTACCCACTGGACCACCAGGGAAGTCCCAATTCTAAACTTTTAGGTTGTGCATTTTTTTCAGTCGACAATTATATCCATTGAATCTCATAGTATGGTTTGTCAAGAACTGTGAAGGGTCTGAGATGTTACTCCACTCACACAGATACGTAACTTTTATATGTGAATACTGCAGAAACATGAGGCTTCTGGGTCAGGGAACAGAGCTCTATCTTGATACTCACAACCAGATTAACAGCCAGGGTAACATTGCAGCATCGTTCCCCACACCTAGACCCACAGGCAGTGCAATGAGAGCTGATGGAAACTTTGTATATGAGTGCCAAGTTACACCCCGTAAATGAAGGATAGAGAACAACAGATTTTCTAATTTCTACCTGCAGGAGAAAAGCAGCTACCTCTCCTCTGCTTCTTGGAGATTGAATGAAAAGTATCTTAGATACTTACCCTAACCCATTCAAATGTAAATGAATTGCTTCAAGAACTGGATAAGCCCCAGTGTCTGGCTTCTGTGACCTAGAGGTGTTTGGATGTGTGGACTTCATCCCTTTTGACAGAGAGATAGCTCTCTAGTCTTCCTGGTACCTTTGGGAGCTTAACTCTGGGCCTAGTCTGGGCTGTAACCATTTGACTCTCTCAGGGAGATAAGTTCTATTATCCTTTTGTTTCTGTCTCTCCCCCGCCCCCCTGCCCCCGGCCACAGCATGCCGGATTGAACCCGAGCTTCTGAAGTGGAAGAGTGGAGTCCTAACCACTGGACCACCAGGGAAGTCCCTATTATCCTTTTGGATAAGACCAGTTAACTACACAAATGGCTACAGATTAAAGTCTTATGGTATGTGGAAAGCAAAATGCTTTTAGGGGAAGTTAAAGCAAGCATTTACTCTTTATATTGTATACATTTCCACATCTCAGGAGGCTAGGGCTTTTTACAGGAGGACTGAGACATCCATGGAGATTTTAGTTCCCTACATGCTGTGTTTTCTTTTTTGTCTGGCTTCTTTCAATCAACATTATGTTTGTGAAATTCATCCTTCTTGTTGTGTGAATGTTCACTCATGCTAATTGCCATATAGAATATACCATACTTTATCCATTCTATTCTTGGTGGAGATTAGGTAGTGTAAAAATTCAACCAATTGTGGAGATAGTGAACAGTCCACAAGACTACTCCCACTCTGACACCAGTTGCAAGTGCACGGGTCCCTGAGATCATCCTCAGTTTTGATAATTCACTAGAAGGACCTTCAAAACTCAATGAAAGCTGTTATACCACAGTTAACAGTTTATTACAGGGAAAGATACAGATTAAAATCAGCCAAGGGAAGAGACACTTGGGACAGGGTTTAGGAAAGTACCAAACTTGGAGCTTAGTCATCCGTCCCCTAGAGACTCAGGGCAGTGTTACTTTCCTGGCATCAATGCATGACACTATGCATGGAGTATTGCCAACCAGGGAAGCTCACCAAAGCCTTGGTGTCCAGAGTCTTTACTGGGCTCCATCACTCACGCAGGGTTGACTACCCATGTGGCTGATAACAATTTCCAGCCCTCTGGAGGTCCAAGCTGGTGTCACATGAACCAAAGTGCCCCACCCTAAAAAACCGTTATCTGTCTGGCTCAAGGCCCCCAGTCAAACAAGGACACTCCTATCAGGCATGACATTCCAAGGGCTTAGAGATTACCTCCCAGAAGCTGAGGGCAAAGGCCAGTCCTCCATTTCTCCTTGCGGTTTTAGGTTTTATCAGAATTCACCTTTTATTTTGTAGCTATATTATTAGGTTTAGAATGGTTTAAAAAAATCTTAGTGAATTGAGTCTTTTATCAATATGTGGTAACCCTCTGTTCTGGTCATTGTTGTTGTGTAACAAATTATCTCAAAATTTAGTGATTTAAAACAAGAATCATTTTGTCATCTCATGGTTTCTGTGGGTTAAAAATTCGGCATGGGGGAATTCCCTGGCAGTCCAATGGTTAGGACTCTGTGCTTCCACTGCAGGGGGCACAGGTTCAATCCCTGGTCAGGGAACCAAGATCCCTGTGTGGCACGGCCATAAAAAAATAAATAAATAGAAATTGGGGATGGGGTCAGTTGACTGTTTCTGTCTATAAGTCTTATGCAGTTGAAATCACGAAAGCTGGAATAGTCTGAGGGCTGGAGAAGCTGGGGGCTGGCTGGACATGCTTCTGTCTCTTCAGGTAATCGAAGGGCTTCTTCAGGTAATCATGTGGATTACTTTCCTGGGCCAATTTAGGCTTCCACCCAGGATAGCAGCCTCAGGGCGGTTGGACTGCTTACACAACAGCTCTCAAGTGTTGCCACGAGCAAGGTGGCAGTGCATTTTCTTTTCTGACTTGAAGTCATATATTATCACTTCTCCTATATTCTGCAACTTACAAGCAAGTCACAAATCTGCCCAGATTCAAAGGGAGGGGACTTAAGACTTTGTGGATGAATGACAAAATTATAGAAGACCACAGTGGGACAGGGGGTATTGTTGCAGCCATCTTTGCAAAATACAATCTGATATATGCTCTTTGTCTCTATTAATGCTTTTTGCCTAAGACTATTTGATCTGATAATAATATAGCTAAGCCAACTTTATTTTGGTTGGTATTTTTCTGGTATATCTTTTTCTAACCTTTCACTTTTAATCTTTTTGCATTTTTATGTTATAGGAATTTCTCTTGAAAACAGAATATAGCTGGGTATTTTAAAAACCAACCTGATAGTCTTCACCCTTGAACTGGATAGTTTAATCCATTTACATGGATTGTGATGGCTGATATATTTGGGTTTCTGTCTTCTGTCTTATTTTTGTTCTACCTATTCACTTTTTCTGGGTTTCTTTTTTCTCCCGCTCCTTTTTGTTTTCTTTTAAATTCTCCCCACAATAATTCTGTTTGCCCTTCTACTAGTTTACATACTCTGTTTCTGTTCTCTAAATGATTATCCAAAATTTTTAACTTACACATTTGACTTAGCAGATCCTAAAGTTAATCATTATCTTTGTCTTCTTCAGAAATTTTAATAAAAGGATCTTAGTAGACTTTAACTCCAATCTGAACCCTCTAGACTTACATACAATTGTTGAACTTTACCTTAATTTTAAACCCTGTATGTTACACATTATTGGTATTGGTTTATGTACTCAATATTTGTTTACATTTATCTGCAGCCTTGACATTTTCTTTGCTCCCATTCTTACATCTTAGACTTTCCTTCTGGAATCATCTTTTTTTCTCTTCTGGAAGTATGTTAGTCAGGTTCTAGTGCAAGTAAACTCTCAGTTTTTGGGTGTCTTAAAATGTCTTTATTTTACTCTTATTTTTGTTTTTGAGTGATAGTTTCACTGAGTATAGAATTCAAGTGACTAGTACAGTCTCTCAACACAATGAAGATATCATTCTAGTCTGATCTGACTTTCATTGTTATTATTGAGAAGATATCCGTCAGTAGAATTATCATCTCTCTGTAGATAATGTGTCATTTTCTGTCTTCCTATCCAGCTTGAGATTCACTGGGATTCCTCATTCCGAGGATTGATATCTTTCCTCGATTCTGGAAAATCCTCAACCATTATATTTTCAAATATTGCTTTTTCTTTCTCACCATTTTTTTTCCTCCTGTAGTTTCCATTAGACTTATGTTGGACCATCTTACTCTGTCTTCCATGCCTCTTAACAGCTCACATTTTTTTGAAATCACATTTTTATTGATTTAACTTGCAAAAAAGAAGCATGAAATTAGTATGTATGGGCTGATTGAGACAAAATTGTAGTCAATCAACTATGATATTTGATAACCTATCAAAAGGATGATACTAAGATTTTAATTTCTACTAAGAACAATTAAAATCAAGATGTGAGTCTTTGAGCAACTGGTTAAAGTAGCATCACTTTTAACCTAGTCTCCCAAAAGAACCCCCATTCTCCATAAGTTGCTTAAAATCAGTAGACCCGCCAGAACATAGGATTATTTATTTAAGGACACCAGCAAAATACCTTCAAATTCCACAGAAATGATGAGGTGATCATTTTAAGGACTCCTCCTTTTTTTTTAAAAAAAGTAGACTTTATTTTGGGGACTTCCCTGGTGGTCCAGTGGTTAAGAATCCGCCTTCCAATGCAGGGGACGTGGCTTCGATCCCTGGTCAGGGAACTAAGATCCCACATGCCACGGGGCAACTAAGCCCACGTGCCACAATTACTGAGCCCACGTGCCACAACTAGAGAGAAGCCTATGAGCCGCAACTAAGACCCAATGCAGCCAAATAAATAAATAAATAAATAGATAGATAGATAGATTTTATTTTTAATTTTTTTCCCCCCACGCCACACAGCATGCGGGATCTTAGTTCCCTGACAAGGAATCGAACCTACACCCCCTGCATTGGAAGCGTGGAGTCTTAACCACTGAACTGCCAGGAAAGTCGCCAGGACTTTATTTTTTAGAACAGCTTTAGCTTTACATAAAAATTGAGTAGATGGTGCAGAGAATTCCCATATATCCCACAGTCAGTTTCTCTTATTATTAACATCTAACATTAGTATGGTACATTTGTTACAATTAATGAACCAATATTGATACTTTATTATTAATATACATCATTCAGATTTCCTTAGTTTTAAACCTAATATCTTTTTTTTTTTTTTTCTGTTCCAGGACACCACGTTACATTTGTCATGTCTCCTTAGGCTCCTCTTGGCTGTGACAGTTTCTCAGACCTTCCTTATTTGTGATGACCTTGACAGTTTTGAGGAGTCCTGGTCAGGTATTTCGCAGGATGTTTGGAATTTGTTTTTTTACTCATGGTTAAACTGGGGGTTGGAGGGACTTCCCTGGCAGTCCAGTGGGTAAGACTCCACGCTCCCAATACAGGGGGCCCAGGTTGGGTCCCTTGTTGGAGAACTAGATCCCACATGCATGCTGCAACTAAGACCCAGCATAGCCAAAATAAATAAATAAAATAAATAATAAATAAATTTTTAAAAAACTGTGGGTTGGAGGAAGAAGACCACAGAGGGGAAGTGCCATTTTCATCACATCCTATCAAGGTTGTATGCTGTCAACATGATTTGTCATTGTTCACCTTGGCTTTGGTCATTTGGTTGACGAATTGCTTGTTGGGCTTCTCGATTGTAAAGATGCTCTTCCTCCCACCCACTTTCCGTACTGTATGTTTTGGAAGGAAGTCACTCTGCACAGCCCACGCTTAGGGAGTGGGGAGTTATGCTCCCCCTCCTTGAAGGCAGAGTATCTACATACATTATTGGGAATTTTTCTGCATGAGAGATTTGTCTCTTATCCATTTGTCTTAGTCTGTCTGGGCTACTATAACAAAATACCATAGACTTGCTATAACAAAATACCATACCATAAGTAGCTTGCAAACAACAGAAATTTGTTTCTCACAATTCTGGAGGCTGGAAAGTCCACGACCAAGGTGCCAACAGATTGGGTGTCTGGTGAGGGATTGCTTTCTGGTTCATAGACAACCAACTTTTCACTGTGTCTTCACATGGCTGAAGGTGTGAGGGCTCTCTCCGGGGTCTCTCTTTTTTTAAAAAATTTTATTCAAATATGGTTGTTTTACAATGTGTTAGTTTCAGGTGTATTATAAAGTGATTCAGTTATTTTATTTATATAGATATATTTATATATATATATATATATATATATATATATATATATTCTTTTTTTAACATTCTCTTCCATTATAGGTTATTACAAGATATTAAGTATAGTTCCCTGTGCTATACAGTAGGTCCTTGTTAGTTATCTACTGGGGTATGTTTTATAAGGAGTCTAATCCCATGCATGATGGCTCCTAATTACCTCCCAAAGACCCCACCTCCAGAAAACATGGCATTGGGGATTAGGTTTCAACACATGAATTTGGGGGGACACAAACATTCAGTGTATATCAGTGTTTATTTATTTGTTGAATCATTTATTTATATCAGTATGTAAGCATGGATATTTATTTTTTACTTTGGGTTATAGTCTAATATCACTTTTGTTGCTCAAATTATTCCAGCTTTGGCCACTAGGGGCCCCCCTTCAGTTTGCTCCTGTATCCCTTTGGCGTACTCCATCAGTGTGGGTGCACATGTGCATGTGTGTACTTCCTTACCTTCTGGCCCTATAAGATGCTCCAGGCTCATCTTGCATATTTCTTGTCCCAGTCCTAGTATCAGTCATATTAGGGGAATGTGGTTCCTTTTATTGGAGAATGGTTATTATAAATCAAAATCTGGGCACTGGGTAATCTTATTGCTACTGTGCTGTCTTTGCTTCTAGACCCTCTCAGCTGACAGCAAAAAATATGTTTGTGTATACTGTTCTGTTGTGTACACACATACCTATAACTATTTCTGGATGTAACCATCTTTGTCTGTATTAAGCTAAACATGAATTCATACCGATGTCTCCACCACTACCGTCGCCACACAGATCATTCTAGCCTCCTCCCCTTGCTTGTCTGTAAACCCCGACTCCAACAGTGAGAAACCTGCCTTCTGTAACCTGCCATCCATTTGCTTAATTGTTCAATTCCAGTATGCATGTCTGCTAGCATCAGAATTATTAACTCTCACCCTCATGATATAGTGCTTATGTGCAGATCTTTTTGCCTTTATTCTACAGACCCCACTCATCATCAAAGTTTCTTAGGTCAGCACCCTTTCCCCCACTCTTTTTTTTTTTTAAATAAATTTATTTATTTATTTATTTGTTTTTGGCTGTGTTGGGTCTTCTTTGCTGTGTGCGGGCTTTTCTCTAGTTGCGGCGAGCGGGGGCTACTCTGTTGCGGTGTGCGGGCTTCTCATTGCGGTGGCTTCTCTTGTTGCAGAGCACGGGCTCTAGGCGCGCGGCCTTCAGTAGTTGTGGGTCGTGGACTCTAGAGCACAGGCTCAGTAGCTGTGGCACACGGGCTTATTTGCTCCACGGCATGTGGGATCTTCCCGGACCAGGGCTCGAACCCGTGTCCCCTGCATTGGCAGGCGGATTCTTAACCACTGTGCCACCGGGGAAGTCCTCCCCCACTCTTTTGGTGAGGTTGCTTCATACATTTGTAATACAATTAGATTGTTTGTCGCATTCTGCATTCTATCCTGGATCCCCTCGTCTCCTGAATAATTTTTTTTTTAATTTGCATGCATTAGGTTCACTCTATTTGCTGTAAAGTTCTATAGGTTTTGACAGATATGTAGTATTATATATCCACCATTATACTCATACAGTTTTGCCATGCTTGCTTCACCTATTCAACCCTCCCTTCCCCTACTCTTTCCCCCCAGCCTCTGGCAACTACTGATCTTCTTACTATTACTATAGTTTTGCCTTTTCCACAATGCTGTGTAGTAGGAATAATTGGAGACCTTTCAGTCTTGCCCCTTTCTTCCCTTGGCAATATGAATGTAAGTTTCACCCTTGTCTTTTTGTGGCTTAATAGCTCATTTCTTTTACTTTTTAATTTTTTTTGGCTGTGCCACTCAGCATGTGGGATCTTAGTTCCCTGACCAGGGGTCAAACCTGCACGTCCCCTGCATTGGAAGTGTGGAGTCTTAACCACTGGACAGCCAGGGAAGTCCAACAGCTCATTTCTTTTAATTGCTATTTTCAGTCATATAATATTTCATAGTATATATGTGCCAGAATGTGTTTATCCATTCACCTATGGAAAGACACCTTGGTTGCTTCCAGTTTTTGGCAATTATGGATAAAGTTGTTATAAACTCTCACATGCAGATTTTTGTGTGGACATAAGTATTTATATCTGTTGGGTAAACAGCTAGGAGCACGATTGTGGAATCTGATAGTGAAACTATGTTTTGCTTTGTAAGCAACTGCCAACTGTCTTCCAAAGTGGCTGTACCATGTTGCATTCCCACCAGCAGTGAGTGACAGTTCCTGTTGCTCCGCATCCTCGCCAACATTTGGTGATGTCAGTGTTTTGGATTTGAGCTATTCTTATAGGTATATAGTGGTATCATTGTTGTTTTAATTTGCAATTACCTGGTGACATATGAAATGGAGCATCTTTTCATATGCTTATTTGCCATCTATATATCATCTCTGGTGAGATGTCTGTTCAGGTCTTTGGTCTATTTTTAAATTGGGTTGTTTGTTTTCTTTTCTTTTTTTTTTTTAATTTATTTACTTATTTTTGGCTGTGTTGGGTCTTCGTTTCTGTGCGAGGGCTTTCTCCAGTTGCGGCGAGCGGGGGTCAGTCTTCATCGCGGTGTGCGGGCCTCTCACTGTCGCAGCCTCTCCCGTCTTGGAGCACAGGCTCCAGACGCGCAGGCTCAGTAGCTGTGGCTCACGGCTTAGTTGCTCTGCAGCATGTGGGATCTTCCCAGACCAGGGCTCGAACCCGTGTCCCCTGCATTGGCAGGCAGATTCTCAACCACTGTGCCACCAGGGAAGCCCTGTTTGTTTTCTTATTGTTAAGTTTTAAGGGTTCTTTGGATAACCATCTTTTATCAGATATATCATTTGCAAATATTTTCTCCCACACTGTGGCTTGTCTTCTCATTCTCTTGACAGTGTCCTTAGCAGAGCAGAAGTGTTGTTTTTTTTTTTTAATGAAGTCCAGCTTAGCAATCATTTCTTTTATAGACCATGCCTTTGATGTTATATCTTAAAAGTCATCACCTCTTCCAGAAGTTTTTTTAGTTTTGTCTCTTACATTTAGGTCCACTTTGAATTAGTTTTTTGTGAAAGGTAAAAGGTATATGCCTAGGATTAATTCTTTTTTTTTGATATATCCGATTGCTCCAGCACCTTTTGTTGAAATTACTGTCCTTTCTCTATTGTCAGTTGCCTTTGCTCCTTTGTCAAAATACCGGTTGACTATTTTTGCGGTAGTCTGTATCTGGGCTCTCTATTCTGTTCTGTTGGTCAGTCTGTTGATTCTTTGACCAATAGTACACCATCTTGATTACTGCAGCTTTATTGTAAATCTGGAAATCAGGTAGTGTCAGTCCTCCAACTTTGTTCTTCTTCAGTGTTTTGTTGGTTATTCTGGTTTTTTTTGCCTTTCCACACGACCTTTAGGATCAATTTGTCAATATACACAAAATACCTTACTCGGATTTTGATTGGAATTATTCAAAACTATAGATCATGTTGGGAAGAATTGACATTTAATAAAATTGAGTCTTCCAATCCATGAACACAGAATGCCTCTCCATTTATTTAGAACTTCTTTGATTTCTTTTTTTTTTTAATTTTTTTTCCAGGGTTCTTCTTTTTTTTTTATTATTAAAGGATAGTTGATTTACAATGTTGTGTTAGTTTCAGGTATACAGCACAGTGATTCAGTTTTATATATATATATATATATATATATATAAAACTGAATATATATATACTCACACACATATATATATGTGTGTGTGTGTATGTATATATATATATATATATATATATATATATATATATATATATTCTTTTTCAAACTCTTTTCCCTTATAGGTTATTACAAAGTATTGAGTATAGTTCCCTGTGCTATACAGTAGTTTCTTGTTGGTTATCTATTTTATATATAATAGTGTGTATCTGTTAATCCCATACTCTTGATTTATCCCTCCCCTTCCTTTGGGATTCTTTGAGGCATAGGTTTGAAGTACATTCTGAAAGAGATATCATTTTTTTCTGCCATGTACCAGGCTGGTTTTTAAAATATTATTTATAATAATAATAATAATAATAAATCACTTTTAGTCTTCATTATTATTGAAGGTCTTAACAGTGGGAATGGAAGCGCTCCCAGAAAGGCAGGAGCAACAACAGAGGAAGGGCCCTTGGCCACTGCCTGCTGTGACCTCAGTCAATTGTCCCCTCTGAGCCTCAGTTTCTTCATTAACAAACTGGAGGATAATGGAGCAGTTCTGAGGGCTAATTGAAAAAAATGTATGTCCATTGGCACACAGTGGCCACTCAGTTTTTATATCTTGAGTCAGAATCTGTTTCATGAACACAGATTGCGGGCCAGTTTCTTGACCTACTTGAATCTTCATAAAAACTCTCCCATGTGTGGGTATTGTTATGACCCCTTTAGAGATTAAAAAAAGGAGGCTGAGAAATTAACATGCCCAAGTCCACACAGAAGTAAAGGGCATATTTTGCGTCTGAGCTCAGTTGGTCAGATGCCAAGTGTCCTTCTAGCTCAGCTATTGCTGGCCGCACCGTGCAGCATACGGAATCTTAGTTCCCGCGACCGGGAATCGAACCCTTGCCTCCTGCAGTGGAAGCATGGAGTCCTAACCACTGGACCGCCAGGGAAGTCCCTAGCTCTGCCATTTCTGATCACCAGGACCTGGAGGCATTGCCTCTTCCACTGTTTCCCTGCCGATCCTCTTTCCTCGGCTACCTCCAGCCTTTACACATTCTGTTCCCTCTGCCTGGAACACTCTCCTTTGCTGGAGAAGTGGCCAAAGGAAAGGAAGATGAGCCCTATATTAACTTTGAAACTGGACCCAGACCTCTGCAAGAGTCGCCTGTAAATTCAGAACAGTTCCAAGGATCTGTCTGAGCAGCTCTCCTGGGACCTGCAAGTAGGAATCCAGTGTGTCCCTTCCTGAGGTCCTGTCAAGACCGCTAGCCTTTGAGGAGGGAGGGGGAATGCAGGGGAAAGAGGGGAAGGCTGTTGGACAGGATTACTCCAATCCTGCCACAGCATCATTTGATGTTTCCCAGCCTTGTGTTGGGGAGAAAGAATTTTCCTCTACCCTTCAAAGGTTCTTTTGGCTGGTCTGATGATCAAATTGACATGAGACAGAGTAACAGGGGAAAATCAAATTTAATTTTGTCAGTACGAGAACCCCACATACATGAGAGGTTAAAGTTAGAAGGGTAAAATGAGGTATTTATGCTATACTGAGCTAAGGAATGGGATAGGGACCTGGGGCTTCAACAGGAAGGAGGGCAATTCACAGGAACAAGACGCAAAAGAGCAGACATTTGGTAATTAGATGTTTGCCCTGCCATACAGATGGGTCACTCAGATAAGATTCATCTCTGGTAATAATTCTCATTTAGGGAGAGACTTCCAATTTAAATTCTTCCAGGTAGTTAAGGGAGGGACAGATGTTTCTCTTGAGCCCACAGGGTCTTGATTTCCTTTAGCTCAAAAGAATCCATATGCCATGGCGTGTCTGGGGGAGGCTGGAGCTGAACCTCTTCAGTTGCATGGCTTAAGATGGTCCAACAGTCTTGTGTTACATGCAAGGCTCTTTTCTCTTACTTAGCTGGAATCCAGATCCTTAGAATTTGGAAACTTGCTAAGTGGACACTGACTGTTCCCTGTAACATTCTTTCCTGGATTTTGACAGATAGTTATTGATAAGAGCTGAAAGTGTATGAGCTCGAACCACACACTAGGCACCGTGCTAAGCATTTTATAAGCATTCTCATTTGATCCTCATGAGAAACCTATGAGCACGGTGCCACACGCCCATTTTACAAGAAACAGGCTTAGAAAGGGTGTCTCTTGCCAAAGGTCACAGAGGCAAGACTAGAGTCCAGGTCTGTGGGATGACCCCTTTTTTGGTGTTGCTGTTGAGATTTAGTAATTTTTTTTTTGCCTTATCAAGGACATTTTTTTTTTTTTAAGGATCACAAATCCTGCTTTCTTTTTTTTTTTTTAATTAATTAATTAATTTATTTTTGGCTGTGTTGGGTCTTCGTTTCTGTGCGAGGGCTTTCTCTAGTTGCGGCAAGCGGGGGCCACTCTTCATCGCGGTGCACGGGCCTCTCACTATCGTGGCCTCTCTTGTTGCGGAGCACAGGCTCCAGACGCACAGGCTCAGTAGTTGTGGCTCACGGGCCTAGTTGCTCCGCAGCATGTGGGATCTTCCCAGACCAGGGCCTGAACCCGTGTCCCCTGCATTAGCAGGCAGATTCTCAACCACTGTGCCACCTGGGAAGCCCAAGGACATTCTTAAGTGAAACCAGCTTTTCCCCACCCCGGAGTGCACGGGGGTAAAGAATACAGTGACTACTAGTACAGTTTGGTGTCACTGCCTTGATTCCTGCTAAGGCACTAGCAGTTTTAGATGCCACTGCTTTACACCATTGCCGCAGACCAGCTGCAGAAAGCTAGAAGTTCCTGGCGGTAAGGGGTAAGGAACTGAAAAGCACCAGTATGAGATCAGAAGGGCCAAGACAACTGATGGTTGCAAGGCAAGTTTATTCAAAGAGCGTGAATGTATATATAGGTTTAGTACGGAACAATATCAGACAATAAATCAGTAAACCTTGTATTTCCACATAATTCTATCGCCACTATCTATGCGCCACTATCTATGCGTCAGCATGCCTTATGGGCCATTCTTTGGAGATACAGACTTCCCCCTCAGGGCAGCATGTCCTTCTTCTGGGGAACAACCAGGGGCTCTTAGATCCAGAGCAGGCACCTGGAACGAAACTGGCCGCAAGCCATTTTCCTTTTTTACGCTCAATACCGCAGTGTCAGGAGTGCATACCAAGAAAGAGACAAGCAGTTCTCCGGAAAGCAGAAAGCTGAATAAGCTTACAGCTTGGGGGCCACCACATTTCCCCCCTTTTTATTATTTTTTAAAGCTTGATAATGTAGTTTTAAGCCATGAACATCCTGACGCAAGACAGCGAGGCGCCCCATTACAAATCTGACAACACAAGGTAATAAACCGATCACCAATAAAAGTAGTACACCAGTTGATATCAGGCCCGAGACCCCTCCATGAATCCATTGTATCGGATTTAGCCATTGTAGTTGATCTAATAATCCTTGAATCAAATTCTGGGGTCCATCTTCGTCCAGGTGGGCCTCTTGAATAGCTTGTATTTCGGCATTTAACTTTTGAATATCAAGGCTAATGTGTCCATCAGTCCATACACTTAATATATGCATTTTAACTTTTTCCCAATCCCATTGTGAATCATTATATAAATGTTGAGTTACACAAATCCAGGTATATTTGGCATGACAAATCAAACGCATTTTTAATTTTAAAGCCATAACTTGATCCCCTATTCCTATTAGAACATTTTTTAATTCATCTACTTCTGTTTTTAGTTGGATATCAATATGACTTTGTAGGGCTAATGCTACACTAGTATTTTTAGATAACTGATTAACATAATGAGCCTGGTGAATAGTTTGTGAAAGAGCAATCCCAGCAGTGGCCGCAGTTAATTTAGCAGTTAAAGCTGCTAAGGCTAGGATTGCACATATTAGAACACCAATAAATCTCTTTGGTCGTTTTAATGCTTTAGTCAATTCCAGCCAGGCTTGCATGCCAGTGTTATGATACCATGGTTCAGACAAATTAACAGGTAACATTATATAAGAAGGTTGCTTCATAATCATAACAGATGCAGATCCTTTAACGGGCAAAACACAACTACTAAAGATACAATTAACACAAGTAATATTATAACCTATAGGATTCATAGTGTTTTCTACAATTAAATCTCCAATCAATAAAGCATAAGGAGGAGCGACGCAAGTAATCACCGGTCTATAAGAAAAGGATAAGGCAAGTTTCCAGAATTCCCATTGCTTGTAAAAAACAAGGCTGTTATTATTAACGGGGACAGAAGAAACTAGTATGGTGCCATTATCATAATCTAAAGTACACCAGACAGAGGCTTTAGTCCATGTATCATTACAAACAGGAAAATCAGACTGCGGGAATTCAGAAGCCATAAAAGCAGGAAATTGTAGTCCTGTGACAGTCTTTACGACCGTAATTTGATGTCCAGCTAATAACGTCCCTTGATTACCCATGGTAGTTTCAATACACAAATGATGTCCAGTATCTTTAATCCTCAAGCGATATATGCATAGAGAATGATCCAACGAAGTATTAGAAGCAAGCTTAGTTACTCTAGCATTCGTGTGAATGGGAACGTTATCCTTATACCAAAATACAAAGGTGGATAAATCTCCTCGTCTAGAAACAGTCTGTTTGCAAGGAAGACATATTAGATCCCACAGCTTTATAATTTTTACGTAAATGAGTAAAAAATTGAGAATTTACAGTGGTTTGGTAAGAAATAGCATGTTCTAAAGCAACAGCCTTAACACAACCCGAATTGGTACTCATAGGACTTAAACAAACAGGGGGAGTATTAAACCAATTAGAGTAATTAACAGAAGTATTAGTAATAGGCAAATTTCCTAGCACTCTTCCAAAAGTAGAATCATTATAGAAAATTGGAAGGTCAGCTTCAGACCATGTAACAGGTTGTAATAAAGGAGGATCGGGTACATAAGCCCAATAAGATTTAGCCTCTATAGGTGGGGCTGCCAATACAGCTATCATGGCTAAAAAAAAGGTAAGAGGAGAGTGAGGATGAGCACTCTCCTCCATAATCCTACGTGCTTGAAATACTAAACATTGCAATATTGCAATTGATACCAAGTAATTTGATTTCGATCTCCCCTCGCCTCCCTGACAAGTTGTCTCCTACTCCGTCGCCGCATTCTTCTCGTCCGCCGGGGGAACCGGTTGGGGTGTGCTGTGGTCGATTGCGAGAGACTCAGGCGACGCATTCTTCGAGTCAGGGTGTTTATTGGTGATGGCATGATAATGTCGAACCAAGCGCTCCGGGAGCCACCGAGGAGAGTCTGCCTCCCTAGGGAAAACACAAACATGGCCTCGGCCCCATACTAAAACAGGGTCTGGTCCATGCCAAAGGTTAGTCATGGGATCTTTCCATTTAACAAGCGCTTTTTCAGGAGGGGTTCCAGAAAGACCTGTAAACAATCGTTCATAAGGCGTGTGACTAAATGCATCTAAAGTTAAAAAATTTAAAATAAATAAAGCATGATTAAGCATAATCTGAGGAGATCTATCATATTCCCCCTTTTTTATTTTTTGTAATGTAATTTTTAATTGTTGGTTGGCACGTTCTACAATACCTTGACCCTGAGGATTGTAGGGAATGCCTGTTTTATGTGAAATATGGAAAGTTGCACAAAAATTGGCAAAAGCTTTACTCGTATATCCTGGAGCATTATCTGTTTTTAAAGCTTTAGGAATTCCCATAGATGCAAAACAATGAAATAAATGAGTAATTACATATTTAGTAGATTCCCCAGCCAAAGGCGTAGCACATATAAAATTAGAGTAAGTATCAACAGTTACATGAACAAATTGTAATTTACCAAAAGAGGGAATATGAGTAACATCCATTTGCCAAAGATGATGAGGGAGTAAACCCCGAGGATTGACTCCAAATTGTGGAACAGGAAGGTGGGGTAAACATTTAGAGCAGGACTTAACAATGTATCGGGCTGTTTCTCTAGAAATAGAGAATTATTTTTGAAGCATAGCAGCAGATTGATGATGTAAATTATGTGATTGTGTAGCAAGATCCTGAGGTTGAGATAAACTTAAGGCTATAATCTTTGTATTTTCGTCAGCCAATTGATTTCCCAAAGACAATGGGCCAGGGAGACCTGAATGGGCTCGAATATGTAATATGGCTACAGGAAAGTCATGCTGAAGAATAATCTTTTGTAGTTGAAAGAAAGTCTGAAACAATTGAGAATCAACAGTATTGCCAATTATAGCGGTTTCTATGTTACGCAAAATAGTAACCAAATAATGGCTATCCGTATAGAGATTAAAAGAACAATGTGAAAAGGTTTGAAAAGCCAAGGAAATCGCATGTAATTCAACTCGTTGGGCAGAGGTATGATCTGTTTGTTCTTTATGAAGTAAGTCATCAGAAATAACCACAGCGATGCCATTGGCAGAACCATCAGTAAAAACATTTGGGGCATTGAGAATAGGAGTTGAACAGATAGTTTTAGGAAACATAAATAGATGTTGAGTAGCAAAATGAAGGAGCTTATTAGAAGGATAATGATTATCAATAATTCCTGAATATCCAGCAAAAGCAAGAGCCCAAAAATCAGAGACAAATAATAACCAAGAATATTGATAAGTAGTATAAGGTATAATAATAGAATTTGGTTCATATCCTACCAACTGAATATTTCTTCTACGACCCAATTGAACAAGGGTTGCTATTAACTCATAATAAGGTGTAATGACTTTATTAGGCGTATTTTTCATATGAATCCATTCAAGAATTCCTGTTTCTTGCCATAATAAGGCGGTAGGGGTATGTGACGTAGCACAGATTATTAATAGTATAGGTAAAGAAGGCTCAATTCTAGTTAGCTGAGCAGATTGTATTGCTTTGTTTACAAGCTTGAGTGCTTGTTGAGCTTCAGAAGTTAAAATACGAGGGGAAGAAGGATCAGGACTTCCCTTTAGGATATTAAAAAGAGGCTGTAACTGACCCGTAGTTAATTTTAAAGAAGGTCGCAGCCAATTAATATCTCCTAATAACTTTTGAAAATCATTTAAAGTTTTAAGAACGTCAGTCCGTATCTCTATCTTCTGAGGTGTAATATTATAATTTGTGATATACTTACCAAGATATGAGAAAGGTGGGTTCATCTGTACTTTGTCAGCAGCAATGACAAGTCCTGATCGTGACAAATGACTTTGAAGGGAATTATAAGCCTTAAGTAAAATATGTTTATCAGAATAAGCAAGTAATAAGTCATCCATATAATGAATAAAATATATCTGAGGGAACTGTTTACGAACAGGGGCAATAACTTGAGCTACAAACTGTTGACATAAAGTAGGACTATTAGCCATACCCTGAGGCAGCATTTTCCATTGATAACGTTGCATAGGTTCTATAAAATTTAAAGAGGGTAAGCTAAAAGCAAATTGCAACTTATCAGCCAGAAATAGAGGAATAGTAAAAAAGCAATCCTTAAGATCAATAATAATAATCATATAATTTTTAGGTATGGCTGCAGGAGAAGGCAAACCTGGTTGCAGAGCTCCCATAATTACCATAGTTTGATTAACAGCACGTAAATAAACGATATTTTCCCGATTTTTTCTTTATAACAAATATAGGAGTATTCCAAGGGCTATTAGACTTTTCTAGTCTGCCCAAAGCAAGCTGTGCATTAATTATATTATGGGCCGCCATTAATGTCTCCTTAGAAAGGGGCCATTGGTCCACCCAGACAGGATTATCAGAAATCCAAGTTATAGGGTCAGCATGTGGTGGAGGAGAATCCAAGGCCCCTAGAAAAAACCCAAGCCTGTTTTATCCCGTTTATTATCAATCTGTAAGGGTAATTTATTTCCCTGTTGATTTTTTCCCAAACCATTCCTAGGATCATACCCTTGATTTAACAACATATTAGTTACAGTAGGGTTGGGACTAAGCAATAGGATTCCTATTTGTTGTAATATATCTCTTCCCCAAAGGTTAACTGGCAATCCGGGCAATACGTAGGGTTTGAATATTCCTTGATTACCTTCAGCATCCTGCCAATGTAGGTATTGCGAACTTTGTTGTGGAGAATTAGATTGGCCAATACCTTGCAACTGTGTAATGGTTTGGTGCACGGGCCAATTTTTTGGCCAATGTATAAACGAAATAACAGAAACATCAGCACCAGTATCTAATAACCCAGAAAAAGGCCTTCCATTTATTTTTAATACCAATTGTGGTCTTTCCCTACCAATTTGTTGAATCCAATAAACTGCATCAGAGGAACCGAAAGCCCCAGTTCCTCTTTTGTTATGTTGTAAAATTTTTCCTTCTGGTATGTATGGAATTAATAGAAGCTGAGCTATTCGCATACCAGGCGTGATAAGAAAAGATCCTTTTGATGTTTGAACCATAACCTTTAATTCCCCTTCATAATCAGCATCAATCACCCCAGGAATAATTGTTAAGCCTTTCATAGGCATACTACTTCTTCCAAGGATTATACCAACTGTTCCCTGGGGTAAAGGCCCAAAATTTCCCGTAGGAAGGGCTTGGGGTCCCATATCCGAGGTTAATAAGAATTGGGTGGAGGCACAGAGGTCCAGTCCTGCACTATTTGGCGTGGCCCTTTGAAGGGAGGAGATTCCATTCCCTGAGGAACAAAGGTCTGAGCTGGAGGCGGTGGAGCAGGTTGTGGGGGGATTATTGACATTGCTCCAATTGTTTGATGGGGCTGGAGCAGGCCCCTCCGGAAGTTTCCCGACAAGGGAGTTCCATCTTTATGAGTCACTGATCGACATTCTTTAGCCCAATGCCATCCTCTTTGGCATCGGGGACAAATTGTGGGAGGAGGAGATTTACCCTGAGGCACAGAATTTACGATAGGCATATTAGGAGTATCAACAGTACAGTTTTTTGCAAAATGACCTGGCTTCCCACATTTAAAACAGTTTTTACTTTTAGCATTTGGCCCAAATCCTGCCTTAGTTAGGGCTGCAGCTATAGCTGCTCCCTGTAAGTAAGATGATCCAATATCAGAACAAACTCGAATATAATCCTCTAACTTTCCTTTCTTTTTCCATGGACGTATAGCTGCCTGACAAATATTATTAGCATTTTCGAAAGCCAATTGTTTGACGATAATTGCTCCAGAAGGACCATCAGAAATAATTCTATTAACAGCCTGTAATAATCTGTCCACAAAATCAGCATAAGGTTCATCTGCCCCTTGCCTTATTTTAGCAAGGTCTTCAGTCCTAGTGGAGGCAGGTAAATGTTTCCATGCATGTAGAGCTATATGATTGATCTGAGCATAAGCCACAAAAGGGAAAGCTAATTGATCCTGTAATAACTGATGTTGTCCTTCCCCAATCAACATCTCATAATTTACTAGCACATTATGTGCAGTATTTCTTTCAGCTTGTTCAGCAGCCTTTTCATAATATTCTGATTTCCAAAGTAAATAGTCGTCATCAGTGAGACAAGCACGAGCAATAGATTTCCAGTCTGCTGGAGGCAATGCTTCTGTTGCAATAGTATCCAACATAGTAATAGTGAAAGGGGCTATAGGCCCATATTGTGCACAGGCTGCTTTTAAATCTTTCAAAACCTTAAAGGAGAGAGGCTGATATTCCCGATTATTTTGTTGTGGATTTTGAGGATTGGGTCGTTCCACCACCGGACAGCAGAATAAAGGATCCTCCCCTCTATTAAGAGCTCCCCGTACTGCTTGTTGTAAAGGACTAAGCTTAGGAGGGATAGGGACAGAGACATGTAATTGCTGTAACCGTGGAAGAATATTTTCATCAGGATATTTTTCAGCCTCATATTTGGCTTCTTCATCCACTAGATCAAAAGAAAAGTCATCATCATCAAGTGAATTAACACTCTTTATCCTCGGTGGCAATGGAGGAGCAGTAGCTACTGCAGCAATATGTTCTACAGATTTAGCTGTTAATTTTGGAACTGAATCATAAATTGGATTAAAACAATCTCTTATTAAATTCCACAAGCTAAAAATGGAAACTGAAACAGAAGATGGTCCATGTGCTTCATGATATTTAGATAACTCATCTCCTACACGAGTCCAAATTGCTAAGTCCACTGATCCTCCTTCAGGGAGCCAAGGACAAGCATCATATACTAATTGCAAAAATTCCAGAAGTTGTGAGGTAGTTACCTTAATTCCACGGGCTTTTAACATTGAGAGCAAAACCTGAGCAAATAAATCACGCTCCTTAGAGCCCTTTTGTCCCATATTATTTTACTTCTGACTCTTTCTCGAGTTACCGTCTTAAAAACGAAATTATTGGGGCTTCCCTGGTGGCGCAGTGGTTGAGAATCTGCCTGCTAATGCAGGGGACACGGGTTCAGGCCCTGGTCTGGGAAGATCCCACGTGCCGCGGAGCAACTGGGCCCGTGAGCCACAACTGCTGAGCCTGCGCGTCTGGAGCCTGTGCTCCGCAACGGGAGAGGCCGCGGTGGTGAGAGGCCCGCACACCGCGATGAAGAGAGGCCCCTGCTTGCCGCAACTGGGGAAAGCCCTCGCACAGAAACGAAGACCCAACACGGCCAAAAATAAATTAATTAATTAATTTAAAAAAAAAAACACGAAATTATTTCTTGTGGCCACACTATCTCACTCGAGAGTTCTACTTACCTGAAATCTTCCGAAATGCCTCACGCACTCAGGTCCCTGTTTGGGTGCCACTTGCCGCAGACCGGCTGCAGAAAGCTAGAAGTTCCTGGCGGTGAGGGGTAAGGAACTGAAAAGCACCAGTATGGGATCAGAAGGGCCAAGACAACTGATGGTTGCAAGGCAAGTTTATTCAAAGAGCATGAATGTATATATAGGTTTAGTACGGAACGAATATCAGACAATAAATCAGTAAACCTTGTATTTCCACATAATTCTATCGCCACTATCTATGCGCCACTATCTATGCGTCAGCATGCCTTATGGGCCATTCTTTGGAGATACAGACTTCCCCCTCAGGGCAGCACGTCCTTCTTCTGAGGAACAACCAGGGGCTCTTAGATCCAGAGCAGGCACCTGGAACGAAACTGGCCGCAAGCCATTTTCCTTTTTTACGCTCAATACCGCAGAGTCAGGAGTGCATACCAAGAAAGAGACAAGCAGTTCTCCGGAAAGCAGAAAGCTGAATAAGCTTACAGCTTGGGGGCCACCACACACCATGAGTGCAAATACCCAAAAAGCGAACAAGGCAGATAATGTCTTAGTATTTTCTAAAGTAATTTTGAACTCACAGACCCCCTAAAAGGGTTTTGGAGGCCTCCAGGGATCCACAGACCACACTTTGAGAACAATCCTCTGGGTTATGGGACTATCAGGGATTTTCTGGTTTTTCTTTCCCTCTTCTTCCTCTACCTCCTTCTTCTCCCTTAACACGTTTTCTAATTTTTCATGCAATCCACATGTCTTACTTACATAATTTTTAAAATTTAAGATTAATTATGAACATCTTTCTACGTTAGATGGGCTCTATGATTTTAATATATTTACATTTTTAATTAAGAAAATAAAAAAAAAAGAAAATGGATATTCCATATGTAACGATACAGCCATGTATTTATTATATTCATTCTTCTCATGCCACCTTCACACATACAATTTTTTTTCACTTCACCTTTCTTTTTTTTTTTTTAAATTGAAGTATGGTTGACGTACAATGTTATATAAGTTTCAGGTGTACAACATAGGGGTTCAAAATTTTTCAAGGTTATACTCCATTTATAGTTCTTATAAAATATTGGCTATATTCCCCGTGTTGTACCATATATCCTTGTTCATGCATAAAATTTAATTTTTTTCCTATTGGATTCTTTCTTAGGCTGTATCCTAGTCCAGTCATCCTGAGACCACCAAGAACAAATCTTTAGTCTGACAGTCAGCTCAATTAATCCACTGCAATGAGGGGGAGGAACTGAGGGGGTCTGACTACACAGAGGGCAAGGCGATTACAGGATTTGGGTGAAGAATGGGGTTAGGTTAGGTGAAATGTAAACCAAGCAGTGCTTTTTTTTTTTTTGGCCATGCTACGTAGCATGTGGGATCTTAGTTCCCTGACCAGGGATCGAACCTGTGCCCCCTGCAGTGGAAATGTGGAGTCTTAACCACTGGACTGCCAGGGAAGTCCCAACCAAGCAGTATTTTGATAGGCTCAACACAGCACAGGGCTGCGTGAGAAGTGTCAGCTTCAGGTTTGGACAGCAAAGTATCCTGTGTAAGTGGAAACTACAAAGTTGAGACAGGCGTGGAACGTTGAGTCCAGGAATTCCATACTGGGGCAACTTCTCTGTGTCAAAGTGACTTGGTGCCTCCGGGGTTGTTTCTTTCTTACTAACATAATTTCAGACAGCAAATTCCTGATAGTTTGTGATTGTAGGGGAAAAAAAGAAATCCCGGTAAAAAAGTACAAGTAATAGTCACTCACACAGCATGGTTATCGGGACACTTTACAGTTGTAATGTGACCTTGGGAGAAATAATGTTTCCTGTTTACATTGCAGCTGGCTTTGTCCGTGCCTGTCTGGACAGGCAAACTTTTACCTGCTCATTCCAAGCTAATAGACCCCCAAACAGAAGTTCTGAACCAAATGATTTAGTCGTTTTTCTTTTTCACTTCCCCTGACCGCATTACCTAAAACAGTCCAGTTCCACCCCCAATCAGTCACTCTGTTTCTAATAGCTATGGAAATGCACCTCGTCCCCACTGGTCACTGCGGTACCTTCGAGTCCTCAGGGATCAGAGGTGACTCTCCCAAGGAAGCTGCTTCTCACCAGAGGCTGCTGTCCTGGAGGTGGCAGGAAACAGAATCATTGCCACCCGCCACAGGCAGAGGGTTGGGGAGCGGGGCAGTCCCATCTCAAACCAAGGCAGCTCCATTGCACACAAATTTCCAAGGCCCCCGTGGAAGTCTGAACCCAAGAATCTGCAGAAGATAGGCCTCTAGCTGGCATCCCTCCTTCCCTGGAACTTCACCTTGATGGGCCATGCCCAGCCTCCTTGCACTAGACAATCTAATTTTATATTTATAAGGTACTTCCGTAAACAGATGCACGTCTCTGTATTTACTTATGTCTGTATTTATTGGCTTGTGATAAGTCAGGCACAAAACCAGATTATCTTGAAAGAATGAACCGTGGCAATTTGCCATAAAATGATTGCAATAAAAATTTTATTTAGAAGTGATTAGAGATGTTTTAAGGTCATAACATCTTCACAAGTTGAGCTGGAAGGGAGCTTAATTAGAATGATCTTCTCCAACCCTTTCAGCTCACACAGGAGAAACTCTTTCAAACTCAGAGAAGTTAAGTCACCTGGCCAAGGTAACACAGCACCTCCAGAGCTAACTCTTGGACATAGATTCTCCTGTGGGGCTAGGCAGGTAGGGAATCCTTTGTTCTCTCTCTTCCTTGAAGAGATTTTTTTTCAGGTTACTTTCCTAGTACTGACAAGTGGCCCTGCTAACCGTGGCTTTGTGTCTCAGATGATTAGGTCTTGTTCGTTAAATGGATTTGTTTTGTCTCCAGGAGGCTCCCAGCTTTCTGGTTGGCTGAGAAAACTGGCCTGTCTGGTTCGGTTCGGCTGCACTCCACACACCCCCGCCCCCACCCCACCGCCGCGCGCGGCCGGCAGAGAACAGCTGACTCCAGCCGCTGCTCATGTGACCGTCGCAGCTCCCAGTCCCAGGCCAGGGTGGACACTTTCAGGGGCTCCTTCTGGGAAGGGTACCAGGTAGGCACCCCAGCCCTGCCCGTCCACCGCTGGAACAGCCAAGGGGATACAGGACAGGAGTGGTCGGACAGACTTGGGCAGATCAGAAGTCAGACCCCCTGCGCTGGTCCAGGGCTCTTCGGGCAGCGGGGACAGAATGTGGTTGGCCTCGCAATGTCGCACACCACCACTGCTTGCCCTCCCCCTCCCCCTGTCCCCGACCTCCAGGAAGGCCTGCTCTGCCCTGCCCTTCCTTCCTTTGTTCTTTGGCCTTCCTTTCCCCTCAGCTACAGACCTTTTCCCCTTTCTCTCTGCTGACTTAGCAGCGTGCCGCCGGGCGTGGAAGGATTAATCAGTGACAGGAAGGTGCCTCTTTCGGAGCAGTGACTGCTGTGGTCAGGAGAGCCTCCGCCAGGCCAGCCCTAGGAATCTGTCCTGCTCCCCGCCTGCTGCTTACCCCTGCTCCTGCCATGGGGTGCCTTGGGGCCCTCCTCTTCCTGCTTGGGGGCCTGGGAGCTCTTGCCCAGATCTGCGGTGAGTACCTGGATCTACTCCGTGCCTCTTGCCTGCTGGGTCCTTAGGAGAGAGGACCATCTTGTCCAAGCCCCTCATTATATAGTTGGAGAAACAGGCTCAGATGTGTGTGTGTGGCGGGAATGACTTAGCTGTCCCTCTGGGCTCCCACAGCAGTTTGGACTTAGCTGGACCTCAGCGTTGTAGCACATTGTATTGAGATGAATTGTATGTCTGACTCGCCGCCAGACAAGATCACTTCCATCAATTCAGTCATTTGTTCATTTATTCATTCAATACACACTGATTGAGCCTTCTCTGTGCCAGGCACCATGTTAGGCTTTGGGGAAAGAACAAAGAGCAAGACAGTTCCCCCCCCCTCCCTCCTAGAGCTTCCGTTCTGGTGAAGGGGATGGCAGTCAAGAGACAAGTCAGTGCTGTGTCGGGGGCTGTGATGAGTGCCAAAGGAAGCCCAAGGCCTGGAGGGGGTGGGGAATGCCAATTCAGGGAGAAGGGGTGGGAAGGATTTCCAAGGACCAGGGGGTGATGCAGGAACTGAGACCCGAAAGAGGAAAAGGAGCTGGCAAGGAAAGGAGTGAGGGGCGGGCACCCCGGCAGAGGGAAAGCGAGCGTGTGGAGACCCTGGCGGGTCAGGGCGGTGGCAAGGCATTTGCTTTACATTCCATACAGGGGCCTGCCTGCTCTGGTGTCCCCGGAGTATCTCGGGAACTCTTGGGACCTGTCTGGGAGTTGGAGCGCACAAGCTCAGGGCTGCTCGTGCCCCGGAGCCCCATGGGAAGCAGAGGCAGGAAGGGAAGGTGGGCCGCCCGCCTCTCTTCATTCCTCCTCGTCCTCTGCCCACAGCGTTTCACTCTGCCTACACCAGCAGGGTCTCCTGTGACCCTTGGAGAAACCGAGAGGCAGGTTCAGTCGTGTGCAGGTGACACCTGAAGCAGTCAAGGGTTGAAGGAGCCAGGTGACCTGCCCAAGGCGCCCCAGCTTTCCAGGGCTTTGCTGGACTCAGTTCTCAGAACTCCAGGTCACGGTCTTCCCTGGGCACCAGGAGCCTCCTGCCCGGCTTGTTCCACAAGTGCCACCAGACCCCTCAGCCCTTGGCTCTTGGTTCCTGTCCAGGCAGTCCCCAGGGGAGACCCGGCACCCTCAGTGGGTGTGAAGCTTTCAGCAGTTGGTCCATAGGCTTGACCCTGGACTGGGTTCGGGGGTGCAGCCCACTGCTGCTGGGCCATTTAGTCACCCCCAGTCTCATTCACTCATTGTAAAATGGGCTAAGAATGCTCCCCTGCCTTCCTCCTTGATGTGATGCAAGGATCCCACCACCTGCTTTACCAGGTTCAAGCCCTGTGTGGCTGTGAAACTGACACAGATCTGCACTAGTGCCCATGCAGGGTGGGCTCCTGTCCTTCCCCTTGTCAAAGCCAGTCCTCAGCTGGCGGAGCTGGGCGGCCCTGTGAGCTGGAGGCCCTGAGGGGAGGGAGCTCGCCCAGGCTCACTTTTATTACCCCGGGTGAATCTTAGCAGCTCCTTCCTGCTAAGGAGGCTGAACTGTGTTTACCCACCTCTCTTTACAGCACCAGCTCCTCTTCCTATCACGCTAATCCCAGAGCTGACTCACTCGCTGGAGGTCAGAGCCCAGGGTGGGGGCAGGGCTCCCTCTCCAGTTTGAAGAAAAGGGAGAGGAAAAGAGAACTGTGGAGGGAGAGATAAGGAGAGAGACAGGCTGAGAGATGGAGAGAATGAAATAGATAACAGAGAGAGAGAGAGAGGGAAATTCCTACAGAAATGGGGGCAGACACACAGAAAAGCACTGAGAAAGAGAAAGGAAAAGAGAAACAGCCCCCTCCCCAGTTCCTCTGCTCCGTCCCCTGGGAGGGGCGGCCTGCCCAGCAGCTGGAGCCCCACAGCAACTGGGAGGCATTAAATGGGGAAAAGTCTAAAGTGGCTCCAAGGCCACCTACTCGCTCAGGTTCCCTCCCTGAGGGAGGAAAGCGCCAGTCAGCTGGAGCTGGGAAACACCCCTAAGGCTTCTGCTTCCCTCGTGGGTAAATCCCGAAGCACACAGATAAATGGTCGCAAAGGATGATGGCTTTCTAACAATTCACCTCACAATCTCAGGTCCTTTTCACCTAAACTGAGGGGGCAGGAACAGCGTTATTCTGAGATCTGGCCAGAGGAAGTTCACCAGGCAGCCCCAGTTAGCCAGTGGGCAGGCTGCAGTGTTTTTGTTTTTGTTTTTTTTTAAATTGGAATATAGTTGATTTACAATGTTGTGTTAGTTTCAGGTATACAGCAAAGTGAATCAGTTATACATATATATCCACTTTTTTTGAAGATTCTTTCCCCATATAGGTCATTACAGAGTATTGAGTAGAGTTCCCTGTGCTATACAATAGGTCCTTATTACTTATCTATTCTAGATACAGTAGTGTGTATATGTCAATCCCAGTCTCCTAATTTATCCGCCCCCCTTCACCCCTGGTAACCATAGGTTTGTTTTCTACATCTGTGACTCTATTTCTGTTTTAAAACTGGGTATGTAACTTGTTCCCAGTGTGGGTTGAAGTTTTTGTAAATGGGTGGAACACGCCCACAACTTTGGACTTCTGTTTCCTCTTTTGTGCAATGCAATGATGACAGTACCTACGTCACAGGGCTGGCCTGAGGACCGAGGGAGGTGGGGCGCAGTGCCTGGGGCACCCCACGCCGCTCGGCATCCAGTCTCTCTGTCACTCCTGATGGGCAGAGTGGCTGCCTGGCACCCGCATCCTCTGCCCTGGGCCCACCACCTCTCCCTGGCCCACTCCGGCCGCTCTTTCAGGATACCGGCTTTTCCCCTGTTACCGCTGCCTCTCGTTACAGTCGGACTCCCGCATACGAGTAGGGTGTGTGTCAGGTGACAGTAAGGTGGGGATGTTTATTCCCTGGAGAAGACCCTGGTAAGGTGTCGCTGGTGGCCTGGCCCTGCGACCTCACTTGGCCTGTTCTCTTTCCTAAGAAATAACAGAGGTGGACAGCACGCTGGTGGAGAGGCTGGGCCAGCGCCTCTTGCCCTGGATGGACCGGCTCTCCCCGGAGCAGCTGAACCCCAGTATCTACGTGGGCCTGCGCCTCTCCAGCCTGCAGGCTGGGGCCAAGGAGGCCCACTACCTGCACAGCCTCAAGCTCAGCTACCAGCAGAGCCTCCTGAGGTCTGGCCACGCTCTCTCTCCTCTTTTCCCCATGGCGTGCTCCACATCCTAAGAGACATGAGATCTGCGTTCCGGTTTGGGCCTATCACTGCTTTGTTGGGAGACCTTAGGGCAAGTTTCATCTCCTCTGGGCCTTTCTCCATCTGTGGAATGGGGTTGGTCTGACTAGATTGGAGATGCCAATCCGGGGCCCTTGGGCGGCTACTGTACCCTCCGGTACCTGAGGCAGACATTACTAATCCATGGCTGCACTCTTTCATACTGAGCCCAGCAGCAGTATCGGACTATCCGTGCTCCCTTTCCAGGGGGCATTAAGAGGAAGCCTGTTCTGAGGTCCAGCACCGGAGTCTGAATGAGAGGTGAAGGGTCAGCACCACCATGGAGCATCTCCTGCTTGGACTCCCTCTTGAGAAGTGGATGCAGGGCAGGGAGAGGAAAGAAAGGGGAGAGTGTATGGGTGAAGTGTGACCAAAATGGTGGGGCAAACAGGTCATTTGGATGCAAGAGCCCTCAGAGTTTGTCCTTGAGTTTAATTTCTCATCTTTATGAAATAAGCGTGACATACACAACTTACATAACTGACTACATCTGCTTTTGGCAGGTCTTGGAAACGTTCCAACTGCTAGGATTTTTTTTCCGCTTCATAGTGGTGGTGGTGGGGCACCCCAAGCCAGGCTTACCAGGGTGGCACTTTCTCACTGAAGTGTTGTTAACTGGCGTTGTCCTATGTCTGCCTCTAGCAATGACAACAGTGACTCCGAGGCCAAGCCCTCCATGGGCCAGCTGGCCCTCTACCTGCTTGCTCTCCGGGCCAACTGCGAGTTTGTCGGAGGCCGCAAGGGGGGCAGGCTGGTCTCACAGCTGAAGCGGTTCCTGGAGGACGAGAAGGGGGCCATTGGTGAGGAGGCGAGGTCTGCTGGGGCGGGGGAGGGCACATCAGACAACATTGTCTGGTGAAACGTCTACATCAGAACTTTGAGTTTTCTCCCCAGGCCTCTTTCCTGCCCTCCATTCTGCCTGTCTCCATATCCGCTAGAGGCTTGGGCCTGCCCCGGTAGCCATTCTTGATCAAGCCTTTCCTGCATCCCACATACACTCTGTTGACAAGCCCTGCTGCTCACCCACCAAGACTGGCCTGATTACCCACCTCTGGGACAGCTGCACACACTGTGCAGTACTAAGGAGTACTACTCACTCCTTACCTCTCTCTGCTAACTTTCCTGCCTCCTACCTCAATCTGGCACACACAGAGCGAGTCTTTAAATATAAATCTGATCTTGTTAGTGCTGCTTAAATCCTCCAGCAGCTGCTCCCTGCTGTGTTCACAGCCCTCAGGCCCAGCCTGTCTGCCCTTTTCTCCTCTCCAGGCCCTGCCCACCCACCCTCTGGCTCACCCACTCACCTGCCCCTCCATGGGCTCCGGCCACCCTGGCCTTCTCTCAGCTCACAAACCAGCGTCTTGACATATGTTCCCTCTATCTGGAAGGTTTCCTTCCCCTTCTAGCTCACTCCTACTCCACCTTTACCTCTCCCCCGCCCTTTCTCCCCAGCATCCCTGCCTCAGAGAATCCTTCCCCGACTCCCCAGCTATTCAAAGACCTCTGTTATTTGGCCACATGGACCTCGGTCCACAGTTCAGTTATAATCACAGTCTCGTGAGCGTGGGTTGTGTTATTTCCGGAGGCCCTGGCTGCACTGTGCCTGGCCTGTCATCACTGTTCATACCTCCAAGCACAGCGCCTGACACTTAGTGGGGTTTCAGCAAGTATGAGTCAAGGGAATGAAGGAAAGAAGGATCCCACGACCCAAAGGAGGGTGTCGGGAAGTGCAGGCAATGGGTCCAGTGCTGGCGGTGCTGGTTGCTGGGAGGGGGCAGAGAAGTCACCCCTCAAGCCCAGCATGACAGCCCCACCCTGTGGTTTTCTCCCTCCCAGGGCATAATCACCAGGGCCACCCTCACACCAGCTACTACCAGTACGGCCTGGGCATCCTGGCCCTGTGTGTCCACCAGAAGCGGGTCCATGACAGCGTGGTGGGCAAGCTCCTGTATGCTGTGGAATACGAACGGCATCTCCAGCAGGACCACTTCCCTGTGGGTGAGTGGGCCAGACCCTGAAGGCCAGGCTGGCACTCCTCCAGCCCCCTGCCCCAAATGAAGGCCTCCACCCCTAGTCCCATGCTCACCTTTCCTTGGGACCCCTCCTATCGAGTCCACTAGGAGCACAATGGTGAGGGTTCGTTGTGGTGCAGGGGCTGTGAGCCAGCGCTGGGGCTGGACTGGCTTCCTGACCCCATCCTCCATCGCATACTTACTGTAGGTCACCCTGGACAGATCAGCTGGCCTTTCTGGCTCAGCTTCTCTGGTAAAATAAGCCCCCAGCAGCATCTCAATAAAAGATGCCTTATATGTAAAGGGCATAGCATGGTACCCAGCATGGAGAAAGTTCTGGATACACAGCTTTGATGTTCTCATCAAATGAGCTGAGAGGCCTGAGGCCTGGATTCTGGATCTGCTTCCTCACTGTGTGACCTTGGGTTTCCAGTGCCCTTTCCTGTCATCATGATTGCAAGGTCTCTTCTAGGCCTGGCTGTGTTCTGTGAGTGTGTGTGCCTCACATAGGGCGGGATAGGATGGAGTAGGTTGGAGTTGGGGAGGGTAGGTACCCAGAGAGAAGAAGGCAGCAGGGCCCCTGCCAGCAGAGAGCTTGTTCTGCCTCAGAGGCTTATAGAAAACCCACCGTGGACACGTTAAATCATCCCGGGGTGGGGAGCTTAAAACCCCCCAGGGCCCAAGCAGCTCCCTGGACCTAATAAACCAGACCACCTGCGGGTGGACCCAGGCACCTGCTCCTTTAAAAGTCTCCTGGTGAGGAATTCCCTGGCGGTCCAGTGGTTGGGACTCCACGCTTTCACTGCCGAGGGCCCAGGTTCGAGCCCTGGTTGGAGAACTAAGATCCCACAAGCTGTGCAGCACGGCCAGAAAAAAAAGAAAAAAAAAAAAAGAAAAATCAAACAAACTCCCCTGGTGATTCTAAAGTGCAGGCAGGTTTGGGAACAAGTGTGTAGGCTAAAGTCCTCTTGGCCCTCCCTCCTCCAGTCTCTCTCCCCAACCTCTAACCCCCAGGCAGCAGACAGGGATACGGTGACCACCCATCCCAGTTTGCCATCCTGGAAACTGGGCAGACTGGGCTGTTGGTCCCCCTAGCTGGTGGAAACTTTCTGAAATGCTGCTCTGACCATATTGTCCCCCTACCTCCAGCCCTCCCGTGGCTGCCCGTTGCCCCAAGGTCCTGCCCGGGCTGACCCCACTTGGCTCTGTCCCTTGCAGACACACTGGCCATGGCGGGCTTGGCCTTCTCCTGTCTGGAGCTATCCAACCTCAACCCCAATCAGAGAAACCGGATCACTGTGGCCCTCGGGAGAGTGCAAGAGAAGATCCTGAAGGCCCAGACCCCAGAGGGCCACTTTGGGAATGTCTACAGCACCCCTCTGGCACTGCAGGTGGGAAGGAAACTCTGGGTTGGGCTCCACCCTGGTGGCTGGTGGGAGGTGGACCGGTGGGGTGCTGGAAGACCTGGCCCCTCCCCGCTGGCTGACCCGCCTCCTCTTCCCCATTCCGTCACCAGTTGCTGATGGCCTCCCTTAGACCCACGGTGGAGCTGGGCACAGCATGCCTCAAGGCCAAGGCTGCTCTGTTGGCCAGCCTACAGCACAAGGCCTTCCAGAACCCTCTCATGATTTCTCAGCTGCTGCCCATCCTGAACCAGAAGAGCTATGTGGACCTCATCTCCCCAGACTGTCAGGCACCAAGAGGTAGCCAGGCCTTTCATAGAAGCCCTGCTCTTTTCAATCTGCAATGAGGTCTGCCTGTCCCAGGAAGGGAACTTGCTCCATCTTGATTTGCTGAGTCAACAGGGGTTTGCAGGTGTGCGTGGGACACACGGGCAGCTAAGATGCAGTCACAGATGCTAGAAGCTCACAGTGTGGGGAGGGAGATATCAAATGGTGAGCTCTGCGTGGGCCGTGAATCTCCAGCCCCTTGTGTGATACCCAGTACAGAAGTGTTCGAATGAATGAATGGGGAGAGACACATTTTGGTTAGCTCTGATACATCATAATGAGTCCCAGTTAGCTGCTTGAATCAGGGCTTCATCTGGGGGAAGGACTGGGGTGGGTGGGTGAGATTTGCCAGTGGAGAAGAGGGGAGGAAAGGCAGAGCAGGGAGGGGGCAGCAAGGGCAAAGGCTCAGAGGTATACAAGACTGGAGTTGGGGGGAAGGGTCTCACTAAAGAGTGGGGTCTGAGAGAATGAGCTGGAGTGGCAGGCAGGAGGGTGAAAAGGAGGGGAGGCCCTCAGAGGTAACATGTATGTTCTAGAAAGAACCCTGGGTGGGGGGTGCTTGTGGCAGAGAGGTGGGAGGGGGATACTGGAGGCAGAAAAACCAGTGAGGGGCCTGACCTTGGGTGGCGAGGGTGGTGGGAGCTGAGGGACAGGGGAGGCTGGAAAGGCAGCCAGGTGGTGGTGGTGTTGACCGGGATGGGACCGAGGGGAAGGAGGAGGTCTCGATGGGCCACAGTGTCTTCCAGGGAAGAAAGGAGGACTAAGGCCTGGCCCCCTGCCCTCAGACCAGCTGCCCCTTCCCCTCTCCCTGGCACAGTCCTGTTGGAACCATCTACGGAGACCCCTTCACAGACCCAAGTCCCAGAGCTCATCCATGTCACGCTGAAGGTCTCCAGCATCTTTCCTTCGTACAGACACTCCGTCTCTGTCCCTGTCGGCTCCTCTTTGGAAGATGTCCTGAAGAAGGCCCAGGAGCACAGCAGGTTCAGGTGAGACTGCCCCCCCATCTCCCAGCCCTCACCCGACTCGACCCCACATCCCCAAAACGGGACATGAATGGGGCAAGGGATGGAGAGAGGGTTCCCTTGGGAGAGGCCCCGGCTCTCTTCCACCTTCTCCGCCCCCGACTCACCCATGCTGTGGCGGAAACAGGCATCATGATTAGGAGAGCAGGCTCCCGAGGCAGACCCTCCACATCTGGAATCCCAGCTCTGCCGCTCTCCAGCTAGGGACCAGCCAGTTATTTTCCTTCAGCTCATGAGGATGACAGTTGTGCTCCCCCCATCCACCAGAGCCCATGCAGGAGTCCAGGAATTAGTGCACAGAGAGGGCATGGCACATGCTTTCTGTGTGCAGGGTCCCGCACTTAGAAGTGCTCGATACGTGTTAGCTTTCAGAAGAATAAGAATTTTTATTATCAAACAATCTTGGTCTAATCCCTGTGATGATTTAATTACCTGGGCAAGCCCTCTGCAGAATGTGGAGGTGGGACAACAGCCTTAAACTTGCTTCTCACCCTGAGATTTGACAGATCTGAGGACAAGCATTTCCAGAGCATTGCTCTGTGCCAGCTGTGTCTGTGCCTAAATAAGATGGGAGGGATCACCAGTGGTGATCTGGCCCGGAGAATGAGTACCTTCCACCAGACCCCACTAGACCCCAGACTTCTCTTCTAGAAAAATGTGCCTCCGTTTGAGAGGGTCCCAATTTCTGTCCCCAACTGGAGCTCCCGAAGGACAGCATCCTGCTGCCAGGGAGGACCCACAGCTGGCACCTTGGGGTCATCTGGGGCAGGGAATTTCAGGCCAGAGATATGCAAAAACCCCTATAAAGGATGAAAATTCCCCCAGACCCCAGGTTATTTCTGTAATAATATGACTTATATGTGTACTAATGTTTACTATTTAAAGTCCTTTCTCTTTTTGGCTCTTAGGTGGCTATAAATCCTAAACAGCTTTGCAAATTAAATACAAAGAAAACTGTGAAACCAATAACATTCAAATAGGGACTGTCTGCTGAGGAGCAGGTGTACACACCAGTGCCAGTGAGCCCGACGTGCTCAGCACTTTCTCGGGTTTGAGCTGCCGTCAGGCGGAGTTTGCACAGGCAGCTGCAGCTTGTAGACTCTTCCCTGGCCCCGAACACGCCACTTATTACCAAGCTGACCTCAGTCCTCTGGGGGCCACACACCCTGGGCACCCTTGGGAGGCCTTAGTCCGGCAGGCCCTGGGATTACCTAGAACCTGCTGGTATTCGTGTTTGGATATTGTCATCAAAATGGAAAAAAAATTGAACTTAACATTTTTATTCAGAACTCCAGGACCTCTGAGAAAACGTCAGGGATACCAATCTGAGAAATGATTCTCTTGGTGGTGGAGGGGGTGTCTGAGACGGGTTCAGGGGCTAGAAGGGAGGCATATTTGAGGCACGTGAGTGCACAGCAGAGAAAGCTGGATTCTAGAAGGAGAGAGAGGAAAAGAGACAGAGACAGGGAGAAAGAGACAGAAAGAGGAGAGAGAGAAACGGAGAGAGGCCGGTACAGAGCGGTTCTCCAGGCAGCCATGTGGCCCCGCACTTAAGGGAGGACTGGGGACGGGCTGCTCCCTAAAACCTTCCCTTTGACCAGGTCACCCTGAGGGTATTTCTGTTTCTTAAAACTATGAAAACCCTCCCTCTCTAAGAACAACACCATTGATAAGGAGACAGGAAGGACAGGGCCACAGTGTTTTAAGAGGATCCCTTTGGGGACTTCCCTGGCGGTACAGTGGTTCAGACTCCAGGCTTCCACTGCAGGGGGCGCGGGTTCGATCCCTGGTCCGGGAACTAGGATCCGGGATCCCTTTGTGTTTGTGGCAGTGGCGTCAGGGAGGGGTGGCATGAAGAAGGAGTCTCTTGGTTGCAAAAGCCAGGAATCTAATCCAAGCCTCTCTGGTAGTGGGGAGCGTGGGGTGTGTACGGTCGGAGAGAAGACTGAGCAACCCAGCCACAAGGATGGGGGTGCCCCTGAGCCACAGAAACTTCTGGAACCAGAGACCCAGAGCCACCACTGGGCGTCTCTGCCCCTGTCTTGCCTGTTCCTGCTTCTTTCTCACGCTGGCCTCACTGTCTCTCGTGGGCCGTTGTCAGCTTCTGATTCCCACCCCCTGCAATGTCAGCCCCCAGAGGGGATGCAGTCCCCCGAGTGGGCGGTGTCCGTGGGGCTGGAGAGGAGGCGTGGAGGAGAGACCCACGGTGAGGTGGCCCAGGAAGGGTTTGGCTAGCGCTGCCCTGGGAGCGAGGGCAGGACTTTCCTTGTGGGGGTGGTTCTACTTCTGCCCTTGGGTCAAGGGGAGCAAAGTCACCTTTTCTCCCTCTTTGCCTGTCCCTTGGGTAGGTATGGAACACAGGCCTCCTTGTCAGGCCCCTACCTGACCTCCGTGATGGGGAAGAAAGCTGGGGAACGTGAGTTCTGGCAACTCCTCCGAGCCCCCGACACCCCGCTGCTGCAAGGTGAGTCTGGTGGCCAGCCCCCTCCGGACGTGTCCCCCAGCCCAGCCCTGTCCCAGCACTGAGGCTTTGTTGACTCACGCCAGCTTTCCCCTGGACCTTCCTGGGCCTCAGCCTCAGATAACCACTGATGCTCAAGTTTGCATATAATATATTTAACTGTATTCTGAAGAATTTTTATGTACGTTATTGTGGCAACTCTAGGAAAGCAGATAGGCAAAAAAGAAGAAAATTAAAATTGCCCGTAATCCGCTACCCAGAAATAACTTCTTTTAACTTTTGGTGTATTTTCTTCCAGATAATTTTTTATTTTTTTTTATTTTTTTATTTTTTTTCTTTTTTTGTTTTTAATTTATTTATTTACTTATTTATTTATGGCTGTGTTGGGTCTTCGTTTCTGTACGAGGACTTTCTCTAGTTGTGGCAAGCGGGGGCCACTCTTCATCGCGGTGCGCGGACCTCTCACTGTCGCGGCCTCTCTTGTTGCGGAGCACAGGCTCCAGACGCGCAGGCTCAGTAATTGTGGCTCGCGGGCCTAGTTGCTCCGTGGCATGTGGGATCTTCCCAGACCAGGGCTCGAACCCGTGTCCCCTGCATTGGCAGGCAGATTCTCAACCACTGCGCCACCAGAGAAGCCCCCAGATAATTTTTTAAATATGTATGTTTGTTTTTTCATAGAAATGAAGCCATACTCTATAGCAGTGCTCTCCGATAGAAATAAAATGTGAGCCACATGTGTAATTCTAAGTTCTGCAGTTGGTGAAACTAATATTAATAATATATCTTATTTAGTCCAATACATCCAAAATATCATTCCAAGATGTAATCAATGCAAAATTACTAATGACATATTTTGCATGCCTGTTTTTTGTACTTTTCAAGTGCTCAGTAGCCACATGTGGCTAATGGCTGGCATATCGAATGGCACAGCTCTATATACTGTTTTGCAATTTATTTTTTTCAGCCTTAACATATTGTAGCCATCTTTCTATGTTGGTATATGTGGATCTTCCCCTTTCTTTGTAATAGCCACATAGGATATCTCATCCAGCAGGGTGCTTTGGGCTGCAAGTAACAGAAATGTAATATAAACTAGCTTCCACGACATCCATTGGCTCATCCATTGGCTCATGTGACCAGATTCCAGTGGGAGCAAGGATTTCAGCCTCAGCCCCACCTCCCTGTGACTCTCCTCCTCTCTTTGCTGGCTGCCTACCTCCAGAGAGGCTACTCTGTGTCTTCCTGGGGCTGCTCCCTTTTATGACTTGGGTAACTTGTCTCTGAATCCCCCAGCAAATGTCTCCTGGCATCCTGAAGGCGGACTTGGGACACAGGCGCGTTCCTTGACCCATCCCTGTTGCTAGGAGATGGCCCAGGTTCTGCGCCCATCATTGGCTAGAGAGAAGGGACCATGGCAAGACTGGCTTAGGCCAATTAGGGCCCAGCCCTGGCGTGGAGTGGGATGGGTGGACCACAGCTTATCAACTCCTGCTGGACCTTTAGGGTGTCTCCAGTTTTAACTCTTATGCCCCAAGCTGTCATAAGCATCCCTGAGCATCAGCCCAGTCACCAGACAGACTCTTAAGGGTCATCTGTCCCCGCTCCTGCTACCTGGAACTTCTAGTGGGCATTTGCCATGGGCCAGGCATTGGGCCAAGTGCTTTACAGAAGGTGGGACTTGCTGAGGGAGCCCAGTAAAAAGCATTCTCTTTTCCTGCCTGGCTTCTGGACAAATTGAGAAATAAAACCAAGAGGTGACAGATGGAGAGACCAGATCTGGCCTGTATTACTGATGAAGGCTGGACAGAGGAGGTAGCCGACGGGGAGAGCCCGATGGACTCGGCCATGAGGCAGACGTGGGTGGTCGTGTCCTCTACCTACCCCCCTCGACTCCCACTACAGCAGGAAGCCCACTCCCATGGGGAAAAAGGAGGGCCTGGTTGTTGATATCACGATTATCCTCATTTTAGAAATGGGAACACCAGCACTCAGAGAGGTTAAATAACCTGCCCAGAGTCACACCCCTAGTGAGTGCAGAGCTGGGGCTTGACCGAGGTGTCGTGCTGGAGCCTGGTGACTTCGCTCATGGTCCCCAGACCACACCGAGCAGGTCCCTCTTCCTGAAGGCCCTTTGGGGGACTATGAAGACAGTGACCCTGCCGGTCAGGTGTTGTCAGGGTCTCTGGTTCCTTTGGCCCCATGTTGGTTATCCGGCGTGCTGTCCCATACCCTCCCACACCCTCTGGGGGTCCTCCACTGCAAAATGAGCCTGTGGGTCTCAGCGACCCTGAGGTCACAACTGAGTTCAGAGTCTCCAGACTGGCTCTGGACAGGCCCCCACTCTCCCACCACCAAGCCCTGAGGCCATCTTACAGACCATGGCCTCAGGGCAGGGGTCCAGAAGGTGAGGTTGGTGGGGGGAACACTCCGCCCTGTTAACTCCCATCCCACAATATTTCTGCAGGTATTGCTGACTACAGACCCAGGGATGGAGAAGCCATCGAGCTGAGGCTGGTTGGCTGGTAGACCCCAGGCTCACCACCCCAGCTGCCTCCCACACTTCCTGGGCTTCTGCACTCCCTTCAGACATCCCTGTAACAGGCACACGCCTGACCCTGCTGCCTCCTCTTGTGCACTTGTCCCCGGATCGCCACAGCCACCACCCCTGCGGGGGTCCTAAACCACCGCCCACCCTGGAGCAGGGAGCCCAGCACCTTCCCCGGCAGGTCTGTCTGCCCAGGTCTGGCCCCACCTGGCCCCGCAGGTGTCCCGTGAAGGCCACTCATAGGCTGGAGAGTGTGAGCATCTCAGACTCCTTGGCACGAGGAGGCCACCGGCCACTGGCGTTGTGAGTACTGCTTGCTCTGGGATGGGGGTCCCGCAAGGAGAGCTCTGTGGCCCTGGCCCTAGCTTTCCACTCTTCACTCCATCGGGGCTGCTGCCCCAGAGCCGACTGCGGCATAGCAGCTGGCGAGGGCTCTGCAGGGCTGCTGTCAGCCCACCTCCAAAATGATTAAAGAATTGACTTGGCACATGCCCCAGGGTCCTGATGCCTCATGCTTGGAGCCAGTGCGGGGGCTGGGAGCAGAGAAGGGGGAGAGAGGCCCGTGGGGAGCAGAGGAGGGGGGTGAGCATTCTCCTGGGTACGGGTCGGGGGTGCACAGGAACGGTGCTGGCGGTGGTGATGCTGATTACTGTTTAAGGAGCGTGTACTTGCTGGACTCTCTCTTGCACAACTCTGAGGTTGTCGATGTTTCTATTTTCCTCTCTGCTTTACAGAGGGAGAGTGGTGGGGGGGCGTGGCTTAGGAGAGAGACAGACCTGGCCTGGGGAGGCCTCCTGGCTCCTCCACTCAAACACTGAAAATCAGGGGCTTTCATGATTGTGTCGACTTAAAAAAACAAACAAAAAAAAGCATAACGTGAGAGTAGCGAGTTAAGTTTTATTTGGGGCAAAATGAGGACTGTAGCCCAGGAGACAGCATTTCAGATAGCTCTGAGAAACTGCTCTGAAGAGGTAGGGGAGGGGTCAGCACTATATATGATCTTAGCGAAGGGGGTACACGTAGTCAAGTGCACATTTTGGCAGAGACCTGCTGCTCGTCTCGTGAAGGTTACCGCTAGTCTCCAGGAGCAGATGGCTCCATTAATGATTTTAGTGCTTTTCTAGATAAGAGAAGATGCAAGAATTGGGCTCATAAAATCTTCTCCTAAAAATATCTGCCTGTTCTGCCTGTTTTTCCCAGAGCACAGAGTGCCTCATTCCTGATTTCCACCCTGAACTCCTTTCAGGGTGTGTTGAAGGTCAGCGGCTACAGGGGCTAGTGACCTAATCTTTGTAGAGGCAGATGGCAGTTGACAAGTTTTAGTTGGCAATTGTTAGGATTACATGGCAGAGTCCAAATGCAACTGAAGGCCCAGGACCCTAGAGCTTTTCCCCAAGGCACAGTCAGGCGTCACCCCAGGCCTCAGCGGCCAGTGGGGTGGGGACCCTGCCTCTCTGTGGGAGGGCCTGGGCTCTGGGCTGCCCTCTGGGAAGTAGGGTTCAGGCCAGGCGGGCACCCCACAAGCCCCACCCCACCGAGGTTAGGAAGGGGGTCTGCCCTTGGAGGGGCCCTCTGACAGCATGTCAGGTTTCACAGTGACTCTCACAGAGCCATCCACGCCATGGATTATAAACATGTGCTTCTTCCTCCGATATTTAGGGTCTGGGCAAGTAGGGGAAGTAAGCGATTTAAAAAATGCTTTACAGACATCCAAGTACCTGAAAGCCAAATGAAAAAGCCGCCTCCGTTTTGAAGGTGAAATGTCTGTGCCCAGATCCCCAGAGTGCTTGTTCACCTGTCCTTTCTTAATCTCGGCCTTTAGAGAGGGCACTTTAGAGAGGATTCAGGACCTGCCCTGGGACCCTCTCCTCACAGAAGGGTGGAGGCTCAGAGAGACCTGCGGCTTCCCTCAGGTCACACAGCCTGTGGGTGTCAGAGCCAAGGTCCCCACCCACTGACCCCAGCCCTTGCCCCTGCACCGCCTTGCTGCCTCCCCACCTCCCGAGGAAGCCAGGGCCCCTCCCATATAGGGGAGGCCAGCTGTGGCAGGTCCCAGGCCAGGCTGGGGGAGGGTGGGCTTAACTAAAGGGAGCACCCCTGCACTGGGCTTTCAGCGTCCACGGTCCGGATGTGATCCTCCCTCTGGAGGAACTGTCTTAGTCGGGATGTGTTTGGCTCTGAGCAACAGGGAGCTACTGAATCCTGCTCAAATCAAAGGATATTTGCTGACGGACTTTCCTGGCGGTACAGTGGTTAGGACTCCATGCTTCCACTGCAGGGGTCGCAGGTTTGATCCCTGGTCAGGGAACTAAGATCCCACATGCTGCTCGGGGTGGCAAAAAAGATAAAAATAAAAAATAAAAAAGGATATTTGCTGAAAAGACTCAGCCCACCAATTTAAGGGCAGCCGAGGGCAGTAGGGAAATGGAAGTTGGGGCTCAGGGCTCCATCCCTCCACTACCCTCAGGCTCTCTCCTCTCCGTGTCCTCCCCCTCCATCAGCTTCCTCTGAACGTGGCCCCAGCAGTGACTCTGCTGACTTCCAGTTTAATTCCCCAGGCCCTCTTATCTTCTTAGCCTGTGTCCCAAAGCCTGGAAAGGGGTCTGACCGGCACAGCCCACTTCTGGGCCCTGGGTCATGTGTCTAGTCTGGCTCCATCAGCAGGGACCCCGAGAAGGGGCATGGGTGGGAGGACAGTCATGTCCACAGTAAGAGTCTGACAAGCAGTGGCCCCCCTGGAATGGGGGCCCAGGTTTGCGTCTGGCCTGCATTTAGAGCTGTGTGACTCCAGCCAAGCCGCGTCCCCTCGCGCAGCCTGTTCCTAACTCACAACTGTGGGGTGGCGCCTTGGTTTACGTTCATGCCTGTGAGCTATTCATAGATCACAGATGGGGAGACTGAGGCCCCGCAGTGAAGTGACTGGTCTAGAGACATGCAGCGACATGAGGAGAGACCCGTCCCAAGCCTCTGCAGCTCAGTTGCTGGAAATGGGTTCTTCTTCCCTCCTGGTGCCTCCCAGGGTCCCGCCCTGAATCACCTGCTTCCTGCAGCAGTGGTGGGGGGCGGCAGGTGAAGGGCAGCACTCAGACCCAGACCGGAGGGATATGAGAGCCTGTGGGCAGGGCAGGCTGCTCGGGGCTGCTCTGGGCTTTCAGGTGGACCCCAAGGGGTGCGAAGGAGCCCCTGCTGCCCTCTATGAAGCTGGGTGCCCACCCCCGCCATTCTCCCACAAGGGAACATCCTGTGGAGAGTCTTGCTGCCTGCAGGTCAAGGCAGGTTAAAAACTGGGGCTCGGGAGCCAGGTAGACCTGGTCTGAATCCCCCACCACCACTCAAGCTGCACAATCCCTGCTTTGGGTTCTGCCCTCAGCCTCCCCCTCGCCCCCCTCCCCCCCCAAGGGTGTACAGCTCTCTCCCTCCCACCAAGGCCAACACAGGCCTCATCTTGGTTAATCCTCATTCCTCATAGCTCACCCCTCACCAGGCCGGGCAGGTGGGAGTGCTTTTTGGCAGTCTTGGAGGAGGTGTAGACACTGCCTACCACTCCGCAGTAGCTCAGCTCTTAGAAGATTGGGGGGGTGTTTACTATTTTTTAATTAATTGCTGTTTTTTTAATTAAAGGAAGCTTAACTGGAAAACTGACAAAATCTCAAAAAGAATCTAACCCTTAGAGGCCCTGATTCCTCCTCTTCAGGAAATGTGGGGCTAGGGGGGCTGCCCCCTTGGCTGGCTCAGTTTCCCTCCCACAACCCCTCCTGGAAAAACCCCATCTAAATACCTGCATATTTTGGTCTTTCACCTGGAAATCTCCTGCCCTACAATTTGGACTATTCAGCAGTGATTTGCAGGCTCATGCGGGTGTCAGAATCATCAGAGGCAAGTGAAAAAAAATTCACATCCCTGGGCCCACCAGAGGGTATCTGAATTCAGCAGGTCTGAAGAAGTAGTGAGGCTGGGGAATTTTAATCCCAGTCCAAGGATTGTGATGGGGATTAGGGGACACTTGCAGCCATTCTGTGTTCTGACCACCAGAGGGCGCCGTGGACGGAGGTGAGCGGTCTCCCTTTGAGGTCTTGTTTCTCCAGACAGGTTGCTGGTTCCTCCATCAAGGACTTGCTGGTCAGACGACAGGCTAGGGGTGAACCGTGTCCCAGTGGGAAGGAGCTTCCACAGAGAAGGAAGCTGGACCTCAGGAAAGAGGCTCACAGTGGGCAGTGATTCTTGCACACTTGGACTCCTGAGCTCAGAGAGGCCAGGGCCCAGCCTGGAATCCCTATCAGCCTGTCCTGCTCTGGGCTGTGCTGTTTACCCAACACCGATGCAAGGGCAAAGGCTTAGTGGCAGCTGCTCTGGCTCCCAGCCCACCTAGGGCTCTTTGTCCTGCCAGGGATGGGGGCAGAGGGTGGACCCCAGGAATTTCAGCTATGAGTCAGCTCTGAGCGCCCAGGGGATGGGACAGGGGCTGCTGGCCAGGGATAGATGCTGGCCGGCGGGACCCTGCTTCCGCAGCTGTGGGTGGCCTTGGTGATTCAGCTTCCCTCTGCCTGCCTAGAGGGGGCCCGCCCTGGGCTGGGAGAGGGAGGAGGTGTTGGGGTTAGGGAGGGGCGAGCGAGGGGTATTAAGGGGCCCCGTGGTCCAACTCTTCCGGATGCTGAGGCCCCATGGGATAACTGTGGCCAGAGATTGGGTGGTTCCGAGACTGGTCCTAGGATGAGGTCTCCTGGGGGGAGGGTGTCCTTGAAAATGTAATCTCCTGAGAGGCTAGGGCTTTTTATCGGGCTCCCTCAGAAAAATACCCCAGGGTCTCCCGCCCTGTGTTCATCTCTATGGAGGGCCTGCCTTGGCGCTGGGTGGGGAGGGGCCTGATCCCCCACCGGTGTGGGGAGGGGGGACGACAGGCTGACCACTCCAGCTAGGAGGAGGTCTGCTGATGGAGGTAACGCTAGGCTGATGGAGGAGGAGCTGCGAGCGGGCGGCGTGGGGGAGGGGCGAGACATCCCTCTCGGCTTCGGGGGCGGAGCCTGGCCGGAGGTGGCGCGTGGGGCTCAGCCCAATTTTCCGGGTGAGGCTCGAGGGGCTGCCGCGGAGGCGGGGCCTAGAGCACAGAGCCTCGCTCTCCGCCAGAACCTGGCGAGAGATCCCGCCGCAGCCTGAGCCGCCGGGAGAAGGAGCTGGCGCGCAGGCCCTGCCCGAGCCGAGCTGAGTCGAGCTCGCCGTCTGACACCGGCCGCAGCGCAGGCCGGCGCGTCAGCCCGCCGCGGGGTCTGGGCACTGTCGGAGGTAGCGAGCCCGACCACCGGGACCACCGGCACCACCGGGCGCGGGAGCCCGGATCGCCCTTGCAGGCCTGTCCTGAGCACGCTGGAGGACCTGGGGTTTGGACTGAAGAGAAAAGGGATGGAGAATTCCATGTAAGCATAACGTGGGCGCTAGGAGGGGAGAAGAGTGGAGACTTTGCCTGGCACGGGGCAGAGGTGCCCGGCGCTTACTAGGCCAGGCTTCAGCACCAGGGAGCCTGGCATCCCAGCAGAAGCGACCTAGGCTCTGCCTTGCCTGAGCCGGGGATACAGCATAGCTCTTGGACCTCGGCTGCCGCAGGCCGGGCACAAGAAACAGTGCCCTCACCTGAGACCGAGCGGGATACAAAGTGGGGCTCTCTGGTGGCCCAGAGCTGGTCGCTGGGGAGCCGGCCTCCTGCCCCGGCCCCACTGGTACGGATGTGCCGCTGCCCGCGGGAGCGCCATGACGGCAGGATGACCTCAGCTGAGGCAGTGGCGGTGGCTGGCGGTGCTCGGTGGGCGTCCCCTCAGTGGCCCCCTGACACCCCGCAGGCCCTACGGCGGCCTGGCCGGGCCTGGGTGGCCGTGGCAGCGCTGGTGTGGCTGCTGGCGGGAGCCAGCATGTCGAGCCTCAACAAGTGGATTTTCACGGTGCACGGCTTCGGGCGGCCCCTGCTGCTCTCGGCGCTGCACATGCTGGCAGCTGCGCTGGCGTGCCACCCGGGGGCACGGCGCCCCATGCCCGGCCGCACCCGCCGCCAAGTGCTGCTGCTCAGCCTCACCTTAGGCGCCTCGATGGCCTGCGGCAACGTGGGCCTGAGCGCTGTGCCCCTGGACCTGGCGCAGCTGGCCACCACCACCACGCCACTGATCACGCTGGCCCTGTCCGCGCTGCTGCTCGGCCGCCGCCACCACCCACTGCAGTTCGCCGCCATGGGCCCGCTCTGCCTGGGGGCCGCCTGCAGCCTGGCCGGAGAGCTCCGGACACCCCCAGCTGGCTGTGGTTTCCTGCTGGCGGCCACCTGCCTCCGTGGGCTCAAGTCCGTTCAGCAGAGTGAGTACCCAGGACACTGGTTGAGGAGGTGGGGTTCGGGGTGGGAGTGTGGCCTGGGTGGCCCTGTGAGGGGCTATGGCCATTATCCAGTTTTACAGATAAAGAAACTGAGGCGCATGGCTTGGGAAGAGTCAGGAACTGAGGCTCAGAAAGGGCCAACCACTCAGTGAGTTCCAGGCCCCAGACTTAGGCTCTAGAGGCCCAACCAGTGTTTCGTCCAGTTGACTGCCATAGATCTGTGGTCCATGTTTTGTCAAGCCTGGATCTCCATACCTGATCAAGGAAGTCACTATATTGTCCCCATTTGACAGGTAGAGGGGCTTGCCCTGGGCCATGTGAGCAGCGGAGGCAAGATTTGAGCCCAGGCAGGCAGACTTCATGCCGTCCGAGTGATGTGGCATAAGGCTGTGGACCCGATGGAGGCCTGATAGTGGAGACTGGAGAAAGAGAAAGAGGGCAAGGCCATGAGCTGGAATTTGGAAGTCGAGGGCTTTTGCTCAGTCTGGGAAGGGCTGGTGTTTACTGGGAGCTGCAGTGTAACTGGTCCCATGCTAGGTGTTGACCTTGAGTCGTCATGGCAACCACCACCATCATCCCCATTTTAGAAGATGATGGAACTGAGACCCAGAGAGGTTCATGATTTGCCCACAGCCACACAGCTCCTAAGGACTGAAATCCTAGTCCATGTGGCTCTGGACCTCAGCTCTGATGAAAGGGGGTTGGGGGCTCTGGACAGAGGGTAAGGTGGAGGCTCCAGGCCTAGACCCTGCTAAATCACTCTGCCTGAGGGTGGAGACCACCTTCCTGCCTGTCCTACTGAGGGTCCTTTGAGTCACAGCCTCCACCATCTCTCTGCCTCAACCCAAGGGCGCCCACTCAGGTTGGGGAGGCTTGGGTTCCAGCCACACCTGGGCTCGTGCTTCCTGGGCAAACTTGGGCAGAAGGGGAGATCTGGATCTTGTCTGGGCCTCAGTCTCCCCATCTGTTTGGTGGAGGAGGTCAGAGCTGATAGTCCCAGGGCTTTCTTGGTCTCCCTCCCTTGCAGCTCTGAGATCCTGTGACCCAGGCCTGGGAGAGAGAAGGGGCTGCTCCAAGGGCCCTGGGCTGGGGTTAGGGCAGCCTGCAGCCAGGGAAGTTTGAAGTCAGAGCTCAGCCCTGCCTTGCAGTCATCGGAGCTGGGACCCAGAGTCCCTGTACCCATCCTCCAGGGCCCTGAGGTGGGACCAAAGCCCAGTTCTATTTTTGCCTTCAGGTTACATGAGAGCTGGGACCTGAGCTCTGGGCATGAGTCAGTGGGAAACTTGACCTTGTACCCTGCCCTGGGCAGGGCCAGAAGGCTGGGAAGGCCCCAGCCTCAAGGCTCACATCACGCCTGCTGAGGCCCAGCGCTTCTCACACAGGAGGAGCCCCAGCCTGCAGGACAGGCTATGGCCGGCCAGGCCTCGGGCACATGGACATGGGGTGGCAGGTGCCTGGCATCAGGCTGCTCCTTGGCTCTGCCAGCTCTCTCCTTGTCTCCTGCCTGCCCCTGAGGTGGGTTGGATGCTTGCTCCAGGCTCCCACAGCATCCTCTGCTTCCTCCATCAGGACTCCACATGCCTTGTATTATAGCCTCTTGTTTACCTGTCTGCCTTCCACCAGACAGGAGCTCTGAGAGGGCATGGCCTGGTTTTGAGACAGCTCCATGTCCCCAGCACATGGCCTGGGGCCTGGCCCAGGTAAGGTACCCGTTAAATGGTGGATTTATTAATGGTCTGATGGCAGACTTGGTAGGCTGGTTAAACTTCTTGGCTCAGCGTGCTAAGGAGGGAGCTTAGGAGGCTGGAGGCCCCACCAACAGAGATGGGAGCCCAGCAGAGGTGGGGAGGAACAGACTGGAGATAAGGGGTGAGATGGGTTTTGGACAAGAAGAGGTTTCTACTGCCAGACTTTCCAGGAAAGTCATCAGGGCCAAATTTAGACTAGAGTGTGAATGGCTGACACCAGCTCCTTCCCTGAGGGCAGACTCCATGGGAGCAGAGGATGAAAGTCCAGAAAGAGGAGTGCCCAGCAGCCATGGGCAGGTCCAGCAGCTTCTCTCCTTCCTGAGCCAGTTGTGGACCTGGGGGGCTACATGGGGAGAGGAGTGATGCCACCTTCCCACTCACAGAAAGGCTGGGAAGTGGGGTGCCAGCGTGCTGAGACTTGTCCTCAGCTACATCCACCCGCATGAGGGAACAGCCTGACCCTGCCCGCTGAGCTCTCAGGCTGCTGGGGAGAAGTAGAGATCACAAGGCAGGGGAGAAGTGCTAGAGCCAAGGTGGGCATAGCTGTGGTTGGATGGCTACTTCTAGGGGAAACCAGAGAAGGCTGCCTGGGGGAGGAGGCAGGCAGTGATGGTGACTATAATGTAATAATAGTGGCGAACACTTGCTGAGCCCTCACTGTGTGCCCACACCATGCCCAGCTCTTCATACAGCCAGAGTAGGAAGGGGTGTTCTGGGAGGGAGAAGCAGGGCTTGCGAGGGCACGGGTGTCAGCCAGCGGGGGCAGCATATGGGGGATGGTGACAGCTGCTGTGGCCAGCACTTGCTGCTGGGCACCAGGCCCTGCGCTCAGCACCTCACAGGCCCCCGTGAGGGGCATGTTGACACCTTGCCCATGCTCCCACGAGGGGACAGGCATAGAGAGAGGGCGACTTGTGTGATATCACACAGCTCGTGACGGAGCAGAGACGGGATAAGCCAGAAGCCAGCGGAATGGGGTCTAGAGAACATTTGTCCACGGGTAACTGAAGCTTGGCGTGTTCAGATGCTGAAACAAGTGTCTTTGGAGGAAGAGAGGTTGTTTGTTTTTTGTTTGTTTGTTTTTGGCCACACGTGTGGCATGTGGGATCTTAGTTCCCCAACCCCACGCCCCCTGCATTGGGAGCACAGAGGCTTAACCGCTGGACCTCCAGGGAAGTCCCAGGAGAGGTTGAAATGCAGGGTTTGGTGGGAGCTGGCAGAGGAGGCGTCGCTGAGGAGGCAGGATGACAGGCTGGCATTTTGGGGCCCCAGGTGGGTGGCCTCTGGCAGAGGATCCCTGCTCTTTCCCTGGACTGCAGCAGAGGGAGGCGGAGGGCTGGGTGGGATGCAGAACAGGCGCAAGGGGCAGGGGGAGAAAGTTAGGACCTTCCTGCCTGGCTGCCTCTCAGAGGGTGAAATTTGCCAAAGGTGAAGTTCACCTGAAATCCTAAACACCTTCCAGTGATCGCACCTTTAACACGCAGGCCACGGGCAGCTCGTAATGGTGCTAAATTTGGAGCGGACGAACAGGAGCCATTCCAGTTATCTGTTCATTTCTAGAAATGCTTGACAGAGGGACTGTTGCCTAGAGAACAAAGCCAAAACATCAGAATGAAATCGAGAGAGAAATAAGATTTCCTATTCTAAGCATAGCCTATGAGTAAGCACCTCTGTGGCTCTTTGGAAAGTGTGTGTCAGAAAATGCATGGAGGCTCAGAGAGCCCTGGGAGGGTATGGGGAGCCATGACTCATCTCTCTCCACAAAAACTGTCTCGTTGCCTTCATGCAAGTACTATCATCTCATCTGAGCCGGGTGTGATTTTATGATGGGCACCACTGCTTTTGTGAACCAGCTGGGTGGTAACATGAATACACACACACACAGGCACACATGCGCAAGGTGGTAGGATCCCCTCTTTCCTTGCAAAGACTAAGGTTTCCTCTGTGTCCTGGATTCATCTTGACAAGCCCCAGCGTTGGTAGCAAAAGATGCTGATTATCAGTGATAAACAGTGAGTGACAGCCGGGAGCAAACAATGACCTTCTTGTTGTTCCCTGTCATCCCAATGGTCATCTAGTGATCGAACATTTGATTCAAACGGTTTTTATTATTTCAAACTCTCTTTTTTAATCTAAAAGCCACATAGCTAGTAAGTGGCAGAACTGGCCTGCTGGTGGCCTGTCCCTACTCTGGCGTGGGAGCTGCACTGTGGGGCTGAGAGTGCGAGAAGGGCTGAAGCCAAGAAAGCTGGGTCGGGGCCGCTTGGTTCAGGGCCTTCAAAGTTGGTTAAGAGCCCAGGATGTTTTTCTCCAGGGCCTGGGGAGCCCCTGAAGAATTTTTTTTTTCATGTTTATTGATCAGTGGGACATCACAAGCAGATTATTGTTTCAGCCTGTGGGAGGAGTAGGTGATAACGCTTATTTATCTTATCTTTCTACATTTACTGAGCACTTACCTTCTAAGGGCTTTATGTACATTATCTATTTTAATCTTTACAACAACCCTGCATATTTAAGGTTTTATTATCCTCCGATTTTGCAGGTGAGGAAACCTAGGCCTATAGAGGTTAAGTGCCAGGTCACAGGTAGTCAGGAGCGGACCCGGGTCACCACGGGTCACCACTCAGGCAGTCTGACTCTGGATTCCTGACCTTCCCGTTACAGAGCGGGAGCCACTAATTCCACCTGAGGGGTTGGGGCAGGCAGGCTTCCTGGAGGATGGGCAGAGGAGGAGGTCGTGCCGGGTTGGCCTCGTGGGGGTTGTCTCGCGCCGGGTGCTGACGGCTGCTGTCCTGGTTGCAGGTGCCCTGCTGCAGGAGGAGAGGCTGGACGCGGTGACCCTGCTGTATGCCACCTCGCTGCCCAGCTTCTGCCTGCTGGCAGGCGCGGCCCTGGTGCTGGAGGCTGGCGTGGCACCGCTGCCCGCCCCCACCGACTCCCGCCTCTGGGCCTGTATCCTGCTCAGCTGCCTCCTGTCTGTGCTCTACAACCTGGCCAGCTTCTCCCTGCTGGCCCTCACCTCGGCCCTCACTGTTCACGTCCTGGGCAACCTCACTGTCGTGGGCAACCTCGTCCTTTCCCGGCTCCTGTTTGGCAGCTGCCTCAGCACCCTCAGCTATGTGGGCATTGCGCTCACCCTTTCAGGAATGTTCCTTTACCACAACTGCGAGTTCTTGGCTTCTTGGGCTGCCCGCCGGGGCTTCTGGCGGAGGGACCAGCCTGGCAAGGGTCTCTGAGACCTGAGGGAGCACAGGGACCACACGGGACTGCCTCAGCCTGAATCCAGCCTTGGCCAGTGGCCATGGGAAAACGGGGAGAGTGGGCAGCCGCTGGGGCCGTTGGGGGAGGTGGGTCTTCCTGCAGGGCCACCTTGGAGGCTGGAATGGGGACTCCCAGAGAGACCCACCTCCTGTCCCTGCCTGCCTCTCCTTATCAGAGACCCCACTCACCACTGGATGGTGGGTCCAAGCCCGGCACAGTCACTGTGCTTGTCAGAGTAATTATTACGATTAGTATCAACTACTACGCCGAAAACTGCTGGCCAAACTTTGAAAACCTCACCGTGTTCTAATGATGAAGATGATGATGATGGTGATGATGATTATGATGATTCTTAGGGGTCGCACAATCCTTCTTCCAGGAAATGGGGGAGGCAGCTAGGAGGCCCAGGGAAGGGCTTCTTTGCTGCTGGGCTTCCCTAGGGAGTTGGGGTCGTCTGTGCCAACTCCAGGCAGCTGCTGTGACCTCAGCCCTGGGCCCCCCAATTTTGGGTCTTCCGTCCTCAAATAAACTATTTTTGCTTGTACACCTGTGTCATTCCTCGGGGTGGCAGCCAAGGGCCGATGGCTGCCAGCTGCCCACAAGGAAACGAGGACCCCCTCCCTTACCAACCAGGGCCTGGCCAGGCCCCCACCCCAGCCCTCTGCTCCGGCCCCTGCACGCCATCTTCCCACAGCCCCGGGGGCATCTCCTAAAACACACGCCTTCTGTGGCTCCACACTGCTCTTGGGACAAGGTCAGAGCTTCCTGCCCCAGACCACAGGGCCTCGGGGCCTGGCCCCACAGCTTCACCAGGCTCCTCTGCCCTCTCCCCTCTCCCCTCCTTGGGCTCCACCTTCCATCTGCACCCGCTTCCTTCAGGTACCACCCCCCCGACACCAAGCCTCCCCACCGGAGCCTCTGCACGTGCTGGTCCCCTGTCTGCTGTTCACTTCCTACATCTGCTTCTCCCTTTCTCATGGCGAAACCCTTGCCTGGGGGTGAAAACCCAAACATGCAACCCTCGTCTAAAAGAAAAACCAAAAAAGAAGCCTGAGAAAGGAAGGGCCTGGACGAGGGGCTATACCCAGGGCTGTGGGCGCAGAGGGCAAGGAATCGGGTGGTTCCATGGAAGGAGGAGCACTGGGGGGTGGGGGCACCTGGAGGGCTGGCCAGACTCAGCTGCATCACGTCTCATCCTTCCCTTGGCTGTAAGCACTTAACTCCCGCCACCTACCTGCCTCTGCTGGGGGCCGCCTGTTAAAAACCATAAGGTCCCTGCCTGGGTTAGAGAGACCTGGGACCTAATCCTGCTCCGCCTGCCTCACTGTGTACCTGGGGTAGGTACCTCCCCTCCCTGAGCCTCAGTTTCCATATCTACAAAATGGGCTGATGATCCCCGTGGAGAGGATTCCAGTGAGGAGCCTGGTAGGCAGGGCCCGGGGAGGAGAGAGAACGATGGGGCCAGTGGGCTTGGTCCCTATCTTGGGCTAGTCATCCACTCTCTCTGAGGCTCTAGGCTCATCTGGAAAATGGGAGGATGGGAGCTAGACCAGGCCGGGGTTGGGGTCTCGGGGGCCTGGGACTCAGGGAGGAATCATGCATTCCTTCACGTAGCCAGAATTCGTGGAGGACTGCTGTGCCAGCCAGTGCCAGACAGGGCTGCATGGAGGGTCGGCCCCAGGCTGGGGGTGGGGGCAGTGAGGGCCTGGGAGGCACCCGGCCCGGGCAGGACAGGCGCAGGGTTTCCTGGCTCTGGCCTCAGCCCAGGCCCGTCTTGCGGAGGGGAAGTGGTCCTAGGCTGAGTCACTCACCACCCACCCTCCCTGTGACTCAGAGATGCTACCGGCCCAGCCCTGTCCTGGTGCAGCCTGGATACCTCCGGGCTCCGCACTGAGGCTTGGCCAGACAGGACAGAGGATGAATGGCTTCAGGTGGATAGGGCCTCCTTGGTCCTCAGGACCCTTCCCCATTCAAGGAGCCCCCTGCCAATAGTAGGAGCCTCCTGCAGCGCCCTGTCCCTGGCTCCTGGGCCCCAGGGAATGCTTGGCTTTAGAGTGAGCCTCCCATCCGATCAGAGCCAGCCCCTGGCGGTTGTGGGGGCAGAGTGGGGGGACTTGGAGCTGTGCTTGACCTGGGGGCCACCCAGCATTGAGGTGATTCCCTCAGGGTCAGAGTTAAAGCCCTCCCTACCACCCCTGCCAGCAGTGGGCACAGTGAGCACTGGCCTGGCAGTCAGAAAGCCTGGGTTTGTGTCCTGGCCCCCTTTCTCGCCTGTCTGACCTGTCTGGTCTCTGCCGGCTTCACAGGGATACTCACAGGGAAGGGCTTATCAGGTGATTCCCATTGACAGCCCTCTGGACTCTGCTTCTCGCTTGTTCTGTTTCCTCGGGCGAGACACTTCACCTCCCCAGCCTCCCTCCTTGTACCCAGTCCCTGCTGGGAAGCCATCTCTGGATAACAGATGTCACCTTCCTTCGGGGGCGTGGGGGGGGGTCTCTTCCCTACCCTCACCCCTGCCCTGCCCCATGCCAGGCTGGGTTGAAAGCCACAAAGCTCACCCCAGCTCCCTGCACCTCTCCAGGCAGGGCCCTGAGCACATCCCACTCTCAGAACTGCCTGCTCACCGCTGTCTCCCCAGCACCAGCACAGAGCCTGGCGTGGATGGAGTAGGCGGGAGAGAATACCAGTCAAGAGCAGTGTTTGGACCCTGGTTCAAACCCCAGCCCTGGTGTGTCTGAGCTGTGTGACTTTGGGCGGGAGTCTTCCCCTCCTGTGGCTCTGTGTGTTAAGTGGGGGTAGCGGCAGAGCCTCACCCCGTCTGGCTCTGGGAGGCAGCAGGGGCTAACGTACATGCCCAGTGCTTAGCGACAGTGCCTGAAACTTGTGGATGAAAAATTAACCAGTCGATCTAAGAAAGAAACGGAAATTTTATTCGAGCCAATTTGAGGACGATAACCCAGGATGAGCATCTCAGAAAGCTCTGAGGACTGTTCCGCCCGTTAGCAGTCCAGGCACAGTTATGTAAGTTTTTTTTAAGACAGAGGGCTGTACATCAAATGACATATTATTGACAGTTTACATAATCCAGATCTAAGCATCATCGTGGTGGGTCATGTGACCCCTTACAAGATCAGGAAGGGGTGTTATCTTTTAAGGAGTTGCCTGGATGCTGGAAGAATGTTGCTCTTTATGGTTGAGCGGGTATTCCTGCCGATGGGGGAGGTTTGGTCGATGCATAAATGCAGATACACAATGCACAGTGTGGGGAGAGAGGAGGCCAAAAGGCAGAGAAGAATTTTATATGTTTAGGTTTATCCTGTCTTGCCATTAGACATGAATTTTATTTCACGAACCTAACAGGTCCTCGAGACATGTTAGCGGACTGGCTCACTACAAACGCCTCCCAGTTCCTCTCCCAAGACTTCCCCTGCTGCCCCCACCCCCAGGCTTCCCCTGCACATCGAGGGCCCCAGGGCATGCTCTTGCCCCAGCTCCCACCCCCTCACCCTGCCTTGGAGGAAGCTGGGTCTGTGCTGGGCATCCTGCCATTGTGGATTCAGAACAAAGCTTCTGCCTTGTCTCAGCCCCAGCTGCCTGGGGGCCCCTCCCACCCTCCCCAGGGGAGCCTTGAATTGTCATTCCAGGGGGCCAGGGTAAACAAGGACTCTTGCTCCCAAATCAGCTCAGGGATGCCAGGGACTCCACCATCACACCGTTCCTGCTCAGTTGTAAATACTTCTGAGAAATAACGCAAAATACAGTGGAGAGCCATGGAAGGTTTTGAGCAGACAAGGACCGTGATGGAACAACAAACGTTTTTTGATAACGGCCCTTCAGTTTAGTCTGGATCCTACGTGGAGGAGAAATTGAAGGGGCTTGGGACAAGAGGCAGGGAGACAAGGGAAGAACTATTGTTGTGGTCCATTGAGCAGATGACAGTGGGGCCCGTGTCTTGGGCGTGGTGCAGAGTAGCATCACTTGTACTGATTTGGGGTAACAAGTTATCCCCAAACATTATGGCTGAGAGCAATGAATATAAATTATCTCAGCTTCTGTGGATCAGGCATTTGGGAGTGGTTGAGTGGAATAGTTCTGACTCAGGGTCTCTCATGAGGTTGCAGTCAAATGTCAGCCAGGGCTGCAGTCATATAAAGGCTTGACTGTGGCTGGCAGGTCCACTTCTAAGATGAATCATTCACATGGCTGTCGGCAGGAGACCTCAGTTCCTTGCCATGTGGGCCCTTCCACAGGGCTCCTTGAGTGTACTCATGACACGGTAGTTGGTTTCCACCAGAGTGAGTGATTCAAGAGAGCAAGAAGCCACAATGTCCTTTTTGATCCAATTTCAAAAGTCACACTCATTTCTCTAATATCTTCATTTATTAATTCAAATTATTGTCATTTCTCTGATGTCTTATTGGTTACAAGTCAACCCTATTCAATATGGGCCCTCCCACCTTGACTACATAAGGGCATGCACCAGGAGGAGGGGATCATTGAGGTCAGTTGAGATCATTGAGGTCACCTCTGAGGCTGGCTACCACATCAGCTTGTTGAGTGAGTGAGTGAGGACACAGCCTGGGGCCATGCGGAATGAGTCTGGGAGCTTCCTGCTCCAGGTGGGATCTCATCAGCTACACTTCTGAATCCTTCCTGACACAGTACTATACAATCCTGGCCCACAGCAGGCGCTTGGCAAATGCTTGTCTCTGTGACGGCTGGAGGCTTCTTCCTCTGCTCCCCACTGCAGACAAGGAGAAGGCCTGGGCTCCTGGGTCTGGTAGGTAAAGCTCTGGTTCTCTGATGTTTCCAAGCCCACTCCCCGTGACCTCTCCAGCTATATGAGGCCACCCCTGCTCCCTGTTCCTGATGGAGCCTTCCAGTACCTAGGCCTCCTTCTGCCCCCTCCTGACTGCCACAACCCTCATGTGCCCCCTCCCTCCTTCTCCGAATACTGCCAGCATCCCAGTGGGTAGATTCTGGCTCAGCAGTACCTGCTGCCTGGGCTGGGCACTTCTCTTTATATGTTTAAACTTTCTTTGGTGGAAGAACCCTTGTCCATGCTTCTTATGCTGGAGCCCGATATCAAATAAGCCAAAGCAGAGTTGCCCTAGATGAACCAGGAAACCCGCACACCTCTGCCAAGTTTCCCAGGTGAAAACCACAGATCTTGTTCAACCCTTATACACATAGAAAACTGAAGCCCAAAGAGATGGCCTTGGTCCACTGGGCTGCTACAACAAAATGCCACAGACTGGGTGGCTTATAAACAATGGAAATTTATTGCTCACAGTTTTGGAGGCTGGAAGTCTGAGATCAGGGTGCCAGCATGGTCGGGTGAGGGCCCTCTTCTGGGTCACAGGCTTCATTTATAAGGGCTTCATTTATAAGGGCACTAATCCCATTCTTGAGGGCTCCACTCTCATGACCTCATCACCTAATTACCTCCCAAAGGCCCCACCTCCCAATACTATCACCTTGGGCATTAGGTCTCAACATGTGAATTTTAGGGAGACACCAGCTTTCGGACCATAACAGCGATCTTGCACAAAGAGGGAGCAGCAGGGCGAGGTCGTCATCTCCTGATTCTTGGGATTCTGCCGTTCCTTGCTCCCCACTCTGTTGTGAAGAACAGAGCCAGGGTGTGAGGTTATAGGGGTGTGTGGGGTCTGGCCGAGGTTCACAGGGGGTGTCTGCCGGATATTCCCCAGCTCAGTCAGCAAAACATTTTTTTTCTTCAGGGGAAAGGCATTACAGATATTTTGCCAAGGGAAGTCTAGAAAGATCTGTGGTAAGAGGCTTTTATGTGTATTTAAATCTTTCTGCTTTTGAGTGTCTCTTGGCACCTGTGAGAGGGGGAGTAGGATGGTGTATTAGTCCAGGTCCTCTGAGAAGTAAGCACCAAGATGGGATTAAAAGTGCAAGGATTTTATGAGGGCAAACATTTGTGAGAGAAAATGGTAAGGGGGCTGGGAAGGCTAGGAGAGCCCATCAGACTGTGATGCAAGTGGAGGAGAGAGGGAAGGAAGTTTGGCGGGAAGCGTTCTTGACCACACAGCTGACAGCAAGGAAGCCAGTCAGAAGAATCCATGTCTCCCAGGACCGGGCCTGCCTTAGTATCTCTGCTATACTGGGGCATTGGCTAGAGGGAGCCTGAGGGAAGTCTAGTCTCAGCATAAACATGGCGATGGATTTCAGAGTGTCATGGCGGGGCCCTTGTTCGGTATTGCATCCTGTAATCGGAGCCCTGTGGGACACGTTCTTATGGCCACCCCAGATGGCATGGTGACTCCCATTTTACAGGCAGAATTCCAGAAAAATTCCAGGGTCTGCCTGAAGTCACAAAGCAGAATGAGAATCCTCACCTCTCGACTCTCATCCCAAGCTCCTTCCTGTGTGACGTAAGTCCTCAGTCCAGAGGTGGTTGATGGATTCTTAGTGCATCTGGACTTAGCATCCCAGGTAGGTAAGCAGGGCTGTGTGCTTCAGGGTCAAGAGCTACCTGTCCCTAGATTTGTAATGAGATCACCACCTCAACAGAGGCTGTTCAGGAAAATCCTCAGGGCCACCGTTTATCTGGCGGGGTATTATGAACTTCACAGAAACGTCTCACACCAAATTTAATTGACTTTAATTCATCATAAAGAAAGAAAGTGATTCTGTACTTTTGGAGTAGGAAAGTTAAAAGTTCATGAAATCAGAGGCTTGGAATCTCTGCTCCAAGCCAGGCTGTTGGGCTGTGAGGGACATTTCATTCTCCCCTCTTACAGGATTGCGTTAAAACTCCAACATGACAGGAATTCCAATGGTCAGGACTCCGTGCTCCCACTGCAGGGGGGCACAGGTTTGATCCCTGGTCGGGTAACTAAGATCCAGCCTCTCTACTCTGAATCCAGAGGAACAGAGTAGACTGTTTGCAAAAAAGGACTTGGACCCTCTCAAGAGCTTTCAACCTCAACTTCTTCCACTTGGGATGTGAAATGCTGGTCCTGCCATATCCAAATCTGAATATTGAAAGAATAATTTAAAAAAGAGGATCCAAAATTATATTTTCTCAACTATGAACAAAAAAAAATGCATAGAAAGAAGGAAATATATCACAATACCTAAGTGTTGACTTGGTTACTGCTTGAGGATAGTATTGTAGATGGACCGTATTTATTTTCCTTTTTCCACAAATGAGTATGTAGTTTTAAAAATACATTTATTAGGGTTCCAGTTCTGACTAAGATGGAGTAAACATAGTCTGTCCTTCCACTGAATGCAAATAAAAACCCTGGACAGAATGCAGGAAGCAGCTCTCTGAGGACTCTGAAAAAGAAATGGTAGCAGGTGGACTGGGAAAGGGAACCAGAACTTGGAGTATAAACAATCTGGTGGCGGTCTCCTGTTTTGCTTTTTGCTCCTGTATCTGCTGGCCTGGTCTCAGAGGCAGAGTGAATCCTGGAACTGTGCAGTAGACATGGAAAGAAAGAATTCCAAGAGCAGCCCTGTCTTTCTGGTCTGAGGAGTAGGAAGGAAGGCCTCTTCAGGACATAAAGAGTGAGGGAAATCTCTTTTTTTGTTGTTCTTTTCTCATATAGTCCTGTCCCCGGGCAAGCCTCATATTGAAGTTGAAACTGGGCAGCAGAAGTAGCAGTAACAGTGGAAGCCGGGAAAGCACCTAAAACTCGGAGGGGAATCCTTTTGTCTGACCGAAAGAACTGTGGCTTGAAAGGTGTGTGTCCTGGGGAGGAATCCCCTTGCTTTTTTCTCTCTGTTCGTCCTGTCACCTGTCCCAGAGCAGAACCGGTCACAGAATGTATGCAGGAGAGCAGGGAGACTAAAAGCCCTGATTTCTAGCTGGAGGACCAGGGAAAGGGTGGTCTTGAAACCTGGGGAGTGTGGGAGAAACTGTGGAGAGGAGGAAGCTTGAGAAATGGATCCCATAGGCTCACATGTATGGATCTGACCCTAAACAGTATTCCAATGACTTTGAGAATGAAACTACTATGCAGACCACCCAGGTTTCAGACTGGGCCCTGGGTGGCACAAGCTTAGGGCAGATCTGACTTACGTTGCAAAAGTTTTGAAAACTGATAATTGAACTATGGCCCTGTTAAAAAAACAAAATTCAACTGCGTAAATTTTAAAAATCTTATTGGCTTTATTCAGTGATTCATGAATTGGGAAGTATCCAATCTAGCAAACAGAAAGAGCTCTGAGGAGCCGTACAAAATGAAAGACTTTTATAGGCAAAAGGGAGCAGAAACGAGGACGTTATTCTAGGCAGAAAATCGCATTGGTTATTGCAAAGTTACTTTCCTTTAGGGGATGGCAGGGGTCTATCAGGCAGATTACCTAACTAGTGCTGATCAGGTGATTCCTGTTTGACTGGTTTAATATTCCATTTCTGGGATAGCTGAAACTGTAGTTAAGTCTCAGTTTGGTGATGTGGGGCTTAGCATAAGTGACTCCATTTGGGGCCTGTTGTCTTGTTTTTAACAGACCACAGGAGGCAGACCAGAACTGATCCTAAATGGATCAAATGCCTCCTAAAACAAAGACTCAACATTTTCCATAGGATTTAACCAAGACCTAGAGTCTTACAATATAATATTCAAAATGACCAGGATACAATCCAAAATTACTCTGCATACAAAGAACCAAGAAAGTCTAAACACTGAGATGACCCAAATGTTGGACTTATCAGAAAAAGACCTTAGAAATGAAAATATAGAAAGTCTCAACAGAGAAATAGAAGATATAGAAAATAACCAAATAAAAAATTTTAAACTAAGAAAATACATTAATCAAAATCTGAAAATATATCAGATGGCCTTAGTAGCAGAATGGCAGAGGAAATTCAGCAAACTTGAAGTCAGATCCATAGAAATTATCTGTAATAAGCAGAACATCCACCTCTGCCAAATGCCCTGGTCCCTGGAACATGTGAACGTTACTTTACATGATAAAAGAGAGTTTGCAGATGTAACTGAGGTTATGGACTTTAAAATCCAGACTATCTAGATTATTGGGTGGGCCTAGTCTAATCACATGAATCCTTAAGAGCAGAGATTTTTCTCTGGCTGGATTCGGAGGTGCAGCAGAAGGAAAAGTCAGAGGTATTCAAAGCATGAGAGGGACTCAACCCACTATTTTTGGAGGGGCCACATGGAAAGCATTAAAAGGACTGTGGGCAGCTTCTAGGAGAACAGAGCAGCCCCCAGCTGATAGTTAGTAAGGAAGTGAGGTCTTTTTCAACTACAAGGAACTGAATTCAGTCAACAATCTCAATAAGCTTGGAAGCAGAATCTTCCCCAGAGCCTCCAGTAAAAAACACACATGATTTCAGCCTTAGGAAATGCCTTGATTTTGGCCTTGTGAGACCCTAAGCAGAAGACTCAGTCAAGCCCAGCCAGACTTCTGACCTATAGAAATTGTGAAGTAATAAAAAGGTGCTGTTTTAAGCCACTAAGTTTGTGGTAATTTGTCATAGCAGCAAGAGAAAACTAATACATTTCCCAATATGACTAGCAGTGAGAAGTAGTAAGATATTAATTTAAGTGGATTATGAAAAGTTATATGTATATTATAATCTCTAGTGCAACCTTTAAAAAAAACTATACAAAATTAAAGTGGAATACTTAAAAATATTAATAATTCAAAAGAAGGCAGGAAAAGGGAAATAAAGGGATGAAAAACAGAAAGGACAAATAGAAAACAATAAAATGGTAGACTTAAATCCAAATATCAATATTTTGGGCATAAACACACCAATTAAGAGACAAATTGGATATATTAAAAAAGACCCATCTACATGCTGTCTACAGGAAACACACTTTAGGTTAAAAGTAAATGGATATAAAAAGACGTATCACTCAAACACTACTTAAAACAAAACTGGAGTGGTTATGTTAATGTCAGACAAAATAGACTTCAAAAAATTAAGAAGGATAAAGAGGCAGTGCATATTGATAAAAGGGTCAATTCACCATGAAGACATAACAATCCTAGGTACGTATGCACCTAAAAACAAAGCTTCAAAATACATGAAACAAAAATTAATAGAATTGCAAGGAGATGTACACAAATCCACAATTTTAGTTGGATACCTCAACATTCCTCTCTTAGTAATCAATAGAACAAGTAAAAAGAAAACCAGGAAGAGTGTAAAAGAATTGAAACCACCATCAATCAACTGGTCCTAACTGACATTTATTGAACACTCTATCCACAATAATCTTTTTTCCCCCAAGTGCGTATGAAACATTCACTAAGACAGACCATATCCTACATCATTAAGTAAACATCAACAAATTTAGAAGAAATGAAATCATACAACATATGTTCTCTGACGTTGATGGAATTAAACTAGAAACCAATAACAAAGAGATGGTTGTAAAATTTCCAAATACTTAGAAGTTAAATTACACATTTCTAAATAATACATGGGTTAAGGAGGATATTACAAGGCAAATTAGAAAATGTTTTGAAATGGACAAAAATGAAAATGCAGTATACAAAACTTTGTGGGATGCAGGTATCAAATCAATAATCTAAGTTTCCACCTTAGGAAATTAGAAAAAAGAGCAAAATAAACTCAAAGCAAGCAGAACTATGGAAATAGTAAAGAGCAGAAATCAATGAAATAGAAAAGGGAAGAACAATAGAGAAAATTAAAGACACAAGGTAGGTAATTTTTTAAAAAGATTTTTTAAATTGATAAACCTCTAGCCAGACTAACAAAGAAATAGAGAAGACAAATAATCAGTGTGGAGAATGGAAATGTGATGTCACTATAGACCCTGCAGTTAATAAGGATATTAAGGGAATACTATAAACAATTCCACATGCATAAATTTGACAATTAGATGAAATGGACCTATTCCTTGAAAATCACAAACTACCAAAACTCACCAAAGATGAAATAGATAATTTGATTAATCCTTTAACTATTAATGGAATTGAATTCTTTGTTAAATCCTTCTGAAAAAGAAATCTACAGACCCAAATAGTTTCACTGCTGAAGTCTACCAAACATTCAAAGAAGAAATAACACCAATTCACATATCTCTTCCAGAAAATAGAATAGAAAATACTTTCCAACTCTTCCTTAACCTAATAAAGGGCAACTACAAAAAGACCTATAGCTAACATCATAGTTAATGGTAAAAGACTGAACACCTTCTAAGATTAGGTATACGGTAAGACTTACTATAAAAGCTACAGTAATCAAGATAGTGTGGTATCGGTAAAGAGAAAGACACGTATCAAACAGAATGAAGAGTATGCAAAGGTGCAAAGGCAGCTCAATGCACAAAGGACAGCCTTCAACGAACGGAGTTGAAACTATTAGACATCCACATGAAAAAATATGAACCTCAAACTAAACCTCACACCTTACACAAAAGGATCATGGAAATAAGTGAAAATTTTAAACTCTCAAACATTAGAGAAAATCTTTGTGATATTAGGTTAGGCAAAGTGTTCTCAGACGTGACATCAAAACAACGATCCATAAAAGGAAAAACGGGTAAGTAGCACTTCATCAAAATTTAAAACTTTTGCTCTGCAAAATACACTTTTAAGAGAAATGAAAAGACAAGCTAGACTGAGGAAAAATATTTACAAATCCATATCTGATAAAGGACTTGTATCCAGAATATACAAAGAATTCTCAATATTCAATAGTGAGAAAACAACTCAATTTAAAAACAGGTAAAAAAGTTGAATAGACACTTCACCAAAGAGGGAATGTGGAAGGCAATTAAACACACAAAAAAATGCTTAACATCATTAGGGAAATGCAAATTAAAACCACAATACGCTAATACCACACACCTATCAGAATGGCTGAAATAAAAAATATTGGCAGTTCCAAATACTGGTGAGAAATTGGATCTCTCATAGTGGAAGGCAAAATGGTATTGCCACTCGGGAAATCTGGTAGTTTCTAAAAGTTAAACATAACCTTTACCATACAACTGAGCAATCCCACTCATAAACTTATGTTCACATAAAAACCTATACACAAATATTTGTAGCAGTTTTATTCAAAATCGCCCCAAACTGGAAACAATCCAAATATCCTTCAACGGGTAAAGGTAAAACAAACTGTAGCGCATCCAACAATGGAATACCACTTAGCCATAAAAAGCAACATGTGTGAATCTCAAAGACAGACAGAAAGTAGCCAGTCTCTAGGTGTGACATTCTCTATGATTCTATGTATGTGACAATGTGGAAAAGACAAATCTATAGGGAATGGAGAACAGATAGGTGTTTGCCAGAGGTTGGTGTGGGGCAAAGGTGTGACTGCCAAGGGGCAGTGTAGGGAATTCTTTGGTTGATGGAACTGCCCTGTGTCCTGATTGTGGAGGTAGTTACACGAATGTGTTAAAAAACAGAGAACTTTACACAGGAGAAAGTTAATTTTATGGTGTGTTAATTAAAAATTTTAAAAAACTGAAACAAAAGATATTCAAATAAATTTCTCTTTAAAAATGTTTTCAAAGACATTTTCCACCTGGGTTTCTTCCTGATGGGTTTCTTCAGCTTTGGGGGGGCTCTGCCACACCAGCCCTGGTGTTTGTGGTTCTGTTTATTCATCTGTAAAATGAGATCAGTCTCGAGTAGCGATTTTCCTTCTCCCCCGACCATAAAATTACACCCCTGGGCAGGCCCTTTGCGGAAGTGAGGGTGGGGCAGGTTTGGAGAGAAGGAGCATTTGGCCTCCAGTGGGCTCTGACCCACAGAGCGGTTGTGCTCTTGACTGGCCCATGTACTGTTTGTCTGAAAATCTCTGGATTAGAATTGCTGCTCCTGACCCAGATCCACACACACCTGGGGGGTTTGAACAATCCTGGATTTTAGGGCCCACTCATTTATCCCTTTGGCACATACCCCACTGGACCCCAGCGGTCAGCCAGACCAGGGCACTGGCTCTAATGATCAGCAATCTAAACAAGGCCCTTTGGGGGAAGCTGGAAGTGTGCTCCTCGTTCTAGGAGTCCCAGATTGCGCATGGATTAAACATTGTGCTTAATCCAACAGGAAGTCTGAAAAGGCTTCGAGGTCTAGGCCTCCTTAAAGGCAGGGTCTGAAAGGACTGAAACCATTTTTCTCCCACACAGGATGACTTTTTGGAAGAGCACTTTCTAAGCAATAAAGGGCTGTGCGCAGATCGGGGAGCTGCTGTTGTGAAGACGACTTGCTGGCCCGGGGCCAGCAGGGCCAGAGTATCATTCTTGATGAGAGCTGCTGGTTACACCGAGCACCAAGCACCTACCATGTGCCAGACACCGTGCTAAGGAAGCACTGAATCTTCACGACAACCCTGTGAGGAAAGGGCTGTCATCGCCTGGACGAGGAAACTGAGGCTCCAAGAGGCCCCAGATCACACAGGCAGGAGGTGACAAGGCTGGGTTCTGGTCCCCAGCTCCAGCCTTCTGAGCCGAGGCCTGTGAGAGGAACCTCTGAGCCTGATGTCAGGCCTGCTCTCCACACGTGCCCCGAGATGGAGACCAATACCACCTTTCATCAAAGGCTGGTAGGGGATCTTGCCACGTACAACAGCGCTCAAAAAGAAATGTTTTTAAAGAAATTTTATACAATGGAATGCTTCCTTTGAAAACTATCTTATGCGTAAATCCAGTCTAGAAAACCAGAGTTGAAGGTGGAAGCAGGGTTGGCTTGGGGCCCCCAGGGCTCCTGGAGTACCGCTTGAAGGCTACTTATCCAGTAGGTTGGCACTTACTGTGAGAAGCATGGGAGGTGCCATGATGCTTAAGGCTGGCTTCGTGTTCAAAAGAATGAGGCGGGATTGTGGCAGACTCATTCCTGGGTTGGTCGGTCGCGGGGAGGGCTGCAGAATACCAAGCTTGCCATATGCATTGGGTGCTGGTCCATTTGGTTCACTCTCCCCTCTGGTCAGCAGCTATGAGTTGTCACTCGCAGGGTAGGAAACTTATCTTCACCATCTTACATTTAATAAGCTGAATCTTTAAAGATATGAGTTATAAGATTAAGAGCTGCAGTACCCTTCCTTTTTTCTTGCCCTTAAAAAAGGCATCATCTGGTTTTTCTGTATCAGTGAAAGTAGAATGTTTTAAGTACAGATCTTGGTGTAGGATCAATGGCAGATCTGTACCTCTGACCTGGGGCAGGGGCTGGTGGAATGGCTCACAGGGGAATCATCAGACGGACCTCCTTCTCATAGATGTCGGGGATCACTCCCATGGGGGAGCTGACCATGTGCACAGTGTTCTTGCCAAACAGCTGGAACTCATAGTGGATGAGCTGCTCCCAAAAGCCACTGTTGGGCCGGATGATGGGCCGGCATGACTTGGTCCATGTGTGGGCATCCAGCAGGGACATGGCGTGGTACTTCATGAGATAGGCAAGGCAGAGGGCGGCCGAGCGGCTCACGCCGGCGGCACAGTGCAACAGGGTGCGGCCCTGCTTCACCTCCACGCTGTGGATGTGGTCTGCAATGGGGTCGAAGAAGTCACAGAGACGCGACATGGGTGTGTCAGCCACAGGCACCTGCACGTAGTGGATGTCCTCGTATAAGGTGTTCACCACCTCCACTGAGACGTTGATGACCGTGGTGATGTGGTTGCTGGAGAGCATGAGCTTGTTGTTGGCGGCTACCCCGTTGCTGATATACAGGCTGCTGGTGATCTGTGAGAGGCCGCTGACCGAGGGCTGCCGGAACTGAACTGGGAAGGCACACGGAGATGCTGTCATTGGGCCGGTGGGTCAGCGGCCAGTGAGACATGGACACTGCACCTTCCTGCTAGGCTGTGTCCGTAGAAAACTGCAAGGAGGGAGAAGGGACAAATGAGGAGCCAAAGTTCTGTCCCCCCACTTAACATAATTCAGTGGCTGCCCACTGTCACGATGAGATGGAGCCCCTAAGCTTGGCTGTCAAGGCCATTTGTGGCCCAGCTCCTGCCCATCTCTTCAGCCTCCTGTTAACCTTTCCCGCGTCCTGAAGGGCTCGGCTGGGCTGAGCCACTTACAGTTCCGTATGGACACTGGTCCTTTCTGGCCCAGGGCCTTTCCTGCTCTCATCCTAGAACCCCCTTTCCTTACAAGCCTGTCAGGTCCTAATCTGTTCCATTCAGCAGAGGACTGTTGAGCATTGGGATCTTAGCCAAGGGTCACTTCCTGAGGGAAACCTTCCAGAACTACACCCCTCACCCATATATGATCAAGTCCCAGCTCCAGGCAGGCCCTATGTGCCCTGCTTCCTAACATTTCCTGAAGAAGTGCTTTTGCCGTGATCTATCTGTGAGTTCTCTTGGGATATCACTGTGTCTATCTTCACTCCTACTATATCACCAGTGCCCAGTTGCGTGTCCCCACAAGTAGGTGCTTAAAAATATTTGCTGAATGAAGAAATGACTCCAACAACCACAACTCTGCCTCCTGAGAGGTTTTCTGGAAAAGATGAGGTCTCTGGCCATGTTTCTCTAGAATTTTGGGGAGGAGCTGGGTGGAGGTGAGGGTGGTTCTTAGGCTGCTGGAGAGGAAGGCCAAAGGCTGCATAGACAAATCCTACCTGCCAGTACCCCAGAGTCCAATGCAATAGGCTTACCCCAGGTAGGGCAGATGGGGCTCGTTTGTTCTAAAAGTCTTGTGAGGGTAGGGGAAAAGCCCCACCCCCAACCTCACCCAGTTGGAAGCCTAAATGCTAAGGAATGTTCCGGATCCTCATCATCTGAAAACCTAGAGAGAAATGGACTGAGGGCCCCCAAAACTAGTACCCAGTGGGCAACAGGAATAGAGGAGACTGCTGTTCATCACAGGGACAAAAAGTGTGCAGAGGAGATACTGCTCTGCAAGGTGAGGGTAGTAATGAGAGGAAAGTCATTTTCATGCTAGTCAAGAAATATTTATCAGGCACTGTAGTAGGTACTGGGGATACTGAAATGTACAAGTCAGCCATGCCCCCCCCCCCCCAGAACTCAAAGTCTAGTGGGAGAGACAGACATTAAGTAGGCAATTATGGGCGCAACAGAGTTGGAAAATAGGGATAACAGTGCCTACCTTGTAAGAATCTTCTGAGGATTACATGAGGTAACCCGGGTAAAGTGTTTAACAACAGGGCCTGGCACATTTATCTACAAATGATAACTACTGTTGCTGTTGTTAGGGAAGTTAAAATGCAGGGCATTATGGGAATGAAGAATAATGGTATTTATTTCAGGCTGGGGCTACGGAGTTGCGAAGATCGCCTGAAGAAATGACACAAAGATCTGAAGAACGTTTAGCGTGAGGGGGAGGGAGAGGGAGAAAGAGCGACTCGGCAGCATCTCAGTTTCACCATTTTATAGCGTACAAAGCCTTTGGTTCGATCTCCAAAACAGCATAACGAGCCGGTGTCTGGAGTTAATATCTCCATTTTACACACGGGGAAGGTGAGGCAGAGTGGGGAAAAGGACCTGTCTAGGGTCACAAAGCAAGGTTCAAAAGCCGGTCTTTCTGGCCTCATTATGTGTGGGAAAAGTGGGCAAACACCTCGGAGTTTTCGTTAATACTGGGTTATAAACGTGGAACAAAGTCCAAGGGTTGACGGGAGAAAGGGGCCGCTTCCAGGGCTGAGTCAGGTAGGTTTCCTGGGGAGTTGGCGTTGGAATGGGCTTCTTCGCCCGCTCAGTGTCAAGACCTCGGTGTCTTACCTCTCTCTCGCGGGCGGGAGGGCAGGTTAGTTCAGGAAACAACCTTGGGCGAGGGTCTCCAGGTGAGAGAAGACCGGTCACGACCCAGGAGCCACAATCCCCGCCGGCCCGGTGCTCCGGTTTCCATAGCAATGGTCCCTCGTCGCGGGGAGGAATGGGCCGTGCTGGGTCTCCGGAGAAACCCAGGCCTCGTCTCCCCGTCCCGGAGCTGCCCCGCCCGGATTCACCCGGTTACCCGCCCTGCGATCACGCGGGGACCACAGCAGTCCTAGTCAAGAAGTAGGGTCTGCTCTGCGCGCTGCAACCAGCAGCTTGTCACCCAGCCAGTCTCCATGGCAACACGCCGGGCCGCACCACGGCAGCCGCCGAGGGACAATCCTGCCGCGTCCGCAGCCTTCCGGGCTTTGCGCACAAGGCCCGCCCACCCCACCCCCCAATCCTCCACCCTGGTCCCGCCTTCCTCTCGCGTCTCCCGGGCAACGCGCGGTGTATGGCGCCTCGCGTCTGCGCAGAGGCTCGCTCCGCGTCTGCGCCAGCCTACAGAGCTTGGGTACCGACCTGGCTCCCGTTCTCCAGTCGCTCCCAAAGGTGGAAGAAGAGAATCCTGCAGTTAGCCAGCAGCCCAGGCCCTCCGTCACATGGAACCTAGGCTCGCCCATTGCCTGTGCGGTGGCCCCCCAGGCGACCACCAGTTCTGGCACCAGCCCGGCCTCGGCCTTCTTCCGGCGCAGTAGGCTTGGCAGCCTCCCCGACATTCACGTACGGACCAAGCCGCAGATCTGCTTCCTGCGGCCGCGGACCGCTCAGCCGCCGGTGCTCTTCAGGTGCGGCCCGGGGGCCCAGAGCGTTCATCAGAGCCCGGGCCGCCCGGGGGAGCCGAACTCCCTCAGACCCCTGCTCCCTAAGCCGGCCGCGGGGACCTTGGCCCTGGCTCTCCAGAGCCTCGGGCCCTTCAGAGCCCGGCCCTTTCTTAGACCCCAGGAGAGTCTGAATTTCCCAGCCCAGCGCCTCGCCCGCCGTGGAGCCCGAACGCCCTCAGTCCAGACTCCAGGGGAGTCTGGAATTCCCACCTCCAACCCACATATCCTCCGAATCGCCGCGGGCCCGGCCCTCTAGTCTACCAGGTTTGACGTCGTGTATCCCGAGGGTCCCTAGCGCCCTCTGGGCCGAGCCTTGAACTTCCTTAGAGCCTGATGAGGCGCAGGTCCCCTCAGGCCTGACACTCCCCTCCTCAGCCTCTAGTTTCCGCAGTGGCCCAGGGAAAGCCCCCAGTTCCCTCAGCCGGGCCCCAATCCCCACAGACCCCAGTTTCCCCTCCCCTCCTCCATTTCACAGCCCCCTCACAGCATCCTCCAGCCTCCCACAGAGGCCTTGCTTTGGAAAGCAATTTGGTTCAAAATGATCATTATTTATTACTTGAAAGGGAATATTTCCATAAAACTGCCTTTTTCCCCCCTTCCCAGGAAGTAATGGTAAATTTGGTGCACCACTGAGTGGGTGAAGACTGTTTCATGTGTCTTTAAGTATTTTAGGTCTTTTTTTTGTTTTTCTAATGGAATTTGGGAGACTTGTTTTGTGAGCATCTTGATCTCTAAACTAGCCTTTTCCAACCCCTCATGTCTTTGCTGTCAGAAAAAGCATAAATGGGAGATAACGGGTGTTTGTTTCTACTAGTTTTTAAATGTAAAAACATTCATAAAACCACAGTTCCAAACTGGCTGAAAATGAATTAGGAAAAACAAATTTTAATCCTTCAAAATGTTTTATCCTTTAAAAATTGTCCTAGTTTTTGTCCTATCAAAATAATATACACTTATCATAGAAAAATCAGGCAAGGAAAATGAATGGCTAGAGACAATCACTGTTACCATTTTGGTGTATATTATTCCAGATCTATTCATATATATGTACTGCAACATGCTTACACATTTTTTTTGTGGGGGGGTGGGGGGGGTATATGTCACAAAAAAGTTTACTATTTTGTAATCTTTTTTCCCCCACCCAATACACTTTGGATGTCTGTTTTATTCATAACTGCATAATATTTTATTGTATGACCTAACCACAATTTATTCATTTGCTTCCCTATCGTATATTTAGGTAGTTTCCACATTTTAGAAAGAAAATATTATGAGTAATTATTTTTAAGTGGGCAAAAATATGTATGTAGTTGCAAAACCACTTCACGGTGTCACCAAATTATCAAAAAGTGAAAACTCAAGGCCTGGTATTATCCATTTTTGACCAATTCCTCATTTTGACCAAATTGTTATCTCTAGTTTGTCCTGGAGCACCTGGCTCCATTCCATCACCCCCATCCCAACTTCTGCCTCTCCCTCTCCAGAGTCTCCTCAAGTCCTTGTCCACCCCAAACTTCCTTCACTTTTCTAGACTTTTCCCAAACCCTTTTCCCTTAGAATTCCCCCATCAACCAACCTAACCTCTGTCCAAACACTTTATTCTCTTTTTTCCTGTTTCCTCTGACCTCCCCCACCCAGATCCCCCTTAGACCTAGGCTTGAGCAGTGCCCCCCCATCTCAACCCCCCTCAGATTCATCCCTCTGACTTTGCTTCTTTCATCTAAGACCCTCGCCTCCCATTTCAAACTGCGTTTTCTTAAGATGACTGCTCCTGTGGACAGTTCTGAATCCCTGTTGACACTTCTCTTGTGGATTACTTTGACCTTTCTACATCCTTCTCAGGATGGTTTTCCCTCTCAGCATCCAAGAAACACCCATTTAGCGCACATTTCCTACAAGAAGAAACCTAGGCCTACTCCCTTGCTCCTCTGACAACTATGACAGGGTGATGCCTCTCCCAAGAAACTTGGGGAAGCCTCAGCCACTACCCCAGGATCCCATCAGATCAGGTCCTGTCCTAGCCCTGGCCTAGCCATCAAGCCTGTACCACCTTCTCCTCCCTCTCCAGCTTAATGAATTCCAGTGAAGCAGCAGTGAAAAAATTTTTACCCAAGAGCCACTTATCTCGGGTGATTATTCGTGACAACCTCAGTGCACAACGAATCTATGAGATGGAGGTAAAGTTGTCACAAGCTTTTGCATTAGAGGGTGTTAGTGGCTTGATCCATGTTCATTTCATTCTCCCCAAAACCTTGCGGGGAGATCACAGATCTTAGAGGTGATAGGAAGCCATCAAAATACTCTAATACAAGCCCATTTTACAGAGGAGGCAGTTGAGACTCAGGGTTACTGATTTGCCCAAGGCGTCACAGCTGTTCCTGGGCTGAGGGAACCAAGGAGGACTCCATGTCTCTTGGCTCCGGTGGCATTTTTTTCCCTCAAAGTACATTAGCTTTCTATTTAGGGACTCCCTGAATGGATTCCTACTATCTCCCATAAAAAGAAGTCTTGGCACTTGAAGTGGCATTGACACCATTTGGTCATTTTTTTCCTTCAGGGATTATCCCCCACTTTCCACATGAGAACTGAGGCTCTTCTACTTTTTGTTTATGGACAAGAAGGGTTTGACCTGCTTACCCAGAAGCCCTCAGAAGAAGAGGGAAACCGCAGCATCATCATCCCACAGACCCTGATTAATTCATTAAATACATCTTTGGGGCCTGCTTGGGACAGGCACTGTTTTGGGCACTAGGAAGAGGCTAGTGAACACGATGGACTCTGAGAATGTACTTGTTTCTTCCAGCAGAGCAGGCAGCCCAGAGTTGAGCTGCTGTCCCCTTCTTGACTCTGTTGAACCTCCCTCCATGTTCCAGGACCAAATCTGGATGGGCGCATGGGATTCTGACATTGAAAACAGTGGGAAAGATGTAAGAGATGGTGTCAGATCCTCTTAAGGGTCACAGAGACCAAAAGAAGACTGGAGGCCTGGATGTTTCTCCCTCTGCTAAACTTCCAGTGGCGTGGTGTAGTGGAAATAGGGTGGACTTGGACATGGGCAGGCCAGCTTTGTGTGAACTTGGGGAGTCACTTTTCCTCCAGGACTCTTTTCTCATTTGTAAAATAGGATCTGTTGGGATCCTCTCAGTTGCAGGTGACACAAACTGAACTTGAACTCGTTCAAGCAAAATAGAGAATGATGAATTTACATAATCGAGGGTAGATAGGGCAGGGTCACCAATGTTTGGGATGAGAGATGGCAGGGGCTCCAATGCCATTGGATGTGTCTTCCACTCTCCCTATCAGCTCCCCTTCTGCTTCTTTCTGCATGTTGGCATCGTCATCAGGCTGGCTGTCCCTGGGGAGCATGGCCACAGGAAACCCTGGCTTGTAGCCCAGAAAGGAAATGGAGTGCTTCCACTGTTGGTCAAGTTAGACAAATCCTGGAGAAGGACTCCAGTTGGCCCAAGTTGGGTCACGGGCCCATCCATGCCCCAGTCACTGTGGTAAGGTAGTGTAGGCTACTCTGACTGGCCCAGGATGGGTTGGGGGCCAACCCCTATAACCAGTGGATTTGGAGATATTGCACCTCTGGTAGGTGGGGTGAGGATCTGTGAGATATAACTGGAAACTCTCTTGAGTTGGCTTTATATGTGCCATCCTCCAGCCATCCAGAAGGTCTCCTTTTGAAGCCGTATTGAGCCCTTACATGTTTTGGGTACACAATGTCCATTATGTATTATTATCCCATTTAATAGTTCAGCAAACTGAGGCTCAGAGATGGAGTAACTTCACTAAGGGCTGTCATTGTGGACTTGCAAACCCAGGTCTGACTGACCATGGTGCAGGATGTTCTCCCTAAGGACAGGGACTGTCTTCTCTGTAGACCCAGTGACTTGCTGAGGGCCCAGCTTGTAGGAACTCAGTAGATTTGAGAGGCTTGAGTGGCAGCGTGGCAGTCTTTCTCTCTCTGCTGCAAAGTGCTCCCAGCTTTGGCTAGCCACTGGCTTCTCAGGGCCTCCAGGAGGGCAGCTAAGAGCTAGTGTCTTGGGAATCCTCTGAGCAACGCTCTGAGAACAGTGGATGATGGCTGGTATCCCTTTATCTATGGCCACAGTTCTCAACCAGGACAGCTTTGCTCCTCAGGGACTCTGGCGCTGTCTGGAGGCCTTTTTGGTAGCACAAGTGAGAGTGGGATGGTGCTACTGGCATTTAGTAGGTGGAGGCCAGGGATGCTAATGCTGCTGAATATCTTACAATGCACAGGCCAGCCCCCCGCCACAAAGAATTGCCTGGCCCCGTGTCAGTAGTACCAAGGTCAAGAGACCCTGATCCATAGTAAAAGTGCAATCACTCTGTGCCTTGCTTAGAAATATCTGGGCATGTGTCCCACCTTCCTGACTACGTTGTAGTTGCTGTGAAGACCTGCAGCTGATTTTTCATAGTATCCTCTCCACAGCTACCTCATTGGAATAAGTAAATGAATAAGACAAAGGATATGCCTTCCCAAAGCTAGCAGTCTTGTTAGGGACAGGGTAGAAATGGTAGAATAGAATAAATAAGTAGAGTTCAGTGTGACATAGGGGGTGTCACCAACAATATATGGGGGGCATCAAGTGAGTAATAGGGACTGGGTGATAGGAGTTAAGGAAGGGGGTTTACAAGATGCACCCTTTCTCCTCCTCCCCTCCCCTCTCTTTCTCACCACTCTTCAAATAGAGATGTTAGGTCAAAATCAGGCTCTGAGGCTGCAGACTGTCAGAAGGTACCATAGGAGTTACCTAGCTCAATGCCCTCACTTTAAAATAGGGAAACTGAGGCTCCCTGTGAGCCAAGTTGTTGATGAAATATTGGGTCCAGCTGGCTCCTTTTCCACCCTCATATCCGGAGCACAGATACCTCTCTTACTGTGAAGTAGCTTCTTCATCCTAACCTCATCTCTGTTTTTTGTAAGACAAGAGCTTCAGACAAGACCAAGAAAAAGATGGGCCACTTGTATGACCACCTGAAAAAAAAATTCATGACAGACCAGCTCAGAAAGCTGGGGCGCTGGCGACGGGAATCCATGAATGTCCGGCAGTACCTGGATAGCATCCGAGTGTACAAGGAGCCTAAGAAGAAAGACCAGCCACCCTAGTCAAGGTAGAGTGATCTGCCCTGGGGCCATGACGACACTAGGTGGACGGGAGAAGAGCTGGAAGGGAGCCAGTCTACACCGTTGTAGAACAACAATAAATGAGACCAGTGGACAATGGAGCACAAAACCCCTTAGCAATTCTAATATTTCTTGCCCTGTCCTATCCCCTCTTTTCTGGTGAAGGTGATTCTGATAGTCCTGTAGCTGCCCAAGTGGAAACGGCTGAATCGAACCGGCTTCCAAGGTTAAGGCATGACCTTTGGTACCCACATATCTGTTACAATGCCAGGCCAGGTGCGCTGGGACAGTGGTACCTTGGATGGGAAGGGCTGGGTAATGCTGCTGCCTGGCATTCCAGTGGTAAGGAGTCAGGGTGGGGCATCAGGCAGACCTGGGTTAAGGTCTATTTCTGCCATCCATCAGCTGTGTGACTTTGTAACCTCTCTGAGCTTCTGTTTCCTTATCCTAAAGAATGGGGAAGTAGTGCGGAACCTACCTCCAAGAACTGGCATGAGGATGTGGAGCGCTTGGCCCGGGGCCTGTCATTCTCAGTGGCTCTCATCACGATGCCTGCAGTTAGCTTCCAGCCTTGTCAGTCCCCACCTCCTGGCCTGCCTGCTATCCTAGCTACGCCCTGACTGCCCATGACATGCCTTTACTTGCTCAGGCTCCTCATCTAGAATGCCTCTTCAGCTCCCCAGGGCTCTCAGGAAGCTCTCTGCATCCTTCAAGCCTTATCTCAATGCTATACCCCCCACCCCACAAGCTTCTCTGACCGTCTTCTGCCTCCTGCCTGCCCCTCCCCCACCCTGCCCAAGCCACATGGGTTCCCCTCCACTCTGAACTTGGCTTACCTGGGGTGGCTTCACTCTGCCTTCCGTGGTGGATGTTTGGGTATTTGTCCCAGCCCTTGATTAGACTGTACAGTCTTTGACAGCGGGGGCCAAGGATCCCCCAAGATTTAGTTCAGGCCTCTTCCGTGCCATTTCCCCCGCCCAGCCCCACCAGAAAAGGCTGCTTCTTCCTGTGCCAACACATCTGTCTGCACTGAGCATGCGGTTGGCCATTTCTTGTTGCTCCCTGTCTCCCTGACCACGTTGTGAATGTCTTGATGGCCAGGATGCTGACTCGTTCATCTCTGCAGCCACAATGCCCAGTAACATTGAGTAGTCACTCTATGTTTTTTGAATAAATGATCATTCCTTTGTTTAATTACAGCTTCAGCACAGTGCACAGAGTAAGGGCCTAGTACATATTTTTTTAAGTTAACTGAGTCCTCTCACTTTACAGATGAGGAAACTGAGGCCCAGAGAGGTGACCTGACTTGCCTAAGGTCATGCAGCAAGTTAGTGGCAGAAAACTAGAAGCAGGTTTCCCGACTGCTGTGGAGTGGTCATTCTGCATCACCACAGTTGCTAGGTAAGGACCTCAGTCCTCTTGGTGGCTTTCAGAAGCCTTCTTCATTCACCCTCGTCCTCATCCTCATCCAGTTGTGGGGAACCAGATGTCCATGATGCTTTTACTTTCCCTTTTTTTTTTTTTTTTGGCCACACTGCGCGGCATGTGGGATCTTATTAGTTCCCCAACCAGGGATCAAACCCACACCCCCCTGCAGTGGAAGTGCCAGATTCTTAACCACTGGACCGCCGGGGAAGTCCCCAATTTTCTCTTTTAATGGTCTTCTTTTGAAAACATGCTACTTTTCAGTGGGAGCCCAAACAGATTTTTCTAGGTTTTTGTCTGTTTTCTTGGCTGAGCACAACTGATTAGAATAATTGACTTTAAATATTAAAATTTTATTATGCAAGCAATATGACCACATTTGCCCAAAACAAAAATTCTTCTATTAGATCAACCACTGCTAGCATTTTGATTTGTTTCTTATATTTTGTATATTCATTTCATTTCAACAACAGTCTTTTTCCTTGGCACTGTACCTAGAGAAGGGGAAAGCGAGGCTTTGGGGATCCTGGTGTCTTCAGAGGGCCCACAGAGCAGCCCCAGCCCCTCTTTTCTCCAGAGTATCCCCAGGAATTCTCCACCTACTAGATCTTCCCTAATGCAGCCTCTCTGAGCTGCACCCCAGTCTAGCCCCTGGCCACATGCACCCTTCTTCCCTAGACGGCTGGCCTTGGCAGAGGGTCTTTGCATCCTCATGCTGTGGCCCAACGGACTGGGGGACCCCTGGGGGTGGGGCGGGTGGGGGAGTTGGGATGTGAACCTAATAAGTCAATTTATAAGCCACTAACTCATCTCAGACTGTGTGGACTTAGTCTTCCCATTTTTGCATGAAAAAACCAGAGGATGTTGCATTTAAGTAAGGAACAAGAAGTGATGAAATTCTGGAGAAGCCGCCTAATTGTTGAGAGAAAAAAAAAATAAAAGGGAAGGAAAATCAGTGAAGGAAGAATGGAGGAGTGTTGAATGGGAAGATATTATTTGAGAAAAAGAATCTTGAAGCTAAGGAGGGCCTTAGGGATTCTTTAGTCCAGAGGACACACACACACACGGAACTCTTTTTTTTTTTTTTTTTAACATCTTTATTGAAGTATAATTGCCTTACAATGGTGTGTTAGCTTCTGCTTTATAACAAAGTGAATCAGTTATACATATACAATATGTTCCCATTTCTCTTCCCTCTTGCATCTCCCTCCCTCCCACCCTCCCCATCCCATCCCTCTAGGTGGTCACAAAGCACCGAGCTGATCTCCCACACACGGAACTCTTAGTTCAAATGAAGTCTCACCTGGAAGCCCATTCCAGTAAAACCACTGACATATTCACATTTATTGAGCACTCATATTCCAGGCACAAGGCTCAGCTCTTTTCAAACATGAGTCATTGATTCCTCCCAACAACAAAGTAAGTAATTTTCTTAGCCCTGTTTTATAGATGAGAAACTGAGGCTCAGAGAGCAAGAATCCCGCCTAAGATTGGGCAGCTAGTAAGTGACAAAGCCCACCTCAAGCCTGTCTCATCCAAAGACCATCTCCTAAGTGCCATGTGATAAGCTCCCAATCTTTATCACTCTAGTTGGAAGTAGAGGCTGGGGACCCTGAGCCCTCGGGAGCATGAGTTCACAGACGGTGATGTGGCGCCTCAGCTGTGTCGTCAGCTACCTGAGGTTGGCTGTTTCACAGACAGCTGGACTAAACTCCAGGTCCCCCTTCTACCAGGTAGCTAAGGGGAACTTGTCACCCATTCCGGGATGGACAGACTGTTAGGGAGAGTTAGGCTACGTTAGCTGTGGACGAGGCACATGCCCACCCAGGAAGTGGAAGAACAGAGCACAGGAGTCCTGACCATTGCCCATTAGCTATGTAAAGATGTTTTCAGTTTTGTCCTCAGGAAACCTTTGTGGAATATCCTTTGTGTCTGAAGAACCATGCTGATGGCAAGGGGCAGATGAATGATACTCTTTTAATGGGATTGAGTGTTTTGGATGTACCTTTAGTTCTTGCTGAAGACACATTTCCTTCCCTCCTCCCCTTTCACCACATGCACGTCACTCCTTTAGGGTACTTGAAAAGCCTTCCCAGTTTAAAAATCTTGCTAGGTGCACAGTGAACCTAGTTCCTTCTCCAGAGTTTCTCCATAACCTGGAACAAAAGGAGGGAACTTCTGTTTACCAAGCACCTGTTACACGCAAGGCATTTTATATCCTACCTCACTGAGTCCTCACAACTGTACTCTTCAGGTATCACGCCCACTTTTAAGGTGAGGAAACCAAGGCACAGAGAGGCTAAGGAACTTGCTTGGAGTCGCTAGGTTTGAACCAGGGTGTGAGACGCATAAGGCGTGCTCTTTCCACGCCACCCGGCCGCCCCAGTGATGCTCGGCTTCATTGCATGCACCGCCCTCAATTTCAGCCATTGTCAGCTGCAGGAACTGCTCTGTGAGGGATGCCCATTCATGGCCCTGGACCCTGACTTTCCTCCTAGGCTACCACTGTTGGCCATGTGGTCAGTGACACGGCAGGGAGGAATTCTTGGGTGAGGACTTGTTCTCTTCATGGCATGTCCCAGCTCCAGGCTGTCAGGCAGGGGCAGTGGCTTCAGATCCCAGCAGGTGGATGTGGAGCAGCCTACCAAGGGGCTAGGCAGCTAGAATTATAGGGGCAGTTAGGGAGCAGGGGAGGCAGTTGCAGCTAAGAGTGATCCCAAATTTCTTACATATCCACCCCATCCATCTATCCACATACCCATCCACCCATCCACTCACTTATCCATCTGTCCATGTGGCACTTCACCCCACAATCAGAACACAAAGGTGGAGAAACTGATTTTCTTGTTTGCTGTGACACCTCTCACTTCTCCCAATCATTGTGGGGAAGCGGGGTGACCTGCCAACTGGTAGTGCCTCTGCCCTGATTCACTCCAACCTTGGGCAAGTCACATCTCCGCGCTGAGAGTTTGGGGAGCTGGAAAAACCTCAGAGCTGCCTGATGCAGGCCATTTCTCTTATTTCATCAACGGGTGACAGAGGCAGAGAGTGGGGAACTGACTGGCCAAGGTCAGATAAGGAATTAGTGTTGGATTTGGGACTGGATGCCAGGGTGCTGCCACTCATTTGTAAAGTGGGAATGGGAATCCTGGCTCTCCTCACTTCCTGGGATTGTAGGGAGGACCCCACAAGATAAGTGGTGGGAAAGCGCTTTGAGAAGTGAGGTCACCAGGGCAGAAAGTCCCAGAGATGCAACCAAGGCCCCAACTGCTGGGCCAGCACAGATCCCACAATGACCACAAGGGGTCAGCAGACGCATGTGCACTCAGCTGGGATCTGCTGGAAGGCACATACCTGTGAGCCAGGGCCTGGGAGGGAGACCAAATCATTTAATTCCTGGCGACCCCTAGCACAAACAAGAGGATGGATGCATCCCAGCCCAGCCCATTGTTGAATTGGGAAGTGTTACTCGGGTATTACAATTCAGAGCCTCGTCCAGCCACTGACTCGGGAACTCTGCAGGGCTTTGAGGGCTGAGCCAGGAGCAGGCCTTGACTGGGACGCCCTGTCTCCCCCAGTAACCTTTCTCTGGGCTTCAGCTCTCTCACCTGCAACTGTTCCAAGGGGGGTGGTGCTGGTGGCTGATGTCTGCACTTCCTTCTGTTCTCAAGCCTGGGATGTGGCACAGAGCTTTGCACACATAATGCTCCATAAATGTCTGCTGAGTAATGTTTACTCAGGAGCAACTCCTGCCCCGAGCAAAGCCAGAAAAATCCAGGTCAGCTTGTGGCCACAGATACAAATGTAGATGCTGGTTTGTGTCTCCTTTACCTAGGAAAAGAGATGCACAAGCTAAGAGGGAGGCAGGGCTGCATGTAGCTAAGAGCACAAATTTGGAAGGAAGGCCTCAGTTCAAATCCCAGGTCAGCTGCTTTGCAGCTCTATGCCCCTGAACAAGTGCCCTGTAAAATAAGTCGGTGTAGATTTCCTCTGGTGTTATGCAATTAGATCTGGCTTACCTCTTGTCCCTTTGCCGAATGAGAATATCTGGCTGGAAGCTCTGCGTAGGGCAGAATGTGAAATAGCAGAGTCAGGAGGGTTGTGTTCTGTGGTGCCGACATCCACTCTGCCACCCCTTGCTGACCTCAGGTGTTTCATTCAGTTTCTTTAGAGAAGAGACATACTGTTTTCCGCCTGGGAGAAATGTTACCTGCACATTGCAAACTTCAATGTAGAGAGGGGTAGGGCAGTGGGTTGGAGCAGTTATCCTCCCACCAACCCCGCCCCCACCCCCCCCCGCCGTGCCTGCTCCAGGTTGTACGTGAGTCTATGTTTATTATACACTGAGCAGATATAAAAGGATATTGGAAAATATGTGTACAGCATACAAATAATACAAGAGACCCATGGGCTCACAAACCTGTTTGAGGAATAAAATCCCCCATTTTAGTTCCCTGTTCTTGCTCCTACCCTCTGTCATAACCTGTTGACTTTGAGCCCAAAGCCTCCCTGGATTCTCTCAAGCCAGCTGGCTCCTACCTCCCCTTTAGCTGGCTTAGACAGTGTTCTCAGCTGCTGCTTCCACCTGTTTTGCTCATAAGAGCTCTCATCCTCTTTCCATATTCTAAGCACTTGTTGAAATCTCTCATTCATCAGTGATCCATCTTTCTTTCTACCTTTCTTTCTTTTTTTTTTTTTGGCCATGCCACACAGCATGCGGGATCTTAGTTCCCCGATCAGGAATCAAACCCGTGCTCCCCGCAGTGGAAGCTCGGAGTCCTAACCACTGGGCTGCCAGGGAATTCCCTCAGTGATCCATCTTTATTTAAAATTGAAACACCCCCAACATGGCCTTCCCAAGCCCTCTTAACTGTTCTCTTTTTCTCCATGGCATGTCACCTTCTAAATGATTTATTTGGTATATTTCTGTCTCTTCTTACTAGAATGTAAGCTCCAGGATGGCAGGAATTTTTGTCAGATTTCTTTCACTGCTCATTCATCAGGGCCTAGAAGAAGACTTGGCATATGATATGAATTCAATGAACATTTGTTAAATAAAGTCTTCTTTCTATCTCTATTGCTGTTGAATGCTTAGTACTTCTGGAATTTTTTATACTTTTGTTTCAGTGGGGTCTCTTTGGGTCTCAAGAAAGATGGAAGGCAAACATGGGTTCTTGTTAGATACCATGAGCTAAAAGTCTCAGTGTCAGTGGTCCTTAATGTGGAGGGATCATGGACCCCTTTAAGATTATGATGAAACCTACCACAAATCGGCACTTACACTTAAAATTTACATATAATTTATGAAAACCATACACTTCATCTTAAGGACCTGTTCTCTTAGAACATTTCTGGAAAGATGTGTAGAAACTATCAATACACTAGCCCCAGAGAGGGGGAAGAGGGGAGTTCTTCTTTCATTATGTATCCTGTATACTTCAGTTTTATATAGTGCAAGCATTACAATTTCAAAGTTTTAGAAACCAGTTAAATATTTTGAAGAAACCTATGTTCTAACCCCTTGAGGTGATCACAAGCTCACATGTGTTCAGGGGCCAGGGAGGTCAGTGCACGTGGCTTTAGGACAATAGGCAGAGGTGGGAGCTGTGGCTAAATGGAGCTTGCACACCCCACCCCAAGATGCTTAAATGCAATGGCATGAAAAACATGGTGTTGATCAAACTTTTCTGGCCTGTTCTTTTTTTAAAATATATTTATTTATTTTTATTTTTGCCTGCGTTGGGTCTTCATTGCTGCCTGCGGGCTTTCTCTAGTTGTGGCGAGCGGGGGCTACTCTTTGTTGCTGTGCACGGGCTTCTCATTGAGGTGGCTTCTCTTGTTGCAGAGCACCGGCTCTAGGCGCGCGGGCTTCAGTAGTTGTGGCACACAGGCTCCAGAGTAGTTGTGGCGCACAGGCTTAGTTGCTCTGCAACATGTGGGATCTTCCCAGACCAGGGCTCTAACCCGTGTTCCCTGTATTGGCAGGTGGATTCTTAACCACTGCACCACCAGGGAAGCCCGGGATAGATTCTTTAAAATCAGTGATGTTAACCTTTCTGGGATCACAGACTCCTTTGGGAATCCCATGGAAACTAGGGACCTTCCCCCTAGGAAAATGCACAGACAGGTAAAACTCCATAGGCTACTGCAGCATCTTCACAGACCGCCAGCTAAGATTACCCAGGGATGTCCAGGAGCTCCAAGAACTTCACTTTCGGATGCGTTCCTTGTACTAAAACGCTCAGCTTACTAAACTCTTTCTCTATTCCTTTAGAGAGCCTGAACTATGTTGCCACTTGCGGCTAAGTGCCCTGGCCGAAGCAGAGGCCAGCTGGCCCAGGCGGTGGTGGGGCGGTGGCTTCGGGCCCCTGAGCCTGGTGGCAGCGGGAGGGACCCATAGACAGGTAATGGCTGCCATGGGGGGCGGTGGGCGTCCTCCTCAGCTTTTAGCATCATCCGGCTGGGCCCCTGCGCTTCGGGCGCATGTTCTGGGTTTTGGGGAGCGAACCTGCCCGGGTCAGAGGCGGGGAGCTCCGGCGTGGGGCCCGCGAACAGAGCTGCGCTGGGAGCCGGCGGGCTCCGCATTCATCATTGTTCCCACAGCGCCTGGCACGGGTTGGGGCGCAGGCAGGGATGGTGGTTCGAAGCGCGCCGTCCCTTCCGCGTCGCCCGCTCGCCAAGCTCTCGCCCCACAAGCGTTTCCTGGGCGCCTTCCAAGGGCCAGCCCCGGAGCCGGGAGCTGGCGACGCAAGGGAGGGACGAGGGTCCAAGTCCAGCCCGCTGACGAAGACGACGCGGGGCGCACGGGCAGCAGAGGGACCCGCGCGCGCCCCCGCCGCGCGCTCGTGACTGCGCCCCCGGCCCCGCCCCAGGCCTCCGCCTCTCGCTTCCCCCCTCCCCCCGGCTCGGCCGCGCTCCGGTCGGCGGGCTCCATGGGGAAAGCGGCCGCTCTGTGCCGAGGCGGTGGCTGTAGCGGCCGCTCCCGCGGGCTCTCGTCGTTCTTCACGGTTGTCCCCTGCCTGTCCTGCCACACGGCGGCGCCGAGCATGAGCGCTTCCACGCCCGGCTCCGAGCCGGAGCCCAAGCCTCGGCACCAGCCGGTGCCCCAGCCCAAACGGGATCTGGTGTCAGAACAGGAGTCGGAGCCAGTTTTTGAGACGGTGCCAGGATCGGAGCCTGAGTCCAGGAAGATGTCTGAGCCAAGGCCAGGGTTCAAACAGGAATTGGAACTGCTGCAGGGGTTGGGGACCGGGTCAGGGCCCCGGGAAGAGTTGGGCTCAAGCCTGGGGGCTGGGCCCTTCACCAAGACCCCATCCGAGCAGGTGCTGACGCTGGGGCCAGTAGTGGGGAGCGTGCCCTTGACCAAACTCGAGTCCGGGTTGTTGCCGGCATCAAAGGGCCCGCGACCAGGGCAGGTGAAGACACATCTTGGGGCTCCAGTGCCAGGGAGTGGCACACCCTCCGCTCTCCCGATGGTCTCACTTCCTCTGGACAGCTTCAAGGGCTGGCTTCTCAAGTGGACCAACTACCTGAAGGGCTACCAGCGCCGCTGGTTCGTGCTCAGCAACGGCCTCCTGTCTTACTACAGGTATGGAAGTGTCAGGGTGGGTTGGCTGAGTTGGGAGGGTGGTGATGCTGCAGCCATGGTGACAGAGGGCATCCAGAGTTGGAGGGCACTGCCATTGGCCTAGGGATGTTTGGGAACGCACACTCCAGCAGGAGAAATAATGCCTCTGGCCAACCTTCAAGGGCTGGGGCCCTGACCTCAGGCAGGGGAGCCCCTGTGGACATGACCTCTGGCAAGCTTGGGTCTAGGGAGTGAGCAGTGACGTTGGAGTGAGGGAGTGATTTGGGACCTCGGGACCCCTCTGGTCCTGTTAGTTGTGGGACCTGGGGCAGCCAGCCAGAGTCAGCCCCCAATGTCCTTGATTCAGGAGCTTTCTGGTTCAGGAGCTAAGATCACTGTATTAGGGACTGAGGGGGACAGTAACCTTGTTCAGTCCTTGGGACCCACTCACGGGAAGGGCTCCTGCTCCCTCCTCAGTTGGTCAGACTATTTCCCACTTTTCCTGGTGCCTGCTGGTTGCTGGACCTTGGCCTGGGGGCACAGCAGACTCACAGACGCATCAGACGTGGCTTCTGCCCTTCAGGAGCCCATCTTGGCATTCAGTGGAGAACCAGGAAGCGTCCCACCGTGGCCTTTCTTATTCTAGAAGCAATGTGGGATTCAACAGTGAAGTCCAGTGGTGAGATAGCTAACACTGTGTTCCACTGAAATGGATTGAAAGGGGGAAAGATCCTGAAGGCCGTCTAGGTATATTTCCTGGGGATGGTCGGTTTAAACTTTGAGATCTCTGATCACTCTATACTATCAATTCTCAAACCTGAGCGAGCACTGGAATTCCCTGAAGGGCTTATTGAAATATCAAGTGCTCAGCCCCGCTGCTGAGTTTCTGCTGCAGTGGGTGTAGGAGGGGCCTGAGATTCAGCTTTTCTAACAAGTTCCCAGGTGATGCTGCTCTGGGCCACAGTTTGAGAAGCACAGCTCCATTGTCATTGCAGACAGGAGGGCCCTGCCATTCTGTTTGCTGAAGCTCGGGTCACTTTGCTCACTTCACTCGGCTGGGCAGTATCTCTTCAGGTCAACCACCAGAGCATTTATATGGTCTTTCCTCGCCTTTTTGGAACACAGCTTCTAGAGGATAGTTGAGTCTGTGATGCCACTGAGAATTTGGGAGCTCCACTGAACTTAAGTGATGGTTCCCACTCAAAGTGGGGATCACTGTCTTTAATTCCTGGCAGGGGAGAAAGCTGACCTGTGTTTCTATAAATTTATTTATTTTATTTATTTTATTTTTGTGTTGAGTCTTCATTGCTGCACGCAGGCTTTCCCTAGTTGCGGCGAGCGGGGGCTACTCTTTGTTGCGGTGTGCGGGCTTCTCATTGCAGTGGCTTCCCTTGTTTCGGAGCACAGGCTCTAGGCGCGAGGGCTTCAGTAGTTGCAGCACGAGGGCTCAATAGTTGTGGCTCGCGGGCTCTAGAGCACAGGCTCAGTAGTTGTGGCGCACGGGCTTAGTTGCTCCGCGGCATGTGGGATCTTCCCGGACCAGGGCTCGAACCCATGTCCCCTGCATTGGCAGGTGGATTCCTAACCACTGCGCCACCAGGGAAGCCCTGACCTGTGTTTCTAATGTGTTCATCTCGTGTGGTGTCATTGGTGCCCCTCGGCCCACTTGGCTGCACCATACAGATCACAGGACAGAGTGTTCTTAGAATTTGGCAACTGAGCAAAAAGAGATCCTTTTCCAAATGGTGTTTTTATCCCACTTCCCATACTCCGTCAGGTGTGTAAACATTTTACCAAGGCATACAATGATAGGGATCATCAGTGATTTGCTATAAATGTCACTCTGTCTTCTTATAGGCAAGGGCCATAACACATAGGGCACGTCGACTGTGGACCACACTCTCTGTTTTATGTTATGTTCCATTTATTTCATCATTGAAATCACGCTGTGAGGTGGGTTCCAGGATTGTACAAATGAGGAGTTCTGAGGTTTGCCAGAGGGATGTGGCTTGTCCAAAGTCACTGGGCAGGGTAGGCAGTAGAGAGAGATTCTGACCCAGGCCCTTTGCACTCCAAAGTCTGTGCCTGTCCCAGATGTGTGTCCTAATGCCTATTCATCCTTGAGTTCAGCATTTCTGAATTATGTGCATTTTACCAGGTACTACTAGGGGTCAGTATTTGAGGTCAAGGTAATGTTTATGAGTCTAGGGTCCCACAGTGGCAGGAAGGCCTAGTTCTAGTGGAAGTAACATCTGACCTTATGTATTTTTATTTTATTTTAATTGGAAGAGCAAAAATGTCCCTCTTTTTTTCTTAAGATAACTATGTATAGACAGCATTTCAAGATTATCTCAAAAGTACAGATTCTCTGGGTAATTAAGAAAAATTCTTCTTGCTTGCTGATAAGGTTGTGGGGACAAATGCTGGTTTTGGGGTGAGAAGGGGGTGGGGACAAGTTTTCTTGTTGTGTGCTTGCACAGTCCAGCTCTGTAGTTTCATTTGTGGACACTTCTAGATTCCAAGGTGGGCAGAATTGTTGCTCGACTCACTTGGGTAGGATGAATGATCCCTGACATTTGTACAGCCCTCTCCCTCCTTTAGCCCCACGTGAGGCCGGCCACGAAGGTGCCTTCATTCCCATTTTAGAGGAAGGGAAACTGAGGCCGAAGGAGCAAACTTTAGTGGTGTATCCTGAGGCACCCAGCTTGCGGGCTGTGCCTCCAGTGCCACAGGAGATGAGTCAGTCTCCAAGTACAGAAAAGGCCCGTCCGAGGTGGAGCTGGAATCACCACTTCTCCCTGCACCCAGTTCTGCCTTCTGGAAAACGGCTTTGGTCTGCTCTTCCTCGGGCCTCGCAGCACTTCAGATGTTTGACACCACTCTCCTGTCCCTGCTTCTGGTCTGAATCCTGCCTTCCAGACCAGGCCTGGCTGTCGTGCCTGCTGGGCTCAAGGACTGAGCGCCCTTTGGGCCTGCCGCTCACAGTCCTGACAGCACAGGTTATCCAGGGCTCCATTTGCACCCAGCACCGGGCATGGGTCACCTCCTCCAACCTGCCCCAGAACCCCAGTTCTCAGTAGTTCTCCAAGTGTGTGTGCTTGGAATAGAGGCAAATTCAAGTGCTCAGAGCTGCAAACAGAATGAGAGAACTTTTATTCATGATCTCCTTTCCTTAGGGGTCAGGTAGAGTCGGCTTTAGTCCTGGGATGACAGCTGGGGAAGGAATCAGAGCTGCTTCTCTTGCTAGCTTCCCTTTTGGAAAGACCACTCTCTAATTTTTTTCTTTTAATTAAGCGAAGCCTGGTGTTTGGAGAAAATGCGGGCACGTGTCTTGTCCTCCCTCCCTGATCCCATCTTCCAGCCTTCCCCCCTCCAAGATAACCATCATCCAAATCCTGGTCACCGTCCACTTTCTTTTCTTTTTATTTAGTTTTATTTAACCTATATGCAATTTTTTTAAAAAAACACATTTTTCATTTCAACCATTTGAAACTTTATAAAAAAGCATATTGTACAGCATATGATTTTGGGGGACTAGTATTTTTTTTTTAATTTATTTATTTTATTATTATCATTATTTTTAAGCTGGTGGTTTTTTGTTTTTTTTTAAAATTTATTTATTTATTTATTTATGGCTGTGTTGGGTCTTCGTTTCTGTGCGAGGGCTTTCTCTAGTTGCGGCAAGTGGGGGCCACTCTTCATCGCGGTGCGCAGGCCTCTCACTGTCATGGCCTCTCTTGTTGCGGAGCACAAGCTCCAGACGCGCAGGCTCAGTAGTTGTGGCTCACGGGCCTAGTTGCTCCGCGGCATGTGGGATCTTCCCAGACCAGGGCTCAAACCCGTGTCCCCTGCATTGGCACGCAGATTCTCAACCACTGCGCCACCAGGGAAGCCCTGGGGGACTAATTTTGACTGCTTTATAACAGCCCAGGATGTGAGCGCACTTTTTACTTATTCATGCTCCTCTTGATGGGTGACTACAAAAATGCTTGTACACGTGCGGGCGTTCCTCTTGGGTGAAATCACTGGGTTGTGGAGAATGTGAACGCCAAACTCTTTTCCAAAGCAGTTGTGTCAATTTATAGTCCCACTGGCAAGAAATAAAGAGATTTTTGTGGATCTCTATCCTTTGCTGAACTTGGTATTGTCAGCATTGATTTTGCCAATTAAATGGTTATTGCACTGTAGTCTTGACCTGCATTTCAATCCCCATTATTTTTACTTGAAAATCAGTGGGGGTTTGGATTAGAATTTCTCCATTAAGTATCGCTTCCTCGAGTGCTTCTGCCCTAGATTTTGCTGGAAAAGCTCATTCGATTGCTTAAGTTTATTCTAAGGGAGAAAGTACATAGTGCCAACAGCTGGGCTTAGTAAATTTATATTATCAAGAATAAAAAGATGCTCTTTGTAAATAGTGTCACATATAGAAAGTATTTCTGGGAGGTCTGGGTAATTGTTGGCAGGTTTTTACTTCTTTCCAACAATGTGCTAGGAATATAAATACAGGAGACGAGGTTCTTATTCCATTGCCTGGCACTCTTAATCCCATATCTATTTGAATATTCGAATATCAATAAGGGGAATATGGTTTTGCCCTCTTTTTTTTTTTTTTCTTTTTTGGTTGTTAGTTCCCATTTAAAAAATTTCATCCCCAGTTCTCATCTCCCAGGGAACATGGAAGAATTCATAAATGATGCAGAATTTTCAAAGGTATTAGCCCCAGCAAGTCCTTACGGAAAGAGTGTTTTGAACATAAGTTTTATTCACATTAATGACAAAATTGATTTGATTAAACAAAATTCTGTTTTGTTGTATACAAGTTGCCTGTTTGGTGACATTATAAATGACATCTGTTTCCCAGGAAATGATTTCAAACAAAATATGAAACAAAAATGTTGTGTTTTAATTTATTATTGTTCAGACTGATGTATGGGTAGGAATGGCAAAGCCAGTTAGCAAGGAAGGGCTCAAAGAAATTAGTCTGGGTCTATAAGAAAGAAGGCTACAGTCAAGTGAAAGTAAGTTTTGAAAGTCCTCTGGCTGAGGAAGCCCACTGAACATATGGTGAGCTGGGCCCACTTTGGGGTGGTGGCCAAGACATCTTTGCCTCTAGGATGGATCAAGTACTCCTTCCTCCAGTGGGGCCAACTCTCAAAGGCAAACTCTCATGGAGACTATTTTTTTTTAAATAAAGTTTTATTGGAACACAGTCATGCCCATTCATTTTGTCTGTGGCTGCTTTTTTTTTTTTGGCCGCGTGGCTTGTGGGATCTTAGTTCCCTAACCAGGGATCGAACCTGGACCCCCAGCAGTGAAAGCGCAGCGTCTTAACCAGTTGACCACCAGGGTGTATTTTTAATATCAGTTTAGGTGATGCTTGAAGGATGGAGATGGAAAAGACTATCCAGTTGCAAAGTGTCCCTGAAAACATGAAGTTGAAGGTGCAAGTCTTCAGGTTAAGCCGCTGGGGTTTCCACCTCAGAAGGCGGCCTTATTATATTGGATTCAGCCTTAATTTGAAACATCATCCAGTGTTTCATACTATGAGGCCAGGTAGGAGGCTGAAAAGGAATGCCCAAGTTGATAATGTGTAAACATTGGTTTGAAGTCCGTTTCTTTAACGTTTAGCACGAGGGTGTTGCAAAGAGCCTGCGAGTGGACTGGCAGAGTGTTTTGGAGAAGCACAGTGCATTCTTAGCAAGGTCTAGTGACACGAATTATGATTTCCTCCCACAACCCGCTCCCCTTCCTGACCTTTCTCTTTCTATGAATAGCTGAAAACCTCTGAGTCACGCTTGCTGCCTCCTACCTGCCTCACCCCACATCAGATGGAACTGCTGAGCCCTACCTGTCTCCTTCCTTTCATCCATCCTTCCTCCCCATTCCTAGCACCACATCCTGGCTCAGGTCTGCCTTCTGCTGAGCTGGTGCCCCAGCCCCCAGCTGTTGCCCTGGACAGGGTCCCCGGTGTGGTGCCACCTCCCTCCCCGAGGGCCCTGGATTTGCCTGTCTTCTCCAGGCATCTCTTTCAACAGTTCCAACCCCTGGGTTAGCAGTCCCCCACTTTGGGTTTTTCCCATTTGAAATATCCATAGTAGCCCCAGACTGACCTAAGGACCACATCTTCCTCCTTTGGGAGTTTACAGAGTTTGTGTATGGGCATCTCTGCAGACAGCTTTGTGCCAAAGGAACACCGTGGCCAAGTTTGGCATCTTCTTCGTGTTCTACATGAAGCCTAGCACGGTACTTTGCCACTGATACGCCCTCAGTAGCTTGGTTAATCTGAATGGATGAGTGAGTGAATGAATGAGAATTGCCTGCAATTTTATGGGGTTTCAGAAAGCAAGTATGTTAGTGCCAAACTTGGACTTTTCTTAATTTGTTTTCAAATTTGAAAACTTGTTTGCTGAAATAAGATTGGGAAGATGAATTGGAGGTTGCCGGCTTAGCCAGGAGTGCTGGAAAAGTGATAGTTATGAACTGCAGATTATTTGGATATGTTATGTTGACAGATTTGAATGTGTTGAAATAGGCTCCTCCATGAACCAACAGCCTTGTATCTGTGGTCCTCATTTGTATTTCCATAGGGTTACAAGGGTTTGTGCATGTTGTCTCTGTGTCCCTAGGGTGATTTGTCACTTCATAAAGTGTGGCAGTGACTGGATGAGTGGCGAGTAAAGATAAAGCTTTTAAAAGGGCTTTTCACAATCCCAGAGCTCTTTAAACTAGTTTCATGTGCACCTGACGGTTTGCTTTGCATGTGTTATATGTGCAGGACCCTGTGGGAAGCAGGCTGTGTGTCAGAGGTGAGGCCTCTGCCCTAAGATGTTAGATCTAACTGGATAACAGGCCCTCACAAACATGGGGTTCTCTGTGGTGTCAGAGCGATTTCCAGTTCACGCTTGCGGTGAGGAGTGCAGCCTCTTCCTTACTGTCCTGTTAAATGGGGGAAGAAGTGGGAACTCGTGGGCAGCACCAGCCTGCTGACTCAGCCGGTGCTAAGGCGCCCACCCACCTCACATCGGGGAGACTCCTTGCTGGGGTGCCATGTTGGGGTCTCCAAGACTAACCCAGATTCAATGACCCACTGGGAGGACTCCCAGCACTCGGCTCGAGGTGTGCTCGCAGCCTGCTTTATTACAGTGAAGGGAAGCAAAGCACGAGCAGAAAGCGAAGAGGGGCATGGGATGAAATCTGGGGAAGCGAGGCACAGGCTTCCAGGGCTCCTTTCCCAGTGGAGTCATGCAGGACATGCTAATTCCTTCAGCAGCTGGTTGTGACACACATGTGAAAGGTTGCCAAGCAGGGATGTTCGGTAAAGACTCAGCGCTCAGGGATTTTATGGGGGGTCTGGTCACGTGGGTACCCTCTGCCTGGCACGGTCCCAGAGTCCAGGCTCCCAGAAGGAAAGCAGGTGTGCAGCACGGACCACACATTGTTTGCACAAGCAGTTTGGGTGTAGTCAGTCACGCTTACCAGTTAGGGGAACCCCGAGGTGTTGCAGGAGCTCGCCAAATCCAGACGCTTAGGGCCAGCTTTGGATGCAGGCCTTTCAAAGGATGAGCAGTCTCGGGCTCACCTCCTTCCTCCCTGCAGACTTCAGTGATGTCAGTCAGGTCAGGACCGGCGCTCTCTGGTTCAAGGAGAGCAAGTGCTTACACTTGGCTCTGAGTGGAGAGGGGCTTCTTGTTTCCTGCCAGGCTTGCAGGGTGTCTCACACAACTCGTGGTCCGCTGCTCTGTGTGCTGAGGGCCTTCTCTTTGGGACCTCCGCCCACGTGGTTGGCCCTTGATTGCTTCTCAGGCACTTTTCTGACCTAGACCTCCCCTGAGGCCCTTTGGTGGCTCAGGTTTGCAAGTGACAAGGGTGCACTTGCCACATGGACCTCCTTCCTCCGCAGGACCTTCCCTTTTGTGCCTTTGGTGGAGTGTCTGGTGTGAGTTCTTCAGCTCCTGCTGACCCTTTTACCTTCTTCAGGGAGGGTCTGTTATTCTAAGATTGGGGCCGGCGAGCAGTCTAGAACATTGTGACCGCAAGCGTGCAGCTTTGGTTGTATCAGTCATTGAGGGCCACAAGGCAGCGTGGGAGACAAGCACATGTACTGTCATCAACCCACTGGGTGGAGGAGGAGGAGGAGGAGGAGGAGGAGGAGGAGGAGGAGGGAGGCCTGCATGCATCTTGGCCAGTCAGTAAGAGCCAGCGGGTTCAGGCGCAGTGCCGTGGGGCCTCCCAGTGGGCTTTATATTCAAGCCTGCGGCTTTTACACCTCCTGTAATCTTCTGGGATGCAGTTGGCAAATGATGTCAATAAAGAAAGACAGGCCTGTGAAAAGGATGTGAGGTTCCTTAAACCAAGATCAATATCTCCTTATCCCAGGGGGAAAGAGATACGGAGGAAATGGGCCTGTTTCCTGGAAGACTACTCTGGATACTGACATGTGGAGAGGAGGAGATGGTAGGAAACACCCCTGAACTAAATTGAAATTGGCAGCTTCATGTGCGGTGAGTCATGTGCCAGGTGTCACCACACAGATGTGGCTTTAGGAGGCTCATCACACACATGAAGCAAACTGTCGTTGAGTTTTAGGGTCATGCTGGGTGCTGTATGCTTTTCTTCTTTTACGAGCGACTCTTTCCCGCGTCCGTTTCCGTTTTTAAGTGTTCTCGGAGGTCTGATCACTTAGCTTCACTCCTCTCAGCACCTCGTCATGTGCTTAGCCACAGCTCTGCACCTCAAATGCTGACTTAACAATCTTGACTCACACCATTTGATCTACATTGCTGGGCCGTTGCCTAAACCAAGAAGAGGGCAGGTAGCATTGCTGTGCTTGCATCGGAACCTGCCAGATTGTGTGGTCCTTTGAAGCAGCAGTAGGTGCTGTCTTCCTAAAGTATAAATTATAGTTTGTGGCTTCCCTGGGCTCACCACTCACTGCCCTTCCCAGTTGGGTCCCCCCACCCTCCTTCTTCTAGCCTTGACTCTTCATCTGCCCAACTCGCCTTATTCCCCCTCTGCAAACCACATGCCTTTCACTCTCTCCTCCAGATCCCTGCACCTGCCACCCCCTGCAGCAAGGAGAACCCTCCTCATTGCTGCAGACATCCTAGCCGAGCAGTCTGATTCCAGGTCATCTCAGCCTGGACCTGCCTGGATTCCCCTGCCGTGAGCTGGGCTGGAAGAACCATCCTTCCTCTGATCCCCCTTTGTGTGTTGTGTCATTTGGCCGTGTACCCCTGTTAGCTGAATGTTGGTCTGTCTCCTCCCCACCAGAGCATAGGGCTGTGTCTTCCCACTGTAGTGTCGCCTGGGGGGCTGGGCATAGTGCCTTGTACTTGTAGATTCTCAAATTTCAGTGAAGTTTTTTTTTTCCATGGAAGACACTTTGTAATTTTAATCTTTCTGCATGTTATAAAGACCATGAACATGCAGCCTGGACTATAGCAGTAGCTCAGGTGGTGTCACTGAATTGCCAGGAAAATGGAGTGACCACTGGGGGCTACACATGGCCCAGCTTTTCAGCTCCTTTCTGAGGTTTATCCTGATGTAATGACATTGAGAGCTCACTGTTTTCATTTACATTTAAAACTCTGTTATAAAGAATTTAAAACATATATAAGAGTAGCCAATAGTATAATGAACCCCCGTGCACCCATTATCCAGTTTCAACAATTATTAACTTCCTGGCCAATCTTGCTTCATCTCAGTGCCCCCACCCCACACCATTTTGAAGTGAACCGCAAATATCACACATCACCTGTAAATATTTCAGTATGTATCTCTAAAGGATGAGGATTTTAAAAAACATATCCACAACACCGTTGTTACAACTAAAACAAATTAGCAATAATTCCTTATTATAATCAAATATCCAGTTAGTGTTCAAAGTTTCAATGGTCTCAATTGTCATAACTTTTTAAAAAATGTTTTATTTTATATTGGAGTACAGTTGATTAACAATGTTGTGTTAGTTTCAGGTGTACAGCAAAGTGATTCAGTTATACATATACAAGTATCTATTCTTTTTCAGATTCCTTTCCCATTTAGGTTATTACAGAATATTGAGCAGAGTTCCCTGTGCTATACAGTAGGTCCTTGTTGGTTATCTATTTTAGATATAGTAGTGTGTACAGTACATGTCAATCTCAAACTCCCAGTCTATCCCTCCCTCCACCATAAATGGTTTTTTGATACATTTGTTTGTATCAGGACCTAAATAAGGTCTACCTATAGAATGTCCCACAGTCTAGGTTTTGCTGATTGCATCCTCCTGGTGTAGGTTAACGTGTTCCTGTGTCCTCTGTAGTTCCTTAATTTGGTAGATAGATCTAGAAACTTGATCAGGTGGTGATGTGTTCTTCCATCAGGAGCTCATAATGTCTGGTGACTTCTAGGTCTATGACATTAGCAGGTGGTAACAATCAGTCTTAGATTAACCTAATTCTATCATTCTTCCTCATTTATTAGAAGGAATACTTCTATAACGAGAAACTTACCCTCATCTACTACTCATTGGTTACTCAGGGATACAGTTCACACAGGAAAGGCAGGACAAATACCATTTAGCCCTTAATGATGCTCGTATCATCCTGCCTTAACTTTGCTTAGTGGGGGCGTCTTCAGTTGGCTCTGGAGTCCTCTGGAAAGGACCCTGATGGTATTGCTAGCTTCCCATGTCCCGCTTGAAAAGATGTTCTAGGCTCTTCTTGAACTTGTCTTGGCTCAGCCCTGGAGTCAGCCATTTCTGACTATAGTCTGACTGGGAGGCTGGCTGGTGCTAGGATGAAGCATATGGAAACAGGAATTGGCCTTGACACCAGCCTCCTTTGACTTGCAGGAATCTTTGAAAAGAGGGGAGACAGAGGTATGAAACCTCGCTGTTCTGTTTGCCCCATGTCCTCATGAGCTGGGCAGAGGCTGTTCTATCTGTATTTAAGGTCTTTGGTTCAACAAAGAAAAATTCAATGCATGAGATGAAAATGGTGATGGAGACCATACCCTGTATTTTTTCTCTGTTCTATCTTAGATTCTAATAATGACCACATTTGAACACTGCTTAATGGTGTATAAGGTGCTTATGCGTGTGTCATCCCACTTGATGACAACCCAGGGAGAAAGGTAGTTATTATGTCCTGATGACAACTGAGAAAGCCAGGGTTTGTCCCACTGCAGTGGCATCGCTTAGTGGGTGGCCTAACTGAGATCTGAATCCAGCACTTTCTGGAATTCCACACCACCGGAGCCTGTCCTCTTAGTGTCAGAAGCTCTGACTGTCTTCCCACCCAAACAAGCCATCCCTCCAGCTCTCCCTGGGGTAGATATGTCCCTGGTCCACTTGGAGACCTGTGAGTGGGCAGCCTCCCTCAAGAAGGGATGGTTGGGGGGGCCTTTGCCCCCTCTTGGTTCCCCACCTGTTACCTTCATTCAGGAGATACCCTGTCTGGCTCGCCTGTCTTCAGGATTGGGCCCTGCATGTGACCACACAGCAGGAGTGCTGGCTCTGGAGGCCTCATGAAAAGCTAGTCTCGTCCCATTGTGATCAGGTACTTACTAAACAGTGAAACTGTTGGCAAGGACAGCTGCGCCTGTGCACTAGGCTTATCTGTTATCTATTGCTGCATAACTTGGAGGCTTAAAACAACAACAATGGTTTTATTATCACTCACAGTTTCTCTCAGTTGGGAATTCAGAAGGGGCTTGGCTGTACCATTCTGGCTTGGGCCCTCTCATGGGGCTGCAGTCAGCTGGTGGCTGGGTTGGAATGGCAGGTTCTGGAGCATCTGGAGGCTGGCCGGGCATCTCTCTCAATCCATGGAGTCTCAGGGCTTCTCCTTGTGCTCTGTCCACATGGCTGGTTTGGGCTTCCTTACTGCATGGTGACTTCAGAGCAGCCAGACTGCTTCCCTGGAGGCTGGCTTGCCTCAGAGGGAGTGTCCCAAGAAAACGGGGCAGACATGCACGGACCAGACCTGATCCAGAGACTACATTTTCAGCAGTACCGCTTTGATCACTGGACCCAGAATTGAGGTCAAAGTGGCTTCCTAGTAATTTTTACCTTTCAAATCAATAACATGGGACATATTGAGCCTAGGAATTAAGTCTACAATTGTCTTGATTTCTTAGGCTTTTTGATTGCAAGTAGCAAAAGCTTTCCAGAGCAACTAGAGCGATGTATGTGTGTGTCTAAAAAAGGCTTTCTTGTGAGACCACAGAATGGTTTTACAAAGGCTGCCTGGCAGTTTGCACACTTTTCTCATTTCTGATGTCTGATTTACTTCTTATTTTCCTCCCTGTAGTCCAGTCTGTTTTGTTTTTTTGCTCCTTGGGCCACGTGGCAGAAGGTGGCTGCTGCCTACAGCTCCTGAGTTCATGAGTTACAGGCATAACCGTCAATACAGCAGAGGCTGTCAAACTACCTTAACCCAATTTCTATGAAGGAAAACTGGATTGGTTCCATTTTAGTCAAGTTTAATCAAGTGGAGTCTGGGAACAGGTCTGGGTCAAAAATGACTGCTCAGGCCACCTGGGAGTGGGGCTGGGGCAAAGTTCCAAGTAGGTTTGTCAGATTTAGCAAATAAAAATATAGAATACCCAGTTAAATATGAATTTCAGATAAATTTCAAATTTCAGAATAAATAAATAAAATTTCAGTATAGGTATATCTCATGCAATATTTGGGATATACTTATACTAAAAATTATTTGTTGTTTATTTAAAATTCAAATTTAACTGGGCCTCCCATGTTTTTTTAATTGTACTATGTATTTTAGCTTAGGACTTTGTTTTTTTCATCCTATATTTTATCTGGCAACCCTATTCTTTCTTTTTTTTTAAAATTAATTTATTTATTTTTGGTTATGTTGGGTCTTCCTTGCTCCGTGCGGGCTCTCTCTAGTTGCGGCGAGTGGGGGCTACTCTTCGTTGCGGTGTGCAGGCTTCTTATTGCAGTGGCGTCTCTTGCTGCAGAGCACGGACTCTAGGCGCGTGGGCTTCAGTAGTTGTGGCGCACAGGCTTAGTTGCTCCGCGGCATGTGGGATCTTCGTGGACGAGGGCTCGAACCCATGTCCACTGCATTGGCAGGTGGATTCTTACCCACTGCGCCACCAGGGAAGTCCCTGGCAACCCTATTCTAAGGAGGACAAGGGAAATGCCACATAGTGTCTGCTACAGCCCTTCCTTGCCTGTTCAGAAGCTGTCAACAGTGTAATCTTAAATATGTATCCTTAGAGGGCTTTATTTCTCATAATAACATTTGTCATATTTAATATGTGTCAGGCCCTGTGCTAAGCACTCTGCATGGATTATTTCATTTTATCCTTTGAACGAGCCTAGGGGTTGTTGGTTCTATTATTATTGTCCATGTTTTACAGATGGAGAAATGAGTCTAGAGAGGTTGAAAAGACTTGAAGATTTCACGACTAGTAAGTTGCATAGCCAGATTCAAGTCCAGGCCAAGCTAAGTCCAGAGCAATTGTTCTTAGTTACTACACTGTCCTGATCCCCTTTTTCCCCAAAAGTTTTGAAAATAGATGTGTTTGAATTAGAGGTCCATGTAGTTTACCCTTTGTCTGTTCTAAGGATCCAGTTGTCTAGCTGCTGGATAGAAAGTGAGAGGAAACACATGAAAGACCTACTAGGACTCCTCCTGGGTCCCAGGAGTTCTCTCAGTCCCAAATTGTCCAATTCTTAAGTATTGTGTTAAAATATTTCCATCAGATCATGTATGGAACCACATCTTTCATAATCAGGGTCTAGCCATTGTTAGATTTGATAATCTATAGGCTGTAAAGACAGTGGGAAATCAAGCTCATCCCCAGTCCTGCTGCCTTTTTTGGTCATTAATTAGCAGTGTAATTTTTAAAATTATGGTAAAAACACATAACATAAAATTTACTATCTTCACCAATTTTAAGTATACGGTTCAATAGTGTTAAGTATATTCACATTGTTGTGAAACAGATCATCAGAGCTTTTTCATCTTGTAAAAATGAAACTCTTTACCTGTTAAACAACTCCCCTTTTCCCCTTCTCCCTAGCCCCTTGTAACCACTATTCTACTTTCTGTTTCTATGAATTTGACTACTTTAGATTCCTCATAAAAGTGGAATAATCACAGTATTTGTTGTTTTGTGACTGGCTTAATTCACTTAGCATAATTTCCTCAAGGTTCATCTATGCTGTATTATGTGACAGGATTTCCTTGCTTTTTAAGGAAATATTCCATTGTATGTATAGACCACATTTTGCTTATCCATTCATCTGTCAATGGACATTTGGGTTGCTTCTACCTCTTGGCTATTGTGAATAGAACATGGGTGTGCATCTCTTTGAGACCCTGCTTTCAAGTCTTTTGGATATATCCCCAGAAGTGGGATTGCTGGATCATATGGCAGTTCTATTTTTAATTTTTGAGGAACCTCCATACTGTTTTCCATCGTGGTTGCACCATTTTACAGTCCTACCAACAATGCACAAAAGTTCCAATGTCTTCATATCCTTGCCAACACTTTGTGTTTTTTTTAATATTTATTTATTTTATTTATTTATTTTATTTATTTCTTGGCTGCGTTGGGTCTTTGTTGCGGTGCGCGGGCTTTTCTCTAGTTGTGGCGTGCAGGCTCCAGAGCGCGTGGGCTCTCTCGTTGAGGCACTGGAGCTCAGTAGTTGGAGCATGCGGACTTAGTTGCCCTGTGGCATGTGGGATCTTAGTTCCCCAACCAAGGATCGAACCCAGGTCCCCTGCATTAGAAGGCGGATTCTTTACCACTGGACCACCAGGGAAGTCCCTGTTTTTTGTTTTGTTTGTTTTTTTAATAATGGCCATCCTAATGGGTGTGAATTGATATCTCCTTGTAGTTTTGATTTGCATTTCTCTGATGATTAGTGATGTTGAGCGCATTTTCATGTGCTTGTTGGCCATTTGTATATTATCTTTGGAGAAATGTCTATTCAAGTCATTTGTCCATTTTTTAATCTACTTGATTTTTTTGTTGTTGAATTGTAGGAACTCTCCATATATTCTCATTATTAATCCTTTATCAAATATATGATTTGGAAATATTTTTCTCTCATTCCATAGGTTGCCTTTTTACTCTTTTGATTGTGTCATTTTATGTACAAACATTTAAAATTTGACGTAGTCCCAATTGCCAAGTCCAGGGTCATGAAGGTTTTCCCCTGTTTTCTTCTAGGAGTTGTATACTTTTAGGTCTTAACGTTGAGGTCTTTAATCTATTTTGAGTTAATTTTTGTATACAGTGTAAGTTAAGGATCTGATTTCATTCATTTGCACGCAGATATCGAGTTTTCCCAGCACCATTTGTTGAAGAGAACTGTCCTTTCCCCATTGAGTGGTCTTGGCACCCCTCTCAAAGATCATTTGACCATATATGTGAAGGTGAAAACCAAACCCTTTTGAAAAACACGGACACTCATTGAATATGACAGCGTGTCATCTTCAAGGTCCAGCTGCAACTCTGTCATCTGGGACCATGGGAAGTTAAATCTAAGAAGGCAGACCGCTAAGGTCCCTTCTCACATCTCTAGGCTTCTGTGACTAGCTACAGAGTCCTCTACTCACAGAAAGAGTGTTTGCCATAGCCTAAGAGGAGGTGGGTGGAGATCAAGAGCAGACACTTAGGTTGCCAAACAGGACTGCTGACAGCCCTCTGCGTTTCGACACTGGAGTCTCCTTTTCCACCTTCCCTTCATCCCATACCCATACAGCCCACCCACCTTCAGGACCAGCCTCATCTCTGCCTCTCCAGGATCATCTCACCTCTTCCTCCACGGTCACACTCTGATGACAGTGGGCTCTGTGACCATCCTGACAGGAGAGGGAGTTAGAACTGGGTCCTCAGCTCACTCTCCTCCTGGATCAGGCAGCTCCAAAACAAATCACCCCCAAACCCAGAGGTTTAAAGCAAGGGGGGGTTTATTCTTGCTTGCACATCCGCAGGTGGCCGGGACAGCTCTGCCTCAGGCAGTGGCACCTGGGACCCTCCTCCACTTTGAACAAGTGGGCTGAGTGATATGTCATCTGTGGGCATGTGCAGCTGCTTGAGGGCAGGACCAGTAGATCATATTTCAGTTGTTTCCTCCTAGAAGGCCCATTGCATGTTAGATCAGTGTTCAGTAACTCTTAGCTGGCCACACACTGGACAGACCTGTCATCGGTGCCTGGGAAGCTAGTGGTGGGAGAATGTCTAGGTAGGAAAGGAACTTAAAGGTCATCTGGTCCAACCATCTGTCTGTTCATTGACTTCTTCCTATAGCATTTCTGGCCCCTCAGCACGAGCCTTGGGCAAACCTCTCAGGTGACAGAGAATAAACCTTTATCTCCAAAACAAACTGGTATTCCTGAGATAATTCTGAATGTTAGAAAATTCTTCCTCTGTTGAGCTGAGGTGGGTTTCCAGGCAGCATTTGTCCTCATTGGGGTGTTCTTCTGTCCTGCACAGCTGGACTTATCCCTTCCATGTGGCCATACTCTTCATCTTCAGAGAGGCTGGCTCGGTGTCCCTGTGTATTATCTATTGCTGCATGACAAATCACCCAACATTTAGTGGCTTAAAACAATAATAACCATCTCACCGTTCCTGTGCATCAAGAATTCATGAGTGAGGGACTTCCCTGGTGGTCCAGTGGTTATGACTCCACGCTCCCAATGCAGGGGGCCCAGGTTCGTTCCCTGGTCAGGCAACTAGATCCGCATGCTGCAACTAAAGATCCCGCATGTCGCAATGAAGATCCTGTGTGCCGCAACTAGACCCAGCGCAGCCAAATAAATAAATAAATATTAATGAAAAAAAAAGAATTCTTGAGCAGGTGGAGTTGGAGGGCTTCTGGCTGGGGATGATTTCATGAGGGCGACACTCATCTGAAGGCTTGACTGGGCCTGGAGGCTCCACTTCTAAGGCAGGCAGCTCCCTCACTTGCCTGGCCAAGTGGTGCTGGCTGTTGACCGGAGGCCTCCGTTCCTAGCTCTGTGGACCTGTCCAAAGTGTCCTCACAATATGGCAGCTGGCTTTCCCCAGGGGGAGTGATCCAAGAGAGAGCAGACAGGAACCACAATGCCTTTTCTGACCTACCCTTGAAGTCACACTCTGTCATTTCCACTGTGTCCTCTTAGTTATACAAGTCAGCTCTGCCCAGTGGGGGAGGAAGGCTCCAAACCTTTGTGACCTTCACTTTCCTCATCCGTAAACGGCCCTACTTGGCTGTCTGAAATAAACCGTGAAGAAGCACTTGGTAAACTCTTTCGTAAGTGAAGGGGATGTTCTGAATGTCAGGGTTTTTCTAACAGTGAATGCATAACAAGTGAAAACCTCCTGTTGAACCCCACACTCCTGTTTAACCGGTCCAGTCAAGGAAAGCAGGGCTGTATTTGCCAGAGGATGAAGAAGACATACTTGAGGTCTCTTTCGGGGGTAGTCATGCTGGGGACTATCTTTCTAGAGTTGAGGAACCGTGTTGGGGGGAGACCCCTCTCTGCTGACAGGGCCCTTCCCTTGTTCAGTCCAAATGTTGGAGGGGAGACAGAAGGCACACTCTTGCTGGATGCTGTGAGGGCCCAGGAGATAGACTATCCCACAGAGGCCCCGACCTCATCTGTCTTGCTCACTGATCTGACCCCAGGGCCTGCCCTGCCATGTTGACTGAACGAAAGAATGAACGTGCCCCGCAGGGGTGATGGTTGTTTTAAACTCAGCCTCCGTTTGGGAGTCTGTGCCTGTGCTGTGGGGACTTTGGTTTTGCAGACTGCTGTCACGGTTTGACAGGAGCTGAGCTGCTGTTTCTGCTTCCATTGAAGCTTGGTGGGAGTCACTTTTACGTAAGATTATTTCATCTAATATTAACGTCAATGCCTATAATACCGGAGCCCATGAAGGGAAGAAGTAGAATTCCTGAATAAATTAAGTCTCACCATCAGCTCTATAAACTCATATAGTAATATGTGCATTTAAATTTGTAATTGTCCTTAGTGTGTTAAATTTCGACTTCATTGTCTCCTTAATTGACTTCTAATCCCTGGCATTTCAGTCTTTCTCTTGTCATGGTAACTGATTTTCTTTTTTAGAGCCTCCTTTGCTTGGTGTAACATTTTTAGGGGGTATGTTTTAGTGCTGCTGAACATTTAAGCTCACAGATCACTTGTAAAAGGAAGACTCTAGGTTGCTGGGACACCCTGTAGATTGTGGCTGCAGCTACAGAGATTGTGTGCTGATTTAAAAAAATCAAATCCGTTCAAGTATCCTGAATGTGTAGGCGCAGGACTGTGCTCAAAATAGATCCCGCCCTGTGCCCTAGGGACCCGTCATCGCGTTCCTTGATTCCCGAGACACTCAGCGCATAGCCTTGTGCGCTGGCTCACGGGGGCTCGTCACCAAAGTCCTTCATCGCTGCTGTTGGCCGTTGCTGTACACAGGGAAGAATTTAAAATGCGGTAGATTTTAGATGGATTTTATTTTTTACTATGGAAATTTTCAAATGCATAAAAGTAGATGATGGCCCATCACCCAGTGTTAGCAAGTCTCACTGTAAGGTCAGTCTATGGCCTCCCCACCCTCAGTTAACTTCAAGTAAGTCACAAACATCTTTTACTTAATTCTAAGAATTAAGTTAAAAAATAATTTTAATGATAATGAATATTTGTAAATATTTCATTATGTATCTCTTTAGAGATGAAAGTTTCTTTAAAAATTAACCTAAATGGCATTAACATGCCTAAAAATTTAACAATAATTCCTTAATATTATCAAATATCCAGTCAATATTAAAATTTCTCCATTGATTTCTCTTTAATTAAAAAAAATTTTGTAGGCATTCAATAGATATTTATTGAATGAAAGTTTCTTTAAATTCTATAGTGCTTCGCAATTTTCAAAATTTTTACATGCATGATTCCATATAATCCTGTAATAAAGTTTCCCCATTAGTTTAAAATTTTTTTAGAGTTTCCAGAAATCAGGATCCAAATAGAGTCCATTCATTGCAATTGTTGGTATTTCTCCTCAGATTTTAAAAAATATTTTGTTTTGAAATAATTTCAAACTTAAAGGAAAGTTATGAAAGAACTCCAATGTACCCACCCCTCAGGTCCTCCGATTGTTAATATACTACGTTTACCTTATGATTCTCTCTATATATTATATTTATACATATTATTTTTAATTCTTTTTTTTTAAGATTTTTTTTTTTTGATGTGGATCATCTTTAAAGTCTTTATTGAATTTGTTACAATATTGCTTCTGTTTTGGTTTTTTGGCTGCGAGACATGTGGTATCTTAGCTCCCCGACCAGGATGGAATCTGCACCCCCTGTATTGGAAGGCGAAGTCTTAACCACTGGACCGCCAAGGAGGTCCCTTTTAACTCTTTAAGAGTAAGTTTCAGACATGATGCCAGGGATCACTTAATATGTCAGCGTGTATTCCTAAAACAAGGACATTCTCCTATATATTCACAGTGTAAACACTGATACAAAGCTACCATCCAATCTGTGGACCCTGTTCATATTTTGCCAGTTGTCCCAATAATGTCCTTTCAAGGTAGAGGATCCACTCCAGGATCATAGATTGCATTTGGTTGTTGTGTCTTGTCACTTTAGTTTCAGTCTGGAACAGTCTTCCATCTTCCCTTGTCTTTCATGACCTAAACGTTTTTGATAAATTCAGGCCAGTTACTTTGTAGAATCTGCCTCAATTTGGGGTTGCCCGGTGTTCCCTTATGTTTAGATTCAAGTTCTGCATTTGTGGCAGAAATACCACAGGATGCATACTGTGTCCTTCACAGTGCATCATATCAGGAGGCACACGATGTTGATTTGTCCTACCGCTAGTGATCATCATTTGGTTAAGATGGTGTTTGCCAGGTTTCTCCACTGTAAAGTTAATTTTATAATTACTAATTAATGACTAATTAGAAAGTATTTTTATGGGGAGACACCTTAAGGCTATGTAAAACCCTGTTTGTCAACAAATCTCCCCACTGATTTTTTAAAAAATATTTATTTATTTATTTGCTTGCACTGGGTCTTAGTTGCTGCAGGCAGGCTCCTTAGTTGTGGCGTGCATATGGGATCTAGTTTCCTGACCAGGGATCGAACCCGGGCCCCCTGCATTGGGAGCTCGGAGTCTTATCCACTGCACCACCAGGGAAGTCCCTTCCAACTGATTTTTAACACCCTTTGGTGATTCTTGCCTGAATCCGTTATTACTTTGTTGGTTGCCAATTGGTGATGGTTGCCAATTGGTGATTTTCTAATAACATCATTCCTTCCATATTTATTAGTAGGCATTGTACTATAAAGAAGAGCTTTTAATTTATCCATTTATTTATATCAGTGTGAACCCATGGATTTCTAGATTATCCAATGGGTTGTTATCTGTAATTATCATTTATTTTGACACTCAGATTGTCCTGGTTTTGGGTAAGAGGAGTCCTTTTAAACTGGCTCCTGTGTCCTTTTGACATTCCCTATTTGAACACCTCCTTCCTTTTTTTGTACAACAGAATGATCCTGGTTCTTCTGTACTGGAATCTGCCATTTCTCCACTGAGCCCTGGTTCCTTTTAGTGGAAAATGGTATCTAGAAGCCAAACACTGGGTGCTAGGTGTGCTCATTGTCATTGGGACGTTATTGCTTCTAGGCTCTCTTTGTGGATATAGTTTTTTCTTACCTTTCTCTTCCATGTTTCCAACTTCAGACTCTGACAGTAAGAGATCTGGCTCCCATTATCCTCAATATATTTACTTATTTGCTCAGTCCCTTGTATGAAAACACCCTCCTGGTCACGCTGGCCAAATCTCCTCTGTTCCTGCTCAACCAGTCATGCTGGCTGAGTTATCTCGATGCTGGTATTGCTGATCTTGGTGGCGGTCTTGGCCAAACCCCTCTGCCATAGGGCCTGGCTGCACTGTCTGAATCCCCACAGCTTAGTTTCTCCTGGGAAAGGGGAAGGGGCTCCCCAGTCTCTCTTGATTTATGGGTTCTTCTTCTCTCTTTCTCTTTTTCCCCTTGCAATTTATTTGTTGAAGAAACGGGGTCATTTATTCTGTAGTTTCACACAAACTGGATTTTGCTGATTGCATCTCCATAATGTTATTTATCATACTCTTCATTTCCTGTAAACTGATAGCTAGGGATTCCATCAGAGTAAGATTAAATTATACTGGCAGAATGATTCATGGGTATATTGAAAAGGGGCATGTATTGGCTGGTTCTTTCTTTCTTTCCCCCTTCCTTCTTTCCTTCCTCCCTCCCTTCCTTTCTTTCCCTCCCCTTCCCTGTCTCCCTCCTTCTCTCTCTCTCTCTCTCTTTCACACACACATATGCACACAAATATCAGAGGCCATTGTTGACAATTTTCTAGACCCATTAGTTTATTACAGTTTGCAAAATGCTGATATTCTATTATTGCCTTTTTCAGTTATTAGAGGCAATAGTTCTATAAAGAGAAACTTCCCCTCATCAACCATTAGGTTACCCAATGGTTTAGTTAATATGGAAATGGTAGGAAAATGCCCCATGCTTTCTTTTATTCACCAATTATCACACAAATAAATGGGTCCCTAGCATCCCTCCAAGGTTACTGATGACTTACTTTTTCAGCTTCATTATGAACTCCTTGACTTGATGTCTTTTAATGTATTACAGCTGTTATTCTTGTTCTAATCTTTGAGAGATAATTGACATACCATGCAAATAATCCATTTAAAGTGTACAACTTAATGGCTTTTTATATATTCACAGATATGTACAACTGTCACTAAAGTCAATTTTAGAATGTCTTCATCATCTTCAAAAGAAACCCCATACCCTTTAGCTACCACTCCCGTGTGCCCCCAGCCATCTGCTCCCAGCCCTAAACAACCACTCAAATCCTTTCTGTCTCTCTGTATTTCCCTATTCTGGACTTTAATATGGATGGAATCATACAATATGTGGAATTTTGTGCCTGGCTTCTTTCACTTAGCATAATGTTCAAGGTTCAACCAAGTTGGACCCCATTGTATGAATCTTTTTTTGTCCATTCATTCATTGATGGTATTGTTTCTACCTTTTAGCTGTTATGCATAATGCTATTATAAATGTTTGTGTACAAGTTTTTGTGTGGGCATATGTTTTCATTTCTCTTGGGTGTATACCTCAGAGTGGAATTGTTGGGTCATGTGGTCACCCTATGTTTAGTCATTCTTTAGTGTTTTTGCGTATGTCTCTTTGGATAACTTTTTTAATGGTTCTTCTATTTATTACATTATATATACATGACTTATCACAGTCTACTGATGTCATTTTACCAGTTTTAGTGAAGTATAGAAACCTTACCTCCTCGTAAGTTCCTTTACACTCCCCCATTTACAGTATAATTGTCTTAAATATTTCCTCTACACACATGTAGAACCACATCAGACAGTGTTTTAATTTTTGCTTCAGCCATTAAAACATTCATCCATTTTCTACTTGACAAGACCATTTTAGTCTAAATTTGAGATCTAAAGCATTTGCGTAATATTCTGTGACAGGCTTTCCACTTAATAATCTGAAGAACCACCTTAGGTGTCACTGAGTAGTTCATGATATTCTGATATTTTGATGGAACCACAAAAAGCATCTAATGGATTTTCAGTCAGTGATGTTGACGGAGTGAGGTGGTGTTACCCCCATTACTCCACCTTTAGCATGTGAGGTCGGCAGAACTTCCGGTGTGGGCCGAGCCTGGATCATCTCCCTGGGTTTGTTCCTCTGCATGTAACATGCATGCATTAATTCACTCTGCCAGCCCAACATCTCTGAACTCCCACCATGTGTCACGTGTGTAGGGACAAGACAGGCCAGGTCTGTGGCTCGCGGAACTTAATGTTCTAGCTTGTAAGAGGCAAATACAATGACCAGGTAAAGCAGAACATTTTTTCTGGATGGAAACCCCAGTTTTCTCCTTGAGAAGAGCCCTGTGCTGGTGGCAGAGAAACTGAGTTCTGGTGCTGGCTTTGTTGTTTACCAGCTCTATGGATGGGGGCACATGATTTACCTTTTCCTGGCCTCCTCTCCTTTCTTGGATATAAAATGAGGCTAATTTCCTCCTACAGGTGCCTGCCATATAGAATATACTTGATAAATATTTGCTGAACAAATCAATGTCTGCTTTGCCCACTTTCTGGGCCCTTGCAAGGATCAAAAGACTCACGTTTGTGACAGACGCTTACAGAAAGTGAGGTACTACCTGGATATAAGTTGTCTTGATAAGTGTGCTGTCTTTTAGAAATTACTGTCATCCTCCATTTGTGTAAAAATGTAGCCTCGTGAATTTCAGCAACTGGAGGATGGATCCTGAGTCTCCTTTTTAGTTTTTATTCTAAAAATTACATTAGAAATATCCTTCCTGTAGAACTTGTAGCAGTATTTATTTAACATTTCTCAAGGGAAACTCTAAATGGCGAAGAATGAGGCCAGAAGCAAAATGAAATGGGGTCAGGTCTCGTAGTGATGGTCTCATCTCTGGAAGCAAACACGGCACTGTAGATGCTTCTGTTTGATGGGCCACGTCTGACACTTGCCATGTCGAGCATTTTCTAAATAGAGCCATCCCACCAGCTTCGGTGACTTTTGAGAGCACACATGAAGCCTGGCGGACAAGTCTGTGAGGCCCTGTGGGTAAGAGGCAGGGCTGTGGGTGGGTGGGCCTCGCTCTAGTGGCGCAGTCCCCTTTGGGAGCTCCACTGAGCTGCCCACATCTCCGAGGCTCACCCTCCGCATCTGGAACAGAGAGGTGACATTCCTGCCTTTCTTGTCACATCTTAAATGGCTAACCTGTGTGAGACACTTCTAAGTTAATCCCTCGGGATGGGGTAGTTAGAACAAACAGCTGAGCTTCATTACTTAGACCTGGAAGGGTCCTAACAGCATCCCCTTGGCCCGAGAGACAGAAGAACCGAACTCTGCTGTTTTCTCCTGCCCGCATCTCTTACAACCTTCCTCACTGCCCTCCCCACCTTCCGACATCCCTTCTGTGGCTGCTGCTCACGTGTACCAGCAGGTTCTTAGTTGAGAATAACAGTAAACCAGCTCTGGATATGTTAAACCAAAAAAAAAAAAGTATTTACTGGAAGGATCTTCAGTTGCTCACAGGATCCCTGGAAAGGCAGAACAGAGATCTCAGAGGAGAGGTGAGAAGAAGGCAGGCTGGGCAGCCGGATCCAGGCTTAAAGTCGTGTCACAGAACCATCCCGGCAAGGACATTGCCACCGGGGCCCTGCTACCTCTACTGCCGCTGAGAACCAATTGTTGCTGCTGCCACCACTGCCAGCAGAGAATTCTCCCCATTTCTGTTCTTTTTTTTTGGCCACACGACTTACGGGATCTTAGTTCCCAGACCACGGACTGAACCCGGGCCTTCGGCAGTGAGAGCACGGAGTCCTAACCACTGGACTGCCAGGGAATTCCCCCCATCCCTGTACTTTTTTTTTTTTTTTTGATTACAGTTTTATTGTAAAGAATACAAATCAGAACCAGCCAAAAGGAGAGATACATAGGGCAAAGTCTGGGAGGATCCCAAATGCAAAGCTTCCCTTTTCCTCTCTCCGTGGAGGTAGGATGTGTTCCCTGTACTTTTAAATGTAAACTTTTAATAAAGTACAATATACAGAAAGGAAAGTGGGCAAATCACAAAATGAACACACTGAATAAGCTCTGCCCCGCTGAAGAAATAAAACATGACCAGCCCTCCAGGAGTCCCCCCATGTCCCCTTCCAGTCACTGCTCCCCCAAGGGTAACTGCCATCTGGACTTCTCACCTCAGAGCTTTCTTTTGCCTGTTACTGTACTTTTTATCAGTGGAATCACACAATACGTCCTCTTGGTGTCTGACTCTGCTCAACATTATGTTTGTGAGGTTCTTGCAGGTTGTAATGTGCAGTTCTAATGCTTTTATTCTCATTGCTATATAATAATACACCACCATCGGATAAACCACCAAACAAATAAACCACCATTTGTTTATCCGGTCTAGTGTGGACAGATGTGTGTGTTGTTTTCAGTTCTCGGTTATTAGGAAGATGCTGTGGAAGTTCTGGAACATGTACACGTGTGCACATCCCGAGTGGGGAGTTCTGTAGGAGCAGAATTGCTGGATCGTGGGGCATGTGTATATTTACTGATAACTGATGACATTGAGCACTGCTTTGTACGTTCATGAGCCGTTTGGATATCCTCTTTTGGGAAGTGCCTGCTTAAATCTTTTGCCCATTTTTAAATTGGATTGCTGGCCTCTTTATTACTGATTTTAGGAGTTCTTTATATTTTCTTGACGCAAGTTCTTTGTTGGATACGTTTATTGCGAATAACTCTCCCAATCAGTGGCTTGCATTTTCCGAGTGTACGTTTTGCATCTCTAGATCCAGATTTTAAAACCTCTGCAAACACACAGGATTCGCCTGGTTGCTAGGCATCCCAGACAGCAAACATCACACCTTGTTTGCAGTCACAGGATTGCATTCCAAGATGATGTAGCCTCTGGGGAGGTGCCTGGGTCAGGACTCAGCCACGCACAGCAGACATGACTCTGGCTAGTGCGAGCAGAAGGCTGTGCGGCCAGGGGCGGGGTCACTTCCCACTCGCTGGGAGGGCTGGAGGAACGGGCTGGAAGGAGTCAGGAGCAGTCTGGGCCCCCAGACTCTCACCACCTCTGCTGTGACGGGGCGAACCGCTGACACCACTGCAGGGAGCCCTGGAATCTGGGGCTGCCAGAGCACACGCCCTCTGTCGCAGTTCCTGCCACCACGATGGATGCCTTTCCTCTTGCTCACTTCCACATTTAGGTTTTGTGTGAATGCATGTCGTTGGTGGAAACTGATTCCTTGGAATCTTTGATGCAGGTCGTTTTTGGCTGTCTAGCCACTATGGTGTCGGAAGAGGGGAAAGCTCGAGCGGGACGGGCAGCTTTGGGGCAGGGCTGCTCCAGTAAGGAGAGGAGCCGTGTGGGTGCCGTGGTGCTGAGTATTCTCGGCGGGAGCTGTGTGGAGGGCGAGGTGCAGCCCTGTGGTTGGTGTGCTCAGCTGATGAACAGGCTCAGCTGCATGTGAGGTTCCAGAAGGTCATTCCTCCACCCATCTGTTCAGCCACTGTGTTTAGTGTCCTAGGCTGCCGTGATAAAGCACGAAAAACTGGGTGGCTTAAAACAAAGGAAATGTAGAGTCTCACACTTGTGGAGGCTAGAAGTCCAAAGTGCAGGTGTCAGCAGGGCTGTGCTCTCTCTGAAGGCCCTGGAGGAGAGTCTGTCCCAGGCCCGCCTGGCCTCTGATGTTGGCTGGTGATCCTTGGCATTCCTTGGCTTGTAGATGCATCACTCCCATCTCTGCCTCCCTCCTGTTTCTGTGTCTGTTCCTCCTCTTATAAGGACACCAGTCTTATTGGACTAGGGCCCACCCTAATGACCTCATCTTAACTTGATTATATCTTCAAAAACCATATTTCCAAATAAGGCCACATTCACAGGTGCTGGGGGTTAGGACTTCAATAAATCTCCCTGGGGGACACAGTTTAGTTCACTTTTATGCCCATCATCAACTCGGGCCTTGGCTGGACCCTCTCCTTCGGCTGCTCCCGCATGCCGCTGCTCTGGGTTAGCCTGACCCTCCTCCTAGTCTGTGCTTGGGCAGAGTCCCTCACTGTTTGAGACACTGCTCCAGTGTACGCCTTGACCCCTCTAGGACAAGAAAGGGTCATTCTGTTTCCTGAGATCCAACCACCGGCAGTTTATCCTTTCATTTTTGATTTTAAAGCCAACTTTTAACTGACAACTGATATGTATGTAGCATGCAATATATTGTATGTGTGTAACAGATACATAGAAAAATAGGTAAATTACAAGAGTGTAACTCAATGAATTTTTATAAAGTGAACACCCCCTTTGTTTTGAGTTTATTTCCCTCTGCTTATTAAATAGTACCTTGCAATTTATGGGCCTGTCTCTTTCACAAAGCGGAATGTTCTTTGAGGCCAGAAAATGTGTCTTATTTACCTTTATACCTACCACCTCTCCAGTTTCTAGCACAATTCCTGTATATGGTAACCCATAGGAAGTACTTGCCAAATTAGAATTTAGAAGATCGGAGGGGAATTTACCAAGTGAATCAGAGTCAGCTTGAGCAAGCGTTAAACAGAAGTCTCATACAAGGCTGAGTGCTTTGCTCCACATTAGTAGCCTTTGTCTTTCTGTGTCTGAGTTAAAACTTGTTACCTGTCAATTTTTTTTCTTGCCTGTGGACATTTTTGTGTGTGTGTGAAGGTCCTCCAGAACACATAGCCCAAGGCAGGGATTAAAGAGTTGACACTTTCCATCGACAGATGAATGGGTAAAGAAGATGTGGCACATATATACAATGGAATATTACTCAGCCATAAAAAGAAACAAAATTGAGTTATTTGTAGTGAGGTGGTTGGACCTAGAGTCTATCATACAGAGTGAATTAAGTCAGAAAGAGAAAAACAAATACCGTATGCTAACACATACATATGGAATCTTAAAAAAAAATAAAAGTGGTTCTGAAGAACCTAGGGGCAGGACAGGAATAAGGACACAGATGTAGAGAATGGACTTGAGGACACAAGGAGGGGGAAGGGTAGGCTGGGATGAAGTGAGAGAGTGGCATGGACTTATATACACTACCAAATGTAAAATAGATAGCTCGTGGGAAGCAGCCGCATAGCACAGGGAGATCAGCTCGGTGCTTTGTGACCACCTAGGGGGTGGGATAGGGAGGGTGGGAGGGAGACGCAAGAGGGAGGAGATATGGGGATATATGTATATGTATAGCTGATTCACTTTGTTATAAAGCAGAAACTAACACACCATTGTAAAGCAATTATACTCCAATAAAGATGTTAAAAAAAAAAAAGAGTTGACACTTTGAGAGATGCAGTCGAAGGGCAGTGAAGCAGAAATGGGGAGTGGGAAGATGGAAGTGACAATGATGCATTGTGTTTCCTTTGCTGGATGTCGCTTCACAGCGAGCGGCAGAGACACAGCGGGCCTGGCCCACATACTCCTCCAGAAGACACACGAGGAGAAAACACACCACTCAGCAGTCCGCAGAGGCGCAAGTGGAGGGAGAATGTATCTGCCCCATTCACTCCCATCTCCCGTTTCCCACTGTCATTTTACGAGAGTCCAGAAGTGGAGGGACAGTTGGGCAAGGAGGAGGCACCGACTGAGAGACAGAGGAGGCGGTCGAGGGAATCTGGGGAGGTGCACAAGGTTTGTGTCCAGCACGCTCCACACCTTGCGCTACTCAGGTCCGCGCATGCCTTCATTGGTATCTGCTCTCCCACTGCAATGGGGGGACCACCACCCTCCGAGAGAACAAAGATACGTTGACCCCTTCCCTGGGAGGGGACGTGGCAAGTCCAGTCAGCGACAGGGTCCCCTTCCTGGTGGCCAGCTGGGGTCGCCTGGAAGACTGAAGCAAGAAGGTTGTGAAACAGGCTCCTTCGGTGCTGCTGTGGCTGGTCCTGATGCTGTGGTCGACATTCATCCTCTTCTTCCTCCACCACCCCTTCTGAACCCTCTTCACTCTCTGCTAGCACCATGCAGATTTTCAACTGCACAGGGGGTTGGGTGCTTCTAACCCCTGATGTTGTTCAAGGGTCAGCTGCATATCATCTTCCCTAAGGAATGTAACCAAAGCAGGAGAGAATCAGAAACAGTAGTTCAAATGAAAGATAAATGTCTTACTGAGTGTCAAGTCATCTGACTTTGGAACTGGTAGAAGAGTCAAGGAAGTAACAGATGATGAACAGCCAGGGAGTGTAAGTGAGCATTAAAGAGCAGCAGGAGTGCCACATGAGCTCCGGCACTGGCAGGGTCACGTGCTGACCAGTTGCTCTTCCTTTTCCCACATCCTCTGTGGAAAGAGCTTTGGTACGTCAGGGGGGAGGCGGGGGAAGAGTGGTGTCTGAATTTCCTTTGAGTGTCTAAAGGAGTGAGTTAAGTAGATCCAGTCATGATAGTTGGATCTCACTTTTCAGACACTGGTCACAGTTGGAAATGGCCCACACTTTAGTCACCTCCGCTTCCCCTTACTTTGGTACCATTAGCTCCATGACCTTGTAACCAGCCAAGGGTCAGTCCCTTGTCGCAAGGGGTACTGTGTCAGCCCAGCCATTGCCTTCATCTCCTGGGGCCAGAGGAGAATGGTGGCATCCTTGCTCTGCAGATCTCAGTTCCCAGGTCACTCCTGGCGGTGTGGTGCGGGGGGCCTCCAAGTCTACCCCCTGGGGTTCCGGGTCTCTAGTCTCAGTTTGAGTGGCAGGTGCCCACCCTGCTCCATCTCTGTGGTTCTGAGACTTGGTGGAAAGAGCCTGGGATGGAGTCAGGGGTCTGTGCTGCCTAGTAGGACGCTGGCAGTCACCCCTCTCCATTTCCTGGTGTCTGCAAGGGCTCAGACCACAGCAGGCATGCCCTGTATGTGGCACTGACACAGGCCCTCCTCCCTCTGCCACTCTTCCCACTGAGACCCCCCCCCACACACACACAAGCCAAATCCCTACCAGTCAATCCCGAGAGGCCTTATTTCCCATCGCCCGTGCCAGCTCCAAGGGTCTGAGATTCCAAGGATGTGCCTTGAGGCTTTTTTTCAGTCTAGGACTATTGAGTTTGGGAGCCTCACCCCATCCCTTCTCTTGCATCCCACAGAAATCAGGGTGAAATGGCCCACACCTGCCGTGGCACCATCAACCTGTTCACTGCGCACTTTGACACGGAGGACTCTTGCGGTATCGTGCTGACCAGTGGGGGCAGGACCTACCACCTCAAGGCCGGCTCAGAGGTGGAGCGGCAGCAGTGGATCGCCGCCCTGGAGCTGGCCAAGGCCAAGGCTGTCCGCTTGATGGGCAGCCAGTCAGGTAGCGAGTGCTTGGTGCGGCGGGAGTACGTGCAGTGTCGTGGGTCTGGAGAGAGTGGGAACTGAAAGTGTTTGGAGGCCAGTGGTGACCAGGCTAGTTCAGACCAACCTCGGAAGGTCAGGGTGCCTGTTTGCCCTTCCCGCTCAGCTCCGTGCGTCCTCAACAGTGGGATGTTAGGTGGTCAGGGTGGCTGGCAGTTCTCGGGATGGAAATGTTGAGGTGGGCAGGGCTGTGTGTGTCTTTCTTTGGACAAGTCTGGCTCCTGGGCTTCAGCAGAACTTTCGGATGCTGCAGTGGGTCAGTTCCAGAAGCAGAGTCGGGGTGGGAGACCAGGATGGTGCACTTGTGCCTCAGGCCAAACTTTTTTCGAGGTCCATTTTGGAGATTGAAAACCATTTAGCCAGAGACGCTGTCTTTGCCAAGATGGAGGGTCGACTCAGAAGTCCTGAGCAAGACATTTTACTTTTTACTTTAATACATTTTTAAAAATATGTATTGTCTTTATAAGATTCATAAACCAGTGGTTTCAAAGCATGTGCAGTGCAGTCTGCCCTTGACTCTTATCCCCAGCTACCCACCCTGTTCTCCCATCCAGGGGCAACCAGAGCTATCAGTATCTTATGTCTTTACATGTGTATTCAAATAAGTACTTATTTTATAGTAAATTCAGTCCCCCATCTTGCTTTTTTTCCATTTAGCAATAGTGTATCTTGGAATTTTTTCCTATAAATACATAAAAAGCTTCCTCCTTGTTTTTACAACAGTACAGTACTTCATTGTACGAATGTACCCTAGTTTATGTAACCTGTAGCCTGTTGATGAACATTTAGGTTGTTTCTTTAATTTGCTATGACCCGCCACGCTGCAGTGAGTAACCTTGCATTTCATTTCATGTGTGTACAAGAATAAATGAAACGTATGTCTCAGGAAGGGGGGTTGCTGGGTCGGTGGGACTGTGCATTTGTAATTCTGAGACACTGTCACGCTGCCTCCCACCTGGGTCGTACCAGGAGATGCCTGCAGCCCTGTGTAAGAATGCTGGCCTTAGAGCCTTGCCCGCCCAGAGCAATAGCAGGTTTCTGATGGGTGAAAACTGGGTCCACACATAGGGAGGGGAGGACTGGGAAGCTGTGATCTTTTTGAAGTTATAAGCACAAGGTGTGTGTTTATATAGACCTGTGTGGTTTTTTTTTAATATAAATTTATTTATTTTATATATTTATTTTTGGCTGTGTTAGGTCTTCATTGCACGCGGGCTTTCTCTAGTTGCGGCGAGCGGGGGCTGCTCTTCGTTGCGGTGCGCGGGCTTCTCATTGCGGTGGCTTTTTGTTGCAGAGCATGGGCTCTAGGCGCTCGGGCTTCAGTACTTGTGGCACGTGGGCTCAGTAGTTGTGGCGCGTGGGCTTAGTTGCTCCGCGGCATGTGGGATCTTCCTGGACCAGGGATTGAACCCGTGTCCCCTGCATTGTCAGGCAGACTCTTAACCACTGTGCCACCAGGGAAGTCCCATAGCAGCATTATTTTTAATAGCAAAGTACTGGAAACTTCTCAGATGTCCTTCAGTGGATTGAACAAACCCTGGTACATCCATTGAATGGAATGCTACTTGGCAGTCACAATGAATGAACTATTGATGCGTACAATAACTTGGATGGATCTCAGAGGCATTATGCTGAGTGAAAGAAGCCATTCTCAAAAAGTTGTATGATTCCATTTATATGACATTCTGGAAAAGGCAGAAACTAGAGATGTAGAGCAGGTCAGTGGTTGCCAAGGGTGAGGGGTGAAGGGAGGGAGTGATACAAAGTTGTAGTATGAGGAAGTGTTTTGGGGGTGATGGAATTGTTCTGTGTCCTATCGTGAAGCTGTGTCATGAATCTATACATGTGTTAAAATGCATAGAACTGGGGAATTCCCTGGCGGTCCAGTGGTTAGGACTCGGTGCTTTCACTGCCCTGACCTGAGTTCAATCCCTGGTCGGAAAACTAAGATCCCAAAAGACGAGAAAAAAAAAAAAAAAAAAAAAAAGCATAGAACTGTGCAGCAACAAAAAAATTGCTGTGTGTTCATTTGAAAATAAAATGCAGTTTTGACTTCTGTCTCTTCTTGGTTCTCCCCGCCCTACAGACCTGTCCAGCTTCCCCTCTCCTCATTGGCACACCGTCTTGCTGCCAGGCCGGCTTGCAAGCTGAGCCTCCTGCTTACAAACCCTCTTCGTTAGCACCCAGCCCCTTCCCACACCCTGCTTCCCCTTAGGTCTGCTTCCCCTTCAAGGAGAGGCCATTCTGGAAACCCTCCCTGAGCTGGCCCCCTGCATGGGCTAGATGCTTGCTCTCTGCCACCGGGCTCAGCCCCATGCGCATGCACAGTGGCGTGCTGGTTAGTGTGAGCATGAGTTCCCGGAGCCTCAGATTCCCTGTCGGTCGGTCAGTCCACCAGAGGCTTTGACTGGGTGCCTCCCAACGTCCTTCCAATTCAAAGATTTCTAAGTCAGTGGGAGCCACCTTTCCTGGGTTCAGACCATGGCTTAGTAACTGTGTGACCTTGGGTGAGGTGCTTGCTGTCTGTTGCCTCTTTCTGTCCTCTGTAAAGCAGGCTTAGTCATAGAACCACCCCTTAGAGGTGCTGTGAGGACTGTCTTAGACAGTGCATGAAACGAACTTAGCACATTGCTTGTCAAATGCTCAAGAAAAGTCAGCAGTATTGATAATAGTCACCTTGGCAGCTTTAAAATAATACAGGTTCCCAGGTCCCCCTGCAGGGATAAATCTGAATGAATGAGAGCATTGGGGACGGCGGGGTGGGGGGCGGGGGGCGGGCCCCGGGGCGGGCCCCTGCATTAAAAAAAACTCTTCCTGGATAGGATTGCCAGATTTAGCAAATAAAAGGTCAGGTCACCAACTTTCATTTGAACTTCAAACATACACAGATGTTTTAGTGTAAATGTGTCCCATGCAATAGTTGGGACATACTTACACTGAAATTCATTTATTGTAATTCAGTGTAAAGGGCGTCCTACATTTCATCTACCTGCATTTAGCCGCATCCTGGGGGACTTTGATGCTCAGCCCACTTGGGTGGGTGTGGCCCAAAGTGGAACTTCTCAGTCAGAAAATAGAGAGTATCCTTTCACTTGACACAGGGGGGAGCTAGAGGGTAGTTTGTTTGCTTTCCTTGCTCCTAAATCAGTGCGTAAGGAAGCACCAGAAGTTCGGCTGGCTTGCAACCTACCTCTCAGAATCATTTTCATATCTTCAGGTCCGCCTCCCAGTGGGGGCTCCAGGAGGCTGTGAGCAGTGAACCCAGAGCCGGACACCTCTCTCTCTTGGGCCTTACCTCCAGGGGAGCTAATCCAGCCCCTCAGGGGCTCTCTCTCTCTCCTGCCCTGCTCCCCCAGGCTGACCTGCCCCCACCTTGATGTCATAGCCCTATTCTGATATCAACAGCCCAGCACTTGGAATTATCCCAGGCAGCCCAGATTCTGCCCTTAGGGCAACCAGGGCGGCGTTTGAGCAGGGGGTGAGGGGGCCGTTTGTGGGTGGTGGCCCTAGGGGCTGACCCTAAAGAACATCTGGGCACCCTGCCATCCTATTGCTTCAAGATGAAAATCCTCTAAAAGTTAGGACTTGGAAGGCTTTCCTGCTGTCCCTATTGGCCATGGTCCCCCAAGGTAGAAATAAGTCCCTGGGGAGTGGTGGTGGGGGGGTAATCTGGCTCTGGATCAGCTCCTGGAAAACCTTCTGCCTTTGTGCCTCGGCAGGCAAGTGGCCTGGAGAAATGGTGGTCTCGCCTTGGTCCACTCAGCACTGTTCCCATTCGAAGGAATGGCTTCCTAAACTGGGGGTTTCTGACTTGTTGGGGAGAGCTGTTCCTTAGTGCTCAGAAAATCCCTGCAAGCATGGAGCCATGGCTTCTCCCGTGGCCACCCCCAGAGGCTGGGTGGGGACAGGGGTGTGCTTGTCTCAGGACAAAGGGAAAACATAGCCACATTCAAGCTATTAACCCTTGGACCCCTTAGTCCCAAGGAAGAGGAGCCCCATCCACTTAGCTGGGCAGAAGGTGTAATGAGGTCTCTTGTGAGCTCATTAAGTTAGTAAAATATTGAGTGGCATGGATTAAACAACACACACACACATGCACACACAAACCCTGAAAAACTTCTCTCTAACTTTGGTGGGCACAAAGGCTGCTGGGGTGAGTGCATTAAAATTCTTAGGGGAGGACCACCAAGATTCTGATGAGATGATCAGATGGTGCCCAGGAACCCCCATTTTTAATATGCATTCCATGCAGCGCTCCTGCTGGCCCCCCATGGATCTCATTTTGAGAAACACGGTCTGCTCAGACTCCTGGATGGCTTGCTGCAGCTGCCTTGCTTCCCGCATTTCCAAATTCTGTGTTTTCCATGGAGTGGGTTTTTAAAAATTTTTTTATTGAAATATAGTTTACATTTACAATGTTGTTTTAGTTGGAATGGGGGTTTAATTCTGTTTTACTACCATGTATTTTTTTGGCTGCTTTGGGTCTTCATTGCTGCACATGGGCTTTTTCTCTAGTTGTGGCAAGCGGGAGCTACTCTTTGTTACAATGCGTGAGCTTCTCATCGTGGTGGCTTCTCTTGTTGCGGAGCACGGGCTCTAGGCGCGTAGGCTTCAGTAGTTGTGGCTCGCGGGGTCTAGAGCACAGACTCAGTAGTTGTGGCGCACGGGCTTAGTTGCTCCCTGGCATGTGGGATCTTCCCGGACCAGGGCTTGAACCCGTGTCCCCTGCGTTGGCAGGCAGATTCTTAACCACTGCGCCACCAAGGAAGTCCCTACCACGTATTTTTTTTTTAATTCACTGGAACCACAGAGACAAAGGGGATGGTGTGGAGCGTTCACCAGGTGCACTTGTATCTGAATTCTTGTCCCCTTTCTTCTAGGTGTAGGTGCAGCCTTTTTCTCCACCTAAGAAGAGGGATTATGTCCGTATTGGGAGTACTATACCCTTCACTCATCAGAGACTCTCTCTTCATCGTCCTCACCTTGACTGAGAGAGTGGGACAGTGGGTGTGAACTGTTGGTCATTGAAACTGATAGTGGTGAAGGGTGTTGCTGACCAGAGGGGTTGGCTTTTGTTTCTGTGGTGGCCCCGGGATGAACATTTAACGGTACCCCAGGAGGGGAGCCATTGCTCATTGATGGGTCAGCAGCTCAAGGTGGGAATTCCCTGCTTGCTTTGGCTGTGAATTCGGGGCTCCAAGAGCATGAATGCCACACAGCCCTCTGAACAGATAAACAGATCTATGTCTAGTTTGGAGGGGAAGTCGGTTTCTGGTTTCGAGTCCTTTGGATTAGGCAGGGTCCAGCCTTCAGGTGTTCAGGCCTGGAGCCCCTTGTGATCTCAGCACTTCCCTCCAAGCTTCTGGCCCAGGTGGGAGGCATGACGTGTCCTGGCCCTTGGTCCTTGGCTCTCAGGTTGCAGGACAGAGGGGTTGACCTCACCCTACCCCTCCAAAACATGGATGGGTCAGCCTCTCTTCCCCTCAAACTCTTCTCTGCCTTGACTCACACCTGGGCCACCTCATCCAGACCAAGGGAGGAATGAGGGGCAGTTAAGATTTCCCCTCAGCGATGCCAGGAGAGGAAGCTGAGCTCACTCCATTCCACATGCCCACCCTGGTGTTTGGAGAGAGAAAAACCTGTGCCCAATTTGAGAAATGAGGCCTTGGGGATTTTGTCAAAATAGAGGACCAGCCTCTGCATCCCGAGAGCTTGTTGCAGGCAGGCCAGTGGCTTTTACTTTGCAGCTTCAGCAGCACCTTGTGTGGAGTTGTTGCTCACTAAATGTGTCAGTTGAAAGAGGTCCAGGTAAAATCCTCAGGTAGGACAGTTGGACTCAGGGATGCTGCAGAACCCCAGGGATGGGATTTTTTAAAATCCTTTTGTTGTTATGGAAAATTTATGACATAAACAGAAGCGGACAGAAGTCTCAGGAACCGGCACATACTTGTCACCAGCTATCAACTCAGTCTTGTTTCTGTGCCTCTACCCTCTTCCCTAATCCCGTGTCATTTTGAATATTTGTCAATATTTCAAGATGCATCTTTAAAAGATGATTCCTTTTTTAAACATTTAATATTTAATTCAAGGTACTGTTATCACATCTGCAAAATTAACAATGCAGTGGACTGAAGTTTGTTTAAAGGAACCTTTACTCTCCCCGGTGACTTCGAGGGTGTGAGGGAACTAGAAAAGGGGGTGCAGTGCCTGAGAAAGGGGGACACACATGTGCTTCCAGCAGAGAAGACTGGGCTTTATTCAGAGTCTGAAGGAACCCAGGGGAAAGTTAGCGTCCCTCAGCTGGGAGAGAATTCTGGCCCTTCCCGAAGAAGCGGGGCTTGGCACAGAGCAGGAGGTCCTGGAAGGATGGAGACCTCTGATGGCTTGGCCTTGCCAGGGAGCCTGCAGGGTGGGGGGGGTGGGGTATGAGTTGGAGTCAATTCTCAAGAGTCCACATTAGCAAAGGCAAGAGCCACCAGAAAGGAACTTAGCAAAAGGATGGTATTTTGTTGTGCAAGAGGTGTTGACAGTTTGGATTTAGATGTGATCCTGTGACCCATACAGATGGCAACGGCTACCCCCGAGGGACTCGTGTAAATCAGTGCTAGCTGAAGAGGCTCAGGGTAACTGGGTCACCAGCGAGTTCAAATGTATGTGCACAATTCGAGCAGACTGATGCTCAGTTCTCAGAGAAACAGAGTTGGATTTTTGCAGCGAGGGCATTGTTTGTTCTGACCTCGCCTCTTCCCACAGGGCCCTCTGCCGGCCATCCCAGAGGTGGCCCCCCTATTTCAGTAGAAAAATAGGCATTCTGAAATGTTTGTATTGGAGGTGGTCTTCATAAGAGGATTTAGTAGGTCAGAGTCATTTGACCAAAAAAGTAGACAAAAAAGTCACTTGTCTACATTTGATACATTCTTACCATTAAGATGCTTTAAGCAAGAGGGAGGAGATAGGGATATATGTATATGTATAGCTGATTCACTTTGTTATAAAGCAGAAACTAACACACCATTGTAAAGGAATTATACTCCAATAAAGATGTTAAAAAAAAAAAATGCTTGAAGCATCATTTTCCTGCCAGGGCAATTATCCTGATTACTAACTGCTTCCTTTGTAACTAACCTTTGTAACTATAGCAGTTGCCTTTGTAATTACCAGATTCAGAAGGCTTATGCTTTGTTGCCATTTAGATGTTAACCTGCTGGAGGATCTGTGGGCATGAGCGCCAAACCTCTGATGCAGGTGGGGCTGGCAGCTCATTGCGTCACTGGTTCCAAAATACAGCATGTGTCCTGAACCCAAGGTGAGCAGGGCTAGGATATCTTCCTGGGATCCTCCTGCACTTTACTTTGCTAGCTTGAGCTTTGATTTGGAGGTAAACTTTGAAAGGTCAAGGCTAGGTATTCTGGGCTATGGAACTGGAAGGCGGGGCTCTGTTCCCCTCCCCCCCACAACCCTGCTGCCCTGGGCAGTTGCTGAGTCTCATTTGCATGATGGTGTGAAGGGGCGTGGCTTAGTAAAAGCAGTGCAAAATTTGGGATCCTGGCTTTGCTTTGAGTCACTGTGTAACTTTTTAAAAAAATGTTTTTATTGAAGTATAGTTGATTTACAATGTTGTGTTAGTTTCAGGTGTACAGCAAAGTGATTCAGTTATATATATGTATCTATCTATATATATCTGTATATATATAGACGTATATGTTCTATTTCAGATTCTTTTCCATTAGATATTATTATAAGATATTGAATGTAGTTCCCTGTCTTGTACAGTAGGCCCTTATTATTTATCTATTTTATATACAGTAGTGTGTATCCGCTAATCCCAGACTCCGAATTTATCCCTCTCCCCCCCATTTGCCCTTTGGTAACCATAATATTGTTTTCTATGTCTATTTCTGTTTTGTAAATAAATTCATTTATATCTTTTTTTTAGATTACACAAATAAGTGATATCATATGATATTTGTCTTTTTCCATCTGACTTACTTCACTTAGTATGATAATCTCTAGCTAGGTCCATGCATGTTGCTGCAAATGGCATTATTTCACTTCTTCATGGCTGAGTAATATTCCATTGCATATGTATTCCACATCTTCTTTATCCATTCCTCTGTCAGTGGACACTTAGGTTGCTTCCATGTCTTGGCTATTGTAAACAGTGCTGCTGTGAACATTGGGGTGCATGCATCTTTTTGAATTAGAGTTTTTGTCTTTTCCATTGTGTGACTTCGGACGAGGCCCTCAACTGCTCTAAGCCTTAATTTCTTTGCTTCTCAAAGGGAGGAATAATGCCTATATCCTGAGATGGTGGTGAGGGTAAATAATAACAGCAACAACAACAATAATATAATAAAAAAACCCAGACCCTGTCTCCACCCCCCACCCACACCTGAAGGGACCGGGGCAGGGCTGGCTACCTGCTCCAAGCTGCTCTGGGAGAGGGACTGTGCGGCACAGCTGACCGATACCAGTCGTTATTACCACCCACCGACCCTGGCTCTTCAGCTGGCTCCTTAGTCCAGTACTGGTCAGTGGCCTGTTAGGAACCGGGCGGTGAGCGGCGGGCGGGCGAGCGAGCGAAGCTTCATCTGTATTTATAGCTGCTCCCCATCGCTCGCATTACTGCCTGAGCTCTGCCTCCTGTCAGATCAGCGGTGGCATTAGATTCTAATAGGAGCGCAAACCCTACTGTGAACTACGCATGGCGAGAGATCTAGCTTGCATGCTCCTTGCGAGAATCTAGTGCCTGATGATCTGAGGTGGAGCTGAGGCGGTGATGCTAGCGCTGGGGAGCAGCTGCAAATACAGATTATCATCAGCAGAGAGGTTTCACTGCACAGAGACCATAATAAATCAATTGCCTGCAGACTCATATCAAAACCCTATCAGTGAGTGGCAAGTGAAAACAAGCTCAGGGCTCCCACTGATTCTGCATTATGGTGAGTTGTATGATTATTTCATTATATATTACAATGTAATAATAATAGAAATAAAGTGCACAATAAATGTAATGCACTTGAATCATCCCGAAACCATCCCCCCACCCCCACCCCGGCCCGTGGAAAAATTGTTTTCCATGAAACCGGTCCCTGATGCCAAAAAGGTTGGGGACTGCTGCCTTAGTCGACAGTAGGTCTGCATGCAGTGGTATCATGCCTGTGGGGATGTCGCCTCACTGCGCTGGGAACACCTTTATAGACAGGGACCTGTTTACTAATTCTTTTCTTTTTTTCATGGTCTTCTATTCAGGGTCAGTTGGTGGCAGGGAACAAAAACCCACTCAGAGTGTCCTCAGTAAAAGTAGGGCTTATGCAGCACCCTACAGGGACTCTCCCATGTCCCCTCTGTTTCCTTTCCTTCTATGGACTGGCTTCTTTGTTCCTCTATATCTTCGTTCTCCCGGGAGCTCTGACCTGCCCTGGCCGAGCTCGGCCTCGTGGCTGCTGTCTCTGTGCCCCAGATTCAAATTCTTGGGCAAGGGAACCCGGAGCAGCTTGGAGCAGGTCCCCAGCCCTGCTCACATCAGGTGCAGCTCAGGGTGGGGGTCATGGCCACACCTGAGGGACGACCTGAACGTGTTTAATGAGGGAGTGTGAAATCCTGCCAACTCTTCTGGGTCCCCCTGAGATGTGACCTCTTCCCTGAGCACCTCCAGCCTCCGTGGAGTGGTCCCTCACTTCCACCCCCAGGAGCTGGCTCAGGAGGGAGAAGGTGAGGGCACGCAGCAGCTGGACGGGCTGTTCGTGCTCCGCGTGCTCTGTGACTGCCCTCTCCCGTGCCCAGCCCAGGCCAGGGAGCTGTGGAGAGCCAGGACCCAGCTCTGAGGGAGGTCAGGCGGGCAGGCTGGTGTAACAGCCACAGATTGTGGAAGGGAATCCTTGGGGGATAAGACACGTCCCCCGGAGGCAGGGGCAGGAAGCACAGAAGCTTCAGAGGCCCCTCACAGGTAGGCGGGGTTGCCAGGGAGGCCCTGTGAGCATAGGAAGAGCTGGGCCCAATGGAGGCTGGTGCCCCGTCCACACACAGCACACCGGGCACAGAGCACCAGCCACGCAGGGCCTCGGTGTGATGCCTGCACCTGGGGCCAGGCGAGCTGCCACCCTGCTCAGGAGAGGGTGCCGGTGGGTTGGGCTCCGGGCTGGCCTCCTCCCACCGTGTCTGCCCCGGTAGCTTCCCTTGTCCTGTGTCTGCTGGTCTCTTTCAAATAGGTTTGTAGAGAAACCTGTACAAAATGTTTGAAAACCATTGGTGCAGAGCTTTCACCTGAGATCGGGATTGGCTTTGAAATGGAGGCTGACCTGAGGGTGGCAAGGGCTCGGGCCAAGGCGAGGGTCAGGGCCTGGCCCTTTTTACGATCTCCCTGCCTCCCCCCACCCCCACCCCCCAGACACACACACAAAAGGAAGCCAGTGGGGACAGCTCCCTGGAAGGCTTCCCAGACCTCAGCCTGGGTTTGCACTTGACCGTGTTTAGCTGGCATTGCTCTCCAGGGGCCACCACATCCTGGGTCCCTTCTCCTCCCACGGAAAGGACTGAGGCTGTGCCCGTGCACAGGCCCTCTGTGCCTGGAGGCAGAAGGAATATTCCGTCCAGTCCCCACATGTTTGGTGTGCACAGAGCCACACACTTGTGAGCCACCTCAGTCCAGGTGAGAGCGGGTTAGAGCAAAGCTGGGCCAGCAGGTAGTCACATGCCGAGAGAGCTGGACCCAATGCAGCCGCCCAGGCAGGAGTCGGCCTTGGACACCGGCCTCTAGAGCAGGAGGAAATGGTTGTAATGGGTTTGTGCGGGACCAGGGCGGAGACTGCAAGCTGGGCTTCCAGTGGGCGAGTTCTGGTTTTAGGTGAAAGTGGTGGGTTTTTCTCTCCCACTGGCACCCACCTTACATTTCTCTTTTCTCTGGAAGACAGTCGGAAACACTGGGTTGCTCGGAGATGAGGTAGCCTCTCCTGAGGAATGGAATTTCCATTTTAATGAGGCCCCTGAGTCAGGGCCCTCTGCCTGCCTGGGGAGAAGTGCCACTACTGTGAGCCCATGTTTCCTCATCTCCGTTAAAACACCAGGAGTGGGGAGGTCACAGTGGCCCACGGGACGTCTTGTCACTGATGAGGCAGCTGTGTTCGCAGAGAACTCCTCTTCATAGAGGTTTTGTGAGCGCAGCCAGAAGCCAGAATCCTTACCTTCAGGACTTGGCCACAGAAACCCTCGAGCCCAGACATCCCGGAGGCAGCCCTGCCGGCTCCGGGCACACCTGTGACTGGTTAGGCCTGGCTTTGAGGCCGTTGTGAGGTCTGGCTCTCCCTGTCTTCGGCTGAGTGACATCCTCTCCGGCCTCAGGTTCCTGTCTGCAGAGGGGAAACGACAAGAGCCTCTGGGCAGGTGGACAGCGGCGTGAGCTCTGTGCACTGTGGGGTCTCCCACACTCGATGGCTGTTCTTATGTCATGAAGGCTTTTCTCCAGGACCCCCTCCTGACTCCCCAGCCCAGGTCTGCTTCCCACCCGCCGTGGGTGCCCTCCTGGCCCCTGGTGCCTCTCCTTTGAGCATTCACCATCGTGTGGGTATTATTCATGGTGCTCTCATCTGTTTAACGTCTGACTTCCCTGGTCATCCCGCTGCCCAGGCCGGGCTCATCTCAAAGTAGACGCACAGAACTGTTGGGTGGATGAAGGAAGGGATGGAGGGAGGGAGGGAGGGAGAATGAGTGAGAGAATGAGTGTGAGGAGTGGGTGCCTGGTGCTTTGGGCAGGCCTGGTGGCTCCTTTGGTCCGTATGCTCTGGGTGCAGGTAAATTGTGGGGGTCCTCGCAGAGCCAAGTTTGAAGAGCGTCCTTCCAAAGGGCATTACCAGGAGCGTGAGAGGTCAGGAGGGACTTCGTGTGACTCCAGGCAGCTCAGCCAGAGACACCACAGCGGGAGCAGCTGTGTCCTTCGCAGTGGGCTGTCCAGCAGCAGTCACTGTAGTTATCCCTCCTCCGGCTGATGTTCACGCGATCTGGGTGGGGGCTGGAGACGTTTGGCTGTGTGTGATAATGCAGGGGTCTGAGTTGCACCTGTGCAAGATCATGTGTAGTGGTCTTCATCTCCCGAGTGGAGGGCCAGCCCCAGGCCCCAGCGCCTGGGTCCTGACCCCCAACAAGGGGTGGCTCCTGGGAGAAGGAAGGGTCCCCTGGGGCTGGTCCTGCCTCGGCTGCTCAGCTGTGTGGTGTAGGCAGCCCCCCGGCTTTCACTTCCTCGTCTGTGAAGTAGGGACGGTCCCAGTCCTGGCCCAGGCGACTTCACAGGGTGGCTGAGAGAGGCTGGATGAACCTGTGCAGGAGAAAGAGTTGCAGGTGTCATTGTTGGGGTTGTCATCATTGACAGGGGTGTCCAGCTGTGAAGGTGGGCCCTCCTCAGCCCCCGCATGGGGAGATGTCCACTGCGGAGGGCGTTGCCACTGATCAAGTACCCAGGCGTCAAGCTAGCCAGGTGGCTTTTGTTAGGAATCTGCCATTTTCCAGGACCATTCTGTGAGAATGCTGGAGGTAAAAAGGGTGTTCTTAAACATTTCTGCCTTTTAAGAAAAAAATCTTTATTGTTTTGTAAAAAGACTGAATGGAAAAAGAAAAGTGCAAACCATACTGGAAAATGGACCAAAGGGAGAAAAATCTCAAATCTACTAACCTAGAAATGATCATTGTTAAACCTTTACTGAACAGCATTCCAAACATTTCTTTATGCGTATGTATGCGTTTGGATCTAGATATGTAATTTCACACCACTGGGAAAATTCCCAATATGCAGTTTTGTAACTGGCTCATTAAATTCAACATGTTGTGGACATTCCATGCTAATAAATATGCATCTGTGGCATCACTTTTTATTATGGAAACTTTCTAATGAGCTACATACATGTGTATATAACATACTTGTACACATGTAGAGTCCCATGTTCTTATCACTTGCCTGTCAACAATTATCAATTTATGGCCAATCTTATTTCATCCCACTCCGTCATCTGGTTCCCCCATTATTATTTTTTTATTGTGGTAAATACACATAACATAAATTCACCATTAGTGACATTTAGCACATTCATAATGTTGTGCAACCATCTCCTCTATCTAGTTCTAGAACATTTTCATCACCCCAAAGGAAACCCCATGCCCATTAGCAACTACTCCCTATTCCCCCCTCCCCTCTGCTCCTGGCGACCACTAATCTGCTTCCCCCCGCCATTATTTTAAACCAAACCCCATCTGCAAACATTTTATGCGTATCTCTAAAAAACAAGGACTCTTTTAAAAGCATCAATTTGAGACCACTATCACACCTGAAATAATAATTCTTTAATGTTATCACCTGTTTGAATATCTAATTATAATGTCATTTTTAATGGTGCATGACATTCCATCAAATGGATATAGCATAATTTAATGAAACATTTTTTAGCCATTCAGGTTGCTTGCAGTGTTTCCCTATTATCTAAAAAAGCACTGGACAAGCATTTCTGTGCTCATTTTTTTCTTTCTTCTTCTTCTCCTCTTCCCCCTTCTCCTCCTCCTCCTCCTCCTTCCTCTTCTTCCTTTTTTTTTTTGCCCTGGTGTGATTATTTCCTAACAGTAAATTCTTAGAGTAAGGATAACTGGGTCAAGTGCATGCTTTCCATTTTGATACTGTTGGCGAGTTATAAAGGTTGTTCCAGTTAACACTCCCTTAGCAGAAAATGCACGGCATGGTTAAGGTACGCCCACAAATACTCTCCTGTGAGCCTTCACCATAACTTATCCAGAAGTGCTGCTGCTCTTCCATTTCTGCAGAAATGCCCCCGTTGCATTGGGCTCAGGGTCTCCCAGATGCGATCACAGCTCAAGGCCATCAACTGATAACTGAATTCGGGAGAAAAACGCCGTGGCACCTACAGTGAGAGCCCACGTGGCCCTTCTGCTGAAGGAGGGCGTGGAGCTGTCGGGGAGAGTGATGACCACAGCCTCGTGAGCAGGAAGACGGAAGGCCCCGTCAGTGGAGCCAGGCTGGTTCGCAGACACACTCATCAGTCTGGAACTGGGGAAGCTGTGGGAGGAGATCCATACTGTCTCTCGGAGGAGAGGGAGGAAGAGGGAACCGGTGAGAAAAATCATCCGCCGCTCTTACTTAAACTTGACTTTCTATGCTATTAAAACATTACAGCGATAGCAAAGGCAATTTAAAAGAAGAAATGAAAACATTGCCATGATCCAGCCATTGCCATTCCTTCCCCGTTCACACCGCACACACCCACACACAGCGGAGAGCTCACCTTCCACTCGGCTTTACAGCATCAGTATTCCGGATGAATGTTCTGCAGCCTCGCTTGTCACTTTTTATGCTTGGCTTCTGTTCTGTGGAGAGCCTGTGGCCCCAGTTTTCTTACCCTGTCGTCCTTTGGCTGGACGCTCGGGCAGCTTCCAGTTGTGGCCTGTTACAAATGTAACGCCCCATGGACCATGTCATGCATGTAGCTCCCTCTCTTCTCTAGTACCTTCCTAGGAAAAGTTGCATTGGGTAGGGGTGCGATGGTGTTGTGGCTCTTGATTCCACTCTCCTCTAGCCTTGTTGTTTCCAAGAAGGGGATGAGTGCCGCCCCCTCACCCGGAGGGCACATGATCATAAAGCATAAGTCAAGTAGCAGTAGCACAGCATGTGTATAATCTAGAAATAATTATTCGTATACTGTGGGCGCATGATCAAACATTTTTTCACATGGGGTGCATGATCATAACCGCTTGGTGGTCTGGCTTGTGGGTTCTTTGAAGGCCAGCATGACCTTCTACTCACTCTCTGTGCCCACCACCAGCACATCCCACAGACGTTTGACAGATGCTTCCAAAAGGTGGTCCCAGACAGCTCTGCCACCTTCCTGCCTCAGCCGCCTGGGCCTCCCTGCGCTTCCAGGGCTGCACTTGTTGCTGTGGGAGCTGGACAAATGTGACTCCAAGTAACGGGAGCGCACATACTGCCCTTTCCTGGGAGAGCTGCGGAAAGACAGGCAGCACTTTTTTTTAAAATGCGTATCCAGTTTCCTTCCAGAATGAAGTAGCAGTAGAGCCGAGGGGACAGAGGAGGGTTCAGTCTTGTGCTTGGGCGTTGGGGGCCCTAAGGCAGAAGGACTGCGGCCCCGTTGGTGGTCGGGTGCCCTGCCCCGGCCCCCCTGCGCAGTCCTGCCCTTTGCTCCTGATCCACCTCGCATTCCCGCCCAGCTCTGTTACGCAGACACCAGCTCGTCCCCACGCTTCAGATGTGCCTCTTGCTCTTCAGTATCCCTTGGTTCATTATTTTTCCTCTTACGTGTGTATTTCACGTGTGCCAGTCAGATTCTCATTTAATACGAAGCAAAAACCCTTAATCTATGTGCAGTCTATTTAAAACCAAATGAAGGTGCCTGAACTGAATGATGGCTCAGGCTGAGCACTCAGTCCTTATGGGGCTCATGGCCACTCACGGTGAGCAGAAAGGTGCGGTTATTTAGTGTTATTTAAAAACTGCGAGTCGCCCAGTATCAGTTTTTCTGGATTCCAGTGCCACTGCTTTGGCAGTAAACATGCCTCAATGATCTGTCTCCTCTCAGAAAATGACCAAGTGATTATCCATTAACTGGTCCTGGGGACACATTCAGTCACCAGTGGGTGGCATAGCTGCTGAAACTCTCATCAGTGCGTTTTCCTCAGCTCAGCCCCTACCGCGTAACGACCCCATCACTTGTGAGATGGGGAAAAATGCCACAGGGTTGTGACTGCCATTTTCCACATTCCGCTGCAGTGCACCCAGGCCACTAAAATACCGTTAAACCCTTTTAATTTAATCCCTTTGGTATTTATGGATCTAACTTCTGTCACATCACCACGTTTCAAGCAACCGCAAAGTAAATGCCATGTACCAATTTTATTTTAATATTAAAAATGGATTTTTTTTGTCCCACTAATACATACACATAGGAAAGGAGGAGTGAAAATAGTGCTAATAATGGAAAACAGTGCCCCACTCTCCCTCACCCCCCACCCCCTGCCTTCCATGGTCCTGTGTTTAGTTAATGCCGTGGTCCCTACCACACACTGAGTCATTTGTCCTTGGGCTCAGACCCCAACTTGAGTTGTGGGTGTGGAGAGGTGGGTCCTGGGGGGTCTCTCGGCCAGGGTACCCACCGTCCACCTCCCCACTGGAGCCTGCACTTTCCAGACACATGCTAACTCTTGGTTTCTTTGTGTAAGATGACTGACTGCAAGTGGGTTGAAGCATTCTGACTGGGCCCACTTGGAGGGAAGGAGACCCATTAAGGAACAGACCCCATTTCCTTTCCCCGCACCCAGCTGCTGAGGATGACCCTGGGCGGTCTGGGTCCGGTGCAGGCATGGCTAAGGCACCGGCTCAATGAGTTGTGAACAGTCCGCTGAGAGGAAGGCACGGACACAGGGGCAACCTCGGCGCCTTGCCCGAGATCACTGTTAGGAAGTGGTGATGCTTTGATCAACATCTGTCCGTTCAACTAGACTGTCGGCTCCGAGCAGCGTGCAGAGTGCAGGGCCTGCCACACAGTAGGTGCTCAGGAAATGAATGAGTGAATGAATAGCGGAGCCGAAATTCAAATGTAGACTTTTGCAGCTTCAAAGCTGTGCCTTGCTGCATCCCCTGGATGAGAACACAGTGAAGAGCAAAAACAGGCAAGGATCGTTTTGTTTGTTATCTGGTGGGGGCATCCAGGAACAGGGAGCTTTGCTTAGAATCTGACCCTGGAGCATGAAAGATTTATTGCAGCTTCCCCAGAGCCCAGGCACGGGCCTGCCTTCTTAGAACAGCCTCGGTTTTACTGCGTTGAACCTCAGGGAGCGGGAGATAGAGCATGTGAGTGGGATTTTTATTGGCTGTAGTGCTGGTGTCTCTTTGCCTAAAAGCAGCTAAAGAAGATAATCTGCAATCACAAATTGAATTCTGTCTAAAGAACACCTCTGCCTCACGCAACGTTCAGTCCTGGCTGGTTGGGGTGGGGATTCCCTGGGGAACGTGAATGTTGGCCATGTGTGGCCGTGACCAACGTGGCTGGTACACTGGCCTTGTGTGGGCTGACGGGGGGGGCAGGGTCTGCCCAGTGAGGGAAGGTGGGGCCCAGGGGACAGCTGGGCCTTCAGCAGTGGCATGTGGGAGGTCTGACCACACGGAGGTGACAGGTCTCGTGGCCTTGGTGGCTTGCAGTAGCTGCCCCACCTGGAGGGTGTGGAGCACAGGGTTTCTCAATGGACAGCCTCTCTCTCTCTCTCTCTCTCTTTTTTTTAATATTTATTTATTTATTCATTCATTTATTTGGCTGCGCCACATCTTAGTTACGGCATGCTGGATCTTCGTTGCGGCGTGAGGGATCTTTAGCTGCAGCATGCGAACTCTTAGTTGCGTCATGTGGGATCTAGCTCCCTGACCAGGGATCGAACGCGGGCCCTCTGCATTGGGAGCGCAGGGTCTTAGCCACTGGACCACCAGGGAAGTCCCTCACTTTTTTAAAATTAGCTTTCCTTTTTAAAAATTGAGATATAATTAACATATAACATTGTGTAAGTTTAAGATGTACAATGTATTGATTTGACACATTCATTTATTTTATTTTTTCTTCTAGTTTTATTGAGATATCATTGACATACAGCACTGTATAAGTTTAAGGTGTACAGCATCACGGTTTGACCGACAACCGTTCTTTATTGTCTTCAGTGTGTGTGTGTGTGTGTTTTTTTTTTTTGAACATTGTTACTGAGCATAATTGACATGCAGTAAACTGCCTATATTTAAAGTGTACAAATTGATAAGGGTTGGCATATGTATGTACCTGTGAAACCACCACCACAGTCAAGATTAAGGACAGTATCCATCATCCCCGTGCCTTTTTGTAAATCCTCTTGAGCTCTTCCCACCTCTACCTCCCCAGGCCACACTAACCTGCTTTCAGGCACAACAGAGTTTGCATTTTCTGGAATTGTACACAAGTGGACTTGTCTAGTGTATTTCCTTTCCATTTGACTTCTTTCACCCAGTATAACTGTTTTGAAATCCCCTCATGCTGTGCACACATCACTAGTTTTTTCCTTTCATGGTATTCTATCATGGGATGTGCCACAGTTTATCCGTTGCCTGTTGATGGACATTTGGGGTGTTGCCGGGTTTTGGCTATTGCAGATAGAGCTGCTATGAACATTTACATCCAAGCGTTTGCATAGACATGTGCTTTCTTTTCTCATGGGTAAATAGCTAGGGGTGGAATGCCTGGGTCATAGGGTAGATGGATGTTTAACTTTTTAAATTAAAAAATTTTTTTAATTTATTTTATTTTTTTGGCTGCGTCAGGTCTTAGTTGAGGCATGCGGGATTTTTCACTGCGGCACAGGCTTCTCTCTAGTTGTGGCGTGCGGGTTTTTTTTCCTCTCTCCAGTCGTGGCGCAAGGGCTCCAGGGTGCGTGGACTCTGTAGTTTGTGGCATGCGGGCTCTCTGGTTGAGGCACGCGGGCTCAGTAGTTGCGGCAGGCTTAGTTGCCCTGCGGCATGTGGGATCTTAGTTCCCTGACCAGGGATCAAGCCCGCGTTCCCTGCATTGGAAGGCGAATTCTTTACCACTGGACCACCAGGGAAGTCCCAATGTTTAACTTTTTAAGCAACTGCCAAATTGTCTTCTAAAGCGATTGCACCATTTTATACCACCACAAGGAGTGTGAGAGAGTCCAGGCTCGGAGAGGCTGAGTCAGCCACCCAGGACAACCTGAGGAAGTGTTGCACACAGGTTTTCTTGGTGAACACACTCATTTTGCATTTTAAAAATGATTGCGTGTTTTCTCAGGCATTACAGCGTCTTATATGTCCTCTTTGCTTTAAAGAACAGGGGACCTGTGTACAGGTCGTATTCATCAGTACCCCTGGCATGGGGGGTGGACCACTGAAGGCAGCTCACTGTAGATACAGGTTCTGCCTCTTTTCATTCCCCCGGGGCCTGAAATACCACATCTCAGTGGCAGGGAGGCTTGTTCAGAGATCATATTTCCATCTAAAGGTAAACAAATAACTCTGCAGTACTGCTAATACTGTAGCTCCCAAAATATGACTGATCATGTAAAATCTTTGCCTTTGGGAATGTTTGGAAAAGAATGCAATTTATGGAGATTCGTTATTTTTGGAAATATATAGAAAAAACGTGGCACCTTGATGCAAAATGTGCCTTTTCTCAACCTGGTGTTCCTTGCCAACATCGCTCCTGGGGCCCAGAAGCTTCCCAGAGCCCTGCCTACTTGGGTCAGCCAGGCAGTGATAGAGCGGAAAGCTCTGTCTGAGAAATGACCACCATAATCACTCAGGACTGCATTAATTGAAAGTGATCCTCAGAGTGTGAGATCTGCAGAATGACTCTATCCTCCCATGAAGCTGCCTCAGAAGCAGGGACAGCATTTTTAGAATTTGGGTCTGTGGTTGCTTATTTAAATGCTGTAGGTGAAAAGCCTTGGTTTTCATTCTAAAAACCGGAATGCTGTCTCCAGAAATAGATTTATGTACCTATGGGAATTCACTTAGTGATAAAGGTGCCATTCGAATCACTTGGAAAAGAAGAGACTGTTAGCAAGCGTGTTTTAAATTATATCCTCTGGAATTTGTTTTTGTGCAAGGTGTGAGGTAGGCATCTAATTTTGTTTTCCAAAAGTATAGCTAATGTTCTCAATAGAATTTATTCTGTTTCTGAACACTCTGGTCTCCACTGATATCTTTGTCAATTCCTGCACCTGTATCCCACAGTTTACTCCCTGTAGCTTTATAGTCTAGTTTGACAGCTGATAGGATAAATCCTTCCTCGTTGTTCTTTAATTTCAAAAATTTATTGGGATTTTCCCCTTCTATGTAAATTTTAGAATCAGCTTAAGTTTTTTTTTTAATGTTTTATTTATTTATTTTTGTCTGCGTTGGGTCTTCGTTGCTGCACACAGGCTTTCTCTAGTTGTGGCGAGCGGGGGCTACTCTTCATTGCGGTGCGCGGGCTTCTCATTGCTGTGGCTTCTCTTGTTGCGGAGCACGGGCTCTAGGCGCACGGCTTCAGTAGTTGTGGCACGCAGGCTCAGTAGTTGTGGCTCGCGGGCTCTAGAGCGCAGGCTCAGTAGTTGTGATGCACGGGCTTGGTTGCTCCGCGGTATGTGGGATCTTCCTGGACCAGGGCTCGAACCCTTGTCCCCTGCATTGACAGGCAGATTCTTAACCACTGCACCACCAGGGAAGCCCTAGAATCAGCTTAAGTTTTATTTAAAATATTCCATTGGGATCTTGTTTGGGGTTGCATTTAATTTACAGATTAATTTTTCCTCTCTTTGTAATGTGTGGACCATGTTTGTCCTGTGAATGTTTTTTTTTTAAATTTAGTTTTGGCTGCATTGGGTCTTCATTGCTGCATGCGGGCTTTCTTTAGTTGCGGCAAGTGGGGGCTACTCTTTGTTGTGGTGCGAGGGCTTCTCATTGCGGTGGCTTCTCTTGTTGGGGAGCACAGGCTCTAGGCGCACAGGCTTCAGTACTTGTAGTACGTGGGCTCAGTAGTTGTGGCTTGCGGGCTCTAGAGTGCAGGCTCAGTAGTTGTGGCGCACGGGCTTAATTGCTCCGCGGCTTGTGGGATCTTCCCGGACCAGGGATCGAACCTGTGTCCCCTGCCTTGGCGGGCAGATTCTTAACCACTGCACCACTAGGGAAGTCCCTTTGAATAGTTTTAATCATAGATCTGGAGCAGCCAGTGCCTTCCACATATTAGTGCTTAATATTTCTGAGTTAGAAAACTTGCTTTCGTGCTAAATTTTTTGGAGGTTATTATATTTTATTATACAGTAAATCCTTACTGCACATCTCTCTGTGCCAGACAGTGTTAGGAGATAAAGATACAGTGGAGGGGCTTCCCTGGTGACGCAGTGGTTAAAAATCTGCCTGCCAACGCAGGGGACACAGGTTCCAGCCCTGGTCCAAGAAGATCCCACATGCCGCGGAGCAACTAAGCCCGTGCATCACAACTACTGAGCCTGTGCCGTAGAGCCCGTGAACCACAACTACTGAGCCACGTGCCACAACTACTGAAGCCCGCATGCCTAGAGCCCCTGCTCCGCAACAAGAGAAGCCACCGCAGTGAGAAGGCTGCACACCGCAACGAAGAGGAGCCCCCGCTCGGCGCAACGAAGACCCAACACAGCCAAAAATAAGTTTATTAAAAAAAAGAAAAAAAGATTCAGTGGAAAACAAAACGAGTCTCTGCAGCCAGGGACATCACTACCTGCTGGGGGGAGGCAGACACATCCACAGAAAATCATGGTGTATTGTGTCTGATGCTTCACCCTGGCAAAGGAAGCATGAGGAGGGGAACCTAACCCAGTCTGGATGGTCAGGGAAGACTCCCTGGAGGAGGTGATACATAAGCCGAGACCCAAAGGGCAAGGAGGAATTATCCTGGTGAAGGTGAGTGGAGTACAGTGAAAGTGAGGCCCAGAGGTGGAGGAGAGCGTGGCCGTCCTGAGCTGAAGACAGTTCTCAGGTGGCAGGAGCAGGGAGGGGTGGTGGCGGGAAGGGACATCCCAAGATGAGACTGGAGAGACCAGCAGGGACCAGATCATGGATCGTGAAAGGCCTTCCCAGCCGGAATCCCGGCTGGGTCCCAAGGGCTGCCGGCTGGAGTCTGGCACTCTGAGCTCTGTTCCTCTGGCTGCAGGGTGGAGAATGTGTCAGAGCGACGCTGGACGGTGGCAGAGGGGCCAGCGGATCCAGGTGGCAGGTGGTGCTGGCTAGAGGTGGTGGCAGTGGGGAAGGAGAGAAGTACTGGGATCTGAGAGAGCTTCAGGGGGCAGAGCCAGGCTCTGGGTCCTGTTTGTTCCTCATGGTGTCTGTAGTACTAGAACCCAACCGAGCTGGGTTCCCAGCCATGTCACTTTCTAGCCACATGACCTGGGACAAATGATCTAACCCAACCCCCCTTCCCACTCAGCCCGTTCCTTTATTTGAAGAATTGGGCTGTTGTGAGGCTGTGTACAGTGTCAGCACTGTGTGTGGCCCGTGTGGCACCAATACAGGTGACAGTGGTGATGGTGATAGTGGGGACAGTTTGATCAGCCGCAAAGTGTCCTGCGGGTTAGGAAAGGGGAGGGAAAGGAGTGACGCTGGCCCCTTCGATCCTCTGTTTCCCCAGTGCCTCGTCAATCCCTCTGAAATTGCTGCCAAGGCACAAGGTGCAGAATCCCACCCAGTTCCCAGGGAGCCTTTTCCTCCAAGGACTACCTTCAGTAGGGAGCCCCCAGCCCTCTGCAGCATGGTGAGCAGGTGGTGGATGGTGTGCTCAGAGCCGGGCCCTGGCCTCTAGGCCACATTCTGCCCCTTTCACTTGGGGGGCCCTCCGTCCGAAGGCTGAATGTGCTCTGGGGTGGCTGACAAACCAGCCAAGGCCTTTGGTATGATTGACTCTGACAGACTCAAAGGGGAGCATGAAATGACTTTGCTGTGGCTCAGACTTGCAGAGCTCCTGCAATTACACGTACCCTTTCATGTAAAATTAGATTAGCACTGCAGCTCCAGTATAATGAGTCTCTAATGCCAGGGACCATGGTAATTAATAAGTTGTAAATGTTGACTTTTGATTCGAGGCTTCTTGGGGGGTGAGTAATTAATTTTTAATGGCTTTGGATGAATCTACATGCAATATCATGAAAGGGCGAAAAAATGGCTTGGCCTCAGCCCATTTATGGGTATGGAACTGTCTGCTGGCCATCTCTGAGTCTGCACCATAAAGGAAAAGTGAATGTGAAGGGTGTGCTCCTGGTGTTGAGTGGTGACACATCAGCTTCTGATTGTTGCAGCCTCTTGAAAGAGCTGCATTGTTTTTAAACATGAAAGGAGGCTCTTGGAGGGTTTACTGTGCCATCTCTGAGATGCATCCTGGAGGTTGCAGGGAGAGGTTCTGGAAGGAAGCCCAACCCTGACCAGAGTGGGCGGGCCTGAGTCTGGCAAGCAGGTGGGGACCACATCCTCTGCAGACGCAAAAGCCTGGATTTCTGGGCAGTGAGGTCGGCCCTCTCTTAGAAATGATCTGGCCCATCCTCTTTCCAGATTGCACATCTTCCACTGTTTCCGGGGGCCAGTAGCTAACACAGGTGAATGAGGTTTCCTTTCCATTGACCCAACCAACTCAGCTTAGATAATTGCAGAGAGGAAAAAATCAGTCTACAGAGTACGCAAAAGTCAGGAAAAAATGTTGAAAGAGCCCTGGGACAACCCAGTGCCGCTCCGGGGGATTCACCACATAGAACAGGCATTTGCTTGGGCTCCTGAGTCCATTGGAGACCCTAAGGGGAGAGAAATGGTGTGAATGGAGGTGGTTTGGGTGCAGCCCTTCCGGGAGGCAGCCCCAAGGACCGGAAGGTGGGACAGACCTCAGTTCTGGCCCCAAGAGCCCAAGGCAGAGTGAAATTTTCTCTCCTTGAGATTCTTTCTCTGTAACAGCTTTGCCTCCTCCTCCAGTGGAAACTGTGTTCCCATTTTAGACTGTAGCTTAATTTGCTTTTGTGCCATGTTGCTTGGGGGTAGGAGGGGTGTGAATTTCGGTGAGAATGCGTGTTTCTTGTACACCTCTCCATACATGGCGACACTGGCTGTCATCCGAAAGAAACAGAGGTGGCGAGGGTGACTCTGTCTCCCTGTTCCCAGGCGATCGGGCCCCTGGGGTTGACAGACATGTAGTTTTGTTGTAGCCAATGTTGTTTTTGTCCATTGGCTGTGGGTTCCTTGGGCTGGAAGCAGAGGTTGGCTGGGTGACACCCAGGGCTTGTTCTCAAGTTTCAGCCTCAGCCTGCAGGCATTCCTGGATCAGGAAAGACTTTGGTTATGTAGCCCCACATGACACTGTTGTTGACCCCCGCCGCCCCCTCTTTTTAGGGAGGGAGAAAAAGAAGGGATAGAAAAGATTTGACAACTTGAAATGGTGTCACCCACTTTTTAGAGGTTTTGGCTGCTTGTCTTGTTTGCACACACACGTGATCCGTGTGGATGGATTTGGAGGGAGACAGGAAAGAACAAAGCCAGAGGCCCCCTGTTAGTCCTGAGAATTCAAGATCTCAGTTTGGGAGCTGGATTTGGAGTGTGTGTGTGTGTGTGTGTGTGTGTGTGTGTGTTTCCTTCAGTTTCCACTGCTGCTTGTTCTCATAACCTGTGTGCCTGTAGCTTTCAGGCAATATAAAATAGCAAGATTCCAGGCGAAATGCAAAAAGCAACCCTGAAGGGATGCAGCAAAGTGCATTTTTACCAAAGAGAGAATTGGGGGAAGACTTGATAGGTTAAACTTTTTGTTTGTTTGTTTTTGTTTGTTTGAGATGTGGTAATTTTCTGAGAATCCACTGGCAAATGTGGTTAAGGGTCTTTTCAAGACCGATAAACTTTTGGATAAGCCATTTAAAAATCAGTTAAGGGGTGTTTCTTCTGTTATCTCTGTGCTTGCCTTATTGCATCACATGGCTACCCTGAAACTAAAGGGAATAGGATCTGATAGTTGGTTTTTAAATTCCATTGCTTGGAAGGACTTTGACGGTCAAGGCCAGTATGATCCCTGTTCCAAATACTGCCCTTACCCGTGTTGCGAGAGCTTACATATATTGGGGGATTCTACGTACAATCAGTCCTGTGTCTTTACGATATCTGTTCCAAAGTCTTGTGAAATATGTTGTCAATTTTAATTCTACTTTGTGGATAGAGAAAAATGTATGGAATGGCAGAGGGCCTTAGCTAGCCCAGAACAGCGAGACGGAGAGGGTCACAGTCATCTCCCAGGGCTGGTTGCAGGTCAGTGGGGATTTCAGGAGCCTTTGCAGTAAATGGTTCAATTCAGAACCCAGCTAGCCTCCTACTCTGTCCCCAAGTCAATGGGTATATAGATAGATATCGCCAAAGTACAGCAAAAGAGTCAGAGGGCTGATGATTAAAAAAATCCATAAGCATTTATCAAAACAGCAAGAAATTAAGTGTTTAAGAACCATGTACAGAAGCTTCAATCACCATGGTTTGCATGATAAGAAATAGTTTATGAATACAAGTATTTTTTTCATCCACCATCTGCAGTATCGTTTACTGAAGAAACTGAGGTTATAAACCTTCCTGCAATTGCTTCCTGCCGACATCTACTTGCAAGCTCAGGGATAAAAAAGTTTGCATTTGTATTTTTTTTTTTTTTTGCATTTGTATTTTTTAATGAATAGTCTCTCTGGGATTTAATTAGTCATTGTGTCTATGCATGAATCATTCATAATCTGGGTTTGTCACTAGCACATGCAGTTAAAGTCAGATGAATAGAAACAGTATTTTCAAGCAAAATGTAAAATACTCTTTGGCCGTTTATGATTGGTTGACAACATGTTTTATAGAGATAAAAGTTGATTGGTAGCTGTTATAAGTTTTGGTTTGTCTTCTTGTCTGTTGGGGAGAAAACCAATACATAAACCTCAAGGATCTTCTTCACGGCACTTTGAGGACCCAGAGTCTCTAATGCTCCCCAGCCCACCTGACATCAGAGAGACACCCCGAGCTCGTGAGAGTAACGTTAATAATTGCTGCCATGTTCGCCTGCTGTGTGCTTGGCATTTCTACATCCTTTATGTGTAATCCTCCAAGTAACTTGCCCACACTAGTGGGCACTGAGCTAGTACGTGGCAGAGCCTGGCTTTTGGACCCAGGTCTAGCTGATTGCAGACTTTCTGCTCCATCCTGTCTACCATGTTGTCTGAAAGCTGAAGGTAAAAGAGTGATTGAGATTGTATTTCAGCTAAAAGGATGATTTAAAAAGTGATTAAAGTTGTACACCAGTATTCGCAGAAGCGTTATTCACAATCACCAAAAGGTGGAAGCAATCCTTGTGTCCATCAACGATGAGTGGATAAACAAAATGTGATATAGTCACACAGTGGAATATTATTCAGTCTTAAAAAAGAAAGAAATTCTTTTTCTTTTTTTTTGGCTGAGCCACATGGCATGCAGGATCTTAGTTCCCCAACCAGGGGTCAAACCCCTGCCCCCTGCATTGGGAGTGCAGAGTCTTTAACCACTGGACCACCAGGGAAGTCCCAAAAGGAAGGACACATGCTACAACACAGATGGTCCTTCTCTCTCATTTAAAAATTCTTAATCAAGCATTTTTTAATGATTTCATTCTTTCCTCTCATTCTTATTTGTACCTTTTTTCATTCTTTTAATAAAAGAGATTATAATATGAATCTTTGACGTATTATAGTCTACTTTATTTTTTATTTATTTATTTTTTTAAATTTATTTATTTATTTATTTTTGGCTGTGTTGGGTCTTCGTTTCTGTGCGAGGGCTTTCTCTAGTTGTGGCAAGCTGGGGCCACTCTTCATCGCGGTGTGCGGGCCTCTCACTATCGCAGCCTCTCTTGTTGCGGAGCACAGGCTCCAGACGCGCAGGCTCAGTAATTGTGGCTCACGGGCCCAGTTGCTCCGCAGCATGTGGGATCTTCCCAGACCAGGGCTCGAACCCGTGTCCCCTGCATTGGTAGGCAGATTCTCAACCACTGCGCCACCAGGGAAGCCCCTATAGTCTACTTTAAATTAGTACATTTACCACTTCCCAAACAATTTAAGAACCTCACAAGTTAAATTCCATTTATCCACTCCCACGCCTCATATTCTTGTTTTTTTTTCAATATACAGACATGTTTATTGACAAAGCAGTAATTCCTTTAAATAATTTGTCAACATAAATATGTCAAATGGGTTTTAAAATCATTTCTCTCTCTGTTCCCCAACAAGAATTACTCTACTGATATGATATTGCTGTTCACTTACTGCTAAACCTAAACTAGTGAAATGATAATGGGTAACTGTTATATGGCACATGACAACTAATTTGAGTGGTAATAATGAATGTTTAATGATCCTCCTTTCAGGCATGAACATAAAACTTTTCATGTATACCTTAACAAAATTATAACCATTAGCCTAAAAATTATAGTTGCAACTGAAATAGTAGCCAGGAATTATAGATTATAGCCAAGTCAGAATATTGCATAAATATTCCATATGAACACAGATACAGGGGGCACATAGGAAGCACCAGCGTCCTGTTTTCATTCAATCCAAATCCTTGTTTTGAAATTTATGAAAGTTGTGATTAGTAGAGAAGATATTTGAATCCAGATATTAAAAGGCTGTTATTTCTATCAAATAAGTACAATAGTCAAGGTCATTTTCACTTTTCACTAGCTCACAATTTCTAAACACAAATAACATGTATATAAAAATGTGTCCCCTATATGGGTAATATTTTTAGAATACTCTATTTAGATCAAGGAAAGAGTGAACATAAAATTTATCAGAATTGCAGAATTTTTATACCTTAAATTTCATTTTTTATATGTAGATGATTTTCCAGTTGTGTCCCTCTATCAGACTATAAATGTGACGTTGGGAAAAGGAAGAAAGATCTGAAAAATGAATAAAGTGTTTTAAAATGGTCTTTTTTCACTGACGGAAAATATCTTTGGTTACATTTCCAAGTTACATCATTCTTGGTATTCAATTAAGAGCCTCATTTCATATGCCTGCGATGTTGCAAAGAAACACCTCTGCCTCCTTTCAGGTTGGGTTTGCTTTCCTTGTTACAGGGTAGTTGAAAACCAGTGCCACTGCAGTCACAAATATGCAATTTTACATCAAATCCCAGGGCTCTCTATTATTATTATTATTTTTTTTTAATTTTATTTATTTATTTATTTATTTTTGGCTGCACTGGGTCTTTGTTGCTGCGCACAGGCTTTCTCTAGTTGCGGCGAGCGGGGGCTGCTCTTCATTGCGGTGCACGGGCTTCTCATTGCGGTGGCTTCTTTTGTTGCGGAGCACAGGCTCTAGGCCTGCGGGCTTCAGTAGTTGTGGCACGCGGGCTCAGTAGTTGTGGCTCGCGGGCTCTAGAGCACAGGCTCAGTAGTTGTGGCGCATGTGCTTAGCTGCTCCACGGCATGTGGGATCTTCCCGGACCAGGGCTCGAACCCGTGTCCCCTGCATTGGCAGGCGGATTCTTAACCACTGCGCCACCAGGGAAGTCCCTCTCTATTATTTTTTAATTGTTTTAAAAGACACATTGTGCTTATAAAATTCAAGAGAGAAAAAACCCTAATAACATAAAAAAGAGTAGCCAGTAAAATCTGCAGTTTTTCCCAGTTATGATCCTGTTTATCAGAAATTAATGTCCAGTTGAATGGTGCATCATACTGGCACCAGCTCATCAATATGATTCTGCCTCTTTAAAACTCCCGTTTACAGGCCAAGGTGGCATGTGTTGGGTCACATTCTCCAGCTGTGTACATACTCACTGAACACATTTCTAACTGAGCAGGCATTCCTGACTAAAGCCAAGGCAAGATCAAATGAGAAAAGGAATTCCAAACGTCCTTTGTAAACTATAAAGTGCTTCAGAAATATAAGATGGCAGAGTCCCTCTCATCAGGAAACTTGCACAAACCTCTTAGATAGCCTCATCCACCAGAGGGCAGACAGCAGAAGCAAGAACTACAATCCTGCAGCCTGTGGAACAAAAACCACATTCACAGAAAGATAGACAAGATGAAAAGGCAGAGGGCTATGTACCAGATGAAGGAACAAGATAAAGCCCCAGAAAAACAACTAAATGAAGTGGAGATAGGCAACCTTCCAGAAAAAGAATTCAGAATAATGATAGTGAAGATGATCCAGGACCTCGGAAAAAGAATGGAAGCAAAGATCGAGAAGATGCAAGAAATGTTTAACAGAGACCTAGAAGAATTAAAGAACAAACAAACAGAGATGAACAATACAGTAACTGAAATGAAAAATACGCTAGAAGGAATCAATAGCAGAATAACTGAGGCAGAAGAACGGATAAGTGACCTGGAAGACAGAATGGTGGAATTCACTGCTGCAGAACAGAATAAAGAAAAAAGAATGAAAAGAAATGAAGACAGCCTAAGAGACCTCTGGGACAACATTAAATGCAGCAACATTCGCATTATAGGGGTCCCAGAAGGAGAAGAGAGAGAGAAAGAACCCGAGAAAATATTTGAAGAGATTATAGTCAAAAACTTCCCTAACATGGGAAAGGAAATAGCCACTCAAGTCCAGGAAGCACAGAGAGTCCCATACAGGATAAACCCAAGGAGAAACATGCCGAGACACATAGTAATCAAATTGGCAAAAATTAAAGACAAAGAAAAACTATTGAAAGAAACAAGGGAAAAAAGACAAATAACATACAAGGGAACTCCCATGAGGTTAACAGCTGATTTCTCAGCAGAAGCTCTACAAGCCAGAAGGGAGTGGCATGACATATTTAAAGTAATGAAAGGGAAGAACCTACAACCAAGATTACTCTAGCCGGCAAGGATCTCATTCAGATTCGATGGAGAAATCAAAAGCTTTACAGACAAGCAAAAGCTAAGAGAATACAGCACCACCAAACCAGCTCTACAACAAATGCTAAAGGAACTTCTCTAAGTGGGAAACACAAGAGAAGAAAAGGACCTACAAAAACAAACCCAAAACAATTAAGAAAATGGTCATAGGAACATACATATCGATAATTACCTTAAACGAGAATGGATTAAATGCTCCAACCAAAAGACACAGGCTTGCTGAATGGATACAAAAACAAGACCCATATATATGCTGTCTACAAGAGACCTACTTCAGTCCTAGGGACACATACAGACTGAAAGTGAGGGGATGGAAAAAGATATTCCATGCAAATGGAAAACAAAAGAAAGCTGGAGTAACAATACTCATATCAGATAAAATAGACTTTAAAATAAAGAATGTTACAAGAGACAAGGAAGGACACTACATAATGATCAAGGGATCAATCCAAGAAGAAGATATAACAATTATAAATTTACATGCACCCAACATAGGAGCACCTCAATACATAAGGCAACTGCTAACAGCTATAAAAGAGGAAATCAACAGTAACACAATAATAGTGGGGGACTTTAACACCTCACTTACACCAATGGACAGATCATCCAAAATGAAAATAAATAAGGAAACAGAAGCTTTAAATGACACAATAGACCAGATAGATTTAATTGATATTTATAGGACATTCCATCCAAAAACAGCAGATTACACTTTCTTCTCAAGTGCGCACGGAACATTCTCCAGGATAGATCACATCTTGGGTCACAAATCAAGCCTCAGTAAATTTAAGAAAATTGAAATCATATCAAGCATCTTTCCTGACCACAACACTATGAGATTAGAAATGAATTACAGGGAAAAAAAATGTAAAAAACAAAAACACATGGAGGCTAAACAATACATTACTAAATAACCAAGAGATCACTGAAGAAATCAAAGAGGAAATAAAAAAATACCTAGAGACAAATGACAATGAAAACACGATGATCCAAAACCTGTAATGAAAGTTACAGTAATGAAATTGAAACGTGATTAAAAATCTTCCAACAAACAAAAGTCCAGGATCAGATGGCTTCACAGGTGAATTCTATCAAACATGTAGAGAAGAGCTAACACCCATCCTTCTCAAACTCTTCCAAAAAATTGCAGAGGAAGGAACACTCCCAAACTCATTCTGTGAGGCCACCATCACCCTGATACCAAAACCAGACAAAGATACTACAAAAAAAGAAAATTACAGACCAATATCACTGATGAATATAGATGCAAAAATCCTCAACAAAATACTAGCAGACAGAATCCAACAACACATTAAAAGGATCATACACCATGATCAAGTGGGATTTATCCCAGGGATGCAAGGATTCTTCCATATACGCAAATCAATCAATGTGATACACCCTATTAATAAATTGAAGAAGAAAAACCATATGATCATCTCAATAGATGCAGAAAAAGCTTTTGACAAAATTCAACACCCATTTATGATAAAAACTCTCTAGAAAGTGGGCATAGAGGGAACCTACCTCAACGTAATAAAGGCCATATACGACAAACCCACAGCAAACATCATTCTCAGTGGTGAAAAACTGAAAGCGTTTTCCTCTAAGATCAGGAACAAGACAAGGATGTCCACTTTCGCCACTATTATTCAACATAGTTTTGGAAGTCCTAGCCACGGCAATCAGAGAAGAAAAAGAAATAAAAGGAATACAAATTGGAAAAGAAGAAGTAAAACTGTCACTGTTTGCAGATGACATGATACTATACATAGAGAATCCTAAAGGTGCCACCAGAAAACTACTAGAGCTAATCAATGAATTTGGTAAAGTTGCAGGATACAAAATTAATGTGCAGAAATCTCTTACATTCCTATACACTAATGATGAAAGATCTGAAAGAGAAATTAAGGAAACACTCCCATTTACCACTGCAACAAAAAGAATTAAATGCCTAGGAATAAACCTACCTAGGGAGACAAAAGACCTGTATGCAGAAAACTATAAGACATTGATGAAAGAAATTAAAGATGATACAAATAGATGGAGAGATATACCATGTTCTTGGACTAGAAGAATCAATATTGTGAAAATGACTATATTACCCAAAGCAATCTACAGATTCAATGCAATCCCTATCAAATTACCAATGCCATTTTTTACAGAACTAGAACAAAAAATCTTAAACTTTGTAAGGAGACCCAAAAGACCCTGAATAGCCAAAGTGGTCTTGAGGGAAAAAAACGGAGCTGGAGGAATCAGACTCCCTGACTCCAGACTATACCACAAAGCTACAGTAATCAAGACAATATGGTACTGGCACAAAAACAGAAATATAGATCAATGGAACAGGATAGAAAGCCCAGAGATAAACCCACGCACCTATGGTCAACTAATCTATGACAAAGGAGGCAAGGATATACAATGGAGAAAAGACAGTCTCTTCAATAAGTGGTGCTGGGAAAACTGGACAGCTACATGTAAAAGAATGAAATTAGAACACTCCCTAACACCATACACAAAAGTAAACTCAAAATGGATTAGAGACCTAAATGTAAGACCAGACACTATAAACCTCTTAGAGGAAAACATAGGAAGAGCACTCTTTGACATAAATCACAGCAAGATCTTTTTTCTGATTCACCTCCTGGAGTAATGGAAATAAAAACAAAAATAAACAAATGGGACCTAATGAAACTTAAAAGCTTTTGCACAGCAAAGGAAACTACAAATAAGACGAAAAGACAACCCTCGGAATGGGAGAAAATATTTGCAAACGAATCAACGGACAAAGGATTAATCTCCAAAATATATAAACAGCTCATGCAGCTCAATATTAAAAAAACAAATAACCCAATGCAAAAATGGGCAGAAGACCTAAATAGACATTTCCCCAAAGAAGACATACAGATGGCCAAGAAGCACATGAAAACCTGCTCAACATCACTAATTATTAGAGAAATGCAAATCAAAACTACAATGAGGTATCACCTCACACCAGTTAGAATGGGCATCATCAGAAAATCTACAAACAACAAATGCTGGAGAGGGTGTGGAGAAAAGGAAACCCTCTTGCACTGTTGGTGGGAATGTAAATTGATACAGCCACTATGGAGAACAGTATGGAGGTTCCTTAAAAACCTAAAAATAGAATTACCATATGACCCAGCAATCCCACTACTGGGCATATACCCAAAGAAAACCATAATTCAAAAAGACATGCACCCCAATGTTCTTGCAGCACTATTTACAATAGCCAAGACATGGAAGCAACCTAAATGCCCATCAACAGATGAATGGATAAAGAAGATGTGGTACATATATACAGTGGAATATTACTCATCCATAAAAAGGAACGAAATTGGGTCATTTGTAGAGATGTGGATGGATCTAGAGACTGTCATACAGAGTGAAGTAAGTCAGACAGAGAAAAAAAAATATCGTATATTAACGCATATATGTGGAACCTAGAAAAACAGTTCAGATGAACCGGTTTGGAGGGCAGAAATTGAGACACAGATGTAGAGAACAAACGTATGGACACCAAGGGGGGAAGGTGGCGTGGGGGTGGGGTGGTGGTGGTGTGATGAATTGGGAGATTGGGATTGACATATATACACTAATATGTATAAAATGGATAACTAATAAACACCTGCTGTATAAAAAAATAAGTAAAAGAAAATTTAAAAATAATAATAGAAGAAATATAAGATGGCAGCATTCTTAGGTAATACTACAGAAGGATACTAAACTCCTGATGAAGCTCCGTTTGTTCACCTCATTGACCTTGCTGTTGCCCCTACACAGACATGGCATTTAGTCAATAAAGTCTTTGTCTCTCCTGGGTTATTTCTAGCCTTCCATTCTAGGTTTCTTCTGATGGAGAAGAATTCCTATTAAAGCATGTACACCAACTAATTATATTTTACCAGGCTTATTTTGCTATGCACATATACATTGACACTACATACAGTATGTTAAAGAACATGTTAAGAAATATCTGGAAGTTTATGTATCTTTTTCATTTACCCTGTGTTTTATGGCCTTGTTTATCACCTCCTTGTACCAGCTCACCAAACTTCCCTGGAGGAGCTGCAGACCAAATTCCTTAGCACCCAGTGGCTCTGAGCAGACATAGAATATAGTAGCAAGATGCAAAAGTAATGAGACAGACCAAAGGCACACATCAGAGGAACAATTTGTGAGTGGGGAAAGGGTTTTTTTTTTGTTTGTTTTGCTTTTTGTGGGACAGGGAAACACCTACTTTGGACAGTGGGAGAGAAAAAAGCTGCAATTGGTCTTTTTAACACACACAGAACAGGTTACTATTGTGCTAAAAATATGTTTATGTGTTAGGTTGGTTGAATAATGTGAAGGGTGGGCACCCAGAAGGAAGACATGGAACCTAATGGGCTCAAATATCCTCTCTTATTGTTTGAAAAGTTGTCTGGAAAGCAGTGCAAAGCCTCTTCTTCCTCTCGGGCCTGACGGGTCTGCTGCCATGCTGTCCCCAGCAACGCCATGGGGTGGTGACTAATTGCCCCTGTAAGTCACCACACCACTGTGCTACTCCGTTTATTTTTCTGACAGTAATTTAGTGTTTGCTCTTTCCCACACTTGTCATTCCATGTTTTCCCTCACATTAGAAGCCCAGGGCACTTCTGTGAGGGCAGGCAAATAGCAGGTAAGGGAAAGGAGATACAACACTGGGCCTGGCCGCACCGCTCAGGGACCTCGCCGGGAAGGACGCGTGGGCTCGCGCCGGGGAGGGAGCCCCATCAAGTAGCACCCGCCTCATATTATTGTTTATATATTTTACTCACATACGTTATAAATTCCACAGAGCATTGTAATTGTTATTATTGTTTTTTAAATTAATTTATTTTTGGCTGTGTTGGGTTTTTGTTGCTGCGCGCGGGCTCTCTCTAGTTGCGGCAAGCGGGGGCTACTCTTTGTTGCGGTGCGCAGGCTTCTCATTGCGGTGGCTTCTCTTGTTGCAGAGCACGGGCTCTAGGCACATGGGCTTCGGTAGTTGCAGCATTCAGGCTCAGTAGTTGCAGCACACAGGCCCTAGAGTGCGCGGGCTTCAGTAGTTGTGGCACACGGGCTCAGTAGTTGTGGCGCACGGGCTTAGTTACTCCGAGGCATGTGGGATCTTCCCGGACCAGAGCTCGAACCTGTGTCCCCTGCATTGGCAGGTGGATTCTTAACCACTGCGCCGCGAGGGAAGTCCTGTTATTGTTGTTTTAAACAATATTTGTTCATAAATAAGTACATTTTAAAAAACAGTTCTGATGTTCTTTATGCCTTTCTGCATTTCTTTGCTTCCATCTGGGACCATTTTCTTCAATCTAAAGAACTCCTTTAGTATTTCTTGTGATGAATGTCGGCTGGTGGAGAATTCTTTGCTTTTTGTTTTTTATTTTTCCTGAAAACATCTTTATCTCATCTTAATTTTTGAAGGATCTTTTCACTGGGCATAGAATTCTAGATTCTTTCCTTCCCTCCTTCCTTCCTTGCTTCCTTCCATCCTTCCCTCCTCCCTCCCTCCCACTTTTTTTAAGCTTTAAAGATCCTATTGTCTTCTTTCTTCTATGTTTTAGAGTAAAAAGACAACAATCAGTCTTATTGCTCCTTTGAAAATAATATATCTTTTTTCCTCTAGCTGCTTTTTTTTTTTTTTTTTTTTTTGGCGCGTTTTTTATTTTTTGGCCACACAGCACAGCACGTGGGATCTTAGTTCCATGACCAGGGATCAAACTCATGTCCCCTGCACTGGAAGCGCAGAGTCTTAACCACTGGACCACCAGGGAAGTCCCTTCTGTAGCTGCTTTTAAGGTTTTTCTCTGTATCTGATTTTCAGAACTGCCTATGATGTGCCTGGGTAAGGTTTGGTTTAGATTATTTCTCCTTCTTGGGGCTCACTGAGCTTCTTGAATCTGTGGGTCTTTCGCCAGATTTGGGAAAATTCATGGCCAGTATTTCTTCCCTGACTGCTTCTGACCTATTCTCTCTTCTCTTCCTTTTGTGGGACTTGAATTACATGTATTGGGTTGGCCAAAAAGTTCGTACAGAAAAACCCAAATGAACTTTTTGGCCAACCCAATATTTTAGACCTTTTGGCCATCTCCCACATGTCTTTTATGCTCTGTTCTGTCTTTTCCATCTTTATTCTCTCTGGATATTTTCGATTAACCAGGCTTTGGGTTCATTAATTCTACTTTCTGCTTTACCCATTCTGCTGTGGAACCTAGTCAATGAATTCTTAATTTCAGGTATTATATTTTTAAATCCTAGAATATCCATTAGATTATTTTTATAGATTTCCAATTCTGTTGAAATTCTCCATCTATGTATCTGTCTTGTCCTTTTCTCTTTTTTTGACTTATTAATCATAGTTATTTTGAAGTTAGCTTCTTTCCAGTCAAGCTGCGTATTAGGGCACAGTAGACATGCAAAGTGGCTCTTCTCACTGGCTCTTGACATTTCAGCCATTTGTATTTTTTGAAAGTCTACATTTCTCTTCTGTAGCATTTTCTTTGGTTTCCCTAACTGCCCATGGGCTTCATGCAGGGAGAACACTAAGTCTTTGAGAACTTCCCAGGGGTTGTGAGGACACAAATCCCCACATTTATGGAGGTTAGCTGCTTGGTGACGGCTGAGGGAAATGCTGGTCCCCTGGGCTTGGAGCCACCTAACTGAGAGCCCGTTGGTCAGTCAAGGCTACAAGGATGGTATTCAGGGTTGAATTTATTTGTTGTTCCTGTTTTACTCCTTGTATATCACAAGTTTTTAAACATTATAAACATATTTACAAGGGAAATAACTGATATTAAGCTCAACTACCTACCTAATGTTTTTTTAAATTCTCTTCCATTCTTTGTTAATATATATATTTCAGATAAGATATACACACACCCAAAACATATGCACACACACATATACACATATTAGGTTGGCCAAAATGTTCATTTGGTTAATGAATACATTGTTCAATAAAGTTCTTCGTGAACATGAAAAATGTCTTTAATTTTTACTTAAAACCGAACAAGCTTTTTGGCCAACCCGACATATACCCACATATATATTTGGGGGTTAAAATTGTTTATTGTGGTAAAAATATCCGTAACAAAATATACAGTCTTAACCATTTTTAAGTGTACAATTCAGGGATATGAAGTACATTCATATTGTTGTGCAACCATCAGTGCCATCCATTTTACAACTCCGTCTTGCAAAACTGAAATGCTATACCCATTAAACAATAACTCTATTCGCCCCTCGCCTCAGCCCCTGATAACCACCAAATACTTTCTATGATTTTGACTGCTCTAAGTACCTCGTATAAGTGGAATCATACAGTGTATGTCCTTTTGTGACTGGCTTAGTTCACTTAGCATATGCCCTCAAGGTTCATCCATATTGCAGCATGTGTCAGAATTTCCTTCCTTTTTAAGACTGAATAATAGTCCATTGTCTGTATAAACCACATTTAATTCTCCATTCATCTGTCAATGCACACTTGGGTTGCTTCCACCTTTGGGCTATTGTAAATAATGCTGCTATGAACATGGGTATACAAATATCTCTTTGAGACCCCACTTTACATTCTTTTAAGTGTATACCCAGAAGTGGAATTGCTGGACCATATGATAATTCTGTTTTTAATTTTTTGAAGAACTTCCATACTGTTTTCCATAGCGACTGAACCATATTACATTCCCACCAACAGTTTTTCCACATCTCCTCCAACACTTGTTATTGTCTGTTGTTTTTTCTTTAAATATTAGCCATCCTAATGGGTATGAGGCGATTTCTCACATGTTGATTTGTATTTCTCTAATGATTAGAGATATTGAGCATCTTTTTATGTTGTTATTGGCCATTTGTATATCTTCTTTGGAGAGATGTCTACTCAAGTCTATTGTCAATTTAAAAAATTTTTTTATTTTTAAAAAAAAATATTTATTTAGGCTGCGCCGGGTCTTAGTTGCAGCGCACAAGATCTTTGTTGCAGCATGTGGACTTCTTAGTTGTGACATGCATGCCAGATCTAGTTCCCTGACCAGGATTCGAGCCCGGGCCTCTTGCATTGGGAGCTCGGAGTCTTACCCACTGGGCCACCAGGGAAGTCCCTACTGTCAATTTTTAAATCAGGATTTTTTGAGTGGTCTTGGCACCCTTATCAAAATACCTTTGACTATACATGCAAGGATTTATTTCTGAAAAGCCATTGGGTTTCTAGTGCTAAAAATTGTTCTGTGGATTCTCTGGCAGCCTAGAGCCTCTTTCTCCCCTGCCTGCCATCCCAAGGTCGTCTTGACAGGATGTGGCTTGGGGGTGAAGAAGGAGGTGGCGGCGGAGTGGGGGAGAGAGGGAGGGAAAATGTATATGTATTAGCTCAACTTCTAAAGCACATGTAAAATTATGCCATTCTTGGTATTACCTGTGATGGGTTTGCTCATTCAAGAACTATTGAGCACCTCTCAAGAGTATATGAACATTGTGCTAGAAACTGACAGGCTCCCACAAAAACAGAAGACAAAGACTCTTGTAGGCTGCCTGGAGAGGAAGGATACCTGGGCTTGGAGCGGGAGGTGGCAGTGTAGGTGGTTGGAATGATTAAGTGTCTGGTGCATGGTACTGGTAGGGAGTGCTCTGGAGGCTCAAGGAGGTGGAGGCAGAGGCCACGGTGCGGAGCCATGCCCCAGGACAGTAGGCTTCTGCTTCTCATGCACCAGATCCAGCACTGGCCACTGAAGCACTTGGGAGCACTTCTGGATTAAGGGCTCTGCAGCTGCAGTGGGTGGGCAGGGAACCTGGATTCCAGGTGAGGGATAGTGGAGCAGAGGCTCAGAGTTGACAAGGGACAGTCAAGGTCATGAGGCAAAGACTTGAGATATCATGGCCAGAGAACAGAGCTATCACTAGAGGGGCCTGGGAGTTGAGATAAAGAGCGGGTATCTGCCTGGGACCTACAGGGTTAGGCTTGGAAGTTGAACCTTACTTGGTCAGAAGCAGGGCAGTGGCATTTCAGGTTCATAACAGGGGCAGTGACAGTCCGTACTGGGTGTCTTTGGAAGAGTCATGTGGCCAGAGAGGAGGCAGGGCCCGGGCAGGAGGCTGCTGTGGTGGACTGGGGACAGAGGAGGAGGGCTAGGACCGGGTCCCTAGTAGGGTCAGAAGGAAGGAATGGGCCAAGGGCTGGAGGAGCTGGGGCAGGCTGGTCGTGGGCGAGGAGGAGGGGATGAACCATGGAAGTGCTTGTGTTTTCAACGCACAACGGAGGGAGCAGAGCACAGCTGGGCTAGGAGGGCAGAGGGTGGCTCTGGTTGGGATTTAGCAGCAACATCAGTAGTAACGGTGGCATTCCAGGCAGGTCAGGGGTGGTTTACTAGTCACAAGCAACAGTGGCAGTCATAGTTTGCCCACCAGGATGAGAGTGTGTAGTGAGAAGGTCAAAGAGCGAGGCCTGAGCCATGGGGCAGAGGGAGGAAGAAGATCTGGGGCAGAAGTGTCTTCCTGCCTTTGTGGATGAGCATCAATGGAATGTGTTCCAGTTTTTAGGCTTTTCCAGAACCTGAATAGAAAGTTAAAATCTTGCTGTATGGCTTGGATTGTTTCTGTTAGTTCCAAATCCTGAATCTTTTGGGGTCTTCAGTATAAATAAATGTGGGCATGTCATGTCAGTAGAAATTCTGGGCTTTGTGCTAGTGTGTGTGTGTGTGTGTGTGTGTGTGTGTGTAGAAATGGCCTTCCCTAGGTATCCTTCACTGGCCTCCCAGAAGGTGAGGATGCAGACATGCTGGTGATTGCTGAATGTGCCATAAGTTAGACAAAGGAATTAAATGGAAGGAATCATTTGTCACAAATTGCTCAAGAAATTCCATTCCAAACAAGGAAATGTACAAAGACTTGAGACTCTCCTCATAAGTGTCAACATGTCCACTTGGCAAATGTTGGGTGTTTGGAAGGCAGCTGGGCACCCCATCCCCCTCATCTGTTGCCTGTGACCATCGCAGCAGGAAGCCCACACAACCCAGTGCTCCTGGAGCCTGACCTGTTTCTTATCTTTGGATTCTGATGGTATGCTACCTTAAGAAAACAACAAACAAAAAAAAGCTCTTGGAAGTAATTTTCAAAGGAGAAAAAAAGATGTTAAAAGACTGTATAGGTAGTGGTTTTGCTTATTTTTTTAAGGCACCACATGTGGATTGTGATTCTTCTTCCTTGATGTGAAAACGGAAGGAGCCCCTCTCCGCCCTCACCCCCTTTCCTGAATGGCGGATGTCCACTCCTGTTCCCACCGTGCCCTTTGTGAATGTGTCAGCTCCGTGCTGTCTGTGTAGCAGCCATGGTCCATGTATGTTTGAGCAAAGTCCCTCATGCCTGCTTGGACAGCATTTGTTAACCGTGACTTGAACTCATTCCATTTGGTTTTCCCCCTTTAAACTGGGGTCTCAACCAAATAGTAAAAATGAAGTTCTCTTTGGACTTGAATTAATGCGACATAAAAAGTTGTTGTTCTAAAAAGAATTAAGGGGCTTCCCTGGTGGCACAGTGGTTAAGAATCTGCCTGCCAATGCAGGGGACACGAGTTCGAGCCCTGGTCCGGGAAGATCCCACATGCCGTGGAGCAACTAAGCCCGTGCGCCACAACTACTGAGCCTGTGCTCTAGAACCTGTGAGCCACAACTACTGAGCCCGTGTGCCACAACTACTGAAGCCCGTGTGCCACAACTACTGAAGCCCACGTGCCTAGAGCCCGTGCTCCGCAACAAGAGAAGCCACCGCAGTGAGAAGCCCGCCCACCGCAATGAATAGTCCCTGCTCACCGCAACTAGAGAAAGCCCGTGCGCAACAAAAGACCTAACGCAGCTAAAATAAATAAATAATAAAATAAATAAATTTATATATTAAAAAAAAGAAACCCCTAGCAAAATAATAATAAAATAAAAAGAATTAAGGCAGGAGTTGCCAGTTTCGTCCAGTGAAGAAAAGGGTCGCCTCATCTTGGACTCCAGAAAGGCCTGAGGGAGGCCATGAAGTGGGCAGGGCCTGGGGTGACTGTCCAATCTGTGGCGTCCCCTCTGCTTGGCCAGACAGGCGCAGTTATCTCAGACTTGGAACCAGAAGGAACCCCACCCCACCCCCACGTCCCATAGGGAAGCTGAGGCTCACTGAGGGCAGAGGGGAGGGTGGCCGCATGGTGGTGATGTTTCTGGTCTGCGGCAGAGGCAAAGTCAGAACCAGGACTCCTCCATCGAAGTCTGGGACTTTCCTGGCTGGGGGCGAGGAGCAGTGGGAGGGATTTGAACAGAAATGAAAAAACGTGGAAGCGGCTCTGTGTGATGTCACCAGGCTCCAAGCAGCCCCATCTGTTGGTTGATTGACATTCTGGCACCAAGGATGTGGGGGAGGGAATTGAATTCCAGGTGGGATGGGACCCCAACAGCCCTCCCTCCCCAGGTTCTGAAACAGGCTCTAATTGGTTAACTCCTTGCAACCCCAGGGTATATGACAGTGGAGAAATGAGGGCTTGAGCCAAGGCTCCCCCGCCCCACCCCCCGGGCCCGGTGAAGGGCCAGCCTTCTTTGGCCTCGATCGGACCCAGATAGCGCCCTCAGTGCCGGCTCGGGTTCCGGGCCATGTGCTCGCGCATTTTAAGAGGCTGAGCTGCGCTTTCCGCCGCCCGCCCGCGTCCCGCCACGGAGAGCTAGCCTTTGTCTAGACTGCTGGGCTGGAGGAGAGCTAATCCCTGCTCGGGACGGGGCTGGAAGAGGCGCGTCCAGTCCTCCGGGGACTGGCGGGTGGCCTCGCGGGGCGCCCTTCGCTCTTGGAGCGGGGCCTGGGGTGGCAGAGGTGGCCTCCTAAGGCTGGTGGGGAGGAGGCTGGAGGAATGAGGACGCGCCGCGCCGCTCCCCTGCTGCGCTCAGGCTGACCGACCGGCGGGCGGAGCGGGGTCTCGGCTTGACTGCGCTCGGAACGCGCGGGCTGGCCGCTGTCCGCGGTGCTGAAGAGGCGGCCGCGACGGGGAGGTGGGCCCGGGGCCGCCGGGCAGCATACGCCCAACCCGGGGACCGCCCTCCTTCTCCCGTTCTTGGCGCGGCGGTAGAAGCCGGCACTGCACCGAGATGGACTGAGAGCGTGGCAACGGAAAAGCGGCGGCGGCGGCAGCAGCTGCAAGAGCCCCCGCAGCCTCGGGGCCAGACCCACTTCCACACCCAGGAGCCCCTCCCTGGGGTGAGTTGGGGCAGACAGAGCAGGGATGGGGCGGATGGGTCCTGGGGGCATGGGAATCTCTTGGGCTTTAAAATTTTCCTTCCCCGCTGTAAATTTCTTCCAGCCCTGATCTTGAGTAGCTACAGGGCTGAGGGCTCAGATCTCTGCCCTGGTACTCCCCCAGTCCTGGGATAGAGGGCAGGGACGTCTGCCCTCACAAGCCAGGGGACAAAGGGTTCATCCAGAAGTCTAAGGACAGTCACAAGGCATGTCCTCCTCCCAACCCTGGGTGCAGCTCACTGCATGGCACTGGGAAGGGCTGTTTGTCCAGGCTATTGTCAGAGGAACAACACCTTCCCCTCCCTCTCTGTGCAGGGGGCTGGGTCTGGGCAGCCTGGCCACTGGAATTCAGCCCAGACAGAGGCCAGCCATCTTTTAGCAGGGAAGACAGGCTTGAGCCTTCACTGGGGCTACAAGTGAGAGGTAAAGTCCTTTCCCTGCCTTCCTCCAGTCTCCTTAGGCACCTGAGCTGCCATGACCAGGGCTTCAGGGGCCAGTGTCACAGTGCACCTGGCTGTTGTGAGTGAACTGGACTCAGGCAGAGGCGCTCTGGAGTGGATACTGGGCAGCACTTCCTGCTAGAGTGTGTGTGTGTGTTTTCCCAGCACACGAAGGGGATTTTAAACTCTGGTGGTGCCTGTCACAGGAAAAGCCCTTCTCCAGCTGGCCTGTGCCTCTGAGTAAGCAGTCTGAGGTCACGCTGGGCAACTACCTAGTCAGAGGAGCCCTGGGCTTCCTCCATCGCTAAAGCTGCCCCCCTCCTGCCTCAGCCATCTGCTGAAGGGGGAGATGTGCTTAAACTTGATGGGTCACCTCTGCCTTCGATCCCACCAGCATTCGGTTCCCATCTCCATCACCTGGCAAGGTCAGACAGATAGACCTCTTGATTCCTAAAACCTGATGGGCGGGCTGTTGGGGGGCTTTATGGCCTCAACAAAGGACTTTTGGTGTGTTGGGGAGGTGAGGGGCTGGAAGGAAGGGGACCATGTAGAAGTCTAGTTGTGCTGGATTCCAAGCTGTGTGAGGTGCCTGTTCTAACCTGGTGGATGTAAATGAAGCTTCTAAATCTCGACAGACTCATGCTGGAGTACTGAGGTCTGTGTTTTGTTCCGTCCGTCTAGCCTAAGCTGTGGGCATCAGAAATGACTCTGGTGGGCAGCTTCCTTGGACCATCAGGTGCCTCACAGTGCCGATGAAATGAAAGAGAGGTGAAAAAGATGTGTGAGATGATGTGCTGATTTTAGGGTCACTGTGAGCTGCAGTGGTGCTGCAGTGCTGATGGAAATGCATGCCAAGGAGGTGCTAGCATTACTTGCGTAAGGCAGACCACCCAAGTAACATTTGTCTCTGGCCAGCGTTCTGTAGAGAGGAAAGGTCATAAGGGGGAAAGTATGGTAACTGCACATCTGACATATACTCGACTTACATTATTCTTGATCGCTTTTTTCCACCCAGAAGCATTTTTGTTTTGGGTAGCTAGGTTTTTTCCTATCATGTAAACACTTTGTATTTTGGCCAGATGAATAAACCTTGGTAGAGTGTAATTGTCTGGAAGGATGGCTGACTCATAACTGTACTTTGACATCCTTGTTGACATCCTTGTTTCATTGAAATATGAAGTACAAAACATAATGGCAGGCCAGCTAAGCAGCAGACCATTGCTTCTGTTTTGGGAAAACAGTGTATTTGAGCTTTGCATGTTGTTTGTTTTGAAAATACAGTTATAGCCCCAAAGTTTTCCGTAACTAGATCAAGTTGGGGTGTATGTATATTTTTAGCATGCTCCACACCTGTAATGCAATCAGGCTACCTATTTTTATTCATAGTTTGAACAACTTAAAACCTCTTCAATAATTAAGGTGGCCTCAAGTTCTCTGTAACTGAAGAAGATAACATTTGAGGGTTGACTGGATGATGCACAGTCCTAGATTCAGCTCACAGTCTCTGCTCAGAAGTCCTGCACTTGGTTGAACACGTGCAAGCCTGCATCTATGCACAATTGTAAAGTGGGCATGAAAAGTAGGAACCAAACCTTTCTGACTGGATTTCTCAAGGTCAAGGCAGAAAGTAAAGATATAGTGATGAATATTTAGCAATAGATCAAATTTTATTTTGTTGAAAGCAGTCGATCTCGGTTTCCAGGTAAAATGGTGTTAGGGATGGTGTAAGAGCTGTGTTGGGTAAAGAAGTGAAAAGAGTCCCAGCTTTGTAGATTAAGAGACCTGGGTTCAAATTCCCATTTTCCCTCTTATTAACTGTATGCCATGATGTGGTCTCTCTGAGCCTCAGTTCTATTATTCGTGAAATAGAGAAAGTAACAGCTCCCTGGTATGTAAACTTAGCACGGGACTATAGGTGCTCCGTGTTATCCTGAACATCTCTTGCCGTAGTCTGCCACCACCGGTTATTAGGAGAATGTGAGTGTGTTGAGACAAAATCTCCACACAGTGGTGTTCAGTCTCAAACCATGAGGGCCATGAAAGGACTCAGTAGTTTGCCTTGGGGTAGCCTGGTCCTGCTGGAGGTGGTGTTCCCAAGGTGGGGACTGTCCCTGGGTCTGCTGTCATCCAGGGACATTGGCTGGGCGGTGGTGGAGCTTGGGCAAAAGGAGTGTTCTCTCCTGGAGGAATGGAGCCTAAATGCCAAAGTCCATGAGGGCTCTCTGTTCAGAAAAACCCCTTCCAGGAAAGGGTTTGTGGTTGCTGCTGTTCCCCCCGAGGTTCTCTCTATCTGAGACGCGGTTTTCCTCCAACAACGTGTGTCTTCTCCTCCTGCGTCTGTGCCCCAGGCCCCGTGGTTATAGCAGCTAACACTGGGTGGGAGCTCACTCCAGGCCAGGCTTTCCTGTCCATCCTCCATCCTCATGACAGCCCTGTGAGGTATGAACCATTACCACGCCTGTGATACAGATGAGGAAACCGAGGCCAGGAAAGGTTAGATCACAGGTGCCCAGGGTCTGACTGTGTGGCCCCTGTCTCTCCAGCAGGAGGAGAGGGCCGCGGGTGAGCTGATGGCACAGAAAGGGCAGTCACCCTGATCTCCAGGCTCACAATCCAGTGCTCCCTCCTCACACTGTGGCGACAGCACCCATTGCTGGGCAGCAGGAGGAGGAATGATGAGCAGGGGTTAGGGTCAGCCGGACAGAGTCCCAGCAGGGAGGGGTTAGTGTCCGAGACTTCCCTTCCAGGCCTGCCAGGTTGGCTCATCCTCACACGGAGGCGGGGCTTGGGATCTGGCAACAGGGACAGCAGCAGACCTCGGCTGTGAGCAGAGCTGGAAGGTGAAGGGTCCTTGGAAATCAACAAGGCTGAGGCCGACCTGTTAGGTTATGAAGAGCCTGAGGCCCTGAGAGGGAATGACTCATCCATGGGTGTGTGTGTGTGTGTGTGTGTGTGTGTGTGTGTGTGTGTGTGTGTGTGTGTGTGTGTGTGTGTGTGTGTGTGTGTGTGTGTGTGTGTGTGTGTGTGTGTGTGTGTGTGTGTGTGTGTGTGTGTGTGTGTGTGTGTGTGTGTGTCTTTATTCCATTTCCCAGGGCAAGGGCCCCCCCTAATGGACCGCTCCAGCACTGCTTCTCTGGGGAGCCTGGGATTTGCTGGTGGCTCTGTCAGAAAGGGCATCCTAAGACCAGGGACCTCTCCGATCCCAGAGATGACCCTGAAGTGGGCAGCTCCCTTGGCCCCTGGCTCCCCTGACCGGGAAGCAGCTCCATCTGGCCTCTGCTGGCACATGGGTGCATTTGCAGACTGCACTGATTTCCATTTCCTCGGGTGATGAGGTAATTTAAAGGTTATTCAGTTGAGTTTCTAGTTCCCTTGGCTTGAGGCCTTTCTCTAAAAACACCTGCTGCTAACAGCCTGGGCACCAGGCATTGATATAAAAAGACATGCTTGTCGCCCATAAACTTGAATTATTTAACGAAGCGCGTGGGTCTCTTATAGCTGCTTTGCACACATGCCCCGTCTCAGTGGTTTCTTAATGAGTGTACCTGTGAGCTTGCTTTTTTAATTGAACGGCACTTCTTGAGGCTAAACCGATCGCAGCCCCTGCGAGCACGCTGCTCTTCCTAGGCTGCCATTTGCAGTCACTGGCCCCCAACCTCTTAAGTCTTCCACCTTGAACCTCAGCCCCCATGAGCCTTGACTCCTTCCTCTCCTTGCCGTCTCAGGCCATTCTCTGTCTGTTCTTCTACCACACTTTCTCTGGATTCTGTCCCTTCCCTCCGGCCATGCTGCCACCGCTCTGATTCAGTTCCTCATTATCCGCTGACTTTTTGCCAGGTCCTTTGACCAGCTGCTTCCCTGCTTCAGGCAGCCCCTTTTAGACTTGCCCCAGTGTGCTTCAGGCAGATTAACCTTTCAGGAACTGGTTCTGCTCTTATCATTGCTCTCCTGACAAACTTGCCCTGGCCACTTCCTGCCTCCGGCATGAGGGCAGATGCCTCAGCTCGGCCTCAGGCTGACCCAGCTCCCTGCACTGCGAGCGCAGAGCCAAGGCCTCTTGTGCAGCCCGGCCCTCCCTCCTCTCCTGGGCAGTGCTCCTCCCAACGCCTGGACATGTCCCTTCACTCTCCCACCTCCTCCAGGCCCAGCTTCAGAGCTGCCCTCCTCCAAGATGCCCTCCCGCTCAGACTTTTCCTCCCCTGCCTGGACCCAGAGCACACTGGCTCAGTCATCCATTCACAGGGGTCGGCAGAGCCTTGCCGCAGGTGAGGTTCAGCACTGGGCACCAGGAATGCCAAAGTGAGTGGGCTGTGGGTTGTATTGTGTCCCCCCGCCCCAAAAGATATGTTGAAGTCCTAACCCCCAATACCTGTGAATGTGACTTTATTTGGAAATAGGGTCTTTGCAGATGTCATCAAGATGAGGTCAAGAGGGTGGTCCCTAATCCAATGTGACTAGTGTCCTTACAAAAAGAGGAAAATGTGGACACACACACACACACACACACACACACACAGAGAAGGTCATGTGAAGGCAGACACACAGGGAAAGGCCATGTAAATATGGAGTTATGCTGCCACAAGCCAAAGAACACCCGAAGAGACAAGGGGCTCCCAGAAGCCAGAAGAGACAAGGAAGGAACCTTCCCTACAGCCTTCGGAGGGGCATGGCTCTACCAACACCTTGGTTGTGGACTTCTAGCCTCCAGAATTGTGAGACAATACATTTCTGTTGTTTGAAGCCTCCCAGTAGAAAAATAATACAGTGAGAATAAGCCCTTCCTGGCCCTAGAGGTGCTGACCATCTGCAGGGAGACAGACAAGATCCTTCTGAGTCAGTGTGATGAGTGCACAAGAGAGGTGCGCGGATGTGATGGGAACCCTGAGGAAGGGCCCTCCCCCAAGCAGCCTTCCATCTCCTCTCTGGGGTGACAGTAGTCAGTAAGGTTCCCTTAGGGGGGCCCACACCCCAGTGTCCAGAGATGACGGGAGCCAGTCAAGGTGGGGGACAGGCAGGGCATCCCGGGCCAGGCGAGCAAAAGCATGGGAGGGGAGAGCAGCTGGTGGAGCCGAGGAGTGGGAAGTAGGGGGCTGCTGAGGCCTGCAAGGCTTCGCTCCTGGTGGGCTGTGGTTTGCCGAGGAGTTTGAACTTAAACTTGCTGCTGTGGGTATCAGGGAGCCATGGAAAGGAGGTGACAGGGAGCAGATGGTGTTTTCAGTAAATGGTTTCATGGCGGCATGAAGGATGGATCCGAAGGGGTAAAAGAAAAAGCTGAGGCCTTGGAAGTGAGCCAAGGCGTGGAGAAGAGGGTATGGATTTGCAAATTAAGCTGAATTTAACATCATCAGGACCTGGGGGCCCTTTGGATGTAGGGACTCAAGGAGAGGGAGAGATCCCAGGAGCTGACCCTCAGGTCTCTAGCCTGGTGCCTGAGGGCAGAAAGAAATGTCTGGAGAGGGAAAGGTTGTCATGAGGGAGCAAAGGAGAGATGCTGGGCTCAGCTGGGGACAGGTTAAGTGTGGGGGACATCCAGGTGGCCATGGAGGTCTGGAGCTTGGAGGGGAGGCCTATTCTGATGGTACAGATGGGGAAACATGAACAGGGAGATGGGACACGGCACCCTGGCCATGGACACCATCACCTGGGCCCCAGCATGGAGCGGGAAGAAGATAGGGGTGAGGACTGACTCCTGCCTGGGAGCTGGGACAGAGGAGGCTAGAGGATAACGGGTGTGTGGCAGCAGGACCAGGAAGCAGGGGGCGGTTGGTGTGACTGGGACCTGCCGCAGTAAGGGCCCCAGGAAGGCCTCAGACAGGGCTGCTGTGTTCAGGGATGACTCTTCTGAGCAGCAGTGCATCCGTCACTTCTTGCCTTCCCTGCATCTTCTGTCTACACTGCCTACCACATCCCTCTCCCAGAGCAGGCCTGGCGAGGTGAGCGCAGGTGGGTGCCTGGACACCTACCTGGTGGCCTCTTCTGGGCCTCATCCCTGAGCCACAGCTGGTGTCTGTGGCAGCCTGGTAGCTGGGGTGGGGGGGCGAGGCCTGCAGCCTGGCTGGATGACGGGAGCCTGAGCCCCCTGCCCCCCCACGCCTGGTTGCAGCTGTGTCCGTTCTTTGCAGGGCCCGTCACCATGGGCGGCTCTGCTCCTCCGCCTCATGCGGATCATGCCACGGGTGCGGCAAATGCTCCAGCCCCTCTCTGATTGCTGCCTGCCAGGTTGGTCTGTGTGCACTGATGTGGTGGTTTCTCTGATGTGACTTCTGGGCCCTCCTGCCCCCAGGAGGTACCTCCTTCGTGCCTGACCTTCCACCATTAGAGAGTCTTCTGTAGGGTCCCATAAGTTTCGACATGAGCAGGAGTTGATTCTGGTGTACTGTTTCCAATGGTAATTTGTTGAGAGATTACTTTAGGTTAGGAAACACAAAATTGTAAAACATTTAAATGATTCTAAAATATATGACAAAATGTAGTCATCTTTCATTACCTCCCTCCATCTCACGCCCTGCTAGAGATACACACACCCATCTGTTAACAGTGGTTCTTTCCCAGATTTCCCCATGCATTTACAAAGCCATGTAAGTCCACAGGCACCCATGCATATATACTTACATGTATATGTGAGATCATTTCATGCATATTGATAAGCAGCTTGCTTTTTCCCTTACCAATATATTTTGGAGATCTTTACATGTCAGTACAAATAAGCGTATCTCATTTCTAAAATAACAGCATGGAATTCTGTAGTGTATCATACTATGTTCAGTCATTTTCCTCTTCATGGATAGTTTCTTTACCTTTTATTACTATTTCAGGGATGCTATAGTGAACCTTTTGGCATATGTATCTTTGTGAATGTGTGTAAATTTTTCCAAAGCATAGATTGCTAGGAGTGGAATTGCTAAGTTACAAGGGCATGACCATGATAAATATCAACAGACACTATCAAATTGTCAGCCCAAAAAAATGCATAGATTTACATCTCCCAACAGTGTGGGTTGTCAACAAAGGCTACCCTATCATTCTTTTTACTCTTTGTTACTCTGATGGGTGAATGAAAAGGCATTTCCTTGCTCTGTTTTGCATTTCCCTTATTACCAATGAGACTGAGTATACTTTTTTCTGTTTATTGACCAATCATACACATTTTGTGACTTGTATATTCATATTCTTTGCCATTTTACTGTTTTGATGTGTGTATTTTTTTATGCTGATATGTAGGAGCTCATTTTAAGTTATGGTTATCTCTCCTTTGTTGGTTATATATTTTGCAAGTATTTTCTCTTTGTTGCTTATCTGTTTATGGTGCCTGTGGTGCTATGGAATTTCTAAACGTTTATGTTGTAACATCTGTCAATCAGAGGCTTGTTTTTTAGTAGTGGGGAAAAAGGAGCTTGGAGGTTTAAAATGTTGCCTTCTTGACCCTTCTCTGGTCTGTGCTTGCTCTTTGACTTTGAACAAAACCCCTTACCTTCACTAAACTTCCATTTTGCCAGCTGTGTCCCAGTGCTGTCTGTCCTGCCTGACCTCACCCCAGCTGCTGTGAGGATCATGGGAGAAGCTGTCTTCAGGGCTTCACAGCCATTCTGAACTTCAGTTAAACCAATTCATTGATGGACACTGAGAGCCAGTCTTCTGACACAGGCCTCATCTGGGTCAGAGGTTTTCAGGGTGCCAGGACCCTGCCTCTGACTTTTCCCAGGTGTTTTTTGAGTGCCTGCCCTACGTTGGTGATGTCACCCTCATGACTCTGCAGAGGGAAGTGTATTCGTTTGCTCAGGCTGCCATAACCAAATACCACAGACTGGGGGGCTTAAACCACAGAAATGAATTTTCTCACCATTCTGGAGGCCAGAGTCCAAGGTCAGGGTGTCAGCAGGGTTGGTTTCATCCTGAGGCCTCTCTCCTTGGCTGTCTTCTCATTGTCTCCTCACGTGGTCATCCCTTGATCTGTGTCCTAATCTCTTCTTCTTTTAAGGACACTGGTCATATTGGATCAGGGCCCAATGTGTGACCTTATTGTACCTTAATCACCTCTTTAAAGGCCCTGTCTCCAAACATACTCACATTCTGAGGTACTGAAGGTTTGAGCTTCAACGTATGAATCTGGGGGCACAATTCAGCCCCCAACAGGAAGACAGCCCCGTGTCTGGATGAGAATCGTGGAGGTGAGGCTCGGAGAGGCTCCTGTACTTGTTTGCAGTCACCCAGTGAGCCAGTTGCAGATCCGAACTCAGGCCCATGAATTAGACCCCTAAGCCCACGCCTCCCCAGGCAGCTTGACTGATGTTAGGACTGTTTTGGCTTTCACTGCCTTGACTTCCTGCCCACTGGTCACTGGCCTGTGTCCCCGCCATCCTGTGGCCTCAAAACTCATGCTCCCTGGGCAGGACACCTACTCCCAGCCGACTCTTCTGCACCGCCTTTGTCCCCTCAGGAAAGGGTTTCAAATAATAATTACAATTTTTGAATATAGCTTGTTCAGTTTTTGTTGTTGTTGTGGGAAAGATCGCACAGTGAGATAAAGAGCATTTGGAATACAGGAAACTCCCCAGTAACCTCACACCCTCACAAAACTGTTTTTGATTTTTGCACTTTCCCTTCCCTTCCCCTCTCTGCACATACAGTTGTATTTCACAGCTTTGGTATCACATTAAAGAGGGCCCTTCATGCTCTGCTCTTTTCACCCCACATTATCGCTAACAGTTTCCCTGTCTAAAGCGATCACTTTAATGGCTGTGTAATATTCCATTGAGTTGAGGTACTCTAATGATTTGAATCATCCTCCAATTGTTGAGCGTTTGAGTTTCCCATTTGCACTATTATAGATAACAATGCAATGAATGTCTTTGTACTGAAAGCTTTTTGCTTCTCTTGAATTGTTTCCTGAGGGAAATTCCCAGGAGTTGGATTACCGAGTTAAGGGCAGCTGTATCATCATGGCGCGTTGAAGAGCTAGAATGTCTCTTTCTGCAAGGAGCCTACGATGCTCCACGCCACCAACACCGAGTGAGCACGCCAGCTTCACTGTACTCTCGCTGGCATTAGGCGTTAATTAAATTCATTTCTGACCATTTTAATATACTTAAAAGAGTACCTATCTCAAGGCGGCTTTAATTTGTACTCCTTAAATAATCAACAAAGAAGGAGGAACATTCTGCAATGGATTTGTATTTTCAATTCTTTTTGTTGTCACTTTCTTTTTCTTTTTTTTTTTTAAAGGAATAATTGGAGACTAAACAAATGGATATTAATCCCTTGGGAATCCCAGCTCTTCTGTGGTTGTCTTGAGGAATTTGTTGGTAAAAGTAGTATTTAGACTTTGACAAGCAAAAGGCCTTTTGGTCAATAATGGACATTAGCAATGGAGTGGGGCCAGATGGGCTGGCCGCTCCAGGGAGCAGAAGGGTCTGAGAAGAGGCCACGTCCTCAGAGCGACCTGGTGGGACCTGACCCTAATTCTCTGGCTGGTCCGAGGGCAGGCCGCCCCTTCCTAGCACATGTGCAAGGATGCAGCATACCCCTTCGCTTGCCCCAGGGCAAAGCCCGGCAGGCTCAGCTCCCAGAGAGGGCCCCCATCTCTTCGGCTGCCCCTCGCAGCAGAGGGCACGTGTGGGCAGAGTCAGGCCGAGGCAACATACCTGGTGGAGTCTGTCTCATCTTTACCTTCTTTCAAACTGACTTGAGTGGTGCACTCTCCCGCATTCCCTTTTTCTGATCTAAAATAATCAGTGATAAATTGAAAAATTTTTTCCCCTCGAAAGTTTATTTTAATTGCCTAGCAACACATTATCATAAATTTCTCTCAAATTAATTCTTTGACTTCATTGCAGGATCATTTATTAATGATGATGGCAGTCAGCATCTATGCATGGCTATTCTTAGAACACTGCTGTCTTAAAGGGCTTCATTCATAAGACATCCCCACAAGGAATGTGTGTGCTAGACTGACCCTTGGAGAACTTGATCCTCCAGACAACACAGAGAAGGTCAGCACCTCTCTTCTGTGGGCCCGAGCCCCTCATCAGTGGTGAGCCTGAGGCCCAGAAGGGGAACCAGAGGTCCACGTTGGTTTAAAGCAGTGGCCAACTCATGTCAGGTCAGATTTTACCCCTGCAGGACTCCCAAGCCTGTGCTCACCTCTGCGAGGTCCATTCAAGGTCCAGACAAGGGCAGAGGTGCAGAGGGGAAGGGGCTGCATGGTGTTGTGCATTAGAAATGCCCTGTGTGGGGTCAGGGAGCGGGGTCAGCGGTGGAAGGCTTGGGAGGCCAGAAGATGGTGTGGGTGTGTAGATTGAGCCAAATAGGGCTTCCTATGAGTGATAAAGTTGCTTTCATCGATTGATTCATTGATCAGTTGATTGATCTGTTTATTCCTGGGCTCACTCATTCAGTGCACGTCTACTATGTGCTGAGCCCTGCTGGAAGCTGAGAATAGTGAGAAAAGACCACAGTCTTTGCCCTCAGGAGTTCACAGTCTGGTGCAGGAAATAGACAAATAAACAGGAACCCACAGCAGAGCATGCTAGGTCCTGGGAAGGAAAGAAGCAGCCCTGGGCATTCTGGGAGCCCAGACTTGAGAAAATTCCCTGTGATCATATTATTTTAACGTTTCCGTATATGCCTAGCTTTCACACAATTATTAACTATATTGCATGGTTTGCCTTTTTCCTCTCAGCATTTTGTGTTTAAGCACAGTTTCTTATTTCTGCAAAGTCATCACCCACATACTATGTGGTTCCAAATGGTTCCGTGATATTCCATGAAGTTGATGAATTAAGCATTCACCTGCCGTTAGGCTCCTTGGCTGCTTCTAGGGTTTTGCAATAAATGGCATTGGATGCAGAGCCTTGTACTCCTTTCCCCTTGTTCTGTTCACACTGGGTGGGAGGTGTAGACGTGCTTATGGTTCTTATAGACCATGGCCACGTGCCCCTCCCCTCCAGTGCCTCACGCCAGTTTCCGGGCGCCTGTTCCTCTATTGCCTTCAGTACTGGGATGAGCAACAGTTGCACCCACCCACCAACACACACGGATACGTGTGTATGGATTTTAGTTGAGTGGGTGTGCGCACCATATCATTGAGCAAAGGAGGAAACATGTTGGAACTAGAGTCTGATGAACAGTGTTCTGGTAGCAAGTGGAAGAGGGGAGGCCGGCTTCTACAGGGAGACTTGCTGCAGCTGCCACCCAGGCGGGATGTGACGAGGTAAGTGGTCACCACCAACGTGAGAGCAAACCAAACACTTTATTTATTTATTTTTTAAATATTTATTTATTTGGCTGCACCGGGTCTTAGTTGCGGCAGGCAGGATCTTCGTTGCAGCATGCGGGATCTTTTAGTTGCAGCATGCGGGATCTAGTTCCCTGACCAGGTATAGAACCCGGGCCCCCTGCACTGGGAGCGTGGAGTTTTAACCACTGGATCACCAGGGAAGTCCCAAACCAAAGTCTTTAAAGTGACCAAATCAACTGGTCTTGATGTGGGGTCGGATAGAGCTTAGAGGGAAGGTTGCAGCTGCCTCCAAGGGTTGCCAGAACAGGGTATTTGGGGTGAGCGGACCTCAGGAAGGTCACAGAGTTAGTGGCTTGGTTTTAGAAGGTCACATTTAGAGTGTTGGGGACCATACACCTGGAGCTGTTCAGGAGATGCCCTCAATGGATGAAGTGCAGAGCTGGGGTTCAGCCTCACCTGCACGTGGTCAGGAGGGAAACTTGTATGGGGCCCAGGGCAGCCAGCAGAATGTATGGAATTACCCACCGGTCATCGTTTGCTTGGTCTCTTGGCCTTCTCACTCCTGGGTCAACTAAGACTTTTCAGCTCATGTATTTCCTTCTTTAAGGACAATTTGGCACCCTCTGAGTACTTGTGAAGCTAGGCTGTAGATTTTTAAGTATTTTACATGAGCAGAATCTGGTCATTGTTGGATGTGACTTATAGTGTAAAAGAACTATGTAGAAAGGAGAAATAGCGCGTGTGTTTGCCTTAGTAGGAGTGCATGATTTTCTTCTGTATTTTCCTTTACTATTTTAGTTTCCTCCCCGGGTATGCTTTGTTCCCTGTTTTCTCCTGTCGGCCAGGTGTGGCTTTAGGTGAAGGTGGGCGGACAAAGCAAACAGGGTCACTGACCCCAGTGCTCACTCGCTGTGAAGGCAACGCGAGGCCCACAGCCACTCTGCCTCCTCCTTTCTCAGCTCTGAGACAGAGGGCACGGCTCTGCATTCAAAAGATTCTTCCAGCTTCCAGAGTTCATGACACTGTGTCTGGTTCAATATCCTGGGTTTACTGCACATGCCCATCCTGTAAAAGTCACCTGTATGTTCATGATGCTCCTGTCTCACCTCATCTTTCCTCATGAGGCCCCTGGGGACCAGGAGCAGCATTCTGCTTAAGGGACCCCGCAGAGCACAGTTCAGGGTGTGGCCTCCAAGGTCAGCCAGAACAGGTCGGCTCCCAGCATGTTGATCCTGCACAAGTCATGGTACGTCAGAGCCTTAGTTTCCGCATCTGTAAAAAGGGTGTTTGAGGAACCTATCCTTGGGGTTAAATGCAGAAACTCAGGGAATGCAGGTAAAGCTCACAGCCCGGCGCTTGGCACTGGTCAGCACTCCGTCACAGGTGGCCATTTGCACCATTGTTATGCTCTTCATTTTGTAGCCAAAAAACCAAGGCCCAGAGTGATTTAGCCACTCCCCAGGCCTTATCCTCCCCAGGCCAGTGAATCTGACACAATCGCTAAGGATTCATTCTTTAGGTGGAAGAAGTACCAGTTGCTTCAAAGGTCCAGAAGGGAAGTGTAATGACCCCGCACCACCTTCCCTGAGTCTATTACATGTTATAACAGGAACTTTGTCGTATATTTGAAAACCTTTAAATTGGTGAAAATTGATTGATTTGGTTTCAGTAAATTACACTTGATAAATTCCATGGACTGAGTTCCCAAGAGGTGGCAGTGTTGAGGAGGGCTTGGTTGGGGGCGGGGGAAAATGGTTAGAACGCAGTCCTAGGGCTCAGTCCAGTGGGAGAAACAAGACGTAGGGCACAGTGAGGTTGGGGCAGAGGCCAACGAGTGGGGCTGGTCCCAGCTTGGACTGCTTTACTGTGTGTTCAAGCCAAGATGTCAGTGTGGCCAGAGCAGAGGGAGGGAGGGGAACAGGATGGGCCTGCTTGGGGACTTGGAGACCTCTGAGGGGAAGAGTGACAGAGTCTGACATATATTGGAACAGGTGTTCTTGGGATGTTACGCTGAGCATAGACGGTGGAGGCCAGAGTGGAAGTGGGAGACCCTCTGGGAGGCTCTGGAAGAGTTCACAGGCAGGATGAGGGTAAGTTAGGCCCAGGTGGCAGCAGCGCGGTGGTGAGAAGGGACAGGATCCTGGCTGTTATCTAAGGGCAGAGTTGTGGGGATGTGCTGACCACGGGGAGGTGGGTCTAAGGTACAGAAGAGTCAAGGATGACTCCAGGGTGTCTGTCCAGAGCAACTAGGAGGATGGTGCTGCCACTAGCTGAGGTGGGGAGATGGGGAAGGGTGGGGGCACAGGTCTAGGGGTGCCATGGGGAGCTCAGATTTGGACAATTAGGTTTATGATGCCCATCAGACATCCCATGGAGAGGTCCTGCAGGCAGCTGGACAGGCGAGTTGTGTTCAGAGAGGTCTGGGTGGAGACAGACATTTGTCCCCAGATACCCATAGCCCTGTGGTAGTAGCGCCAAGGGGGCCGGGCTCCCTGGGGCCCAGCCTGTTGCGTTCCTCCCTGACACTAGACAGGTGGCTGCAGGTGGCGGGATACAGGTGCGCCAGCCTCCACAGCAGGTCTTAGAGGTGACCCCGATTTCCTGGAATCACCATCAGGCCCTGGGCGGGTCATCCCCATTTCCCACTTGCCCCTTGTCTCTCAAGGGCATCTTTACCTTTGAAATAAAGCAACGCCGAGCCTGCTGCTGCAGGGGGCGGCACCTTCGCTCGGGTTTTTGTATTAGACGTTTAAATGGGGGGCCTGCCCTGGCGCCTAGGTCCCAGGTGTCCTGGGACGGTCGCACGGGCGAGCAGGCGGCGTGCGGGCGGAGACCGCGCTCCCGGGGGAGGAGAAGGGGCGGGCGGCCCCCGCACTGCTCGCGCTGTGCCCGGCTCCCGCGGCGCCGACGGGGTTAACGGGCTCAACGGGCTCGTGCACCGGGCGGCGGTCGGGCGGCAGTGGTGCATTGTGGTAACGCGGAGCCGGGACCCGCGAGCGTCCGCCGCCTCCGCCGGGCGGCCCGCCGAGCTGTGCGCGCGTCCCTGCGAGCCCCCAGGGCGCGGCGCCATGTAGCGCCCGGCTGCTCGGAGGCCGCCCTGCCGCGGGGATGAAGGGACGCGGCTGCTGGGAGACGGCCTCCGTGCGCTCCTTCTGCAGCTCCGGCTGCCTGAATAAACTTAAGAAGGGTTAGTGCTGCCCGGCTTCCGCCCGGAGGCCCGGCTCCCCGCTCACGCCCGCCGGGCGCCCGGCTTGCTGCATGATCAGTCCACGCGAGCCTCTGATGTCACTCCCTCGCGGCGTGGGGAGCGCGGGGAACTTCGGGGAACCCTAGTCCCCGTACCCCGCCGGCGTGAGCTCCGAACTCGCTTTACGCGCGGGGTATTTTGAAGACGGGGCTTCGGCTAGAGACCTATCCGTCTGATTAACCTCTGCAAAAACGAACCAAAATATAATCCAGAGCTTTCTGGAAAGAAGGGGGAAGTGGCGGCCTTGTTTAATCCACCCACCTACGTCTCCTGCTCCAGGGTCGGCTTGGGGCCCGCATGCCCTGGCGCCTAGGTAGAATTGCTGCTTTGCCCGCAAGGGCTTCTTCCCTTCCCGGGGCCACCCTGGGTGTTGGCTGTGCTCAGTGCATGACCCAACCCCCCTCCCCTTTGCCCTCTGAGCAAGCTGCAACAGATCAGGAGAGTCACTGTAAGTGGCCACCTGGGTTTGAGCAAGCACCAGCCCTGAAGCTGCTGCCCCCAGGGATGGTGGTCCTGAATGACAGCTCCAGGCTGTGCAGGCGCAACCGCCTGAGAGCCCTTTGTCAGCAGTGGGGGAAAAAATCTTAGCTGTCTTATAGGCTAAAGCCTTGCAAACTCTTTAAGCTCCTTTGTGCAATTTCTGATGCTTGAACATCATTTTTGGAGATTTTGCATGAGTGAAACTTGCTGCGTTTTCCTTAATGAATGTTTATGTTATAATTTGAAACTGGAGAAAAATTAGGATTTTTTGTCCCTGTAGACCTGAAAGACACAGAGGGAGTTAATTTCACTTAACACCAATTTATTAGAAACTGGCTCCTTTTAGGAATTAACACCCTCTGATCTGTAATAAACCTTGTCATTAACTTTGCCTGCTGACTGGTCCCACTAATGGCTTCCGAAGGCCCTGGCCCAGCACCGACTCCAAGTCTCAGTGCCCGAGCCACATTTAACATTGCAGGCTCACCTGAAAACAGCATCAAAGTCTTTGTACACGTTTTAAATTTATTTCATGGGGAACTGATACTACAGCTCTGTCTTAAGAATTCTTTAAAGACACTTGCAAGTGAATTTTGTCCAAAATATGTCTTCTGGTTTTAGAAGATTGGTCTTAATTTCCAGTTTTTATTTTGGATATAGTGTCATTTCTAATGCAATTATGTTCTTTATGCAAAGTTTAAATGATGTTCCTGTTATCAATTTGGATGGATTTATTCTGAGGGTGAATTTTGGAGTTAGGAAAAAAAAAGAAAAGTTAGGTGTTAAAATTGAATTTCGTCTACCGGCCTGCCTGATGACCTTCTTGGTTGCTGTTCTCCAGAAGATTTGCTGCTAACAGGAACACTGGGCCTGGTATCCACTTGCTTTTTGCTTGGTTGTAGGAGGGATGTTCACCTTTGTCTGGAAGGTCAGGTGACCAGAGCAGCTGTACTTCGAGAGTGGTGACAAGGTAGCCTCTTTGGTTGCCAGAGCCCTGCAGGCCAGGCCTTCCTACTCCTCCTGTCAGTGATCCACTCTGCACGGTGGGTCTGGGGACGAGGAACTCAGCAGGTACAGTGTGGTACAGTGTGGTACAGTGCTTAGAACAGAGCCTGGAGCGGGACTCGCTGTGCTGGCCGGAGGAGGCCCAGGAGCCCGCACAGCATGCAAGAGCAGCCAGGACTCAGCTCAGCGTCAGAGGCCCCACGGGCAGACTGCAGAGTGTCTCCCTTGGGCGCCCTGTGCGAAGGTGGGCCTAGGAAGGCCAGAATGGAGTTTTCAGGAGAAACTGGATATCTCTCAGTTTTTAAATGTTGGCCAAAAACCATTTTTTACATACTCTTCAAAGCCAAACAGTATTTCTGTAGGCAGGAAAATGCCTATGAACCTTGCTGGCTAAAGAGAGAGGAGCAAGAGAGGCAGAGATGGGGGCATTGGGAGGCCTGCTTAGCTGTCAGCCCTGGGAGGTGGGAGCCTCCTGGCCCCTCACACCGTGGGCATGGCAGACATGGACAGAGGCCCCTCGTCCCCAGCTTGCAGACAGGGTGAGACTGGTCTCGCGCCTCCTTTCAGACACATTGAAGGATACTGAAATGAGAAGTCGCTTCAGACAAATTTCCACTAGAAAAGGGTTCCAGTGAAATTGCATCCCTCCCCTGAGCCCATCTTTGTGCAAGCTGAAGGGGAGCTGGGCTTGCTGCCTGCCCCGGGGAACTAGGGACTGAGGTCCAGGCAATGATCATTTCAGTGGCAGGACAGCGTCTGGGCTCATGGAGGTTTTTCACATGGGTTGTTGTTCTAGGGGTCCCACAGCGTAGCCGGGGGGCCAGGGGACCTGGGTTATTGTCCTGACTCTGCTGCTGGGCTTTGTGACCACAGGCAAGTGCCTGCCCCTCTGTGAGCCTCAGTTGTCCCCACCCCTGTCAATGACAGCAGGAGTGGGTTGACAAGGGCCTGGGCGTGGGAGGAGGAGCCCGAGAGTCCGTTGACAGGAGGCTGCTCGTCAGCAGGCAGTGTCGTGTTCAAACCCCATCACTTGCCTGACCTTCAACTAGCTTCTGAGCCGTTTTGATTCTCAATTTCTTCATCTAAAGGATGGCATTAAACCGACTTACCTGGCAAGGTGGCTGGGAGGTTGAAATGAGATAATATGTGTCTATACCTACTAATCGGTCAGTCTGTCTATTTATCTGTGTCCCTCTCTCTGTGCTTCAGACAGAGCCAGGTGCCTCAAATGCGGAAATGCCCTTTCAGGATCTCTCGTAACCTCTGAATTCAGCCCTTGGCGGCTTACTCCTTCACCTTTGTGTGTGTACGTGTCTGTGTGCAGATGTGTGTAGGATTTCTGCATCTCTTCTGGTCGGAACGCAAAGCTCTGACATTGCAGAAAACAGGGACCCCTCGCCCTGGCAAGGTAGACTTAGCAGAGGTCAGGGCCAGGTGGCCTTGTGCGGCCCTGCTCATGACACTGCTGAGGGGGCCCCACTTTCTCATTTGGGACCTCAGGGAGCCCCTGGGTGCCCACCAGCCAGCCTCCATCTTCTGATTGGCTGCACTTTTTGCAGAAAGCTGAACTGAGCTTGGCAAAGACTGGCTGATGTGTCAGGGAAACAGGAAGGGATCGGGGATGAGTGCCAGATACTAGATGGAGAATCTGGACTCCCCAGGAGCCTGGCCTGAGTGGAGGCTGCAGTGGGTGGGGCTGGGGGCTCAATTTCTGGGGCAGAACCCGGTGATTGTAGAATGTGGTGATTTGGGGGGATTCCTTCTTGAAAGAGGCTAAATGCCAGGGGCAAGTTCCAAATGTGTGGTTGCTTTTGAGTCAGAGTGAAGAGCAGTAAATGGTAAGAGAAGACAGAAGCATTTGTCTTTTCTGTTTAGCAGAAAATCTGGCCAGTCTTTCACTCTGTGCGAAGAAATAGCCCAGCAGCTGTGCAGGAGCCACAGTGTCCACAGCCAGGCGACAGGAGTTGAGCCCGGAGGGGCCGGGCGTGCTGGAACCCAGCCAGCGTCCTTCTGATCCCTCACACCCGTGCCTCCCCGGGAAGGGACAGACGGTGGGGGACAGCCCTGGCTGGCCAAACTCAGCACAGGAGGAGGCGGAAGGCCGTGTAGAGGAGATCTGAGCATATTCACACAGGCTGAGGCACACAGGAGTCCTTGGGCTCCGAGGGAAGGTGCTGTTGGGGGCAGAGAGGTGGGCAGGGCACCCAGCACAGAAGGCCCTCTGTGGGCAGGTAGCTAAGGGGTGGGCTGCATGCAGGCTGGCCCCGGGTGGAGGGAGCATAAGTGTTTGATTCTCTCCTGTTTGGGGGAGAATCAAATACTTGTGCATGTGGGTGTCACTGTGTTGCGGGGGCAGGCGGACAGGTACGGAGGGTGGAGAGCTACGGGCAGGGGGAGGGGAGGAGAGGAGGGAAGGGTAGGGAAGGCTATGCCGGGCTGTGAGTGCTCTAGAGGAAAGAGGGCCGCGATCAGGAGTGACCTCTGCCTTGGGGAGGCAGAGAGTAGGAGCTGGTCGTCCACTTGCGGCCGTTCCCTCGGGTAGCAGGCTGCCAGCGAGGAGGACATTGGCAGCGTGGGGGTGACGAGTCTGTGACAGGCCCCAGGCTGCCCCGGCCAGGGTTCTGTTGCCATAGGTGGCCCCATGGAATCTGGGGGATGACGTTGTCTCTCTGGGGAGCTGGTTCGTTTGTCGTTCATGGGTGGGTGTGCAGGGCTGTGATGGCCCACTTGGCGCCCATCTTTAGAAAAAGGCACCCTTTTTTCCTCAAGACCCTTTGCTTCCATGTATCCTGAGATATGTGGAAGAATCAGAATATGTTGTCATATTCTGATTTGTCAGAGCAATACTCTTTTCTTTAATTTGCTGGATGTGTGTTATAATAAAAACCAATTCCCAGTGTCTGTGGTGAATGGTGCCTCCTAGAGTTGTGCAGTGCACAACCTGCTCAACCATATGCAACAGCTCTGTTTATATAAACATATATTAGGAGCAATGTTTGGCTGGTTCTGAGGATAACACAGTGACCTTTGTCGCCTCCAGGCGAAAAGAGAATGAATGGGCTGCCCGGGTGCCAGGCCAAGCCAGGTGACCCTGCATGAGGCCTGGAGGAGGCCAAAGTGGGAGCCAGACTCAGAGTGGCCCTCGGAAGCTGAGTGGGGAGCAAAATGGCGAGAGGGGCCTCCAAGCCACTGTGGAGAGAGGGGCAGCCTGAGACTGGCCGCACGGGGTCAGGCTTGAGCCCCAAGGCCCCTCCTGCCCAAGATTGAGAGGTCTGCTGTGGGTACATCGTCCTCTGACCTCATCCAGGAGCGTCCTAAATCTTGCAGCACTGCCCTCTGTGGACACGAGTCAGTCCCCCGACACCTGGTTTTCCTGTAAAGTGCCAGTCAGCTTAGACCGGCAGCTGCATCTGATCAAATAGATGAGCAATATGAATAAAGAGGAAGTTATGGGCCTCGGGCTGCCAAAGATAAATTTCCTTTTTTGTCCTGTTTCCCTCTGACGTGTGTGTTGATTTACGCCTGACGCACATCTTCAGGAATAGTAGTTGCTCGGGCTAGGCGGTGTGGCAAGGCCGGAGGATGGAACCCCACCTGGGCAGCCCTCTGCGTCCTGGCCTGGCGTGCCCTGCATCCTTGTGGCCATAGGTGGGAGCTGGTTAGAGGACAAATGTTTTTCCTGAGAGGGCAGAACTAACAGCCGGCCAAGCCCCCGGGTACATTCCTCTGCCTGGGATATTTTTACATTAGAAGCAGCACAGTTCCTACGGGGTGGGGTCCCTGGAGCTCGGCTCTTAGCTCGTTAACCATTTGGCAGCTGCTCAGCTGCTTCATGAAATCCCCTCCCCAACCTCGCCTCCCCCACCCCCAACACACACACACTTTGTTCTTGGCCAAACTCTGAGTTTCCTCTGGGCCAGTCCTCTGCATCCTGTACATTCAGTGTTTTTAAGGGTTATTTACCATTAAGGCAGCAATTCCAGATATTCAAGATCATGGTGTTTCCATAACTTCATTACCCCTCATGTCACTGTTTTTAGGTCTCTATTTTTAGTCAGTGTTTTTCCTTTATGTGAACATCCTTTTTCCATCATTGAGATAAAAAAACATCACCGTTGTCACATGGCTGTACATCATAAGCTCTTTCCCATGTTTTCACAGACTTAATGTGTATCCGCTGAATGGCTGTGGAAAGCCTTTTCCTTCTGTTAGACATTTCGGTTCTTCCCAGATTGTCACCAGAGCCAAACTGCCGCCTGAGCATCTTGCGGCATGTAAAAATTTTCTCTGCTGTTTCTTTCCGGGACACACACCCAGGAGTGCGATCGCTGAGTCAAAGGGTGTGACTGCTTCCCTCTGGCACCCCATCACCTCGGCCAAAGTGTTCTGATCCATGATGCTCTCAGGGCTGGGTGTGGAGATCTGCTTCTCTCCACCTCCCCTGCATTCGTATTTTTCTGAGAGTATTTTTTGACCAGGCATAAAATTGTGCCTTGTTAGTCTTTCAGCTTGCAATGGACTAACCAAAAAAGGATGAATTTTCCCCATAAGTTTGGTTATTATTTGTGTCTACCCCTCTGCAGCTTGCCAGCTGCATCTTCTCCTGCCCTTGTGTGGAAACCCAAAGGGAAGCATTGTAAATCTTGTTGGTTTATGTCGGATATGGCTGGAACCCAAGCCAGACAGGACTTCTTGGGACCCTGGCACTGCTCTGCTTTCTTTGGTGGGTGGGATTCAGAAAAATGGTCCCTGGAACTGTCATCCCCTAGCAGGCTCTGCTGTGTAAGCAATGGGGCCCCCTGTTCAAAAATTATTAAGTTTCAAGACAGAGAAAGCTGAGCATTAAACCAAGGGAGGGACCCTTCTGACTTGGGGCCTTATTGTGACTGCATAGGTCATATGCCTGTGACGGCTACCCTGCCCCATGCTCTGGAGTCATCTAGTTGGAAGTGGACAGAGTTTGGAAGTGGCTTGCTTGACTGAGCTGAATCCACCTGTTAGGTTTCCCAAGGGCCACTCCAGACGCAGATCCAGGTATGGGTGGGCTTCTGACATGGGGCCACTTGTGGCCACCTGCAGCCCCTGCTCCTGACCGACACTGGCCATGCACCACCCCCCCAACCCCTGGCCCCATCCTGGTCTACTTAGCCCTGGAGTTAGTTGTCCTTTTCTCAGTGGTCATTTTTTTTTTAATTAATTTATTTATTTGGCTGCATTGGATCTTCATTGCTGCGCGCGGGCTTTCTCTAGTTGCGGCGAGCGGGAGCTACTCTTTGTTGCAGTGCGTGGGCTTCTCATTGCGGTGGCTTCTCTTGTTGCGGAGCACGGGCTCTAGGGCGCACAGGCTTCAGTAGTTGTGGCATGTGGGCTTCAGTAGTTGTGGTTCACGGGCTCTAGAGCGCAGGCTCGGTAGTTGTGGTGCATGGGCTTAGTTGCTCCAGAGCATGTGGGATCTTCCCGTACCAGGGCTCGAACCTCTGTCCCCCACATTGGTAGGCAGATTCCCAGCCACTGTGCCACCAGAAAAGCCCCCGGTGGTCATTTTTGTGCCCACTTTCACCTCACCCTGACCCCTGGTGGCTCTTTCTGGTGGAGAGCTGGCCCTTCTGCTCATCTTTGCCTGCTTTGGTCATCTCACTGCCCTGAATATTTAACATTTCGTGCTGTTTTTCCAGCTAGAGCTTTCACTTCTGCCTTACCCACTTCTCTCTTACCTTACCTCCGGAGTCTTCTCCTTGCCAGCCTGGGGCTAGGAGGAGCTGCTGCTTATATAGTGAGAAACTGGTAATCCCTGTGGCTGCAGATAACTGCTGATAATCACTGAGGCTGGTTGCACTTGCTGTTAATTGGAAATGCCAGGCTGTCCCCCAGGTCACAGTCCTCATGCTCCCGCCCAGAGAGCAGCAGTTCCTCGGTGGGTGTTAACTCTGCAGGGGACGCTGGGTCTCCATAGGAGGGGAAATGATCCTGTGGGTCATCTGGGAAGTGGCATTCCTTGGGCGACGGGCACCTGGGGCTGGCTGCCCAGCCGGCTGCAACAGCAGAAGTATCACTCCAGGAGTTACTCCGCCATGAATTGCATAGAGTTTGGAGCTTTCTTTTTTTTTTTTATTTTAAATAAATTTATTTATTTATTTATTTTGGAGCTTTCTTAAATGGCCCTTGGCTTGATTTAGCTCTTACTCTCGTGGGAAATGTGGCCTTATACTTGTGGGGTTTTTCCACATTTTTCAATGATTGAATCAGGAAGGTGTCGATGTGAGAGTTCTCACATTGAGCTGAGAAACATTCAGTTACCCACACAAAGGAAAATCATGTAGCCATAGAATCCCCGACTGTCACAGTTGGATGAGATTATTGCCATTTGGTGGTTAAAATAATTTTTGACATTTTTTCCAGATTACAAAGATAATTCATCCTCATTGCAGAAAATTTAGTAAAGAAAAAGCATTTAGAAGAAAATTAAAAGTGCCTGTAATTCCATTGCACAAAAATAACCCCAAATGACAACCACGGCACATAGAGATCCTGTGCCATACGCCCACGTGTCTGGGTGATCTTCTCTGTCAGTCTCTTTGGTCTCTTTCACCCAGAGCCCCAGGTGGCTTGAGATCCCCCCCGACCCCAGTTTTGCAAGTGTGAGAGCTGAGACACAGAGACAGACAGAATTTGCCTGGTCACACAGCCTTAGTAAATACTCAATCCCAGCGCTCGTCTCACCACACACCCGCATCAGCATTTAATAGCATTTTGAAACCAGCTGAGAGTTGGAAATGGCATCTCATTCTTTAATGGGCATCTCTTTGATTTCTAAGGGGGTTGAATCTTTTTCATCAATTTATTAGCCTCTTGCAAGTCAGTGACTTCTTTGTCATGTGCTAGTTTTGTCTAGTGTTGCATCTGAACCACATTGATATGATTATTGTAGTTGGAAAGTATGTTTCCTGTGGTAGGTCGAGTCTTCCCTTATCAGTGTTTCCCCCCACCAACACTTTATTATGAAAAATGGCAAACATAGAGGAAGGTTGAAAGAACTGTGTAGTCAACACCTATATTCCCACTACCTAGATTCTACCATTAACATTCTATTATATTTACTTTATCACCTATGTATCCTTCTGTCCATCCCTCTATCCATCAGCCCATCTTAATTTTTAAAATGCTTTTCAAAGTAAATTGCAGACATCAGTACTCTTTCCCCTCCCAAACACTTAAGCATGTATATCATTAACCAGAGTTCAAGATTTCATATCGTGGATTTCACTAATCATCGTTTGAGTTCTGATAAGTGTGTGCACGCACCTTTGCGACCCAGACCCTGTCAAGATACAGGACATGTCCGTCACCCCAGGGTTTCCTCAGGCCCCTTCCCAGGCAGTCCACACCCCACTCCCAGAAGTACTGCTGCTCTGATTTATTTTACCACGGATTCATTTGGCCTGTCTTAGAACTTCACATAAATTGAATTATGCAATATGTACTCTTCTATGCAAGGCTTCTTTCACTCAGCTTAATGTTTTTGAGGTTCATCCATGTTGTCATGTGCATCATAAGTTTGCTCTTTTTCATTGCTTAGTATTTATTTTACTGTATGAATATACCATAGTTGATCCATACTCCCGTTGATGGCCACTTGAGCTTTTTCCAGTTTGTGAGCTGTTACAAACATCTCTTAACACTAGAACTTGTCACCATCCCTCATGTGACACCAAGCTGTCCAGTTTAGACAGTCCCAGGAACAGCCTCATGCAGAGCCAGAGCACTCAGTGTGGTCCTCAGTTGTGGCACAAGGGGACTGAAAGGTTAAATGTGCCTCTCTTCCAACTTGTATTCCAGTGTTAGGGGTCCCTGGGGGTGTGATCATAAAACACTGAATTCCCTGAGAATAAGAATTAGGTCTGACTCACATCTACAGAATAATTGAAAAATACAGCAAAACATGAGGAAATAAAAATGCATAAACCCACAAATATACATTTTGATGTACATTAAGTGTAAGTTTTTTGCAGATCTCTTATCATGTTGGGGAAATTCCCTTTTATTCCTAGTTTGCTGAGAAATTTTATGATGAATGGATGTTGAATTCTGTCAAATACTTTTCCTGCATCTGTTGAAATTATTATCGCATGGATTTTTTTTCAGTCTGTTAATATGATGAATTATATTGGTTTTTTATATTTTGGCCCTCCCCCCAGATTCTTCTGATTCAGTAGGTCCGGGGTAGGGCTTGAAGATTTGCATTTCTAACAAGTTCTCAGATGTTGTAGCATGTATCAGTACTTTATTCCTTTTTGTTGCCAAATAATAATTCCATTGCATGCATATATGGACATTTGGGTTATTTTCACTTTGGGGCCACTAGGAATAATGCTGCTGTGCTATGAACATTCATGTGCAAGTTTTTGTATGGACATATGTTTTCATTTTTCTTGGGTATATACCCAGGATGGGATTGCTGGGTTATATAATAACTGCCGAACTGTTTTCTAAAGCAGCTGTATCATTTTTTATTACCATCAGTAGGAAGGTTCCAGTTTTTCTGCATCCTTACCAACATATTATTTTCTGCTTTTTTTTTTTGGCTGCATTGGGTCTTAGTTGAGGCACGCAGGATCTTCGTTGCAGCGCGCGGGCTTCTCTCTAGTTGTGGCATGAGGGTTTTTCTCTAGTTGCGGCATGCAGGCTCCAGAGCTTGTGGGCTCTGTAGTTTGTGGCACGTGGGCTCTCTAGTTGAGGTGCAGTCTCAGTAGTTGTGGTGCACGGGCTCAGTAGTTGTGGTGCGTGGGCTTAGTTGCCCTGCGGCATGTGGAATCTTAGTTCCTCGACCAGGGATCGAACCTGCGTCCTCTGCGTTGGAAGGTGGATTCTTTATCACTGGATCACCGGGGAAGTCCCTATTTTCTGCTTTTTAATGGCTAGTTATACTAAGCATTTTTTCATGTGCTTATTGGCCATGTGTATATCTTCTTTGGAGGAATGTCTATTCAAATCCCATTTTTTAATTGGGTTGTCTTTCACTGATTGATATTTAAATGTTGAGCCAACCTTGCATTTCTGGGATAAACTTCACTTAATCAAGATGTATTACCCTTTTTATGTACTGCTGGATTATATTAATACTTTTCTGAGGATTTTTATGTCTCTGTTCATGAAGGATATTGGTCTATAGTTTTTGTTGTTGTTTAGTTTTCGTTTTTTTGTAATGTCCTTGTCTGGTTCTGTTATCAAATAATACTGGCCTCATAAAATGAATTGGAAAGTATTCCCTCCTCTTTAATTTTCTGACAGAGTCTATGTAGGATCGGTATTGCTTCTTCTTTAAATGTTCAGTAGAATTTGTCAGCAGAGCTGCTTTTTTTTTTTTAATTGAAGTATAGCTGATTTACAATGTTGTATTAGTTTCTGGTGTACAGCAAAGTGATTCAGTTATACACACACACGTATATTCTTTTTCATTTTCTTTTCCATTATAGGTTATTACAAGATACTGAATATAGTTCCCTGCGCTATGCAGTAGGACCTTGTTGTTTATTTTATATATAGTAGTTTGTATCTGCTAATCCCAAACTGCTAATTTATCCTCCCCCCACCACTTCCCCCTTTGGTAACCATAAGTTTGTTTTCTACATCTGTGAGTCTGTTTCTGTTTTGTGAATAAGTTCATTTGTATCATATTTTAGATTCCACATATAAGTGATATCATATGATAATTGTCTTTCTCTGTCTGACTTACTTCACTTAATATGATAATCTCTAAATCCATCCATATTGCTGCAAATGGCATTCTTTCATTCATTTTTATGGCTGTATTTTTATGGTAATATTCCATTGTATACATACACCACATCTTTATCGATTTATCTGTCAATGGACACATTTAGGTTGCTTCCATGTCTTGGCTGTTGTAAATAGTTGTCAGCAGAGCTTCTGAGCCCTAAGTTTTCTTCTTTGTGAGATTTTTAACTAAAAAAATCAATTTTTTAATAGACTACTCAGGTTATTTTTGTTCACTGAATGAGTTGTGGTAGTTTTGTATTTCAAGAATTTATTTCATCTAAGTTATCAAATTTGTGAGCACAAAGTTTTTAGTGATATTTTCTTATTATCCTTTAACGTCTGTAAGATCTGTAGTGATGTCCCCTCTTTCATTGATGTTATTGGCTATTGATCATATTGATATTTTCAAAGAATAAGATTTTGGTTTTATTGGTTTTATCTACTGTTTTTCTTATCTGCTCTTTAAAAACATATGTAATATAGATATCCTTCAAAAGGCAAATTGAATCATACTGTACATACAGTCTACACCTCGATCTTTTTCATTGACTGTGTCTTAAATTTTTTTTCATATCACACAAGTCACATACCTGCGTGTCAGTAGGATACATTACTAGAACTGAATCAGTAGATGGTTATCCTCTTTTTTCTTTTAAATCAACTTTATGTATAATTTTAATTTGATAAAATGAACTGATTTTAACTGTTCTGTGAGTTTTTACAAATGTATACACCTGTATATCCACCAATCCAAATAAGATATAGAACATTTTTATCATCCCCAAAAGTTTCATCATGCCCCTTTTCAGTCACTGCCCCCCATACCTAGCCCCAGACAACCACTGATCTCCTTTTGGCACTATAGTTTTAATTGTTCTAGAATTTCATATAATGAAATCAAACAGTAGTATGTGTGGCTTTTTCATTCAGTATAATGTTTTCAAGGTTCCTTCTGTGTGAATACATAATTTGTTCCTTTTTATTGCTGACTTTTTTCCATAGTGTGAATATGCCACAAGTATTCATTCACTTGTTAATGGACATTTGGGCAGTTTCCAGTTTGGGGCTACTATGAGCTGTGAAGCTGCTATGAGCATTTAAAATTAATGTATTTTTGTGGACATAAGTTTTTATTTCTCTTAGGTATACCTAGAAGTGGAATTGTAGGTCGTGTCGTGTTGTAAGTGTATGCTTATCTTTATAAGAAACTGCCAAACTGTTTTCCAGAGTGGCTTTACCATACTACGTCCCACCAGCAATGTTTGAGAGTTCATTGCCCCACATCCTGTCAACCCTTGCTATTGTTAGCCTTTTAAAATTCCCCTATTCTTCTGGGCATGTAATAGTATCTCACTGTAGTTTTAATTTATACTTTTCTAAATACTAATGATGTTGAGCATCTTTTCATGTACTTATTAGCCATTTGTATATATTCTTTTGTAAAGTGCCTTTTCAAATCCTTGTCCTATTTGGTGTAGGGGTAGAGGTGTATTGTTTACCTTATTAATGAGTTTCAAGTGTTCTTTATATATTCTGAATACAAGTTCTTTTTCAAGAATATGTATTGAGAAAAAATTCTCCTAATCTGTGGTTTACCTTTTCATTTTTAATGGTATCTTTTTAAGAGCATATAATTTTAATTTCAATTAGATCTCTTATTAAGTTCTTCTATGATTAGTGTTTTCTGTGTTCTAAGACATTTTTGGCCACCTCAGGATAGTGCTGATTTCTTCTAGATGTTTTATAGTTTTAGCTTTTACATTTAGATTTAAGATCCATTTTCAGTTAATTTTGTGTATGGTGTGAGGTAGTTGTCAAGGTTATTTTTTTCCTCCATGTGGATATTCAGTTGTTTAAGCACCATTTTCTTAAAAAAATAAAGTTTTTCCCTTATTGACTTACCTTGACACCTTTGTTGAAAATCAGTTGATCATACATGTCAGGTCTGTTTCTGAACTCTCTATTATGTTTCATTATAAATCTATACTTATGCCAACACTATACTCTCTTGATTATTATAGCTATATGGTAGATCATGATAACAGGTTGTATAAATCCTCCAGCTTTATTCTTCTTTTCCAGAACTGTTTGGCTTGCTTTTCCATATAAAATTTAGAATTGGTTTGTCAGTTCCTACAAAAATGTCTGCTGGGATATTGGTAGGATTGCATTGACTCTATAGATCGATTTGTGGAGAATTGATAGCTTAACAGTATTGAAGTTTCCAGTCCATGAATATGGTTATTTATTTTTGTTTTCTTTAATTTCTCTTAGCTATGTGTTTTCATGCACATATTTTACTAAGTTTACCTGACAATATTTACTGGTTTTGATGCTATTTTAAATGGTATTATTTGTTAAAATTTTTATTTTCTAGTTGTTCATTGCTAATATTATAGAAATACAGTTGATTGTTGTATACAACCTTTTATCTTGATATATTCACTTGCTAGTTCTAGTGGCTTTTCTTTAGATTCCTTAGGATTTTCTGTGTTTGCTATCATGTTGTCTATAAATAAAGGCTTTTTCCTTCTTCCTTTTAACTTGTGTGCTTTTGATTTCTTTTTCTTGCCTTGTTGCACTGGCTAGGACCTCCAGTATAATAATGAATAGAAGTGGTGAGAGCAGACATGCCTTCTTCCTGATATTAGGGCAAAAAGTTCAACTTTTCATTGTTAAGTATGAAGATAGCTGTAGGATTTTTTTGGCTGCATTGGGTCTTTGTTGCTGTGCACGGGCTTTCTCTAGTTGCAGCGAGCAGGGGCTACTCTTTGTTGCGGTGCGTGGGCTTCTCATTGCGGTGGCTTCTCTTGTTGTGGAGCACAGGCTCTAGGCACGCGGGCTTCAGTAGTTGCAGCATGTGGGGTCAGTAGTTGCGGCATGTGGGCTCTAGAGTGCGTGGGCTTCAATAGTTGTGGCATGCAGGCTCTAGAGCGCAGGCTCAGTAGTTGTGGTGCATGGGCTTAGTTGCTCTGCAGAATGTGCGATCTTCCTGGACCAGGGATCAAACCTGTGTCCCCTGCATTGGCAGGCAGATTCTTAGCCACTGAACCACCAGGGAAGTCCCTAGGATTTTTATAGATGCATTTTATAATAACAAGAAAGTTCCTTTTCTTCCACGTTTTCTGAGTTTTTATCTTGAATGGGTGTTTTGTCAAATGCTTTTTCAGTACTTATTGAGTTGATTATGTTTTTTCTTTATACTGTTAATATGAATTGTATTAATTTCAAATGTTAAACCTTGCATTCCTGAGATAAACGCCACTTGTTCATGATGTATTATCCTTTTTAGCTGAATTTTATTGGCTAATATTTTGTCAAGGAATTTTGCATCTATATTTATGAGTGATCTTGGACTATAGTTTTGTTTTCTTGTAATGTCTTTGCCTGCTTTTGTTATCAGTGTAATACTGGTACCTCTTATGATGAGATAATACTGCCTCATAAGATGATTGTGAATTGTTTCCCCTTCTTCTATTTTTTGACAAAGTTTGTATAAGAATTGTGTTATTTCTTCCCTAAATATTTGGTAGAATTCACCAGTGCAGACATTTTGACCTGACCATTTTATTTGAGGAAAAGGTCTTTAATTTTAAATTCACTTTCATTATAAAGGACTTTTATTTTTTTCTTGTGTAATTTTTGGTCATTTGTTCTTTCAAGGAGTGTTCTAGTTCATCAAAGTTGTCAAACTTATTGGCATAACATTGTACATAATATTTTTTAAATATCCCTTTAATGTCAATAGAGCTGTATGATGTTTCTTTCATTCCTATTATTGGTAATTTGTATTTTCTTTATTTCTTGATTATTCTAGCTAGAGGCTTAAATTTCATTGATCTTTTCAAAGAAAATCTTTTCAAAGCTTTTACTTTAATTTTCCCATTGTTACTGTTCTCGATTTCATTGGTTTTTGCTCTTTTTTTAAACCATTTTATTCCTTCTACTCACTTTGATTATAATTTGCTCTTCTTTTTCTATTTTCTTAATGTGGAAGCTTAGATCACTCATTTTAAACCTCTCTTCTTTTTCATAATAAGCTTTAAAGCTATGCATTTCCCTCCAAGCACTGCTTTAGCTGCATCCTATAAATTTTTGATATGTTGTACTTTATCATTCATTTAAAAATATTTTCTAATTTTCCTTGTGGTTTTTATTTGACCCATTAGTTATTTTAAAGTGTGTAGTTTAATTTTCATGTATTTGGGTATTTTCCAGGTACCTTTTTGTTATTGCTTTCTAATTTAATTCTGTAGTAGCCAGAGAACATATGCTTTATCATTTTAAATTTGAGACTTGTTTTATGGCTTAGCATTGCTCTGTCTTGGTGAATACTTCATGTACTGTTTTAAAGAATGCGTATTCTACCATTGTAGGATGTGGTGTTCTATAAATGTCATTTAGGTCAAGTTGATTGATAAAGGGTACTTGAAGATTCACATCTTCTAAATCTTTGTTTTGTCTCTACCTTCTAGCAATTGCTAAGACAGTAGTATTGAAATCTCTAACTATAATTGTACATTCCATTTCTGGCTTTGCTTCATATACTTTCAAGCTCTCTCATTAGGTACATGCACAATCAGGAGTTTGTATCTTCTTAATGAATTGACTTCTTTTGTTGTTATGAAATTTCCCTCTTTATCTCTGTCCTCAAGCCTCTTTTCAGATGTTTTTAAGGCCATACAGTTTTCTTGTAATTGCTGTTTGCCTGGTGTTTCTTTTTCTAGTATCTTACTTTTAGCCCATCAATGTCTTTATATTTAAAGTGCGTTTCTTATAGAAAGCATATGGTTGGTTATTTTATCTATGGTTTTATATTTAAAGGGGTTTTATATAGATAGCATATAATGAGTCTTGCTTTTTTATCCAGTCTGATAAAGCCTCTGACTTTTAGAGTGTTAAGACCGTTTTAATTTAATGTAGTTATTGATATGGTTGGGCTTAAATCTACTATTTTGCTGTTTGTTTGGTCTCATCTATTTTGTTCTTTTTTTCTCTTTTCCTGCCATCTGTGGTATTATTTTTAGTATTCATTTTTTTCCTTTTATTAGCTCACAACTGTACATCTCTCTTCTCAGTGGCCGCTCTAGGGTTTACATTGTGCACCTTTAACTTATCACAGTCTTCCTTCAAATCATATACCATTTCAGCTATAAGTAAGAACCTTGCAACAATATATTTACTTCCATGAGCCCCACCCTTTCTGCTGTGTCCTATTTTACTTTTGAAGATACACTTTTTTTACTTGCTCTATACAGTTATCTTTAAATGAAATTTAAAAATGAGAAAACCACCATCTTTTATGTTCACTCACATATTTATTTTTTCTGTTACCAAACTGAACTTGGGTCCGCTCACCCACCACACAGCAAAGCCAATCTACTGACACTGGTTTGTGGTGAAGGAAAGTTTGGTGCTTATTTGCAGGGCACCAAGCAAGGAGAACAGTGGCTTATGCTCAAAGACCCAAACAAGAGACAGATGGCTTTCAGGGAATGATTTTAATTTAAAGGCAACACTTGGGGTGAGGGCTGCAGGGTGCATGACCTTCTTCGGATTGGTTGGTGGTGAGGTAACAAGGTGATGTTTCCAGAACCTTAATCATCAACCTCCTGGTTCCAGCCATTCTGGGGTCTGCATCCTTGTGCTCAGCATATAGCTACCATCCTCCACCTGGGTGAGGGTCACCATCCTGCAGAACTCAAAGATATGTGTCAGATTGTTATGTATATCCCTTGAGGAGGAACTAGGACTCTGTTTTTTTTTCTTTTTCCTTAAATCTATTTATTTATTTATTTTTATATTTGGCTGCGTTGGGTCTTCGTTGCTGCGCGCAGGCTTTCTCTAGTTGCAGTGAGTGGGGGCCACTCCTCGCGGTGGTGCTCGGGCTTCTCATTGCGGTGGCTTCTCTTGTTGCGGAGCATGGGCTCTAGGTGCACAGGCTTCAGTAGTTGTGGCATGTGGGCTCAGTAGTTGTGGCTCATGGGCTCTAGAGCGCAGGCTCAGTAGTTGTGGCGCATGGGCTTAGTTGCTCCACGGCATGTGGGATCTTCCCAGACCAGGGCTCGAACCCGTGTCCCCTGCATTGGCAGGCAGATTCTTAACCACTGCACCACGAGGGAAGTCCCAGGGCTCTGTTTTATGCTGAATATTGTCATTACTTTTCTTGCTTAACTGCTTTTCCTTTGTTTTTACATTCCCCCACCTCCCTAACTAGTAAATGCTTGTGCCTGCTCTTTGGAACTTAGGGAAGGTCTGGGGGACTAAAGCCTTTTTCCTACAAACAAGACTCGGAGGGGCTTTTGTACCTGGAAGTCCCCGCAGGGTCCTGCCCGGTGTCATTTCTAGCCGTCTTCACTCCCTTGTCTGGATCTGAGTTTCCATTTGGTATCATTTCCTCTCAGCTTGAAGAATTTCCTTTAACATTTATTGTAGGTCAGGGAGCCACAAATTCTCTCAGGTTTTATTTGTCTGAACATATCTTTACTTCATCTTTATTTTTGGAGGACATTTTTATAAACTATAAAATTCTAGTTTTTTTTTTTTCTCTCTCAGCTCTGTAAGGAGCTGTTCCTTCTTTGTCTTCTGGCTCATGTGCCCACTGCCCTGGCACATCCCCGTTCATGGCCCCAGCATCCAAATCCCAGAATCAAGCTGCCCCTCAGATGACTGGGGGCAGCACCTCGTCTCACAGATCCCCAGCACCCCTGGCACTTAAGGAGGCCAGAAGTAGAGCCCACAGCACAGGGGTGTGGTGACCTGCGAAGTGCATGACCTTGGAAACATCTGGATGTGCATGTCTGGAAGTGCATGTCTGGAAACATCACCTTGTTACCTCACCACCAACCAATCCGAAGAAGGTCATGCACTGCGGAGTGACTTTGTGTTGCCAGCAAGCAGTGACCCTCTGTTGTTGCCTGGGTCTCTGCCTCAGGCTCACCTGCTCCAGAAAAGGGGCCTTTTGTAGGACACAGCCATTCCATGGCCCCAAGTCCTCCGGCCCTAAACGGCCTGAATATTCCTCAGCTCAGCATAGCCCAAAGGCCTCATGGCCCCCCACTACCTGTTCCATCAGTCCCTCCCCCTTCCAGCCAGGGTGGGCCTAGGACAAGGACACCAGAAAGTTGTCAGCCACAGTGACCTATTTAAGGGGAGCCCTGCCAGGCCAACGTGGAGCCAATGGAGATGGGTCTCGGGTGGAAACTTGGCCCAAAGATGTTGGATCTCTGCAGACCGTCTGGTTGTAATTCAAGCCCGCCTGGCTGTGGGGTTTCAGATTGTGCAGGACTGTGTTCTGATGCCCTTGCTGACTGCATGGTACCTTTGGGTGGGTCCAGGTTTCTCCCTCAGCCCCGTGGCCTAAGTGAGAAGCCCCTGGGCTCTGCAGTTGAGGGGAAGGTCTCAGCCAGGCTCTGGGGACCTTGCGTTGCCCGGGCTGTGAGGAGCCTCCCTGCAGGCTCAGGCAGCAGCTGCTGAGCAGGGGTCCCCAGGACTCAGGTAGAGAGCCCGCCGGCACAGCCCCAGGTGGGCAGGTGGCCCTCCTCTAGGGCTTTGCTCTGAGACAAGGTTCTTCCTTCCCCGCTCCCTCCCCCTCTTCCCTTGTCTCTGCTGGCTTTTCCCTCCCCTGGCCTCACAGTGGCTGTCACTTCCACCATGTCACCCTCCCCACAGTTCCCTGTGGCAGTATTCCCTGCCCAGGCACCAGCTCCTAGTCACTAAGACTTGGCAGTTGGAAACAGCCCCCTTCTATTTTTAGGGACAATCACTTGCAGTTTTCTTCGCAAATACCATCACACGTTGGAATTTCTAATTTCCATTTCTTTTAGAAAACAGAAAACCAATTTCTTGATTTACAGTAAGCAATGTATCAGCCAAGAGCCTGAGAATGATGCTTGCTGGCCCGGCAGAAAATAGTTCTCCCCTGACAGAGGCTGGGCGAGCAGATGGTCAGAGCCAGGGGCCGCTGGGGAGGTGGGGGCCATGCCTTCATCCCTGTCCTCAGGAGCAAACAGCCAGCGAAATCCCACCTCGTTAGTCTTTGGCCAAGCTCCTCGCAAGCAGGTTCCTTCCCGAATGTGGACTTTTCTGGAGCCTCACTATTTTCAGATTGATTTTCCTCTTTAGCAATCACTGCTCAAGTAGCTTTTCCCCCTGAGCCAAGCCTTGGAAGCCACCTGCCCACAGTGGTGTCTGCACGGTCCTGCTGGTAGGGCCCCTCGGAGCTGTGAGGGGTGGCTGCCCTCCTCGTCCAGCAGGTGCGGGGACGGGGCTGGGGAGGCGACGGTGGACCTGGGCAGGGGCACAGCTGACTAATGGAGGAACGAGCCGTGCAGAGGGCAGGGGCGCTGGTGACTGACGCCCTCGAACCTTTTCCACTGCAGGCCTTTCCTCAGCCCTGTTTCCTTCCCCCACCTCTGGGTCTGAGCCCCGCTTCTGACTCCCAGATCTGGGCTCTGCCTGCCTGGCTGGGATGCAGTTACTCTCACAATCAGCATTCTGCTCCATCTCACGGTGGCAGGGCCTCCATGGATCCGGGCCTCTGGCCTGGCTCCCAAGGCTTCTTCATAAATGACCAGTTCTGCTGAATCATCAAATCCGGGGTGGAGTTGGGGTAGCTTGCTTGGTCACACGGTTGTTTCTTCCCCCTCCCCCTCCCAGAGCACAGCTAGCAGAGAAGCCCCCAGGCCCAGGGTCAAGTGCACGTCCGCATTAAGGCCTGCATTAACCGTAGCTGGTGGACCTTCTCCGCAGAGCAGTGGGTCTGCCCGGTAGAGGCCCTTCCTTACAGGAGCAAACACTGGGGCCCAGAGAAGGGAGAGACCTGCTCAAAGTCACACAGTCTGTTGGTGGCCGAACCAACACTCAAGCTGAGGACCTGCCCACCCAGCAGTCTCCCTAGCGACCTGGGAACATAGGAAACACAAAACAGAAGGCTAGACTGGGAACTGGAAAGCCTTGATGTCTTCCGGGTGCAGGAATGCCTTCTTCGGCCGCACTGACCGTCATCCCCAGCCTCCCCCTGTCAGTTCTGGGTCGGGGCTCCCAAGGATGTGGGTCACGAAGAGGACTGTCCACTGCCCTCCGTGTCCTCCAGGAGGAGTGTTCAGATGCCTGCGAACACAGGGCCTGTGCCAGGCTCCTAGCTGCATGGACAGTGACCCAGAACTAGGAGAGGAACAAAAGGGCCTTTGGAGGAGCCAGACAGCCTCCAAAAATATCCCTACCTCCTGCCCCTTTCTCTCGGCCTCACTCTGAGCCGGGTCACTTTAAACACATTCTGCCAAGTGTACTCTTCTGGTGTTGCCATCAGAGACTGGCGGCCTTCCCTTCAGGTGACCCTTCAGGTGGCCGCCTCTGCCCACCTGGACCTCAGACCGGCAGGGAGCAGGCAGTCATGGTAACCTGGCTCCAGGTGTGCCTGGATCGCGGGGCACACGCCTTTCAAGTGACGAGAGTTCCCATCCACCCTCCTGGCCCCTGAGAGGTCCCTTGCTTGGGTGTTCTTGGTCGCCGGCAGTCATGGAATTGGAACAAGGGACAGTCCCCGTTATGGGTAGCATGTGGGAGCGGGCGGGAAGAGATGCCACTGGCATCAGACAGGTTGATGAGGTTATCTTGAGGAGGATTGCTGGTGATTGTTTCTTTGCTACTTTATGCTTTTCTCTACAGGGCTTTTTGACTTTTCTACCTTCAGCATGGCTCTTTTTTATAGCCAGGTAATAATGGCTGATGTTCGTGGCCTCACTGTGGCAGACACTGTGTTAAGCACGTTACAGGCATTGACCCATTTTACAGATGAGGAACTGAAGGTAAAGAAGTTAAGTAGCTGCAAGGTCTCAGGGGTGATAAACAGCAAACTGGGACTTGCAGGTCTGCTTGACTCTAAAGGGGAGAGCGTCTTACGTGGGCATTTAAATGAAAGGGGTGGCTCTGTCCCCTTTCTGTTTAAGATACAACTTGGCCTGTCCACCCTGCATAGAGCGGACTATGAGACTCCACCACCCAGGCAGGGCCTGTGGGTCTCCTCCTCACCCTCCCCACAGAGCTTGGCCCAGGGCCAAGCCCCCACTCACCACCCACAGCCAGAAGAAGCAGGAGGACACTCTGAGGTCTGCAGGGCGGGAAAGAGGAACTTTGCAGGGACTGGGCAGCTAAGGGGGGTGGGTCATAGGGTGAGCGGGTTGTGATTGCTGCGTTCTCTCAAGAGCCAGGGGAAAACCCTGTACCCGTCACCGCTCACCTGCACACTGCCCTGGGGTTCACAAAACGCTTCCCACCATCGTCCCTTGTGGCATCCGTTCATTCAACAGGTTTCTGTTTGGCACCTCCTGCATGCAGGCCCAGGAGGTGGAGATCAGCCAGGCAGACACAGCCCCTGCCCCTCCAGGGCCCGTCGGGGTCCTAGGTGGCGGGACCCCTCTCCCAGCCCTGGCCACCCCCCTCCCCCGCCTCCTCCCCGACCCAGTCACTCTCTGTCATTGATGCCTAGAGGCGGCCGCACATGGAAAGCTCTTTAGCGTGATTACGTGGGCGTCCGATGATTTCCAAGGATAAGCAGCTGTGGCTGTCTTCGGGCCAGGAAAATGTAATCTGGCAGTTTCCAGTGAGCGGCTCAACTATGCTGGCGCAGTTGGGGGTGGATCAGTGGGTTCTTGTGTGGGTCGGCAGACCTTGCTTCAGTTCAGTCCCACTTGCTTTGGCTGTGAGACAGGTGTTTGTGCTGAGCAAGATTAAACACTCTCACAGGTGGGGCTCCTTGTTGTTCATTAAAGGATCCTTCTCATTGGTCAGGGATCGCTGGACCCACAACAGGAAGCGGAGGGGGTGGGACCGGGGGGGTGGGCGCCCTTCTCTGGTGGGGAGAAGTGTGAGGTGGGCTCAGTGGCCTCTGAGGAGTTGTGCTCACGGTTGGGCCAAGGGCAGTGCTTCCCCCCTGCCTGCGAGGGCAGAAAGAAGCCGTTCCGTGGTGTTCCCGCCATGGCCCCAGCAGCTGGCGCCACGGGGAGGCCACAGCTCGTAACCTGATGGGATCTGGGGCAGCTGCTAACAAGTAACGACGTCGTGGAGAAACAGGACCAGAGGTGAGACAGCAACACCCAAACTGAAATTGTGTTATGTGGACAAAGGCTGGATTTCAACAGGGAAACAAGGACGTTGTTTAATTTCCTGAGCTGGCAAGCCGAGAGGACTTTTTTCCTTTTCTTTGGTTACCCAGAAGGCAGTGTAGGGCCCTGGAGAGAGGGGAGCCCCAGGAGCCAGGTGCCTGGAGGCTACGTGAGCCCCTCGGCCTTGGTTCCCCGATCTGCAGAGCTGGGAGGCAGCACCTGGAGGTGGGGTGCAGGGTGCGGGGGACAGATATGGGGCACTGAGGAAACGTGTGGCTGGAGCCTCGGATTATGAGGTGTTAAAGCTGGTGAGGCCTCGCCAGCATCTAACCCAGCAGTTCTCACCCGGCTGCGGTGTGAAATCTCCTGGAGAAACTTTAAAAAAAAACTGATGCCCTTCCCGCCACCAAGGCACCAGGCGGTCCCCCTGACCTGGAGGCCGGGCCTGCAGGGGGCTTTCTGTGAGCCAGGAGTGAGCAGACAGGTGGGATGGAGTTTAGAGGCTTGCAGTGGAGGCTGGAGGGAGCACGGCAGCCCCCCGAGGAGGCTCACTGTTGTCTGGGTGGGGCGGGCGCCTGGGGGAGGAGCCACCGTGCTGAAACGCAGGTGGGTTCCTGTCTCGACATCAGCTGGGTGGAGGAAGAGGAGCGTCTGTGCTCCAGCTGCCCCTCTCTTGCCCCTTAAAGAAGGGCTCAGGTGAGAGCAGCAGCGCCTCGCCCCCAGTCAGCTGGCACCGGCAGGGGGTGGGCTGCAGTGTCTCCGCCCAAACCCAGCTGGCGTGGGGTCCGGCCCTCACTCACCTGCCTCAGGTTGGCTGAGGGGCAGCCCACCTCTGCACCTTGGGACCTTGGGGTGAGACTCAAACCAGGACGGGGCAGATGAGTGAGTCTGGAGCGGGGTGGTGGGTAGGACACCAGCTCTCTGCAGTGCTGGATCTGGGACGGCCCCCCGTTCCTTTAGGAGACCCCGTGGAAACCCTGGTTCAGGTGGAAGCTCTGGGTGGGCTGGGCACTCTGCGGGCCGGAGGGGGCTGTGGGTGGCAGGTTGGCTTCAGCATCTCAGAAGATGCCATAATTGGAGCCTGTGCCTCTGTTTTTAGGCTCCATCTCTGCACCAGTGTTTATTTCCCTGGAGGTGGGCCCTGCTCCCAGAGCCGTCCATCATCCTGAGGATGCTGTGTGGCCCCAGGTCACAGCCCTCTGCTGAGGAGGAAGGCACCTGGTTCTGTGGGCGTCCTAGCCGTCACTTGCATACACTTATTTTTCACCCATCGTTGTGGCTCATGGCTCTGACCCTGTGCCCTAGCCCCCTCCGGTGAGAGGAAAGGGGGTTTGTTTCTTTGCTCTCTGAGATTTTTGCCCAGCCTTCCGCTGCTTGCTGGCCTCTACAGCCAGCCCAGGGGTCCCTGGGGGTGTTTTCCCCTGGGAAGATCAGAGATTCAGTCACCACAGATACTGGCCTGCAGCTTCGTGTTTGTGGGTGAGGTTCCTGCCCCTGCATCCCCGGTGCACTGGAAGCAAAGCCTGACTTTTGTGCCAGCCCGGGGCACCCATCCCTGGGGCCTCACCCCAGCCTTGTTGATAGCTGTCCAGGTTGGGGTGCCACCCCTGCACCCCTCTCCAGTGGAAGCTGCTGGAGAGCCTGAATGTGGTCTCACCCTGTTCCTGGTGCCCTCAACACACCCCATGCTGATCACCGGTGGGGGGGGGAGATGGGCCACAGAGGGCCCACAAAGGTCATATGATGCCGATGCTCTGGCTTGTGTTTTCCATCTGCCTACCAGGGTTTCACGATTTATTATTTATTATTATCTGATTTTTCCATCAGATTAGATCCCTACATGCCTTCCGGTATCCTCAAGGCCAGGCTTCTCAGAGCTTTCAGTCACCTACCTCCTTGGCTGGGAGGGACGTCATTCATCCTATTTTTGGAAGTTTTTTTTTTTTTTTTTTTTAAATCACTGGTTCCTTTTTCTGCAGAAGCCCCTGCAGGACTAGTGTCCCACAGAATCTACTTTGGGAAAGACAGACCTGCTTTCCTTCTGGATTTCCCAGTCAGGAAGGACTGGCAGTACCTTGGTGGGGGGGCACTCCCGTTCCCAGGGGCCCCCAGTGGCTCCCTGTCTCGTCTGACCTGGTTCCCGTGCCTCACTCTGCAGCGCGGAGGCCTCCGACCTGCCTCAGGGACTGCACCTCAGAGGTGCTCATCCTCAGGGCTCCGGCCCGTCCCACCACCAGCCCGGTGCCCCTGCTCCCTCATCTCCCGGGAGCAGCACCCTCCTCCTGTGTCACTCTCCTGCAGGGTGCGCCTGTAAGGCAGCTGCCTCCTCCCACGGCCTCTTGGGACCCCACCCCGGGGCTCCTGTCTGAGCCCTTCTCTGTCAAGACTAAGAGACCTCTCAGCCTCCCTCTCCCCATTGCCTGAGTGGGACCCTCCTCCAGGGCAAAGGACCACAGGAGCAGCGTCACCCCAGGCAGGGCTCACCTCCCCACTCGCCCGGTCCAGGCCAGGTGGAGGTCACTGGCCAGCGCAGGCTTCACCTCGGGCTGGGTGGAGTGAGCTGCTGCAGTCTCTCAGCCTCAGGGCCATGGGGGTGGCAGGTGCCATCAGACTCTTTGTAAAGACCACTCTGCCAGTCCCAGCTCCACCACTCAGGAGCCTTGGGGTCTTGGGCACAGTCCATAACTCTCCACGCCACCCATTCCTCTCCTGGGTGTGGTTCGTGCAGCAGACTGTGTCATAACGTGGCGAAGTCATGACCCAAGGAAGCACAGGATAGGCTGTCACTGAGCAACAGGGCTGTAGGGTCTCAGACCCACCAAAGTCACTTGACCTCGTGGACCTGCCTCAAGGCCTGTTTCTGTTGTCAGCATCCAGCTGATTGGATTCTGCAATTGAATTTGGGCAGCTTAACAAACCTCCGGAAATCTAAATAACCGTCAGCAAACCTGCTGTAATTGAATTTTTGAGATGCTAACACTGCAAATTGGAAATGGCTGTTCTCTGCTGAGAGTGCAGGGCCCCGCGGTTCTCACTTGAAACCAACGTCCGCTGGCTGTGCTTGTCTCCTCAGAGGCCCTGCGGTGGGGTCTCTGCACAGCCAGACTGCAGGAAAGTTCTTAGTGTTCAGGCGAGATGAAAGCCCCCCATGGGGTCCTGGGGGCCCCAGGTAGGTGTGGCCACTCAGGGTCCCAGAAGGACCCTGCAGGGCTGGAAGGCTGCAGGGCTCGGGGGTTAGGCCTTGTCCCCTCCCTGTCGTGCGGAGAGGGAGGGGAGCAGCGCCTGTCCCCATTAATCCATTAACCATGCTGCTGGGTCAGGGAGCACCGCTGGGTTAGGGCATGATGTCAGCATCGTCAGCTGCCGTTCTAAGTTGGGTCTCAGGCCACGGGCACAGCGGGGCCCACGCTGCACTGATGCAGGCTCCCTGTCACGGTGCAGCAGGGAGCAGGGATCCTTCCCCACCCTCCCTGTGCCCTCTCTTCAGTGGAGTGGCAGGGGGCTGGGATGGGGCCAGCCTGGGATGAGCAGGTACTCAGACAGCATGTGTCCTGTCCCCCCGCCCCTTCCCCACACCAGCCAGTGGCACTCCTTGGCTGTCTGCTGGCCTCCACCTGCCTTGCGCCACCCACCCATGGATGGCTGTGGGTCCCCTTGTGTGGCTGCCTCCTCCCGTGACTCCTGGCCAATGGGACAAGGCTTCTCTCTTATCTCCCTGACCCCTCTGGGCCCTGCCCGGTTAGTGGCCTAGTGCCTGGCTAGCAAGTTTTGTACCTTGTCATCCAAGAAGCCATCACCTTCTTTTTACATTTTTGGATGTTACTCCCATCAGCCGGAGGCAGGTCCAGGGGCAAGTGCTGGGGAGCCCGAGGGAGGGAGCCCGAGGGCTCAGGGCAGTGCTCAGGTGAAGCGATGGGTACTGGGCCTTGGGGAGCAGCCATCTTTTTTAAAAAATAAATTTATTTTATTTATTTATTATTTTTGGCTGTGTTGGGTCTTCGTTGCTGCGTGTGAGCTTTCTCTAGTTACGGCGAGTGGGAGCTACTCTTCGTTGCAGTGTGCGGGCTTCTCATTGCAGTGGTTTCTCTTGTTGTGGAGCACAGGCTCTAGGTGCGCGGGCTTCAGTAGTTGTGGCGCGCGGGCTCTAGAGCGCAGGCTCGGTAGTTGTGACGCATGGGCTTAGTTGCTCCGCGGCATGTGGGATCTTCCCGGATCAGGGCTCGAACCCGTGTCCCCTGCATTGGCAGGCGGATTCTTAACCACTGGGCCACCAGGGAAGCCCCGGGAGCAGCCATCTGCAGACGGAGGAGAGGAGGAAAGAAATCCGGGGAGTGGCAAGGAGGTGAGAAAGCCACGGGGTCTCCCTGGCACTGGATGGGCTGAAGAGCCAAGAGGAAGCAAGGGCGTGGAGCGCAGGCAGAGCATGGCCTGGCTGGGCGAGGGCAGGGGTCCCTGGCTTCCTGGCACCTAGAGGTGGATGAGCCATCTGAATGTCCCTCCCTGTTCAGAACCCTGCTGGTGTCCCTGGACTTGTCTTGCCACCTCCATCGGCCTGTCCCCTTCCACAGCAGTCCTGTCCCTCTGCCAGGACCCATCTAAGCACCACCTCCCCCCGAACCTTGTCCTGCCCAGCGCTGGGTGGAGGTGCAGAGGGAGGCGTGAGTGCTGGGCTTCCCCAGCCTTCACCTCACCTGTCCTGAGGCCCCTCCTCAGCCAGGGCTGCTGTCACTCATCTCCAGCCACAGTGTGTGAGGGGAGGGGGCCCTGGTCATCCTGTGCCTTGACCCCGAGGAGCTTGTGGGCAGGCAAGGGCAAAGCCAGATTCCCCAGAGAAACAAGCAAGAGACAGTGCAAAATGGGGCAGCCACAGGGCCCCTGGCTCCCACGTCCCCACCATGTCACCTCCCCCACCTTCCAGACCAATCTGTGCAGCCTTTTGGTTTCTTGGTTTCAAAAAGCTGCCTCCCCACCCAGAAACTTGATACATTTTCCTCAAGATGGGGAAAAAAAGCTCCACTTCTAAAAATAGCCCACCTGGCTCTGCTCTGCTGGCTGTTTCCATAGCAACCCACTCCTTCCCAGGAGTTCCAGGTGAAAGAGGGTCCCGGGCCCTGGTACGGGTGCCCAGTGGCTCCTCAGCTGCAGCCGGCTACTGAAGGGTTCAAGGAGACCCCCGAGTAGGGGTGGGGGCACAGCAGAAACACCGGGGCTCCCTCTGGCTCCAAGCCTCTATGATTTGAAGTAAACTCAAGACTGGTTATGTGCAAAAAGTGAGCTGTGCTGATGAGGGTGACAGGGATATTGGCGGGTGGGGGGCCAGGAAGTCCCAGCTCTGCCCTGGCTGCACGCTGGGGACTTAAATCCTTTTCCAGAGGAGGTATGAATATCCCCAGAGTACGGACGAGCACCGTTAGCCAAGGCCACGTGGGGTTGAAGCAGGACTGCTTGCCTCAGAACCGGGCTCCTCCGCTGTCCTAGGCCACCTCCCTGAGCAGTCAGGGAGGCATGTGTGCCAGGCTTGAGGGGAGAACAGAGAGACCTGTGAGGTCTCTGTGCCCAGGTGGGAGTCTCAGTGCTTATCTAGGGAGCATCCAGGGACCACCCCTCAGGGCAGTAAGTCAGAGTACTGATCAGCTTCTGGTGTTGCTGGCAATCCTTGGCTTGCAGATGCTTCACTCCAGTCTCTGTGTCATCACGAGTGTTTCTGTGTCTTTGCTCCTCTTCCTATAAGGAGGTCAGTCATATTAGATCAAGGACCCGCCCTATTCCAATATGACCTCATCTTAACTAGTTATACCTGCATCAGCCCAAATAAGGTCACATTCTGAAGTTCCAGGAAGGGCATGATTTTAGGGGGACACTAGCCAACCCGGGATAGCCCCTAAGGGTTGGAAGCTCATGCACTTGGGAAGCTTGCCATGGATGGGAGGCCACTGCCGTACTCTGCTGGCCTGGCCGGGATGGACTGAGAAGTTGTGACTGCTGCCTTGTAAACACGTTGGTAACCCGAGTTTTATGGATTTATTCTCATCTAACAAAAAGGAGAATTCATTCTCGCATTTAGCTGGTGAAAATCAGTGGGTATTTCAGGAGTCGGTGCTTTTCTAGAAATGGTCGTGTCTGAGAACAGGCTGGAGCCCTTTATTCCACGGTCATCTGCTGCACGTGATCCCGCCATCCCCAGAGCTGCCTTCACCTTACCTAGAACCCCGCCCCTGGCTTGGAGGCTGGATTGGTTGTTCTTTCCATGTTCCACAGTCTGGAGCTGCTGTTTGCTTTTGTCACTTTAGCCAGGGAGGCTCGGGGTGCCACTGGCTGAGGAATGTCAGGCCTGAGTTCCCCAGGAAGTCTTTCTCATTAGAAGGTGCAGGCTCGTTGGCACAGAGTTGCCTGGGGAAGAAGAGCAGAGTCACCTTCCCCATCTGCCAGGCCCGCTTCCTGGTCTCAGAAGCCACAGCCTTTGCAGCTGGTGGAGCAACTCACTGGGCTCCTGCTGAGTCGCTTTTCTGTGAAGGTTTGATCTGAACGTTAGAAGCACACCCGGAGCAGCAGCGTAAGACAGGCAGGCAGAGCAAGGCCTGGGGAAGCAGGGGTTCAGCACGATGGCCCTGGCAGCTGGGGCCGGGAGGATGGGAGGGCAGAAGCCCCTGCCGCCTGCCCCCTGCCTGGGCCTCCCCTTTGCCCCCTCCAGCTCTCCAGTCCTTCCTCTGTCACAGACCCTCCAGTTTGGCTCCCTGGGGTCACTGTCCTTGGAGGCTGGCCGTGCAGGGATGTGGGCTCCTGTTCTCTGGCTGCTGGTGGTCTTGGCCAGATGCTTCCTGCCCTGAACCTCAGCCCTCCCGCTGAGATGAGGGTGTGGGTGGCAGGGTCTGCAGTCCCCCCGCCACCCCCAGGGCAGACATTCTGGCTCTGTCCTCTTCCTGGTGAGGCTGACAGTCTCGGGAGGGGTGGGGGAGGAGGGTGAGATGATGTAGGCTAGCAGGGAGAGGGCAGGGCGAGATGCTCCCGTTAGTGACCCCCTCAGTGTGGCCTGTGCTGAGAGACCGGGGGAGGGACCCCAGCCCCACCACTTACTCTCCGTAGGACCCGTTCTGCTCTGAGCCTCTGCTTTCTCACCTGTAAAATGAGGATGCTAAGGGTGCAAAGATTGAGTTATTTGTCCAGTGCTTTAAGGAGTGCCGGCACCTTGTGTATGCCCTGGCCAGTACTGCCACTGTCCATTGCTGCCACCGTCCATTGCTGTGGCTGTTTGCTGCCGGATGCCGCCTTCCCACCCAGCCCTTCATGGCTGAGCAGTAGGAAGCTGCCTCTTCCAGAGCTTGTTTCCCGAGCTGCTGAGACTGGGCTGGGTCTGAGTGCAACTCATGCAGCATTTCCCGGGGCGCACCAGCTGGTGCAGAGCCAGCCAGAGGCCAGCATGAGTGGAGCAAGGCAACTGACCGCAGGGAGCTCGGTGGGGGCGGGTGAGGGGCCCTGCAGGCCAGCGTGTCCCGGGGAGAGCGGGAGAGACGGGCCTCGGGCGCAGGGGTTGAGATTCGGTGTGGAGGATGGCAAACGATTCTCGCCAGGCAGAGGGCAGGTGCCATGTGCACTTTGGGCTCCCCTAACCGGCCCCTTGCTCACACCCACTGCCCAGTGAAGGGGGTCTCCTGTTCAGTCCTGCCCCCTCCACCCTCGGCCCCGTGCTGGTACCTGAGCAGACCTGAGTGTCCCTCCCCACCGCGCAGGGACAGCAGGCTCCTCATGTCAGCGGCTGGGGCAGACGTGTGAGCGCCCCTGCCTGGCGAGGTGCCCCGGATCTCAAGCTTCTGCTCTCCGACCACCTCATTTTTCCTACACTGGGGGCAGCCTGGAAGCTCCTCCTCATAGCTGCTCTGTGCTGAGTCCTGGCCTTCACGTGAGCTTTGAGGCAGGCCAGGGCTCCCCCGTGGGTGGATGTGTGGCTTCGATGTGGTCCTAGATTCCAGTTGCTGCTATTCTTGTATTGATATAGTTGCAGAATTCCTGTAGGATTTTAAGTCCGTGGATAGTTCAGTGTCTGCTGTGTTGTTGAGATGTGGATTGTTACTTTGTTCCTCTCAGATGCTCACTGTGCCTGAGTTTTATTCCCAGTGGGAGTGGGGACAGTGAAGATGTGTGGGGTCAGAAAAGCCTGAGAACCCCCAAGGCCACAAGCTTGAGAACCACAGCCTAAGCGACTTTGCACGTGTGAGTGTTTTCCTTCCTTGGACGACATGCCCCACCAGCAGAGCTCCCGTCCGGGGGGCAGGTGGGGGTGTGGGGGGCAGTGGAAGCCGAGGAGCCCTTTTCATGGCTCTTGATGGGTAACTGCCAGTTCATCCTTCAGAAAGCACAAGATGAGTTAATGCCATCTATTCTTTTTGCTACTTTGAGGAATGTCACATTGAGCGGTTTCATTTGCATCTCTGATGTTGAGCTTCATCTGTGTGTCCCACATGGATTTACTCCTTGCAAAGACCCCTGACCCTGAACTGAGACCTGGGACTCAGCCTGGCCACAGTTCACCATTTGGGGGCCAGGGTCCCCTTCATTGTTCAGCTCTGCCCTTCAGTCTGTCACCAGCCTCCTCTTATCCATGGACCTCTGCTCAAATGCCCACATACTCCGTTTTGCCAAGGGATGAAGGCCCAGGCTCCTTAGCTGTGCCCTCTACCCTCTCCAGCTAGCTCCTCTATGCCCCAACCCTACTGCTCACATCCTTCTCCAGACCCTGCCCTTCTGTGTGTGACCTGCCGCTTCCATACAGGCCTCCTGGGATGCACCCAAGATCATTCATCCAGTCACTCCTCCTCTCGCCCCTCCCCCCCATCCTCCCTCATTCTGATCACACTGTCCCTCTGAGAGGTACTCTGCCTGCGCATCCCCATAGAACAGACTTTGCTGGTCAGGTGTCTTCCCATCCCTCCCCCAGCAACACAGCCAGCAACTTGGGAGCAGAACAAGCACTTTCCTGTGTCCCTGGCAGCTGGACCTGAACTCGGACCCTAAGAGCTGCTTGCTAAGGTGCGATTACCCACCCTCTGCCCGTCCCACAGGAAGATGCTCCGAGTTAGGTTGGTCAGTTCTTTCTCAGAGCACAGGGGGTCACTTTCAGGCTGACCCGCAGTCAGCATGCCCCCGTGCGCCCCTCCCAGTGCCCAGCGGCAGCCGTGCTGACTGGTTGGTGGCCATTCTGGTTGTTTGACACATTGAACCTGGAAAGTGAGAGGAGGTTGTGTTGTAACTAAGAGCCTAGGCTCTGAAGCCGGATAGGCCTGGAGGCTCCAGAATTTCCCCGCCTGTGGCCCTGGGCAATTTCAAAGCACCTTTCTGCCCCTCAAACCTACCTCACTGGGTCATCAACGTGCATTAACCAAGGCAGCGCCTTGCCCAGTGCCTGGAACCCAGGAAGGCAAGATACGCATCAGCCGTCGGAGCCTTTCTAAGGTGATCCAGAGAGAGGAAACACCCCTGTGCAGACCCCCCTGGGTTCAGATCCAGCACTGCCCCCTTGATAGCAGGGCCCTAAACCGGTGGCTTAGTGTCTCGAAGCTGCGTTTTCGTGCCTGCAGAGTGGGAACAGCTGCTGTCTGCCGGCCACTGAGGCTCAGCGTTCACGCTGGTCAAGTGAGTGGCCCAGGGCCTGGCCTGGCACGTGTGGTCTCCAGACACTGGGTCATTTCGGGGCTGCAGTTGGGCTGGATGGGGTGGGCGAGCCCTGCCCCCAGCCTGGATGCTGCCCCCTGCCGCCTCCTTGCTCCGGGCACCCCTCCGAGGCTGGCCAGGCCCCTGCCCCCAGCTCAGGGCGTGTGCGGAGCAGTGTCTCAGCTGTGGCCACCCCCATGCACCCTGTCTGCCATGGGAGGAAATCTGTTCTCTCACAATGCGTCCTCTTTTCAAAAATTTCTATCTTGGGTTATAGATTTCCTTCACCAAAAAAAAAAAAAAAAAAGTTTCTTGCTGATTATTTCTGAATCAAGGCATCTCAGACACCGCTTGGCAATTACAGCCTCTGGTACTCACAGGCCAGTGTCAAAGTAGCAGCAGGGCCCGGGCCAGCTCCCCACCCCACCCCACTCGCCGCAGAGCACCCCGGAGGCTCCCACAGCCCTGTGCCCCTTTGGACACAAGCTGGGCTGGCAGTGGGCCAGGCTGCAAGGTACCTCAGACTCCCAGGATGGGGTGCCGAGGGCACCTGGAGTCGAGTAAGCAGGGAGGGGGTGGGGCGTGAGCACCTGCCTGGCCCCTCATGGAGGCCCCCAGGCGTGAAGAGGGTGGCTCTGGAGGCAGACAGACTAGCCAGGGGGCCTGGGCCAGGGCTTCACCTACCTGAGCCTCATCACCTGTCTGTCCCCTGGGAGTGGTACAGTCCCTACCCTGACAAGGCCATTGAGAGGCCACAGCCAGTGTCTCCACACAAAAGACACCCATAGGTGAGCGTGGCCTTGCTCCTCAGGGGAGACCTGCAGGAGGGGGTCACCGCTCAGCAGCGGGGAGGGAGCTGTGACTGCGGCCTGGGGGGGTCTTCAGGCCGCCTCTGAAGATGGGGCGGCATTGGGCTGGGCAGGGGTGAGACCTCTGAGGAGCTGGGGGTGGTGAGGAGGTTCCAGGCAGTGGGGACACAGTGGGGACACAGAGGGAAAGGCCCGAAGTACGAGCGCTCGTTGTTTGCAGGGACCGGGGGTGGGCGGACAGCGGAGGGCAAGGTCAGGTTGGCGGGGGAAGCATGGGTCAGCCCGGGCTGGGCCTGTGACGCGGGGACAGTGTCCGGGCTTCATTCAGGGTCTGCGGGGTCTGGGATGGGAGCCGCTCCCGCACAGCCATCTCCACCTCTTCACCCAGACAGCCCACCCCTGCCTGCACATCAGCTTAGGGGGTGCTGGTGCCCCCTGCAAAGTACAGCCCAGACCCTGTCATTCAAGCTGGGCCCCTCTTCCATCCCCCCCTCTGACTCCAGAGGGGCTGTGCAGACACCTCACCCTGGCCAGGAGCCGGGAGCAGGAGCCCGCACCGCCTGGGCCTCTGGGTGTGTGTTGCTCCGTAAGAACCACGGCGACGCCGCGTGTCTCCACAGATGACTCTGGGGACGACGAGGACGGGACTGCCTCCCCAGCTGACAAGAGCGAGCTACACGACACCATCAAGAAGCTCTCCCTGAAGCTGGACGACCTCAGCACGTGCAATGAGCTCGTGGCCAAGCACGGCGTGGCACTGCAGCGCTCCCTGAGCGAGCTGGACGGCCTCAGGATCCCCTGCGAGAGCGGCGAGAAGCTGAAGGCGGTCAACGAGCGGGCCACCCTCTTCCGCATCACTTCAAATGCTATGATCAACGTGAGTGCCCGCCTGCCCGCCAGCGCGGCCCAGGGCCCCAAGGGGGAGGTGGCTCCCCGGTCCCCGGGTGGGTGGCCAGGGTGAGGGACAGGCCAGGGCTCCCTCTTGCTCCCGTCATCCTCCGTGTCATCTCATCCACGCGCCGTCACGGGGTGAGGACACTGGTTTTCATTGTTGGGTGGAGCTCGGAGTTGGGTGTGAGATCCGGCTGAGCCCGCAGGTGGTTCAGGCCTGGGCGAGGAAGGCAGCGCCCAACCTGAGCAGCCGGCTCAGCACACACAGTAGGGATGCGGCTGCCGCATTTTTCCGCAACAGCTGCTGCTGCTCTTTCCCCCAGTACGTGGCCCAGATGCAGCAGGATTGGGACCTGTAACCATGGGGGGCTTGCATGTGTGGTGGGGGTCCCTCAGTCAGAAGAGCTTTCGAGTTGAGGCCACCACAGTCGTGCCAACCTGATAGTAAGTAGCTGAATGAGGACCCACGTCTGTGGACTGAGGGGTTCAGCCCCAGGAGTTTCCCCTTTTCCACGGGTTCTGGGAGCCACACAGCTGTGACCGCGAACAGGGAGGGTCTCTCCGTGGTGGCAGAGAATACAAGGCTGAACCGAGCTTCTGGGCCCTTCCTTTTTCTGCCTGATGAGTGTTCCCCAGAGGTGCATGTGCTCCCTCTGGACACAGGTCTGATGGCCACAGCCTCCTCCCAAGGACAGCCCCCAGGATGAGCACATCCCAGCCAGGATGGCACCGTGGGAGCTGGGGGCCAGAGCACAGAGGTGTGGGGAGATGGAGGCCGCCGCAGAGGAGGTGGGTCCAGAGAACACGGTTCAGGCAGGCCGGTCAGGCTGGCCGCAGAGACAGTGGGCAGTACCAGTGCCCAGGTGAGCCCCAGGTGGGGGACTCAGCCTCCAAAGCAGGGGGGTCAAAGCGGAGACTAGGCTTTCCGTCCAACACCAGGAAACCTGAGGGCAGGGTGGGAAGGTGGAGCCTGGAGCCCACTGCAGGCCAAGATCCTGTCCCCTCTTCCCAGACTCCAGGGAAACACGCACAGGTGCCCGCAGGTGTGGACTTTGTCCATGGCACTCAGGGGTGCAGTGGCGCCCATGTGCCGAGAGGCTGCTGGACCGCAGCTCTGTGGCTGCCCTGCTGTTTGGCCCTGTCGCTGGTCTTCCCTCTCCTTTTCCCATGTCCACCCTCTCGGCCCTCTGGCCTCCTTACAGCCCCCAGATTCTAGGGGCCTGGGTCACTGTACTTCTTCCGGTGACAGGCACCGATATCGAGCATTTAAGGCATAATGATGCATTTGTGTTTCCCCACGGTTTCCCTGGCATGGCCTCCCCACATGCGGAGACTAAAGCCACATCGTCTTGAGTAAGCGGTTTTGGTTTTTCCCAGATAATGCGCTGCTCAGCTGGCGTCTCTAGCGAAAGTATTTTATCAGGCATCAGAGGCTCATCTGTGTTTATGAAGCCATAAAAACAGCTCGCCACCTAAGTGCATAATGAATTGTTTGATGGGAAGCTCAGGGGTTGATTAGGAAGCCTGTTAGTAGTTCTGGCACCAGGGGAGCCGGACCCAAGTGACGGAGCCTGCACCCTGGGCCAGGATCTGCGCCCCCCGCAAACATGAACCTGACGTGAGGGCCTCTCCCCATCCACCTCCACTGTGGGGGCACAGAAGTGAGGTGCTGGGAGGCCAGGCTAGTGCAGAGTGCCGCGTTTCTTCCAGGGACGCTTCCTGACAGCTGCTCCTCACCCGGCAAGAGCCGGCTCAGTTCTGGGAGGCTGTCAGACCCTGAACGCCCAAACCCCCGCTGTGTGCAGAGGGGTCACCTAGGTAAAGCGTCCCCACTCCTGGCCAGGCCTTGGCCTCCACCCCTGTTACTAGGAGGGGTTTGGACCAGGGAGCTGTAACTAAGGCATCCATGTGGCTCCCACCCCCGAGCCCCAAGGGGAGCCCACTCCCGCCCAGGACCACTTACCCCTCCCCACAGCCTCGCTAGTACCACTAATATCCACGTGGAGACAGAGGCGCAGAGAACTCCCTGAGCTGCCCAGGGTCACCAGCTGCTAAGTGGCCAAACTGGACGCAAACCCAAGTCTGTGTAGCGTGCTGCTGGAGTCACGGCCCTCATGACGGTGAGGGTAAGACCCTCAAGGGCTGCAGAGGCCCCCTTCCACTCTGAGGTCAGCACATGGAGGGTGGCCTCGCATCCACCTGGGGCAAACCCCCATTCTCAGGGACCTGAGTCCCTGGTGTGCCTTTTACCTTTAGGCTGTAGCCCTACCAGGGTCTTTCCTGGGAAGGTGGGGACCCAGGATGGGTGGAAGCCACCCCCAGCTGTCCCCAGAAGGCACAAATCCTCATCCCTCAGATCCCCCCAGATCTCACTGTAGGAAGAGGAAGCTGCTTCCCCAACACTGGCTTCCTACTGCCTCTCCACCATCCCCTCCCTGCCCCTGGCCCTGACTGACGGGAGCCCCTCCTGGGGAACTCAGAGAATCTCTCCTCCCACCCGCCGCACAGCCAGGGCAGCTCCCTCCTGTGGATGGTGAATGGCTCTGGGTTTTCCAACTCGTGGGCGCCGATTAAGCCTGGGTCATGGAAGTGGAGCAGAAAATGGGGGACGGCAGGCCACACAAAGTCCGCAGGCAAACACATCCTGTGGAGGGCCCTGGGCAGGCTGCACTCTCCCCACACAGGGAGATGGACTGCTGCTTCTTCACTTTTCCCCAAGACGGCCAAGAGTCTGAGGTTGTTCAGCCTTCAGGAGAGAAGTAGAGGGAGATTTCTAAACCTCCTTCAGATTCAGGAGAAGGCATCATTATCATTAGCCTTTAGATCCTGAGCTCCCAGCAGGACAGGGAGGGAGGCTCTCTGGACAGTTTCCAAGATCCCAGGAACCGTGGCTACTGAGGCAGGCCTGTCCCTGTGGCCCTGCTCCCCAAGGGGGCATCTGGCCCTCCCCTTGAGGATGGCCCCTTTTGTGCGTGTTCGAGGGAACAGGATGTCTGGGGGAGGTTCTGGATCAGGAATATTGAACTGTATTGCCCTTGCCTGTGCTGTACCCTCTAGAATACCCCTTCCCCACCCTTCAGATGCCTGGCAGATCCCTTTTTATCCTTCAGAACCCCACGTGGACGTCACCACGGCCGGGAGGCTCTCCGAGTTCCCCATCAGGAAGCCGTTCCTCCTGGTTAGATCCCCCAGTGGTCCCAGCCCACTGAGCAGTGTTTAGCCCATTATTTCAATGTCTGATCCCCCACCAGGCTTTGTGCCCCTTGAGGTCAAGCTCAGGTCTTACTCACCTGTGGCCCCAACAGTAGTCCAGTGGGAGTGCCCGATACACTCTCTCTCAATCAAAGTGGGTCTTGTATCTCAGGGAAAAAAGTTCTAACTGGCCCACATCTCACTTACCTGCTAAGTGACCATTTACAAAGCCATTCTAGCCCCGTTTGCTCACCTGGACAAGGTCAGTGAGAAAGTGCAGGCTCTGAGCAGGGTGCAGAGCTGCTGGTCACCACCCCTCGCCACCCTGGTCACCTGGCCTTGCAGAGAAATGACCCAGCCTGGTTGCTGAGACATAGGAACAGAGCTTTATGAAATCAAGTCATAAACGTGTTTTTTTCCACGGGAACGTCATACTGAGGCCCGGCCTCCTTCCCTCCTTTTGTGGTTTTGGTTGGCAGGGTTCTTTCTAGCAGGCCTGGGAGGGTGGTGCCTGGTGGACCTTCAGGAGGCCTCGGGGGGCAGCAGCTGAGCAGGTCAGTGGCCCCATAGTGAACTTGGGGCTCATGCAGTTAGGAAGGTCCTGCCTGATGGGATTTGAACCCAGACCTGAGTGGCTTCCCACTGAGCCTGCCCCGGGCCTGTGCCAGGTAAGGACTCGGCGAGGACCAGGCAGACCCGTCCGGCCCCTGAGCCCATGGTCCAGGGATCTTCCTTGTGATGCTGAGTCTCACGTGGGCTCAGCAGTACAGCCTTTGGGAGGAGTAGCTAAGCAGGGCAGCAGCTCACACACCCACCGGTGAAGGCCAAGTGTGTAGAGGGCCGTGGAAGGGCTGGGGAGCGACCCTCGGTGCCAGCGCGGGGCCTGCAGAGGGAGAGGTAGTGGCCACAGAGTGGGGCCAGAAAGGGTCATGAGGATTTCTCCCAGGCAGGGAAGGAAAACACTAGCACTGGCCACTTGCTGTGCGCAGGGGGTGCCGAGCTTTTTACACATGGTTCCCTGTAAGCGTTGCACTGGGACGGCACCCACGCCATCAGGCTCTAAAGCTCCCCCACCCTTTTACCCTTCCTGGGCCTCTGCGGACCGTTCCCCAGTCGTGGTGGCCCCTTGGGCAGGACCTGGTCTTTGGGTGAAGCTCGCTGGCTGTGTGGATGATGGCCTTACCACCCGCTGCCCTGGAAATGAGAGCAGACACATCCCTTCCCACCTGGGAGGAACAGGTGTGGGGTTCACATGACCCCTGACCGTCCCCGGGGGCCCAGCAGCCCCTCCCAGCCTCCTCTCCCACCTGTTCCCCGTCTGCCTCCCGTCCCCTGCCAGCATTGGCCACTCACCTAACCTGAGGAGGCCACAGCCTCTCAGCCCCTCCCCACCTATCGCCCCTCAGAAGTACATTACCTCTTCTGGGAAGCCCACCCGCAAGCCCACGGCTACTCCCAGGGCCCATCTCCCAGTCCACCTGGCTGGGTTGGCCCTGGGTGCCAGGGGCTGGTGGGGCCCTGGCCAGCAGGGAGCCAGGACAGGAGAGAGAATCAACTACCCATGGTCACGTCGCCTGCAAGGCGTTCTGCATGCACAATCTCCCCCCACCCACTCAGCCACTTATAGTAGGGAAACTGAGGCAGCTGCTAAGGATAAGAGCCCAGGTCTTCAGGCTCCAGAGCCTTCCGCCTCGTAGGAGGGAAATAAACCCATCCCTCCCTTGAGCGGGGGCAGGAGGGTCAGGACCCCCTCCTCTGCCCACCTTTACCCCACTCCCAGCTCCGCATCCCTGCCCCACTCTGCTGACCGTCGCCCTGTCTGCGGGTCCATGAGTCTCGTGGGCTTTTCTTTCTTTCTTTTTTAAATAACTTATTTGTTTAATTGAAGTATAGTTGACTTACAATGTTGTGTTAATTTCTGCTGTACAGCAGAGTGACTCAGTCACTCTGTATACTCACTGTATACAGTGACATGTATACATTACTTTTTATATTCTTTTCCATTATGGTTTATCCCAGGATGTTGAATATAGTTCCTTGTGCTATACAGTAGGACCTTGTTGTTTCATGGGCTTTTCTACTGCAGCAGTGTGCAGAGACAGGACACGGTCTCCCTGGTGATGCTGGGAGCCCTGGAGCTTCCACGCCTGGCACAGTGTCCAGCATATGGGAGCCTCAGTGAATGAGAGAGAGAGAGTTGGTTGTGAAAGAATGTGGGAGTGACTGAGTGAATTGCTTAGTGTCTGGCAAAATTCCCTAGTGGGTGATTTTGTGAGTCTGATCAAAGGCAGTGCAGCAGGTCCATGCTTGGTTCACCGTCTGGGTAACTGCGTTTGCTGCCATTTAGAAGGAACTTCACAGCACAGTGAACAGCCGTGGTTCAGAGACTGAGCCTCGAAGCACTGCACGTGTGCAGGGCTCCCCCGGCCTAGGTGTGGGGACCGCAAGCGGCACCTCCCTCCCCGAGAACCAGGGTGCATGCGGTGTTACAGCATTGGCTCCATCACGAGGTTTGAGGTAGAGAATGGCAGAATTAATACATGTTACCAGCTCAGGCTTTGGGTATTTGTTTCCATAACGTGAAAAGAACGAACTCCCATTTTCTTCTTTTTTCCCGCAAGTTTGTCTTTGTGGGAAAGCAGAGCGCCCTGGTTTGGAGGCAGGCCTCTGGGATGGTGGCAGTGTGATAGCAGGCGCCCGCCCCAGTTTCTTCCCGTTACTTTGTTTGCTCCTCACAACGGCCACGTGAGGTTGGTGTCATTACAGCTTCCTTGTCATCGTTGTCGTTTGTATTATTCACGTGCCACCCCCGAGGCCCAGAGCGGTCATTTTGCCCAAGGGTGGCGGGCCCGGCGGCTGCATGAGCAGAGAGGGTCACAGCTGTTGGCCCTGGGCTGTCCCCACTGCTGGCGTGGGGCTCTTTGCAGAGGGCCAGGGCTGTGTCATCTGTCACTAGGCCCAGCACACCTGGGCTCCCCTGTGGGTTGGCCTTGGGCCCCTGCCCTGGGCAGAAGAGCCCCACAGTAGTGCCACGGTCATTCTGGGGCGAGCCTGCCCTGGGCTGGTGGGGTGCACGCTCCCCTCCCTGTGGTGGAAGCAGGGTCTGTCCGCAGGCCAGGGCAGTGGAGCCTGGCAGGGAGAGAGCCGCTTCTGTGACTATCAGGCAGGCCCAGAGGCAGCCACAGTCCCAGCGTGAAGGCCAACAGAGGGTGGTGCCCACCAGGCCCCCCTCCGAGGGCCCAGTGGGACGGACCCGGCATGCTTTTACCAAGGAAGGTAGTGGCCCACGAGGGACGCACGCTGGTGCCCGCAGTAGAGCCGGCCGGGTGGGATGGGGCGCAGATCCTGACGGCAGGGGCACGGGGAAGTGGTGGAGGACGCATGCCCAGCACAGCTGGGCCTGGAGGGAGGGGGCTTCAGCTCCAGTTGGAGGAGCTGTGAGAGCACGATGAGGGGGGAGCAGAGGCACTGGGGGCTGGGGGAGGCGGCCGGTGGGAGTGGGAACAGGGACGCAGATGAGGATAGGTGGGGGAGGTGGGAGGTACATAGACACAAAGGCAGCAACTCAGGGCACTTGGCCAGGACCTTGGATTTGGGGCATCATAGAAACCGACCAGATCAGAAGGGGCTGTTTACCGCTGGAAATGCTCTGAGGCTTCGCTGAGCCCTGTTTGGAGATCACGAGGGGCTCCTCGCACCCACCCAAGCAGAGTGGTGGTGAGAGGCCCCAGAGCTGCCCTCCTCGTCCTTCCGGGGCCCATGGGCAGGTTCCCGTCCAGCGGACCTCTGTTCTGCTCCTGACAGCTTGCTGACTTGGGGCTTGGGGAGATGAGTAAAAATAGATTCCAGGACGGTCTAAAATCGGTTGGCAAACTGGCAGCCAGATGGTGCTGGTTCCTGTGCACGAGGGGTAAACTATTTTGAATGTGGAAAGGGCTATTTTAAAGTTTGAACTGAAGTGAGAAGCTGACTCCCCAGTGCTGTGAGTGAGTCACATTAAGGAGAAGCCGTGACCATCCCCTCCGCGTCCGAGAAGGGCTGGCCCCTGTATGCGGGGCAGCCCGAGCCGAGGGCCATGTGAGAAGGGGGTCCGGCCCTGGGAGCCGCCCAGCCTCCAGAGGCCGGGAAGGTGGTGGATGCGGAGCATGGCGGCGTGGCTGAGCCTGAGCCAGAGGGACCCCCGGGAGAGCCTGGCACCCCCATCGCAGCTCCTGGGGGACCCGCTCTTGGTCTTGGAGCCTGAAATGGCTGTGCTTCGTCCGGCATGGCTGCCTCCGAGCCACAGTCCCAGCCTGAATCTCAGCCCTTTCCCACCGTCGGGAGGTAATGTGCTGAGGCCAGCCTGTTGCTCCTCAGTGGGAGGGGAAGGAGAGACTCTGTTGACCCTGATGTGTCCCTAGTGTGAGCTGCTGGCCATGCAGAGGGGCCCAGGGAACCCGTGATTCTGCACATTTTTCTCCTGTTCGCCACCTTTATTATTACTACAGACCATTGAGAGGCGGGTCCATAGTGACACTGGCCGTGTGAGGATCAATGTGGTGGGGTAGATGGTGGGGCAGCCTCGGCCCTGGCCACCCACTGACCTGGGAGCCCTGCGCCTGAGAGCCACGGCAGGCCAGTCACGCGGCTGTCAGCCACAGGGCAGGTCCTGGCTGGCTGCAGGTGGAAACGTGGCCCTTTCTCCCTTCCTCCCTGCGAGCAGGGTGACCGGAACCTGCTGTGTGCCGACAGCTGGGGACAGTCACCAAGCTGGCCCTGTCGGCCCAGGGCACCCGCCCAGCCTGGTACCACCAGGCATTTGGCCCTTGTCCCCACCTCCTCTGTGGCTCCAAGGGCCGCCCACCCGACATCCAGCGACTCTCCGGCACCCTCCTCATGGCCCAGCTAGGATGGCAGTGACCGTGCAGGAGACTGATGGTTTCCACGCGGCCACTGAAGGCTGGGCCCGAGCGGGGTCCCGGCTCTGCAGACCCTCTTAGGGCTTGAGAGGCTCCTCGGGCCATACACAGGGCGGGCATGAGACCCAGGCCACTGCCCACATGCCCTGCTCGCCCGCCTGCATTTGAGGAGCAGCGAGGTTGTGGTCGGGATTAGGATTAGGAACAGCAAAAGCGATTAGTGTTCGTCCTTCTTCCTCCTGGGCACAGCTGGGCAAGGTTTCCGGCTCAGACACTCTGCATCTGTCCTGCGCAACACCTGTCGGGGTGACCGGTAGCCACTCCCCTTGGGCCCCGACATGCTTCCCCGGGCAGGCAGCCCTCACAACCCCCTTCACAGGCCCGGCTTCTGGGAAGGGAGAGTCCCCGGTGGGTGCCTCCGTGCAGGGCCATGGGGGAGGTGCCGCCATTTCCTTTCTGGGCTTTTGGTTCTCACTTTGCTTTGGGCATGTCCCTCCCCACAGAGGTAGAATCGCATTGCCCACAGGACCCTGCACCTCTTCATCTCAGGGACCCTCTCGACGGCCGTGGGGGTGGGAGGAAGGGGCAGGCCTGGGAGACTGGAACCCAGTTCCCGTCCAGAGGACGATCTCCCCAGTGGGTCACAGAATCAGGGACTCTGCAGGGGTCCTGGGGTTCAGCCCTCTGTTCACGAGAACACTGAGGTCCAGGAAGTTATGGGCCTGCCCCAGAGTAGGCAGCGAGGCGATGCCGTGAGGGGCCTGGATGCTGGCCCAGTGTGTGTGAGTCGGGGGCTTTGGCGTGGCCTGTGGCTCTGCTCCTGGTCAGGGCAGCGCGTGAGCTCTGAGAGTTGTGGCGGGGCCTCAGGGGAAGTGTGACCGTGTTCAGGGCCAGGGTCAGCCAGGCCCTTCCTGGGCCCCTGGGAGCCACCCCCAGCCGCCCGCCCATCACCGGGCCCCAGGCCTAATCCAGCTTAGCGAGCACACGGCGCACAGCCCAGCTCAGCATTTCAGGGTGGCGGGGCCAGACCAGCACCTGCCTCCGTTCGCGGCTGGCTGGGATGGGGCCTGGAGAAGGTCAGCAGCATCAGAGGAAACCTGCGCAGTTGGGGATGGACACCAGGTAGGCACCTCAGGGCAGAGGGGGCAGGCAGGCTCTCCACAGCCCGCAGGGTGACCAGGGCAGCTCATCAGCTGCAGATGACCCCTGCACCCCGGAGTCAGTGGAAAAGGCCCTGGTCCAGCCACATGAGCCCCTTGATATTGGGGTACAGCAGCCTCCACCGTGCCCCCCTCTTCAGGCAACCCTGACATGCTCTGATCTTCATCGCCCAGCCCAGCTGCATGTGGCCCCCATGAGGCCCCCGCTGTCCTGGGCATCTGACTTCCTGTCTCTCTGCTGCTCCACATCAGCCTGTCCTGCAGGGGCAGCAAGGTGGAGGGCACCCCGGTTCTCAGCCGGCAGCCCTGGCTGTGTGGGCAGCAGCCTCCGCTGCAGGGACCAGGCAGGGCTGGGTCCTGTTGCTTGAACAGGGTTATTCCCCGACATCCTTGTTAGCGAGCATCTTCAGGAGCCCAACCCCACTCCGGGAAGGCCCTGGGACCCCACATCGCCTCAAGGGGCATCCGGATGGGGGTAAGGATCCAGCTTGACAAAATAAACAGCGACAGCGCTGGTTCCACGCCCTGGGAGACTTGGACCCTGGTCCTACACGCATGGCCTGTGGCCTTGAGCAAGTCCCTTGGTCTCCCTGAGCCTCTCTGTCTTCCTCGGTCACGCTGTTAAAACGGCCACCTCAGTGCTTGTGAGAGTGCGCCACCCCTCCCGGCACCGACAGCCCTGACCCACAGCGGGTGGGGGCTCTGAGGGAGATGGGGCTGGAGAAGGGGAGGAAGGCACGTGGTCACACAGGAGGGAGCGCGTGGGGCAGGACGGGGCCCCAGGAGCTGAGTGTGGAGAGGGTCTGGGACCAGGTCTGTGAGAGGCTGTTGGCTGTCTCAGAAAATGAAACCAACACTCTGTTTTCCCTTCCATATCATTCCTATAGTATTGAGAGCTTCACGAACATCAAGGGCAGGAGGAAGGGAACCTAATTCATCTTTGCAGCACGATCCTCTTTCCCTCTTTGCTTTTTTAAATTTAATTTTTTATTGAAGTTGATTTACAATGTTGTGTTAGTTTCAGGTGTACAGCAAAGTGATTCAGTTATTTATTTATTCTTCAGATTCTTTTTCCTTATAGGTTATTACAAGATACTGAGTATAGTTCCCTGTGCTATACAGGGAACTATAAACTTGTTGGTTATCTTTCCTTCTTTGCTTTTGCTGCTAGGAAGGTCAGAGGCCATGTAGAGCTCTCTGACATGAGTTTGTAGGAATTATTTACCATGACATTTGGCTATTTTATACTGTTATTTGTGGCTTTTTTATAAGCCTTGTTTTATTTTTTTTTTATAAACTAATTTATTTATTTTTGGCTGCATTGGTCTTTGTTGCTGCGTGCGGGCTTTCTCTAGTTGCGGCGAGCGGGGACTACTCTTCATTGCGGTGCGCGGGCTTCTCATTGCGGTGGCTTCTCTTGTTGCAGAGCATGGGCTCTAGGTGCGTGGGCTTCAGTAGTTGCGGCTCATGGCCTGTAGAGCGCAGGCTCAGTAGTTGTGGCTCACGGGTTTAGTTGTTCCACAGAATGTGAGATCTTCCCAGACCAGGGATTGAACCTGTGTCCCCTGCATTGGCAGGCGGATTCTTAACCACTGTGCCAACAGGGAAGTCCAATAAGCGTTGTTTTAAATGCTGTGAATTATATGAAAAGAAAGTGTCCGTGTTAAAACTCAGAGAGATGATTGCAGGAGCTGTAGAGGGTTGGCGGGGAGTGACAGCGGCAGGTACGACGAAGCAGCGCTAAGGAAAGGCGAGGGCAGAGTCCAGAGGCCCTTGTGCAGCTGCCAAGCTAGTCTGATGGGGCAGGCAACCTGCCACCGGGCAGGGCATCCACAGACCCTAAGAACCAGAAAACATGAAGCACCCATCGTGTGTCTCACCTCTAACAAGGCTCCGTGCATGACACAGCCCGGGCCCCTGCACCTTCTCCCCAAGACAGCCAGGCAAGGGGACTGTGCCTTGTGTGGCCTGGGGTCCTGTCCTGTTTGCCCATTGTTGACCTGGGCAGCCCCTCCTCCCTGGGCCTCAGTCTCAGGGGGACAGGAGGATCCAGCAGGGGGCTTAGCGGTGGGCCCGGCGCTGCCCAGGGAGACAAGGGCACCCCCGCCAGAGCCAGGCCTCTGGGGTGCATTTCTGACAGCACCGCACACCTGGCTTGGTGGTCTGAGAGCTGCCGGGGCAGCGGCAGAGTGACGGCGCCCCTGCAGTTAGGACTCCTTCCTTGGTCAGCAAACGGGTGGCTGGAGCCCAGACTAACCTGACTGGGCAGTGGGGCCGAGCTTAGGGTCAGGGGAAGCAAGGACAAAGTGGACACAGGCCACTCAGGAGCCCAGCTTGGGGGTCCCCCAATTGCATGGTAGTCAGTGACTGCAGCTCTACACCAGTGGGCGAGCCTTATAGACCCAGAATAGCCCCAGACCTGCAACAGCCCTGGATGCAGCTCTCTCACCTCCAGAGCCTGCTAAGTGCATAAGGAGATTTCTTTCCTTCCCCACTAAAGTCTCCCTCCCCCTAACCTGTGCCAGGACACCTGTCAGCACAAATCCCTGCCCCTTCTGGAGAAGCGGGTTACAGTGGCATGTGGCTGGGCAGTGATCAGACCTGCCAGGGAGGGCGGGAGGCCCTTGAAGTGCCCCCTCCCCAGAGCCTTGCTGGGGAGCTGCTGGGAACTGAGCCTCAGTTTCCTCATCTGTCAAATAGGGACGATCCCTCTCCTCGCACCTCAAGGATTTTGCTGGGTGAGCTGAGACCGGGGGGTGGGGTGTGCTGCGAATGCAGGGTCTGTGGGGCTTTACCATTGTGGCTCATGGACAGGACGTGGGCTCAGTGGGGTTGAGTGACCCATGCGGGAACTGGGCCTTCCCAGTCCTGATCATGCGACCTCTTCCACTACACTTTGCTGGTTGCCTTGGGCCTCCGTTTCCACATCTTCAGAAAGGTGGGGTGGGGGAGCCCCTGCCCTGCCCACTCTGCATGGTGCTGGGGGTGAGGTGAGATGGGATGACGGAAGGAAGGTGCCCAGGGAGGGCTTGTTAAGGAGTGACGTGCGGGGCCAGATGAGTGGCCAGCCTTCTGGAGCCCCAGGCTGGGGCCCTTTCCACCAGCCAGGCCGCCACTGGGGCTTCGCTCCCTACGGGGCGGGAGAGCCAGCCGAGCCCAGGCAGGGTGAAGGCATGTGCTCGGGCGCCAGCCGTGATGAAGGGGGTGTCCATTGAGTGCCCCTTGGCCCCGAGCTCCGCGTCACCTCCCTGGCTCCTCCCGACAGCCCTTCAGGTAGTGCTGTGCGGTCCCTGTCACACAGGAGGGGCACCGTGTCTCTCTCCCTCCAGGAATCAAGTCTCTAACCCTCAGTGTCAGACCTCATGTGATGTGCGTGGAGCCCAGTGGCCGGTGGGAAGGGGGTGGTGGGGAGTGGCGGCCTGAGATCACTGACGCAGGTTGGGCCGGGAACCATGTCCCTTCCGACCACGTTAGAGGAGTCCAGAAAGGGCAAGTCCAGCGGTGCCCTCCAGGGACAGCTGAGGCCCAGACCCTCTTCTCTACTGTGATGACAGGGGCAGAACAACCATCCTGTTTCCTAAGAGTGTGCTGGAACCACCTATGGACCTGGGAAGCTGAAAAGAATCTGGATGTCATAGTAGGCCACAAGTTTGAAGGGGGAACCTTAAAAGCAGAGTTTATGTGATACAGACTTTGAGGTAACTTGGTAGAAAGTTCGAGTCCCAGTTCCTCTGTCAGACAAGACCCTTTAGCTCTGAGCCAGGCGGTGTAGCAGAAAGGTGGCTTTCCTTCCTTCTGTGCCAAAGCCAGGGTCTGGCCTGAGCTGCTGTGTTGGTTCCAGTGGGGACAGGGGTTGTGACAAACCTAGGCCCAGCCCACAGTGAGGATGCAGCAGCTGAGACCTGGGGCCCCTGCCACCAGGAACACCCAGCACCCCAGCTGATACTGGCGAGGCAGCATGACCAGCAACACCGGGTTTAGTGCTCTCGAATGGCATCTTGACTGTGGGGCACCGACCAGGGCAGATGCCAGGCTGGTTCTGAGAAAGCCGGGGTCCCCATGACCCCACGGAAGCCACAAGGGGCAGCAAAGGTGTTTCTGACCCACCTGTGAAGGGAGGGGGAGGGGCCACGGCACCCCCGGGCCTTCCTCTCTGCCCTGCCTGGCTCACAGGCCACGCCCCCTCGCAGGCCTGCAGGGACTTCCTGGAACTAGCGGAGACGCACAGCCGGAAATGGCAGCGGGCTCTGCAGTATGAGCAGGAGCAGCGCGTCCATCTGGAGGAGACCATCGAGCAGCTGGCCAAGCAGCACAACAGCCTCGAACGCGCTTTCCGCAGCGCCCCCGGCCGGGCCGCCAACCCCACCAAGAGCTTCAGCGAGGGTGAACGGGCGTCTGTCCATCCATCCGGTCCACCCTCAATGTCCCCTCTGTCAGCTGGCTCGGCTTACACAGCCCCCCCAGGACACGTACCCCTCAACGCGCCTACGTCTGGGCCCGCTTGGCCGACGTGCCCGTGTGCCTCTGTATCCCCCACGCCCTCACAGTGGGCACAGTCTCCCCATGTCTAGCCTCCCAATCTCCAGAGAAGAGCTCAGTGAGCCCAACTGTCCCCTCTGTGGCAGGGCTGCCTGGGTGCCAGGTGGCTGCCCACCTAACCTGGGGCTCAGGGTCACGGGTGCCCTGGGAAGGGGGTCCATCAGAAAGGGAGGCTGGGCCACAGAGAGACTGACCAGCATGTTTAGAGATCAGGGAAAGCTTCCGGAAGGAGGGAGGCTCTGAGCAAGAGGGTGAAAGTGCGTTCCAGGAAAGGGAGCGCAGGCACCACAGCTGGGTGACAGAGGTGGGGAGGGGCCGAGGGCTCTAGACCTCCCTGAGCAGGCACGACTGTTGAAGTCGCAAACTGAGGCAGTGGCTCTGTGTGTCTCTAGGAAGCCTCTTAACCACCAAAGGCGAGGAGAGTGAAGAAGATGAAGATACCGAGTACTTCGACGCCATGGAAGACTCCACGTCCTTCATCACAGTGATCACTGAGCCCAAGGAGGACAGGTGGGCCCGGGGCTGGGCGGCCACCTGGAAGGAACCTCTCCCGGCTCAGCCGCGCCGGCCTGTTCTCGTGCTCCACCTGTTCTTCGCACTTGGGGTTTTCTTTAAGTCTTGCTCCAGATGGTATTTTTGCTTAGATTGGTTCTGTTCTTCCTTAAATCAAAAATACCCAAATAGAGTTTGTATTGGGATTTCATTTTAAATGGACAACAGGGTATTGGCTGCATCCAGTTCCTGCCCCAGAGCCGCACAAGGTCCCAGTCACTCCACCCACTGTGTCAGCATTCCAGAGCAGACTGGAGACACAGAAAGCCTCTTTTATTTTCTATTTCAAAGCCTTTGTTTCATTTTTCGTAAGAGCTTGCTCTTTCAGGATCTTTCTAAATACACACTAATAGTAAATGAGACAGTTACTAGCACTGAAAGCCACGTTGCCACACTCCCTGGGACCCTCGGGAAGCGCCTGTGCTTGTGGACCGAGCTGGCAGGACATGTGCGGAGGGAAGCGCGTGAGCTGGGTGGGAGGCAGGGCTGTGGTCAGGGGAGCATGCGGGGCTTGAGCACAGATTTTAATATGATTCGGGGTTCAGTCCTCACCAGGGTTGCTATTCTCGTCAGGTTGCCTTAGGTCCTGACCCTAGAAGGGTTGGTGGGTATGGCAGCGTTCGGGGACACAGAAGTGGCCGACGAGCCCCACAGGAGAAAGAACTGACCGCAGCCCGTGCTGCCCACTGACACCCTCACCACAGGTGTGTCAGGACCACGTGCTCCACTGCTCGCCCTCAGGAACTGCAGACTTCCCAGCGGCCTCACTCTTACATATGTGCTGTTGCCTGCCCACCCCATGCTGCCTTCCCTGACCCCCCTGAAGCCAAGCCCGGCCGGGAGGAGGCCGGTGAAAACCTGTGGCTGCTCCTTTTTTGCCTCTGTGGACCAGCGTGTTTCACCACTTCCCTGTCCTGGTTTCTTCCAGGGAAAAGGCATGGTTTGGATTCCTCTTACGCCTCAGGGAGTTTCTGGTCCTATCAGTGGTATATTTCCATTTCCCAATCATATTTTTTATACATATATTTATTTTATTTATTTATTATCATCATCATTTTTGGCTGCGTTGCGTCGAGCAAGGGCTACTCTTTGTTGTGGAGCACAGGCTTCTCATAGCGGTGGCTTCTCGTTGCGGAGCACGGGCTCTAGGTGTGCGGGCTTCAGTAGTTGTGGCACGCGGGCTCAGTAGTTGTTGCTTGCAGGCTCTAGAGCACAGGCTCAGTAGTTGTGGCGCACGGGCTTAGCTGCTCCGCGGCATGTGGGATCTTCCCAGACTAGGGATCGAACCCATGTCCCCTGCACTCGCAGGCGGATTCTTAACCACTGCACCACCAGGGAAGTCCCCCCAATAATATTCTAAAAAATTTTTTAATTGAAGTTACTGGGTTGGCCAAAAGGTTCGTTCAGCTTTTTCTGTAACATCTTTTTGGCCAACCCAATACATATATTCTTTTCCATTATGGTTTACTACAGGATATTGAATATAGTTCCGTGTGCTATACAGTAGGACCTTGTTGTTTATCTGTTTTATATATAGTAGTTTCTATCTGCTAATCCAAAACTGCTAATTTATCCCTCTTCCCCCTTTCATAACCATAAGTTTGTCTCCTATGTCTGTGAGTCTGTTTCATAAACAAGTTCATTTGTGTCATGTTTTAGATTCCACATATAAGTGATATCATATGATACTTGTCTTTCTCTGTCTGACTTACTTCACTTAGTATGATAATATCTAGGTCCATCCACGTTGCTGCAAATGGCAATATTTCATTCTTTTTCATGGCTGAGTAATATTCCATTGTATATATGTACCACATCTTCTTTATCCATTCCTGTCAGTGGACATTTAGGTTGCTTCCATGTCTTGGCTATTGTAAATAGTGCTGCTATGAACGCTGCATTTCCCAATAATATTTAAAAATCGCTTATATTGCTCTCAAAATTAGCACAGCTTAGCTGTTCTGAAATTCCATTATCGCCTGGTAGTGTCACCCTTCGGGCTGTGAGGCCAGGGGGGTCCTGCTCAGGTTCCCTCTGGCTCCCAGTCCACTCCCCTATTATACCTGGAGCCCCCAGGGCCTGGGCTTGCCTCCTGCATGCCCCGCCTTGGCCTCCTGCCATACCTCAGCAACAGCCCAGGCCCCTCTGCTCCCACCCGACCAGCAAGCAGGTGACCCTGTGCTCAGTACTCTTCATCGGCTCCCCTGGCTCCTGGCACAGCCCCCAGTGCTCACGCAGCCCCCCAACTCGTGCTGCAGCTGCACTGGGCAGTGGGCAGATCCTCTGCCGGGTGCCACCGTGTCTGCAGTGCTTTCCCCCTCTCCCCAGGGACCTGGGTGGGTTCTTCCCATCCGAGGCCCTAACTGCCTAGTGCCCATCCCCTGACAGGGCTGGCCTAGGTCACCCCTCCTGGGAGCTCCCTCAGAGCCTGGGCCCCTCAGCCAGAGTGTCCCCTGCTGCTCTGGCCACCATCTCACCACAAGTATTCCTGGGCACAGAGATCCATCCGACCCACTTCCTTCCCTTCCTGAATCCAAGTCGAATGCGGGAATCAGACCAGCACAGTGAGGACACAGTGGGGTCTGTACATGCCAGAGGGGACCCACGGGGCTCCCGGGGGCTCTCCCAGAGGTGCCCACCCCTTGGCTTCTCTAGGTCCTGGTCAGCCAGTCCCCAGGAGGGGCCTGTGTGCAGGGACCCCTGGTGAGAACTTGGCTGGGCGGCGCTGCCACAGGGCACCAGTGGGTGGGAGCCCCTCCAAACTGCTGCCCCAGGTCCCTCAGCCCCACCTGAGTCCTGAACTGGAGACACTCCCATTGGAGATGCAGGCTGCCCCTCGGACCTCACTGAGGGGACTGGATAGAAGGGGGGCCGGGTCCCCAGGAGGCCTCAGGATTTGTAAATAACTTGCCTTCCCTTTTGTGTTTCCTGCAGAAAAGCTGAGAGTGGGACTACAGGCTCCGTGGAATGGACCTCAGACAATGTGAGTGAGGTGGGACCCCGAAGGGGGGGTGAAGTGGGGAGGCCAGCACTTTGAACTCGGGCCCCCCAGGGGCGGGCCCTGTGCCTGGTGCCTTCATCTGAGCTCAGGCAGAGCCTTCCCCTCCCGCCAGCAATGTCCCAGTGCGGGCCTGGTCCTCAGACCGCCCTGGGCCAGAAGCGAGGGCGAGGCCTGGGGGCAGAGGAGGCGACCTGGCCTCTGCTGACGGGCGCACTCTGCTTCTCTGGTAGGTGCTAGACAGCACCTCGCTTGTGCCCCAGGGCCCCCCCAAAGTCAAGAGGCGTGTCCGCATCCCCGACAAGCCCAGCTACAGCCTTAATCTTTGGAGCATCATGAAGAACTGCATCGGCCGGGAGCTCTCCAAGATCCCCATGCCGGTAGGGGCCGGGCAGGGCGGCCAGGGGGGCCCTGGGGGCTGTTTTCTTGTGCGGGGACGGGAAGTAATGGCCTTTGGAAGTATACGCAGCCCTGGGTGTCATTTTCTTAATGAAACTTGAGGAGCATGTAACGTGTTATTGAATCGTGTTCCATCCGCACTGCTGAAATTCCCCCAGGGCAGAGGTCTCATGCTTGGAGGTAAGGAGCCAGGAAGGGGCTCTGCATTGATCAGACAGGGGGCCCTCAAAGTGCCTCCCACCCTGGTGGATGGGGAGTGGCAACATTGGGCTGTGTATGGGGCTGGGTGGACCCTCCTCCTCCATGCTGGGCTGCCCCTGGTCCCCACCACAGCGAGGTCACCAGCAGGCCAAGGGCAGGGCTGGCGTCCTTGTGCTGCCAGACCACAGTGGCATCTCCATGGAGCGGGAGCTGGGGGCTCCAGGCCAGACTTGGTTTCACTGTGTGACCCAGGACAGAAGACTTGCATAATAGCTCAGAATACGAGGTAGACCCACTTCATCCATTCATTCACCTATTCATTCATTCACTCATTCACTGATTCCTATGATTCACTGCCCTGGCATTTACATCCTAGGAGGGGAGACTGACAGTAAATGTAACAGAATTCTGCCAGATGCAGCGGGTCAGAACGTGGTGAGGGCTGTGGAGAAAACTGAGGCAGGAGGGGTAGGGAGGCAGGCCAGTGAGTGGGGCTGTGGCTTTAGACAGGTCCTCAGGTGAGCCTCTCTGTGAAGGTGGTCTGAGCAGTGATGTCCCTGAACATCTGAGAAAAGCAAGGCTGCTGTGCCGACAACCCCAGGTCTGTGCTGGGAGCGGTGGACGGTCTGTGCAGACCCCCGACCTGACACCCCGCCCGCAGGTCAACTTTAACGAGCCCCTGTCCATGCTCCAGCGGCTGACGGAGGACCTGGAGTACCACCACCTGCTGGACAAGGCAGTGCACTGCACCAGCTCCGTGGAGCAGATGTGCCTGGTGGCGGCCTTCTCCGTGTCCTCCTACTCCACCACCGTGCACCGCATCGCCAAGCCCTTCAACCCCATGCTGGGCGAGACCTTCGAGCTGGACCGTCTCGATGACATGGGCCTGCGCTCCCTCTGCGAGCAGGTGAGGCCCGCGCATGCTTCAGCCAGGCCTGGGGGTCAGAGCCAGACAAACAGGACGTGGCCTCTGACCGAAGGGGCCATCAAGCCAAGGTCCGGTCAGGCAGCTGGGCCTCATGCGGCGGGGGCAGGTCAGGGGCGCCCCACGGAGCAGGCCTCATGGGGACAGTGTGGGCCGCGTGGGAGGAGAGCTGGGTGAGGACAGTCGGGTCTGGTGGGGGAGGGGAGGACGCCTCTCTCGGCCAGAAGGCATGGAGCAGTGGGGGAGGGGTGTTTGCTGGACGCCATCAGGGATTCGGGTGGGCTAGAGCATGGGGTCACCACTGAGCTGAAAAGGAGCAGCCTGCGCCCCACGGGGCCGCAGTCAGCGATGGTAGAGGCCGTGAGTGTGAGGAGCCCAGGACCTGTCCTGGGCCAGGGCTCAGCTCACCTCCATCCTCTCCATCCCTTCTCCAGGCCTTCCCCGCAGGTACTGGTGTCCCCAAGGGGCGGAACCAAAACTGGGCCCCTTGGGCACCTCAGCCCAGCTCTGGCATCCTTGTCTGAAGGGGGCCAATTCTGTTGGTGCTTCACTGGGTGCCAGGAGGACCCAGGCAGGGGCTACATGAAGGCGCCCAGGATAGATTCGGGTCGGGCTGCCACTGAGTGTCTACCATGCGCCAGCTGCTGCTGTGGGCCCAGGGGTTGAGCTCAGAAAGCAGACAGTTTGCAATCCGGTGGCTGGTTTCAAAGGCTTGCTCTGCCTGCTGTGCGGGCCTGTAGGAGGCCAGACCAGGGGAGGTAGGAGGTTGAGCACAGTCACCTTTAAAAAGAAGAGCTAGGGGTTTGCCTTGGATATGGGTAGGGAGGCTGGGGAAGGCGGCAAGGATGACCCAGGGTTCCTGGCCTGAACTACTGCTGAGTACATTTCTTCGTTGAACACAGCTGATCAAGTAACACCCTCAGGAGTTGAGGGTGCAGCCAGCTGGGAAGTGGCCTGTTCTCGTGGGCAGGGGGGTGGGGAGCAGGTACTGTGGATGTGGATGGTTCCGGCTCTTTTAGGAAGGCCCGAGAGCAGTTTGGCAACACAGAGTGAGGGAGAGAGAAGGAGCCGAGGTCAGAGAGAAGGGGGCAGGCGGCAGAAGGCTCTTTGTGTGGGAAGAGTCACAGGAGGGCAGAGGAGGCAGTTTTATGAGGAACCGCCCCCCTCACCGGCTGCTGTGGGGAGAGTACAGCGCAGGGATAAGGGTGGAGCAGGGAGGCTGGGGAGGCTGGAGGCGGGGTGGGGGAAGGGCAGATTCTGGATGCTGTTTTGAAGAAAGAACAGCCAGGATTTGCTAAGGATTTAGACGGGGAGCATGAGAAAATGGGGCCAGCCACGACCCCAGAGCATTTGGTGTGAGCAGCTGGACCGACTGGATCATCTGCCCGAGAAGGTGGTGCTGACACTGAGCTCCAGGGCCAGGTCGCTGGGGTCACGTCCCTGAATTTGCTGGTGGGTGGGCTTCAGTGGGGGCCCTGGCCACAGGCATCGGGCAGGCTTGGGGACGGCTCACTCATCACCCAGTTGCTGGCAAGTTTGGCCGGTGCTTCCGAGACGTAGGAAGGATGGGGGTGCCTCCTATGGGGACTGTCAGGAGCTCTGGGCCGTCTGCACGGAGGGGTGCAGGGAGGCTGGAGCCCACGGCTGCAGTTCCGGGGCGAGGCTGGGAGACGGGAGGCTGGGAGAGGCTTTGCCCTAACCCTGTGACCAAAGGAGCCACAGAAATGAGGAGGGACAGATGAGGAAAAGATGGCAGTGTCCTGGTGGTGAAACCGTAGTCAGGGTGCCCAGTGCTGGAGGGTGCTGGAGAGGACGGGGTGGAGGCACCGGGTGGGCAGAGGAGGCTGCACTGCCATCCGGGCCGGGGACAGGACACCAGCTGGACTCCAGCTCTGGAGCCGGGCTGGCCGGGAGGCTTCCCATCCTGGGCCTCCTCAGAGCAATACAGCACGGCAGACAGCCTCTGCAGGCGATGGGCAGGTTAACTAGAAAGTGGGCCTGAAGCCCCTGGTAGAGCCTAACGCCCTCACTTTATTCACCCTCAGCACAGCCTGTCACAGTGTCATCACCCTCATTCCACAGCCCAAGTCAGGCGTGAAAACGCCCCGGCCACCAGCTCAGGCCCACAGTGGTTGGGGCGCCCCGGCCCTGCCCCCCTCCAGCGCCACCCAGGCTGCTCCCCCGGGCATGCCCTTGCTTTCCCACTGGAGCACTGTCCTTCCTGGGGGGCCTAGGCCCTGCCATGTGTCCTGGTTCCCAGGGCCACAGAGCCGTTCATACTGGGCACGGGGCAGGCTGTCCCCCGGCCGGTTGGGGGCAGGCCCGGGCCACGTCCAGCAGACGCTCACGGCCTGTGGGTCTGGTCTCAGGTGAGCCACCACCCGCCATCGGCTGCACACTATGTGTTCTCCAAACACGGCTGGAGCCTCTGGCAGGAGATCACCATCTCCAGCAAGTTCCGGGGGAAATACCTCTCCATCATGCCGCTAGGTGAGCGGGGGCAGAAGGACACTGGATGAGGGGGAGGGTTTGCCAACCCAGAAGCCAGCTTGGTGCCTCCAGGGGTGACGTTAGTCCCCCCGTAGACTTCCTGGATGTCCCCCTGACCTGTACCCTATCCCCAGTCTGCACAAATACTGCTTCTGGTTCTCAGGACCCTGGGACCTTGGGCGGTGGGTCAGGCTGGCTGGGACCCAGCATGGCAGGCCATGACCTCTGACCCTATATCTGGCCTCCAGGTGCCATCCACTTAGAATTCCAGGCCAGCGGGAATCACTACGTGTGGAGGAAAAGCACCTCGACTGTGCATAACATCATCGTGGGCAAGCTCTGGATCGACCAGGTCAGGGGATGCCCTCGGGGAGGGGCCGTGTGGCCCAGGGATCGGCCGCTGACCACTCCCCTCCCTTACCAGACAGGGGACGTCGAGATTGTGAACCACAAGACAAAGGACCGGTGCCAGCTAAAGTTCTTACCCTACAGCTATTTCTCCAAAGAGGTGGCCCGGAAGGTAAGCAAGGCCACCTCTCGGAGCCTGTCAGGGGGGAACCCCAGAGAGGGGCGTGTGCCTACGCTGGCCCTGCCAATGTCCCCAGGTGACAGGAGTGGTGAGTGACAGCCAGGGCAAGGCCCACTACGTGCTGTCAGGCTCGTGGGATGAACAGATGGAGTGCGCCAAGATCGTGCAAAGCAGCCCCAGCAGCCCCAGCTTGGACGGGAAACAGAAAACGGTGTACCAGACGCTACCGGCCAAGCTGATGTGGAAGAAGTATCCGCTGCCGTGAGTGGGGCTGCGGGGGGAAGAGCAGGCAGGGAGCAGGGAGGGGACAAGGAGGTGAGTGGGCAGTGGACAAGTAGGCGTCCCCGCCCGGCCAGCCAGGAAGCAAGCGGCGGGCACGGGAGGGTTCAGGCCACGCATGAGGGGAGCCAGACACCCGACTGTAAATAAGCGTGACACCACCAGGTGGCAGCACGTCCTATGCAGAGACTTTAAACAGGCTGATTGATAGGACAAGTCCCCATAGTCCAAGGAATGAAAACCAAACATGAAAATAAGTGCAGGAAACTATAAAAAAGTGGCGCAGCTGATTCCAAAGAGAATGAAACAGAAATTCTACAAAGGAAACATAAAGTAACTGAAATTGAGAACTCCATGGGAAGGTTTAATAGAGAGAACCCATTGACCGAATATAGGTCAGAAAAAATAATCAAAATCTTCAGATAGACAAAACCTGGAAAAGCCAAACACCTAGAAAGAGAAGGCTGGCCACCTGGTGACCCAGGGTGAGTCCCTGGAGCAGCCCCACAGGCTTCCCCGGAGCCTGGGAGGGTGCAGCGTCAGGACGCGTAGGGCACGTTGAGTTTGAGAGCAGGGTCCAGCAGGCTTCTGGTCAGAGTCCAGAAGCAAGAGACCATCTCACGAGTCTTATCTGAGGAGAAAACAGCAGAGATTTTCCACACCTAAATCTATACAGTGAAACTGTTGAATCTAGATCAGAGAAAATATTAAGCAGCCAGATTTTTAAAAAGATGTACTTTCTGAGGAACGGCAGACGGACAGCCATCTCCTCATCAGCAATAACGGGAGCCTGAAGACAGTCAAATGAAATCTTACACGTGCAGAAAGACTCACTGCCAGGTGAGAATTAATTACACACCCAGCAAGAACATCTTTACAGAGTAAAGTTGAAATAGACATTTTCAAGCCACTCATTTTGCCACCAGCAGACCAGCACTAAGGATAGAGCTCCCAGATAGAAGAACCAAGATGTGTGAAATGAGGAACAAAACCTATGTGAACAGTGAATAAATAAGAACAATAATGTCTCGTGGGGTTTAAAATCTAAATATTAAGTGCAACTGCACAATCAGGTAAGTCAGAAAACTGGAAACTTTTCAAAGGCCCTTGTGCTACCCAAGAGGAGGGTCAAGATGCACACTAATTTCTGACTATGTGAACTATGCATATTGTAATTCCTAGAGTAGCTACTAAATTAATATGTTTAATTGGAATCCCAGAAGGAAAGGAAAGGAAAGAAAAAATAGAAAGGAGAGAGAAATAGTTAAAGAAATGATGGAAATAAATTTCCCCAAATAAAAATAAACAGATGAAAGACCTTGGGTTGAAAGGGCCTGCTGCAGTTCCAGAGACAAGAAACAAAGAAAAACTTCTGCCTAGACCACAATATACTGAAAATTAAGGACACCAAGGAGAAAATTCTAATAGCTTCCAGAGAGAAAAGATTTCAGTAGAGAATGAAGAATCAGATTGACATCAGATTTTCGGAGTAATATTTCAAAGTAATGAAGAAAATGAAATTAGAAGGTAAAAGTTTCTGTCCAGCTGAGCTATCATTCAAATATGAGGCTGTGATAAAAAAACAAAATGGTCTCAGGTGAACAGCCTCAGAAGGTTTGCCACACAAAAACCCACAATGAAAACAGTAGTTTAAAAGGGGGAGGGAAAAAATCCAGAAGGTGCTACAGTAGGTATATGAAATAAAAGGTTGTGTGCGGGAGGGATTTTTAAAATAATTACTAAGACCAAAGAAAAACAGAAAATGTTCCCACAATAGTCCAGAATTAAAAGTGTAGATGATGTTAACACAGTGGAGTCTAGGGAGACAGAGGACACCAAGGGATGTGAAGGTAGAGACCAACAGAAGATTTTTAAATCAGTAAAAAATATTAAAAAGACAAATAATAACAGCAAGTTAACACAGTAGAAATAAGTCCAGGCATAATAATATAAATAGATGAAACTCACTAGTTAAAAAAGCAAAATATTGGGTTGGCCCAAAAGTTTGTTCGGGTTTTCCCTACCATTTATGGAAAAACCTGAACGATCTTTTTGGCCAACCCAATACTAACTGACTGGATTTTAAAAATCCAGATGCATGCACCTTCTAAGAAAGATCCAAAGCCTAAAGATGGGCAAAGGTTGAACGTAAAAGATAGACATATCATGAAAATACTAACCAAAAAGCTATAACAGCTATATTAATATAAGGTAAAAACAGACTTTAAGACAAAAGCATTATTAGGAATGGAAGAGTTGCTACATGACAAAATGTTGAGTTCTTTGATAAGATATGAACAGTATGCATGATACAAACATTATGCATGTAGTGAAAGAGCCTCAAAAATACACAAAGCACATATGGAGAGTAAAGGGAGAAATGGATAAATCCATCACCACACTGGAAGACTGAGAGATTTCAACACACCCTTCTCACTTGTTGAGAGTCAAATGGGGAAAAGCAACCCAGCAAGATGGAGAGCGAAAAAACACAGGATATACATATACTTATGGCTGCAACAGAGAACATGCTTTTTCTCAAGTATACGTGGAATTTATGCAAAAATCAATCGTGTACTAAACCCTAAAGAAAGCCTCAACAAATGTACAGAGGGTAGCACACAGACCACAGCCTATGATAAGACAAATTAGAAGTTATGAACAAGATGTCAAAAAGTCCCCACATATTTGGAAAAAAATTTAAGTTGCTAAATAGTTCATGGACAAAATAATAAATTAGAATGGAAATTTTAAAATGCCTAGAACTGAATGAGAAGAAAAAGATATCAAAACTGGCTGGATATACCAAAGGCAAAGTCTCAAAGGAAATGTATTGCCTTAAATAGGTATATAAGCTTATTAAAGCTTTTTCATTCTAAGAAATTAGAGAAAGTGCAACATACAAACTGAAAGAAAGAAGAAAATATACCTTAAAAATAAAAGCAGGGCTTCCCTGGTGGCGCAGTAGTTGACAGTCTGCCTGCCAATGCAGGGGACACGGGTTCGAGCCCTGGTCTGGGAAGATCCCACATGCCACGGAGCAACTAAGCCTGTGAGCCACAATTGCTGAGCCCGCGCGTCTGGAGCTTGTGCTCCGCAACAAGAGAGGCCGCGATAGTGAGAGGCCCGCGCACCGCGATGAAGAGTGGCCCCCACTTGCCGTAACTAGAGAAAGCCCTCGCACAGAAACGAAGACACAACACAGCCATAAATAAATAAATAAATGGATCATCACATTAAAAATAAACAAACAAAATAAATAAATAAATAAAAGCAGAGGGACTTCCCTAGTGGCACAGTGGTTAAGAATCCACCTGCCAATGCAGGGGACACGGGTTCGAGCCCTGGTCCGGGAAGATCCCACATGCCGCGGAGCAACTAAGCCCGTGCACCACAACTACTGAGCCTGCGCTCTAGAGCCCGCGAGCCACAACTATTGGGCCCGCGTGCCACAAGTACTGAAGCCCGTGCGCCTAGAGGCCGTGCTCCGCAGCAAGAGAAGCCACTGCAATGAGAAGCCCATGCACTGCAATGAAGAGTAGCCCCCACTCGCCACATCTAGAGAAAGCCCATGCACAGCAACGAAGACCCAACGCAGCCAAAAATAAATAAATAAATGTATTTAAAAAAAAAAAAGTTTAAAAAGTCAGAAGTTGATCTTTGAGGGAAAAAAACAGAAAACTACTGGCAAGACTGATCAAGAGAGAATATAGAAATAAATATTATTAATGTTTTCATTATGTTTATCATATTTAAAGTATAAAGAGATTATTAAAATTCTGATTGGAAGGACAAATTTTTAGAAAAATATAAACAAGAACTGAGTCTAGAAGAAAAAAAAAAAAGCATGACTAGTCCTATAATTAAAGACACTGAAGCAGTAGTTTAAAAATTTCCACAGGGAAAACACAAAGCCCAGGTAGTTTTATAGGTGAATTCTACCAAGTTTTCAAGAAACATATATCCCAATTTTATAGAAAATCTTCCAGACCACAGAAAAAGAAATACTTTCCTTTCTTATACTGTGAGGCCAGTATAAGATACCTGATACCAAACCAGGCTAAAAGAGTAGTAGGAAAGTAAAAGTTCTACCCTCTTTCACTCATGGATAAGCACAATTCCAAAACAAGACATCAGAAAATCCAACAGTATATAAAAAAGATAACATTCTTCAGTCATGTTGAGTTTATCCTGGGTACACAAGGATGAGTCTGTACTAGAAAATCCATAAATTTGTTACATTAACAGATCTGAACAAAAGGCATCTTAGGTGCCTCAATATAAGATTAATATGCAAAAGTCAGTTGCATTTCTATACACTAAAAGAAAACAACTAGAAAATACAGTTTAAGAGAAGACACCAATTATCATATCAGAGAATATCAAGGACCTTGTAATAAATCTTATCATATATGTAAGACCTCTACAGAGAAAATTATAAAACTTTGCTGAGATATCAAGGAAGAGCTAAATGAATGGAGAAAGATACCACGTTCGTGGGTAGAAAGGCTAAGTACTATTAATATGTCATGATCTAAAGAGTCGGTAAATCAAACAAAATCCCAATAGTGATTTTCATGGAACTTGATATTATGATTTCTTAATTTATATTGAAGAATAAAGGGCCAGGATATTTCTAAAAAAAAGAGGACTTGCCCTATTAGATACTTATTTTGAAGCTATAGTGAAATAGAATAGTAAGCCTGGAAACTATGCCCTGGATGTGTATATATCTTTGGTATATAACAAAGGTGCCGTATCATATCACATGGAAAGATGGCACCATCCACTAAAAGGATCTGGGGAAAATGGTTACCCATATAGAAAAAGATTAAGTGAATCTTTCCCTTACATTATAACAAAAATCAACTCCAAATAAAGGTCTTACAGTAAGTATTAAGTTTGACTTACTGTTAAACACTAAGTTAAACTCTAAGTAGAGGGACTTCCCTGGTGGCGCAGTGGTTAAGAATCCACTTGCCAACGCAGGGGACAGGGGTTCAATCCTTGGTCCGGGGAGATCCCACATGCTGCAGAGCAACTAAGCCCGTGCGCCACAACTACTGAGCCTGCGCTCTAGAGCCCACAAGCCACAACTACTGAAGCCCGTGCGCCTAGAGCCCGTGCTCTGCAACCAGAGAAGCCACCACGATGAGAAGCCCGTGCACTGCAATGAAGAGTAGCCCCCACTTGCCGCTACTAGAGAAAGCCCACACGCAGCAACAAAGACCCAATGCAGCCAAAAAATAAATAAATAAATAAATGTTCCTTTAAAAAATAAATAAATAAAAAATAAATTCTAGTCTTTCTGTATCCATATACTATTAAAAAAACCCAAAAAAACCCTAAGTAGAAAATATAGATGAGTATCATCTAGAACTTAAGGAAATATATCTTAAATAAGACAAAAACACTGATGTATTCAATTATATTAAAATGCTTCTGTTCATTAAAAGAAATTTTGCTGGGGCTTCCCTCGTGGCTCAGTGGTTAAGAATCCACCTGCCAATGCAGGGGACATGGCTTCAATCCCTGGTCTGGGAAGATCCCACATACTGCAGAGCATCTAAGCCCGTGCGCCACAACTACTGAGCCCCCGTGCCACAACTACTGAAGCCCGGGTGCCTAGAGCCTGTGCTGTGCAACAAGAGAAGCCACCACAATGAGAAGAATGAGAAGCCCATGCAACTGCAACGAAGAGTAGCCCCTGCTCGCTGCAACTAGATAAAGCCTGTGCACAGCAATGAAGACACAACGCAGCCAAAAATAGATAAATAAATAAATAGGAACAAAAAGAATACATACAGACCTTCTAATGAATAAATAAAGCAAAAACAATCCAATGGGAAAGTGCAATTCATGAACAAGAATTTCACACAAGAAGAAATATATGGCCAATCACCATATGAAAATGATAACATCATTGGTAATCAGGGAAATGCAAATCAGAACCACAATAAGATGCAGTTTTACCTTCATTTGATTTGAAAAAATGAACAGTCTGGTAATATCAAATGTTGAAGAAGATATGGATCCACAGTATCCCTTATACATCACTGGTGGGAATGTGAGCTGGTATGACCATGCTGGAAAGCAGTGTGGCCTTACCTCCTAAAGAAGAACATCACAGACTCTGCAGCCCAGTAATCCCACTTCTAGGTGTATACTCAAAAGAGAAATTCCTATAAACGTACAACAGGAAACATGAATAAGATTACTCAAAGCAAAACTTGGAAACAACTCAAACTTATTAGATGAATAACTAGTATATTCACACAAGGCAATATTTACAGTAGTTGAGACAAATGAACCACAGCAACATACAATACAGATAAATCTTAGTAATATAATATTAAGTTAAAAAAAAGCAAATCCCAGAAGATTACATACATCATGATATTCTTTTTACACAGTTAAAAACAAGTATCTAAAATATATGTATATGAACACACACACAGACATACACACACACTTAAGACTACTTAAAGATGCAATAAAATTATATTAAAAGGAAAGCAAAGGACTGATGAACCCAGGAGTCCTGCCAGTGGCTACCTGAGAGGAGGATGGATTGGTGAGTTTTCCCTATGGTTAGATGTAGATTTTGTCAGGATTCTACCTTTTGTTTAGGTGGCAAGGTCGCATTAATACAAGCAGGCTGGGGCTTCCTTCGTGGCGCAGTGGTTAAGAATCCACCTGCCAATGCAGGGGACATGGGTTCGAGCCCTGGTCCAGGAAGATCCCACATGCCGCGGAGCAACTAAGCCCATGCACCACAACTACTGAGCCTGCGCTCTAGAGCCTGCGAGCCACAATTACTGAAGCCTGTGTGCCACAACTACTGAAGCCCACGCACCTAGAGCCAGCGCTCCGCAACAAGAGAAGCCACTGCAATGAGAAGCCCACGCACGGCAACGAAGAGTAGCCCCTGCTCCCTGCAACTAAGGAAAGCCCGTGCGTAGCAACAAAGGCCCAATGCAGCCAGAAATAATTAATTAATTAATTAATTGAAAAAAAAATACAAGCAGGCCATGTAAGGACCAACGTACCAAGTATTATGACTAATTCAAAACTTTCACAGTATCAAAGCAGTATAAAAAGAAAAAAACGAAATAAGATAGATTTAAATCCAACATATTAGTAATTACATTAAGTGTTCCCATAAGCTTTCACACAAATTTTTAAAAATCAAACTTTATGTGGTTTACAAAAAATACATCTAAATAAAATAAAGACTGGAATAAAAGGATGGAAAAAGATATGTATACATAGAAATACTAACCAAACAAAAGCTGCCTTCAGCTATAGTAATATCACAAAACAGACATTAAAACAAAAGACCAAAGAGTGACAAAATGATAAAGGTTCAATTTGCCAGGAAGATTTTAAATTTGAATATACCCTGTACCTAATAACAGCCCCAAAATATACACAGCAAAAGTTGATAAAAATATAAGGAGAAATGGACTAGTTTACAACCAGAGTGGGAGATTTTAACATACTTCTTTTAGTAATGGATAGCAGAAGAAAAAGTCTGGAGGACAAGTTTGAACAATAGAACCTTCAGGACAGCTGTAGAACACTGCACTCAACAACTGTGGGAAACGCAATTTCTTTGATTACATGTGGAACGTTTGCAAAAAGTGACCATATACTGGGCCATAAAACAAATTTCAAAGAGATGAAAGTATACGAAGTATACTGTTTGACTCCAAAGCAAGTGTGCTAGAAATAAAGATGACTAGAAAAATTACCATATATTCATAAACTTAAGAAATGTACTGCCAACTAATCCATAGGACAAAGAAAGTATAATGAAAATTAGAAAATATAACTGCATTATAATGAAAATAATACATAACAAAAATGGTAGAATGCAGCTAGAGCAGTAGTTGGAGTGAAATGTGTAGCCTTGAAATGCACATATTAGAAAAGAAGAGACATGGGAAAATATCGAGCTAAGCATCCATCCCAGGAAGTTAGAAAAGGAGCAGCAAAAGAAACCCCAACAAAGTAGAAGGAAGACTATACAAGCAAAATCAGTAAAGCAGAAAAACCTAAAATAGGATCAACAAAGTTTCATCTTCCACCAACGAAGAAAACGGACAAATCTCTGACATGACTGGGTAGAGAGAAGGTGCATAGCACCAACATTACAGATGCGAAAGAGGACACTGCTGTCACACACATTAAAGGAATAATAATGAGGACATTATGAAACACTTCGGGCTGATATATATGAAAAATTGGACAAGATGGGCAAGTTCCCAGAGAAATACAATGTGGCAAAACAGATGCAGGTCGGTGGAGCCTGCAAGGTGTAGGGAGGAAAGGGCGAGGTGGACGCAAGGCCAGGTTGGGGGGGTTCATGGGGTGGACATGCAGGAGAGGAAGCAGAGGGGGGGCCGAGTGTGTCCCGGCAGCTCACCCCATGGGGCCCCTCAGGGACAACGCAGAGAACATGTACTACTTCTCGGAGCTGGCCCTGACCCTCAACGAGCACGAGGAGGGCGTGGCACCCACCGACAGCCGCTTGCGGCCCGACCAGCGGCTGATGGAGAAGGGCCACTGGGATGAGGCCAACACGGAGAAGCAGCGGCTGGAGGAGAAGCAGCGCGTGAATCGGCGCCGGAGGCTGGAGGCCTGCTCGCGGGGCTGCGGTGCAGAGGAAGGTGAGGCCGGTGGGGAGGGGGACCCCCGGGAGCGAGGCCAGCGGGAGAGGGGACGGGGGTCTCCCAGGAACTGGGAGGAGATGAGGGGACTGGAAGAAGCTGAGGGGGAGAGAGGGGGTTCCCTGGGGGCAGGGAGGGGTACTGGAGAAGGCGGGCACCCCAGGGGCGAGGAGGAGGGCCAGCAGGAGAGGGGACAGGGAGTGGTTTCCTGGGGCACTGGGAGGAGGCAGGCTGCCCGCCCGCCTGCCCACTGTGCCGCCCAGCAGAGAAGGAGGCTGAAGTGTACGTGCCGCTGTGGTTTGAGAAGAGGCTGGACCCGGTGACTGGGGAGACGGCCTGCGTGTACAAGGGTGGCTACTGGGAGGCCAAGGAGAAGCAGGACTGGCACATGTGCCCCAACATCTTCTGAGCGCCACCCCCCTCCTGCAAATACAGGCGGCTGCACAGCCTGGTCCACCTTCTATTTAATGCACTCAATTTAGTACTCAACTGCCCTCCCCACCTTTTCCTTCTTCTGTTTTTTAATAACACTTTTTTTGGGCTCCCACCTTGGAAGGAGGAAGTGCTGACCCGGGTTCTCTCCAGCCTCCAGGTGCCCCGGGTCTCCTATGACCCTTCATCATGGACTTGAGCCCCATCAGGACCCCCAGCTCCAGTTTCCACACCTCAGGCAGGTTGGCCCGGGCCCTGGGCTGCTCCAGTCACTAGCCCCCCAGGGAGGAACTGGCCCCCTCCCAGGGAGCCGCTTTTGACTTTTTTAGAAAAAAAATGATCTCCATTTCTTTCCAGCCAAGATATTTAGTAAATATTTTTAGTACAGCACTTGGTGGACAACTTTCTAAGTGTGCTTTCTTGCCACAGAAGTGTCCTGGCAAGAGCCCCTTCTTTTTAAGACATTGGGAAGCCAGACGGACCCCTTTGAGTCGGGAGCATTTTGTAGCTCAAACAGCAAGGCCGTCTGTATGTGAGCTGCCCGCCCCCCAGGAGCCCAGGACCCCCCAGAGAAGGGAACCAAGGGCCGCCAGGCCCAGGAGAGCACAAGTCAGTTGTCTCTGGAGCTAGAGCCCCACGCATGGTGGGGAAGGGGGCACTGAGGGGCCGCCATGTGGATTTGAGGGCAACAGCCCCTGCCTAGCCCTGACCATGCTGGGGCTGCTCCCCAGCCCCACAGAGGCCGGGCCTGCGGCACTCCTGCCACAGAACCCGGCCCCAAATCAGCAATAAGAACCAACCCTCGGCTCAGCCTGGGTTGGTATCCTGGGCACCAGAGAACCCAGAGTCCCGTCTCTGCGGTGCCCCATCTCAGCACCCCTGAACTCTTTATTTGCTTGATATATATATATATATATATATATATATATGATATATAAATATATATAAAATAGCTATTTTGCTTAAATTTTTATGGTATGTAGAAGTGAGAAAATGATGACGACAGGGTGCTCCTGTCTGAGTTTGGCCCTCCTGTCAGCTGTGCCCTGCCCTCTCCTCAGATTCCCTTCTAGTGGCTTCTGCCAACTGTGGGGGGGCCTGGGCCACTGTGGCCACTGTCCCAGCCCCTCAGAACTCCTACTCAACCTTTCACACTTCAATTTGGTCCTGAAAGTTCATCACAAAGTTTTACTTTCTACTCCAGGACTGGTTTTGTTTTTATAAAAAAAAAAAAGTGAAAACACCAACGTGTGAAATGCCTTAGGGTGCCCACTGGAGGGCGGGTGGGCAGGCAGGCAGCCCCATGAGGCCTGCGGCAGAACTGTTCAATGTTCTTTTTCTCAGAACTGTGAGTGAGCACCTTCTGACCAGTAATAAAAATCTTGGAGTTTTCCACGGCCCCATCCCTGAGTCTGTCTGTGACTGGGAGGAGCGGGGCTGACACGGGAGAGCACGTGACAGCCCACAGGTGGCATGGGGGAGGAGAGTGGGGCTCTGTTCTGCTCAGCGCCAGAAGCAGGCAGTGGGAGGTTGGTCTGGATGGGGAGGGCCGGGGATGGAAGACCTGGTGGGACAGGGTCTGGGCCAGGAAGGCTGCAGAGGGCTGAGGTGGCACCTACTGGAGGGTCACAGTTTGGCCTGGGGCCAGGCCAAGGCCCTCACCACTCTCCACAGAGAACACTGGCCCTGGTGAGGTCTAGGGTTGCTCAGTGACCATGACCTGACCTCAAGCAACTTGGATCACTAGCTCCCGGGACCCGAAAAAGGGTGGCTGGTCTGGCCCAGTGGGTCCTCCTCCCACTGCCAGCACTTCCAGGTGACAGGATGGAGTGGGGCAGGGCACCACAGGGGCATCAGAGCCAGGCTCCAGCCACCTGTCCCAACACCCCAATGCTGTGGGATCCAAGGCTGGTACCGTACAACTCCTTCCTTTCCAGGGCCTTAACATTCCCATCTGGGGGGAGGCAGGCACCGGTGAGTCCCTGCCGAGGTGCTGGAGGGGCCGCCCTCACTGGAGAGAAGGGCATGCGGTGAGGCAACCCCAGGATAGCCCTGACCCAGGAGGCAGTGGAGGATCTGCCAGGGGAGGGAATGGAATATAAGAATAGAATTTTCATATATCCAAATATGACAACAGCAAATAGAATCCAGCCACATACAAAAAACTGATACCCCAAATTGGTAAACATATTCCCAAGCTGGTTTTACACAGTAATGCAAGAATGGGTCAAAATTGGGAAGCTTTTAGTTGTAAATCATTCATTGTACCAACTAGTTCAAGAGGGACTTCTGCTTCTGGATGGTAGACTAAATGCCTGGATTATCCTTCTTTGTGGAAAACTAGACATGTTGGATAAAATTTTAAAACACCTTAAATGCATCCATGAGCTGGAATGGATATAAGGAATCCTCAGGCCAAAAATTAAGTGGGTGTGGAAATCTGGGGAGATAAGAGCTCTGAAGCACTGGCAAAAGCACTGGCATTTACTGAGCCCACTGAGCCTAACTAAGTTTTCACTGCCTCAAATGACCTGCCTGATATAGGGCATCCAGTTTGAGATAATCTCCCTCAAGCTGGGCCCCCCAAGGGCTATACCTTCAATATAATGGTGAATCAAGAATAATAAAATACAAGGAAAATTGCTTGTCTTAAAGGTTAGTCATAAGCAGAGCAGAAAAAAAAATCCCCTAAGAATCTGTTATCAGGAGCAGACCCTCACTTGGCTTCACAGCCCAAATACATGCTATCAGGATGATCCAATAAAACCTCTAGTAGAGAATACAGCATGGTCCCAAATTGGCAATGTCCCCAGTCACATGAGAGAAACAAATCCTCTCTAGAGGTTCTCCCCTTCATTCCAGACCTTATGGAACCCCAGATGTGAAGGTGAAAGGAAAACGAGCAGCTCACAGTATAACATCTCCAAACACACAAGGAAATACAACACACATTGGCATAAGCAATGGCCGACAGAAATAACAGCAGAATCAGACGTAACAAAACTACTCAATATAGCAAAATTAACAGACACAATATAAAATAAGCATGTTTAATATATTACTAGAAACAGAAAGGTGGCTTGAAAATGAGTAAAAAGCATTCAAAAATACTAAAGAACTTGCAGAAATTGAAAAAAATCACTAAAAACAATGAATAATTTTATAGCAGATTACACCTGAAGAGAGTATTGGTGACATGGAAGTGAGATCTGTGGAAATTTTCCAGAAAGCAACACAGACACACAAAGAGGTGAGAAGTGTAAAAAAGAAATTAAGAGACATGGAGGATAAAGTGAGAAGATCCCACGTGTGTCTAATCAAAATGGAACAGAAGCAATCTTTGACGAGTTAATGACTAAAAAATTAACTTTTGAAAGGAAACACCAATATACAAAGTCAATTCCAACAAATCCTAATCAGGGTAAATAAAAAGACATCCACAGCTAAATACAATATAGTGAGATCGCAAGACCTTTAAAACAACAAAATTTTAAAAGGAGCCAAACTTGGGTGGGGGATACCTTGAAAGAGCATTGATTAGAGAGTTCACTGTCTTCTGACCACCAAAGAAAGTCAGAAGACAATGAAGCGATATCTCCAAAGTAGAAGAGAAAATGTTAGTGTTCCTAGTGAAAATATCTTTCAGGGACCAAAGGAAAATACATTAACAAAATGTCTTATTAAAACAATACTGGGACTTGCCTGGTGGTCCAATGGCTAAGACTCCATGCTCCCAATGCAGTGGGCCTGGGTTTGATCCCTGGGCAGGGATCTAGATCCCACATGCATGCCACAACTAAGAGTCCACAGGCCGCAACTAAGAGACCACATGCTGCAACCAAAAGATCCCACATGCCGCAACGAAGATCCTGCACACGGCAACGAAGATCCCACGTGAAGCAACTAAGACCTGGCACAGCCAAACAAATAAATAAATATTAAAAAAAAAAATTAAATGGCTCATGGAGTTAGACTTTGATGAGTTAAGTATTGGACTGGCCAAAAAGTTCATTCGGATTTTTCCACACCATCTTACTGAAAAACCCAAACGAACTTTTTGGCCAACCCAATATTATGTAAAACATATAGAAGAATAGGAATACTAAATTTCCAAAACAGAGGAAAAACACTGTATGTGGGGGAGAAATTTTCAGTCAATCTAAAAGAAAGCAGGAAAGGAGAGGAAAAAGGAATGCAGATAAGCTGGAATAAAAATTAAAAAAGAAGAAGATGGAAATAACCAATATATCAATAATTACACAAAATTTAAATAAGTTAAATGCTTTGGGTAAGAACAAAAAATATCAAATAAAAACAAAATCCCACTATACGCTAGTTACAAGAAAACACCTAAGACATAAGTAAACAGACAAGACACACTTTGAGGCAAAAAATATTACTAGATGTCAACTTTCAGAAAATAAAAAAAGCAATCACTTCTTGGCCTTTTGGCTAAGATCAAGTGTAGAAAATATAAAAAGCCACTTTATAATGATAAAAAGTAAAATTCATAGAGTTCTAAAACTCACAGGCACCTAGTAATATCTCAAAATAAAGTAAAATGGACACAATCAGAAGGAGAAATAGATAAATCCACAATCATAATGGAAGATGTTAACATCTCTCTCCCAGTAATGAGAGCTCAGACAGACCAAAAACATCAGCAAGGGTTCAAACAACACAATTAACACCTGGTAACAGGCACATACAGGGAATTACACATAACTGCAAAATACATATTTTTGAAATGCACACAGGACATTTATGAATATTAGCCACATACTTGGGCTGGTTGTCAAGCCTCAGCAAATTTCAAAGGACTGGCATACAGACCACATTCTCAGATCACAATGAAGACAGTTCAAAATCAGTAACGAAAAGGTAATTAGAAAAAGCAACCATGTTTGAACATTAAGAAATATGCTTTTAAAATAACTCATGGATCAAAGAAGAAATCAAAAATCAGAAAATACAATTAAAAATTAAAATATTATATACCTAAACTTATAGGACATAGATAAAGCTGTACTTAGAGGGAAATTTATAGCCTAAAAGCTCATGTTGTAAAAGAATAAAGGCTAAATAATGAGCTAAACATCCAATTTGAGTAGGAAAATGAACATGAGGATAAACCCAAAGGACACATAAGGAAATGAAGATCAGAAATTAATGAAAGCGAAAACAAACATAATAGAAAAAGAACCAAGAAAGCTGAGGTTGATTCGTAGAAAAACTAAAACTGACAAACTTTAATGATAAGGAAAATGGAAGGAGAAAATGGATGAACCCAAAAAACAATATTTGGAATGAAAAGAGGACATAGATAGAGATGCTACAGATATTTTAAGGGTATTGTGAATAACTCTGTAACAACATCTTTGAAAACTGAGATAAAATTCTAGAAAAGTAAAACTTAAAACTGACTCAAAAATTAGAAAAACGTGAATAGTATTATAACCTTTTAAAAATTCAATCAGTTAAAAAATCTCCCCACACATATACACACAAAACTCCAGACACAGCTGACCAAGGACTAACCAACCTTACAGAAACTATCCCAAGAGGGATACTCCCCAACTCATTTCTTGAGGCTAGTATAACCTGGTCACCAAAACCTAACAAGGACAGTACAAGAAAGGAAAATCACAAACTAGTGTCACTCACATGCTGGTACAATTCAAAACAAAATATTAACAAATCTAGCAATATAGAAAAATTATAATCACTCCAGAAGTGCAAGGTTTAGCCTATGAAAAACTAACCAATGTAATTCACCATGTTAACAAATTAAAGGAGAACACTGAACGGTCATCTCAATGGATGCAGAAAACACTTGAGAAAAAATTCAACATGCATCAATGATATTTAAAAGGAAAAAAAACGCTTAAAAATAGGAATAGAAAGAAACTTCCTTAATCTGATGAATGATATCTACCAAAGGGGAAAAAAGCTTTCTCTCTGAGATGGGGAACAAAAGGTACCCATTTTACCCTTTACATTCAACACTGTATTGGCAGTCCTAGCCAATGCAACAAGGCAAGAAAAATACATGAGGTATGAGAATTGGCAAAATTATCATTGCTCCCAGATGATGTATCATAGAAAATCCAAAAGAATCTAAAGATAAAATAGAATCATCAATATATAAAAATCAATTACACTTTTATTTACTAGCAACAAACTGTCAGGAAATAAAGTTTTAAAAAATATTATTTACAGTAGCATCAAAAATCATCAGATACCTAGGATACATAGGTACATACATAGTAACAAAGGACATACAAGACTTCTAAAGGGAAAATCACAATACTTTCTTGAAAAACACTAAAGAAAGATCTAAATTAATGGAGAGTTATACCATCTTCATGGTTTGGAAGGCTTATAAAGATATCAATTCTTCTCAAACTGATGACATACAATCAATTCCAATGAAACCCCTATAGCTTTTCTCATGGAGCTTGATAAAATGATTCTAAAATTTATATGGAAATGCAAAGGACCAAGAATAGTCAAGACACTCTTGAAGCAGAAGAAGTGGCAAGACCAGCTCTACTAGACATCAAAACTTATTGTAAAACTATAATAAATAAATCAGTGTGGTACTGGCATAGAGAAACAACAAATGTAACTGAATAAAAATCCAGAAACAGATTCATACATATATGAACATTCGATATACAAGAGAGGTTGCGCTGTAGATTAATGAGAAAGGTAAGACTCTTCAATAAGGGGTGTAAGGACAATCAGGAAGAAGGAAGGAACTGGAGCTCTACCTCATACCATACACAAAAGGCAATTTCAGGTGGATTAAAGGTCTATATGTGAAAGACAAAACTATAAACACTTTAGAAGACAATACAAAACAGTATCTTCATGACCTCAGGATAGGGAAGGATTTCTTAAATAAGTTACAAAAAATGCAAACAGTAAAAGAAAAGACTGATAAATCAGTCTATATTAAAATTAAGAGGGACTTCCCTGGTGGCACAGTGGGTAAGACTCTGTGCTCTGGGGGCCCGGGTTCGATCCCTGCTCAGAGAACTAGATCCCACATGCATGCTGAAACTAAGAGTTCGCATGCCACAACTAAGGAGCCAGCGAGCCTCAACTAAGGAGCCCACGTGTCACAACTAAGGAGCCCACAAGCTGCAACTAAGGAGCTCACCTGCCACAACTAAGACCTCATTCAAGAAAATTTAAAAAAAAAATTAAGAACGTCTCATCAAAAGACTATAAAAAGAGAGTTAAAAAAAAGTATGCCAAAGAGTGGAAGATTTTTGCAACACAGATAACTTATAAAGAACCTGTATCTAGAATATACAAAAATACAAATCAATAAAAAGAAGACAAAAGAATAGAAAAATGGGAAAAAGTCTTGAGCAAACACTTTATCAAAGAAGAAATTCAAATAGTCAATAGACATGAAAAGATGCTCAAACACATTAGACATCAGGTAAATGCAAATTAAACCATAATGAGATAACACTACACACCCTTCAGACTGGCAAAAAACAAATCAAGTCTAGCAATATCAAGTGTAGGTGAGGAAGTAGAGGAATGAAGCACTTAGTGCCAATGGGCATGTAAATTGATACAACTGCTTCTGAAAAGAATTTGGCATTATCTAGTAAAGTTGAAATGGGCATGGCCTATGATGCAGCAAGTCTCCAAGGATTATGCATGCAACAGGAGACATAAACATGAATGTCCACAGATGTACTGTAATAGCAAAAAGCTAGAAACAACCCAAATGCCAGTCATAGAGACATGGATTTTTAAAACTGTGTTATGTTCCATTGTAGGTGTAATTTGTTTTTATTACTGTATAATATTCAGCACTATGATACAGTAGTGAAGATGAATAAATTACAGCTACACTCAACAACATGTGTAAATTTCTGGAACATAATATTGAAAAGAAAACAAATTGCAGAATAGTAAATAAAATGTTATGTCCGGGACTTCCCGGTGGCACAGTGGTAACGAATCCGCCTGCCAATGCAGGGGACACGGGTTGGAGCCCTGGTCCAGGAAAATCCCACATGCCGCGGAGCAACTAAGCCCGTGCGCCACAACTTCTGAACCTGTGCTCTAGAGCTCACGAGCCACAACTACTGAGCCCCCGCGTGCCACAACTATTGAAGCCTGCGTGCCTAGAGCCTGTGCTCCACAACAAAGACAAGCCATCGCCATGAGAAGCCCGCTCACTGCAACTAGAGAAAGCCCGCGTGCAACAACAAAGATGCAATGCAGCCAAAACTAAATAAATAAATGTATTTTTTTAAAAAAGTTATGTCCATTTAAGTTCAAAAACAGGCAAAACAAAGCAATTATTTAGAAATACAAGCCAACATGGTAAAAGTATAAGAAGAGCAAAGAAAAGATAAACACAGAATTCAGGTTTGTGGTTACCGCTGAGCAAGGAAGAAAGGGGAAAGGACCCAGGAGGGGCACACAGGGATTATAAAGTAATAACAATGTGTGTTTTCTTAAACCAGGTGATGGATGTACACTGCATATTCTTCTTACCTTATAAATATTTTATACAGTATTCTTTTGTAGCTGCTCAATGTCTAATAAGAATAATCGCTAAAACAGTAGCTTAAAGGAGAAAAACCCCATACAATTTTATCAATAGATGCTGAAAAGGCATTTGACAATGGGGGATGGGGATGGGGGCCTCACAACCCACATTTCATTCTGTGTAACTGGTGCCCCCTGGTGCTCAACTCAGACAAGATTGGCAGCCACGGCTTCGTCCCAGAAGCCCCAAATTTAAAAAACAAGACAACAGCATCAACAAAAACAGAAAAAACTCTTTCCACACTTTAAAGACCAGTCACCAAAACCAAGACAATATTCTGCTCAACCCTAACATGTGGATTTCCATCCTCATCAGAAAAAAGACTGGATAATTAATTATTCAACACTGTTTCAGAGGTTCGGCAATTAAAACTGGCATACTGGCAAATTTGCACATTTTATCTAAAAATACAAGTTTATTTTGAAAACTACCAGAGTTTATAAGATAGAAAATAAATTATATTAAACAATTTGCTTTTCTATATATTAATAATCAGGAATAGAGATGGGGGAAAATTCCATTCACAATAGTGACGAATACCATAAAACAGGAATAAAATGAGAACGTTACACAACCCATATGAAGAAATAAAATCTTATTGGAAGATCTAAAAGGAGTCAAACAAATGTAAAACCATTTCGTATCGTCTAGGGAGATTTAAAATCATAAAAATGTCAACTCTCCCATAACTTACATCTAAATTTAATGCAATTATAATTTAAATCCCAATGGAACTTGTTGCGGGGGCGGGCAGGGACGGGAGAGAACTGGATTACGTGATTTTAAATTTCATGAGAGAAGAAATTCTAAGAATAGCCTGGAAAACTATTTTAATAAGAAAAACAGCGAGGGAGAGTGATCCATCTAGATGCTAATGACGCCCCCAAAGCTAGTTTCAGCTAGGACCTCACCCCTCTCGTCGGAATCGCCTGTCCAGCTGGTAACAGGCTGTCTCCATTGACATATGTAAGGGTCAACTCAAGCCCAACAGGTCCAAAACCAAATAGAATGAATATAAATAATGACCTAGGTGGTTCGTTTAATAAATGGGGGTGGCATAAGGGAATTTCCATCTGGAAAAACCAAAACCAAAGTCTGACTCCTGCCTAACCGCAGATACTAAAATATTTCCCACAGGGAGTGGAGGTTGACACAAAAAACTTTAATACAGTGCAACAAAATGCAGAAGAATGTTTGCGGGTGGGTAGAGGGGGAAGGACTTTCTTAAACATGATAGGAAACCCCAAAACCTTTCAAGAAACACCATAAACCAGGCCAAGGACAGACAAACCAGCAGAAAAGAAAGTTGTGAGCCGAGGTCGTGAAACCCAAGAGGCCTCAGGTCCCGAGCGTCAGCGAGCTGGACCTTCAGGGGAAATTACCTGGAAAGGGTATTTCAAAATGTAAAACATGCAGCTTCCTTCCCAGGTCCTCTGTCTTGCAGACGTAAAAGCACCACACCATCAAGGACATTTATACCAAAAAGTTTTCTGTAGTGACCACAAAAAGTTGGAAAACAACCGGGTAAAACGTTTCACCTGTGCCCGGGCTTAATACGCAGACTCCAGCGGAAAAAATTACCCATTTCTCTGCTTGGGGTCTGAGCCGGACACTGGATCCCCAAGGCCTTCCTTCCGCTGGCCCTAGTATGTGGGACCCTCGAGGCCTCCACCCCCAAGCTGGGCCCTGGGCGGGCCTTGTACACCCGGATTTGCTCACGACGCCCTACTCTCACCCCGTCTGAGGCTCGGACGCCCGCCCACACGGGCTCGGGCACGTAGGCGGGCTCGCGACGTTCCCAGGGCGCATGCGCTGGGCACAGACCACGAGCCAGGCCGCCGCACCGCGCAGGCGCCGTTGCGCGCCTGCCTTGAGGGTCTGGAGGAGGTTGGGATGGGCGACCTGGGAGAAGGCAGGCGCCCGGATGGGACTGAGCATTGGACACCCCCAAAGCCTCTGGAGAGAGATGGCCGAGGGCCGGGTCCTGGACGTGTCCTCTGGGCCAAGTGAGAGTTTGCAGCCAGTCCCCGGGCTTGTGCTGTGTTATGGTAGCTGATGATTTAGCGTGAGGAACTCAAAACTCTTCCTTCTGACAACTAGGGGTTCTCCTCGCATCGCAGCACCCCCAAACCCAGCTAGTGCCAGACTGGCTTAAATGGTGGGGAAATGGGGAGGGGAGTGAGAACCCAGAGCTTCAACAGAGTAAGAAGTGGGGAAGAAAGGACCGTAAATTCAAAGTTGTGGGTTAGAGCCGCCCACAGCTTCCCGAGAACCGCAGTTGCTCGGGCAGGAAGTGGCCCCAGAGAGTCCCATGGAAGCATCTCAGCAGAGTCCAGAGGGGACAAGAAAGGAGGGATGTGTCCGTCAGACCCTCCCCCTGTCCCTGGTCCAGGCTGGCCTCAGTGGCATGGGCTCCCCTATCTCCAGGCCCTGACTGGAAGCTGCTGAGAAAGCCCGAGCCCCGGGAAGTAGCAGGGGCAACCTGCTTTGTGGACCGAAGGCAGCTGGATGGAAGACCCGCCCTCCTCACCTCGGAATACTGAAGTGGGCCGACGGTTAGAAGGCCAGAAGGCCATAGGGTAACACCCCACGAGGGCCAATGAGTAGGCCGTGGAAGGCCTACAGGTAGCAGGTGGGGCCAGTGAATCTTGGAAGCAAAGATAAGGGGTCAGGGCAGCAAGGGCTTTGGGGCCCCATTCCAACCGTCGGTATGGGCCTCTGGATAAATTTCTGGTGGAGAACTACGACTTACTAAGCCAGAAAACCTCTACTGTCATCCAATGCCTTTATTTTAGAGGAGGAAAAGGGGACCCAGGATAGGCAGTGATTTGTCTGAGGCCTTGTGAGCTGAAAGAAGGAAATTTCTGCAGGATCCACCAGGGGTCCTAGTTGGGCCTGGCACATTCCAAGTTACTGCCATGAAAACTGCCAGACTAAAAAACAGGCTTGGCAACATTTGGGCTCATTGCTGAGTGGGATTGTCCCTCGCCAGGCCCTTCCTCTGTCCAGTCTGTGTCTTGCTCACTATGGAGAGGGTGCCCCCAGCAGTGCTGAGGACAGTTGGAGGCCTCAAACATGGCAGCAGAGAACGCATGTTCTTTTGTAGCTCTGCCTCCTGTGGCCAAGCTGGCTGTCCACCTGCTCAGGAACCAAGAGCAATGTGGCCGTTCCAAAGGAAGCCTCAGAGGTTCCATCTCCAGCAAAGGGCAGAATCCTCCAGTGGAATTTTGAGGATGTTTCAGGCATCTAGGCAACTGCCAACAGGTCCCTTACAGCCTGGCCCAGATGCAGGACAGCCTTACATCGGGGACGAGTAGCCAGTGGAGGCACGGCCCGCTCAGCCCAAATCTTGTGTTCTGTGTAAAAGGGAAAGAAGTTTGAGCTCTATCAGTCTTAACACGGATTGGTCTGTAGAGCTGTGGATGCTTGCCCAGGGCTGCTTGAACCACGGGTCTAAAAGACAGTCATGTCTTTCAAGGGGAACTGGACCTAACAAGAGGAGCCAAAAAGCAGTGCCACTCACACAGGAGGAACCAGAGAAGTTTCTCTCAGCCTATTAACCTATGCCTTCCTTTGGTAAACAATGTCAAACCCTTGTCCTGACGTAGTAATACAGTATTGATGTGGGGTTTGTAATGCTAAATCCATGGGACACTTAGGGGCTGAGGGGTGATATAAGCTGAACATTTCCCTGAGGACTTGCCCCTTGTTTTTCATCTGACTTACAAAGTCCCTACCCCAAGACTCAGAACTACAGCTGTGTCCCAGAGAGAAACACAACCGGCCAACAAAGATGTTCTATCTCACGTAAATTAACTCAAACCAACTCAAAAATCCGTCACTTTTCACCTTTCAGATTAGTAAACAGTTCAGATGGAACAGACTACAGACAGGCAAGTGGGGGTGAGGGGCAAGGTAAATACTGTTGGTGGGAGTTGAAAGTGGGAAGTCTTTTCTGGAATGTATCTTAGAATTTTTAATGCATCCACCGTCCGACAGCCATTTCTCTCTTTGGAACTTAACCCTGTATAAACCCAGATCTGAGTTAACGATTAAGTACACATGTATACACACACACACACTCATCACAGCACTTTTCGTAAACCTTAAAAACCAAAATCTCTATAAATGGGACCACTAAATGACAGTACATCCAAGACGATGAAATGCTATGTGGTTGTTCAGAAGAATAAAGTAGATCCATGTGTGAGCTCTTCAGAAACAAGTCCCAAGATCTACTAAGTGAGAAACAGGCAGAAACAGAACAGTAGATGTGTAGTTGTGTGCTCAGGACGGATACTCTTTCCAGGGAGAATGAGCATTGGGGGGCGGGGGGGTGGGGAGGAGGGAGCCTTCCTTTTCATGGTCCAGTCTTTCGTACTGTTTGAATTTTTACCATGTGCATGTGTCACTTGAAAAAAAACAAAAAGCACCAAAGTCCCCATCCCTCCCACTCCTTAAAAACAAGGGTCGCTGCACTCATTCACCTTCTTGCCGCCTTGAACTCAGGACCTTCCTGCCACAGACCCGCCAGACCATCTTCTTCTCCCAAGTTTTAGACAATTCCAAGCAGGTTAGTTATCCAGGACAAGGAAGGGGGAGGAACCCCTGCATCTTATCTTCCCACCCAGAATGGAAGGAGCTCTGCCTAGAAGCAGGCTGCATTCAGCACCGCTGTGGTTGGTTGGATTTAAACAGCAAAGTGGGAACGCCCAGAAGTTGAAACTAAAATGTTTAAGAAATTCAGTATTTCAGTTTCTATGGGTGTCCAGGAGGGTGAAGACATAAGACAAGATGGTGGAGATGAGGAAGAATCTGAAGACAGTTTAAAGCCACAGTGGTGGAAAGAATGAAGAGGAGGAAGGTGCTGGATTTTACTAAGAGAAGAAAACAGACTGAGTTCAGGAGTCTCACCAGTGAAAGTTTATAGTATTGCATTTTGATTACAGGTATGTAAATAAAAAACTTCAGTATTACCCTCTGGTAAAAATGCAGAACCAGCTTGCACTTAGATTAAAACAGCAGGTTTGGGGACAAAAATGGACCGTATGCTGCCTGTGATGAAGAGAGCGAGCTGGACAGGAGAGGAACCACCAGCTCAAGAAGCCCTAAGACTCTTAGCAAATCTTCCAGAGGAAGAGGTCAGGGCCTCTCTGACTGGTATTTCCCCCAAAGAGCCCTTGCCCAGGGATGTGGTTTGGAGAAGTCCCAAACCCACAAGTCACAGGTGCTTCTGGCCACGTGCACAAGTGGGTAAAGACCTCCGATTCCCATGGGGCCTGCCTCCCTCGCCAGCGCTTCCCAGCCTACTGGAGTCTTCACGGGGCAGCACGTGGCCACTGCTGACCAGAGGTGGGTAGATGCTGGAAACACACCGAGAGGTCTGAATCGCAGACCAGTGGCACAAGACCATAGTTCTTGTGCCTTCACAAAACCCAAAGTCCCCAAATAAAGGGGGAAGAAGAGAGTCGGGAGAAATCAAACCAGAATTTTTCCAATGGCCCTTAAAGAGAAAATTCAGCAACTCTTGCCTTTGTCTTTGACCCTGAGAAGTTGAGAGACACAGCTGTTATGAGGCTGTGACCAGGCGGGAAGGAAGGCATGGTGTGCTTCCTACAGAGCCACCTCTGGAGTCCCTGTGGCTCAGTGACCCCCTCCTCCCATCTGCCCCAAAGCAGGGACCTTGACTGGGCCTGGTGGGGCCAGACAGGGGGGACGCAGTAAGAGAAAAGCAGTGCCAGGCTCTCCAGATGGCCGGGACCATTGAGGAAGATGCGCTCCCTAGGACCCTGCCACACCCACAGACGAGGCTGCCACCAACCAGCACAGGGGCTCCTTCACACACATGGTCCTTTCCTAAAGGGAATCCTTTGGAATTCAAACATTCAGTGTGTTACCCAGGTCAGCAGTCTGACCAGAGTCGGATCTGTCCACGCCACAACCTGGACTCAAGTGTTTGAGGCAGGAAACCTCACTGTCCACTGTGAGTTCTCCAGCAGGGAGAACTTAGGTGGTGAATGGGGAAGTTGAACAGGAGGATCTTTCTTCCCCAAGCTGTCTGGACGGTGCCACAGCCAAGACCGACCACTTGGGCCACCACTCACATCCCCGACCTGAGGCAGGAGCCACGAGACAGGGAGCTGCTCAGCGCCGAGCCTCCTCCTGACCGTGGCCCTGTGGGGATCCCCTGGATTGGAGCTCCTGGGGGAGCACTAGCCTGGGGGGCCCTGTCCCTCCCCCAGCCCTGCCCCTGGAGCCTCCCCAACTTCCAAACGGCACTGGATTCACCACACCTTGAGGAGACAGGAGCCAAGAGAAGCAGCTCAGACTTGGCGTCCTGCTTCTGTCCTCTGCGCAAGAGTCACCAAAAGAATGTATGGTCTCACAGCAGGCAGAGCATCTTGTTTCTTTTAAAAAATAAATATTTATAAACTTAGAGAGGACGATTCAAAGAATCAGTCTCTTTCCCTCCAAAAGCACAAATATCCCATGTGAGTCAAACCAAGGTAAGTCCATCAACCCATAAATGAAACTCCACCCCCAGGAGCTCTGCCTTGAGGGGCAGGGGAGCTGATCTCTGGCTCCAGGCCTCTTAGTCCCCCTTGGTGATCAGGTCCTCGATGTAGGCATCCAGCTCGTCATCTGTGTTAATGTCTATGTCCTGGAACAGAGCAGGGCAGGGTCAGCCGGGGTCCACAAGGTGGTGGGGGGCCCGCCTCCCCCCGCTTCTTGCAGCCCGTGCCCCTTCCTCTCGCTCCTCCACCCTGGCTATCAGGCCTGTCCCTTCTTGATCATCCACCCCCTCCCTCCTCGGTGCACAGATGACGCCCAGATTTCTTGCTCCTGCCCTGCCTCTACCCCAAGTTCCCAGCTTGCCTTAGCCATGCTGCAGGCTTCTCAGACTCAAAACATCCAACAGCTCAACGGCACCACCCACCCCGAGTTGCTCCATCTTGGTACAGGCCACCACCGCCTGCCCTCCACCCAGGGGCTCAGACAAACCAGAACCATCACCCTTGTTTCCTCCCCTTCCCTCAAAGACATTACAACAAATCTGCCCACTTCTCTCCCTCCTCACTGTCACCATCCAAGGTTCAGGCTGCAAGAATCTCTCACCCAGACAACTGTGGGAACCTCCTCACTGGAGTCCCGGATTCTAACCTCCGCCCCCTCCAGGCCCTCCTACAACCAACCAGAGTAAATGTCTTAGATTGCAAACATCTTAGAGCCACACCCTCCAGGGACTTCCCACCTGGTACAGGGCCCTGCTTCTTCTATCGCCCACATCTCCCTGCCTTAGGCCTCGGGCCCTGCTCTTCCCTCTCCCCAGAGCTCTCACATCCCACTCCTGCGTGACTGGGTTCTGCCCTCAGCTCAAGTACCTCCTCAGAGAGGCTTCGCCTGAACACCCTAGTAAAGTGGCATCCCTGTTTTCTGTCTCTCTCGTATTTACTTCACAGCACTTCCCGCCAACAGTAGTTCTGTCTCCTCCACTTGTTGGGCTATGAGAGCAGGACCCCTATCTTGCCTGTCTGCTTCACCAAGAGTCCACAGGACAGGCACAGAGCAGTTGTCCTCAATGTTTACTGCCTGGATAAAGGGCTGAGACCCTACAGGGCGCTCCCTGCTTCTGGGCTACCTAATCCCATCTGGGCGTCATCTGGAAAAGTGAGAATGTCTTTCTGTTTTATGACTTGGAGGGTTCTCAAACCAGGTTGTATATCAGAATGTCTAAACAAGGGCAAAAGTCTGATACCGTGGGTCTGGCTGGGATGAGGCCCAGGCAGCCGCACCACCTCCAGCCCTCCTGGTCAGGATGCTGTGCAGCCAGGGGTGGAACCACAGATTCCTGTGAGTGGGGAGAAGGGAGCAGGAGGTGCCCAAGCCCCCCCTCCCTGAGACACCAGGTGGTCCGCTACAATGAGAGGGCTGCCTGGCTCACCTCCTGCACCTTTTGCAGGAGCGCTACGATGTTGGTCCTCAGCTTCTGCAGCTTCTCCTCTGTCTCGCGGAGCTTTCTCTCGGAGGTACGCAGGCTCTCCTCGGAAGCCTTGGCCCGCGAGTCGGCGCGGCTCTGGTAGGAATGGCACAGGTTCTGGAGCCCCACTTCATACTGCTTGAAGTACTCTTTCTGTTGGGAGAGGAGCTGGAGGGTGAGTGCATGAGCTCACGAGGGTCCCCAGTGCCCTTCTAGATGGGCACTGGTGTCCCCAACTGGCTCAGCACGAGGAAGCTCAGTCTGAAGGGATGCCGGACCCAGAAGCAAGTGATCTCTCTAGCTCCAGAGAAGAAAGACCTCGACATCCACCTCACAGGGCTGCCACGAGGATGAAGACGGGATCACACATGAAGCACGTACCAAAGTGCTCTGGCAGACTGCCAGCCGTGAGTAAATGTGAGGGATGATTCTCACCATTCACCTTTCTAAGTGCACAACAGCACTTTGAGCAAACCACTTCCAAGTCACAACCAACAATGTCAAGATCAAAAGTTCTCTTCCACAAGTATTTATCAAGCACCTATCAACAACAGATTCCTCCAGGTTTGTGTAGTATGTTTATACAGCATCAGAGCTTTTCACCATCTTCCCTGAGTACCTGAAACTTCCCGGGGGTGGGGCAGTAATGTTAACTAGCACTTTCTCTAGACATGGGGCTTTATCAAACTTTTAGAAAGTAGCAGAACACTTGTTTCAAATGAAAGTTACATGGAATCTCAGTATAAAAAACAATTTGGGTAATAACTCTTTATGTTTAATTTCAAAGTTATAACATTATGATTTACTCATAAATCACCAACGTGAATGATGAGGCCATTCTGATGAACACAAACCCATGACCAGCAGGTCCTGGCTGACAACTGCAGTCTCGCCAACTCTAGCATTTATTTACTTCTGTGAAGATGTATGAACTACCTAGCACTGAACAGCTAAAAACTGTTTTTAAAACGTGTTAGAACTATTTAATTGTTTACAATCTAGAATACTATCCCAGTAAATCAAGATGGCAACAGAAACTTCAAATTCTGCACAAAAAATAATTATCACTTGGCAGTGCAAAAATAAATGTTCAAGCAGGTGCCAAAATGTAATACACAATGTCTTAAGCCTAACTATGATTTGTATTCATTTTAATTTTTTTTCCATTAAAGATTCACATGCAGTTATGTTACTTTTAAAGTGTATATATATATATATATATATATATATATATATATATATATATATATATATATTTGAATCTAGTATTTGCAGGACCCCTGACGGTCTGGAACTCCTAGTCCAGCATGATGAGCAAAAGGACGGTCATTTACAAACTGACAAGGATACAATGAACATTAGACTCTTGTTGTGTCCCTAACGTTAAAAAAATTAAAGTTTGAGTTATTTTATGCATTTCACTCAGGTGGCTATTAAATTGATGCATTAGTGGTACACCTCCCTTTACAAGCATAAGCCAACAGACTATTTTAGGCTCAGATGCTCCTACTGACTATGCTTTGGTCTGAGCGGTCAGGCCCACTGCAGAGATCCCACTGCACCCAGGCTTTGCTCTGAATTTGGCAACAACTTTAAGCCAAAAGCAACGAACATGCCAGGCCGACCTAGCTGGCCTATCAGCTGTTTGTTCCTGGGATCTGCAGAGGATGCCTGCAGCCTGAACAAGGGTAAGCGTTGAGGTGTAGCAGCTTTCTGTGAAGCCACCATGAGTTCTGCACCTTCTAGCTTCCCCAGCGTGCAGTGCCCCCTCATCTCGCAAGGGAGCAAGACCCTTGTCCTAACAAGTTGTTCTGGGTTCAAATCTGGACTCTATTAAGACAAACTGTTCACCTCTCTGCCCCTGAGTTTCTTCAGCTCCTAGCCTCATTTCCCTTTTTTAAAGTAGAATGAAGACAAAACTCCATGTTTTCCTCTCTGGCAAACTTTATCAAGCACACAGCTGCCCCACGAGGGCCTGCCATCTTAAACATATTAACCCTGCAGTTTCGATTCCAGTTGTCCTCTCCAGAAACTCCTCCCTAGAAAACTTAAGTTATTCCTACAGCAGAAACATCCTCTTGATGTGGATGACTCCCAATCCCCATCTCCAGCCCTGGCCTTCCCGCCCCTCCCAAGTGCCAGCCCCAATCTCCAGTGTCCTGTCCACTGGACATCACCAGAAATGAAGTGCTGGTACTTCCAGCCCAAGTCAAATCACAACTCATCTTCCTCACCCTCACCCTGTTTCTCTCCCAGTTAACAACTTTGTCATCAACCTCCAATTCCCACAGGTCTGAGAGACAGGGAAGCACGTGACCTCTGCCTCCTCTGCATCATCTGCCTTCAGTCAAAGAAGGACCCCTGACACGGCCCCTTCACCTGTCAGAGCTCCCATCCCCACTCCCTAACCTATCACCATTAGACCAGCTTCCCTGTCCCTGCGTCTCCCATCCACCCTCCTACCCAGAACCAGAGTTACCCTCTTAGGGGCAGGGTCAGCAGACTACTCACTGTCTGTGACCAAATCAGCCTGCCACCTGTTTTTGTAAACAAAGCATTACTAGACCTCAGCCACATCCATTCCTTTGCATATGGTCTTATGGCAGCTTCCACACTGTAACGGCAGAGCTGAATAGTTGCCACAGAGACCATACAGCCCATAAAGCTGAAAATATTTGCTAACTGGCCTCTACAGAAAAAGCCTCTTGACCCCTACCCCGGACATGGTTCAAGTCGACAATTCCATCCACTCAAACCTTTAGCTGGGCCTCCATTTCATACAAAGTTTAAGCCACTGCACCTCAGAGGGGTGCCCCCGATGCCTCCTATCCTGGCTCTGAGGGCCCTTCTCCCTGAGTGCTCACCACAGAGACTGCTGCCCTGGCCCCCACCTGCCCTTGCATCCCTGAGCCTTTGTTCACAACACAGTCCCTCTGCCTCAAACACTTCCCGTCACTTCTACAAACAGTCGCCCAAACCCACGTTTTCTTTAGCCCTGGTCGCTCTCTCCCCCTCCCAGAGGCTGCCCCAGCCCTCCCACCCACCTTGCAGAGCACTTACTGCTCTCAGCCTCATGTCTAGGTACCTGCTAAAAATTCAGTCTCTACTGACCCTTAAGCCACTTGGAGGCTCCAGCACTGAGGCACTGCATCTGCATTTGCTAAATAAGATCCCATGCTTATCTCCACACACCACGAGCTTCCCTATACCTCCCAGAGTCACGTTTTCGGCACTTTGAACCTAAGCTCTTTACTGTTTCCTGCCTTGGCAGAGGAAAAGGGACGTACTCCACACAAGTCACACCGGGCCTGTCCCTAAGCGAGGATTCCACTCCACCCCAGCACCTCACCAGCTGCACACCAGTTATCCAGCTGAGCAGCTTCTTTTTCCACAATGTAAAGTCCCCTCTTCCCTTCCCTCAACAGATGAAAGGGAAGCTGGCCAAGCGGGGAAGGGGGCACACAGCTGAGAGCTGACAATCACAACAAGCACCAAGGGGGGCGTGCACAGTCAAAAACCAAAGGCTGGGCAGACTCACCAGAGGAAACGATATTAGCTCATCTGAATTCATAGCACTCAGCTCCTTCTTAGAGATGGGGAAACTCGGAGGCAGGAAGTACCGTAAACAATTCCTAAACAAGAAAGAAAGTGGAGACTGGAAATCAGAACGGCACAGAGCTAGTGGAGAACCAGCGCTGACCCCGGAGCAGGACGACAACGCACCGAAGGATCTGGACGAGGAGGTCAATGGTCTCATGGTTGGTGCTCGGGGCGGTGGTGTCGGGCTCAATGCGAACGCAGTCCGAGGTGGAGGGTTCGGCCATGGCTACAGCCTGCTGAGCCACCGCCGCCTCCTCCTCCTCCTCCCCGCCCTCCTGCTGCGTGTCCGGGCTCTGATACTCCGGGGAAGGGGGCTTCATCAACCGCACATCCTCACTGCCTTTCTCCACCCTAGGGAGGACCCAGTGTTGGTGTCACATGTGACCCAGGCTCCCAGGATGGGCTGCCTGCCCCTGCCCAACTCTGTCAACCCAGCCTCCTAGAAGGGGCATTACCAGCGGTCTCTTGGTGTCGTGTCCGTGGGCACATAGTCAAATTTCACCTTCCACCGCACCACGTTCTTGCCCAACTCCACGGCTGTGACACGGCCTGTGTACCACTCCCTGTTCACACGCACCTCCACGTGCAGCCCTTTATCTGAGAGTGGGGATGGAGTTAGAAAACTAGACTAGAGCCCCCCACCCAGCCAGGGCCACCGCGAGAAAGGTCATCCCAGGTTCACAGGGACACGAACCCCTAGGAGCTTGACGCCACTCTGCCAGGGACATGGAGCCCAGCCACCCTGGTCTCCCTCCCCATCTGTCATGAGGGTGCCACAGAGCAGCATGATAACTGCCAGAGGTGAACACCAAGGAACTGATGCTAAAAATAAACACGAGGGCGTGCCAGCCTCAGCATTCTTCTCGGAATTAGACCATTGTTGCTTGAGACCCTGGAGCCAGGAAAGCCTCCGTAAGCCTTCGGAATACGGTGCTGCTGGCAAGGGGCCCCCTTCCCACTTCCCCACAGGCTCTGGGCACCTCCCTGAACTCACCTTTCTGAGCGCTCTTGAGGTCAGCTGGGTCCTCTTCCCCAGCACTGTCTGAGAGCTGCAAGAACAGAGTCTGTGAGAGGCACCGCCAGTGCCCCTGAAGAACAGACTGTCCGCCCAGGGTCATAAGCCATCACCTCATGTCGTCTCGTGTGGCCGTTTAAATCCCCAGGCCTCACTGAGAGCCACTCTCGCAACCATTATCTCAGTATCTACACACCTGCCTCCAAAAACTTCAGTAAACAAGAGAGTAGGCATAGGGGTAGAATGTCACAGACACGGAAGCAGATCTGCATCGGTGTCACCTCAAGCCTGTGAGTAGAGCCACAAGCCAGTCTCACTCAAGATCCTACCAGGCACCGTGTTTCTAGTCATCTGTGTGACCGAGTGTCCTTCAGAGATGGACTAGGCTTCTGAAAGGCTCGTGTCACAGACTGCAGGTGGCGGATGGAGACCCTGGGGAGGGAGAATGCTGAGAACCTACCTCATTCAAGTCCTTTTTTTCCTCCTTCACGGCAAATTTGCCCCGCTTGGACCTCTCTTTCCTCCTCTCAGCCTCTTCCTCGGCTTCTTCCTCATCAGAGACCCCAAGACTCCGCTTCCGACCAGGAACGGCCTACAGCAAGAGGAGTGGGAACATGAGGGACCCTGGCAGCCCCTCAGGTGCTGGAAGATCCCATCTGGCCTAAAGGAGCCATTCAGAGAGGGGTCTGTGGGTCTCAGTCCCCGCCAGGGCTGGGCTCCCAACAGTACTAGGGACACAGCAACCCCTGGCCTCTACGCCCACGAGGACCTTTGCTCAAAGTTGTCACAGGGGAGCCTCTCAGTTCACTCCCCACTGAGCCACGCCAACCACTGCTGTAGCCCACCAAGGCTGTCACCAGGCTGCAACCTCTGCCCACCACGTGAGAAGCCAGTGAAGGCGACTCAAGTCTGTGCAGGACCAAACCTTGGAGGGGGCACCAAAGAGCTCCCTGGACAGGGAACCAGCAAGCTCTGTGCCCCCCACGAGTGCCTTCAGCTATCAGACTCCTCCTCTGCAGGGGCAGCACGGAAGGTTGATCTCCACTGAGGCTTCTCCACCCCCCACCGCCCCCCATGCAGTCAACACTGCCCCCTCCATTCCTACACCACTGTAGGCAGGGCTGGAGAAGGAGGAGCATCTCACCAGGGAGAGTTTACTGGGCGGCTCCGGCTTCTTGACCACTGGAGTCTTGATGGCTCGGGGGGCGGGGACCTCCCGAGGGCTCTTGGAGTTGGGCAGCAGAGATGGTGACGGTGGCTGCATGGGAGGGGCGGGCCGGGACGCAGTCTTGACTGGAGTGTTGGCAGGCTTTCGGGGCACCTCAGGAGGCTGGAGCAGCCTGGAAGTACTGGCCTCTTCCCGCGCTGTCGGGGCAGGAGGCTTTGGGACGCTGCCGATGACAGGAGCCTTCCGGAGCTGGCTGGCTGGTCTGGGAGCCTGCAGGGAAGGGGGTCTGCTCGGGGCATTCTTGATCACAGCAGGTAAAGGAGGTGACCGAGGACGCTGAGGTCTACGTGCAGGTTCCTGAAAGAGGCCCAGAGAGAGTGACAACATGGATCTCAGCACGAGACACCTGAGGAAAAGCCCCGCCCCTATCCCTGGGCTTTACCTCAGTGGAAGGTCTGGTGGTCACTTCCAAGGGCAATTTCTTCAGGTCAGCTTGGGAGCGGATGGGTGTGGTTTTCTGCAGGGTAAACATGATGAGGAGGTCGTTTGCGTATCTGGTACATTCAAGCAAACTCTTTTTGGAGCCCCACTGTCTGGGACATTGGGCAAATAAAAAAGAACACCTGGGCCACAGTCCTACTATTACAAGCCTCCCATTCTCACTGAGAAGACAAAAATTCACAGACACTCAACTACCAGCGACTGAGAGACTAAATTCCTATTAAAACAAGCCAAAAAGTTGGAGATCCCTAAAGGCCAAAGCTGGAAAGGACAGGTGGGATTTGGCAGACAGGGAGGTATGCACACAATGAGAGCATCTGTCTGTGCAGAAGTCAGATAGGGAAAGGCTTTTGCAATAAATACGATAAACGGTTGATACCACACATATATCTAAAAAACATGACTAGTCAATTAAAGAAAAAATTTAAAACAACAGTAATATAAGAGAACAATAAGCAGTTCTAAAAGAAACACACAAAAAAATTGTTCAATTTTAGAAATATGAAATTCAAATTTAAGATGTATATCTTCGCTTATCAAATTTGCAAAAACATTTAAAAATAAATGCACTGCTGGTAAAAAACAAAACATAATACATCTTCTGGAGAATAATCTGGAAATAGTTATTTAAAGCAAACATAGAATTTTTAAAATCCTTTTACTCTTTCAAATTCACTTTTGGAAAACTACCCCAAGAAAATAATTATGCACTAATAAAAAAAAGTATGTGTGTGTGATATGACACAAGTAAGTTGTGATCTCTATTTCTAATAAAAAATATATGTATTTATGTGTGTGTAGAGGTCATAAAAAGTTGGAAGGATATGCAGTTAATGGTGGTTACCTCTAAGACAGGATATGTACTTTCTGGAGTTTCACAACATTCTAAATGAATCGGACCTCTTTGTAATATATAAACAAAATTGTTTTTTTTTAAAGAATGATCAAGGCATATTGGAGAACCAGTGTGCCTGGAGGTTGGGGTTGGGAAGCTTGGGCAGCACTCATGGGTGACAGAAGGGTGAAACTGAGCCTGAAGGAACAGAGGAGCCACTGAGGGGTCCTGCCCATGTGCCCACACACCTGCAGGGCCTCCAGCTTCTCCTGCTGCTGGCGAATTTTCTCTGTCAGTTGCTTCTGCTTCTCTTCCTGTGTCTTCAGATCCTTTCTGAACATCCCCAGGGGAACCTTCTGCTTCTGTTCAGAAGCCTCACACCTGTAGAGAGAAACTGCTAGGAAGGGTGTGGCAAGATAGCTCCAGGTAGGGCAGGGTCCTTCCTCCTCAGCCAACCCATGCTCTCTCTCACCAGAGCAACCTCAGACTTCCCAAATACACAGAATTAATACTCATTGCAGGACACACTTCTATTATTTCCAGGCACTTATTATACACAGCAAGACAGAGATGTAAGGATATGAGCACTGACCTCAAGAAGCATAGTGGAAGAGTGGAAAAAGCACGGGGGGAGGTGGGGATGCCCACAAACTCCTTGTTAGAAAAAGTGCTCACCGGTCCTGCTCAGGATCAGGGTTCATGGAGCAAACCCAGGTGTCAGGGTAATCTTTTTCCACAGAACTCAGCTGGAAGGGGAGGGTCCGCCACTTCAGACACAAATCTGTGACACAGAACATACCCCCACAAAACATCAGCCATGCCCGCCAACAATAACCAGGCTCCTCCCAGCCAGGCCCAAGGCAGAGATGCCCCCGACTTTCCATGCGAAGATCCTCAGTCTGGCTCCAACTCTGCCTTCGTTACAGAACAGTCACTCTTCTCAGGGACAGTGATTCCAGCAAGGATGGAAACATTATACCACAGACCCTCAGCAGCCCCAACCCCTCTCCCTCCTCCAGCAGAATCCTGCCTCAGTCATCACTCACACTTCTACCGATGTGGTACCAAACCTTGTGAGACCCGGCAGGGTAGACGACCTCCTGCCTCATTTAGAAGGGACAGGTGGGCACAGCACAGCCCCAAGACTGAGCTCCCAGGGCCATCACCAAACAGACTCGTATCCCTAGTGGGACATGCATCCCTGAATGTCACTGAAGTCAGGAGGCCAGCACGGCGACTATGATGGAAAGGAGTCAGGAGGAGGTGCTGACCCCCAACTCACCACACTGGATGGTGGTTGGGATTTCCATAGCTCTCCGCCGTTTGTAACGCAGCTCACTGGACGGAGGCTGGTTCCAGTTGGCAGAGAGGTAGCCGAACTCATCCCAGAACTTGATGATTCCCCGCTGGGCTGGAAGACAAGCACCCACACATCGCGTGAGGAGTCAGCCCCCTGAGGCAGCGAGAGGATCTCAAGGCTGGAGGTGAAGCGAAAGGGCATTACCAATGGCGATGTCCTTCCAGTACTGCGCCAGGTGCTCCCCCATCGCCCGCAGCAGGTGCCGGTACTCCTTGGCATCAGCAAAGTCCTGCTTGTTGTGTGTAGGCTCCAGGACCAGGTAGGGCACATCTACAACCCCAACGACCCCGCCACATGCCCTGCAGGAGGAGGTAGACACGGCTCTGTCACGCCACTGACCAAATCTCTCCCGCCAACCATCCTGGGCTGAAGCTCTCCTCAGGCAGCACTCACATGCCCCCTTCCAGCTGTGGGCCCACTTTCTCATACATCTTGATCAGGCGGCTACAGTTGTAGATGAACATGCCGTCCAGGTCCCGGTGTTCGATGTTGACCCCAAAAACAAAGTTCAGTTCCTTGGGTTCTTTAAGCGCTCTGAGAAGACAAAAGATAAATTCAAGCAGATCAACCCATTAACACACAAACACCATGGTGTTTAAGATGCATTAAGCTTAAGCTGAAACTTGAGACACTTAAGTTTTGCCTTTGCATTCAATATGCAACCTGTAGACTTGACAGGGACACTCACTGTGCAGTCACTCTAAGCTCCCTAATTAAAAGCATGACTTTAGCTTTTGGCATCAAACAGGGATGTATTTAAGTATGAATGGGATTCTGTGAAGCTGTTGCAAATCTCTGCAAAGATGCTTATTTAGTGGAATAAACACAAGGTCATCTGCATAACCATTCCACTAATGTGACAGTAATTAATTTTAAAAAGACAAAAATTCACAAGAACAATAAACATGTGAGAGAAGAAATGATCATGGGATAAACGTCAACAAAATCGTGGAAACTGAAAAGCATATGGATGATCAGTGGACAGACTCACGGCGCAGATACCCAAAACCTAGGCCTGTGGTGAGGAGGCCAAGAAGTAAGCAGGGACTCAGGCCCAGAGCCTGCAGAGGCTCCAGACGTGGAGGGGGACACGGAGATCATGTAATGAGCCAGGACAAATGCCCAGTCTAGATAAAAAGGAACAAACTCAATCTATAGCATTATTCCACACTTGTAACCAGGGATACAAAATTAAGAGTACATATCACCAGGTGGGAGAAGTATAAGGGAGTTCACAACTTATTTCTTAAACATTCTGTATTTTACAAGTTGTATACAACGAGCATTTTATACATCCTTTAAATGAAAAGAAAAAAAAAAGGAAAAGGGAAAGGAAGAGGGAAAGGATGGGCAAGGTGGGGAGAGAACGGAGGAAAGAGAAAAGGGGACAAAGGAAGGGAGGGAGGGGGGAGGGAAGGTGAGAGAGCTGCCAGTGAGGATAGGCTGGTATTCAACTCAAGGTGCTGGCTCTGCCCACCTTGTCCTGGCTCAGGGGAGAACTGAGCTGGGGAACCTCTCCTGCGGTGGCCATGTGACAAACATCTGGGAATCACAACATTAATGGCTTTCTCAAAGCAATCTGCATGTGACAGAATGGCAACCTTGTGGGGTGGAGAGGGATTCCTCAAGCTCTTTGTCAATAATCCATACAAAAGCTACATAATTTTAAAAGACCCAAGGCCAGCTGGGCACTCACCGCTGCTTGGCCTCCTTGATGCGCTTCTTGACATCAGCTTCTCTGCGAAGGGTAATGGCCATGTTCTGGACCTGTCGCAACATCACCTGGAAACACACGCCAGCACCAAGTAAGGAGAGGAAGTGCTCTGGGCCACAGCCGGTAATATCATTAACAACACATCTGAAACTTCTCATTTTAAATCACATGGACACAAAACCAGACCTGGAAATTTACTTCCTTTCCACAGAAAAGGGCCCTCACTAGGGACAAACATAAAAGCTGTGCTTCACTTGACCAGACTTGCTGACATGGAGGAGGAAATACCCCCATCCGAAACAACAGTCTGCAGAGGTATGTGTCGCAGGGGAGGGGTGGAGAACTGCTCTGACCCTTATTGCTGTGTGTGACCTGCAGCAAGTGACCCTCTTCCATTTCTTTCTATAAACTGAGGATACTAACAGTGTCCACCTCACAAGGTTGCCAAGATCCTGCCATACAGTGTGTTCAATAGTGACTACGGAAACATCATCACATCCCATTTTGCAGCTCTAGGGCAAGGGATTCATGACTGGCGGGAGACAGAGCCAGGCCAGCTCTGGGATCCTAAGGGCAGCAACACTGGAGAAGAGCTGCTGGGTCTGGGGCCTCACCCTGGAGTCCCGAGTGAGGTCTCCGCCCAGGCGCACTTCTAATGTCCGAGCTTTGCTCTCCGCCTCCCTTGCCTTCTCTTCAGCTGAAACCCAGAAGAAACCATGATAAGAATTCAAAAGGTCAAAACTCTTAGCTATCCCTCCTAGACCCCATAGTGCAGTCCCCGCCGTATGAGACGTTCACACACTGTCAGGGAACAGGTGAGCTGGGAGAGCAGCCTCCTTGCTTGGAAAGTCAAGGAGGCCCCAAGGAAAACAGACACCTTTTCCAACTTTACAAATGAATCAGAACAGGTCAAGCACTGCCCAAGGCAACCAGAGTTAAACCCTCAGCAGGAGCTGGAAGTTACCAACAGTCCTCAGCCAATCACTCTCCTTGAGCAGCCAAGAAGCTTTGTCAGCAAGAGAGACCTTGAGATTTTTGCCCTGGAATCAAGAAAACCAATTTCACAAGTATTTGTGCCAGAGGACAGTGTGGGACTCTTCACTCTGGGCAGGTAAGCATTAGGTAACAGCCTGTAAATGGCTGAAGGAGTAGCCTGGAAAGAAAAACTGTTGAGGGAGAGATGGGAGAGAAACTGGACCAGTGGTTCATGAAAGCCCACCCCTGGGTGTTGCATGGAGCTTTTGCCTGGATCCTGCTTTTGCCACAAGCAACGTCCCCCAGATGACCCTCCTGCCCAGGGGGTCATTACCAATCCGTGCCACGTGCTCAGCTTTCTTCACCTCCTGCTCCGCGCGGGTCTTGAACCGGCTTGATGTGTACTTGTACATCCTGGGGGGGTGGGGGGGAGTAACCAGAGGGCCTGAGCACCAGAGGTGCAGGGCAGCAACTATCTTGGCCCCCTGATGAGTCAAAGCCAAGCTTATTTTAGCAAAAAGACTCAATTCCCTACTCCACTTGCCCCTTGCCATCCTGCTCCATCTTTGAAAAGCAACCTCACTACTCTCCGAGTGTGTCATTAATCCCACAGCAGAAACCAACCTCAGCAACCAGCAGGGCCTCTGCTTCCCTGTGTACTGTCTAAAGGGCCATCGGCCCTGCAAGCAAGAGGCTCAGACAGCTCACCGTGTCAGGCTGAACACCCTCCACCTCACAGAAGGCACACTCAACAAGCCTCACCAGCCACCTCTGCCCCTCCCTCAGGACCCAGTAGTTTGTCTGCAGTTAATCACAAGCAGCTTAAAGACCCAAACACAGTCAACACTGTCAGAGCCGCTCATCCACCATCACTCCAAAGATGCCCCAGAGACACGTGGCCAGGCCCCATCCTTGGCCCAAAGGAAACAGCAGGCCAGGGTGGGCAGGCCCCTACCTGGGCTTGTAGAGGCAGCAGGAGAGCCTCTTGGTCTGCACCTTGTGCCCGTGGATGAAGATCCGCATCCGGGGATCAATGTAGAGCACGGCAGCATAGGCGCGGAAGGAGCGGCGCTCTGGCTTCCTGGAGGTGGCGGAATGGAGGGTGCTGTCACCCTCCCACCACCAGCCCAACCGAAGGCCTGGGCGGACAGCCTCTCTGCAGGCTCTCCACCTCCCGTCTCAGCTTCTCTTGCTGCCCTGAGGGGTGCTTCCTCTTGTGGGCACCACATCCCACCTCCTCTCACGTCCCTGGCACAGACACCTAAACTGGTCCCACCACCCCACCATGGACCTGGCAATTCCTCTCCCCTCTCTAGGCCTTGGTCTCTTCCTCATTCAAGTTAAGGAGCTGGGGCAAGGATCTGGATTAGCTGAGGACCTGCTGTCCTTCTATTCATCCCTTCTGCCTTGTGGCAGGAAGACATTGAGTTCTCAGCTTTACCAACTCTAAAACTGGGGAATTCAAGGAACAAGCTCACCCCTCTCTCCCTCAAGTCACCTCCCTTTTCCTCCCTACCCAGCCACACTCACGTGCCCTCCGGGGAAGTCTCTGCCATCTGGATATCTCTTGGATTTGAGATTATGTCCAGCTCCGGCTCTCCGTTATCCATAAGTTTGAGATTAAAGATGATCACCAGCGTTCCTAGGGAATAGAAATCCTGTGGTTCTACCAGGCACCGCCAGCCAATCCCCATACTGCTCCTGGCTCTGGAGCTCCCTGATGCTAGAGGCCACAGGCCTACTTACCACTGTCCCCAGGAATCTTCATGAACTGGGTCATCACTTCCTCTTCATTGCGGAAGGGAGAATACTTATAGATGAGTTCCGTCTCGATGGCAAACTTCTCCACGTTGTCTGTGACAGGTTCCCGGGTCCGAGCATTCCAGGTGGGCAATGGGACTATCACCTTTGGAGGAAGCACAAGCAGACGCTTGAAGGAAGCCCCGGAACAGCCTTCCCCCCGCAAATGTGCGTCCACCTTGTCCCTCCCCACAGTAGCTCCACACTGCCCCAAGGTGAGGCCCAAGCCCCCGAGCCTGGCACCAGTGGCTCTAGCTTCTGCCCCTTCCCAAGACTCTGCCTCACACTGCTAGGTTCTCTGGGGTATGCTGGCTTATGGCCTGGGGGCCTCTGCATGAGCAGTTCCCTGCTTGGGATGTCCCTGGTCATTTTCCCTATTTGGTAATAAGTCTATTATTTCCACTAAGCAAAACATATTTGCAATGATCTAGTGAATCTAAAGACACACACAAACATAACTTATAACTCAGCAATTCTACTCCCAGGTATATATCCTAGGAGAAATAAAATATAAAAACAAAACCCTACAGTATGAGTCCATTTATATAAAATTCATAAATAGGCAAAAAATAAACTATTATTCAAGAATACATACACAGGTGACAAAATTATAAAGAAAAACAAGGAAATGACTGATCATCACCAAGGCAGTTCCTTAAGAGGTGCGATAAGGAATATGATTGGTGAGGGGCACGTGGGGACTTCCAGCATCAGTCTATGGTGGTGGCTACGTGGGTATTTGCTTTTTAATTACTCTCAACTGTAGGTAGGTTATTTTTTTAAATTTTATTGAAGTCTAGTTGATTTACAATGTTGTGTTAATTTCTGCTGTACAGCAAAGTGATTCAGTTATACAAATATATACATAGATTTTAATACACTCTTCCATAGGTATAAAATTTAATCTTACATCTACATAATCTTCTAGAAAATCCGACCCTTGTCAATTATACCTGAATAAAGCTGGGAGAAAAATCCTACTCATTCTTCAAAAACCCTACCTCAAACGCCACTTCCCCAGAGGCATCAACGTGCACCTCTCCCTCCCGACCCCTCTCCCAGGTGCCGGGGAGTCCTGTAGCCTGGGATTCCCTCTGCAGAGCAAACCACTCCAGGCACCTCAGAGGTTCAAAACAGATGGCCCACCCTGCGGAAAAGGGGATTCTGAATTTTAACTAGCTCTGTGGTGATTAACTGTTAAGAGTTCTGAGGCACTTTACTGGTTTCTAAGAAGCTATAGTATTCAGCCCTGGGGCTGGTCTGGACACATTCCCACCCAGCTAAAAGTGATCTTATTTTGAAATCTTGGCTGAGTTCACACTAGGGTACAATCCAAAACAGTGATGACCTTCTAGCACCAAGTAAGGAAAAAATTTCAACCTAGCTTTTTCACCAGGGGAATTGAGTTCCATTTGTGTTCTGTGAATTGGTGCCTCCTTTACACCTCCCAATCTTCACAGCAGTCCCAGGTGACAACGGCATTACTTTAACCTCTGGGCAATCACCTCATTTGACACCCACCCACCATCGGAATATTCCTCCCTTACTTTCAGGGTCACCACTCCCCTGGCTTTCCTCCTACCCCTCTGGCCGCTCCTGCCTCCTTTGCTGCTTTCCCCTTCTCCCTGGCCTTTACATGTGGGCGGGCACGCCTAAGACCCCAGGCCCTCTTCTCCACACGCTCTTTTAGGTGAGCCCGTTCACTACGAAGATTCCCGGGAGTCTAAGCCTCCCCGAGCTCCAGACCCAGACTTAACTTTGCGTGTCCAGGACAAAAGGTACACGTTTTCCCTCCCAACTGCCCCTCCTCCATCCTTCCCCAGCTCCAGACAGCCCACCCCCCAAGTGCGACACCAGGACCTCAGCCAACTACAACCCCTGCTTCCCATTTCCCCTTTCCAACTGATTAAACACCAAATCTGCGGCCACTCCTACTTCTCTCACCTCCCTGCTGGAGTCCTATAGACAGCCAGGGCCTCTGACACCAACACCCCAATCTTTCCAATCCAGCCACCACACAATAACCAAACTGATCTTTTCAAAGAGGATCTAATACGTTGCTTAGATTCCCTTTCGTGGCTGCTTTTAATAAAGTCCCACACACTCCCCAAGGCCCAGAGGTCAGGCCCGACCTGCCCTCTCTGCTCTCCAGAGGCCACCACCTCTCGTCAGGTGGCCCCTCTGCCCTTCCCACAGCCCCCACCAGCTCTCAGGCCAGGAACAGACTGTTTCTATTGACGCGCAGCCCCTGCTCGCACCACCCTCAGTCCAGCAGGAAGCAGTCCTGAAAAGCCCAGCTGGGGCCAAATCCTCCTGCCCCACCTTTCCCGGGAGTGCTTGCCAGCTGCAGCACTTCTCTCACTCACCAAAAAGGCAAACAAACCCAGTGGCTCACGAAGTAAAGACGGCAGAAAAAGAGCCTTTCGTTCCCAGCATGAACTGATTTGCTATGATTTAGGCTCACATCTAAACAAGGCCAGTACCAATTTACTCACAGCCAACCAACACAGATGAGTTAGATTGACACTTTGACCGCATTTCACCTGTTTAAGTGACAGGAATGGATTTCTCTCTGCAGACCCTCTTGGCCCCCTCTCAAGCTCTGGCCTCCATTTCTCACACAGGAAAGGAGTTAAGAGTCCAGTCTGAGGCTAGGCACACCAAGGCCTTCCCTGATCCTCCCATGAGCGGGCGCAGACCTCACCAAACCAGCTCTGCAGATATGAGCCACCAGGCCCAAAGAGAATCAGCTGTGCATGTGTTTAACTTACACAGTTAATTACCAAAAGGTTTCAAAATCAGAATATTCTAGAGTCATTAGGCCTTCCTTCCAGCATAACAATAATCAGCTGAGGCTGAGTGTCAGCTGCCACTTACTGAAAAACTTAAATGATTTTCCATGTGTTCACCTGCTTCACTACCTGCCCAGGCCCTGCAGGTATCAGACTTGTAGCTTCTGATATAAATGGTTAGAGCAACACATTTCCTCGAAAGGAAAATGCTCTCACAGCACATTCCACAAAATCACCATCGTATGGGAAAGACAGTGCTGTTCCTATTATTATCACCAGCTGTGGTCTCCACCCATAGTTAGGGAAGCCCCAAATACTCCCCCTGATAAAACAGCTCTCCCAGTGACACCCCCCACCCCAGGACTGAATTCAAGCTGCAGATCTAGGAGACCTACAAATCCAACTCTTGGTTCCTGACACTTGATGGCCTCATTCTCAGAACCGGGACAACTCTTCTCTGAAGTTGTGAGATTTTACTTCCTCTCACATTAAGACACCTGCCTTAATCCCTCAACCAATTCATCCAACCAACCAGCTAATCCCATAATAGGGGATGTGGCTACAATCCTGCAACCCCAATAAGCCCAGCATGCAAATGACCTATGAAAACAGCCTGGGCAGAACTAGGAAGTGGAATAGTGACTGGGAGCACGAGGATAGGACCTACTTCATCAATGCCTTCCTCCTCGTGAAAGGTACGCGACAGGAAGAGGCAGGTCATGGTCTCTTCCTTCTTGGTGAAGAGGATAAAATCCTTCCCAATGCGCATCGAGCCCCTGAAAGGGAAGCAGAAATGGGTTATTCTCCTAGGGATTCAAAAGCTCATCTGAGGAAAGAGCAAATCCCCCCTCTGGACGTGATGAAACTGCCTTCGGAGGGCTCCCCTAAAGGCCTCCCTGGGACCCAGGACCCTGAGCTGAGCTCCACAGCCCTCGCTCCCTCTCCTCCCCGACCCCCACTCCCGACACTCCTCCTCCTGCTCTTCCGTGGGCCTCAGTTTCTTCTCATCACCTTCTCGACCACATCTACCCAGCACGCAGGATTCTCTCACCACCAAGCATCAGCCCCGGGGGAGTCTCACCCCAGCCTGTCACTGCCTGTGCTCTGGTTTCTTCCCAGCCACACAGGGCTGCTGTGGCCTGACTGTGAGCCACCAGGTTTCACTCCAGTAACACCTCCAACACACACATCATCTTCCACACTGAACACATCCAGGTCTCACCCTGTCCTTCCTTCAATGAACCAAACTCCCCTCCCATCCACTCATCAAACAGCAGCACCATCAAGGGAACAGCCTACTGCCTATGCTCACAAGTCCTCAAAAAACCAGGATGACCCCAAGGCTCAGCCAAACACAGGGCTAACCAAAGTATCGCTGTTGAACACAGTTCCAAGGAGGCCTACAATTGGCTCATGTCCTGTAACCACAACCATCTTGTGTCTTGAATTGTTTTGCCACTTCAACTCATTAAGCCACAGGTCCCTGCTTTAGGAAGCAACTGGTTTCTGAAAAATGTGCCTCCAGGCTGACTTCCACAGGGCAAAAGTCTGAACGGAATCAACTGCTCCTTCCTCTATTTGGCTGAGTTAATCCTTCTGAGGAGCAGGCAAGGACAGGCCTTTCCGGGAAACACTGAACAGGGCAAAAGCGTGAAGCACCAATGAGAGCAGGACCCACTGACCTGTCTTCTGAGCAGCTTCTGGCTTTATGGCTATTACCTCATTAGTCCTCCTAATACCCCAGGGAGGTGACGGCGGCGGGAAGCCTTATTACTCCCTTCTATGTAAATACAAATACAAACTGGGCCAGTGTGCCAAGTACGCAAATGAACGCCATGCCCCATTTCCCCAAATGTTCAGGAAAACTCCAGGACACTATCCAGAGACGCCCTGGTGGCTGCCAAGTTGTTTTTCTCCTCCTCCAGTTCCCGAGGTGCTGGCAATGCTCCCTCCCCAGACAATCTCACAGTCCTCCTCGTGCCTCTCTGAAACTTACTGGTGGCACAACGAGGCACATTAGCTTGCCTTCTGCCAAAGCTTGCTCTTACCCCAATTTGACAAAACCTCTCACTTTGTGCCTCTTCCGTGTCTTTGATCCTGACCTTGGAGGGTAAATAGCAACAACCCAGAAATGCCACTTCTCTGTTGGCTTCTCTGCTTCACAGCCCTATTCTCACCACAAATCACTTCCTCCTGAAACTCTTTCAACTTCTACACTGGTTTCAAAATGAATTCACTCTGAACACTAGATGGCTCCATCTCAATGGCGCCTTCTCAAAAGTCGTTCTACCAAAATACGCTGATGACAACACTCTCAACTTCGGTATGCTTTCCTTCCTGGTCTTCTAAGCACTTCCAGAATCACATTTCATTTGCTCCTGAAACTTCCTCAGTAAGGAAGAATGTCAGAGTTTAGAAGCCCATTTTCTACAGTAGGAAACAGATACTCAGAGAAGGTGAAATGGCTTGTCTTAAGTCACAGAGCTGATAAAACCAGAAGGGGGTTTTATCTATAATCCAGAAGGGAAGTCAGGGTTTCTTACATCTGACTCTAGGAGACCTCAGTTGTTGGAAACTTAGATCACCACACCAGAATCACCTGGGCCCTACCCCAGACCCACCAAATCAGGCCAAAAATCTACCATGGAAAGATCAAAGGAGAGATACAGTAAGAAGGGAGAAACTAGGCTAGGGCTCTCACAGTAATGATAGCATTTAATTCTTAACCTACTCATATGTGTTACAATCTCAATTTACAAAGGAGGAGGCTGAGGCTCACAGAAGCAATTAAGCGGCTGATGTCAGATTTGAACTTTGGTTTGACTGAAGTGAGATGGACAGCAGCTCCGGCCTTGCAGTCAGAAAGACGTGGTGCATATCTCACCTCTACACCTGGGCATTTTCACACCTTTGGGCAAGTCACTTCACCCCTATAAACCTCAATTTTCTCATCTGAAGATGAGAATCATAGTACCTATACCTCACAGGGCTATGGTGAGGATTAAACGAAATCATCCAAGTAAAGTTTTTAGCACAGTGGCCAGCACATGGTAAGTGCTTGTTATTGAGAGACAAGTGGGAGATCCAGGTACCAGGTCCTTGCCATCATGGGAAGCACCCTCTCTCTTCCCCATACACCCAAGCCGGCTGCGTGGAGGGACAACTGATGCTGCTGCCCAACCAAACACTCAAATAAAACAACACATTTCCACAGCAAGACTAGAAACGTGACTCAGAATTCCATTTGTACAAACTCCAATCCCACTAAATCGTATTCCATCCAAAGGTATGTACAGCTGCAAGTGAGCATTTCAGAAATAGAAATCTTTCTCTTGGGGCTTCACTCAAAACCAGAACACCACATTCCAAATGCCAAACAAGTGGGAACCAAGGGCTGAGAAAGAAGTCCCAAGGGACAGGGAGACATTAGGTAGGCCCTTGCTACAGGGTCTGGCAGGACATGTGAGTAGCAACCAGGTCCTTTGGTGGTGGGGGGGGTTTCGGGTCTCTCACTCACTCACCCTGGATCCCCAGTGCCTGGCACAAAGCGTGACAGGTGCTCAGGGGACACGCTGCACCACGGAGTGACCCCCTCACCATCTCATAACCAACCCAAGCACACAAAACAGCCACTTGCATCTTCAACCACAGGGTAAAAATAAGAATTTTCAGTAGGAGGAGAGGTGCTGTTCCAGAGCACAGTGCCAAGAGAAACCTACAACTTCTCCCACCTCAATGATTTTGGATGTCCATACTCATTGATCTGTGATGTAGGCTGGACATCAGCTGCTAAGTCCCCAAACCACAACTCTTTCCCGACTCTCCTCCTGTTCCAGAATTACAGTGATGGAGGGACAAGGACGAGGAACATTTTCATTGGACAGAAGGAGGAGGGAATTGCTCGATTTTGTTTCAAGTCCTGGGACAGGCTTCTAGTATACTTACGATTTTAACCCATTCCCGTACTGCCCAATCTGGGTGGACTCAGGCGTTCGCTTGGCTGACTTCCCAAACTGGATCACACTGGCAGCATCACCTGAAGTGGCGGACACAAGAGAAAATGAAAAGTTTGTTCTTCTTTCCCAGACTCTCAAAAATCAAAGGTCTGAGCCTTGTTAAATCCAAGCAGGGCTGTCTGTCTACTGAAAGCCTCTGTCCAAGGAAATTCACAACCATGAGGCAAATGGAGGAAACCTCTGACTGGCCTGTCAGTACCGCCATCACTAGGCCCTTGTTCTGTTACCAGAACGTGGTAATAAGGCTGGGGGAGGCCACCACAGTTCCAGCTCCAGGATGTTACACAAGCTGATAAATACAATGTCAAGAGACAGGTAATCTGACGGACTTCAGGCTGCCATTCAGATCCTATCTCCCATGCTAGAACAAGACCCAGCAAATCCATGAGTGGAACTAAGCCTGAGATGTTGCAAGAGACCTCCCTCTCCCTTCTAGTCACAAGAGTGAGCAAACAGAAAAACAAGTTAACACAATAAGCATTTTGTAAAAATGGTTACATCCTCCCCAAAAGAGGCAATCAGCCCAACACTTACTTGGATCCATTCCTGCTCCATCATCCAAAAAACAAAGCATAAATCCTCCACGAAGGTCCTCTCGCCTTTCTGTAAAAGAAGGAGCTGCCATTACTGGGCAGTTACCCACCAGAGGGCGGCAACTTGTGTGTGATCGGAAGGTGGATCAATGTGAAGCTTAGTCCAAAAACGCCTTCTCCTTCTAACAGTCCTAGCTAGTGTGAGTTAAATGTCAGGGCCCTTGATGGTAGGAATTTCCATCAAAGGCTCTCCAATGCATTCTAGTTCACGACAAAGCATGAGAGAATCTATAAGGAGGGGACAGAGAATACCTAGTCCAGCATCTAGCCACAGCCAGGGCCACTGAACATGCACGGATTTCATACACACCTTAACCATCCTTCTGCCTCTCTGCACCTGGATTTTTTCCACCTCTGCCTCCTGCTGTGGATACTAAAGTACTCCAACTACTACATGCTGTACCTCATCAACAGTGCTCAAATTCAACAGGGCACCTCGTTTGTGGGTTAAGTTTGGGGTAGCCTTCAGATAAAGTGATCGAGCCAGACAGGCTACGGACACAGTGGTGGCAGCTGCTATCTAGAAGGTGAATTACTGAGTCAGTATGTGACTATCCCCAGGCCAACCATAGTTTCTGAGCCATCAGTATTCATCGTCACATCCCCTCCTTGCTATGGGTCCTTCAAATAGCTCCCCATCCCAGAAGTGAGATGGCACAGAGTGTAGTGAGAGCTGCCTGGTTTCCAACTGGACCTGCTCGACTGGAGGGAGGAACAGTCCTTCGACAGAAAGAGACAGAGCAGCTGTGTGTGGCAGGGTGTCCTGGCCGACAGGAAGGAAATGCATGAGACTAAGGGTGCCATTCCAGTGGCTAGAAGAACCCCTTCCTTCAGCAGCTGTCTCTACAGCAGCAAGTGGTCACTCAGAGCAGTCTGGGTCCAAGCACGTCAGAAACACTGGAGAAGAGATTCCCAAACAGGGAAGGGGACCAAACTAGAGTTTCCAAGGTGACTTTTGACCCCAGTGATGAGGACTAGGCAGGCAAAGGAGGAAGAGCACAGGCCTTGGAATCAGGAGAACGTTTGTACTAAAAAGGAAGACGGTCAGTTTAAGGTACTATAGGGATAAGCCCAAGGCTGCCTTGGAGTCTATTCCCTAATTGAGGACATTTTTGTCTCCCCCAGGCTGCAGTTCACCAACTTCACCCAACTACCTAAGCAGTGGAACCTCAGTTTAAAATGCTCTTTGTCCTCCCCTCAAGCTAAATATTCAAGTAAGTCATAACCTCCTCTGTTAAATGGACCAATCCGTGCCAAATTAGTTAATGTAATTTAAATTAGTTAATGTAATTTAAAATGCTATTTCAGAAGTACTATAAGCCACAGAGATTTTCAAGTATCATTCAATGTTCAGGAAGCTGAACTTTGCTGAAACATTAATCACAGGTGCTTCCTGAAAGTTCGAGAATAAGGACCTTCTTGGAAGTACTACTGGTAGATAAGAAAATTTTTCCCATGGCAGTGCCTTTTATCAGTCTGGAGAACCCAAATAAGATCTAGTAAGCAGAAGCAAGTGCAAAAAAGGTGCAAAAATTCCTCAAAGTTTTCTTCTGGAGGAAGCAAAGTGTCATATGGAGACTCAAACTGGGTCAGGAACAGAGCATGGTAAAGGAAGTGTTCTAAATCTAGCCAAGAGCCATTTGCTGTATGCTTTAGCCATAAAACGTACATGAAGACTCTGCTTTGGAATCTAGAAATTGGTTCAAGCCAAGTGTATCTGAAAAATCTCCAAGGATTGATTACTGGCATTTCTTGAACACTACCTAGGAATTACTTCTAGGTCCTTATGTTTGGTAGAACAGGACTCACGGGCTGTTTTTCTTTTTTTTTAATTTTGATGCTTTTTTTTTTTTAATTTATTCACGTCTGGCTGTGTTGGGTCTTCGTTGCTGCGCGCGGGCCTTCTCTAGTTGCAGCAAGCGGGGGCTACTCTTCGCTGCGGTGTGCAGGCTTCTCATTGCAGTGGCTTCTCTTGTTGTGGAGCATAGGCTCAAGGCGCACAGGCTTCAGTAGTTGTGGCACATGGGCTCGGTAGTTGTGGCTCGCAGGCTCTAGAGCGCAGGCTCAGTAGTTGTGGTGCACGGGCTCAGTTGCTCCACGGCATGTGGGATCTTCCCAGACCAGAGCTTGAACCCGTGTGCCCTGCATTGGCAGGCGGATTCTTAACCACTGTGCCACCAGGGAAGTCCACACAGGCTGTTTTAACACACAATCATCACTTAACAGTGGGTCTGAGAACCCTTTCATGCCCAAGGACTTCATTTTAAAGCTTTTTCATGTTTATGAGAGTAAGAGACCCACCTATGGAGGGTCCTCCTGGCCACACAGTGACCAACAGCCTGTAAGCAGCTAGCAGTGATCAGGTCCACGGTCATGAGTGGCACTGCCTCAGGGCCAAAACAGACTAGCTGACACAGCAGTAACTCCTTCAACTCTGTAAGGAGGCAGTATGGCATCTTCACTTGGCTAAAATGCTTATCCCAATCACTCAGTTATTCGGATGTGCCTGGCTCTGTGATGAAGATAATAGCCAAGAACAATGTGGATGTGATCACTGCCTTCAGGGAGCTTACAGTCCATAGGATGCTACTCCCTGTAGCAGATCAGTAAGCAGGAGGGTTTAAGCAGAAGGAGACTGAGTGTCAGCTAGAGCAAAGGCAGTGTGCATAAGGATCACCTGAAGAGCCTGTTAAAATACAGATTCGGGGCTCCACCCTGCAGAGTCTAGTAGTGTGGGTCGGAGGTGGTACCTGAGAATTTGCATTTCTAACAAGCTCCCAGGTGATGCCAATACTGTCCACCACTGGACCACTCTTTTAGAAGCAGAGAGCTAGAGCTAGCAAGAACTAGAAGGCCTCTCTGCTCGAACCTATCTCCCCAGACATTCCAGCAGTTAGAGATGCATTCCTAACACATTCTATTCACTTTAGTCAGTCAATTGAGTGCTATCTAAAGCCTCTAAGCAAAGGATTTTTATGAAGATGGGGGAGTTCTGGACAGAGGGGAGTCTAGGCAGCTGAAGGTTGTCTGCCTCCCCGTCCCAGCATGCATCTCAGAAGCAAGACAAGGAGGGCAAAGCCAAACTACCTTCTTTGCAGTTGTGCTTCAGGCCCTGGTAGCAGCTATGTACAATCACAGACCCAGTGTGGAAGGCTGCACATCTAAGTTTCCCCCAACATGACCAAGTCTGGCTTCTCCAAGTTAGCCCAACGTTCCACCATCCAACTCCCATTGGGGAGAACAGGAAAAAGAAAGAAGCTGGAAAGGAGATGTGAGATGGAGCTATAAGTCAAAAGTCAGAGGTGATAAAATGATGTTGTCCTCAGCAGAGGCTGTAACAGAACGACACTCAAGTTCCTCGTACTTTGTAATGTGTTTGAGCAGTATTCGTTTCAGCTCCATTTGCTCTAATTTTCTATTTACTAACCATTGACCTGGCATCATAAAAGGGATCTTTCTTTGAGGCATGGCAGTCCCTATCCAAGAAGTCTAGAAAATCAATAAAAACACAGTCTACTTCTGACAGGCACGTTATGGTCTGGCCCCATCTAACAGGAATGCTTTGGGTACGGGAGTCTGGTTCCTTTCTCACCCTTCTTTAAATTACAATGTGAATGTGTGACGAATTCAAACTACATCTGATGTCTGGGGAGATTTCCGAGTTCAGTTATCAATCTAGTTTCAGAATGGGAGAGGGGAAGATACTTTCCCCAATATAGTAAGAACAAAAACTTTATATTACTAATTCTATTATTCTACTTGTAAAATGAGGTTGCTTTTATTCCTCCTGTTGAATGTGTTAATATGGCACTGAGGTAGAAAAGTGTGAAGTTAGGGGCACCTCAGTCAAGATTCCCAATCTCAAGGTACTTGAGAGTAAATCAAGTCTTTTTCCAAAATGCTATAGTGCTTAGTGCTTCTATCACACCATTTAATCCTTAACTACCTTGACAGTTCCCTCAAGATCAAGTTATTGTTCTCTAATCATCTGTAGAGTGCTAACTGTCTCTCCAATTAGCGACTAAGTTCTCTAATGACAATTTAGCAAAGGCCCCATCTCATGCTCTCTGGACTCCTCCCAAAACACAACAGCAGTAACACTGAGCACAGAATAAATGCACACTGGGCCCTTTTCATTTAAATTGAAATCCATCTGTTTGTTCTGCTGCATTCTAAGTGTAAAGCACTAAATTTCCTTGCTGAAATTCACCCACCAAAGGTGGTAAGAAGGAGCAGGGATGATCTCTTTTAAAAAGCTTCTTCCAGTAATTCCCTGGTGGTCCAGTGGTTAGGCGCTCTCACTGCTGGGGCCTCCGATTCGATCCCTGGTCTGGGAACTAAACTCCCATAGGCTGCGTGGCTCGGCCAAAATAAAAAAAAGCTTCTTCCAGATAGATTTGGCTATGATGATTTGTCCCTTCAACATCACTTGGAGTGGAGGCCCATTCTCTGCTTTGCCATCTGTGCAATGATTAAAACAGCCACCATTTCTTTCAGAGGTAGTGGTTACTACTCCTCACTAAAGCACACTGGGATGTAAGACATACTGTGGCTTGGGAATGATGCCTCCATCTGGCCTGAGGGTTTAGTAACCATCTTCTAACATTCTGCTGCTATGCCCCCTTTTCCTGTTATTTTCTTCTAAAAATAAAAGTAGTCTTATTTTCACCACTTTGGCAGAGCCTTCTGAACAGAAGGCTTTTAGAATTTAAGCAGTATAGCTGACTTCTGAGCTGTTCTGAATATTTTCTTTGCTCCAAAGAAAGGCATAAGAAATTCATATCTGGGGAGATTCTTTATAATTATATGGCATTGGAAATTCTAAGAATTACTTCCTATTGTGTGATTATCCCCATTTATCAAACAGGTCTGTGAAGAAAAAGAGGGATTATTTGATAACCATATATTCCCATAAAAACACTCAAGTTTTCTCAAAGGCTAGACAATGCTACCCAAATTGGATTTAAAAGCTGTCTTCCTCTGTTCCACTTCCAAATTTTTAGCACTCAAATGACCAAAAAATGTGCTGGTACAAACACTGAACAGGCAAAAAGCAAGCTACTTATCAAATAATAAATACATAAATAATAATGACTAAGATTTCTTCCACTGTTGTACCCACTCCATTAAAAAAAAAAGGATCTTACTGCCGAAGAGCAGAGCCAATTAGGCAAAAATAGTAGACGCTGTCAATATCTTTAAATTCGAAGCAAAGCAGCCCTTCTTCCTACATGACTTCTCTGCCTGAGAACATCTCTGCAGACCTCAGTGTCAACCTGGTTACACAACTGTTTTATACAACTAACACCAGCAACTCTCCAAGTTGGGACTTGTCCTCACCAAGGCTGCAGAGGGAGAAGATGGCCTTCAACAAGATCCCTCTTTGGCTGCAGGAACCACAAACCTGGTCACCTGCTAACTCCAATCAGGACAATCAGTGGTACTTGGTCATTTCACTCCCCATCACCCCCATAAATCTCCTAGTGGATTTATTTAAATAGATCAATAGATCTGGGCACCCCGTGTTAGTTCCTTTACGCCAATATTCTTGATTTCTATTACATGCCTGACCAGGGCTGCCCTGTTTCTCCCTAAGACCTGGAGTAATCAGGCTGTCTACCCACGCTCCAAAAACCAGTTTTTTCCCACTCATTTCTTCTTAGGCACAGCAATAAATGCTTTCGGGAACTGGGCATTAGAAGAAAGGACTGATGTCTGTCTTACCTGCATAAATATCGATTCTGGTGGCATCAGCATCTCTGCAAAGTTAAAAGAAAAAAAAAATCAAGATTCAAATGAGAATATGAAAATATCAACCATCAAGATGCACAATATTTTGAGGGGGATACATACTATTTTGAATCTATCTTCAGGAAGTCATAAAGAAATTCTATATACATTAAAGATATACTTTTACATTTGGTAACACAATTTTCCTTACATGTCTATGAAACACTTCTGGAGCTCCAAATTATTTAAAATAATCACAGGATACATAGGACCTAGACACACTTTTTTAATAAAAATTTCACAGTGAAAACATCTAAAAAGAACATTTTTTAGATGTTTAAAAACATCTAAAAAATGTTTTATCCTTTTTTAGAGGATAAAAAAGAACATTTCTTTTACACACTAGGAAATGACTCCAATCACTCATTTGATTGCAATCATAAACAATGTTCCAATAACTTGTCCATTTTTTCTTCTCACCAAGATTTGAGGAAAAAAGAAAACAATAACCTGCCACAAAGCCTAAGAAAAATCAGGTCTCATGGTATACACACTATAGTCAGCAGACTGATTCATGAGCCCGTAATCTTATCCTCCCTAAACTTGAAAGGAAGTTGGGACAGCCCACTAGACTCCAGCCATCAGCTGAAATAAAAGTTCAGTCATCAATGAAGTCTTCCATAAAGGCCTGAAAGTAATCTAGTCCAATTCTGCCAACTGTAGACAAGGAAAATGAGGCACAGAGTTTCATTGGTTTTAAATGTGAAAAATCCACTCAAATCCATATAACTCTACATGTGCCTATTCTCAAAGACATAAAAACATTTTCAAAAATAAAAGAGATTGGCAAAATGTGTGCATGAGCAGGAACATACACTCCCAGACAATCTCCAGTTCACCGTATGATATACAAAAAAGCAGTCTGACAAAACACACTACAGTCTCACTAAACTAACAAGTGAGAAATTCAAACACAGTTCCATTAAGCTACAACATTTTTTAATTGAATATAAAAATTATAAGTCAACCAGGATTAAAATAATTGAAAACACTGAAAATGGGAGCTTTCTAGTTAAACAACTTGTTAACCAGCACACTTCCATGAGCAGTCCAGTGAATAATAACAATAAAAGTAATAATAGTATAGGTTTATAGCATGGACATAGGCAGACATAATTATCATTATGTCATTAACTGGAGGTCTGTTCAGAAAGTACTTCTGTCCACTCTTATCCTCTTCTTCCTTCATTAGTCATCAACACTTGGTCAATAAACGCCGTGTCTGAATTTTATGTTTGCATTCAGAAACAAGACTGAGATAATATTTTAGTGATATAATTATAAACAGACTTTTGATTTGGACTTTGCTATTTATCTCTGAACCAACCCAAACTTTTCAGTCTTGCTCAGTAACATTTATAGGCTTCTATCACTAACAGTTCAGTATAACACAGTGCTAAAGAATGATTTCTTCTAAGCACAGTTGCTAACAATGGAAGATGCTTTGATCAACCTGAGTCATCTGACAATAAAATACAGTCACTCCACAGTATCTGCAGGGGATTGGTTCCAGGACCACCCAGGAATACCAAAATCTGCAGATGCTCAACTCCCTTATATAAAATAGTATAGTACTTGCATATAACCTATGCACATCCTCACGTCTACTTAAAATCATCTCTAGGCTACTTATGATAACTAATACAATGTAAATGCTATGTAAATAGTTGCCAGCATGCAACAAATTCAAGTTTTGCTTTTTTGGAACTTTCTGGAACTTTCAAATACTTTCGATCATGGTTCATTGAATCACAGATGCAGAACTTGCAGATACAGAGAGCTGATTATACATTTTGGGAAGACACAGAACTCTGACATAATTTTAAAGACATTAGACAGTGTACTGTCCTGGTAGCACAAATTAAAACAGAGCTTGTCTGTCCTAGTAATTAGATAACTAATTTTTTATCTTAATTCCCTGTGTTTCACTACAATTATCTTGCTCTAATACACAAGGGAAGGTAGCTTTGGAGGTCATAAATTCACTATTTTTAGGCTGGAGCACAGCAATGAATGAATTAAGGTATCAACTAATGTGCTATTAAAAATACTTTTTGGGTAAGAGGCTTCTTAGGAATGAGTCGCGCTTGCAACAGAATTTGCCTTTCTCCCAAGTCTTCAGAGAGCAAAGGTCACACGACCCAAAAAGTTTTCAAGCAGAGACTGTATGCCTGAAGACTACATACCTTGCATTATCAACTAGTTCAGCAAGAGCACCAAACAAGAATTCATGAGTGGTTCTGAAATGATAAATATTGAGAGTCAGGAAAAGAATTATGGAATTAAACTATGATTCCTAATAAAAAGTCAAGGTTATAAAATATTTAAAAGTTTTTGGAAAAAAAACACCTAAAATTGTCATTTGCATCATCAATTTACATTATTGAAGTTTAAATTTCCCCACAATTCAAGTCTTTCCAGAGCTCACTAGTAGTCCTCAAGTGTTAACCTGTCAAGTCCTGCTATCTACTCAAAAATGTTTATTCTTACTATTTTGAGTAGGGGAACCCACTCTAAAACATTCAAAGATTCCTATGTGTACTACTGCTAAAACAGTGTTTTTCACTATTCGTATTCTACCCTGAAAAATGCCTGTATTTCATTTTTCATTGCCTTAACCAGCTGTCAGTTTCTGCATATCTTTTAAGAATTCTCAATGGACAAATTGCTAGCATTCAGCTTTACCAATACCTTTGTGTGATTTACTGGTGAAAACCCATTCAGTTTTGTGCAATTTATAAGCAAAAATACTCCATTTGAAAGTGGGGAGAAAGAAAATAATCCATTTCTTGACATTCCCTGATTTTGGCCAAAAACAAAACTTTCTCCACATTAAAGAAAGGAATCCAAGACCCTCTTAAACAATTCCTCCTTATCCTAAGAGGATAAGGGCTTGGTGTGGTCTCCTAGGGCCCTTGTTCAAGTTAGCCCTTTCAAGGAGGGTAGTCAATGGTCATCTCCTCCTCTAGGAGGCTGCTCAAAATGTGAGTGGGATAAATTCACAATTACCATGTTATTCAGAACTCAATAAAGATGATATTTATGTGTAAGATGTCTCCTTACATTTCTTCCTCCATTTACACCTTCTTTAATTTGTGCTATTTCCCATAATAGTCCTCGTTAGATATAAAAGTAGATGTGTCTACCTAGAACCACCTAGAAACTCTGACATTTTTTTTCTTTGGCCGCACCTTGTGGCATGTGGAACCCTAGTTCCTTGACCAGGGATGGAACCTGTGCCCCCTGCAGTGGAAGTGCAGAGACTTAACCACTGGACCGCCAGGGGAGTCCTGAAACTCTGACTTTTGATTAAAGAAAATATAAAAGCATTAACCCACATATTACCATCATCAATTTTTCAAAAATAACCATGTTATTCCAGTTGATTTTTTTGTATGTAAAGTTTCAGCCAATAGATAAAGTGAAAATTTCTAAAAATTGAGAATGAAATATACCAATACTAAATAAGCAGTGTCTAGGATCTATGAGCACTTACTACATTGTTCAAAACAAATTGTAAAACGCTTGTTTATAAAATAAATACCCAAATTTCAAGTGTCCAGGAACACTGGTTTTTTCTCAAGTAAATCTTCAAATTTTTACAAATGCAAATTTTTAATTAAAACTACCAGTTCTTGGAATTTTAGGAAGAACTTTTTCCCATGATTTCAGTGAATATATCTGTTGCTGATCCAAAGGCAGTACCATGATGTATTAACAAAATGTAGAAATTTTATCTCCAAGTCCCCTAACAGAGCTCAAATTCTTCTGACTAAAATCCAATTCTTAATTATTTTACATGAAAAAAAAACCCCACAATTTTGCAAGGAAAAGTGTACACCTGCAAGAAACATCCATATCTTTATTTATTTTAAAAATTTGTCTCCAAGGGCTTCTCTGGTGGCGCAGTGGTTAAGAATCCACCTGCCAGAACACTCTATGACATAAATCACAGCAAGATCCTTTTTGACCCACCTCCTACAGAAATGGAAATAAAAACAAAAATAAACAAATGGGACCTAATGAAACTCAAAAGCTTTTGCACAGCAAAGGAAACCATAAACAAGACGAAAAGACAACCCTCAGAATGGGAGAAAATATTTGCAAATGAAGCAACTGACAAAGGATTAATCTCCAAAATTTACAAGCAGCTCATGCAGCTCAATATCAAAAAAACAAACAACCCAATCCAAAAATGGGCAGAAGACCTAAATAGACATTTCTCCAAAGAAGATATACAGATTACCAACAAACACATGAAGGGATGCTCAACATCATTAATCATTAGAGAAATGCAAATCAAAATTACAATGAGGTATCACCTCACACCAGTGAGAATGGCCGTCATCCAAAAATCTACAAACAATAAATGCTGGAGAGGGTGTGGAGAAAAGGGAACCCTCTTGCACTGTTGGTGGGAATGTAAATTGATACAGTCACTACGGAGAACAGTATGGAGGTTCCTTAAAAAACTAAAAATAGAACCACCATACGACCCAGCAATCCCACTACTGGGCATATACCCTGAGAAAACCATAATTCAAAAAGAGTCATGTACCACAATGTTCACTGCAGCTCTATTTACAACAGCCAGGACACGGAAGCAACCTAAGTGTCCATCGACAGATGAATGGATAAAGAAGATGTGGCACATACATACAGTGGAATATTACTCAGCCATAAAAAGAAATAAAACTGAGTTATTTGTAGTGAGGTGGATGGACCTGAAGTCTGTCGTACAGAGTGAAGTCAGTCAGAAAGAGAAAAACAAATACCGTATGCTAACACATATATATAGAATCTAAAAAAAAAAAAAAAAAAAAGGTCATGAAGAACCTAGGGGCAGGACGGGACTAAAGACACAGACCTACAGAGAATGGACTTGAACACGGGGAGGGGGAAGGGTAAGCTGGGACAAACTGAGAGAGTGGCATGGACATATATACACTACCAAATGTAAAACCAATAGCTGGCAGGAAGCAGCCGCATAGCGCAGGGAGATCAGCTCCGTGCTTTGTGACCACCTAGAGGGATGGGATAGGGAGGGTGGGAGGGAGGGAGACACAAGAGGGAAGAGATATGGGGATATATATATATGTATAGCTGATTCACTTTGTTATACAGCAGAAACTAACACACCATTATAAAGCAATTATACTCCAATAAAGATGTTAAAAAATAAATAAATAAAATTTAAAATAATTTTTAAAATATTAAAAAAAAAAAGAATCCACCTGCCAATGCAGGGGACACAGGTTTGAGCCCTGGTCCAGGAAGATCCCACATCGCAAATAAGCCCATGCGCCACAACTACTGAGCCTGCACTCTAGAGCCCGCAAGCCACAACTACTGAAACCCACGTGCCTAGAATCCATGCTCCACAACAAGAGAAGCCACTACAATGAGAAACCCGCACACCACAACCAGGAGTAACCACCGCTCGCCACAACTAGAGAAAGCCTGTGCGCAGCAACAAAGACCCAACGCAGCCAAAAATAAATAAATTAATTTAAATAAATAAATAAAAGACCAAACTCATTAAAAAAAAATTTGTCTCCAAAATCATCACCTTAAATTCTTCAAATTATCAATTGAAGAAACAAAAATATATTCTGCTTATTACTTCAACTAATTACATAGGGGAAAATAAGCTGGAAAATTAAAGTGATTTGATGATGGTAATATAAGTTAAAAGTAAATCTTTGTTCTCAAGGTTTCAAGCAATCGTTTTCCTGTCTAAGAAACTTATAAAGTGAATTAGTTTTCTATACTCTAAATTTTCTTTTTAATTTTGAAGGCTAAAATGTAAAGTAACAAATTCTACTGCAATATTTCTCATTTCAAAAAGAATTTGTACTTGAAGTCAAGGAATATCAGAAATACAGCTCCTGGAAAAAAAAACAAGAGTACAATCTTAGTAAGAATGAGACTACAATTTGTATGCAGAAATCTTTGGGATTATCTGGCCTTTGGTAGTGACAATGGTGAATATCAATAATCTGGAAAACTAATTCTGATACCTTTGCCATCAGGGCAAAGAAATCACAAACAGAAACAGCAATTGCTTCTCACCAATACATATTTCTGATTGTTTCACATGAAAATTAAAGACATTTAGAATTCAATAAGCTCTCGAAAGGGCAAGCACAAAGAGCACTTCTGGCTAAGTTTTTACTGCTTTCTACACAATGTTTAGAAAAGTGTCTTGTACATTTAGAATCTAAAGAAAACATTCCAAATGTCTTCGTTGTTCCACACAGTATCAATGCTGTTCCACAATACATATTTCAGATAAGTTAACAGATACTTTAAAATGTAGCTAAGGGGTGCTTTTTGATGTGTGCTGACACATCATAAAAGGAGCCTTTTGCGACAACTGTTGGTAAGGTCAGAGACAACACTCGGATTCTTCTCCAAACCTCCAAGTGAATAACTGATCCTACTAACAAATGCTAAAGCCAAATTTCTAAGTATCTCTTAAATTCATAAGAACCTAAAACGTACCAACTGTGTAAGCTCTCCCCTTTTTTTCAAATAACATTCAAAGAGGTGCACTCATTGCTAGCTGGCAGTTGAGATAGAGATATCTGTATAAATATCAAAGGAAATTATTTTCTTCACAGACCTAAAGATTCTTTGCATGTGATCCAAGAAAGATCAACCATCTGGAAAAAGACAAAGATTTTTAACAACTTCTTTCACTTTCAACTGATTGTGGCTTTTATACCATTTGTGCTACGATCAAAATAGCTTTGCAGCTCAGCATTTCCAGTGACAAATTCAAGTGTAAATCTACTCATTATGTAAGGAAAATGGTCTATTTATATTCAGCCTGAATTTAAAGCCATAGATTATCCATAACCCCATCACACAGTGATAGCTTCTGCTTAGTTCTTGGATATGCTGTCAAGAGTTAATTGCCTTAACTGCTAGAAAATAAAGCTAAAAATTCTAGGGCAACCATTCTACATTCTAATGGCTTTAATATAGTTAGAGTGTGAACCCACATTTCAACAGGATTATAAATCATAAGATATATGGTCTCTAGAGTTGAAAGGTTCCTTGACATTCACTTCACATACCAATAAAACAACCCAAAAATATCATATGCTCAAGATAATAAGTTATTAAATGTGCAGACAGGAAGAGACATAGAAAGCAGGCATCTTATACTTAAGCACCCTGCTCTATCAGAGCACTTAGCAATACTGCATACAGAGTGATTTAAGATATGCCCCTTATGCCAAAGGAACATCACTACCATCGCTACATCTGGTATCTGGCCCTTGACTACTTGTGAACATTTTAGTACCAGTCACAAAATCTACCACCAAAGAGCAGTAAGAGCATAAAACTACTTTTATTTAAAAATCCTAACTTCAATCATTTCATATGAGCAACATGCAATATTAAAACAAATTAACCTAAGACCTTCATGTTAGAATTTCCCAGGCCTGCTTCAAACCTTAATGCTGATATAATCAAGAGAAAAACCATCAGCAGTTACTGTAGACCTAACACACACACACAAAAAAAATTTAAGGCAGGGGTTTATCATCTCCAACAGATGCTCCAGAATTTATTAAAAATTCATCTGCCTAATGACTACCACCAAACAGCAAGTTGCTACCACACTGACCAACTTTTGGTTTATATGAGGTAATATTATAAATAAAACAAATAATTGTCACCATCTATTCAATATTTACTGTGAACCATGTGTGATCTAATTACCTTATAAACATTATTTTACATAATTCTCATAAACATTGTCAGATTAGCCCCATTTTGTAGATGAAAAAACTGAGGCTCAGATAAGTTGACCTACCCAAGGCCACAGCCAGGAAGCAGTCAAACATAAGCTTGGCTGGCTCCCAAGCCCATGCTCTTTACTGCACCACACTGATTTCTACTCTTCTATCCTGGACTCTGCTAAATGGGAGATAAAGGGTCACTTCTTTCACAATTCAATATGGCAGTATTGTAGATGTCAGACACCTTAAAATGGTCTTGTTTTTTTTTTTTTAATTAGAACAAAGCAGAAGGCAAATCCTCCCTTCTCCAAAGGTAACACTGCACCATTTAACCCAGAGGAGATGTATCTACCACCATTACGATTAACAAGTCACATTTTATGAAAATTAAAAATTTGTTTCCTCTAGAAATGAACTTCCAGTCGAGTCACAATAAAGAAAGGTCCTGAAATTGGCTACAAACCAAAAACTTATCTAGGTGTTCTGGGGTTCATATTTTCTTCTGGCAGGACTGGACACATTCAGACGTAAACAACTTCTAAGGTGTGATCCAGGTAATAAATTCCAGAGCTTCCAAAATGATACATTCAACCCTCAAAATGCTTATGCAAGCAAGTGGTTCCAATTCAACACGGTAAGTCAAATTCCCAGAAAACTCTCCAATTTCAAACAAGTGGCTCAACTGAGGTTCAATTCTTTGCCTTTGCTCTGTTCTCCTATTAAAAAACCATAAAATAGCAAAAGAAATAGAAATATCCCAGAATCCTCAAATAAAAGGTTCATCGAGATAAACTAAAATTGAAAACTTTTAAAGTGGTAAGTAAACCCTCTGCTGTATAGACAAGGAAACAAGATAAAACTGACTACAGTAGGAGGTCTTGCCTAATGGTTAAAAGCACTAACCACGTGGCCAGATAAATCTTACTGCCTTCAGTCTTGGTGCCTTACATCTGCCACTTAGCAGCTGTGTAACCTTTCGCATGTAACTTAATCTCTTTGAGCCTCAGTCTCCTCAAATGCAAGATAGGAATAACCCTTATTCCAGTAGGGCTGCTATAAAGATTACTTTAGACCATGTTTAAAAGTGACTGGCATGAAGCAATTAACTGTTGTTACTATCATTTCATTATCAAATAAATTCTTTGGGGAAGCTGGAACAAGAACCCAGTTTCTGAACTCTCGTTATGGTCTTCCAAGAATATCAGTCTGTTTTGGCCCCTCATTCCAAAATTCCGAACTGAATTTAACAAACACAATCATCTGTGAACATCTAAGTGGCCTTCGACTGCTTGTTCTTAACGTGGCAGTTCAAATATACAAAAGGATACTAAAGGATACTACTGCCCTTGGCTATGCTATGAGCTAGATGGGTATAACCTTTGATCAGAGACCTTATCTACCTGGATTTCAGATTCATTATCCACAGCTTGAGAATTCACCTAGGTGACTCTGCAATACCTACTTAAACACTCTAGTTCAGTAAGAATCTTCCTAAACAAAACAAAACCAGGTTCTCATTTGGCAATTCACTTCACTACTCAGAAAATTTTTATTTCCTTGATAGGAAAAACAGCAAACAAAAAAATTACAGACGTCCTTTCCAACAGTGATGGCCTCCCCACAAGATCATGCCTCTCACAAAGGATCTCCTTCATCCCTCTCCAGAAGAGGAAAGACAAGCAGCAGCACCTGGTGCAGAGCCCCAATTCCTATTTCATGGATGTGAAATGCCCAGGATGCTATAAAATCACCACCATCTTTAGCCATGCACAAACAGTAGTTTTGTGTGTTGGCTGCTCTACTGTCCTCTGCCAGCCTACAGGAGGAAAAGCAAGGCTTACGGAAGAATGCTCCTTCAGACGGAAGCGGCACTAAAAGCCCCCAGGATCAAGATGAATGGGAAACCATCCCAATAAACATATTCTGGATTAAAAAAAAAAAAATTACAGACGTTATCAAAAATATATGGTTCTTTCCTGTAAAAGGCTAAGTTATTGCACTATTGCTAGATAACTGAAGTCTATGTTCTCAACCCTGAAAGTGGTTCTTCTGAACTCTGGGCCATTCATTTAACTGCTCGCCACCTCTCCAGGTACCAAAATGAGAAAATACTTACCTTCATCTGAAAAGTGCCAAATGAATGTACTAAAGAACTAAATAGTTATACCCCCACTGCATCACTTCCAAAAGAGTGGGCATAAGGTTTAACCCTAAAACATTCCAGACCAATGTGGAGTGATGGTAATCTCCTCACAAACTCAAGAACTATGAACACAGTATGTGTTCAATGATTTGCATACATTTTGGGGAAAGGCTATTTAAATCACGGGTTTAACCAAGTTATCACTTTCTGCTTAGCATATAAAAACTATATTGGATGAGGATGAATTTCCCAGAAAAATAAAACCAACTGTTTTCTGGGGAAAAAATTTCTTCTCACAAGTTGCCATTTAGACGTCTTCATTTGTTTTTTTTTTTCTTTTTTCCTTCTTAGAAAGAAAAGACTTGTTATAACCCAACTGTTTTGGCTGTTGTCACCAAAGAGAAGGAGTTGATACTAGAATAGTCCAACTTTTGGCGATCCAAAGAACAGTACTTGTTGGATTCCTATTAAACACTTGAATGAAACAACTCAATATACTGACTTCAAAGAACTAGCTTGCATTTGACCAAATAAATTTTGATCCAATAAAGGAAGATCATATTCTTCTGGATTAGCAACAAACATTTCACTGATCTCAGTTCTTCCATACAGAGCTCAAGACTCATCCAGTGACACATCCCAAAAAGTAAAAATGCAAAATTTTCTGGGAAAAGGATTTCCATATTAGTATCAAGCAACGAGTTATCAGTGACCTCAGTAGCACCTATAGGATACTTACGAATTTGTGTGTAGATAGTCAAAGGTTAGCTGAGCTCGATTCAGACTGCTGTAATTTGTGAAAGCCATGAGTGCAGTGAGGTCTCCAGTTCTTTACCCACTAACTGGGAACTATAAGCTTACAATGGAACAGATTTTTCAGGATTCCTTCCAGTAAAGGTTTCGTAAATCTGTGCTCCTTAGTTAAACAAGGTTATCTAGTATCTAACCAAGATATATTCAAAAAGATGTCTAAAACAAAACTCAATTTCTCCTTTCATTTTTTTTTAATCTTCTCAATGACTATGATGTAATATTTTGGAAGGAACTACGTCATAAACGTGTAGTCTTAAGGAGCTTCAGCGTTAATTTGCGACAGTTCACGGAGTGAAATGTGGTTGGTCCTAGAGTAGATGATACTGGAGTTGGCGATTTAATTACTGCTCCATCTTCATGATCTTCGAGCCTTTTTTGTTGTTATTCCTCTAAATTTCCTGTGAGGAAATTTACCAATCCGGAAACTTACCAATCCGGAAATTTAGCAACTTCAGTCATAAAACTGGACAACCACCCATCTCTTCGCCATCAATGATCCCAGGATCCTTAAATTAGCCCCAGACTGGTGACCACGATGTTGATGAAGTGCATATGGCGTTAGTTCCGGCTTCACCACCTCCCAACTGAAAGATCTCCTAAGCGCTGAAGACCGATTTCTGTTTTCAAAGCCCGGACCAAACCTAGCTTGCTGTGTGCCCCAATTTCGTCAGGGTAGTGGGTCAAATTACCTCACAATGACCCACTAAGTAGCCAGAGAATTGACCCGCCCAAATTAACTCAGGCGGGCCGCGCCCCTCCCCCACTTCCCTCAGACACCGGCCTCAGCCTCTCAGGCCCTGACTGGGCCTCGGTCCCGTGGTCTCCTCCTCACGAAGAGGAGTTAGTCCCAGCTTTCAAGGCCCGGATCGAGGACAGTGGCAAGCGCACCACCCGACCGGGCGTTGCCCGGCGCTCACAGCTGCCTTTGTCCCTCCCCACGGAATTGGAACCCAACGACCGCAGCGCGCTCTTGGAACCATGTGCTGCCGCCGCCTCCGCCTCCGCCGCTGCCGCCGCCGCCGCGAGACCAGCCGCCCGCGCGCCGCGCTGGATGAGATGGTGACCGGACTCAGCACCACAAACTTCGGCGTTTAGGGCTCCTCCGCCGCCACTGCCGCTGCCGCCACTGCCACCTCAGCCACCGCTTTGTCTCCGCCAGTGCACACAAGCCAGGCCGCCTCGCGCACTCCCCGACGCCCCAAGCCCCCGAGGCCTCCGCGGCGCACTCGGCCAATCACAGAGCCGCCCCTCCTCCCGCCCCCGCCCTGATGCGAAGCCTCCTGATTGGTGGGTAGCGTGCCTCCACGTGACCGGATTTTGTTAGCCGGGCACTCCCCTGTCACGTGAGTGCGCGCGCCTCTCTTCCTGCTTTCTTGACCCTCTCCGCCATTTAAAGAAACAGTACCGGGGGCGGGCCGAGCGACGCAGCCGGGACGGCAGCAGCGGCACGGACCGGAGGAGCCATCTTGTCTCGTCGCCGGGGAGTCAGGCCCCTAACTCGAAGAAGCCCTGGCGCGCCCTCCCCCCCTCCCCGGTCTGGTAGGGCGAAGGAGCGGGCGCGCGGTCGATCGAGCGATCGGTTGGCGGCTCTTTCTCCTGCTCTGGCATCCAGCTCTTGGGGCGCAGGCCCGGCCGCCGCGGCGCGCGCCCGGTGGCCGTTGGCGCTCGCGCCGCGTCTTTCTTCTCGTACGCAGAACTCGGGCGGCGGCCTATGCGTTTGCGATTCGACGAGGAGTCGTCCGGGTGGTCGGCGGCGGCGGGCAGCTGCTCCGCCCCGCTCCCGGGGAGGCGGCGGGATTTGGCGCGGCCGGGGAAGCTGGGGTGGCCGGGGCCGGCCTGGAGGCCTGGCGCCACCCTTCGGGGCCTGCAAGGACCCAGTTGGGCGGGCAGGAGGGGGCTGGGGGATGGTTGGTGGTGGGCTTCCTACTTTGTCTTTTTCTTCTTATGCCGCCCTAGTGAGGGGCGGGATCTCTGGCGGCAGCTCCGGGGTGGAGAGACAAGCTCCGGAGTCGGAAGAGCTGGGTTTGCTTCCGGGCCTAGCCACCAGTTGGCCGAGTGACCTTAGACAAGTCACTTGGTAATTTGTCTGCGCCTCAGTTTCCTCCTCTATCAACGTTTGTGGGATTGAAAGCGCTTTGTAAACTATAAAGCGTCGGTGAATGTAAGGGATGATTATTGTTCGTAATGGTTGGCTTTATTTTTTTTTTTTTTTGAGTTGTAAGAAAACTTATCAATTGTCCAATCCTTGGATTTTGAACCTGGGAACCTTGGATTGGAGTTGGATATTCCCAAATTCCCTGAAATTGTGTGCAAAAATTAGTGGGAATATGCATTTTAGGGGAATGAGGATCCATCGCCATTAAGTTTTCAGAGGGGGCTGTGACCCAGAAGAGTTAAGAACCACAATTCCTTTGCCACAAGGAGGAAACTGAGGCCTAGATGTCATTTGGGACCCGTCACAACCAATTTGAAGCCCCTGTTGAATCCCTGGGATATGTGAGCTGTTCTATGCATAGTGGGTATTCGGGGTAACAACACTCCACTGCTTGGCTTCTATTCTGAGTCTTTTCACCATGGGTTGCCTGAAAGGTGGCTGACGCATATGGTACAGTGGCACCCAATATAAAGCAGCTAAAAGTAGGAGTGGATGTGTTCTCTAGTATCAAGAAGCCTGTTTAATCTTTGGCTCAACAACTTTTTATTTTCTGGTGCCTGACTACTTTTCTGTTTCATTGACCATTTTCCATGACCATGGCTGCCATCCGTTACTTGCTTCTATTTTATATTCTTAGTTTGTGTGATTGGTAGTGAGCAGGCTTATTTTTAAATGGTGCTGCCAAGTCCAGCTAATTAATGGTGCAGGTGAATTTTTAGCAAGCTGGCTGACTGGAACAAACTGAACCAGGCATGGAATTCCTGAAGATGTTTGGGGGTTTGTCTTTATTAATTGAAGGTTAACATTCTCTGAAAAGTTTTGTTAGAACGTCTACTGAACCTCAAAATCAGTAGACTGCAAGTGTTTCAAACCTTAACTTTCCACCCCCCCCCCACCACCGGCCTGCTTTGTATTCTCTTTGCTTGCAAGTGTGTTACTAAAATGGCCAAAATGCCAGTTTTTGCTTCTTTGTTAATTGTCAGCTGCTTTTATCAAATTCCAGGCCATTATCCAGCAAACACTATAGAAATGTTTGAACACTTGGATTTCAAACATTTTCAATTTGTGGAGTGGTGCTTACCAGTGGTACAGTTCTAAGCAAGCAAACACAAACCCACTTAAGTGTTTTGTTTGTTAGGTGTTAGCCGGTTCTGCTATTTCATACAAACATCTGGGAAAAATCAATTGACTATTCCCTTTACCTAGAGGGCAGAGACAAAGGATCTCAATTCCAGAGAAGTGACTGTTTTGGAGAAAGATGTGTTGGTCTTTTAGCTCTTTTGTAATTAAATCTGGATGTACCTCAAAAAGAATCTTAAGACTGTGGTGATAAGATGCTTTCCTCAGGAGAAAGGAGGAAAAAAACAACTGGAACTCAAAGCTTGAAATTCTGTGACAAAACATGAGCTGTCCGGGATAGGAGGTTGAAAGTGTTTCACTACAGCGTTCTGCTCTCCAGATGTCCTTCAGTGTAGTCACGGCGTGGACTCCAGATTTCCAGATTTTCAAGAACTGGATCTGGGACCTGGAAGAGATTATCAAGATGTGACAGGAACTTGGGAGCTGGATTTTTTTTTGTTTTTGAATTTGGGGACTGTTTTCCTTGCTTTGAGAAAAGAGACAATGACTGAGCAAACACTGCCACCAGCGCTATTACTGGGAATTCGGAGACCTGAATTTTCGCCACACTCTCAGTGCAAACTCTGGCGATGCTCCACCCACAGTGAACTACGGTACTTGCCATTTTCCAAAATGCCTTATTCTTTACCATCTCTGCACTTTTGTTTGTGCTCTCTTCTCTACCCTGGAATGCCTTCCTCTGCTTCTTCACCTATCAAAACTGCCATTTACTCAATACCCAACTCAGATGCTCTTTCCTTCATGAATTTCCTAACTTTAGCCAGAAATTATCTTTTTTAAGTTTTATAATGTGTTGTTATATATCTTTTATCTATCTTTGTATACAAATAGCTTGTAAAGTCCTTCTTTGCATGCATTAGCTCTTTCCAGATAGCAAGCCCCATGAAAGCAAGGGCTTTGTCTTGGGAATCTTTGCCGAGACATATTACCACATATGAAGCATTAGTAGAAAGAAGGAATTTAGAGAACAGGCGATCTCAGAATAAGCACTCAATAAATGTTTGCTTAGTTGCTGTGTGATAACCTAATTACTCCTGATTAGGGAAAAAGTCACTAGTTTTGGGCCATGTCTCTTTCTTTATTTCATGCTTTATTATTTTTTAATTCTAACTTTAAAAAGATTTAGGGAGCCCTCAAGTATAAAGAGAAACTGCTCTGCTGCATAGGGTATTACAGAGGGTTGCAAGGGCCAGGGCCTTATTCCCTGCGTACCTTATTCTCTCGCACTCAAGATGGAATCTTATGAAAATGTAATTAAGGATAGCTTTTACAAGTACAAGACCATAAGACAATTTGTGAAAGGCATTGGAAAAGGAAGAACAACAGTATCTCCTTTGCTTTGCTTTGGTGTTGGTATATAAAATTAAATCCAGTTCTCATACCACCTTTGGAGCCACTTCTTTCTCCACCAACCAGTGCCCAGCAACCTGAATATAATCAAATTACTCCCCCAAAGTATGAGACTTGGGGCAGTTCCTATTTGCTGCTTCCCTAAGACAGTTTGTCCTCAAGAGTCAGGAAACAGTCTTTACCAGAGAACTCTTTCTGTTCTTATCATCACTGATCATTAATCATAAGGCTTTTTTCCCCCATTTATTATCTGTCAGCTTCTAAACCATGCTTGTCAAGAATTAGTATCCGTCAAGCAGCTCATGTGCTGGCAGCAGCCCCACCCCAGTGTTAGAGTCCTTTGTTTGTAATTCCAAGCATTTGTTATCTTATATGTTTTGTCCCTCTCCCCTCCAGTCCTGTGCCTCCTGGTTGCCAAGTGTTCACCTGGACCGTCTGACCACCTTTGTGCTATTCCATCAGCCTACAGATCTGGTACCTGGATTTTTGCCCATGGTGATTCTACCACCTTACTACTGAAGAAGACATCATTCCAGTGGACCACTGTGACCCAGGAGGCATCCAGCGAATCATCATGATGTGGCCTTCACCTCCACTCCTGTACTGTTCTACCGAGATTCAACACAGCCTTTTGTAGTGAAGTCAAACTCCTCAAGCCAAATAGCTGAAGCTATTTTATCACAACAAAGGCTGTTTGTTCCATGAGTGTGCATTTCGTTTCTTCAGTTAAAGCCTTCAGAGACACGTAATAAATTTGGACCAGGGGATTTTTAGTTATCAGCACTGTCTGAAGAATGGCAACATCTTTTTGAGAACCACATTGGACCATGCCCCACTATCTTAAATGATTGAAATTCAGGAAGTATCTAATCTGGACCCCATTCTTTTTCCATGTCAAATCTGTAGTAACCTACTGAATGATCAAGCAGATATTCTGACCCATTGGGATTAAAACAAAGGCACAGTGAACTCTCAGCATCTTCTTTGGGATTACTCAGGAACCAGAACTTTTCACACAAATGTAAGAAATTCTACCAAGGAATCCCTTTACCTAACAGCATCTCACAAAGCTCCAATCAGATTCCAGAAAAGGCCTCTTGATACATCCAGGTAGAACCTATATGGTAATCCCTTATGTTTATATAGCACTTTACAGTTTCAAAGCACTTTTACATGCATTAATCTCAATTATCAAATAACACAAATTATAATCCCTTTTTGCAAATGACGAAATGGAAATTTAAAAGGTTATCCGAGGTGACACAGCTACAAAGTGGTAGAGGCCAGGCCTTCTGACTCCTAGTCCAGTTCTCTCCTTGGAATTAACTTAGCCTCTATTTTACCCAGTGTTAAAATAACTGGAGAGTGGGAACCCCAGAAAAGTTTCCAACTTCCTGATCTGGTGCCCTCGATCAGTCAGGATGTCATACATGTAATCTTGTGATAGCTGTACCTAGACCAGAATTCCATTACAGCATCTCTGACATTTAGGAGTAGACTGTCCAGTCAACAAAACAAATGTTCATTTGACAGCAAGATTACCCATTATGAAACACAAAGCTGCTTTTAGATCTTTCATGTATCTTCATGGTCTTCCCAAAGATGGCCTAGTTGATTGGAGATCCCTGTTCATATCATGTCTTTTTTTTTTTTTTTCTTTTAATTCTTACTAATATTCCTGGACACCAAGATCTACCTGTGGTCCTCTATCCCCAAACTAATATTTACATAGAATGAGCCATCAATTTTTTTAGAACAGTATTGTTCATATATATGTGTGTGTGTATGTATATATTTGATATACACATATAATATATATCATAGAACTTCTGTAGTCCAGTAAGGTGGTAAAATACTGTAAATGTGTCCCCTTCCCTGATTCATAATGCAGTGTAGTGTATTAAAGGATCTCAGAAGGCTTGCAGTAAAGAGCCTCATTTAGCTGTTTGGTCCAGTGTGTCCTAAGTTTAATCAAGCACAGAAAGTTATTTTTGCAGCATTCCTTTTAATGGAATGGGAAAACTGCTCTAAAGCAGTATAGCCAGTGCTTCCTGGTTGCCAACAGATTACCCTGGAGACCCAGGAATAAACAGCATCTTTGAAACCCCCCCTTTTTTTTACCTTGTCAATAACTACTTGAATTAGTATGTCTTCCTCATCTGAGAGCCCCACATCTTGACAGTTACCTTTGTTTTCTGTCAAAGAAACCTCTAGAAGATTTGTGGGGATACATGGGATGGGGATGGGGGGAGTTAATTCTGCCACAAAATTAGATGAATTCCATGACATTTAGCAATATACTTTTCTGTCCGTAGAATTGTGCTGTAAATCTAGTTTAAGGGAATTGCATCTCAGGTGGGTGAGGAGACTGGGAAGGGAAGGGAGGAGAATAGAGAAGAGGGGGAGGAGGGGTGAGAAGGAGATATTTTCTTAGGATTTGAGTTGTGGCCCACTGAGATCTTATTAATACTTGAAGAGAAGTCATCCAGCCAGGGAATTTTTGAAATAATATTAACAAAGAAATGAATGCATTTTGCAGCTGTATGCTGACTGCAAAAACCCCAGCACTATTGTCACTTAAAACCAATAGCCTTGTTCTCTGATAGTCACTTACAAGCCCAATTTCAGGCAATCTGAATTTGTAGCAGACTTGAATGTTAACTTCATCATTTTGTAATGTGGCCCACATTAGGGAAAGAATAAATAGGAAAACACCTTGGCTTACCACAGGCTTTGCTCACACAGTTTCTGGTTTCTGTGACCTATTTTTTGTATTTCAGCATTTTGTGAACAACTTATTCTTAGATCATTGGTTTTCCAAAGTCTTTGTGGCCATGAAGCCCTTTGAATGAAAACTTTATGGAAGCCCAGAGTAAAAGTGAAGCTGCTCTGGAGGAAGCAGAAGTGGGGGGCCTGAAACCTGCCACAAGCATCTTACTTTACCACCATGGTGACACCTAAGGAGACTTCTTTACAACAACTAGAACTCTTCAGAACACAGTTTGAAAACCACTGCCCTAGACAACAGTATGTTCGACCTGAATGGCATCCTGTTCTGTACCTCTACCCAACACCATCCATGTTCAGATGATGCCGAATGTTCTTAGGAATACTTACTGTGGGCAAACTCAGAAAAGTACAAGAAGATGGGCATATCTTTGCCCCCCAGAGTAGTCATATGGGCCGAAAGTGGTATCAAATGGACCTAGAGTAATAGCCCTCTACCTACAGATGGACTTCCAGTGATTCCTGGATTTGATATAGCCAGAGAGCAATTCATACATACTCTACACTGACAAACCCCCTTACCCAGCTTCTTTCACAAACACCAGATGCTCTAGTGGTACTTGAAATACATGACCTTGAAGTCTTGATCCTCCTTGGATACATGAATCGCCAGGTATTGAAGCTGATGCTGAAGTTGATGTCTCATTGAGGCCATATTAGAGCAACTGTACATTGGACCACCCATTCTCAGCCATGGTACTCTACTTTGTGTGCAAGGGATAACTATAAACTGAAAGCAGAATTCAAAGACTGGCAACATTATCTAAAAGGGTACCTGGTTATTATTCATATTCTCAGACTATGTCACTATCACTCAACCAGTGGCAGTTACACTACTTCTTGGTTTTTATTCAGTTTAACTGCTGTTTCCAGGATAAATGAGCTAATAACCTTTGAAAAATCGCTAAAACAATTCCTCAGTCACTGGCACATCTGCCTAGTCTCCAAAATTATGAATACTCGGCTCTAACTGCATGTAATACCTGATCCACAAGAGACAGTCTCTGAACATCCTTTCTCGTCTGTGTGATTTAAAATGTGACCATTTCGAAAATTTTCTTCCAGCCAAGAGAGATTTTAAGATGGGTGTTTTGATGTCTGGTACCATCAGCTGTTGATGTTAATGATGTTTGGAGGTAGGCCTTTTGACCAGGCCATGATAGCTTACTTGGTGGGCATCTCAAATTGCATATCATCTACCTTTTTGCTGGAAATGTAGACTGACTGGAAATCTACAAAGCCTGCAGCTAAAGATTTTATCAGTAGACTCAAGAGCTTCCTGCTGCTTCTTCCTAATGTCACAAGACCACAGTCCCCTGTCCTTGTGGATGTTTTCATGGAATTTCATCTGTCTCAGTACTATTGTTTTACACTGAATCAGAGTGGCTGACTTCATTCCTTGTCATGAAATACTCTCAGGCATTAAGACAACTTACCTGTTCAGGAGGGATTTGATTCATGAACTCCTCCCAGACCAGATCATGTAGAACAAGTAGACTTTGATTTGTGCCATGAGAAAAGTCTCATTTCTTCAGAGTCAACTTAAGGGCCCGCTGTCCTCAGCTACTTTAACGAATGCACTGGTTAAATGTTGGAAATGTTTCTTTATATCTTTTGTCTCTTATCCTCTAGACTAATTGTGATTTTATGAGTCAGTCTACAAATCATCAAACAAGGCCTAAGTCTGGTTACTCTATACTGCTCACCCTCAACAAATAAAATCTGATGACTGGCCTGCTTGTATGTACAACTGTTATTTGTAAAGAAGAAATTATCTACAAGCTTAGTTTTTCTATTGCCTTCAAAATGTCAGCTCAATTTTCTTTTTCTCCTGTACTTGACCGAAAAAGACATTGATCTACACTGGCAGTCATTCCCTTTAATCCTGTCAAAATGAGGGACTAAAGGTAAAGATGATCATCTGTTCAAGAGTCTGATGTACACTGTGTATAAGAACTGATGGTGGAAAAAGCATAAAACTCAAACCTAGTATCTTACTATCTCCATGCCTCAGATCTCATCTTTCAGTAGTACCATTCAACCAATCTGAGGCCTTGACTTGTTGATAAGATGATTCTCAGAGATGGGCTGAGTTACAGAAGATGGAGACTTGATTACCAAAGAAAGTAGGGCCAACCTTGATGAACCTGGCTCTCCCAACCCTATCACTCCCAGATGTAGCATAGACTCCTAAACAGAACCTCAAGTCTGGATTAAGGAGATAGCCTTCTCCTGAGCTGAAAGTTCTTGGGCAGATGAGCAGGAAAATGAAAGTTGCTGTACCTGACTGGCCCTTTAAGATCAGAAAATTTTATCCAGAATAAATGCTGTGGATTAACCCTGGAGTACTCAGGGTTAAAACTAATGTACAGAGTTTCGATATTAAACTGCCTGTTCTTCTAGATCATAGCCTGGCTATTGATATGGCTGGCCCTGCTGAAAGTACCTTACTTACTTGCCTATTTACCTGACACAGCCCTTGCCTGCTTTTTTGACATATTGCTGCAATCAGACTGGCTGTCCTTGAGAAGACTATAGCTGATCTTGGTCTATCTTATACCCAGTACCACCAAGGGGTTTTGAACAGAAGCAGCCTGCACCTCACCCACCAGGACTTAATGTTCACAACAGGAAGGACCGTGCTGTATACTCCTTGACCAGCAGCTTTTTTTTTTTTTAACTGCAGAGTAAGCCTCTATGCCTATATATATTAGCTCATTTTCAGCACTTGGGACCCTTTCTACCAGATCTGAAGGAGCAGAGCAGATTGAAGTCACTGTCCATTCCTCTGTTCTACGGTAATACAGAGATGAATCTGATTTGCCAGTACTCAACAGAAATGTACCAGTTCAACCTGGCAAAAGACTTAAAGGAACATAAGAAAACTTTTCCACTGAGCTTAAAATTTACCACTGACTTGATGAGCGTCACAGAACTATTTGCCAGTGGGAGGCTGGTTGTCCTGCTTCATGTCAGCAAGACAGTTGGGCTCTCAAACTCACGACCACTGAGTTTACTTACATTGAAACTCTGTTGTATCATCCAGAGTATGCTATTGGACATGATTATTCCATTCAAATGGATTACAAGCCTCCTGAGTAGAAGACAAACTTACTCCTCATGATTTTTTCCAGAATACATTTATTGTCAAGGAAGGAACAATGCCAGCTGTTACCATTCAACTTTATGAGCAGAGATTAAACTTTTTCAATATCTGGTCTCACCACTGACATCAGTTGTTTTTGATTGACCAGCATCAATTCCATCCCTTTGCAACAACTCCCTGATGTTTCTTGGAACCTCCTCTCCTTCTTTTCAGTCCATGTGGTTCAATCTGACCTAATCTTAGGTTTCATGGGTGGACATGTAATTCAGACCTGATCAATCAGCACAGTCCATCTCCTTGACCATAGTGATTGGTTCAGGAATGGTCATGTGATTCAAGCTGGTCCAGTGATACCCAACCCTAAGAGTTTAGTGAACTGTGGAGGAGAAGCTCAGAAGCTCTACTGAGGTTGCTTAGCTCTGTAGGATGAAAAGCTCAGACCAACAGGGCCCACCATATCAAATGAGCCAGTCAAAGAATGAAGCCAGTACAAAGGAAAGCAGAGCCAAATGTTGGAGAGACTTGAGTCCTGATGACAATGTTTGTGCCCCTGGATCCAACCGTGCCTGAAGCTAGTATATCCCCTGGACTTTTCAGTTATGTGAACCAATAAATACCCTTCTTTGCTTAAGTTACTTTGAGTTGGGTTTCTATTACTTGAAATTGAGTCCTAATATTACTATCTACCAATAGCAAAACTTGACAGATCCAAATACTAAACTAGAGGTCAGGACCACACTGAAATTATTTTCCAATCCAGAATATAAAATGGAACAGGAACTGACAATGTTTAGGTTATTACAGAAGCATAAAAATTAATTACATGGTAGAAAAATATACCAAAAAAACCCTAAATATTTATCAGCAAAGAATTGGTTACATAATACATGGTTCAGCCATATAAGAAAATCTACATGTCTGTTAAAATGAATAAAATACATTTATTGTGTATGGGCATGGAAAAATGGCCATGATTATTAAATGAAACAAACCATTGCTAGAAAAATGTGTACTATGAACTCATTTAAAAATTTATGTGTTTATGTTCATAATGCATAGAAAAATCTATTAATGGGTTTCTTTGAACAGTGTAGATTACATGAGACTTTCAACTTTATACATTTCTGTATTTGAATATTTTACACTACTCACATTAAACTTTATTTTAAACTTTAAACTTTTTTTTAAAATAAAGAGTTTTTAAAATTAAATTTAGTGCTTACTGTTTGACCTTGGCAAGTTACTCAACACTGAGCCTGTTTTGTTAAATAATTTTAAAGACCTGCCTTTATATTTGTGAATATTTAGATAAATATATTCATCCATTACTCAAACTGATAGACTGTTGCATCTTTCAGAGCTCAGTAATTTTTCCTTACTTTTTAATGTCTGAGCATATTTAGCTTATGAACTTTATAGTTTCAGTGTGCATGAAAGATTATTCCAGTTCTCTACCAACATTAATCTCTTTAAGACCTCTACTGCAGGTTCACACTAGGCAGAGAGAAGGAAAACGTCTCATTTTCTTCAAAATCTTTGAGTATTCTGATCTCGCTGCAGTCAAGGTCAATAATGGCCTTTTATTGTTAAGTCCATTACATAAACATCATATCTGAACTTTCAGCAGCACAAACAACTGCCACCAGCATCTTGGCATACTCTTCAAGTGTCATTTTCTTCCTACCTTCCTGGCTGTTGCTCCATTGTAGGGTTTAGTTCTTCTCGTCATTTAAATATTGGCATAGCAGACATCCATTCATTTTTGTCTCCCCCCCAAAATCATTTCCCCATTTTTTAGTGATCTTCACTTTTCCTTTGGAATGCTACTCCTTCCCATTCTGTGGGAATACCGTAAATGACAGTATTCTTGCATCATGCTCCCTGGCTGACTGAGGTTGGATTGTGTGATCCAAGCTTGTACAGTCTAAATTCCCCTCCCACCAGGACTTTGAGTCTTGAGAGAGGTGACACAAAATTATAGGAGCTGAGTCCTTCTGATAGTAGTGTCCCAAGGAAACCATATAAGAGTTCATCCGATGACATCCCCAAAGGTGCCCTGGTTTCTGTTGTCAAGGCCTAGCTATCCAGATTTTCCTTTGTTTCTCAGACCACCATATATCTTCGTTGTGTTCCCTTTTTATTTGTCAGCCAAAGTGGGTTTCTCTTGCTTGCCACCAAATGACTGGTTTCTGTTGCTTTAACAGTTAAATAGTAGGCTTCAAACCCTCAGGAACATGGGGGATCTGGAATTGATTACTGCACTGAGACTGAAAGGCAGCAGGAACACTTCCTCTGTGTGTGCTGCAGTGGGGGTAGGAGGACAATGAGCAATTTGCAATGGCAAAACAGCTAGTAAAGATGCTCCCCCTTGTCATTTGGAATCATGTACCTATTGAGGCAACGTTTGGATAACCAGTTAGCTGTTGACAGTAGGACAATTTGAAGTGGATAAGGAAGGCCAAAACCATTGAGTTAGGAGTGTATAATTGTAAATTATTGCAATAGAACTTGGAGATTGATTCCACAAGTTGCAGAATTATGATGCTGATTGAATTTGCTGCATTGGTAAGATCTTTTGTGAAAATTAAGGCAATCAGAAAAGAAACTGACTTATGGAGTTCTGGTATCTGGGAAGATTCAAAAGACTTGGAAAATTTCAACCCCCAAATACCTTAGGAATAAAAGTTTGGGTGTTCCCATTAGTCAAAAACCTTTGGCTAAAGAAAACAGAAGAGTGTATAGTGAAGGAGGAAGAGATAAGCACAGTCGGCTCTCCATAACCACAGGTTCTGCACCTGGATTCAACCAACGTGGGTCAAAATCCACAGCTGAATCTGGGGATGTGGAACCCACAGATACAGGGGGCCAACTGTAGTATGCCATTGTATATAAGGGACTTCAGCATCCGCAGATTTTGGTATCCACTGGGGTCCTAGAGCCAGTCCCCCATGCATACCAAGGGACAACTACCAGCTCCAGCCCCATGACTTGTGGAAATAAGATCTATATAGCCTCTACCCATATTTCCTAGCTTACCTTTTTATCCCTCTCCTCTCTCTCCATTTCAGTACTTTGCCTCTCATATTTCCTGGCTGAAGTTTGAGCATGATCCAAGTTAGCCCAGTCAGACTTCCCCTCCATTGGAACTGAGCTATTCTGCTGGCAGTGTCCCCAGACTAATATATATGGGTGTGTTGGTAAATCCAACAGTAAATCCATAAGTTGTAGATTGTCAAGACAGGGTTAAGATCTAGAGAAGAATGACTATCACCCAGAAATCTAGACTTGACACTGGGTGTGATAACTGGAAATTATTTTAGGTTATCTCGCCTGGGGAGAAGAAGAATTCATTTTCTACAGTATGTTGAATGGAGTCATTTATAAAATTGTTCCTAAAGAATGCATGTACTGGGCAGCCAAGGGATAGAACAGCAGACAGCTGCATTTGCCTACTCTGTAGTTTTCCCCCTTTTTTGAGAATAGCACCCCACCTTTCCTTCGGGAAGCTAGCCCTCTCCCATGCTACCAGAAGGTAATACGTAAGAGGCATGTAAGTTCCTGTTACTGAGATTTCCTCAGTTGCCCAGGTTCCTGATTTTCTTGAATGTTAAGATTCTCTAATTTTTGTGAGCTTCCTCATATCCTTCCAGTAAATTACTTATGGCTGCACAAGGTATCCCCTGTACAACCATATGCAGAGGCCCAGTAGCCAGAGTTGATTTTTTTTGCTTACAGTCAGAGTACCCCAACTGAATCAGTGTCCCTCCTATGTCTTAGGCCTTCTTGCCCTATAGACGCTCTAAAAAATCTCATCCAGTTCCATGGCTTTGTGGTTTCCAACTGTATGTTGATAACTTCCAGATTCCTATCTTAAGCCCAGGCATATATCCTGAGCTCCAGATCTGAATGACCACCTGTCATCTGGATATTCCCCCACTTAATTAACACACAGATAACACTAACCCCACCATTTTCCCCTCAAAATCTGCTCTTCTTCCACTGTTTCCTTTTCTTGATAAATGGCACTATCCTCCACCCTGTTTCTCAAACCAGAACATGGGCGTTATTCTTGACACTTCCCGCTCTTCTTTCTCACCCCAGACATCTCTATTAATCATTAAATTCTCTTAGTGTGTCATGTAAATATACCCCAAAACCATCTCCATTTCCGTCACCCTTGTCCAAGGGAACAGTATCTGTTGCTAGGACTTGTGTGATGCCCTTCTAGTGGTGTTTCTGCCTCCGCTGTTGTCATACTTCAGTCCATTCTTTGCAGAGCTGATTGTGTCACTCCTCTGTCTAAAATCTTTTAATCGTTCCCCCCATTATTTCAGAATAAAATCTAAACTTTTATTATAAAACTTTATCCTTATTTACAAGGCTCTTCATTATCTTACGCCTCAACTTTGTTATCTTTCACCATGTCTAACAGTAATAGCCAATTTTGTATGTTGGAGTTTCCTGTAATATTTCATGTGAAAAATGAAGGGGAAGAGTCCATTAAGAGAAAAAAATCAAAACTCATTAATATTCAGAACTACCCAGTTACTTACTGCTATAAATACTATATTTTCTTCCAAATTTCTCTTTTCATGAAGTTTCTAAATTAAATCTGACGTGTAACTACTACATAAATAGAGCTCCAGTAAGGTGCATAGAGAACAATCAAATCCCTACCTCACATCATACACACACACACACACACACAGACACACACACACACACACACACACACACACAGAAAATACCAGAAGGACTACAAATTTAAATGTTAAAATGAAATACTGGAAGAATTTTTAGGAGACCATTTTTATAATCTTATGATGGGAGATCATAAGCAAAACAGGAAACCTATAAACTCTAAAGGAAATTACAGACATATTTGACTACATAAACAGAAATTTTGGGAAAACAAATCTTGTATCTATAAAAGACACATGATAGACTGGGGAAATATTTCCAACATAAGTGACAGATTGAGATTAATATGGATAATATACAAAGAGTTCCCACAAACTGATCACTACAAAACAATCACACCAGTAGAGAACACCCAATAGGTAAGAAATCTAAAAGGTCAACAGTAATAGTCACTAACCATTTATTTAGTACTTGCTATGTGCTGGATAGAGTTTCAGGTACTTTACAAGTACTATGTCTTTTAATCCTCACAACTTACTTACCTTATGAAATAGATAATATCCTGTTTTTCAGCTAAGGAAACAGGCTCAGAGGAATGAAGTAACTTGCCCAAGTCATACAATAGGTCGTCACACATCTTGAGCCAGGACACAAACTCAGGTGGAATGACTCCAGAGTCTTTAAACCATTATGGTTTTCTGCTTTTCAATAAGCATATGAAAGAAGATCACGTGTACATGTGGTCAGTAAGATGTAAATCAAAGCAACAAGATACCATTGGTCAACTGTCAATCAGACAGCAATGACATATCAATCAGAAGAGTAATGACCTTTGGTACTGGCAAGAATTAGGGTAAATGAAAACTTTCATACATTGTGGGTGGGAATGTGGATTGTTCCAATCTTTTTTAGAAGGTAATCTGGCCATATCGATTACAAATTTTAAATGTACCTTTTAACCCAACAGTCCTGCTTCAAAGACCCCATCTCAAAGAACTAAGAGCACTGAGATATAAGGACATCAGTACAAGAGGTTTACTGCAACATGGCCTGTGGTCACAGAAAAATGGAAATGACTTGAAAGCCCATCAAAGGGAATGGTTGAGGGCTTCCCTGGTGGCGCAGTGGTTGAGAATCTGCCTGCCGGTGCCGGGAACATGGGTTCGAGCCCTGGTCTGGGAAAGATCCCACATGCCGCGGAGCAACTGGGCCCGTGAGCCACAACTACTGAGCCTGCGCGTCTGGGGCCTGTGCTCCGCAACAACAGAGGCCACGATAGTGAGAGGCCCGCGCACCGCGATGAAGATTGGCCCCCGCTTGCCGCAACTAGAGAAAGCCCTCGCACAGAAACAAAGACCCAACACAGCCAAAAATAAATAAATAAATAAAAAGAGGGCAACAAAGATTAACAGTTGCTTACGTCTTAGATATTTAGGGTTGCCTTTGGAAGATGCTTGGGTTCCAGGTGACTGGTCTTCAACCATTGGTTAGGCCAGTCTGTAGCCTAGAAGGGGCTGTCTGTTAGGGTACCCTTCTGACAAAGACCTGTGCTCTCCCTGTATCTGCTCTTCCCAGAATAAACACATTTCCCAGCCTCCCTTGCAGATAGGTATAACCTGCTGACTAAATTTTTGCCAATGGGGCATGAGCAACTTACGGGATTGTCCTTGAAAGAGTATGTGCCCATCTCCTCCTCCTTCCATTCTGCTGGCTAGAATGTGGGCTCAATGGCTGGAACTTGAACACATCACTTGGACTGTGAAGGAGAAGGAGCTATGTGTGAATGGTGATGGAGCTACAAGTGAGAAGGAGCCTGGGTGCGTGATAAACATGGAGCCACCTTACCAAGCCTGACCTGTTTACCGCTGGGCTTGCTTTACAGGATAAATAAACTCCTGTCCTCTTTATATAATTGGTATTTAAGGCTTTCTCTTCCTTGCAATTGAACCTGTTTGCCCACAAATAGTTTGATGGAAGTATTTCTTGGAAACATGTAATTCCATTTGTTCTAATTTTATACTACTGAAGCAACCTGCCCCTAGCTGGACTTACTGACAAGAGGGCAGTGCCCTAAGTGGGTGTCCAGTTGGGTCATGAACCAGGCATATATTTCCCATCATAAATTAATAAGTTAGCCCCTTGCTTTATTAGCTAAGTGCCCCTTCTTTATGTTCCCAGAACCCCCCACTGCTGCTTTTGTCTCCCCAGTATCCATCCCCACTTTTTTTGATAACTGCGCATCAATTGCCCTCTGGGTTTTCAGCCCTCTTCCACTTCCTGTCCATACGCTAACTACCCGTGGCTCCAGGGTGAGCACATAACCCAGACTGACCTACCAGAGCCCTGTAGCCCCTTGGCCGGGGTATTTGGAAAGGAATGAGTATATGATCCAAGCCAAACCAATCTTATACAAACAGCTAATTTTGAGAGGTTGGTGGGCGAAGGGTGTTTAAACAACAGAGAAAGGCATTTCCTTCTGTTTTTAATCCTCTGAATTTAGATCTGTAAGGTTGCAAGGCTGGCACTGTTGGCAACCATCTTGTCACCACAGGATTGCCCATCTGAGAATGGAACCTACACAGGGAACTAAGAAAGAGAATCTCAAAGACATTTTTGTCTGCTGGATCCAGCCGTGCCTGAAGCAAAACTAACCCTGAACATTTTTTGCAAGCCAATAAATCCACTTTCTGCCTATTCAGTTTGAGTTGTCATCTCTTCACGAAGTGGACAGAGTCCTGACTAAACCATTCCAATTCAACTTATTACCACCACCTGACACATAGTAAGTGTTTAGGAAATATGAGATCATTTTGTAAGACGCAGGCTAGAACCTGTTAACTCCAGTAGACTGAGCTACAGAAGTTTCTGCATTGGCAAAGCTGAGGACTCTGGCAAGTTACTTAACCTCTCTGAGCCTGCTTCTTTATTCATAAAAAGAGGAGTAGCAACAGTCCCTAACTCAAAGATTGTGAGGATTAGGAGAGATGATGCACACACAGTGCTGAGCACAGTGCCTGGTACCTAGTAAGTTCTCAGTAAATGTTAATGTTATTAAGGCAACAATTCCCTGGAAGCCTCTCGGCTCAGCCAGACAGCCATTCTCTTGCCATCCTTTTAACCTCAACTTGTCAGTGTCCATGAAACACACACACGCTATTATTCAGTCTCTTTTATAAGGAAAATCAATTCCTTATTTGTCCCATCACCCTTGGGAGTGCTGGTGGCAGCAAAACATGTCACATTCCATTCCTCTCGTGGGCTGAGGTCCTTGGATGCCACCTGTGCCAGTTGGCCTGTTAGCAAATGCGGTAGGAAGCCTGAATTAAAGAGGTCCAATTCCCGTTAATAGAAATATGTCCTTCTTCATCTGTATCAGAGAAGACAGCCAGTCTGGAGCCTGAGCACGTTCCAGAGGGTTGATCAGATCAAGGCCTAGGACTCCCCACTGTTCCTTGTGTTAAAAAACAAACAAACAAAATATATATATATATAAATAGGTTTAATATACAGAGTTAAGAACCCTGGTCATTCACATAAACAAAAATAAAAGATATTTTTCTGCTCAAGTCTAATTCTGAATATCCCAGAAGACCTTATGGCTTTATCCCAGGTTGCCATCCTGAACTGCCTTCAAGTCTTAGGGAAAGTAACTGACATCAGACCTAGTTGTTAGGTCTGAGAAATGGGCCAAAGCCAACTGCATCAAATGGCAAGCGCTGAGGGCCTTGGGGAGCCCTGGGCTCATCCTTGTCATTTGCTGAGGCAACAGCAGCGGAACAGAAACACACCAGTCATGTGTGCTTGACTCAATGCCTGGCCTCTTTGGACAGGAGCTCTGACTTCTCAAGTTTGGAAGATGCCTGGGAGACTGTTTTGAGTTGGGGAGAAGACAGCCCAGAGAAAGTATTCAAGTCCAGATGCTGTTTTAGGTGGTCTAGGTCTTCGGAGACATACACAGATCAGGGCTTCAAAGCCTTCAGAGTTGAGGTGGGGATAGGATGGGGGGGAGGGAAGGAGGAACATGATGACCAGTGAGCCCAGACTTTGCTCCAATCACAAAGATTTGCTGACATGCTCAAAAGACAGTGACAACAGTCCTCAAAATGGCATTCAACTTGCGTCCCATCTTCAGAACACATCGTTTGTAGTGCACTATGAATTAACATTTTAAGATAAATTTTCTGCTTCTCTCATGACCAGCACAATTATACTGCAGTATATTCTGTGTATTTTACAATATACGCTGCAAATGTACAGCGTGATCGTTTGCGTTATACCACAAGTTTTGAAGAGTACATGACAAAGCAAGCATGAAATCAGAGTAGTCCAGGGCCACACACACACACACACCACCGCTGAGCTGAGACAGCCCAGGGAGCCAGCCCCAGAGCGGGGGTCTAGCTGGGGTCTCCAAGGAAGGTGGGAGAGGATCAGACCTCCTCAAGGATCCTACAGAGGAACTGCGTAGTTACACAGTTTCTTCCCATCACTTCCTGGCCCAAAACAAGCCCTTCAGCCACTTTGGGTTGTTTCATTATCTCTAACGATGGGAAAACTTGCAATAATCAAAAGTGACTGTGGAAAAGTTTCAGGAAACCTCAAGTCTATAATAACAGGCCTCCTTGGCTTTAGCCGAAAAGCAAATCGATACCAAGTTGTTCTTAGCACTTTGCCAAATAGAATGCACTTTCCTTGTGCCTGGGGCACCCAAAAAGGGAACAAGGGCTCAGGCTGTGTTTATGGCTCTTTGCCTGGATACCTCTCCCAGTTGCCTCTTTTTAGGCAAAGAGCCCTGCTCTAATAGCATTCTGTCCCCCAGAGCCTGGCCTCGCCTGTGTGGACCTGTTTTATGATAACTAGATACCCTTGGCTTTGCTTTCTGTACTTGTCCTTGGGCCTAACAGCCTAAGAAGGAGAAGCAGAACTTGCTCGTTCCCCTCCTTCCTTGCTTCTCCCCCAGTATCTTGCTTCTCTTATTCCATGCTCTGTCTTCCACTTAGAAAATTCGAGTCAAGCCTCCCTGTGCCTCACACATGGGCCTTACAGAAAACCACATGCTATTACACAGCTGCAGGTGCCAGGTCTATACAAAGGGGATCCTCAACACTCTCCCCAGCTCTGGCTCCTTCCCCTTTTTCTAATCCTCAAGTGTCCACCTTCTCCTACCCCTGCCTTCTGAAATTTCATATAGAGGAAGGCACTCAAGATATATCAAGACTCGTACAAGATAAAGAGCTATAAGAACTTTAGAAATTTCACATGCAGATGGCTCCTAAGAACTTAAGTCAAGATGTAGTATGATGGGACCAGCTACATAATTGCGGGGCCCAGTGCAAAATGAAAATACAGGGGCCTTGTTCAAAAAGTATGAAGAATTTCAAAATGGTGACACCAGAGCATTAAACCAAATGCGAGGCCCTCCTGAGCATGGGGCTCTTCAAAGTATGGGGCCCTTGTGACTGCACAGGCCATATACCCAGGAATCTGGCCCTGGTAGTATATTTCACTCAAATATCCTTTGATTCACGGACTAAAACATGTCCCTGCCACCTAGTCTGCCAGCATTTGATATCATTATTACAATACAGGGAAATAACTAACATTTACTAGGTCTAGGAAGGGAGCTAAGCCCTCTGCCTTTATTATATCAGTTAATACTCAGAGTACTCCAGTCACCACAGAGGAGGAAAACGAGGGTCCCTCCGTTTGTAGAGAGCAAAGCCTCATCCTCCAAGCCACAAATCTCTCAGCCTAGAAAACAATAGGACCCATGATGGTGGATAAATAAGAACAAAGGCATTATAGGCATTCAAACTAGGAGATTTTGACATAATAGAAAAATAACTTTTGGTTAGTAAACGCTTAGTATGTACCAGGCACGGGGCTCTGCAATTTACATGCATCCTCTCATTTGACATGTTTCTGGTGTGAATTTTATTTCATAGACCTAGTTCAAGAAGTTTCCCATACTTTATAGGTCACTTAATACTGTCCTGAGTCAACTTGCCCACACACAGCCCTACCCCCTAGCCAAGCACTCTTTGTGATGCCAGAAAACTGAGGCCCCTGCCTGGCAGTCACCACACAGAGGCTGCTCTACCCGCTCGTGCACAGCATGGCCGAAGACTGCTTTTCTTTCTGGGTCCAGTAACACTGGCCCTTATCTGCATCCCCCAGCTGACCTCAGATCTACACCTGGACCCTCACCTTCTCCAGGCCCCCATGGTATATTTCAGCATCCTCCAGAAGGAGCCATAAGGAGAAGCAAGACCCAGGTCACCTCCATGTTTGAACAGCCCCCAAACCCTGTCCCCCTACTGATTTCAAACTTTTCCATGGCCTAGGGGAATGGGGAGAGGGACATGAGGCAATTCCAGGCTCCTTTGCTGGGGCTGGACTGGAAAGAGGAGCTGCTAATACCAGAGGGTGTTTTTGTTTGTTGGTTTGGTTTTTGGTTTTTGGGTTTTATTTTTGTTTTTAATTTATTTTTTTAAATTAAATTAAATTTATTTATTTTTTATACAGCAGGTTCTTATTAGTTATCTATTTTATACATATTAGTGTATGTATGTCAATCCCAACCTCCCAATTCATCCCACCTTTGTTTTTGTTTTTGCTGTGCTGTGCGGCTTACAGGATCTTAGTTCCCCAACCAGGGATCGAACCCAGGCCCACAGCAGTGAAAGTGCCGGGTCCTAACCACGGGACCACGAGGGAATTCCCCAGAGGGTGTTTTTTATTTTCTTTTAATAACTTGTCATGTTTCAGCAGATGAAGAAACATTAGCTGGAAGGAGAAGTGCCTGATCTAAGGTCCTATAGCTAGGAAGTGGCAGGGCTGGAATTTGAAGCTGTTGGACTCTACTCCTCAAACACGGATGACCTGCTCCAACACTGGAATCACCTTGGGAGGACTATTGGAACTTCTCAGGCCCCACACTGGCCTACAGACTGATGATCTCTGGAGAAAATCCGCATTTAAAAAAAATATCCCACATGTTACCTAGAAGCTTCTGGAACTTCTGTGTGGAATTTCTGTTTGGAATTCCAGCCACCCTCACAATGTTAAGTGTGGCAGACAGACTCTAAGGTGCCCCCACCATGATCAGTGCCCCCCGCATTCACACTTGTCCAAGTCAGCTCAGGCTGCCATAACAGAATGCCACAGACTGGATGGCTCAAACAACAAAAATGTATTCTCTCAAAATTTTGGAGGCTAGGACTTCCCTGGTGGTGCAATGGTTGAGAATCTGCCTGCCAATGCAGGGGACAAAGGTTCAATCCCTGGTCCAGGAAGATCCCACATGCCACAGAGCAACTAAGCCCATGCGCCACAACTACTGAGCCTCTGCTCTAGAGCCCGTGAGCCACAACCACTGAAGCCCATGCACCTTAGAGCCCGCACACCGCAACTACTGAGCCCACGTGCCACAACTACTGAAGCCCGCGCACTCTAGGGCCCGCATGCCGCAACTATTGAGCCCACGTGCTGCAGCTATTGAAGCCTGCACGCCTAGAGCCTATGCTTCGCAATAAGAGAAGCCACCGCAGTGAGAAACCCACGCACTGCAACGAAGAGTAGCCCCCGCTCGCTGCAACTACAGAAAGCCTGTGCACAGCAATGAAGACCCAACGCAGCCAAAAAAAACCCAAAAAGTTCTGGAGGCTGGAAGCCCCAGATCAGGGTGACCAGCCAATTTGGTTTCTAGGGAGGCTCTCTTCCTGGCTTACAGGCGGCTACCTTCTCCCTCTGTCCTTCTGTGGCCTTTTCTCAGTGTGTGTGTGAGGCGAGAGAAGTCTCTGGTGCCTCTTCTTACAAGGATACTGATCCTATCAGATCAGGACCCCCACCTTTATAACCTCGTTTAACTTTAATTACTACCTTAGAGGCCCCATCTCCAAATACAACCACACCGGAGGTTAGGTCTTCAACATGAATTCTGGGGGGATGCGAATATTCAGTCCATAACAACACCTTTGTGTCATCCCTTCCCCTCAAGTCAGACATCCCCCTGAGGTGGGACTTGCAATTTGCTGCTAACCAATGGCATGTGGCAAAGGTGATAGGATGTCATTCTGTAACTACATTATATGGTATAAGACATCATCTTACTAGCAAACTTGCTCTAGAGGCCCTTCTTGCTGGTCTGTTGAAGGAAGTGGCCATATTGGGAAAGCCCGTGGGGAAAGAAACTACAGTTAGCCTCTAGGAGCTGAGGGCAGCTTCCAACCAAAGGAAGAGCAAGAAGCTGGGGCCCTCAGTCCTATAGCCACAAGGAACAAAAGTCTGCCAACATCCTGAGTGACCTTGGAAACAGGCTTTCCCCATTCGTGCCTCCAGATGAGAATGCGGCCTGGCTAACACCTTGATTGTTGCCTTGTGGGCCCCAGAGAAGAGGAGTCATTTAAGGCACTCCTGGCCTCCCAACCCACAGAAACCGTGAGATCATAAACGTGTGCTGCTATAAACCACTAACCCAGTGGTCACTTGTTACACAGCAATGGAAAACAAATACATTAGACAATCTGACAATCTCCACTAACAAGGCTGCATGGATGGTTCCTCTTTTTATTCTATCTAGAAGCAAGTTGTGGACTTACCAAGCAGGACAAAGGGCATGTATCAAACTGCCTGGTTTTTAAACAATTTTTTTAAGATTTCTTGATTATGAAAAGTAATAGGGCTTCCCTGGTGGTGCAGTGGTTAAGAATCTGCCTGCCAGTGCAGGGGACATGGGTTCAAGCCCTGGTCCTGGAAGGTCCCACATGCCGCAGATCAACTAAGCCTGTGCACCACAACTACTGAGCCTGCGCTCTAGAGCCTGCGAGCCACAACTACTGAGCCCGCGTGCCACAACTACTGAAGCCTGCGCGCCTAGAGCCCGTGCTCCGCAACAAAAGAAGCCACCACAATGAGAAGCCTGCACACTGCAACAAAGGGTAACCCCTGCTCCCTGCAACTAGAGAAAGTCCGCGTGCAGCAACGAAGACCCAACACAGCCAAAAATAAATAAATAACTTTAAAAAAAAAAAGGAAAGTAATAGATGTTCATTGTAGAAATTTTGGAGGCACACCAAAAAGAAAATAAAAATTACCGGAATAATTTCCTCCCACCCCCTCAGATAACCACAGATAACACATTAGCAAACAGCCTTCCCCAACATGGTTTTATGCAGAGAAACTGAATAAAGTTACAAACAGAGAAAGCTCTGTACGCTCTGTACAGACTGTTCTGTAACTTGCCCTTTCCACAGTGTCAGACCATATTTTCTAAAGAATTTGAAGAATCAGAGGGATGAATTTGTTCCTGGCATTTTGGGATGTTGCCAGATACCAATTTTAATGACCTCAGGTTTTTCCCAGGCTGGGCTTTGGCAAAGGAGACTCATAAAGGAAACTGAGGCCAGGCAAGGAATGACACCCCCGAGGCCAGATAGCCTGTTGTCACCCAGAAATTCCTGCCCCTCCAAACTCCTCATAACATTGTAGTTGAGCTGCTGTATCCCCAAAGCAGTTACCTTTGGGATTATTGTCAGAGTTCAGTTCATGTAAGCCACAGCCTCACCCCTAATGAGAGGGGCTTAGAATAGGGGGAACCCAGTACCCCTCTGCCTGAAACCTGGCCAGCCCACCACCCATGGAGCCTGATTCTCCCCGGGCCCCCATAGCAGCTGAAACTTGATTCCTGGAGCACCATTCTAGAACTTTTAGGGTTTGACCTTCTTTTAAATGTGAGTGGGAAGGTAGTAAGTGAGGAGATGGGAAAAGGAAGCAGGAATCATTCATTCATTCACTCATTCAGTAAACTTTATCAAGCCTCTGGAAGTCCAGGCCCCGTTGTAGGGTACTGGAGCTATGGAGATAAGTACAACAGGGTCTCAACCCTAAACAATACTTCTGTATTTGAATGTGATACAATGAACAGGTGTTACTTTTGCAATGAAAAAAATAATGTTCAGTGAAGATTTTTTTTAAAGAATGCCTGAGTTATTTTAACATTTATAAACCGTGTGATTGTTCCATTGGTCAACAACAAATGTGGAGAAAAGGGAACCCTTCTACACTGTTGGTTGGAATGTAAACTGGTACAGCCACTATGGAAAACAGTATGGAGGTGCCTTAAAAAACTAAAAATAGGGGCTTCCCTGGTGGCACAGTGGTTGAGAATCTGCCTGCCAATGCAGGGGACACAGGTTCGAGCCCTGGTCTGGGAGGATCCCACATGCCGCGGAGCGACTAGGCCCGTGAGCCAAAATTGCTGAGCCTGCGGCGTCTGGAGCCTCTGCTCCACAACAAGAGAGGCCGCCATAGTGAGAGGCCCGCGCACTGCGATGAAGAGCGGCCCCCACTTGCCGCAACTAGAGAAAGCCCTCACACAGAAACGAAGACCCAACACAACCATAAATAAATAAAAATTTTTTAAAAAACAGCTAAAAATAGAGCTACCATATGATCCAGCAATCTCACTCCTGGGCTTATATCCCGAGAAAACCATAATTCGAAAAGATACATACACCCCAATGTTCACTGCAGCACTATTTACAATAGCCAAGACATGGAAGCAACCTAAATGTCCATCCACAGAGGAATGGATAAAGAAGATGTGGTACATATATACAATGGAATATTACTCAGCCATAAAAAAGAACGAAATAATGCCATTTGCAGCAACATGGATGGACCTAGAGATTATAAGTCAGACAGAGAAAGACAAATATCATATGATATCACTTATATGTGGAATCTAAAAAAAAACCAATGCAAATGAACTTATTTCCAAAACAGAAACAGACTCACAGACATAGAAAACAAACTTATGGTTACCAAAAGGGAAAGGGTGGGTGGGAGGGATAAATTAGGAGTATAGCATTAACAGATACAAACTACTATACATTAAATAGATAAGCAACAAGGATTTGCTGTATAGCACAGGGGACTATTTTCAATATTTTGTAATAACCTATAGTGGAAAATAATCTGAAAAAATATATATATATATATATAAAAGAATCACTTTGCTCTAAACTTAAAACTAACACAATATTGTAAATCATCTATATTTCAATTAAAAAAAAAAGATGGAAGCCACAGCGCCTTTTATGATCTAGTCTTCAAAGTCATACACTATTACTTCTGCTTTATTCTATTCATTAGAAGCAGGTCACTGAGTCCAGCCCACACTCAGGGGAAGGGGAACTAAACTCTATCTCTTGAAGAGAGGAGGATCAAAGAATTTGTGGACACATTTTTTTTCAAAAGCACCATCACAGCAACATATTCCAGTTCACATTGGGCATCAGACCCCCTTTCCAGTGCTCTGCTCTCTTGGAACCAGTACAAGCTCCCCATCTTGTCTCATAATGAGAAGTGTAGCTGACTTCCTTTTTCTCCTGGTCTCTCCCACACACTCTTATCCCTTTTTTCTACCCATGAGAGCTTATCAGTATATTTTTCCCACCCCTCACAGTCCCCTTCCTTAAATGAATTCTAGTGTCAGTTGTTAAATAATGAAATGTCTGGGTTTTACATGAAGCTTTTATTTATTTATTTATTTATTTATTTATTTATTTATGGTTGTGTTGGGTCTTCGTTGCTGCACACGGGCTTTCTCTAGTTGTGGCAAGTGGGGTTGTTGTGGTATGAGGGCTTCTCATTGCAGTGACTTCTCTTGTTTCAGAACACAGGCTCTAGGTGTGTGGGCTTCAGTAGTTGTGGCACGCGGCCTCAGTAGTTGTGGTTCACGGGCTCTAGAGCATAGGCTCAGTAGTTGTGGCTCACGGGCTTATTTGCCCTGTGGCATGTGGGATCTTCCAGGACCAGGGCTCGAACCCGTGTCCCCTGCATTGGCAGGCGGATTCTTAACCACTGCGCCACTAGGGAAGTCCCTACATGAAGCTTTGTATGGAGAAAATTATTTCAAATGAAAAGTCCATATCCAGCCATATGAAGAAAAGCAGGGACTCTGAAACTTTCTCTTGTGCACCCTCTCTGCAAAAAATTACTTGAGGATGTACTCCAACAAACTGATAAGGGAGTCCAGGAAAAAGACCTGGGAAACAAGAAACAGTGGAGGGCTTCCCTGGTGGCGCAGTGGTTAAGAATCCGCCTGCCAATGCAGGGGACACGGGTTCGAGCCCTGGTCCTGGAAGATCCCACATGCCGCAGAGCAACTAAGCCATGCGCCACAACTACTGATCCTGCACTCTGGAGCCCACAGGCCACAACTACTGAGGCCCACGCGCCCAGAGCCCGTGCTCCACAACAAGAGAAGCCATCGCAATGAGAAGCCCACGCACTGCAATGAAGAGTAGCCCCCGCTTGCCAGAACTAGAGAAAGCTCACGTGCAGCAATGAAGACCCAAGTCAAGGAAGGGAGGAAGGGAGGAAGAGAGGGAGGGAGGAAGGAAGGGAGGAAGAGAGGGAGGGAGGAAGGGAGGAAGAGAGGGAGGGAGGAAGAGAGGGAGGGAGGAAGAGAGGGAGGGAGGAAGAGAGGGAGGGAGGAAGAAAGGGAGGGAGGAAGAGAGGGAGGGAGGAAGAGAGGGAGGGAGGGAGGGAGGAAGAGAGGGAGGGAGGGAGGGAGGAAGAGAGGGAGGGAGGGAGGGAGGGAGGAAGACAGGGAGGGAGGGAGGAAGAGAGGGAGGGAGGGAGGAAGAGAGGGAGGGAGGGAGGAAGAGAGGGAGGGAGGGAGGAAGGGAGGGAGGGAGGAAAGAAAAAAGAGTGGAAATAAAAGAGAAGTTTTGAAAGAATCCCAATCTGACAGCTATGAAGACAACCTAAAATACAATGTGTCAAAACTAGAATTGGAAGTTACAGGTCTCTGGGACAAAAACTTCAAGAATAAAAATAGATGTCATTGTGCAAATTGAACATGTGAAAATCTAGACATTCTTAAAGATGAAGTGAAGACAAGAGACTCTTTGACTACCAAAAGGGAAGAGTGCAGTTAGAAACTTGGCGGGGGCGGGGGGTGGGGGATGGGGGGTGCGGTATAAGCCTTGCTAGAAATTCACAATCAAGCTAAAATGAACATGATTTGGGACAACTGATAGTGAGTTATCAGTAACCAGTAGGAAACAAAGACGACCAAATAACAGTCATAAACAAAGTTGAATTTATCGCCTTCCTGGCAAGAGAGTCATGTCACTCAAACGCAAGTTCCACAGGGCTCTCTGAGCAAAAATTAAAGTAAATAGATGAGGTGGGGGGGGCGGGGCAAGAGAGGAAGTGCACCAAATAAGGCAAGATTCTGAGTATGGTCTCTAGATGACTCACAGAGCAGACTGTAAAGTCATTTTTGCAAGTGCTCACCTCTAAGTTCTATATCACTGACACTAGGAACCCAGTTTGGAAAAAAAAAATTGAGGGAAGAGTAAGATTAATATTCTGAATTCATGATTAATTTTGTTGGGCTTAGAATAGATAGCAGGTGTAACTGTTTTCCTAAGATGTCTTTTTTTCTTTTCCAACAAGCAATTTGTCACTTTTCTTGAATATTTTCTTGGCAATCAGGCTTTCTCAATTACTGTCTTCTAGAGGGTTCAGGTTTTAAATTTTGTTCCTTTCAATAAAATTTTTAAATTGTATTGTGTGTTTATTATCTATTTAGCCATCATAGTTGTTTTCTGATTTTTATTCCACAAGTGACAAAGTTTTATTACATGGAAATTTAAAGTTATACATACCAAGATAAAGTTTAACCCAACACACAATGTTCCCATTCTCTTACTATTTCACAATCTCTTTTTAAATATAGAGGAATTGGGGGCAGGGAGTGAAGGAAGACTTTGGTTTACTTCAATTCTTTTTATTCTATTAAATTCTAGTAAAATAAATTAAAATATTTTGAGAAACTGAGACTCAGTATCTCATGGTGATGAATTAAGGATGATTTTTAAATTTTCACCTTTATGCATATGCTTTTCTGTAAATTTCTTTAAAAATTTAACCACGCATATGCATTTTTAAAATAAATGTATTGGGGGCTTCTCTGGTGGCGCAGTGGTTGAGAGTCTGCCTGCCAATGCAGGGGACACGGGTTCGAGCCCTGGTCTGGGAGGATCCCACATGCCGCGGAGCAACTAGGCCCGTGAGCCACAACTACTGAGCCTGCGCGTCTGGGGCCTGTGCTCCGCAACAAGAGAGGCCGCGACAGTGGGAGGCCCGCGCACCGCGATGAAGAGTGGCCCCCGCTTGCCGCAATTAGAGAAAGCCCTCGCACAGAAACGAAGACCCAACACAGCCATAAATAAATAAATAAAATAAAAATAAAATAAATTTATTTATCTTTGGCTGCACTGGGTCTTTCTTGCTGCGTGCGGGCTTTCTCTAGTTGCGACGAGTCAGGGCTACTGTTCATTGCAGTGCACAGGCTTCTCCTTGCAGTGGCTTCTCTTGTTGTGGAGCACAGGCTCTAGGCACACAGACTTCAGTAGTTGTGGCACATAGGCTTAGTAGTTGTGGCTCACGGGCTCAGTAGTTGTGGCTTATGGGCTCTAGAGCGCAGGCTCAGTAGTTGTGGCGCACAGGATTAGTTGCTCCGTGGCATGCGGGATCTTCCCGGACCAGGGCTCAAACCCGTGTCCCCTGCATTGACAGGCGGATTCTTAACCACTGTGCCACCAGGGAAGCCCCTGCATTATTTTTAAACCATAAAAAGTTATTTTAGAAAAGAAAGCCAAATATATATGTAAAAGGATATTTATGACAACATTGTTCATTATAAGAAACAATGACAAACAACTAAAATGTCTGTCAACAAGGGAATGGAGTAAATGATAATACCCCCATAAACAATGATGTAGCTATTGAAAAGATTAAGGTAGAGTTATGTGAAGGGACTTGGACAAATATTAAGGAAAGCAAGTGGCAGAAAAATATGTTCTCGGGGACTTCCCTGGTGGTCCAATGGTAAAGAATCCACCTTACAATGCAGGGGACGCGGGTTCAGTCCATGATCAGGGAACTAAGATGCCACGTGCCACAACTACGGAGCTCGCCTGCCTCAACGAGAGCCCATGTGCGCTGGAGCCTGTGCGCCACAACTAGAGAGAGAAAACCCACATGCCGCAACTAGAGAGAAGCCCGCGCGTGGCAACAAAAGATCCCACATGCCTCAGTGAAAGTCCTGCATGCCACAACTAAGACCCAACGCAGCCAAAAATAAATTAAATAAATAACAAATCTTTAAAAAAGAAAAAGAAAAATATGGTCTCATTTTTGTGGGGGGGGTGGGGGGGGTGGGGGGAAAGTGTTTAAATTACCCAAATATAATTCGAAGGGCTTGGAGATAAAAAGAGAGAGAAAGAGTGACATAGAGACAGAGATACATGTGTATGTGTATACGAATGTGTATCTATTTCAACTTGACCCCTAAATGCAAACTGATTCTCAACTGAAAAACAGGGATCTGTTACCTGATGTGAGAAAACTAGGTGGACTTACTAAAGAAAGTATACTGACGATAATAAAATTTTACATTATGAGTTGACTTTAGAAACCATCACCTCACACCCCTTAAGACATTACTTCACTATTTTTGGACCAGAGATTCTAAGAGGATGGAAGCTGTCACCAGCAAAGGCCATTAAAAATTCCCAGGGAAATAAAAACAGGTTCCGGGTAATAAAATAAAGTCTAACCTTCTATTTTTTTTTTCCTTTGTGCTTAGTCTAGTTTCACTCGCTCCTAGAGGGCCGCGTGCAGAGGACCCACATCCGGTGCTTCCGGACAGAGCTCCCGCCGGGTGCGAAATGGCTGCGTCAACACCTCAGCTCAGCAGAAGCGCTGCAAACACCATGCAATTCAAGATGGCGGCAGCAGGCCACGGGCAGAGATGCTGAACCCGGCCCTGCGGTCTGGAGCCCTGAGCAGCACAGCTGTGCGCGACCCATAAGAACTCCGCCCTTCCCCCCACCCCACCCCGCGCGCGCGTGCGTGCGCGCGCACACACACACACACACACACACACACACACACACACACAGGAACCCTATAAAGCAGCCCCACCCACAGCCTGAGAAGGAGGGGGAGTGTGTACTCTAGAGCCCTAGCTCACAACTCTCCGTTCTCTGATTAAAGAATAAAGCTTTCCTTTGCTTCTGAACAGAATTCGGTCTCATTCTATTGGCTCCAGCCACAAGGGCAGAAGGACCTTGCTGGGGACTGACTCAGGAGGGTCAGTAATAAAAGTCCATCAGTTAACAGATGCTGGGGGACAGGCTGTTACTTTTAATGCTTGCCCACATAGTTCCATATTGTTTGAATTTGTTAAGTTTATAAATAATTTATAATATTTTTAATTATAAAGATTTATGTCTTTATATGATGCATATTATCTTTCTATATATATTCACATAACACTTTTTTTTTTTTGGCTGTGCCTCGCCGCTTGTAAGATCTTACTTCCCTGACGAGGGATTGAACCTGGGGCCACTGCAGTGAAAGCACAGAGGCCTAACCACTGGACCGCCAGGGAACTCCCACATAACACTATTTTTTTTTTTTTTTTTACTTTTTAAATTGGTTTATTTAGTCCATTTGCATTTAATGTAATTTTTTTTAACATCTTTATTGGAGTATAATTGCTTTACAATGGTGTGTTAGTTTCTGCTGTATAACAAAGTGAATCAGCTATACATATACATACATCCCCATATCTCCTCACTCTTGCACCTCCCTCCCACCCTCCCTATCCCGCCCCTCTAGGTGCACACAAAGCACCGAGCTGATCTCCCTGTGCTATGTGGCTGCTTCCCACTAGCTATCTGTTTTACATTTGGTAGTGTATGTATATCGATGCTACTCTCTCACTTCGTCCCAGCTTACCCTTCCCCCTCCCCATGTCAAGTATTCTCTATGTCTGCGTCTTTATTCCTGTCCTGCCCCTAGGTTCTTCAGAACCATTTTTTGTTTTTTTTTTAGATTCCATATATATGTGTTCGAATACAGTATTTGTTTTTCTCTTTCTGACTTACTTCACTCTGTATGACAGCCTCTAGGTCCATCCACCTCACTACAAATAACTCAATTTCGTTTCTTTTTATGGCTGAGTAATATTCTATTGTATATATGTGCCACATCTTCTTTATCCATTCATCTGTCGATGGACACTTAGGTTGCTTCCATGTCCTGGCTATTGTAAATAGAGCTGCAATGAACATTGTGGTACATGACTCTTTCTGAATTATGGTTTTCTCAGGGTATATGCCCACTAGTGGGATTGCTGGGTCGTATGGTAGTTCTATTTGTAGTTTTTTAAGGAACCTCCATACTGTTTTCCATAGTGGCTGTATCAATTTACATTCCCACCAACAGTGCAAGAGGGTTCCCTTTTCTCCACACCCTCTCCAGCATTTATTGTTTGTAGATTTTTTTAAAAAATAAATTTATTTATTTAATTAATTTATTTTTTTTGGCTGCATTGGGTCCTCGTTGCTACCGGCGGGCTTCTCATTGCAGTGGCTTCTCTTGTTGTGGAGCATGGGCTCCAGGTGTGCAGGCCTCAGCAGTTGTGGCACACGGGCTCAGTAGTTGTGGTGCACGGGCTTAGTTGCTCCATGGCATGTGGGATCCTCCTGGAGCAGGGATCGAACCCGTGTCCCCTGCATTGGCAGGCAGACCCCTAACCACTGCACCACCAGGGAAGCCCTATTTGTAGATTTTTTGATGATGGCCATTCTGGCCTGTGTGAGGTGATACCTCATTGTAGCTTTGATTTGCATTTCTCTAATGATTAGTGATGTTGAGCATCCTTTCATGTGTTTGTTGGCAATCCGTGTATCTCCTCTGGAGAAATGTCTATTTAGGTCTTCTGCACATTTTTGCATTGGGTTGTTTGTTTTTTTGATATTGAGCTGCATAAGCTGCTTGTATATTTTGGAGATTAATCCTCTGTCACTTGTTTTGTTTGCAAATATTTTCTCCCATTCTCAGGGTCGTCTTTTCGTCTGTTTATGGTTTCCTTTGCTGTGCAAAAGCTTTTAAGTTTCATTAGGTCCCATTTGTTTATTTTTGTTTTTATTTCCATTTCTCTAGGAGGTGGGTCAAAAAGGATCTTGCTGTGATTTATGTCATGGAGTGCTCTGCCTATGTTTTCCTCTAAGAGTTTTATAGTGTCTGGCCTTACATTTAGGGCTTTAATCTATTTTGAGTTTATTTTTGTGTATGGTGTTAGGGAGTGTTCTAATTTCATTCTTTTACATGTAGCTGTCCAGTTTTCCCAGCACCACTTATTGAAAAGGCTGTCTTTTCTCCATTGTATATTCTTGCCTCCTTTATCAAAGATAAGGTGACCATATGTGTGTGGGTTTACCTCTGGGCTTTCTATCCTGTTGCATTGATCTATATTTCTGTTTTTCTGCCAGTATCATACTGTCTTGTTACTGTCGCTTTGTAGTATAGTCTGAAGTCAGGGAGCCTGATTCCTCCAGCTCTGTTTTTCTTTCTCAAGATTGCTTTGGCTATTTGGGGTCTTTTGTGTTTCCATACAAATTGTGAAATTTTTTGTTCTAGTTCTGTGAAAAATGCCACTGGTAGTTTGATAGGGATCGCATTGAATCTGTAGATTGCTTTGGGTAATATAGTCATTTTCAATGTTGATTCTTCCAATCCAAAAACATGGTATATCTCTCCATCTGTTTGAATCATCTTTAATTTCTTTCATCAGTGTCTCATAGTTTTCTGCATACAGGTCTTTTGTCTCCTTAGGTAGGTTTATTCCTGGTTTTTTATTCTTTTTGTTGCAATGGTAAATGGGAGTGTTTTCTTAATTTCTCTTTCAGATTTTTCATCATTAGTGTATAGGAATGCAAGAGATTTCTGTGCATTAATTTTGTATCCTGCTGCTTTACCAAATTCATTGATTAGCTCTAGTAGTTTTCTGGTAGCATCCTTAGGATTCTCTCTATATAGTATCATATCACCTGCAAACAGTGACAGTTTTACTTCTTCTTTTCCAATTTTGATTCCTTTTATTTCTCTTTCTTCTCTGATTGCTGTGGCTAAAACTTCCAAAACTCTGTTGAACAGTAGTGGTGAGAGTGGGCAACCTGTCTTGCTCCTGATCTTACTGGAAATGGTTTCAGTTTTTCACCATTGAGAATGATGTTGGCTGTGGGTTTGTCATATATGGCCTTTATTATGTTGAGGTAAGTTCCCTCTATGCCTACTTTCTGGAGGGTTCTTACCATAAATGGGTGTTGAATATTGTCAAAAGGTTCTTCTGCATCTATTGAGATGATCATATGGTTTTTCTCCTTCAATTTGTTACTATGGTTTATCACGTTGATTGATTTGCGTATATTGAAGAATCCTTGCATTCCTGGGATAAACCCCACTTGATCATGTTGTATGATCCTTTTAATGTGCTGTTGGATTCTGTTTGCTAGTATTTTGTTGAGGATTTTTGCACCTATGTTCATCAGTGATATTAGAATATAGTTTTCTTTTTTTGTGGCATCTTTGTCTGGTTTTGGTATCAATGGTGGCCTCATAGAATGAGTTGGGGAGTGTTCCTCCCTCTGCTATATTTTGGAAGAGTTTGAGGATAGGTGTTAGCTCTTCTCTAAATGTTTGATAGAATTCACCTGTGAAGCTATCTGGCCCTGGGCTTTTGTTTGTTGGAAGATTTTTAATGACAGTTTCAATTACAGTGCTTGTGATTGGTCTGTTTATATTTTCTATTTCTTCCTGGTTCAGTCTCGGAATGTTGTGCTTTTCTAAGAATTTGTCCATTTCTTCCAGGTTGTGCATTTTATTGGCATATAGTTGCTTGTAGTAATCGCTTATGATCCTTTGTATTTCTGCAGTGTCAGTTGTTACTTCTCCTTTTTCATTTCTAATTCTATTGATTTGAGTCTTCTCCCTTTTTTCTTGATGAGTCTGGCTAATGGTTTATCAGTTTTGTTTATCTTCTCAAAGAACCGGCTTTTAGTTTTATTTATCTTTGCTATCGTTTCCTTCATTTCTTTTTCATTTATTTCTGATCTGATCTTTATGATTTCTTTCCTTCTGCTAACTTTGGGGATTTTTTGTTCTTCTTTTTCTAATTGCTTTAGGTTGTTTATTTGAGATGTTTCTTGTTTCTTGAGGTAGGATTTTATTGCTATAAACTTCCCTCTTAGAACTGCTTTTGCTGCATCCCATAGGTTTGGGGTCATTCTGTTTTCATTGTCATTTGTTTCTACGTATTTTTTTATTTCCTCTTTGATTTCTTCAGTGATCTCTTGGTTATTTAGTAGTGTATTGTTTAGCCTCCATGTGTTTGTATTTTTTACAGATTTTTTTCCTGTAATCGATATCTTTTCTTATAGTGTTGCTGTTGGAAAAGATACTTGATATGATTTCAATTTTCTTAAATTTACCAAGGCTTGATTTGTGACCCAAGATATGATCTATCCTGGAGAATGTTCCATGAGCACTTGAGAAGAAAGTGTAATCTGCTGTTTTTGGATGGAATATCCTATAAATATCAATTAAGTCCATCTTGTTTAACATATCATTTAAAGCTTGTGTTTCCTTATTTATTTTCATTTTGGATGATCAGTCCACTGGTGAAAGTGGGGTGTTAAAGTCCCCTACTATTATTGTGTTACTGTCGATTTCCCCTTTTATGGCTGTTAGCATTTGCCTTATGTATTGAGGTGCTCCTCAGTTGGGTGCATAAATATTTACAATTGTTATATCTTCTTCTTGGATTGATCCCTTGATCATTATGTAGTGTCCTTCTCTGTCTCTTGTAATAGTCTTTATTTTAAAGTCTATTTTGTCTGATATGAGAATTGCTACTCCAGCTTTCTTTTGATTTCCATTTGCATGGAATATCTTTTTCCATCCCCTCACTTACAGTCTGTATGTGCCCCTAGGTCTGAAGTGGGTCTCTTGTAGATAGTATATGTACAGGTCTTGTTTTTGTATCCATTCAGCCAGTCTATGTCTTTTGGTTGGAGCATTTAATCCATTTACATTTAAGGTAGTTATCGATATGTATGTTCCTATTACCATTTTCTTAATTGTTTTGGGTTTGTTATTGTGTTTCCTGCCTAGAGAAGTTCCTACAGCATTTGTTGTAGAGCTGGTTTGGTGGTGCTGAATTCTCTTACCTTTTGCTTGTCTGTAAAGGTTTTAATTTCTCTGTCGAATCTGAATGAGATCCTTGCTGGGTAGAGTAATCTTGGTTGTAGGTTTTTCCCTTTCATCACTTTAAATATGTCATGCCACTCCCTTCTGGCTTGCAGAGTTTCTGCTGAAAGATCAGCTGTTAACCTTATGGGGATTCCCTTGTATGTTAACTGTGCTTCTCCCTTGCTGCTTTTAATATTTTTTCTTTGTATTTAATTTTTGATAGATTGATTAATATGTGTCTTGGCATGTTTCTCCTTGGATTTATCCTGTATGGGACTCTCTGCGCTTCCCGGACTTGACTATTTCCTTACCCATGGAAGTTTTCAACTATAATCTCTTCAAGTATTTTCTCAGTCCCTTTTTTTTTTCCTCTTCTTCTTCTGGGACCTCTATAATTCGAATGTTGTTGCGGTTAATGTTGTCCCAAAGGTCTCTGAGATTGTCCTCAATTCTTTTCATTCTTTTTTCTTTATTCTGCTCTGTGGTAGTTATTTCCGCTATTTTATCTTCCAGGTCACTTATCCGTTCTTCTGCCTCAGTTATTCTGCTATTGATTCCTTCTAGAGAATTTTAAATTTCATTTCTTGTGTTGTTATCATTGTTTGTTTACTCTTTAGTTCTTCTAGGTCCTTGTTAAACGTTTCTTGTATTTTCTCCATTCTATTTCCAAGATTTTGGATCATCTTTACTATCATTACTCTGAATTCTTTTTCAGGTAGACTGCCTATTTCCTCTTCATTTGTTTGGTCTGGTGGGTTTTTACCTTGCTCCTTCATCTGCTGCATATTTCTCTGTCTTCTCATTTTGCTTAACTTACTGTGTTTGGGGTCTCCCTTTCGCAGGCTGCATGTTTGTAGTTCCCGTTGTTTTTGGTGTCTGCTCCCAGTGAGTAAGGTTGGTTCAGTGGGTTGCGTAGGCTTCCCGGTGGAGGGGACTGGTGCCTGTGTTCTGGTGGATGAGGCTGGATTTTGTCTTTCTGGCAGGCAGGACCACATCCGGTGGTGTGTTTTGGGGTGTATGCGAACTTATTGTGATTTTAGGCAGCCTCTCTGCTAATGGGTGGGGTTGTGTTCTTGTCTTGCTAGTTGTTTGGCATAGGGTGTCCAGCACTGTAGCTTGCTTGTCGTTGAGTGGAGCTGGGTCTTAGCATTGAGATGGAGAGCTCTGGGAGCACTTTCACCATTTGATACTACGTGGGGCCGGGAGGTCTCTGGTGGACCAATGTCCTGAACTCAGCTCTCCCACCTCAGAGGCTCAGGCCTGACACCTGGCCACAGCACCAAGACCCTGTCAGCCACACGGCTCAGAAGAAAAGGGAGAAAAAGAAAGAAAGAAAGAAAGAAAAAATACATAAATAAAATAAAGTTATTAAAATAGAAAAAAATTATTAAAAATTAAAAAGTAATAAAAAAAGAAAGAGAAAGAAAGAAGAGAGCAACCAAACCAAAAAACAAATCCACCAATGACAACAAGCACTAAAAACTATACCAAAAAAAACCCAAAAAACGGACAGTCAGAACCCTAGGACAAATGGCAAAAGCAAAGCTATACAGACAAAATCACACAAAGAAGCATACACATACACATTCACAAAAAGAGAAAAAGGAAAAAATATACATATTTTTAAAAAAAGGAAGAGAGCAACCAAATCAATAAACAAGTCTACCAATGATAATAAGCTCTAAATACTGAACTAAGATAAACATAAAACCAGAAACAAATTAGATGCAGAAAGCAAACCCCAAGTCTAAAGCTGCTCCCAAAGTCCACCGCCTCAATTTTGGGATGATTTGTTGTCTATTCAGGTATTCCGCAGATGCAGGGTACATCAAGTTGATTGTGGAGATTTAATCCGCTGCTCCTGGGGCTGCTGGGAGAAATTTCCCTTTCTTTTCTTTGTTCGCACAGCTCCCAGGGTTCAGATTTGGATTTGGCCCCGCCTCTGTGTGTAGGTCGCCTGAGGGCATCTTTTGGGAAGTCTGAGGTCTTCTGCCAGCGTTCAGTAAGTGTTCTGTAGGAGTTGTTCCACATGTAGATGTAGTTTTGATGTATTTGTGGGGAGGAAATTGATCTCCACGTCTTACTCCTCCACCATCTTGAAGGCGCCCCATGTATTCAAACAAAACAAGCTGTACAGTGCTGCATGCAGAGATTCACGATGGATTGTATAAAATGGTGCCAGCTCAGGATGACTCAGCAGTGGGAAATGGCTGCCAGACTCACAGGGGTAGGAGATAAGAAATAGTTAAGTGGCTGACTGCTGCATCTTCTCCTCGGCAGAAAGCCCTCATTTTTCAACACTTTAAAGGACTTGCCTCAACTAAAGAGACCTGCATTGCCCAAAGTACAGTCGCCCCTCTGTATCCACAGGCGATTGGTTGCAGGACTCCTGCCCCAGCCCATACCAGAATCCACGGATGCCAAGCCCAGGGATGCTCCATAACACTATCTTTAATGGCTGCATAAAGTTGGACAATTAAGTCTTTTCTAATTTTTTATAATTATAAACATTCTTGTACGTTAACCCTTGTTCATTTTTCCATTTGATTCTTCTATGAATTCATCCTAAGGGAAAAAAAGAGGGGGGAGAGGTATGCATTGTTTAATAATATATTTTTTTAATTAATTAATTTACTTATTTATTTGGTTGCACTGTGTCTTTTTTTGCAGCAGGCAGGCTCCTTAGTTGTGGCTCATGAGCTCCTTAGTTGTGGCTCATGAGCTCCTTAGTTGTGGCATGCGAACTCTTATTTGTGGCATGCATGTGGGATCTTGTTCCCAGACCAGGGATCAAACCCCAGCCCCCTGCACTGGGAGTATGGAGTCTTATCCACTGAGCCACCAGGGAAGTCCCTGTTTGATAATATTTTTGTGAGGATAAAGTAAAATAATATTCGAAAAGAACCTCACTTCTGTAATTCTTCTTTTTGCCACTGGGCTCACACCCAGGTCTGAAAAACCCTGAGGGTTCAAAAGACATATCATTTGCCACAGCCTGGACTGGCTCCTGAATGGGGCATGAACCCTGACCCTGAGCCTGACCTCAGGGAACTCACAGTCTTGAGGGGAAAACAGACACAAATAATTACAAAAAAATGCAACTCACAATGGAAGCGCAGTGTCAGAAGTGGTAGGTAACATTTCTCAAACTTCAACTTGCACATGAATCACCTGTGCGTCTTTTAAAATGCAGATCTGGATTCAGAAGGTCTGAAATAGAACTTGATACTGCATTCCTACTGGTTCCCAGGTGATGTCCAAAGAGTGGTCATTCACAGACCACATTTTTAGTAGCAAGAGCATAAAGAGAAGATAAGCAAAGCTTTCCAGATGCCCAAGCAGAGTTTTGAAAGATAATTATGAATTTCCCAGGAAGTTAATGAGAGGAAGGGTATACTCTGGCAGAGAGAACAGTTTATGTAAAGGTGCAGAGGCATGAAATAGCATGGTCTGTCTGAAGCACCAAGTTCAAAGTGTGGGAGGCAGATGAGGAAGATCCCCCCACCTAAGGAGCAGCAATGGTGATGGAACCAAGGAGGAAGAGAATCCACAGGGTGAATCCACAGGCTGGATAACTGACCAGAAAAGGGGGAAAGCAGAGGAGGACATGCACGGCAAGGGGAAGGGTGCCCCCTCCAAAGGAGTGAATAAAGATCCTAGTGTAGGTTTGAGGGAGAAAGTAATGTGTTCAGTTTGAGGTTCAAGGAGTTGGAGGTGGAGGAGTACGGAGTAGTGGAACATTAGTGGAGCCCTCTGGGGAAAGGTTGGAGCAGGAACGGGCAAGTGGTCAACGTGTTGGGCAGTCAAGACCATGCTCTGGGAATGGAGAAGGAGTCTCCAAGCCAGAAGGATAGTCTCTCTTCAAACCTCAGAACCACCACTATAAAGCTGCAGACCTGTGAATGATGTTTCTCATCTACATTTGAGAATGTTGATCATTAGAGGCAAAAACAGGATCCCAAGGCCCCCTTAAATTATCAACATCATACACAAAAACCTGTATGGAAATGTTTATAGCAGCTTTATTCATAATTACCCCAAACTGAAAGCAACCAAGACGTCTTTCAATAGATGAATGGTAAGCAAACCATGATACACCCATCCAATCAATGGACTATTATACAGCAATATAAAGAAATGAACTATCAAGCTATGAAAAGACATGGAAGAACCTTAAATGCATAATGCAAAGTGAAAGAAGCCTGTATGAAAAGGCTATGTATTATATGGTTCCAAATGGAAAAGACATAACTATAGAGATAGTAAAATAATCAGTGGATGCCAGGTGTGAGATCATGATTTATAATAAGAATTTTATATTTGGTCTTCATCTCTGTTCTGGCACAAAGCTCCTAAAACCCTTGGAATTTCCTGTGATAAGAGCAATAAAGGTGTGTTTTGTTATGTTAATGAGGTGACTTTCGAGAAGCCGCTGGATAACCTTAGGATGGGGGCTGGTTGCCAAGGGAATGAGCCAGCCATGTGATTAGAGGGTTGGAACTTTTAGTCCCTCCCACCCCCACATCCTCTGCTGAGGGAAGAGGAGCTGGAGATTGTGTTCAATCGCCAATGGCCACTGATTTAATCTATCATACCTGTGTAATGAAGCCTCCATAAAACCCCAAAAGGACAGGAGAGCTTCCTTACTGATGAACACACGGAAATTTGGAGAGAGCGGCACACCCAGAGGGCATGGACGCTCTGGGCCTCTTCCCACATACTTTGCCCTATGAATCTCTCCCATCTGGCTGTTCCTGAGTTATATCCTTTTATAATAAACCAGTAGTCTAGTAAGTAAAACATTTCTCTGAGTTCTGTGAGCTGCTCTAGCAAATTAATTGAAATCAAGGATGGGGTCATGGGAACCTCTGATCTATAGCCAGTTCATCAGAAGCACAGGAGAAAACCTAGATTTGAAATTGGTGTATAAGGGTGTGGAGGGCAGTCTTGCAGGACTGAGCCCTTAACCTATGGGCTCTGATGCTATCTCCAGGTAGTTAGTGTCAGAATTGAGTTAATTGCTTGGCGGTGTTGGAAAAAGCACACACACATCAGACCAGGGGTTCAGGGAGAGGGATAAATAATGAAGCAGAGAGGATTTTAAGGCAATAAAATTCTGTATGATACTGTAATGCTAGACACAATTCATTACTGCATTTCTCAAAACTCATAGAACTGTACAGGGGAGGGTGGGAAAAAAGTACTGTACAGCACAGATGGAAACCTAACATATGCAAATGAGAAAAATAATAATTTAGGAGGTTGGAACATCCTAGGAAGGAATGAAGGCTGTGATAAGAGAATTTAACTATATGAATGTATGAATATATGAAATAACTTCACTGAAGGGGATGGAGGTGCTAATCTAAGCAAATCTTTGGACTAAGTGGGGTCTATAAGATTAAAGGCAAAAGGAACTGCACACAAACACTGTACTCTAGTTGATAATGTTGTTTCCTATGTGGTTACAAGTTAACAACTCTGATACTGCTATACGTGGATTAACCAAAACTTCAGAAATGGAGACCTGATTGAAATTAAAAGGTTTGCTAGGACTGCAGCCTGAGAGACACAGGTTCAAGAAGCACTTGAACTGTGTTGCACTGAACTACAAAAGGGCTTATAAAGGCAAAAACCTCAAGGTTACATTTAGTTGCATGACTTGTTTATCAAGAATTATAATTGAAGCTGGCAAGAAGTAAAGGTGCTTCTTAAGTAAGGATTGGTTGGGGTCCAAACTGGTTGCATAGTTACAAGGGGAGAACTTGAGGCCATAAGGTTTCAGCTGGCAGGTGTTCTGAATAAGCCTGGTGGTATCCTTGGGTCTGGTACAATTCAAAGAAAGTTTTTCTCAGTGGTACAGAGAAGTGTCTGAGACCAGATCCTCAGTGACTGCCCCACTCCATTTTTGTACACCTGAACCGTGATCACACCATTACAATTTCAATTTGTCATCACATGTATACTGGAATGGAACAATTAAGTAAATGGATGTCAGCAAGAGTCAGTTTTCTCACTGTTGGAACAGAAGTTTACAGATAAGCAAGGGAAAGAAGCTAGAATGATCCACAAGGTAATGGATTAGAATTGGATACATCAGCATGAGCTCATTTTCAGCTTAATATAGATATAGATGGTTACATATACACAAATTTATATATATATACAAATTTTAATATGTATGTGTTATATAAAATATATATGTGTGTGTTTAATATATATATATATACATATAGTTGTATATATGGAAAACACTTTTTTTTTTGCTCTGTCTGCTGAGAGAGCCTAAAAGAAATGACACCGCAGAAGCCATAAGAATGCCTAATGCCCAGATTTTGGTTTCTGATGCTATTCCCCAAGGAAAGGAACCAGCGCTCCTTAGAGAAATGACTGGTTCTAGGACTGCAGCAGGAAATATACAAGATGAGCCTGGAGCATCTTGTAGGGCCAGAGAGTAAGGAAGTGCTCAAAAAATAATAACAACAACAACAATAATAATAAGACTATGTCACAGGAACCAACTGAAAAAGCTTCTTTTTTTTTTTTAATTTATTTTATTTATTTCTTTATTTGGATGTGTTGAGTCTTCGTTTCTGCGCGAGGGCTTTCTCTAGTTGCGGCGAGCGGGGGCCGCTCTACATCGCGGTGTGCGGGCCTCTCACCGTCACGGCCTCTCTTGTTGCGGAGCACAGGCTTCAGACGCGCAGGCTCAGTAGTTGTGGCTCACGGGCCCAGCTGCTCCGCAGCATGTGGGACCTTCCCAGACCAGGGCTCGAACCCGTGTCCCCTGCATTGGCAGGCAGATTCTCAACCACTGCGCCACCAAGGAAGCCTGAAAGAGCTTCTAATAGCCAAAGCTGAAACAATTTAAGCAAAAAGTTAAAGTAGCATTGGATTATGACTCAAAGTAAAAAAATAAATATCCATTAGTTCATAATGATAAAAATGATTGAATAAATTAGTGAAGGGCAGAGAAGAGACAAATGTCTCACGCTGGATGGAGTGGGCTGAAGAGCGTGCCCCCAAAACTCGGGTCCACTGGAAACTCTGAATGTGACTTTATTCAAAAATAGGGTCTTTGCAAATGTAACTAGTTAAGGACCTCAAGATATCATACTGGGGTGGGGGTGGTGGTGGTGGGATGAATTGGGAGATTGGGATTGACATATGTACACTAATATGTATAAAATAGATAACTAATAAGAACCTGCTGTATAAAATAAATTAATTAATTAAATTAAAAGAAAAAAAAGATATCATGCTGGATTCAGAGTGAGCCCTTAATCCAATGATTGGTGTCCTTATAAGAAGGAAATACAGATACACAGAGAAGAAGGCCAGGTGAAGGTGGAGGCAGAGATTAGAGTCATCCTGCCACAAGCCAAGTAATGCTTGTGGCCACCAGAAGCAGGAAGAGGCAAGGAACAATTCTTCCCCAGACCCCTCAGAGGGAATACGGCCCTGCTGACACCTTGACTTCAGGCTTCTAGCCTCCAGAACTCTGAGAGAATAAATGTCTGTTGTTTTAAGCCATCTAGTCCGTGGTAATTTATTATGACAGCTTTAGGAAACTAATACACAAAAGAATTCCAAATAATTCATGTATAGATACTCTACCCTCAAGGAGGGGGAGCATAACTCTCCCCTTATTAGGCACAGGCCGTACATAGCAACTTCCTTCCAAAACGTACATTATGGAAAGAAGAACAAAGAGTAACTTGACAGTGGAAAAACCTAAAAAACACTACGTCAGCCAGGTGATCAAGGCCAACATCAACAGTCATCAATCACGTTGATAGCGTGTCTGCTTGATATGATGTAATGGAAATGGAGAGCTCTGTGGTCTCCTTCCCCATAACCCGGTCTTATGAGAAAAACATTGGACAAATCCAATAGTGGAGCAGCCTACAAAATATTTGACCGCTTCTTCTCAAAACTATCAAGGTCGGGGATTCCCTGGCGATCCAGTGGTTAGGACTCCACGTTCTCACTGCCGACGGCCTGGGTTCGATCCCTGGTCAGGGAAGTAAGATCCCACAAGCTGCATGGAGCAACAAAAAAATAATAATAAAGAAAGAGAGAGAGAGAGAGAGAAAGGAAGGAAGGGAGGAAGGGAGGGAGGGAGGGAGGAAGGAAGGAAGGAAGGAGAAAGAAAGGAAGGAAGAAAGAAAGAAATTCTTGCACCTAGCAACAGTATTTTAAAATAAAAATAATGATAGCTTGCATCTACTAGTTCCTAGTTGGATTACAGTAACCAGGCTTAGCATTTGACATACTCTGTCCCATTTAATCCTTTAATGGCCCCATGAATTAAGAACTGATACCCATGAAGAAACCAAGGCTCTCAGAGAGTTTGAGTATCTAGCCCAAAGTTAAATACTGTTTAACTTGAGAGCTGAGTTTTGAATCCAGGTCTGTCTAATTCCAGGGTCCACTCTTTTGAGCACTTGATACAGACCTTTCAAAACAACTCGTGGGTTATGGAGGAAGAGAGAAAGAACACATGCAAACTCTTTGCCTCAGTTTCCTCATGTGTAAAAAAAAAAATTCCTCGTAAACAATAGCTACCTCAAGATGACTAAGTGAAATACAACCTATAAAATGCCTTCATAGTGTTTGACATATACTAGGCACTTAAGAAACCCGTATTCTCAGTGTTATTTGAGGATCAGATCCAAACAGCACACACACACACACACACACACACACACACACACACACGCTGTTGCCATGTTCTTGCTTCAAAAAGTCACACAAGTATTTAAGATTTTTGAATTAGTTACAAAAATATCAAATTCATAAGATGGCACAGAAAAATGTGGATTCCCAGTTTCTTTTGACAAATCAGAAGCCCTGGCATCCCCGGGTGCATATTCCACAGTGCCACAATCACAGGAGCTTTAGACAGAGCGTGTGCCTTCTGTAGGCATGTGCCACAATCTCCACCACTCCCCAGTGTCCCCTAACCTGGAGGCCACTGAGTTGACCTGCAATATTTTTTTTAACATTTTATTATGAAAAATTTCAACCATACAGAAAAGTAGAAGTGATAGTGTAATGAACCCTGTATTCATTTCTTAGGGCTGCCATAACAAATTACCACAGATTGGAAGGTTTAAAATAGAAATTTATTCTCTCAGTGTTTTCCCCAGCTTTATTGAGGTATTTATACCATAAAATTCATCAATGATAAACATATAGTAATTCAATGATTCTTAATAACTTTATAGAGTTATGCAACCATCACCACAATTATTTCAGAATATTGCCATTGGGACTTCCCTGGTGGCGCAGTAGTTAAGAATCCGCCTGCCAATGCAGGGGACTCAGGTCTGATCCCTGGTCAGGGAAGATCCCACATACTGCGGAGCAACCAGGCCCATGTGCCACAACTACTGAGCCCGCACGCCACAACGAAGAGTAGCCCCCACTCGCCGCAACTAGAGAAAGCCCACACGCAGCAATGCAGACCCAACACAGCCAAAAATAAATAAATAAATTTATTTAAAAAAAAAAAAGAATATTGCCATTACCCTACCAAGTTCACCTGTGATCATCCACAGTCATCTCAACTCCCAACCTCAGCCGTGGGCAAACATTGACCTGCTTTCTGTTTCTATAAATATGCCTTTTCAGGGCATTCTGTATAAGTGGAATCATACAATATGTGACCATTTATGTCTGACTACTTTCACTTAGCATAATGTTTTCGAGGTTTATCCATGTTGTATCAGTACTTCATTACTTTTTAAATTGCTGAATAATATTCTATTGTTACCATATTCTGCTTATCATTCACCAATTGATGGACATTTGAATTGTTCACAGTTTGGGGCTATTAGGTATAATGCTGTTATGAACATTCATGTACAAGTTTTTATGTGGACATATGTTTTCATTTCTGTTGGGTAGATACCTAGGAGTGTAATTTCTGGGTATGTGGTAATTCTGTGTTTAGTGTCTACTGTTTTCCAAAGGGGCACATTCTTTTACATTCCTATCAGCAGTGTATAAGGGTTCTGATTTCTTCACATCCTCACCAACACTTGTTTTTATTTGAATTTTTTTTTTTTTTTTTTTGGCCATGCCACACAACTTGAAGGATCTTAGTTCCCTGACCAGGGAATGAACCCAGGACTACGGCAGTGAGAGCGCCGAGTCCTAACCACTGGACCGCCAGGGGATTCCCTTATAGCTGTAGTTCTTAAATTTATATCTGTGATCCATTTTCAGTTTATTTTTCTGTATTGTGTGAGGAAGGATATAAATTCATCCTTTTGTATATTGATATCCAATTGTCCCAGAACTATTTGTTGAAAAAACTACCTTTTCCTTATCAAATTGCCTTGATGCTTTGCTGAAAATCAATTGACCACAAATGTAAGGGTCTATTTCTGGACTCTTGATTCTGTTCCATTGATCTATGTTCAGCCTTTTGCCAGTTAAGTTTGAACTTAGGAAGTACAAGTCCTCCAACTGTTCTTCATTTTACAAATTCTTTTGACTATTTTATGTCCTTGCATTTCCAAATGAATTTTAGGATCATGTTAAATGATCCTGTTAGCATGCTAAATCCTGTTAGTATTTTGTAGAGATTATATGGAATCTAGAGACCAATTTGGGAACAACTGTCATCTTAATTGAGTCCATGAACATGAATCTCTCTCCATATATTTAGATATTCTTAAATTCCTCTCATCAATGTTTTATAATTTTCCATGTACAAGTCTTGCACTCCTTTTGATAGATTTATTCCTGAGTATTTTTTTTAATGCTACAGTGAATGGAGTTAGTTTCCTAATTTCTTTTTGCTGTTGTTGTTTGTTGCTAGTGTGGAGAAGTACAATTGACGTTTTTCATTATATTGACCTTGCATCCTGTGACTTTACTGAACTTATTTATTAGTTCTAGTAGCTTTTGTTCATGGTAGGAGGGGAGGTCTTTAGGATTTTTTACATACATGATCATGTTATCTGTAAATAAAGAGTTTTACCTCTTTTCTTCCCAAATAGGTGCCTTTATTTTCATTTTTATCTTGTTGCCTGTCCAGAGCCTATAGTACAATGTTGAATACAAGTGGCAAAAGTGGACAGCCTTGGCTTGTTTTTGATCTTAGTTCCCCGACCAGGGATCGAACACGCCCCTCGGCAGTGAAAGCTCAGAGTCCTAACCACTGGAACACCAGGGAATTCCCTAGATAGTATACAGTTGGATCATAATTTTTTAACCATTCTGCCAGTCTTCTGTCTTTTATTTGGTATATTTACACCACTTACATTTAAAGTAACTATTGATATGTTAAGGCTTAAGTCTGCCATTTTATTATGTATTTCTATCTTTTCCTTCTATTTCTCATCCTCTGTTGCTTTTTACTGCCTTCATGTGGATTACCTAAGCACTTAGGTAATATTTTTAGAGTTCCAATTTGATTTATTTGTAATATTTTTGAGTATATTGCTTTGTATAGTAAATGTACATGTAAATATATATATTTACATTTATATACACATGTATGTATAAATAGATAGTTTTTTTCTAGTACTTGTTCTAGGTATTACTGTGTAATTATGTAATTCATCACAGCCCACTGATGTCAACATTTACCACATTGAGTGAAATGTAGAAACCATACTTTCCATTTAGATCCCTTTACCTTCCCACTTTTTCAATATAATTGTCTTAAGTATTTCTTCTACATACATTGTCCACCTGTGTGGCAGAACCACACTGACTCCATTTTGTCAGCTCCATCGTAGACCCACATTTTGTCATCTCACCTTTCCGTGTGACTGAGCTTTAGCCTAACTCACCAAGGAATGTGCCCAAACCAGAAGAGTTCTCCATCAACTTTTACCCTTGCTTTCATCTGACATGAAACCTGGGAGAATGCCTTTCGTTGACACAGACGGTTAATGGTCATGAGCCCCCCGAGGGTAGGAAAAACCCCTTGGTTCCCATTGGTGTGGACGTGCTTCTCCCTAGTAGTCATATTCTATTTTTAGCTTTAGCCCCTTCAAATTCCCCTGTACCCCTTCAGTGGCATGCAATACAGCTGCAAACGCCTCTGGATCATCCATTTGCCCAATCCTTCCTGCCTCTACGCAAGTTACCCACAATAAACTTCATAATTGCACTTTACGCGGTTGCCCGCTTCATTTTTTGGTCTCAAAGTTCCTTCTCAGTTTGGAGGATACTATTCAATATCTCTGCCTCCCAATACCACCTCATCAGATGGTATTATAAATTTTTTTCAATCATAAAATATGATTTAAAATCATGAGGTGAAGGATAGGTTACTTCTATTTTTACCCATTCCACTGTTCTTTCATTTCTAATGGCTTCAGGCTTCTTCTGTGATTATTTTCTTTCTGATGAGAGAACATTCTTTAGTAGCAAGTCTACTAGCAAAAAATTCTCTTAGTTTCCATTCATCTGAGAATATCTTTATTTTTCCCTTCACTCCTGAAAGATAGTTTCACCGGGTACTGTTCATTTTCTTGCAGCACTGGAAAAATGTTGTGCCACTTCCTGCCTGCCTCCATGGTTTCAGATGAGAAATCTGCTGTGATCCAAGGTGGTATTCCTTTATAAGTATGTGTCATTTCTCTCTGCTGCTTTTATTTATTTATTTTTTTTACAAGTTTTCTTTTTTGAATTAATTTATTTTTGGCTGCATTGGGTCTTCGTTGCTGCGCACAGGCTTTCTCTAGTTGCGGCGAGCAGGGGCTACTCTTTGTTTTGGTGCATGGGCTTCTCATTGCGGTGGCTTCTCTTGTTGCAGATCACGGACTCTAGGGCGCATGGGCTCAGTAGTTGCAGGGCGCGGTCTCTAGAGCGCAGGCTTGGTAGTTGTGGCGCACGGGCTTAGTTGCTCCGCGGCATGTGGGATCTTTCCAGACCAGGGCTTGAACTCATGTCCCCTGCATTGGCAGGCAGATTCTTAACCACTGCGCCAACAGTGAAATCCCTCTGCTGCTTTTAATATATTTTTTCTTTGTGTTTGGTTTTTACAAATTTAAATATGATGTATCTTGCTGTGGCTCTTTTTGAATTTATCCTAGTTGGGATTCACTTGGCTTCTTGTATCCATATTTTTATGTCTTTCACCAAATTTGGGACATTTCCAAATATTATTTCTTTGAACACTTTTTTAGTCCCACACTCTTTCTCCTCTACTTCTGGAACTCCAGTGATACGAAGGTGAGATCCTTTGTTATTGTCCCACAGATCTGTCAGGTTCTATTCATTTTTTTTCAATCTTTTTTTTTTTAAGAGCAGTTTTAGCTTCAAAGCCAAACCGAGATGAAGGAACAGAGATTTCCCATATACTCCATGCCCCTACACGTGCATAGCCTCCCCCATCATCAACATTCCCCACAGAATGGTACATTTGTTACAACTAATGAATCTACATTGACATATCACAATCACCCAAAGTACATAGTCACTCTTTGTTTTGTACATTCCATGGGTTTGGACAAGTGTATAATGACATATATCCAAACTATAGTATCATACAGAGTATTTTCATTGCGATAAAAATCCTTTGTGCTCTGCCTATTCATCCCTCCCATCCTCTAACTCCTCATAACCACTGATATTTTTACTGTCTCCATAGTTTTGCCTTTTCCAGAATGTCATATAGTTGGAATCATACAGTATATAGCCTTTTCAGATTGGCCTCTTTCGCTTAATGTTACGCATTTAAGTTCCCTCCATGTCTTTTCCTGGTTTGATAGCTCATTTCTTTTTAGCAGTGCATAATATTCCATTGTCTGGATGTACCATATTTATTTATCCATTCTCTATAAAAGGACATCCTGGTCATTTCCAAGTTTTGGCAATTATGAATAAATTGCTATAAAAATCTTTGTATAGGTTTTTGTGTGTACATAACTTTTCATTTCCTTTAGGTAAATACCTAGTAGTGTGATTGCTGGATTGTATAGCAAGAGTATGTTTAGTTTTGTAAGAAACTGCCAAGCTGTCTTCCAAAGTGGCTGTACCATTTTGCATTCCCACCAGCAATGAATGAGGGTTCCTGTTGCTTCACATCCAGCATTTGGTGCTGTCCATGTTCTGGATTTTGGACATTGTAATAAGTGTGTAGTGATATCTAATTGTTGTTTTAATATGCATTATATGTAGACATATGTTGTAGAGCATCTTTTCATATGCTTATTTGCCATCTTTATATCTTCTTTGGTGAGGTGTCTGTTAAAATCTTTGGCCCAGGGCTTCCCTGGTGGCACAGTGGTTGAGAATCTGCCTGCCAACGCAGGGGACACAGGTTCGAGCCCTGGTCTGGGAAGATCCCACATGCCGCGGAGCAACTAGGCCCGTGAGCCACAATTACTGAGCCTGCACATCTGGAGCCTGTGCTCCGCAACAAGAGAGGCCGCGATAGTGAGAGGCCCATGCACCGCGATGAAGAGTGGCCCCCGCTTGCCGCAACTAGAGAAAGCCCTCGCACAGAAACGAAGACCCAACACAGCCATAAATAAATAAATTTTAAAACAAACAAACAAAAAGAAATACAACCAAATTAATTTAAAAAAAAAAATCTTTGGCCCATTTTTTTAACCAGGTTTTTTTTGGTTGTTTTTTTTTTGTTTCTTTTGTTTTTGGCTGCAGCATGTGTCATCTTAGTTCCCTGACCAGGAATCGAACCTGGGCCCCCTGCAGTGGAAGAGCAGAGTCCTAACTACTGGACCACCAGAGAATTCCCAATCAGGTTGTTTTCTTATTGTTGAGTTTTAAGTGTTCCTTCTATGTATTGGATAAGAGTCATTTATCAGATATGTCTTTTGCATACAGTTTCAGTCTTCTTTCTCTCTTTTGTGCAGATTGAGTAAATTCTATAGACACATTTTTAATTCACTAATTCTATTCTCTGTCATCTCCACTCCACTGAGTCCATCGAGCAAGGTTTTTATTTTGATTACTGTATTTTTCAGTTCTATAAATGCTATTTGGTTCTTTTTATAATTTCTATTTCTTTGTTGAGATTTTCTATTTTTAAATTTGTCTCCAGAAAATTTGTTGTTATTGTTGAAGCATTTTTATGATGGCTGCTTCAAAATCCTTGTCAAATAGTTCCAGCATCTACTCCATCTTGATATTAGCATCTGTTGATTTTCTTTCCTTATTCAAATTGTAATTTCCCTAGTTCTTGGTATAATTGATAATTTTTTTATTACATCCTAGACATTTTGGTTATTATGTTAGGAGATTCTTGAGCCTATTCAAATCCTGTATTTTGGAAATTACTCTTTTTAGGTGTAGGTTCTGGATTATTCCTGTAGTCTTGTGTTCCAATGACAGCTTAATTTTTCTGAGCCCTTGCAATGTTATTATTATCTGCTTCGTTCTTCTTGTGATGCTGAGCCTCCCGCTCAATTCCTTTTGGTGCCATATGTGGGGGACGAAGTGCTATTCTGGGTCACCTGCTGTCACTGAGGACCTTCTGGCAGAGGTGGGGTGGGCAGAAGCTGCTGAGCCTAGGTATCCCTATGCCACAGGGTAGAGAGCAGGGAAACACAAGATTCTGCTGCTGTTGCTGCTGCTGCTGTCACTATGATGGATGGGACCACCCATTAGTGCCCTGGTTGTGGAATGAAAGCTATGGTAGCCTGGGGCTTTGCTGCTGCTACCGCTGCTGGCAAATCAGGCTGCCCATAGACCCCAGTTGTGGAGTGGATTTAACTCACTTTTTCAAAACTCAAACACATCTATTATCAATTTAAGTTCATCCTAGGAACTCCCTGGCTGTCCAGTGGTTAGGACTCCGCACTTTCACTGCCAAGGGCTCGGGTTCAATCCCTGGTCAGGAGCTAAGATCCTGCAAGCCGCATGGTGCGGCCAAAAATAAATAAATAAAATAATAATAATAATAATAAACAACTCATCCTAAGAACCAATGGCCATGATGAAATCATGAGTTTGGAGGGCCAGTTTTCAATTTTCCTCTAGGACACATGTAATGATTGACAGGAAAATAATGTTTAGCCTTGTGCCACCTGAAATCATTTCATGGACACCTGAGGCCACTTTGGGGAATCATCCCTTCAGCACACTGACACATTTAGGCTCTGTATGCCCTGCCTAAATGCGGTGAGTAGAATTACTCTCCCAAATAGCCGGAGGCTATTTTGTGCTCAGAATACTCTAGAATGGGTCTTAGATGTTGTCACCTCACCCTATCACAGGCCAAAACCATGATCAGGTTGAAATTTTGAAAACAGCCTTGGTACATGTCAGGGCAGTATGTGGAAGCTGCACGCCTCACGTGGAGCACAGGCAAATGCTGCTATGCTCACACATGTAGCCGCTTACATGCTGAACGCCTGCACGATTGCCTGCTTGCATGTTTGCTTATTTACGGACTTTCTGCCCATACAACTACATGCTTACTCCCTGACCTAGTTACTCAATTACACACTTATACACTTACCTGCTTACATGTTTACCTCCTTACATGCTGCATGCGTACCTCCTTGCACACGTATATTTTACATGCTTACACTCTCAGGTGCTAACACAGTGACACACTTACTTGCTCATCTGCTTACGCTCCCTTTTACCCGCTTAGCCCCTTTACACAATTACACACTTACCATTTACACACTCTGACACAATTACATGCTTATGACCCACTTACACAGCTCCAGCTCCAGACCTGGTGGGGTCCCAGCTGCAAAGACACCCAGCTAACAAGGAAAGGGAGTTGGATTTCAAGGAAGAAAGGCTCTTAGTCATGCTCGCAGCAGTCAGGCCTGCTCTCGTCCCCGGCGCCGGCCTCACCAGCCTGTTCTTGCAAGAGCTCCTGTCCACACCTCCAACAGCTGCCAGCGTATTTCCTGCGGCCTGAACATTTTTGCGTGTGTCAAGTTGGAAGGAAAACAAGCAGCATTCGGGGCACTTGCGCGTTCCCAGCCTTACACGTAGCGCCTTGTGTATAATCTCCTCCTCAGCCTTTTGGCTCCTGGCCTGCTCGGCTTCATGCAGCTCCGTCTGGTGTGAGTCAGAGCTGATTTTCAAATCAGTGGACGCTGGCTTCACAGATGGCATGTAAGGTATCTCCTCCAGGGAAGAAGAGCCTGAGTGTGGCTGGTGGAAGGGGAAGAGCACTGGACTAGGAGTGCTGGATAGGCCTGAATTCAGCGTCCAGATGGGCCTCTTCTGAGCTGTGTGACCTTGGGGGAGTCACTTATCCCCTCTAAGTTTCTGTTTCCTGATACGAGAGAAGGGGGTAACTGGGGGCATTAGAAAGGCAGAAACTGGATCCTTCTGCCTTTCTCTTCTCTTCCCTTGGTCCTGGTACACAATAGACCAGTGAATGCTTTCCACCTGGAATAAGACTTCTCAAGACATTCATACTCCACTGAGCACTAGAAAAGTGACACAAAAGCCACGTAGCACCATTCTCAAAGTGGGGTTCTCCCCACCTGCATCAGAATCATTACAATGCTGGTTGAATACAGATTCCTGGGCCCCAGCACCTCTGGGCATAGGACCCAGGAGTCAGCAATTTAACAACTTGCATAGAAAGAATCACTTGCATAAGGTGCAGAAAACAATTTCCGCCATTCCTTTTCTACGCATAATCGGTTCTTATTCATCCTTCAAGTGAGCTCCCAAGTCACCTGCACCAAGAAGCCTTCCTAGACTCACCGCAGTTAAAATTAATTTCCTCATCCTCTGTGGGCTCACAAGTAAACTACCTTATTCACATTTGTGTCCCCAGCACCAGCCCAGGAGCACATAGCAGATGCTCATATTTAAAAATAAAATCTAACATCCCTCCCCGGCCTGAGAGGCCCTCAATGCTCTGATCTTCCCCATTTCTACCTGCCTCTGCACCCCATTCAGCTCATCTCTCACTCCTCTGCCCCTCATCCTCGATGCTCCTGCCACACTGGCCTTCGTTCTGTTCCATAAGCCAAGTTCCATCCAACCTCTCATCCTTTGCTCTTGCTGTTCCTCTGACCGAACAACTATTCCTTCAGATCTTTGCGTGACTGGCTCCTTCCCACTGGACGTCAAGTTCCAGATTAAATATCACCTTCTCAGACACACTGTCTCTGCTCACCCAACCTGAAGAAGTGCCCCAGTAACACCTGTCTCATCACCTCATTTTAGTTTTATCATACATTGATCATGCTATGATAGTTTTTCTTTTCTTTTTTTTTTCTTGGCCGCGCCACACAGCTTGTGGAATTTTAGTTCCCCAAACAGGGATTGAACCCAGGCCGCGACAGTGAAAGCACCAAGTCCTAACCACTGGACCACCTGGGAATTCCCGATAATTTCTTTTTTAAAAAAAGTACGTTTGGGGACTTCCCCGGTGGTCCAGTGGTTAAGACTCCGCGCTTCCAATGCAGGGGACTCAGGTTCAATCCCTGGTCGGGGAACTAAGATCCCACATGCCAACGTCTGGAAACATCTTGGGCTGTCACAACTGGGCAGGTGCTCCTGGCATCTAGTGAGTAGGTGCCAGGAATGCTGCTAAACATTCAACAGTGCACAGGAAAAAACAAAGAATGATGCAGCCCCTAATGTCAGTAGATCCTCGGAGGAGACGCCCTTTCTAACTCATCTCTGATGTCCCAGTGCCTGGACCAGTGCCTGGCAGATCTTACGCAGCTCAAGCATTTTTGCAGTGTGAACGAATAAAATGTTTAAATTAAATGTTGGATTTAATTTTAAAGCCTAAAATTTCCCTAGAGAGCCATTAAACCACAGGTTATCACACTGCTTCTAGAAGCCTCAGGCTACGGGGCAGAGTTTCGGGAATTCTGCATGCAATGAAGAGTTTTCAGCTCAACCCTGAAGATGTAAATTTCCTGGTCTGTTTTATATATTGGGGTCCCAATTGTCTGACAAGTTCTACCACTTAAAAAAATGGGGAAACCACTGCTCCAAACCAGCCCCTTCATTTCACTGAGCTGCAAGCCAGGACCCAGAGAAGCTGGGGGCCCCTCAATATTATTCCACAGAGAGCCAGGTCTGAGTCTCCTGAGTGCCCGGCTGGCCTTGGTCACAGAACTGGTCACAGTGCTGTGATTTGCGAAAGACACAAGTTAGGAGCAAGACAATGTGATGTAACAGTTAGGAGCACCAGAGCCGTATTGGGTGGGGTTTCATCCTGCCTCTGCCTCCAGTCAGCTGTGTAGTCTTGGAAAAGCCACTTAACCTCTCTGAGCTTTAGTTTCCCCTGAGGATCTGTAAAAGTGGAGACATTAATATTACCTACTTTATAGGGTTCTGATGCAGATTAAAAGAGTTAAAATGTGAAAAACGTTTAGGATAGTGTCTGGCACAGAGTAACTGCTGTTACTGTGCTGTAGGGTAGGTGACAACTCATCCCGGTTTGCCTGAGACAATCTTAGTTTTAGTACTGAAAGTCCTGTGTCTCAAGAAACCCCTCGGGACTCCCTTGGCGGTCCAGTGGTTAAGACTCCGCACTTCCACCGCAACAGGGGCAGGTTCGATCCCTGGTCAGGGGAATAAGATCCCACATGTCGCGTGGCGCGGCCAAAAAAATAAAAAAGAAATTAAAAAAGAAAAAAGAAACCCCTCAGTCTGAGCAAAGCAGAACACTTGGTTTTCCCAACTGTATGTGTATGTTTGATTTTTTTAAAACTATCTGCATTACTGTTCAGTAACTGTCTCTATTAACGTTCAGTTTGACTTTTCATTACTAAGTACTTTTTTACTTAGTATGTTACATATACTAAGCATGAGGGAAGGGTTACTGACGAATTGATTACACAGATGGGATAGCACGGGACATCTTTAGTCTACTTTTTTTTTTTCTAGAGTGTTCCTCTCACTGGATACAGTAATACATT